>NC_082356.1:12926609-14126609 GCF_027477595.1 Haemorhous mexicanus | reverse complement strand
GGCGCCTCATGGAACTGTGGAGACCATTATGACACTTTGGGGTGTCATGGGAACAAAGGGGCCATTGTGACACTGCAAGACCCCATGGAGCCAAAGGTCCATTGTGACATTGCAAGGCTTCATGGAACCATGGAGACACCATTAGGAGACTTCACAGCCTCATGGAGCCAAGGGGCCATTGTGACACTGTGGGGCTCCATGAATCATGGAGATCCTTGTGAGCCTTTGGGGCCTCAGGAAATCGAGAGGAAGTTGTGACACTGCAGGGCCACATGGAACCAATGTGACCATGGTGACACAGTGAGGTCCCAGGGAGCCAAGAAGAGCATTCTGACATTGTGTGGCACTATGGAACCAAGGATCCATTGTGATACCAGGGGGCCTCATGGAACCAAGGGCACCAGAGTGACACTGGGGTGGCTCCATGGGACCAAGGGCCCATTGTGACATTGTGGGGCCTGTGGAACCACAGAGACCATTGTGACACTGCAGGGCCCAATGGAACCAGGAGAACACAGGACAGGTCTGGCTGGGCTGGCATCCTGGGGACTGCCTGACTGGTCCAGCTGACCTTGGCACATGGAGGGTCTCTTCTCATCTGCTACTGAAACACTGTGGCTCCCTGATTTTCCTTCCTACGAAAAAGAACTGTCCTTCTCAGCCAGGTGCCCATGGCCAAAATTGTGAGTTCCACCTCCAACATTGCATATTGTGAGAGACTGGAAGAGATTCTTGGCTGGAAGCATTTCATGTGTCAGGGAGAGGAAGGGGCAGGTTCAGCCCTGCCCTGCCCAGGAACCCCAGCCCTGCCCTGCCCTGGAACCCCAATCCCCCCAGAGCCTCCATCCCAGCCCAGCAGTGTCTGCCAGTCCCTGGCACAGCACAGGCAATGCTCCACAGCCACCTCTGGAGCCCCCAGCCCAGCTCCTGAGGGACCAAATGAGCCCAGGTCCCACCTGGCGGAAAGGGCCCAGGAAGCCCAAGGGGTATTGAAGGCTGAGCACAAGGCAAGCACACATCTTGACCCTGCATCCTCTTGGAATTTCAATCTGAACATGGCTGGAATCCAGCAGCTGGTACCTGTGCGTGTGTGCTTCTCTGTATCTTTTTTGTCTTTCTCTCTTTCTGTGTCTTCTTCTTCTGTTTCTGTGCTCCTGCAAATTTTGATTAACATTACATCGAACAGCCTTAGAGTTTGTGAAGTCGAATGGGCCAAGTCAATGCTTTGAGAAGTGTTTTTTGTTGATTGAATGTCTATTGCAGTTTGACATGAGAAGAATTTTAATAAGTAATACAAAACTTTTTGTGTAACTGACAATCTGTTAAACCACTAAAATACTGAACAAGCCTCTGTGAAACACAAATGTTTAAGATGAAAAAACCCAGGAACCTCCTCTTTCTTTTCCAGTCAACAAAGAAGCAGCAGGCCCTTACCCCAACCCCCATCTCAACCAAACCAAACCAAGCAGCCCTTAGGAGGGCTGAGCCCCTTCCCCCTCCCCAGGCTGCCCCCCCCCCCATTGGCCCCATTCTGACCAAACCAAACCCCAAAAACTGCCAAACAGGAAAACAAAAGAGGCTACAAAACCCCAACCAGTACAAAGCTAGCCACAGCTACTAAAATCTTACCATCAAGTCCCATCCTCCCAACACAATTAAAACCCAAAACTCCTACAACCTACAGAGCATTCAAAAGAATCCTACAAATAAAAACTTTAAAAAACTCTAAAACCAACCAGAAAACCAATCCTAACACATCCCAACCACAACTTCCACCACAAGTTCCTGGCAGGTCAGGTGTTTATCCTTTCAATACTTCAATTCCCCCTCACGTAAAAGAAAAACAAAATGCAAGCATATAAAAAAACAACATGAAACCATCAAAGTCAGTAAAGAAGAAATTGAATCCCAATTAAAAAAAAAGAAAAAATACCTTAATCTTAAAACTAAAATCCTCTTATAAACTATAAAGAAAAAACTCTTTTTCTTCATAACACATAAAACTTTAAAAAAATCAAATTAATATGAAACAAAAACCTTCATGATAAAATAAACAAATGTTAAAATAACTGTAATTTCATCAAAAGTTTAAAAAGAAAAAAAAAAAAGGAAGCCAGTATCCCCAAGAGAAGATCTCTATTTCCAGAGAGAAAAAAATAATTTAAATATTAAAGAATGAAAACTTTTACCTTTAAATAATTAATCTTTAAATCAATACCCTATAAGTCAACATGGCCCATCAACAAGCTGTAAAAGAGCTTGTAGCAATAAAAACAACTTCACAATAAAAACTTTCCCCAGGTAACTGTTATCCATGACAAAATAAAGAACCACAAAAACCCAACATTTTCCTCTTGTAAAAAAATCTCCATAACCTTAAAAACTTCTCTCCCAAAGTAAACTAAAAAAAGACTATTCTAGAAATACTAAACTAACTAGAAATTTTTAGTTTAGCTTCTTTACATTGCCAGGAAAAAAAAATTCTAAGGAAAAAAAAAGTATAAAGTTTATTTTAATTACCACTTCTTTTTTTCTTTTTTTTTAAATAAAATTTTCATTATACCCTTTTAAAATTTTAAGCCTACTTTACCTTTCTCTTAATTTTATCTCACAACAAAACAAATGCATAAATAATTAATGGACACTAAAACCCACTACACTTATCAATCCATTAATTAAGAAATCTCAAGATTAAAAAAATCCTAAATTAAAAAACCAAAACCACTACAATGTCATAAAAAATATTTTGCCAACATTTCTCTGATTTACTAAAGTTCCCAGTACAGGCTGTTTTGTTCTTTTGAGTTCCTCAGAATCCCTTGTACTGGTATTTCTCCTGTACAACTCAGAGTACACAAACAATTGTAATTCCTTTTAAATGTCTCCTTGAGAGAGTCATTTTGGGAGATGGCAGTCAGGGCTTGTCTGTCCTGCTTGGCCCAGCCCAGGCAGGGCTTTCCCAGCCCCATTCCACACTCCATTTCCCAGCTGGAGCCCCTGGTGCCTCTGAGTTGTGCTGCCCCAGCCCCAGGGACGCTCTCCTTGGCTGCCCATTCCCCCACGGGCTCTGGGCAGGGATGGCCTCAGTGGGGGCTGCTGACATCCTCAGCAACTTGGAGGCTGCTGCTGAATTTCACTGCTCCAGAGGCTTGTTCAGCCTTCAGCTCTTCAGTGCAGGAATTCAGTGTCCCAGGGCTCATTAACATTCAGAACACCTTAACAAGCCAAGCCTCTGGGGATTTTAATTTGATTTTAATTCTCAATTCCTTTGTGGTTAATTACACAGTTTTCAGAAGCCCATTTAAAATACTCTATATTTAAAAAGACAGGGAGAAAAGATTATTTTTACATCCTGTTTCATTTTTTTTCCTGTTAAAACATAGATATGTGCAATCAACAACTGACACTGAATCCAAGGACCTCCTCATGCAGTTTGAATAGATAAGAAAATCAAGACCCTTCATGGCTGACAATCCATCAGACTCTGTCCCTACCCCCACCCCACCATTTCCCCCATCCAAGCCCTGGCACTCAGAGCAGCCTTGTGCAAATCTGAGCTCCCTCCAGCCCAGGCCGCACCTGCAGCTTTCAGCTCTTTGGCTCCAACTCCCACCTGCTTTCCTTGGAGAAGGAGCTGCCTGAGACACAGAGGGATGTTCATTTCTTGTCAGCCAACAAAGCCAAGGGAAGGCACAGCTCCATCAAATGCAAAAGTCATTCCTCTACTGGATAGAGGAATTTCCAAAGCAGGCAGTCGCAGAGCAATGGAAATGTGCCCAGAACAGATCCCAAGGTCCCCCCAAACCCTCCCTGCCCCAATTCTGCCCAGATTTGCTCTTTGCACACACGAGTCACACACTGAAGTCACGAACTCCCTCCATGCCCAGAGGGAGAAAAAGAGAGAAAGTGGATGAAGAGCTCTCCTGTGCAGAGCCAAGGTCCAAGTGCCCCTGCAGTGGGAACCACAACTCCTCAGGTTTGTGTCCCTTTGGGGTCAGGGACTGGTGACACTCAGAGGCACAGAAAGTTTCTCTTCATGGCCAACAGACCATGGTTGAACAGGACACAATTTAATAACAACCACTCTCTTCCCTGAGCTATGTGCAATGTCCCAGCAGCATCTGATGAATCCACCATCCACAAGTGATTTGCATACTGAAATTGGTTTTAGACAAATGTGGATCTGTGATAGATATAAACACAATTAAGTTCTTGTATCAGGATGCTCTTTCGGGAGCGCGGGCAAAACAATTTGAACAATTCCTGATTTGCAAAGCTGTCAGTGGTGGATGGAGAAGGGAGGTCAGGCTGCTCTTGGTGTTGAGGAAATGCTGAAACCAGCCTGACTCATTTCATAGCTCTATGCCCTGGCTGATCTCCCCTCTTTCCCTCCCACCCATTGGCTTTTGTCTCCCACCAGGCCCCCCAGTGAAGAGCCTGGCTCTGTGTTCTCCATCACCTCCTGGCTGGCACTGCCAGGCTGGGATGAGGAGCCCCTCAGCCTTCCCTGCTCTGGGCTGGACAAGCCCAGCTCCCTCAGCCTCTGCTCACAGCCCAAGGGCTCCAGCCCCACCTTGGAGGCCCTTCCCAGATCCTGCTCCAGCTGCCAGACATATTTCCTGCCCTGGGGAACCCAAACCAGGCCACTGTGACCTGGATAATCCATATCCTTGATGTCCTGGTCACACAGCCCTGGTCCCTTGTCCCCATGTCAGTCTCTGGGGTGGATCCCGTGGAACATCCTTTGGTGGAGGCTGTGGCTCCAGGTGGGCCGGGGGGATCCCGGGGGACAGGGACCCCACTGGGCATGAACAGCATTGGACTTGTTGGGAGAAACTGTGAGGGGGAGCTGGGGTGGAGTGACCAACCCAGTGACCTCACACAGCCCTGCTGGGATGTCACAGCCTGCACTGTGATGGCACAGCCCATTCTCTGATGTCACACAGCGGGTCTCTGATGTCACAGACAGCTCTGTGATGTCATAGTCTGCTCTGTGATGTCAGACCTCTGCCCTGTGATGTCACAGGTGGCTCTGTGTTGTTGCATAGGCTCTCTGTGATGTCATAGCTGCTTGATGACCTCACATAACCCACTCTCTGATGTCATAGCCCACCCTGTGACCTCATGTTACCAGATGAGAAATTGCCTACACCAGGTGAGCTCACACCTGGAGCTTGTTCTCCAAAACCCCAGGCCTATGGAAAGCACACAATGCCCATTGTGTGAGAAGGGGAACTGGAAGTTCACCAGCCTCAGTGTCCTGCCAGCTCAGCCAGACCCACTGGGACACTGGGATCCACGACCACCAGGGACCACCAGAGAGAGCCCCAAAACAGAAGAACACATGGGTAAAGGGGAGGGGGAATGTGTTAATGATTTTGGGGAAATGATTATCACATGTGTGTTTAGTCCAGAACAATCAATGAATATGTGTTGAAAATAGAGAAAATAAACAGAAACTTTCCTGTACTCAGCATGCACGGCTGTGGGAGGAGCTGGCCCCCGTGCATCCTGCTGAATAAAGAATGCTGCTTCTTCATGCTACATTGGGGTTAAGGAGTTTTCTGTTTTAATGAATTTTTGGTAACACTCCCACTGCCAAGGAAAGCTCTGTCTCCTGCTGTTCACAAACAGAGAAGGGCTGGTGGCAGATGTGGGGCTCAGAGGCTGCCTGGGGCACAGTGACCATGAACTAATCGAGTTTTCAATGTTCTGTGAAAGAAGGAGGGGCAGCAACAAAACTTCTACACTGGAATTAGGAAGGGCAGGCTTTGGCCTGTTTAGGATGCTGATTTGGTGAGGACCAAATCAGGTACTGATTTTTTAAAGAGAAACAGCCCTTAAAAACAAAGGAGTCCAGGAAGGATGGACACACTTCAAGAAAGTAATGTTAAGGGGGAAGGAGCAGCCTGTCCCAGTGAGGCAAGAGATGAGCTACTGAGGAAAATGACTGTCCTGGCTGCCCATGGAGCTTTTGTGGGAACTCAGGGAGGAAAAGGACCAGAAACTCAGGAAGTGTTTAAGGATGTCCTTACGTTATACAGAAAGAAAATTTGAGAGGTAAAAGCTCAATTAGAACTTAACCTGGGAGCTTTTGTTTTTAAAAAAAAAAAAAAGGTTTGTATTTAAAAAATATGCAAAAAAGTGTGAAATGGAGAACCTGTACTCTTCTTTGGATGCAGTAGAAAATAGAGTAACTAAAGTCAAGGAAAAGTCTGATCTATTTAACACCTCAAGCACACCAAATTTTTTACCTCAATTTTCAATATTGGGACTGGTTGTCCTCAGGACAAGTGTTCTCCTGAGCTGGTAGATGGGCACAGGGAGCAGAACAGCCCCCTGGAATCCAGGAGGAAGCAGTTGCTGACCTGCTGAGCCACTCAGATGCTCACAGGTGTATGGGATCAGATGGGATCCATCCCAGGTGAATGAGGGAGCTGGTGGATGAGCTCCCCAAGCTGCTCTCCATCATTTACCATCAGTCCTGGCTCAGTGGGGAGGTCCCAGAGGACTGGAGGTGCCAGTGTGACCCCATCCCCAAGAAGGGCTGGAAGGAGGATCTGGGGAACTCCAGGCCTGTCAGCCTGACCTGGGTGCCCAGCAAGGTTATGGAACAGATCACCTTGAGTGCCATCCCAGGGATCCCACAGGATGGCTGAGGGATCAGAGCCAGCCAGAGTGGATTTCGGGGTGGCAGGTCCTGCCTGACCAACCTGGTTTTCCTTTATGACCAGGTAACTACCATGTGGATTTGGGAAAGGCTGTGGATGTTGTGTTCCAGGACTTCAGCAAAGCCTTTGACATTGCAGCATTCCCTGGAAAAGCTGTAGCCCATGGCTTGGGCAGGTTCCCTCCTCACTGGGAGAATTAAGAACTGGCTGAGGCTGGGCCCAGAGAGTGGTGGGGATGGTGCTGCACCCAGCTTGTGTCCAGGCACTTGTGCTGTCCCCCAGGGATCTGTGTTGGGCCCAGTCCTGTTTAACATCTTCACTGATGATCTGGCTGAGGAGATCCAGTCCACCATTCACAAATTTGCAGATGACACCAAGCTGGATATGAGTGTGGATGTGCTGGAGGGCAGGACAAGAAGACACAGCCTTAAGCTGCACCAGGGGAGGTTTGGGCTGGAGAACAGGAGGAAGTTCTTCACAGAAGGATTGAGTGGGCATTGGAATGGGCTGGCCAGGAGGGAGGTGGCAGAGTCACTGTCCCTCTTCAGTGGCAATTCATGGAATGGTCTGGGTGACAAAGCAGTATTAAGACATTACTTGGACTTGATGATCCCAAAGGTCTTTTCCAGCCTATTTGATTCTGTCATTCTCTGGTGATTGGGACACTCTGGTGAAGTCAGGGGCCATTGTGACACTGTGGGGCTAAGAGGACCATGGTGACACTGTGCACTCCTAAAGAACCAGGGGGGGATGGTGATGCTCTGGACCCAAATGGAACCAGGGCGTGCACCATGACACTGGGTCCTCGTGGAACCAGAGGCCACTGTGACACTGCAGGGCCTTGTGTAACCAAGGGGTTTCACCATTTTGACACTCGAAACCAAGGAGACCATTGGGAGACTCCAGGGCCCAGTGGAACCAAGGGGCTGTTCTGACACTGCGGGGCCTCATGGAACCAAGGGGACTTTGGGACACTGCAGGATCCTGTGTAACCAAGGGGCCACTGTGACACCATGGGGCCTCAAGGAATCTGGAAGATTGTTGTGACACTGGTTGGCCCCGTGGAAACAAGGAGTGCAATGTGGCACTGAGGGGACTTGTGGAACCACAGAGAGCATTGTGACAGTGTGGGACCTCATGTGACCATGGGGCCATTGTGACACCCTGGGGGACCACGGAACCAAGGGGCCACTGTGAAACTGCAGCACCAACGAGAACATTGTGACACTGTGAAGCCCATGGAACCAAGGAGATCATTGTGGCTCTGCATGGACACATGGAACCAAGGAGACCAGGGTGACAGTGCAGGGCCTGGTGTGACCAATAGGCCATTGTGACACTGAGGGGCCTCTTGGAACCAAGGACATCTTTGCAGATGACACCAAGCTGGGTGTGAGTGTGGATCTGCTGGAGGGTAGGAGGCCTCTGCACAGGGACCTGGACAGGCTGGATCCAGAGCCCAAATCCAAGGTGAGGTTTAACAAGTCCAAGTGCCGGGTCCTGCACTTTGGCCACAACAACCCCTGCAGCGCTACAGGCTGGGGACAGAGTGGCTGGAGAGCAGCCAGGCAGAAAGGGACCTGCAGGGACTGGTGGACAGCAGGCTGGACATGAGGCAGCAGTGTGCCCAGGTGGCCAAGAAGGCCAATGGCTCCTGGCCTGGACCAGGAATCGTGTGGCCAGCAGGACCAGAGACTGTTCCAGCAGTGATCTGCCCCCAGCTCTGCACACAGACATTGCTGCTGCAAATCCAGAGAAGGCAACATAAAGGGATCTCTGCAGAAAACTTTGATGGGAGATCCCTTAGCTCCTTTAAAGCTGCAGAGAGGGCAGCCCCTCATTGACACAGTCTGTGGCCACAGGGAAGGTGGAGAGAAACAAATTGAGAAATGACACAAACAGTGACATTTCTTTGTGGACAATATGAAAAAAGTAAAATAAAGGAAAAGAACCTCCAAAATGAAATCAACAAGAAATATCAAAGATGACTTTTATTACAAGTGACTTGAAGAAATTGGCAGGCAGTTTAATGTTTCTGAAACCATCCAGTCATCAGTCTCCACACTGCAGCCTTGAGCTCCTGGTTCCTCAGGCTGTAGATGAGGGGGTTCAGGGCTGGAGGCACCACTGAGTACAGAACTGACAGTGACAGATCCAGGGATGGGGAGGACATGGAGGGGGGTTTCAGATAGGCAAACATAACAGTGCTGAGGAACAGGGAGACCACGGCCAGGTGAGGGAGGCAGGTGGAAAAGGCTTTGTGCCGTCCCTGCTCAGAGGGGATCCTCAGCACAGCCCTGAAGATCTGCACATAGGAGAAAACAATGAACACAAAACAGCCAAATGATAAAAAGACATTAAAAGCAAGAGGCAGTAGACTCCTTAGGTGGGATTTTGAGCAGGAGAGCTTGATGATCTGTGGGATTTCACAGAAGAACTGGCCCAGGGCATTGCCATGGCACAGGGGCAGGGAAAATGTATTGGCTGTGTGCATGAGAGCAATGAGAAAGGCACTGGCCCAGGCAGCTGCTGCCATGTGGGCACAAGCTCTGCCGCCCAGGAGGGTCCCGTGGTGCAGGGGTTTGCAGATGGACACGTAGTGGTCGTAGCACATGATGGTCAGCAAATAAAACTCTGCTGAAATGAAGAAGGAAAAAAAAAGACCTGAGCGGCACATCCTGAGTAGGAGATGGTCCTGGTGTCCCAGAGGGAATTGTGCATGGCTTTGGGGACAGTGGTGCAGATGGAGCCCAGGTCGCTGAGGGCCAGGTTGAGCAGGAAGAAGAACATGGGCGTGTGCAGGTGGTGGCCGCAGGCTACGGCGCTGATGATGAGGCCGTTGCCCAGGAGGGCAGCCAGGGAGATGGCCAGCAAGAGGCAGAAGTGCAGGAGCTGCAGCTGCCGCGTGTCTGCCAGTGCCAGCAGGAGGAAGTGGCTGATGGAGCTGCTGTTGGACATTTGCTGGGGCTGCACATGGGGACCTGTTCATGGAGAAAGGACAGTGAAAAGTGAGAAGAGACTGCTTTGAGCCAAACCTGGGCCATTCCCTGCAGACTCTCCCACTGGGACTCACGCAGCCTTCTTCCTGTTCTTGGAAAACCTTTACCCTGGTCTGTGCCTGAGCTCCAGTTGTGCTGGCTGAGCGTGCCAGGGGCAGCCAGGCCTGTGCATGGGGGCTCTCGAGGAGCCATCCCTTCCTCTCTGCCCTGGGTTTTTGGCCATGTGGCAGAGGGAAAAGGCTGGATATTCAGGATTTTTCAAAGGAATTACTCCTAATGCAGAAAGGTTTGGTAGTATCTGAACCTCCAAGTCCAAATGATAGCAGGAATTGGTTTTAGGAATTGTTTTCCTACCCACACACCATTTTTGTCTCTCTGAGGTCAGAAATCCCCAGCATTTCTGCTGCATTCAGAGTTTGCCACTGAGAGATGGGAGAGGCAAAGGATTCCCTGTGGTTGAGGGAAGGTGAGGAGCTGGATGGGCTTGTTCCCAACTGCCCTGCCTTTGCACCTTTGGCTGCAATCAGAGCACAATCACACTCCTGGGTCACCCTGGGATAAACCAGACCCTGCCCAGAGCAGAGGGATCCCTGAATGTCTCACCCTCTCCAAAGGTCTCTGGGCAAGGTCTCAGCACCCCCATGTGCCAAGGACACTCACGGCTGCCTTGGCAAACCCAACAGCATTTCCTCAGCTGTGGCAGCTCTGCCCTTCCCCATGGGACATTCAGGGAACTCCCAGAGGCTCTGGCACAGATTTGCACCCAGGAGGGCATCTCTGGGCTTGGAAGGGCACAGCAAGGAGATCCCTGTGTGTGCCCATGATGGGATCTCAGGGAGGGGGCTCAGCTCATTCCCCTTTCCCATGGACTGCTTTGCCCACAGCCCCACAGGTGCCAAGGAACCTTGGACACCCCATTCCCATGGACACCTCTGCCTGGCAGGAATGCCAAGGGCAGTGCCTGACTCAGCTGCTGCAAATGCCAGAGCCTCCCTGAGAGCAGCAGATGACAGTGACAATATCAGGGCAGTGCAGAAACAAGAGGAGATGTTGTGGTGCTGTGCCTGAGAGGGCCGGGCAGAGACCGCCGGGCACTCAGGACAGTGTTCCTGTGCCCAGCTCTGCCCAGCACCTTCCACACACCAGCAGTGCCCTCCTGCCCCCAGCAGTGCTCTCTTCAGCCTCCTCTCCTTCCCTCAGCATCTCCCTGGGCCTGGACATTCCCTCCTGAGAGGAGCCTTGTCCCTGCCAGCGCTCACAGAGCCCATCCCAGCCTGGGTGCCCCGGCCCTACAGAAACCTGCCTGTGTGCAGGGCCCTGGCTGGGGCAGGCTCTGTGTGCAGGTGGGCAAGGGCAGCTCAGGAGAGCCCTGCTGGGCCCTGCAAAGGTGATGCTGCTGCTGTCCAGGGCTGAGGAGTGGCTGAGGGCCCTTTGGGAGGCTCCCAGCAGAGGGACTGACCACCCAAAGTTACAGTTCTGGAGTGCCTGTAAATGTTCAAACATTCCTTGTATGATCCTGTGTGTCCCTTTCCAGTCAGAATGTTCTGTGAATATCTGATTACAATTCCTGTTCTGCTTCTCTCATACCCCGATGGTCTATAATCAAAAGAGAAAAAAACCCTTGCAACAGTGCTAGGACAGTAAAAATCAGACCTTTATTGGAAGCTTCCAGGTGTCCCAGTGGGGATGGGGCACACCCGGCACCTGATAATTTCAGCAATTTATTAAGGATGATTAATTAGGATATTTAACAGGAACATCCAAGAGTAGATTGTGTTGACCCAATTACACACCCCTGGGTCAACCCATTGGAGTAGGTCCAAGGGCTTCTTTGCCTTCACTTTTTGTTGTGACTGCTCATATTCTGGTCAATAAACAAAATGTTCTTGTAGGCTCTCTTCCTAATAATAAGACTATTTGATAATAACACAGATAATAGGACAGTATTTCAGGAATGTATTTAGACAGTCAGCTTATTGTTCTAAAAACTCAGAGAAAGGTTAGGAAATGTACCAGAGTTAATAAAGGATTATAGTTATAGAAGTATATAATAGTAGCTTAATAAGAGTTTAAAAAAAGAGTTTAATAGAATAAAATAATGATTATAGACTTTTAACTATATAATAGTATTTTACAGAGGCATGAATATATGAAAAATACGGAAAAAGCAAAAATCTTTTTGTCATCACCCCAACTTTCCCATCCTTCTCCAAGCAGAAAATTGAAAACACTCTCAGGAAAGCTCCTGATCTTTACAGCAATCCCAGGCTTACCTTCTTTGAGAAGTGCCCTCCGGAGCTGTGCCCAGGCTGGTCTGGAGCTGGGAGCAGCCCTGCCCCACCCAGCCCCTCTCAGCAGCAGCACCTGCCCTGCTCAGGGTGACTCCTTCCCCCAACAGCTTCTCCCCAGTGCTGGGAGCAGCTCCCCAGGCTGGCTGAGAGCTGTCCCTGGCAGGCAGCAGTAACCCTGCCCCAGCACAGAGCCCTGGGCTGCAGGACCCTGCTCTGCAGGACAGCCCTGGGCACCCCTGGCTGCTCTGCACAAGAGAGAATCAGAGAATGTACTCACCAAGTCTGTAGGCATTGGGATGTTCCAGCTTTAGGAGATGGCTCCAGGAGCTGCAGCTGCATTGTCCTGCAGCCAGAGGTTCCTGTGCCAAGGGCTGGCAGGGGTTCTGCCCCAGGCACTTCTCAGCACCTTCCCAGCCCTGATTGATTGAAGCTCTCTGTGCCTCTGTGCTGTGCCCAGGGTGGCTGCAGGCAGTGCCCCAGCCCTGCTGTGCTGGCAGAAGAGCTGCTCATCAAGAGAAATGTGCTTTTGAAGCTCTTCTTGGTTACCAGGAGCTGCATCTGTGCCAGGAGCCCAGCCCAGCTCAGCAGCACAGACACAGCACAAGGACTTTAATGACCCTCTGGGGCTTTGTGCTCAGGCCCTGAACATCGGTCCCTGAGAGGGAGCTGAAGAAACCTCTCCAGAACTCCAAGTCAGAATCACACTCCAAAGTTTCTTGCACTTTTAATGGGTCCCACTGAGAGACACAACTGAGAAAGTGTCCCCAGGCCCAGGCAGAGCAGAGAACTGGAGGCACTGATGACAGGTGGGGACAAAGAGAAGCCAAGTCTTGGTGCCCTGGGCTACAGCAGGGTCTGTGCCACCAAGGGCTGGGAGGAGACACCTTGTCCTGAGGCACTGGGGCCTCCTGGCACAGCCCCAGCCAGGCTGGGCACTGTCAGCCCCTTGTTCTGCCCTCAGCATCCCCCCCTAGCCCACATCCCAGTGGCCTCAAGGATCTGCTGGAAGGAGTCCCTGGGGAGCCTTGCTCAGCAATGGCCCTGGGGGCTCCTTCATGCTCCCAGGGACTGCAGGTTTTTCAAAGGACTTTGGGTTTGGCTTTTGCCTTGGAGTCTCTGAGAGGTGTGAGCAATCATGGCCTCCAATTATCTGCTGTAATTAGTCCCTGGAGAGGCTTTGTCAGTAACAACACTCAGTGGGCTCATTAATGCTTCAAGGTACTTCAGTTCTTTTAAGGTACTTGGTGTTTCCCTTTGGATACAGACTCTGGGAGAGGTTTGTGCAATCATGGCCCCAATAATCTGCTTTAACGAGTCCCTGGAGAGCTTTGTACTGACACTCAATGGGGCTCATTATTACTATGAAGTACTAAAGGTGCTTAAGGTTCTTTGGATTTTCTTTTCCACACTGAGTCTCTTAAAAGATTTTGTGCCATCCTGGCCTCCAATTTTCTCCTCCAAAGAGTCCATGAGGAGCCTGTGTTGTGGATGGACCTCAGTGGGACCCATTCATATTTTGAGACACTTTGGGGTTTTCTTCTACCTTTGACTTCTGGAAATGTTTGTGCAATCTCCTCTCAGGCCCTGAGGTTCCAGGGCTCAACTCCAAATGCACCACGGGGCTCATTAGTATCAAGCAAGTCCTGACAAACTATGACTCTGTCTTGATCTCCTTCTGCTCTGGAGCAGTTCATCAGGAAGTTTTCCTGCTGAACTTTTGGGGAAATATTTCAAAGTGCTTCTTATCGAGCCACATTCCTATTTTAAAGGGTGTCTTTTATTACTGTTCTCTTTAGAGCAGACATGATTGTAGCATTCTGTCACTGATACTGATCCTGGGAATCTCCTGAGGAGGTCTGGCCTGCTCCGAGAAGCTGTGCCTTGAGCTCTGACCCAGTGTGGACAACCTTGGTCTATTTCCCAACCCCATCCTTTCTCTCCTTACTCACCTGGGACCAGCTTTGCTCTGAGAACTGACTGCAAAGCCAAAGATGGTTTTCTTGCAATTTTTCTTTTAAAGCAATCAAAAACTTCTGAACTTCCACATTGGAAGCAGACACCCTCCTCACGTGTGTACCAAGCAAAGCTGCCTCCAAGGAGGTTCCCCTTCCGTAAGGCAGAGTCGTGCAAGGAATGTTTTAGACACACTGGAAGTTCTACAATAAACACAAATCCAGAGTTGGCTCAGTGCAGAATTAGATGATCTCCTGAAGGACAGATCAGCTTTGGCCTCGTTGAAGCTCAAACCTCCAAGTTGGGAGGTGTGTAAGTGACCCAAGAGCGAGGGGAAGGGAAATGCAGAGAGCCCTGGAAGTGCTTCTGTGCAGACAGGCTGTGGGGCAGGGAACTGCAGACTTGCCCTGGGCCAGCTGTGAGGGTGGATCCTCATCCCAGCCTGCACTGGGCCATTGCCAGGGACTGTGTCCATGGACACTGCACTGACTGCACTGCTGGGTTTGGGTGCCATGGCAACCCCCATCAGTTCAGGTTTCCTTGGAGACCACCCCAAGGAACCATTTCTGCAGCCAGGTTCCATGGCCACTTGCCTGCAGAGCTGTTGCTGTCCTGGGCTGCCATGACAAAGGACAGGACAAAGTGGGGCCAGGGCTGTTCCAGGTACAATTGCAGAGACACTCGTTGGTGCCACCAGGTGCCATGGCAATGGCCACAGGGACCCTTTCCTTAGTTTGGTGCCACGGCAGCCAAGGCCTGGACTCATTCTGATGGTTGGTTGCTGTCACAATGAGGATGGCTGTGACAAACCTCTCTGGTTCCCTCACTTCAGGGCGAAGGTGGCGAAAATGAAAAGGAGCAGGATCGATGGAGTTGCCCAAAAGGAACTTTAATAAGGGGGGAAAAACAAGAAATGTGGCAAAGTTGAGCTCAGTAAGAGGGATAAGAACCAAAGACCTGAGATAAAGGGGAAGCAGCAATATATACACTTGGGGGTAGAACACTCTAGAACAATAACCATATGGGGGAAACAAGTAACCGATAGGGAAGCAGAACATGGACAACTTAGCATAACGACACTAAGGGCTGATGGGGGAACTCCCAAGCTCACCCGAAGTTAAATGAATGATTCCCAGGGCTTGAAACTCATGCCTGGGTGTTCCAGGGTAAAATCTGGCTGACTCAGAGTCACAGCTGGGCCAATCCCCACATCTCCCCCTTTCTGTTTTACAACAAAAATGGAACTGAAAGAACTTTGTAAAACTTTATAAAAACATCCAAACAAACATGGGACAATTAACAATACTACAACAACAACTAAGAGAATTAATAGTCCTGTTTTAGCTAGACATCATCCAACCCTTTAGTCCCCAGGACTGGAAGAGTTTATTGAACCAGTCTTTGTTTTCCACTTGAAGCTTCTTGAACCCTTCCTTCAGTACCTGTCACAATGCGGGTGGCTGCAACAAACCTTTCTGGTTCCCCGACTTCAGGGTGAGGATGGCAAATATGAAAAGGAGCAGATGTTGGGGAAGGTGAAACAGGAAAGCCTTATAAATATGATTGCCTGGCAAAAGCTTTTGAGAATATGGAAACTGTAAGTGAGATTGAAATGCAAGCAAGCTTCGAGATACCAAGTCTTAGTTACTGAACAATTGGAAAACAATGGTATGGCTGGCTGAAGGTAATCACCTTTTGATTAAACAATACCCTCTGCTTGCAGACAGGTGCAAGGGTCAGAGCAGATCCTACTAGCTTGGCAGAAGGGGTCCAAAGAGTAGCTTTTAGGGTTTAAAATGTAACACAGTATAGTAATGTAATGATTCTTATAGGCTGTATGTAAATGCTATAGGATTTGTATCTTGTACTGGATTGGTTACTGAAAATTAGAATATGCAGCACAGAAGAAGATTTATTGTATTGTAACGGGGACTGCCCTCCTCTTTCGGGCATCTCGGGCACCTCTTCTGAGCTCCTCTGTCGTGCCTGGTCCGAGCTATGGCTGGCAGCTCCAAACAAGGCCCCTTGGGTACAATAAACTGCAAGTTCCAAGACCTGGCTTCAGAGATCTCTTGCCTCTGTCTGTCCCGACCGTCCTACCCACCGTCGCTCCTACAAGCAGGATCAATGAAGTTGCCCAAAAAGGAACTTTAATAAAAGGGTGAAAACCAATAAACGTGGAGAAGTTCAGCACAGTATGAGGGATAAGATCCTGTCTTGGTTTGGAAAGACAGGTGCCTGCTAAAGAAGCAGGAGCTTCCCCTAAAATGGAGAATGCAAACCCTCCCCACCCCTCTGAATTGCTATGAATTTTAAATAAGGGGCTCTCAGGCAAAAAATATGGGAGCAAGAAATAACAGTTCTTTAATAGGGAAGGGAAAAAAAAACATAAAAGGATAAAATAAAACAAAGCAGTACACTAGAACAACACTGACAGAGTCAGAACTCAACCTGACACCCTGTTTGGTCAGGGTGTTGGTAGCAGTCCATTTGGAAAAGTGGAGCAGTCCTCCTGGAGTGTCAGGTGTGGTTCTGCTGGAGAGCAAGGGGCGGGGGGAAGGGGGGGGGTCCTGTAGAGAAAGGGAGTATTCTAACTCCACAGATCCATGAAAGTAGAAGCAGCTGCTGTTCCTCTGGAGAATCCAGTGGAGAAAGTCCGTGCTGGGGTGTCAGAATCCCCAAATTATATCTAGATAGCAATTCTTGGCTCCACCCTCTGGGCAGAGCTTCTCACAATGGAAAGTTATAGTTCTTATCAGTCATGCAGTGACATTCAATAGCTTGTTATCAGCAGATGTCCCCTGCCAAGGGAGGAGTGATTATGATCACTCAGGGAGAGAGATAAGGAGAAATTGCCCACTTGACACCAGACAACTGCCATACAGATGGTGATAGAATACATCTTGCCTTGCAATCTGGAACAGATCCAAAGACCTGAGATAAAGGTAAAGCAGCAATATATACACTTGGGGGTAGAACACTCTAGAACAATAACCATACAGGGGAAACAAGTAACCAATAGGGGAGTAGAACTTGGACAACTTAGCATAACACTAGAGGCTTTTATGGGGAACTCTCAAACTCCCCCTAAGTGAAACAAATTATTCCCAGGGCTTGAAACTCACACCCAGTTCTTTTGGGGTAAAATCTGGCTGACTCTGAGTTACAGCCAGGCCAGCTCCCACACCGCTGCTTTGCACTGGCCCCTTGGGACCCTGCAGCCCAACAGAGGCACAACGATGTCCTTGGTTCCACTAGGCTCCACAGTATCACATTGGTCCCTTGGATCCATGGTGCTCTGAAGCGTCACAATGGCCCCTTCATTTCACAAGGCTCCCAAGTGTCACATCAGTCTCCATAGGAAGGAAACCATGGAGCCCCTGTGTTTCAGGAGCTGATGAATGGCAGCCATCAGAGGCCAAGGCAAGGCTGACCTTTCTGTCCTGGCAGGTTTTCTTGGAGCAACCCTTGGTTAATTGAAATTATGAATGTGGAGTCCTAATTTCAGACATTTGTGCCTGGAGAAGGAGGATTTTCTTCCGTACAAAGAAAAGCATAGAGGCCTTTCCAGTGTTTGGAAAACAGGTGAGTGCTGCCCCTCAGGAATCAAAGACCAGCCAGACCTATCTGTCCTGGCAGCTTTTGTCTGGCAGCAATCCTTGGATACACAGAAATTTGGAGGTGGAATCCTAATTTTGGCCATGGATGCCTGGAAAAAATGGACAGTTCTTTTCCATAAAAAGAAAAGCACAGAGCCCCAGTGTTTCAGGGGCAGATGGGAGTGGCCTTCCACATTCCAAGTTTAGCCAGACCTGTCAGGTGACCCCTGGGAGACAAGGTAGCCCCACCTATTTCATGTTCCCTTGGTTCCACAGGGCCCTGCAGTGTCACAATGGTTCTCTTGCTTCCTTGATGCCCTCAGGTGTCATAATGGCCCCTTGATTACACAAATCCTTAAGGATCTGGATGGTCTCCATGGTTCCACAAGGCCCCACAGTGCTATAATGATCTATTGGTTCCATGAAGCCCCACTGGGTCACCTTGGTCCCTTGGTTCCATTGGGGCCCAGTAGTGCCACAGTGATCGCCTTGGTTGCACAAGTTCCCATAATGTCACAATGGCCCTGTGCTTCTGTGAGGCCCCACAGGGTCACAATGGCCCTTTGGTTCTCTGGGGCCCCACAGTGTCACAATGGTCTCCATGATTCCATGGGGCCTTGCAATGCCACAATGCTCTCCATGGATCCATGGTGCCCTGCAGGATCACAACGGCCCTTTGGCTCCACGGGGCCCTGAAATGCAGCAATGGCTCCTTGGCTCCACAAAGCCCTGCTGCTTCACACAGGCCCCTTGGGACCATGTAGCCCAACAGAGCCACAAAGATGTCCTTGGTTCCAAGGGGCCCCACAGTGTCACGATGGTCCCTTGGATCCATGGTACCCTGCAGTGTCACAATGTCCCCTGCATTTCATAAGACCCCAAAGTGTCACAATGGTGTCCATGGTTCCTCAAGGCCCCACAGTGTCACAATGATCGCTTTGGTTGCACAAGTTCCTACAGTGTAGCAATGCCCTTTGGCTCCACAACGCCCCACAGTGTCACACTGGTCTCCATAGGAAGGAAACAACCAAGCCCCACTGGTGCAGGGACAGATGAGAGGCAGTCACCAGATGCCAAGGCTAGCCAAACTTGACTGTATGGGCAGATTTTGTCTGGGAGAAACCCTTGGATATAGGAAATTTCAGGCACGGAATCCCAATTCTGGCCATGGGTGCCTAGACAAGAAAGATAGTTCTTATCCATGGTAAGGAAAGCACAGAGCTCCAGTGCTTCACAGTCAGATGGGAAGTGGCACTTGGCATGCCAAATTCAACCTGTCAGACAGCCCCAAGCAGGCCAAATCAAGCAGAACTGTTCCATGTTCCATTGATTTCATGGGTCCTCACACTGTCACAATGGTCTCCTTGATTCCACGAGGTCTGGCAATATCGCAATGGCTTCTTGGTTTCATGAGCCCCAACAGAGTCACAAGGATCCATCGGCCCCATGCAGCTCGCCGTGAAACAATGGCTCCTTTTTTCTATTTTAAATCAATCACAAGTTTGATCGTTGACCCTTGCTTCTATAGGGCCCCTGAGGTGCACAATGGTCTCCCTGATTCCATGATTCCTGGATTCCATGGTCACACCATAGTTTCCTTGGATCTCTATTGTCACATCTGACCCATGGCTCCATGAGGTTCCGCAGTGTCACTGTGGTCGCTGTCAGGCTGGATGAGATCAATGTCCCGAGACACCTTGGGATGCTCAGAATGCCCGTGTGGGGCCGGGGCTGGGTCAGGCCTTGGTTTGTGGTGGGACAGAGCCCTGCCCCCAGCCCTGGCCTGGCAGAGCTGTCAATCACCCAGAAGAGGCGGTGCAAACCCAGCTCTGATTGGCTGAGCTGTCAATCAAGCACACAATAGCCAGTGCTAACCCAGCTCAGCTGGTTCCCATGTGTGTGTCTTTCTATAGATCTTCTGTCTGCTGTTGTTCATTATTTCTTGTCCTTCTCATCCTACTTACCTGGAACATTTTGGGGTAAATTAACATCTTAAAGGTTAAAGGTTTTTAGGTTATAGGGGCTAAATTATTGAAGTCAATGCTATGATAAGAGTTTTATGTTGAAGAGGGTGTTCTTTGGCAAAGCTTTTAAACCCTTTGCCAAAGTTCCTTGATTGTCTATATTTTTCTAGTAACATCTTCTGTAATTTTGACCTCTTAGCTCGGTTGGTTAGAGCATGGTGCTGGCATCACTGAGGCTGTGAGTTCAATCCCTGTGTGGGGCATTCACTTAAAAACTGGACTTGATGATCTTTGTGGGTCCCTTCCTACCAACAATATTCTCTGCATCTGGCCATGTTGAGAATATCTGGTTGGTGATTCCCCTGTGCACCAAACTCAAGGAAAGGAACCTTTGGTTACCCCCAGCATTTCAGTGTTCTGGGGTGTTCCAGCCCTGCAGGCTCACAGTGGCCTCTTGTTTCCATGAGGCCCCTCAGTGTCCCACTGGCCCCTTGGTTCCATGGGCCCAACAGTGCCACAATGATCCCCTGGGTTCCACAACTTCCCACAGTGTCACACTGGGCCCTTGGTTCCATGAGGATCTGGAGTGTCACACAGGTTTATGACATTTGTCCTTGCTGCCCCTCACATCCCCCTGCCCCACAAAGAGCCCCGAGCCACCCGTGAGGGACAGGCCTTGCTGTCCCAGGCTGGGCTCAGGGCTTGGCCTTTCTGCTCCCCCCAGCCAGCCCAGGCCTGGCTCAGCATTGCAGTTCCCTGCTCAGAGCCTTTGGCTCCCTGCAATCCTGGCCTCAAGGATCTGCTCTCACCAGGCCCTGGGGAGTCCCTTTGATACTCCCTGCCCTCAGTGGGACCCAGTGATGCTCCAAGGGACTTGGAATTTGTCTCCTGACTTCTTGAGCATCTTCTTCAGCCTTCGCTCAGTGCCTGAGGCTCCTGGACTCTGCCCCAAATCCTCCATGGGGATCATCGAAATACAGAAAGCTCTTGAGGACTCTTTGTTTTCCTTCAGTGGGCTTCAAGTCTCCAGGGCTTGTGCAGCTGACTGAAGTCAGTTTGGTGTTTTGTTAAGGAGGAGGATTTCAAAGTGTACCTGATGAGTTCTTTTCTTTAATTAAGTGAGCATTTTTTTATTTTCCAGTTCAGAGAAGAGCTGATAGAAGCCTTCCCCAGGTGATCTTGATGCTGAATGTCTCCTTAGGAGGTCTGGGCATGGAGAAGAATGAGCCCCTTGAGGGCTGACCCTGTTTGGACAAGCTGCAGCCTCACCATGTCTGACATGGCCCAGCTGGGACTGACATCCCTGTGCCCTGCAGCAGAACCTTGTCCCCTGAGCTCTGCAGCTCCATGTCCCAGCCCACTGCACCATGTCCCACCTGCTCTCCTCATGGCTCTGCCTGCACACAGGCCCAGGAGAAGTTTTCCTCGTGGGAAGGAAAGAATGGGAAAGCCTGAGCAGGTTTCCTGAACAACAAACCCCTCTCAGGAACCACCTGCTCAGTCCAGGCTGCCTGGAATTGTGTCACCTTTCTACAAGGGACAGTGTGAGCAGAAATGATCTCTGGGAGCAGAATTCTCTGAGTCTTGCAGCTGAATTCTCTGTCCCCGTCCTTTCCCTGGCTCTCTGTTGCAGATGGAAGCTGCTGGTGCCATCCTCACCTTTAAGCTCTCTCTTGAATGCAAACAGATGTTCTCAGGTGTGTTGAGCAGGATTTGCTCCATGTTTCTACAAAACCTTTGTGTTCCTCATGGAACGAAGGGGCCATTTTGGCACTGAGGGGGTGACGTGGAAGCAAGGAGTCAGTTGTGGCCCTGGGGTCCCATGGAACCAAGGGGCCATGGTGACACAGCAGGGTCACGTGGATCCAGTGGTCCATTGTGACACTGTGGATCCAAGGAGATCATGGAGACACCCCTGGAACCTCATGGAACCAAGGAGTCCATGGTGACCCAGCGAGGATGCATGGAGCCAATGGTTCATGGTGACACTGCCCATCCAAGGAGGCCGTTTGGACACTGCGGAAGCTCATGGAGCGAGGGAGGCCATTGTGACACTGCAGAACTTCATGGCACCAAATATCCATGGTGACACAGCAGGGCATCATGGGAACCAAGGAACTGCTGTTGGCAGTAGGGAAACTGATGGAACCAGGGGCCCTTGTGGCACTGCAGAACCAACAGAGCTGCTGGACCTTGTCTCCTGGCCCTGCACAGCTCCTTGGGAGGCACAGCAGGAGCAGCACCCTGGGAGCCTCAGGAATGCCCCTCTGGGATCCATGGCACACACCCAGGGGCTGGAATTCCAGTTCCCAGCCAGGAAAAGATATTCCTGCCCTGGAAGGCAAAGCTTTTATGAAAGAGCCAAAAGCCAAGTGGAGCAAGATCCTACAGTGACATTTCACTGCCAGCCTTCACAACTTCAGTCATGGTTGTTGTAACGCGTGGATTGGGAATTAAATGTGGGCAGGATCTCTGCCCTGGGTCAAGAGAGACACTGAGAGAGAAACAGAGCAGGCAAAGAAAGGCAGGAGAGAAAGGAGGACACAAACACAATCATCTGAGAAGGTGGCACTCTGAAAAACAAACTGGAACTGACTGAAAATGAATAGGACAGAAATCAATAATTCTGAAAGTTTTATGTACCATCAAAATTGATCACACCCACCCAGCCCCATACAATCCTGATCCCAATACCCTCAAATTTGGATCCCACTTCTCCCAGTCACCTTCCAATCCCATCTCACCCTGGAGGCTGTGGAATCAAGTAATTTTGGCACGTGACTGAATTATTTTTGAGGTGGGAACAAACCAGTTTGAGGTGGGATTGAGTCCTTTTGGAGTAAGATTGAGTTACTCTCAGTGAGATTGAGACATTTTGAGGTGACAGATCAAACCATCTTGACTTTTGGAGTGCAAAGAAATAAGAGAACACTTCCTGAAATCCCCCAAGAACCCACAAATACCCCAGAATATGTCTTTAAACCATAAATTCTATCGGAAATACCTGTCAAATAGTAGGACATCTTTGATCAATTACTTTCTTTTTAGTCCTATTTCAGGTGTTTTTAAGCAATAGAGACAAATCAGAAAAAAATGGGGCCAAACCAGAAGGATAACCAGCCAGGTGTCTTCCCAACATGGATCACAGGGAATGTGTGTCCTCCAATGGGGGGTGGAGTTGTAGCAGTGCAGGAAGCTCTTCCTGCAGTCAGAGCACTTGCAGGGCTTCCCTTACTGGTGCCTCTGTTGGTGTTGGGTCAAGTGAGAGCTGCTGGAGAAGCTCTTCCCACACTGGGGACACTCGTAGGGCCTCTCCCTGGTGTGGATGCCCCGGTGCCTGATAAGATCGGAGTTGTGCTTGAAGCCCTTCCCGCAGTTTGGGCAGCGGAAGGGCCTCTCCTCTCCTCTGAATCTGCTGGTGCTGGAGGAGATGGGAGCTCAGGATTGACTGGCAGTGACTGGGGACATGTTTGGAGCACCTGGGATACACTGGGAGAGACTGAAGCCACACTGGGAATAAATGGGAGAAACTGGAACCACACTGGATGATAATAGGAGCAGCTGTGCCCATCCTGGGATCATACTGGAACAGACTGGGATTGTACTGGGAGTGACTGGAATAGTACTGGGAGTATCTGAGAATGACTGGGATCCTACTGGAACCAGACTAGGAGTGACTGGAAAGGCGCTGACTGTGACTGGAACCATGCTGGAGGTGACTAGGAGAAACTGGGCCCACACTGGGAGTGAGAGGGAGTCACTCTGGCCATGACTGAAACCATACTGGCAGGGACTGGGAGCCACTGGGATTATCCTAGGAGCCACGGGGATTCCAGCAAGTGTCGATGGATCCTGACTGGGGGTTACTGGGAGCTACTGGGCCCACGTTGGGAGGAAAATGTACATACACATTTCCAGTTGGGAGCAACTGGAAGGTACTGGAACCATGCTGAGGGGACTGAGATGACAACTGGGACAACTGGAATCATACTGGGAACAACTGGGACAGCACTTTGGACAACTGCCAGAAACTGGGATCAGGCTGGAGGCAACTGGGAATAACTGGGAAAGACTGGGATCATTCAGAGGGAGCCAGAACCTCACTGGGAAAACTGGGATAGACTGGGAGTATTTATAACCATACTGGGAAGACTGGAACAACACAGGGGGCAACTGGGAGTGAGTGGGACCATGCTGAGAGGGACTAGGGCTATTCTAGGGACAATTGGGATCATACTGGCAGGAACTGGGAACAGTTGGAATGATTCTGGCAGCAACTGGGATCATACTGGGATCACAGTGGGAGCAGCTGGGTCCATGCTGGCTGAGACTGGGATCACCCTGAGGGTGACTGGAATCATACTGGGATTGACTGGGAGTGGCTGTGAGCAACTGGAATCAGGCTGAAAGCAACTGGGAGGAACTGGGAGCATGCTGGGGGTGACTGGGATATACTGGGAGAGACTGGGAGTCACAGGGATCATACTGGAGGCTACTGGGGTCATGCTGGCACTGACAGGGAGCAACTGGGATCACACTGGGGGCCACTGGCATCATACTGGGAGTGACTGGGAAAATTCTGGGATTATAGGGGGTGTCAATGGACCCTGACTGGGTTACTGGGAGCTACCAGGCCCATGCTGGGAGCCAACTGCACACACACTGGGGACAACTGGGAGCAACTGGGACTGACAGGATGCATGCTGGTGATAACTGGGATCTCCCGGCAGTGACTGAGATAAAACTGGGGGCAGCTGAACCATGCTGAGGTAACTGGGAGAGCCTGGCAATGACTGGGATAAAACTGGGGGCAGCTGAACCATGCTGAGGTAACTGGGAGAGCCTTGCAATGACTGGGATAAAACTGGGGGCATCTGAACCATGCTGAGGTAACTGGGAGAGCCTTGCAATGACTACGAGAATGTTCAGGGCAACTGGGATATACTGGGAGTGCCTGAGAACATGCAGGTGGTGATTGGGACCAGACTGGGAGCCACTGGGAGTGTGCTGGGGGGAACTGGGACCATGCTGGGGGCAAGTGTGAGTGACTGGGGCCCTGCTGGGAAACACTCGGATCATACTGGACTCATACTGGGAGTGACTGGGGCTATGCTAGAGGCAACTGTGAGAACTGGGAACACACTGGATGAAAGTGGGAGCAACTGGGAGCATGCTGGGGGAAATTGCATCATAATTGGGAATGACTGGGAGTGCCTGGGCTCATGCTGGGAGCAGCCCCTGCTGGCCCTGGCAGCCCCGAACCCCTTTCCTGGCCATGCTGCCCCTCCAGCCCCAGCCCCCCCCCCCCCAGTGCCGAGGTGCTGGCAGTGCCAGGGGTTCCCCCCTCTCGGGGTCCCCCTTTGGCTTCTGGGGCTCTCCTCTCTCCCGGCTCCCACTCAGGGAAGCCGCGGCTCTCCTGGGGCTCCCCAAAACCGCTGTCCCCCTGCCGGGGCTCTGCTGCCACCGCCCCCACCAGGACCTCCCCAAAAACACCTCCCAGGGGCCCCCGATGTCCCCCAGAGGGCCATCTGCGGCTCGGCTTTGGAGTTCTGCCAGATCCAAACATCCCCCCCAAAAAACCCCAAACCCAGGTACCCCTGGGATATTTGGGGTGAGCTCCCCCTCCCCGGGCACCTGCGGGATGGAGGGCGATGCTCCCGGGGTGCTGCGAGTTCAGGCAGCGCCAGAGCCGGGTGGTTCCCCGTCCTCTCCTCACGCTGCTTCCTGCTGCCCCTCCGCCTCTTCGTCCCTCCCTCCCTCCTCCTCCTCCTCCTCCTCCTCCCCGCTGCCGGAGCCCTCACAGCCCACGGGAGGGGCGGGGATGGAGCCGGGTCAGGTCAGAACGCAGAGAGGGGTGGGGGGGATGCCAGGAGTGGGAGTGACTGGGCTGTACTGGGGTCATCCTGGGAGCAGCTCCTGGGTGACTGAGTTCTACTGGGATCATCCTGGGAGTGCCCGATGGCTCCAGCGCTGGGGCTGGGGGCGCTCCTGGGGGGCCAGGGGAGAGTGGGACCCCAGGAACTGGGACCCTGAACCACCATTGCTGGCACTGAGACCCCCGTGCTCCCCTTATCCTGCACAGGGACCCCCCTGAATCCCTCATTTTCGGACATCAGGAGCCCCTGCTCCCCTTTTCCCGGCCATGCCCTGGTTCCCCAGCCTCCAGACTTGCTATGGGCTTGACCCTGGGATGCCCTGGAATGCCTTGGATCCCCATTCCTGCTTTTCCCAGTCCCTAGCCCCACATTTGTGCAAAACCAGAGACCTCCTGAACTGCCCCTTTGCAAACATCCCAGGTGTCCCCACCCTAGTACCCCCTTTTTGGGAAACCCTGGAACATCCCTTGCCTGGGCTCAAGGATCCCCTGGAACTCCCTTTTACCTCTCCACTTCCCTGCTCCCCCATTTCTGTTACCGTGAGACTCCCCTGCACCCCCATTCCTTAGAACCCAGACGCCCTTTTACCCCTTTGCCCAGCACTGAGCACCCCCTGCACCCCCTCATTCAGCACCAACTCAGCCTTTCCCCAGCCCGCCGCCTCTCCAAGCCTCCAGCCCCACCCTTTTCTCTGACCTTGGACCCCTGGGCTCCCATTCCTGCATTTCCCAGCCCCCAGCCCCTCCTTACCTCACATTGAGGAGCCCTGGCACCCCCTTTCCTGGGCACAGGATTCCCTGAACACCCCATCCCAGCTCTCCCAGTCCCTGCACCCCCTGTACTTGACTCTGAGCCCCTGAACGTCCTTCCTAGCTCTGCCAGCTCTCCACGTCCCCCCTTTCCCTGGCCTGTTGTCCTCCCTGGATCCCCAAACTCTCACTTTCAGCTCCCCCAGCTCCCCCAAATCTCCGTGTCCCCCCAGTTCTGCACTTCCTGCTGTACCTGGAAGTGGCGCTGTCAGAGCCCGGCCCGGGGCTCCCCCAGTCCTTGACTGTGGGGGACATGGACGGGACCCCCTGGGAGCGCTGGGGCAGCGAGCGGGGCCGGATGGAGCCACAGACACCAGGGATGGTGGTGGGAGCTGAGCTGGGATATTGGGATGGCTAGGGCTGGGACGTTGGGATGGCCAGTCCTGGTATTGGGATGGCCAGAGCTGGGACGTTGGGATGGCCAGAGCCGGGACATTGGGATATCCAGCCCCAGCTCAAGGACAGGAACTGGCCCGTGGCCGACAGTGCCCTGGAGACGGGGCCGGTACAACCAGAGCAGGGGGAGTGGGGGGAGTGGGGAGCTGGGCTGGGATCTGTGGGAATGGAGGATTCTGAGGGGCTGGGATGGGATCTCTGGGGATGGGGGGGATCTGTGGGGCTGGAATGGGATTCCAGGGAGCTCCAAGGGGCTCCCTGTGGCTGGGACACAACTCCCTGGGTCCGTTCTCTCCTTGTATCCAGGTCTCCACATGCTGCAGGTGGTTTCCAGCTGTGACCTCTTGTCCAACAGAGCATCCATGGATCCCACCAGTATGGCTACGAGGGCAGGGATTTCATCTCCTTCCAGCTGGGATCTGGGAGCTTTGCAGTGTCCTGCAGTGCTTCCTGGATCACCCAGATGTGCTGGGAATCCAAAGGGATCATGGTGGAGCAGGTGAAGCATTACCTGGAACACACCTGTGTGGAGGGCCCCCAGAATACATCAGATATGGTCGAGAAGCTCTGGAGCACAAAGGTGTGTGTGGGAGAGGGAGGGCAATTTCTACAGGAATGGGGAATTCAGGAATGAGGGACTTGGGAATGCAGGAATACCCACAGAATTTCCATGGCCAGATCTCACACTCATCCCAGTCAGGTGAGAATTCCATGGATGGGTCTCCCCGCTATCCCACTGCCATGGGAATTCCATGCAACAGTTTTATTACAGAGCCCGGACAGCTTGGCTCCTGAAACAGACAAGGGTCTGCACAAGCCTGAACTTTGGAGAAAAATGACAGTTTCAAGAGGGGAATATGGGGTTGGGGGTTCAGGAAGGCTGCACCTTCCAGGTACCTCAGCCAATGGATAAAGGAAGAGGGCAACATGTGGCCAGGAGCTTAGGATAAAAGGAGGCTGTGCCCTCTGAAAGCTCGAGAGGGAAAACCCCATGGGTGTGTGCCCTGATGGATTTTCTCCCTTTATTCCAATATCGTTGAAGGACTCCTCTGTCTCCTTTATTGACACTGGCTTTTCATGGTGTGTCTTCTGTAAATGACACTCTGGAACATCACGGAACCAAGGAGCCATTGTGACACATTGAGGCACCATTGGAAAAAAGAAACCATTGCTGACAGTACAGAACTCCTGGAACCAGGGGGCCATTGTGACAGTGCAGATCCAAGGGCACCATGGTGACACTATGGAACCTCATGGAATCAAGGAGACCATTGTGACACTCTAGTACTGCATGGAATAAGGGGCCATTGTGAAACTCAGGACCCCATGGAACCAAGGGCCAAGGATGAAGGTGTGGGCCCATGGAACCAAGGAGCCATTGTGACACAGCAGGGCCACATGGAGCCAAAGGGCCATGGTGACATTGCAAGGGCTCAGGGAAGCATGGCGCTGTTGTGACACTGCAGAAGAAAGGGAAACATTGTGACACTGCAGGGCCTCATGGAACAAAGGACACCATTGTGACACTGTGGGGTCCCACAAAACCAAGGGAACTTGGAACAGGTCTGGCTGGCTGGGCCTCCTGGGGACCACCTGACAGGTCCAGCTGACCTTGGCATGTTGAGGGCAGCTTCTCATCTGGCCCTGAAGCACTGGGGCTCTGGGCTTTCCTCCCTATGGGAGAGAACTGTCCTTCTCCTCCAGGGGCCCATGGTAAAAATTGGGATTCCTCCTTCAAATTTCCTTATCTGCAAAGATTGCTCCCAGATGAAATCTGCCAGGAGAAACAGATCTGGCTGCCTTGGCCACCCGGAGCCCCCTCTCATCTGCCTTTGAAACACTTGGACCATGTGCTTTTCTTTCTTATGGGAAAAAACCATCCATCTAGACCAGGAGCCCATGGCCAAAATCGGGCATGTGCCTCTAGAATTCCCTATATCCAAGAATAGCTCCCAGACAAAAGCTGCCAGGACTGAACAAGTCTGGCTGGCCTTGGCTTCCTGAGGGCTGGCACTCATCTGCCTCTGAAACACTGGGGCTCTGTGCTTTCCTTAATCATGAAAAGAACTTTTCTTCCTGTCTAGGTGCCCATGGCCAAAATTAAGATTCCAACTCCAAAATGCCCTATGTCCAAGGATAGCCCCTAGACAAAAAGTGCCAGGAGAGACAGGTCTGGCTGGCTTGGCCTAAGGGTGGCCACCTCACATCTTCTTCCAGAACACTTGGACTTTGCACGTTTCTTTCCTTTAGGAAAAAACCATCCATCCTGACCAGGTGCCCATGGCCAAAACTGGGATTCCACATCTGAAATTCTGTACATCCAAGGATGGCTTCCAAGTGAAAGCTGCCAGGACAGAGAGGTCTGGCTGCCCTTGGCCTCTTGGGGATACCATCTCACCTGCTTTCCCATCACTGGGGCATGGTAATTTCCTTCCTATGGAAAAGAACTGTCCTCCTTCTCAAGGTGTCCATGGTCAAAACCGAGATTCTTCTTCCCCAGTTCCATATATCCAAGGATTCCTCAGTGACAAAAGCTGCCAGGACAAACTGGTCTGGCTGGCTTGGCTTCCCAGGGTCCACCTGACAGGTCTGGCTGATGTTGGGATGTCAAGGGCTGCCTCTCATCAGCTCCTGAAGCACAGGTGCTCTGTGCTTTCTTTGCTATGGAAAAGAACCATCCAACTTTTCAGATGCTCATTGCCAAACTTGGTACTCTCCCTAAAAAATTTCCTGTAGGTAAGGGCATATCTGAGAAAAAAACTTGCCAGCTCTGGCTGGCCTTGGCCTCTGGTGGTCACCTCTCATCTGCCCCTGAAACACTGGGACTATGTTCCTTCCTTCCTATGGAAAAGAACAGACCTTCTTGCCAAGGGACCATGGCAAAACTCAGGATTTGGCCTCCCAAATTTTGTATATCCAAGGATTGCTCCCAAACAAAAGTAGCCAGGACAAACAGGTCAGGCTGGCCCTGTCCTCTGGTGATTTTCTTAAATTCTGATCTGAACGTTTTCATTTGGAAAAACTTTGGAGAGATCTCCCAAGGAGGGGTTTTGAGGCCTCAGAGACATGGCCACTACATATGGACAAAGGAGCTCTGTGCTCGGTGCCGTTGTGGTGGTTTTGCATCATGGAAGTGATGTTCTAAGGGAAGCTGCTAGCAGTTTCCTCCTTGTCTGACAAAAACCCAATCAGGAATTAGCTTTGAGAATTGACAATCTGTTAAACCATTAAGGAAACTGTAAATGCCTCTGTGAAGACACACGTTAAAGATGAAAAAGCCTGGGAGGGTCTCTTTCCCTTCTGGCTGGCACAGAGATAACAAGGCTGACCCAGCCCCCGTCTCAGCCAGGGCAGCCCAGGCAGCTCCTGCCGTGGGGCCGGGCCCCTTCCCAGGGACCCCGCCAGGCCCCATCGGCTGCCGGGCAGGGCAGGGGAGGCCGCGGGGCCGAGGCCGGGCCAGGCCATGGCTGCAGTTCCAACATCTGGGCACTGCTGAGCCCTGCCCCGCCGCCAGCCCGGGCCAAGCCAGGATCCGCCGGGCCCCAGGAGCAGCCCCGGGCCGGGCCGGCTCGGCCAAGGTTCTGCCACCGTTGGGGTTCACCCACAACCCCCGGGCAGGGGGAGGAGAAGCCATCGGCCCCCGGCCGTGCTGCTGCTGTGTTCTGGCCTGGCTGCTGAGATCCTGGCCCTGCCCCAGCACGGCCCATCCTGACACAGCCCCAGCGCAGGCGCTGCAGAAACCTCCATCGTAAAACAGCTCCGGCCCAAGGACTGAGCCTGGCTGGGGTCACGGAACCATCTGCAGGGCCTGGGTGAGATATGAACTCTGTCAGTGCTTCCATCCTCCCTCGAGTGAGAGAAAAGGACAAAGTGCAGGCACATAGAGGAGCAACGTGAACACAATGAGGTCCATGAAGAAGAAGTTGAGTCCCAGATGGGAGGGATGAGGAGGTGCCTTGATCTTGAGGCTCTTGTAAATCCTGTTGTAAAGCTATGGAGAAGCATGTAATTGATACATCAGACTCTCATTTTCCCTATAATGCATTGAAAAGTATGGGGAGATGACTTGTTCAGCAAAGGCCTCCATGCTAAAGTAAGCAAATGTTGAAGTATCTGTGATTTCATGAGAAGTTTTTACCGAGAAAAGAGCAGAGTGATAAGACCCTGTGCCCTCGGGGAGACAAGACCTCTGTTCCCAAAGATGAAAATTATTTCAGGCATAGATGAAGAGAACCTCTGCTCTTAAACAGCTCACCTTCAAACTAATACCCCACAAGTTGACATGGTGCTTAAACACAGCTGAGGCAAAAGCTGTGAAAAATGGGAGGGACTTGACAAAGTTTTCCAGGTGGCTGCTATTCATGGAAATTAAAAGCCATGGGAGAACAGTTTTCTTGTGGAGAAGTCTCCACAACATTAACAGGAGGAACTTCTCTCCTTAAGTGAACTGAAAAAAAGAATATTGTAGAGGTGGTAAACTGACTGAAAATTTTAGGTTTTGTCTCCTTACATTGTCAGTAAGAAAGAAGAGGTTGTGGGGAGAGGAGAAGTGTTCTGAAAGTTTGGTTCTGATTCTTATTGCTCTTTCTTTTAGCTACTGTTAATAACATTTTCTTTATACCCTTTTAATGTTTTGAGCCTACATTGCCTTTCTCCTAATCCTATCTCACAGCAGGAAATGAGTAAGGATATTCCAGTGAGTGCACTGGTAATTAGCCAACACTCAACCCACCACACTAATTGATGCATAGGCCAAGAAATCTCAAATTGGTGAACCAAAACCACTACAGAAACCTTCCTGATGAGCTGCATGAGAGCAGATGGAAATCAAGGCAGACCCATGGCTTGTTAGAACTTGCTTGATCCTAATGGAACTTCAGGGCCTGAGAGGAGATTGCACAAAACTTTCCAGGAGCCAAACGCAGAAGAAACACCCAAAGTGTTTTGAGGCATTAATGGGTCCCACTGAGGTCACTCTCCAAAACAGGCTCCTCGTGGACTCCTTGCAGGAGAGAACTAGAGGCCAGGACTGCACAAATTTCTCAGAGACTAAGTGTGGAAAGGAAATTCCAAACTACCTTAAAAGCTTCTGAGTACCTCAAAGTATAATGAGCCTAACTGAGTGTCAGTACAAAGCTCTCAAGGGACTAATTACAGCAGATAATTGGAGACCATGATTGCACAAACCTCTCAGAGACTCCAAGGCAAAAGCCAAACCCAAAGTCCTTTGAAAAACCTGCAGTCCCTGGGAGCATTCAGGAGCCCCCAGGGCCATTGCTGAGCAAGGCTCCCCAGGGACTCCTTCCAGCAGATCCTTGAGACCACTGGGATGTGGGCTAGGGGGGGACGCTGAGGGCAGGACAAGGGGCTGACAGTGCCCAGCCTGGCTGGGGCTGTGCCAGGAGGCCCCAGTGCCTCAGGACAAGGTGTCTCCTCCCAGCCCTTGGTGGCACAGACCCTGCTGAGCCCCAGGGCACCAAGACTTGGCTTCTCTTTGTCCCCACCTGTCATCACTGCCTGCAGTTCTCTGCTCTGCCTGGGGCCTGGGGACACTTTCTCAGTTGTGTCTCTCAGTGGGACCCATTAAAAGTGCAAGAAACTTTGGAGTGTGATTCTGACTTGGAGTTCTGGAGAGGTTTCTTCAGCTCCCTCTCAAGGGCTGATGTTCAGGGCCTGAGCACAAAGCCCCAGAGGGTCATTAAAGTCCTTGTGCTGTGTCTGTGCTGCTGAGCTGGGCTGGGCTCCTGGCCCAGAGGCAGCTCCTGGTAACCAAGAAGAGCTTCAAAAGCACATTTCTCTTGATGAGCAGCTCCTGTTCCCAGCCCAGCAGGGCTGGGGCACTGCCTGCAGCCACCCTGGGCACAGCACAGAGGCACAGAGAGCTTCAATCAGTCAGGGCTGGGAAGGTGCTGAGAAGTGCCTGAGGCACAATCACTGCCAGCCCTTGGCACAGGAACCTCTGGCTGCAGGACAATGCAGCTGCAGCTCCTGCAGTGATCTCCTAAATCTGGAACATCTCAATGCCTGCAGACTCTGTGAGTACAACTCTGGGTATTTCTCGTGCAGGGGAGTTGAAATGCTCATGAAGCTCTGGCATGCTGAGGGGTTCTGGTCAGTCATAGAATATTACTAAGAGAAGGATTTTGATAAAAAAGAGGAAATTTCGTAAGGCTTTATATTCAGTGGCATAATATTAGGGAATTGCAGGGAGAAGGGATAAATATTAAAGGTTCATTAGGAAGTAATAATGATGAATTTTGACAACAGCCTGAGAGATCTGAGCTGTTACTTTTAGTGATCAGTAGTTCACAGGAGATCCCTAATGTGCTTGCAGCCACTCTGCCCTTGGACAGCCCCAGCATCACCTTTGCTGGAGCCATCAGGCTCAGTCTGAGCTGTCCTTTCTCCAAGCTGCAAACAGAACCTGCCTCCAGCCAGTGCCCTGCAAACAGGCAGGGTTCTGTAGGGCCAAGGAGAGCGCACAGAGATTTGTGGTCTGTGAGTGCTGGCACAGAGAGATCAGGCACAGGGAAACACCTGCAGGAGGAAAATCTCCAGGAAGCAGAGAGAAGATCAGGCAGTGGGAGAAAACAAAACCCAGAAATGCTGTGGCAGGGAGAATTTAGAGATGTCCACAGGATCCCCTGCAGTGCAGCCCCTCCCTCTGAACAAGCCCCCTCCCTCCTGTGCCCCCAGCCAAGCCTCTGCCCTCAGGGCTGGGGCTCCAAGGCGTGCAGCCCCTCCTGTGCAGGCAGAGCTGCAGCAGAGCCGTGGGGCAGCTCTGCAGCCCCGGGCCCAGTTCCCTCTGCAGAGCACAGGGCTGGGAGCAGCTGCCTGGCCCTGGGGGCTCTGGCAGGGGGCACAGCTGGCTCAGGGTGACGCTGTCCCCAGTGCGTGGCTCTGAGCAATGCTGCCAGTGCAGCCAGGGAAGGAGCTGCATCTCCCTCAATCCAATGCCATCATAAGGGCACTTGGAAGTCATCCTGAGATTTCAGTCCAAGCTGGGAGCTTCAATCCGGGGTGCAAACCTGTCCTAGAGCATCTCTGAGTTCTAAGATTGATGGGGAAAGGCAGAGGTGTTGTGACACTGAAAATGCTGCTGGTTGGGTGAAATGAGCAATGTGAGTCCTTGGCTAAAGAAGTGGAGCTGGGCTGTGTTAGATCCATCTGCTCTAAGCAGTACCTGGGGTTTTTTTAGGGGAAGCATGGGAAAGTGATCACCAACCACCTGAGAAATTTTAAAGTCCAGAGAAACTCAGAACAGGTCAGAATGACAGACCATCTCCCCTCTGCGTCCACTCATCACTTTGCCTCACAGAACTTGTTCTGTTCTCCCTGAGTGCAGAGGAAAGGCTAAGGGTTACTGATGTCCAAGAATACCAGAAAAGATATGGGAGAGCTTATAAAGAAATCCCCAGACCTTGAAAATACTAAAGATCATGTTTTTGTGTTCCAGGCGAGAGTATATGGGAAATGGCTTTGATTTTGGTACAGGTATCTCCTCTAACACTTAACTGTCCTTTTCTCCATGAACAGATCCCCATGTGCAGCTCCGCAAATGTCCAACAGCAGCTCCATCAGCCACTTCCTCCTGCTGGCATTGGCAGACACGCGGCAGCTGCAGTTCCTGCACTTCTGCCTCTTGCTGGCCATCTCCCTGGCTGCCCTCCTGGGCAACGGCCTCATCATCAGCGCCGTAGCCTGCGGCCACCACCTGCACACGCCCATGTTCTTCTTCCTGCTCAACCTGGCCCTCACTGACCTGGGCTCCATCTGCACCACTGTCCCCAAAGCCATGCACAATTCCCTCTGGGACACCAGGACCATCTCCTACACAGGATGTGCTGCACAGCTCTTTTTCTTTCTGGTCTTCATTGGATCAGAATTTTATCTGCTTACCATCATGAGCTACGACCGCTATGTGTCCATCTGCAAACCCCTGCACTATGGGACCCTCCTGGGCAGCAGAGCTTGTGCCCACATGGCAGCAGCTGCCTGGACCAGTGGCTTTCTCAATGCTCTGCTACACACAGCTAATACATTTTCCCTGCCCCTGTGCCATGGCAATGCCCTGGACCAGTTCTTCTGTGAAATCCCACAGATCCTCAAGCTCTCCTGCTCCAAATCCCACTTCAGGGAACTAGGGCTTCTCATGGTTACTGTCAATTTATCATTGTGTTGTTTTGTGTTCATTGTTTTCTCCTATGTGCAGATCTTCAGGGCTGTGCTGAGGATCCCCTCTGAGCAGGGACGGCACAAAGCCTTTTCCACCTGCCTCCCTCACCTGGCTGTGCTCTCCCTGTTCCTATGCACTATCATATTTGCTCACCTGAAGCCCCCCTCCATCTCCTCCCCATCCCTGGATCTGTCGGTTTCAGTTTTGTACTCAGTGGTGCCTCCAGCCCTGAACCCCCTCATCTACAGCTTGAGGAACCAGGAGCTCAAGGCTGCAGTGTGGAGACTGGTGACTGGATGGTTTCAGAACCATTGAACTGCTGGCCAGTTTCTGCAAATCACTTGTAATAAAAGTCATCATTGATAATTCTTGTTGGTTTCATTTTGGAAGTTGTTTTTCTTTCTTTTACTTTTTTCATGTTGTCCACAAAAGTGTCATTGTTTTTGCCATTTCTCATTCTGTTTCTCCCCACGTTCATTGTGACCACAGACTCTGTCAATGAGGGGCTGTGCTCTTGGTGGCATTAAAGGAACTAAAGGATCTCCCAGCAAAGTTTTCTGCAGAGATGCCCTTTTTTTGCCTTCTCTACTGAGAAGGCAACAAAAAGCTGAGAGCTGTAGCAGCAGTGTCTATGTGCAGAGCTGAGGGCAGGTCAGTGCTGGCACAGTAGCACTACTCCTGCTGGCCACACCATTCCTGATCCAGGCCAGGAGCCATTGGCCTTCTTGGCCACCTGGGCACACTGCTGCCTCATGTCCAGCCTGCTGTCCATCAGCCCTTGCAGGTCCCTTTCTGCCTGGCTGCTCTCCAGCCACTCTGTCCCCAGCCTGTAGCACTGCAGCAGGGGTTGTTGTGGCCAAAGTGCAGATTCTGGTACTTGGACTTGTTAAACCTCACCTTGTTGGATTTGGGCCCTGGATCCAGCCTGTCCAGGTCCCTGTGCAGGACCCTCCTGCCCTCCAGCAGATCAACACACACATCCAGCTTGGTGTCATCTGCAAAGATGTCTTTGGTTCCATGGGGTCCCTCAGTGTCACAATGGCCTCTTGGTCACACCAGGCCCTGCACTGTCACCCTGGTCTCCTTGGTTCCAGGAGACCATGCAGAGCTACAATGGTCTCCTTGTTTCCATGGGCCCCCCGAATGTGACAATGTTCTTCTTGGTTCTATGGGGCTTTACACTGTCACAATGTTCTCATTGGTGCTGCAGTTTCACAGTGGCCCCTTGGTTCCATGGGGCCCCAGGGTGTCACCATGTCCCCATGGTCACATGAGGTCCCATACTGTCACCATGGTCTCTGTGGTTCCACAAGTCCCCTCAGTGTCACAATGGACTCTTTGTTTCCACAAGGCCACACAGTGTCACAACGTTCTTCCAGATTCCTTGAGGCCCCATGGTGTCACAGTGGCCCCTTGGTTACACAGGATCCTGCAGTGTCACAATGTCCCCTTGGTTCCATGAGGCCCTGCAGTGTCAGAACAGCCCCTTGGTTCCACTGGGCCCTGGAGTCTCCCAATGGTCTCCTTGGGTTTGCAGTGTTTGCACTCCCTGGTTCCATTTGGCCCCGCAGCACCACAATGCACCCCTGGTTCTATGGGGCTGCACAGTGTCACCATGGTCCTCTTAGAACCACAAGGCCCTGCAGTGTCACAATGGTCCCTGGCTTCCCCAGAGTGTCCCAGTCATCACAGAATGACAGAATCAAATAGGCTGAAAAGACCTTTGAGATTATCAATTCCAACCAATGCCCTAATCCTGCCTTTTCACCCAGACCTTGCCACTAAGTGCCACTGGAGAGGGACAGTGACTCTGCAACCTCCCCCCTGGCCAGCCCATTCCAAAGCCCACTCACCCTTTCTGTGAAGAACTTCCTCCTATTCTCCAGCCTAAACCTCCCCTGGTGCAGCTTAAAGCTGTGTCTGCTTGTCCTGCCCTCCAGCACATCCACACTCAGACTCAGCCTGGTGTCATCTGCAAATTTGTGAATGCTGGACTGGATCCCCTCAGCCAGATCATCAGTGAAGATGTTAAACAGGACTGGGCCCAACACAGATCCCTGGGTGCAGCACCAGTGCCTGGACACAAGCTGGGTGCAGCACCATCCCCACCACTCTCTGGGCCCAGCCTCAGCCAGTTCTTAATTCTCCCAGTGAGGAGGGAACCTGCCCAAGCCATGGGCTGCAGCTTTTCCAGGGAATGCTGTCAGAGACAGTGTCAAAGGCTTTGCTGAAGTCCAGGTACACAACATCCACAGGCAGGTCACCTGGTCATAAAAGGAGACCAGGATGGTGAGGCAGGACCTGCCACCCCTAAATCCACGCTGGCTGGCTCTGATCCCTTGGCCATCCTGTGGGATCCCTGGGATGGCACTCAAGGTGATCTGTTCCATAACCTTGCTGGGCACCCAGGTCAGGCTGACAGGCCTGGAGTTCCCCAGATCCTCCTTCCAGCCCTTCTTGGGGATGGGCTCACACTGGCACCTCCAGTCCTCTGGGACCTCCCTGGTGAGCCAGGACTGATGGTAAATGATGGAGAGCAGCTTGGGGAGCTCATCCACCAGCTCCCTCATCCCCCTGGGATGGATCCCATCTGATCCCATACACCTGTGAGCATCTGAGTGGCTCAGCAGGTCAGCAACTGCTTCCTCCTGCATTCCAGGGGGCTGTTCTGCTCCCTGTGCCCATCTGCCAGCTCAGGAGAACACTTGTCCTGAGGACAACCAGTCCTAATATTGAAAATTGAGGCAAAAAATTTGGTGTGCTTGACGTGTTAAATATATCAGACTTTTCCTTGACTTTAATTACTCTATTTTCCCCTGCATGCAAAGAAGAGTACAGGTTCTCCATTTCACACTTTTTTGCATATTTTTTTAATACAAACCTTTTTTTTTTTTTTCAAACAAAAGCTCCCAGGTTAAGTTCTAATTGAGCTTTTACCTCTCAAACTTTCTTTCTGTATAACCTAAGGACATCCTTACACACTTCCTGAGTTTCTGGTCCTTTTCCTCCTTGAGTTTCCACAAAAGCTCCATAGACAGCCAGTACACTCATTTTCCTCACCTCATCTCTTCCCACACTGGAACAGGCTGCTCCTTCCCCCTTAAGATTACTTTCTTGAAGTGTGTCCATCCTTCCTGGACCCCTTTGTTTTTAAGGGCTGTTTCTCTTTAAAAAATCAGGACCTGATTCAGTACTTCCCACATCAGCATCCTAAATAGACCAAAGTCTGCCCTTCCTAATTCCAGAAGTTTGGTTGCTGCCCCTCCTTCTTTCACAGAATATTGAAAACTTGATTAGTTCATGGTCACACTGCCCCAGGCAGCCTCTGAGCCCCACATCTGCCACCAGCCCTTCTCTGTGAACTGCAGGAGAAAGAGCTTTCCTTGGCAGTGGGAGTGTTACCAAAAATTCAGTAAAGCAGAAAACTCCTCAATCCCAATGTAGCATGAAGAAGCAGCATTCTTTATTCAGCCAGGGGGTACACAGGGGACAGCTCCTCCCAAAGCTGTGCATGCTGAGTACAGGAAAGTTTCTGTTTATTTTCTCTATTTTGCACACGTATTCATTGGTTGTCCTGAACTAAACACACATATGATAATCATTTCCCTAAAATCATTAACATATTCCCCCTCCCCTTTACCCATGCGTTCTTCTGTTTTGGGGCTCTCTCTGGTGGTCCCTGGTGGTCGTGGACCCCAATGTTCCAGTGGGCCTGGCTGAGCTGACAGGACACTGAGGCTGGTGAACTTCCAGTTCCCCTTCTCACACAATGGGCATTGTGTGCTTTCCATAGGCCTGGGGTTTGGAGAACAAGCTCCAGGTGTGAGCTCACCTGGTGTAGACAATTTCTCATCTGGTAACATGAGGTGACAGAGTGGGCTGTGACTTCACAGACTGGGTTCTGTGAGGTCATCAAACAGCTACAACATCACAGACTGCCTCTGTGACATCTTAGATACAGCTCTGACATCACAGGGCAGAGGTCTGACGTTCCAGAGCAGACTATGACATCACAGAGAAGGCTGTGACATCACAGATGACTGTGTGACATCGCAAAAGGGCTGTGTGGCATCATAGGGGGCTGCGGCATCACAGGGCCTGTGTGTCATCACAGGGGCTCTGTGAGGTCACTTGGGAGGTCACTCTGCCCCAGCCCCCTGTCACATTTCCCCCCAGAGCAGTCCAACCCTGCTCATGCACAGCAGGGTCCCCTGTCCCCCCAGGTCCCCCCACCCCCGGTGCCGCAGCCTCCCCCAGAGGATGTTCCATGAGATCGACCCCAGAGCCTGACACGGGGATGGGGGGCAGGGCCCTGGAGGGTGGGACAGTGGGATAGGGACCCCCTGGCAGCGTCTCTGTGTCCCCCAGGGCCAGAGCCTGGGCCAGGGCTCCTTCACCCTCTTCCGAAAAAGGGCTTGAGAGCACTGAAAAAATCCCCAGCAAGGGATCAGCAAAAACCAGATTTATTGGTAAGGGACAGCACCACCATGTTACTTGGCAAGAGTCACTCTGCTCCTGACTGGACACTTCAGGCACAGCAGGGAAACAAAGCAACAACAAAACCAAACCAAATCCAGGCAATCAAACCAGAAATGAACTATGAACTGTCCCTGTGTGTCTGTATGTGACTCAAGGAGAGTGAGGGCAAGAATAAAAGGAATAAAGAGAAGAAAGCTTAACAGAGCTCAAACTTAACAGGACTTTGTTATTCCTTAATCTTACCTGATACCATAAATGTCACAATTTAGACAAAACCAGCACCTAACAGTATTTAATATAACTTATAACCTATGTCTTTGCCATTTAAAAGAGGAATACCACTTGACAATATTTAACTTAGCTTATAACTTAAAAAAATTAGCAAAGGAACAACTCTCAGAAGCATTTAACTTAGCTCATACCTTATGACTTAACACTTCTTAGAGGCCTGACTGACTCAGCTATGCAAGGCACTCAAACCCCTCAGAGAGCAGCATTTCTGCCACATTTCCCCAGCACAGGCACTCCTGTGTGCACACAGACACAAAGAGTCAGTGCAAGGCACCTGTGAGAAATTCCCCTGAGGGCAGGGAATGCTCCCTGTGGATCCTTTGGCATCTCCCCAGCAGGCCAAGGGTTGAGCCTGGAGCAGTGGGGGGATCGGCCCAGGCTCTGTCATTGTTCAGGATCCCCGAGTGCAGCAAACGGGAGAGTTCCCGGCTGGGAGAGGCCCCACTCAGAGGGAGTCGCTGGCCCAGGAGAGCTCCAAGGGCTCCTTTTGGAGCGCTGTTTGCAGGGCCCCACCAGAGGGGCTTCAGTCCCAGCAATGGCTCATCCTGGCCACACTTGGCATCAGCAGCTTTCTTTGGCACTGTGAGAACAGGGATGTTGTGCCACTGAGGGAACAAAACCAGTTCCCAGGGCTGCTCCTCCAGAAAGCAGGAGCTGGTTGGGCAGCAGCAGTGCCTGGAGCAGACAGTGTTTGTGATGAGCTGCAGAGGAGCTGAGCCCAGGGGCTGCTGGCCAAGGCCGAGGCCCAAGGAGCATTTCTCAGCTGGCAGGGCGGGCTGAGAAGGAGAGGGGGGAATGCAGCAGCACAGGGCCATGGAACCAAGGGACCATTGTGACACTGTGGGGCCCTGTGAGACCAAGGGACCATTGTGACACTGTGGGGCCCTGTGAGACCAAGGGACCATTGTGACACTGTGGGGCCTCATGGAACTGTGGCTCCATTATGACATTTTGGGGTGTCATGGGACCAAGAGGCCATTGTGACATTCCAAGGCCTCATGGAACCATGGAGACACCATTAAGATTCTTCACAGCCTCATGGAACCAAGGGACCTTTGTGACACTGAGGGGACTCTTGGAATCATGGGGACCATTGTGACACTGTGAGACTCCATGGAAAAAGCAAAGCATTGTGACACTGTGAGGCCTCATGGCACCAGTGAGACCATTGTGACCCTGGAGGTCCCCACAGAACCAAGAGAACCATTGTGATACTGTGGGGCCTCATGAAACCAAGAGGCCTTTGTGACACTGCAGGGCGGCATGGAACCAAAGCTCCATTGTGACATTGCTGATGTCAGCATTGGTCCATTGTGACACTGTGGAGCCAAAGGAGATCATTGTGACACCGCAAACCCCCAGGGTCCAAAGGACCATTGTGACATTCCGGGCCTCATGGAACAGAGGAGTCACGAGACATTTGGGGCCTGTGGAACCATGGACACCATTATGACACAGCAGGGGCCCATGGAACCAAGGTGCCATTGTGACACTTCAGAGCCCCATGGAACCAAGGGAACATGGAACAGGTCTGGCTGGTTTGGCCTCCCAGGGGCTGCCTGACAGCTGGCCTTGGCATGTGGAGGATCTCTTCTCATCTGCTATTCAAACGATGGAGCTCTGGGCTTTCCTTCCTAAGGAAAAGATCTCTCCTCCTCCTTCTCCAGGCATCCATGGACAGAATTGGGATTTCATTGCCTAATTTCCTTATGTCCAGGGATCGTCCCCATAGGAAAATTGCCAGGACAAGTCTGGCTGGCCATGGTTTCACAAGGGTCAGCTCTCATCTGTCCCTAAAACCCTGGGGAAGGCTCCATGCTTTCCTTTCTATATAAAAGAACTGTCCTTCTCCAGGTACCCATGGCTGAGATTGAGGTTCCACCTTCAAATTTCCCTAAATCCAAAGACAGTACCCAGACAAAATCTGCCATTACTGACAAGTCTGGCTGGCCTTGAGCTAGTGAGGCTCTCACCTGCCTTCCAAACACTGGGGCTCTGTGCTTTCCGTCATGTGGAAAAGAATTGTCCTTCTCGTCTAGGCATCCATGGCTGGAATTGGGATTTCACCACCAACATTGCCTACTGTGACAGACTGGAGGAGATTCTTGGCTTGAAACATTTCAAGCGTGCCAGGGACAAAGGGGAAGGTCCAGCCTTTCCTTGCCCTTTAAGCCCAGCACTGCCTTGCCCTGGAACCCCAGTCCCCCCAGAGCCTCCATCCCAGCCCAGCAGTGTCTGCCAGTCCCTGGCACAGCACAGGCAATGCTCCACAGCCACCTCTGGAGCCCCCAGCCCAGCTCCTGAGGGACCAAATGAGCCCAAGTCCCACCTGGGGGAGGGGCCCAGGAAGACCAAGGGCTATTGAAGGCTGACCACAAGGCAGCACACATCTTGACCCTGCATCCTCTTGGAATTTCTATCTGAACACTGCTGGAATCCAGGAGTTAGTGTGTGCGTGCGTCTCTGTATCTTTTTTTGTCTTTCTTTCTGTGTCTTCTTCTTATTCCCTCTTCTTGCAAATTTTGATTAACATTACATTGAACAGGCTTAGAGTTTGTGAAGTTGAATGAGCCAAGTCAATTATTTGAGAAGTGTTTTTTGTTGATTGAATGTTGTATTAAACCTTTTGACAAAGTTTTTCTGATTTTCCTAAGTTGCGAGTAAAGTTTCATTTATTGTTTTGATTTCTTGAGAATCTCTTGTTGGCATTTCTCCAATGATTCCAACTCAGAATACACAAACAATTGGAATTCCTTTTAAATGTCTCCTTGAGAGAGTTTTTTGGGAGATGGGGGTCAGGGCTTGTCTGTCCTGCTTGGCCCAGCCCAGGCAGGGCTTTCCCAGCCCCATTCCACACTCCATTTCCCAGCTGGAGCCCCTGGTGCCTCTGAGTTGTGCTGCCCCAGCCCCAGGGACGCTCTCCTTGGCTGCCCATTCCCCCACGGGCTCTGGGCAGGGATGGCCTCAGTGGGGGCTGCTGACATCCTCAGCAACTTGGAGGCTGCTGCTGCATTTCACTGCTGCAGAGGCTTGTTCAGCCTTCAGCTCTTCAGTGCAGGAATTCAGTGTCCCAGGGCTCATTAATATTCAGAACACCTTAACAAACCAAGCCTCTGGGGATTTTAATTTGATTTCAATTTTCAAATCCTTTGTGGTTAATTAGACAGATTTCAGAAGCCAATTTAAAGAGACTACACGATATTTAAACAGGCAGAAAAGATCTTTTTTACGTCCTGTTTAATTTATATTCCCCGTTGATAAATTAATATATGCAATCTGCAATTGATACTGAATCCAAGTACCTCCTCATGCAGTTTAATAGATAAGAAAATCAAGACCCTTCATGGCTGACAATCAATCAGACTCTGTCCCTACCCCCACCCCACCATTTCCCCCCTCCAAGCCCTGGCACTCAGAGCAGCCTTGTGCAAATCTGAGCTCCCTCCAGCCCAGGCTGCACCTGCAGCTTTCAGCTCCTTGGCTCCAGCTCCCACGTGCTCTCCTTGGAGAAGGAGCTGCCCGAGACACAGAGGGATGTTCATTTCTTGTCAGCCAGCAAAGCCAAGGGAAGGCACAGCTCCATCAAATGCAAAAGTCATTCCTCTGCTGGATATTACATCCACTTTGCTGAGCAGACAGTCTCAGAGCAATGGAAATGTGCCCAGCACAGATCCCAAGGTCCCCCCAAACCCTCCCTGCCCCGATCCTGCCCAGATTTGCTCTTTGCACACACGAGTCACACACTGAAGTCAGGAGCTCCCTCCATGCCCAGAGGGAGAAAAAGAGAGAAAGGGGATGAAGAACTCTCCTGTGCAGAGCCAAGGTCCAAGTGCCCCTGCAGTGGGAACCACAACTCATCAGGTTTGTGTCCCTTTGGGGTCAGGGACTGGTGACACTCAGAGGCACAGAAAGTTTCTCTTCATGGCCAACAGACCATGGTTGAACAGGACACAATTTAATAACAACCACTCTCTTCCCTGAGCTATGTCCAATGTCCCAGCAGCATCTGATAAATCCACCATCCACAAGTGATTTGCATACTGAAATTGGTTTTAGACAGATGTGGATCTGTGATAGATATAAACACAATTAAGTTCTTGCATCAGGATGCTCGTTCGGGAGCGCGGGCAAAACAATTTGAACAATTCCTGATTTGCAAAGCTGTCAGTGGTGGATGGAGAAGGGAGGTCAGGCTGCTCTTGGTGTTGAGGAAATGCCGAAACCAGCCTGACTCATTTCATCTCCTCCTGTCCTGGCTGATCTCCCCTCTTTCCCCTCCCACCCATTGCCTTTTGTCTCCCACCAGGCCCCCCAGTGAAGAGCCTGGCTCTGTGTTCTCCATCACCTCCTGGCTGGCACTGCCAGGCTGGGATGAGGAGCCCCTCAACCTTCCCTGCACTGGGCTGGACAAGCCCAGCTCCCTCAGCCTCTGCTCACAGCCCAAGGGCTCCAGCCCCACCTTGGAGGCCCTTCCCAGACCCTGCTCTAGCTGTCAGACATCTTTCCTGCCCTGGGGAACCCAAACCAGGCCACAGTGACCTGGAGAAACCACATCTTTGATGCCCTGGTCACACAGCCCTGGCCCCTTGTCCCCGTGTCAGTCTCTGGGGTGGATCTTGTGGAACATCCTTTGCTGGAGGCTGTGGCTCCAGGTGGGATGGGGGGATACCCAGGGACAGGCACCCTGCTGGGCATCAACAGCATTGGACTTGTTGGAGAAACTGTGAGGGGGAGCTGGGGCAGAGTGACCAATCCAGTGATCTCACACAGCCCTGCTGGGATGTCACACAGCCCCTCTGGGATGTCACAGCCTGCTCTGGGATGTCACAGCCCATTCTCTAATGTCACACAGCTGGTCTCTGATGTCAGAGACAACTCTGTGATGTCATAGTCTGCTCTGGGATGTCAGACCTCGGCCCTATGATGTCACAGGTCGCTCTGTGATGTTGCACAGGCTCCCTGTGATGTCATAGCTGCTTGATGACCTCACAGAACCCACTCTCTGATGTCATAGCCCACCCTGTGACCTCATGTTACCAGATGATAAATTGCCTACACCAGGTGAGCTCACACCTGGAGCTTGTTCTCCAAAACCCCAGGCCTATGGAAACCACACAATGCCCATTGTGTGAGAAGGGGAACTGGAAGTTCACCAGCCTCAGTGTCCTGCCAGCTCAGCCAGGCCCACTGGGACACTGGGGTCCACAAGCACCAGGGACCACCAGAGAGACCCCCAGGACAGAAGAACACATGGGTAAAGGGGAGGGGGAATGTGTTAATGATTTTGGGGAAATGATTATCACATGTGTGTTTAGTTCAGGACAATCAATGAATATGTGTGCAAAATACAGAAAACAAACAGAAACTTTCCTGTACTCAGCATGCAGGGCTTTGGGAGGAGCTGTCCCCTGTGCATCCTGCTGAATAAAGAATGCTGCTTCTTCATGCTACATTGGGATTGAGGAGTTTTCTGTTTTAATGAATTTTTTGTGACACTCCCACTGCCAAGGAAAGCTCTGTCTCCTGCTGTTCACAAACAGAGAAGGGCTGGTGGCAGATGTGGGGCTCAGAGGCTGCCTGGGGCACAGTGACCATGAAATAATCGAGTTTTCCATGTTCTGTGAAAGAAGGAGGGGCAGCAACCAAACTTCTACACTAGAATTAGGAAGGGCAGACTTTGGCCTGTTTAGGATGCAGATCTGGGGAGTACTGAATCAGGTACTGATTTTTTAAGGGAAACAACCCTTAAAAACAAAGGGCTCCGAGAAGGATGGACAAATTTCAAAAAGTAATTTTAAGGGGAAAGAAGCAGCCTGTCCCAGTGTGGCAAAACATGAGCAGGTGAGGAAAATGACTGTCCTGGCTGCCCATGGAGCTTTTGTGGGAACTCGGGGGGAAAAAGAGGATGCATCAATTTTGGACAGAAGGTTGGAAAAGTTAGGCAGTGTTAAACGATGTTGTTAGGTCATGTGGAAAGAAAAGTCGAGAGGGGAAAGCTCTATTAGAGCTTAACCTGGCCACTTCTGTGAAAAGTAATTGAAAGTGTTTCTTTAAAAAACTAATAAAACATGGGAGAAGGAGAACCTTTACTATTTATTGGATGCAGTGGAGAATATAGTAACAAAAGATAAGGAAAGGCTGAGCTACTTAACACCTTGTTTGTCTCAATTTCCAATATTAGGAGAGGTTGTTCTCAGGACAAGTGTTCTCCTGAGCTGGTAGATGGGCACAGGGAGCAGAACAGCCCCCTGGAATCCAGGAGGAAGCAGTTGCTGACCTGCTGAGCCACTCAGGTGCACACAGCTGTATGGGATCAGATGGGATCCATCCCAGGTGAATGAGGGAGCTGGTGGATGAGGTCCCCAAGCTGCTCTCCATCATTTACCATCAGTCTTGGCTCAGTGGGGAGGTCCCAGAGGACTGGAGGTGCCAGTGTGAGCCCATCCCCAAAAAGGGCTAGAAAGAGGATCTGGGGAACTCCAGGCCTGTCAGCCTGACCTGGGTGCCCGGCAAGATTATGGAACAGATCACCTTGAGTGCCATCCCAGGGATCCCACAGGATGGCCAAGGGATCAGAGCCAGCCAGCATGGATTTCAATATCTGCATTTATTGTCTGCATGAGGGGATTGAGTCCACCATGAGCAAGTTTGCAGATGACACCAAGCTGGGTATGAGTCTTGATCTGCTGGAGAGTAGGAGGGCTCTGCACAGGGACCAGGACAGGCTGGATCCAGGGCCCAAATCCAGCAAGGTGAGGTTTAACAAGTCCTAGTGCCGGGTACTGCACTTTGGCCACAACAACTCCTGCAGCACTACAGGCTGGGGACAGAGTGGCTGGACAGCAGCCAGGCAGAAAGGGACCTGCAGGGACTGATGGACAGCAGGCTGGACATGAGGCAGCAGTGTGCCCAGGTGGCCAAGAAGGCCAATGGCTCCTGGCCTGCATCAGGAATAGTGTGGCCAGCAGGAGCAGGGCAGTGATTCTTCCCCTGTGCTGGGCACTGGTTGGGCAGCATCTAGAGTGCTGTGTCCAGGTCTGGGCGCCCCAGTCTAGGAAATACATGGAGGGACTGGAGCATGTCCAGGGAAGGACAGCAGGGCTGGTGATGGGTCTGGAACTCAAGTCCTGTGAGGATCAGCTGAGGAATTGGGTTTGTTTAGAGAAGAGGAGGCTCAGGGGAGACAAGGTGGTGTCAGGGCACAGGTTGGACTTGATGATCTCCAAGGTCTTTTCCACCCTTGCTGATTCTGGGATTCTCTAAAACCACCCTTGGAGCAGTTGCACAATGAGCCCTGGCATCCCCTCCAGAAGCTCCAGCAGCCCAGGTCCCTCAGCTTCTCCTGCCAGCCCCAAAGCCCATCCTGTCAGTCCTGCAGAGCCTCTGCAGCTCCTCCTCATTGCCCGGAACAGGGAGCCCCAGAGCCAGACACAGCAGCCCAGATGTGCCCCCCTGGCCTGTGGTGCCTCTTGCAATGGAGCAGCAGGAGGCACTGCAGGAGCCTGCAGACAATTCCTGCAGCACTTGTGGGATGATCCTGCTCCCCAGGGGACGTTCCCATGGTGCCGAGTCAGGAACTGCAATGGGGAGTGGGGCCAGAGAGGGAAGGGCAAACAGGGATGGGCTGTTTGCAGGGGAGGGAACAGAGCTCGGCAATGGGTAGAAATTTGTAGCAGGAAGAGTAAAGAAAGCAAAGGGGAAGCCAAGGAAATGCTGAGGGCAGTTTGGGGGTGGCTGCCAGGCAGCCCTGGCTCTGAGCAACAGCGTCTGCAGTGGGACAGGAAACTCCCAGCTGATGGGAACAAACTTTCTGGCTGACTGCAGAGGCCAGGACAAAGCTGAGTGGTTTCCCTGGTGTCCTCCAGCCCTTGCTGGCCCCAGGGCCTGATGGCATTTGTGCTCCCTCAGGTTCATGTCCCCACACCAACAGCATGGGGGTGCTCCTCCTGCTCTGTGCAATGCAAACAGGGGCTCCTGAGCCAGTGCTGCCGTGTCTGTGCCTGCAAGGATGGGGCACCTGTGTGAGCTGGGGGAGAGGCCAGGGCTGCAGAGGGAGGATGTTGTTGGCAGCTCCATGAGGACGCTCCGGGACGCTGCCCTGGGCTGTCCAGCGCACTGGGGATGGATCAGCCCCTGCTCTGCTGCTCCTTCCCATCTCCCCCAGGGCCCTTGCAGAGCACCAGCCATGCTGTTTGCCCCCAGCCTGCCCACAGCCACCCTGGGGCTGCTCACGGGGGTTTTCTGTGCTGAGCATTGGCCTGGCCGTGTTCTTGAGAGAGCCTGGGCAAGGAGCCTGGAGCCCCCAGGGCCTGGCCTGAGGCATCAGCACTGCCCCAGCAGTGCCCATGGCCTGTCCCTGCTGCAGCCCTGGCACTGCCACCCCCAGGACTGTGCCCGGCCCTGAGAGCACTCAGGCCCTACAGCAACACCAGGGCCACCAGGGCAGCGGGGCAGGGCCACAGGAGCAGCACTTGCAATACCAAGTGCTGCTGCTGCTGGGCACAGCTGCTGTGCCAGCACTGATCTGCCCTCAGCTCTGCACACAGACATTGCTGCTGCAGCTCCAGAGAAGGGAACAAAAGGGCATCTCTGCAGAAGACTTTGCTGGAAGATCCTTTAGTTCCTTTAAAGCCACTGAGGGTGCAGCCCCTCATTGACACAGTCTGTGACCAGAGGAAAGGTGGAGAGAAACAAGTGAGAAATGACAGAAACCATGACATTTTTTTGTGGACAGTTCTAAAAAACTAAAACAAGGAGAAAAACACCTCACAAGCAAACTAAAAGAAAGTATCAAAGATGAGTTTTCTTACAAGTGATTGGCAGAAATTGGCCAGCAGTTTAATGTTTCTGAAAGCATCCAGTCATCAGTCTCCACACTGCAGCCTTGAGCTCCTGGTTCCTCAGGCTGTAGATGAGGGGGTTCAGGGTTGGAGTCACCACTGAGTAGAGAACTGACAGGGCCAGATCCAGGGATGGGGGGGAGATGGAGGGGGGCTTCAGATAAGCAAAGGCTGCAGTGCTGACAAACAGAGAAACAACAGCCAAGTGAGGGAGGCAGGTGGAAAAGGCTTTGTGCTGTCCCTGCTCAGAGGGGATCCTCAGCACAGCCCTGAAGATCTGCACATAGGAGAAAACAATGAACACAAAACAGCCAAGTACCAAACAGGTACTGACTGCAATGACCCCCAGTTCCCTGAGGCTGATATGTAAGCAGGAGAGCTTGAGGATCTGGTGAATTTCACAGAAGAACTGGCTCAGGGCATTGCCCTGGCACAGGGGCAGGGAAAATGTATTGGCCGTGAGCAGCAGAGCATTGAGAAATGCACTGGCCCAGGCAGCTGCTGCCATGTGGGCACAAGCTCTGCTGCCCAGGAGGGTCCCGTAGTGCAGGGGTTTGCAGATGGACACGTAGCGGTCGTAGCACATGATGGTCAGGAGGGAAAACTCTGCTGAGATGAAAAAGGCAAAAAAACCCAGCTGTGCAGCACATCCTGTGTAGGAGATGGTCCTGGTTTCCCAGAGGGAATTGTGCATGGCTTTGGGGACAGTGGTGCAGATGGAGCCCAGGTCAGCGAGGGCCAGGTTGAGCAGGAAGAAGAACATGGGTGTGTGCAGGTGGTGGCCGCAGGCTACGGCGCTGATGATGAGGCCGTTGCCCAGGAGGGCAGCCAGGGAGATGGCCAGCAAGAGGCAGAAGTGCAGGAGCTGCAGCTGCCGCGTGTCTGCCAATGCCAGCAGGAGGAAGTGCCTGATGGAGCTGCTGTTGGACATTTGCTGGAACAGGGCATGGAGACCTGTCCATGGAGAAAAGGACAATTACGTGTTAGAGGGGACACCAATAAGGAAAATCAAAGCAATTTCTTATACACCCTCGTCTATAACAGACACGGAAACGCTTCTCTGTTTAAGATTTCTGAGGTTTTGTTTTTAAGGTCCCCCCATGTCTCTCTAGGTGTTCTTGGATATCATACACTCTCAGCATTCTTTCTGCCCACAGGGAGAACAGAGAAAGTTCTGTGATTTTAAAGTCGTGAGTGGAGAGAGAGGGTTGATGGTCTGTCATTCTGACCTGTTAAGAGTTTATCTGGGCTTTAACCTTTTTCAGGTGGAGAGTGATCACCTTCCTGTGCTTCCCCTAAAGTGTCACCAGGTACTGCTGAGAGCAGATGGATCCACCACAGCCCAGCTCCACATTTGTAGCCAGGGACTCACTATGATCCTTTCACCAACCCAGCAGCATTTTCAGTGTCACAACACCTCTGCCTTTCCCCATCAATCTTAGAACTCAGAGATGCTCTCCGACAGGTTTGCATCCTGGATTGAAACGCCCAGCTTGGACTTAAACCTCAGGGAGACTTCCAAGTGCCCTTATGATGGCATTGGATTGAGGGAGATGCAGCTCTTTCCCTGGCTGCACTGACAGCATTGCCCAGAGCCAGGCACTGGGGACAGCATCACCCTGAGCCAGCTGTGCCCCCTGCCAGAGCCCCCAGGGCCGGGCAGCTGCTCCCAGCCCTGTGCTCTGCAGAGGGAACTGGGCCTGGGGCTGCAGAGCTGCCCCATGGCTCTGCTGCAGCTCTGCCTGCACAGGAGGGGCTGCACGCCTTGGAGCCCTGGCCCTGAGGGCAGAGGCTTGGCTGGGGCACAGGAGGGAGGGGGCTTGTTCAGAGGGAGGGGCTGCACTGCAGGGGATCCTGTGGACATCTCTGAACTCTCCCTGCCACAGCATTTCTGGGTTTTGTTTTCTCTCATTGCCTGATCTTCTCTCTGCTTCCTGGAGATTTACCTCCTGCAGGTGTTTCCCTGTGCCTGATCTCTCTGTGCCAGCACTCACAGACCCCAAATCTCTGGGCACTCTCCTTGGCCCTACAGAACCCTGCCTGTTTGCAGGGCACTGGCTGGGGGCAGGTTCTGTTTGCAGCTTGGAGAAAGGACAGCTCAGACTGAGCCTGATGGCTCCAGCAAAGGTGATGCTGGGGCTGTCCAAGGGCAGAGTGGCTGCAAGCACATTAGGGATCTCCTGTGAACTACTGATCACTAAAAGTAACAGCTCAGATCTCTCAGGCTGTTGTCAAAATTCATCATTATTACTTCCTAATGAACCTTTAATATTTATCCCTTCTCCCTGCCATTCCCTAATATTATGCAACTGAATAAAAAGTCTAACAAAACTTCCTCTTTTTTATCAAAATCCTTGTCTTGGAAATATTCTATGACTGTCCAGAACCCCTCAGCATGTCAGAGCTTCATGAGCATTTCAACTCCCCTGTACCAGAAATACCCAGAGTTGCACTCACAGGGTCTGTAGGCATTGGGATGTTCCAGCTTTAGGAGATGGCTCCAGGAGCTGCAGCTGCATTGTCCTGCAGCCAGAGGTTCCTGTGCCAAGGGCTGGCAGGGATTCTGCCCCAGGCACTTCTCAGCACCTTCCCAGCCCTGACTGATTGAAGCTCTCTGTGCCTCTGTGCTGTGCCCGGGGTGGCTGCAGGCAGTGCCCCAGCCCTGCTGGGCTGTGAGAAGAGCTGCTCATCAAGACAAATGTGCTTTTGAAGCTCTGCTTGGTTACCAGGAGCTGTCTCTGTGCCAGGAGCCCAGCCCAGCTCAGCAGCAGCACAGACACAGCACAAGGACTTTAATGACCCTCTGGGGCTTTGTGCTCAGGCCCTGAACATCAGTCCCTGACAGGGACATGAAGAAACCTCTCAAGAACTCCAAGTCAGAATCACACTCCAAAGTTTCTTTCACTTTTAATGGGTCCCACTGAGGGACACAACTGAGAAAGTGTCCCCAGGTCCCAGGCAGAGCAGAGAACTGCAGGCACTGATGACAGGTGGGGACAAAGAGAAGCCAAGTCTTGGTGCCCTGGGCCACAGCAGGGTCTGTGCCACCAAGGGCTGGGAGGAGACACCTTGTCCTGAGGCACTGGGGCCTCCTGGCACAGCCCCAGCCAGGCTGGGCACTGTCAGCCCCCTGTCCTGCCTACAGCATCCCCCCCTAGCCCACATCCCAGTGGCCTCAAGGATCTGCTGGAAGGAGTCCCTGGGGAGCCTTGCTCAGCAATGGCCCTGGGGGCTCCTTCATGCTCCCAGGGACTGCAGGGTTTTCAAAGGACTTTGGGTTTGGCTTTTGCCTTGGAGTCTCTGAGAGATTTCTGCAATCATGGCCTCCAATTATCTGCTGTAATTAGTCCCTGGAGAGGCTTTGTCAGTAACAACACTCAGTGGGGCTCATTAATGCTTCAAGGTACTTCAGCTCTTTCAAGGTACTTGGTGTTTCCCTTTGGATACAGACTCTGTGAGAGATTTGTGCAATCATGGCCTCAATTATCTGCTTTAATGAGTCCCTTGAGAGCTTTGTACTGACACTCAGTGGGGCTCATTAATACTTTGAGATACTCAAGGTTTTTAAGGTACTTTGGATTTTCCTTTCCACACTGAGTCTCTGAGAAGTTTTTGTGCCATCCTGGCCTCCAATTCTGTCCTTTAAAGAGTTCATGAGAAGCCTGTGTGGGGATGGACTTCAGTGGGACCCATTCATGCTTTGAGACCCTTTGGGTTTTTCTTCCGACTTTGACTTCTGGAAAGGTTTGTGCAATCTCCTCTCAGGCCCTAAGATTCAAGGGCTCAGCTCCAAATGCACCACAGGTCTCATTAGGATCAAGCAAGTCCTGACAAACCATGGCTCTGCCTTGATCTCCCTCTGCTCTCATGCAATTCATCAGGAACATTTCCTTTAGAGTTATGGAGAAATATTTTAAAGGCCTTCTAAGAAATATGTATTCCTCTCTTAAAGGGTGTCTTTTACTGCTCTTCCTCTTATACAAGAGGTGATTGCAGCATTCTGTGATTGATATTGATCCAGGGCTGCTCAGAAGGAGGTCTGGCCAGGTCAGTGAAGTTGTACCTTGGAGCTCACCCCGTGTGGACAACCTTGCCCCACATTCCCCAACCCCATGTGAGAAATGATTCTTACTTTCAAAAATTCAAATGCTCTATTAAGATCTTATCAAAATACAACAGGAGACTGAATTAAGAAAAGAACAGAGCACAGGGAGCAAAGGAATCAGTCACCATGTTCTTATCTACAGTATGGATGTTCAGTCTTTTATACCTCTAGCCCCCCACAAAGGCTTGTCAATCGACTCCTTCTTCTCTGTCCACTGGTGGAGATCCCTTTCTTACATCTTGATTGGAGGTCAGGTGCTGCCTTAGTAACAAGCCAACCCTCCCAAATGCCCCAACCACTGAGGCCATCCCGTGAGAACAATGCAAGGGGGAGGGAAAGGATAACTCTACATCTACAAAACTTCTCTTAACATCTATTTAATATTCACCCCTTAATTGTGAGAGTCAGCCATAGGATTACTCACCTCTAACAAACCCCCCTTTTCTGTTTAAATAAGTTTTTTTGCTTGAACAATTAAGTACAATTTTTTCTCTCTCTTGAATGAGTCATACCAGCATCTGTCGATGTAAGCAAGGATAGTTGGAACAGAACAAAAAATCTCAGGTTTTCCTTAGACACACTTATTTGGAATGGACAGAAGGGCATCACAGAGGTCCAGTATGGCTTTGACTCCCATCTACCATGCCTATGTGGCTGCTACCCATAGTCAGTGTATCTTAGGGGTGAGCACAGAGCCCAACTCGGTCCTGCCCTCCAGTCCCTGTTGAATTAAAAGACAACTGAGGAATGTCAGAGGTCTGGTCTGGCCTTTTGTCCCTACCTTACCATGCCTATGGGGTTGCTACCCACAGCAGGGCTATGGAGCCTTCTTGGTAGCAAACAGAGGGGCCAACCCCGTCTTGCCCTGCTCCCTTTGTCTTATTTTCTTAAAGAAGCTGTCCCATTACCTTTTACAGTCCCTTGTGTACTTCCCCTCAACAGGTGCTGGTAATTCTCACCCATTAAAACAGAAGACAGTTCTCGAGCTGGTTGGTGGAAGCTTGACTCTACTTTTTGGGCTTCCTGCTGTTTCTCTGGTTGTCTTTCAGTTTCTGCTTGAGAGTCAATCTAGTTTCACCCAGCCTGGATGTTATAGTCCACTCTTTGGGTTCTTCTCCTGGGCCTTTGGCTCTGTTGCCATGAGTCCATCCCCGCTCTGCAGTTCGCACGGCCGATTCGGTGGTGAGCAGTACCTGAAAGGGACCTTCCCACTGAGGAGTTGGAGGCTGATCTCTCCATGACTTAATCATCACCCAATCCCCAGGATTATTATTATGGATTCTGAAATCCAGGGTGGCAGTCTGAGGAATTGCCCTTTATGTCTTAGCCCTTCTATGGTTTGTGCTATAGACATAATTAATTCTTGGCATTGGCTTCCCCTTCCTCAGAGGTGGCAACCCTCTGGGGTGAGGTCAGGAAGGGCAACCCAAACATCATTTCATAGGGTGACACCCCCAGATCTGACTGGGGTTGGTTCCTACTTCTTAATAAGGCCCAAGTGAGACTTTTTATCCATGACATTGGAGTTTCAATCATCAGCTGAACGAGAACTTTTTTAAGAGATTGAATCATCCTTACAACATGACTGGAACTCTGTGGATGCCATGGAGTGTTTACTCCCAGGGCCTAAACAACTTTCTGCAATATCTTAGATGTAAATGAGTTCCCCGGTCTGAATCAATCCTGTTTGCTATCCCATATCAAGGAATGATTGATTCTAGAAGTGTTTTACTCACAACATTGGCATTGGCTTTCTACCCAAGGAGTCACATGATCTACTATCACTAGCAAAAACTTCCACCATTGTACCTGGAGAAGCTTGGTAAAGTTGACTTGGATGTTTTGAAAGGACCTTAAGGCTAGTTCTTACCCTTCTCTGAATGTTTTCCTCATGATTTCCTTAATCACCTGTTGACATATCACATGCCATTCAGTTACTTGCTTAGCTATTCTGAAAGTTCCTATGCAGCCCCAATCCCTTAGAAAGTGATCACTTAGCACTTGCATACCCCAAGGTGTTGTTGTTCTGGATTGCAAGGCAGGATGTATTCTATTACCATCTGTATGGCAGTTGTCTAGGTGTTAAGTGGGCAATTTCCCCTTATCTCTCTCCCTGCGAGATCACAATCACTCCTCCCTCAGCAAGGGGCATCCCGTGATAAGAGGCTATTGAATGTCACTGCATGGCTGATAAGAACTGTAACATCCCATTGTGAGATGCTCCGCCCAGAGGGAGGAGCCGAGCATTGCTATCCAGATATAATCAGGAGATTCTGACACACCAGCACAGCTTCTCCACTGGATTCACCAGAGGAACAGCAGCTGCTTCTACTTCCATGGATCTGTGGAGGAAGAATCACCCCTTTTTCTACAGGACCCCCTGCTCCAACAGAACCACACCTGACACCTAAGGAGGACTGCAGCCACTTTTCCAATTGGACTGCTGCCAGCACCCTGACCAACAGGGTGTCAGGTTGAGTTCTGACTCTGTCATTTTAGTGTACTGCATTGTTTTTATTTTATCATTTTATGTTTTTCCCCCCTTCCCTATTAAAGAACTGTTATTTCCTGCTCCCGTTTTGGTTTTTTTTGTTTTGTTTTGTTTTTTGTTTTTTTTTTTTTTGTTTTTTTTTTTGTAGCCTGAGAGCCCCTTAATTTAAAATTCATAGCAATTTGGAGGGGTGGGGATTGTTTGCATTCTCCATTTCAGGGGAAGCTCCTGCCTTCTTTAGCAGGCACCGGTCTTATCCAAACCAAGACAGGAGGCCAAGCAATCCTTGGGAGAATCAAACCCAGACCACAGGCTGCTTACTTGCGTTGGACTGTAAAAATCTTCCTCTACAAGCATACACAGCAGGGCAGCACTGGTCTTAGTCTGGAAAATGGGCGAGTATGGTCTGAGCCCAGTGCCCATGGTGATGGCCTCTTCCTCCTGCATTCTCTTGATGAATTGGCAGATGAACTGTCAGAGAAGGGCAGGAAGGCAGGGATGTTTCATGGAATGCTGCACACATGCTGCTCGGCTGAGCAGGGACAGCAGGCCCAGCCCAGGTGGGGATGGCTGCAGGTACCTGTGCTGTGCTGCGGAAGCGGCCACGGCTGGATTCCTGCTCTCGTGTGCACTCCAGGGCTGCATCTGGCAGTGAGCAAGCACAGCCAGAGCTGAGGGGCTGCAGGAGAGGCCGGAGAACAAAGCCCAGCCCTAGGGCAGGGAGAGCCCTAGGAAGTCCCAGGACGATGGAGCACGGCCAGTGCAGGGTTTCTGCCCGGCCCCTCTTCCGTCCTGTCTGTGGGCACGTCCCCAGGGGATGGCATGGCATGGCATGGCATGGCATGGCATGGCATTGGGTCAAGCCAGCTGCAGGCACCAGTCCTGCGGGTCAGCTCTGCCACTCACCCTCCTGCAGTGGCTGGAAGGGCACCACCTCTTCAGTCTCCTGTGCTGGGGCAGCTCCAGGGCCTTCTTCCTCCTCTTCCTCCAGCCAGGCCAGCTTGGGCACTCTCGGGGGTCTCTGTTCCATGTCTCTGACTGGATTTGTTGGTATTTGCAGGAGAGATGCCTTGGAAAAGCTCCAAGTCACCAAGTCCTGCAGTTGTGCCTGGAAGGCACCTTCAAGAAAGAAGCCTCAGGAAGGCTGCAGGACAGCAAGTCCTGCACTCGGTCCCAAGGGCTCCTGCCACAAGGACAGGAGACTCCTGTCAAGGATTGTGGTCTGGCCTCGAGGGCACTGGCGGCAGGGATGGGAGATGCCTCCGGGGCACCAAGTCCCACGCTCTGCCCTCGAGGGCACCTGCAGAAGAGAAGCCGCAGGGAGACCACGGGTCGGCAAGTCCTGCGGTCCGGCCTCGAGCTCAGCTGCAGGAACAATGCCTCGGAAAGGCTCCGGTTTGGACAGGAACGAGCGCGCTTTATGGGGGCTCCTCACGGCACCGCTCTGTCCCGTCCTGTCCCGTTGCGTGCTCCGAGCACTGTGGTGTGCTCTTGTCACTGCCAGCTCCTATGTCACCACGTGTCACAAAGGGCCTTTGGACAACCGTTCTATGCCACGGTGCCCATGCTGCACTGTGTCACAAAGGGCCCCTGCACACACTGCCGCCTGCCCTGGGGCTGCCCCCAGCCCACCCAAAGTGGCCCAGGTTGAAGGAATCTCTCACCCCAAATGTCTAAGACAGCCCGACAGGGTCTTCAGGAATGCTTCAAACGATCAGCAAATGCTGCCCTGCTCTGTGGGCTCAGGGCAGCAGAAGGAGCCTCCAGGGCTCTGCTGGGCAGGGCACGGAGCCTTCCACAGAAGTTGGCTCGGCTTCCTTGGGACACATCCTGGCTAGTGGCCATCCTAAACCCATGGGTGTGCACGGACAGGGAACGTGTGGGCCAGGGAACAAATGCTGCTCTGAGCCCTGGGGCCTGGGGAGCACTGACCTCAGCAGGTGTGGCAGAGTCCCTGCCCAAGCAGACCTGCCATCCCCCGAGCCCTGGCAGGGCTTGGGCTCATCTTCTGCTCCAGAGACCTCTGCCCCCAGGGGCTTCTGTGCCAGAGGGAGCCAAAGCCCACAGGCACTGGGGACTGTGCTCCTTCCTGCAGGGGCTGTTGGCAGGAGAACCTGCAGCAACTGCTGGCAACACTTGGTCTGGGTCAGAAGCTCTCACTCCATGCTGAAATGATTTTCTCATTGAAGTCATTTCCTTCAGCACAAAAACACCTTCATGGCAAAGGCACAGAAGAATCTGGCATTTAAGAATCCTCACTTCAGGAAAGCTTTACTTCCCGTTGCTCAACTCAAGTAGTTCCTAAAATTTGCAAACTTCCCAACTTCATTGGGATGGCCTGAGAAGGTGACGAGTTGGAATTTTGCTTCCTGTCTCAAAGCAGCAACTCAATTGCCTTAACATCATCCACTGAGAGTCAGTTAACATAACAGTGCACAGAGGTAAAAAAAGGGCCATTCTTTGGTTTGCAAATGGTTTTCTATGATATTATCCTAATTCTCTTAAAGAATAAAAGCTCTCAAGAAATTCAAGTCCACTCAGTGTTAAAAAAGTAGCCCAAACAAATGAGTAGATGGCAAAAGGGCTAATCCTCCCCCTGGTACAGATATCTAAGTTGCCAGTAAAGTACAGCTCTCCCCTCTTGTTCCCTGCAGGAAAATCAGGACCATGAACAAGAATAGTCACAGGTATTCTTTCTGCTATCCATAACCAAAGCTGTGCCAAACCACAGATGCTGCTTTCAAACAGACCCAAATTCCAGCCTAGACCTGTCACCTTTCATTCAGCTCCTTCCCTGACACCCCACCAACACCAACACCCCCAAACTCCCACACAGAAGCCCTCAACACCCCGCCAGGACCCCCAGCTGTCCCTGTCCCTCCGCAGAGCTTTCCCACCCTCCAGCAGACCCCCTGGTTCCCTGCACATGCCATGGGATGGCACTCAGGAGGATTTGCTCCAAGGCCTTCCTCGGTGACAAGCTCAGGCTGCCAGGCCTATGGTTCCTGGATCACCCTTCCCACCTCACTGGGAGCTCCCTGGGAAGCACTTTCCTTGAGAAGCAAGCCCCTTTCCTCCAAAGGCATTTCCCCAAATGTGTTGCTTTCCTGGGGAACACCAATACACTCTTAAGAAATGCTGGCAAGGCTGAATGACTTCAGGTCCTTTCAGGACAGGCACTCCAGCTCTAGCTCGTATTCCCCCAAGTGTGTTTCCAGGTGGAGGTTCAGAGGTGCAGCCCCAGGCCTTCTACAAACACAAGCTGCCCACTGCCTCTTCACCTGCCTCAACTCCTGCCTGCGGTCACAGCAGCAAAACCAGGCTGTTCCCAGCCAGAGCCCAGAGCCCTGTTCCTGCAGGATGCTCTTGCCAGCACCTTCCAGGACTCTCGGCTGTGCATGCAGCGCTTTTCATGCTGGCTCCCAACAGGCTTTGGAAGGCAGAGCACAACCTGGCTGGCTCTGCCACCAGCACACCTCAAACACAGGTGGAGGAAGAAGCAGCAGGGGCTGTTTTGCAGCCATGCCCAAGAGAAACTGGAAGGGTGCCCTCCCTCTGGTCTCACTTGGTTGGCTTTCTGACTGGCTCTGAGCCTGGGGCTGCCATTCCTCACTTGTGGGGACCAGAACCACACCGGGGATCCCAGCACTGCCTGACAGCGCTCCGGGCACTGGCACGGTCGCGCCTCCGAGTCTCAGGCACCGTGCTGCGGCTTCATTTGCCCTTAGGCACACCCAAAGCTCTCTGTTAAGCCCAGATGGTCCCTGGTTCTGCCCTCTTTCTGATCCTGTGCCGGGATGGAGCACTGCTGTGCTTTCAGGAAGCTGTTCTTGAAACCTTCAAGCATTCCAAGCTCCTTTGCCTTCCATGGATGCTTGCCATCTAATCCCTCACAGCTGGGTTCAGAGCATCCTCAGGTTTGCTCTTCCAAAGTCCAGGGGCTCCAGGGTGCTCAGCAAGATCTGAAACTCCACAGTGTTGTGGAACTGGACCTTCAGCACAGGGACCTTTCCAGCCTGATCTGCCCCCGTTCCTCTGTGTCTGTGCACAAAACACGGTGTGGTAGAGAATGGCAGGAGGGGCCTGTGTGTCCCAAGGCTCTGGATTTGCATCGCTCCAGCTCCACAGGGATGCAGGTAAAGCAAAGAAGCCAAACTGTTTATTCATGGAAGGTGAAGCAAAGGGATGAGCTGGGAGGGAAGAAAGGGGATGGGCAAGTTCTGAGGGCTGGAGGGAGGGAGCTGTCAACAGCGAGAGAGAAGGCAGGAGCTGTGGGAGCTTCCCACAAGCTCAGTTGTGCCAGTCATTAGCTGTGCCTGGAGCTCCAGCTGATCTCCTCTGGTCTCCAGGTGGTCTCACCTTCCAAGGGATCTGGAGGTCTTAAAGAGACACTGGTTCTTCTGAGCCAGCAGATGAAAGTACTTCTGCTGCTCTTCCCTTGAACATCACCTGAACAAATATGCTTATGCAGGAGGGGCTGTTGTCTTCACTCAGGCCTTGAAGGGCTGAAAGAGAGAGGAACAGAGCCACAGTCAGAACCTGGATGTGCAGGAATCCAAGGATACCTTTCTGCCAGAGCCATCCCACCCAGCTCTGGTCATGGCCACAAGAGAGGAGGGGCCAAGGGGATCAGCTGCAAGGTTCTGGCCATGAATCCCCCTGCCCGCATCCCTGAAATCTCTGTGTACTCTGCCCACCGCACCCCTCGTCCACACAAGGAGCAAAGCCCACCACAGCTGGGGCAGGGATTGCAGCTCCCTGCCCAGGGAGTGCAGCTCGCCCAGCCAGCCCCTGCTGACAGCCCACTGCCCTCACTCACCCTCACAGAGGGCCTGGAGCTCTTCCTTCTGCTCCATCAGGAGCAGCCTGGCCATCCCTGAGAACACAGGCTAACCATAACTAAGGCTGCTGTGGCTATTATCCAGTTTGCTTTAGGGCCTAATAAGGTGAGGAATTAATGGATTTTTAACTTCCTCTGGAAGGCAGGCACATGAATTCAGAGCTATCAGACAGTAAGTTTATGGTTTTGGGTTACTTTAAGAATGGTACTTACTGTGAGGAAATGACACTGGGAGAAATTTTCTCCCAGATGTTCAGCCAGCTCTTTGGGTCTGCCCCACCGGTCTCCAAAGGGTTCAGATCCACTCTAAATGCTAAAGATACCATACAGTGGTTGGTGTTGCTGATAGGCCTGTTACATTTAGCATTCAGAGATAAAGGAAGATTAACCTGGATAACCACACTGACACCTACCCCAGAGCCTAGGGATGCTGCTGCCCCAGAGCCTGCCCCTGCCCCAGAGCCCATCTCAGAAATGAACCACCCAGGCTGGGTGGGGGTTTCTAGTGAAAGAGATGGGCCAGATGCTGAAGGAGTACATTTCCCCAGCTGGTGAAAAACCCTGCCCCTGCCACAAAGAGGGAGAGTCTGATGGTGCAGCAGTGGAACCCACAGATGTTACAACAGTCCAGGTTCCAGCTGAACTGCAAAGGCAATCACAGCCAGCAGCAGTTGCCCTGGTGGAAACAGGGAGGCCTAAGCTGAAGCCAGAGCACCCAGATGAGGATAAGAAAGGAGGGCCCTCACAACCCACAGGAGAGACAAGAGTTGAGATCATCACTGAGTCCGTGACTTATGAAAGTCTCTGCAATCTGCACAAAGACATTGTACAATGGGGACGTGAGTTTTATACAACCTGTCTATTTTGGGTCTTGGACCTTATGGGTACAGTTGTGGAACTGGATGGTGATGAGGCAACGAAATTGGGACCCCCTACCCAGGACTCAGGTATGAATCAGATTTTTGTAAGGGAGCCAGGGTCTCTTTCCCTCTGGGAGCGGCTTTTAATGAGTGCCAGAGAGAGTTTTGTCCACAGGGAGAGAATGCAGGAGCACCACCATAGAATGTGCTGGAAGACCCTCTGAGGGGGTTGGAAGGGATCCAACAGCTGAGAGAAGTGGCAGTATTGGAGGTACTCTTTGGGAGGGATGGACAGCATGATAATGACTCGGACATGGTCAGGTGCACAGGGCAAATGCTGTGGAGTCTGGCAAATCTGGGGCCATCTCAATACATCACCGTCATTGAAACAATTAATGCCAATACCAAGCGAGAGACAGTGGGCTCTGCTGCCAACAAGCTTAGAAATTATGAAAGTATGATCAGTGGCCTGATGTAGGCTCATGTCTCTGCCATGGTTCAAGAACTTGGAATGGAGATGAAGGAGGAGATGAGGAGGAACAGTTCCCACATTGCAGCAGTGCGAGTCACAGGCCCCATAGTCAGAGCCCAGCGTTCCCCAGCCAGAGAGAGAGGGTACCCCCCACGGGCTGACCTGTGGTTCTTTCTGCGGGATCATGGGGCTGACATGGGAAGGAGGGATGGAAAACCCACTTCTGTCCTGGCAGCACGGGTGTGTGAACTCAAGGAGGGAAACACTAATCAAGGGAACTCCAGTAAAGTGAAGGTAGCCTCAGCCTCCCATGACCGAGCTGCTGAGTATGATCTGTCAGATCCCCTTGAAGGAACCTCTACCATCTATGCCCAAGAAAGAAATAATACCCAGGGTTAGAGGGGCCCTCCTCTAGCCAAGGAGAGGCATGGAAAAAACGATCTTCTGGATGGTGTGGATCCGATGGCCTGGCACATCAGAACCACAAAAATACGATGCTTTAGATTCTTGTGTGTAGTGTACCCTGATACCATCGGGATATGTGGGGACAGAACCTGTTTCCATTGCCAGGGTGACAGGGGGATCACAGCAATTGACCCTATTGGAAGCTGAGGTGAGCCTGACTGGGAAAGAGTGGAAGAAACATCCTATTGTGACTGGCCCAGAGGCCCCGTGTGTTCTGGGCATAGACTTTCTCTGGAATGGCTATTACAAAGACCCAAAGGGACTCATGTGGGCTTTTGGCATAGCTGCTGTAGAGGCAGAAAACACTAAGCAGTTGAACACTTTTCCTGGACTGTCAGAAAACCCATCTGCAGTAGAACTCCTGAAGGTGGAAAAGCAACAAGTGCCAATGGCCACCTCAACAGTGCACCGCCGGCAGTATCGGATGAATCGAGATGCTGTGATCCCCATCCACAAAATGTTTCGTGAGCTGGAGAGCCACGGGGTGGTCAGCAAAATCCACTCACCCTTCACCAGTCCCATCTGGCCTGTGTGCAAGTCTGACAGAGGATGGAGATTGATTGTGGACTATCGTGGCTTGAATAAGTGACTCCACCACTGAGTGCTGCTGTGCCGGACGTGCTGGAACTCCAGTATGAGCTGGAGTCCAAGGCAGCAAAGTAGTACACCACTTTAGACATTGCTAAAGCCTTTTTCTCCATTCCTCTGGCAGCAGAATGCAGGCCTCAGTTTGCTTTCACCTGGAGAGGCGTGCAGTACACCTGGAACCGACTGCCCCAGGGATGGAAGCGCAGCCCCACCATCTGCCATGGACTGATCCAGGCTGCACTGGAAAAAGGTGAGGCCCCAGAACATCTGCAATACATTGATGACATCATTGTGTGTGGGAATTCAGCAATGGAAGTATTTGAGAAAGGAGAGAGAATCATCCAGATTTTGCAAGAAGCTGACTTCACCATCAAGAAGAGCAAAGTCAAGGGACCTGACTGAGAGATCCAGTTTCTGGGAGTAAAGTGGCAAGGCAGGCGGCATCAGATCCCCGCTGAGGTCATCAGCAAGATCACCGCGATGTCTCCACCAACCAGCAAGAAGGAAACACAAGCTTTCCTAGGTGCCGTAGGTTTTTGGAGAATGCATATTCCTGAGTACAGCCAGATTGTGAGCCCTCTTTACGTGGTCACCCACAAAAAAGAACGAGTTCCATTTGGGCCCTTAGCAGCAACAAGCTTTTTCCCAGATCAAGCAGGAGATTGCTCATGCGGTTGCCCTTGGCCCAGTCAGGACAGGACCAGAGGTGAAGAACGTGCTCTACTCTGCAGCTGGGAACAATGGCTTGTCCTGGAGACTTTGGCAGAAGGTACCTGGGGAGACTCGAGGCTGACCACTGGGACTTTGGAGCCGAAGCTACAGAGGATCCAAAGCCAACTACACTCCCACAGAGAAGAAAATCTTGGCTGCCTATAAGGGAGTCCAGGCCGCCCCAGAGGGGATTGGCACAGAAGCACAACTCCTCCTGGCACCCCGACTACCAGTGCTGGGGTGGATGTTTAAGAGAAAGGTTTTCTCTACCCACCATGCCACTGACACTACATGGAGCAAATAGATTGCCCTTATCACACAGCGTGCCCATATTGGAAACCTGAACTGCCCTGGGATTTTGGAGATAATTACAAACTGGCCGGAAGGTGAAAACTTTGGTCTCTCTGATGAAGAGGAGCAGGAACAAGTGACAAGGGTTGAAGAAGCTCCACCATACAACCATCTACCAGAGGAGGAAACACGCTATGCTCTTTTCACTGACAGTTCCTGTTGCACTGTAGGGATGAACCGGAAGTGGAAAGCAGCCGTATGGAGCTCCGCACAACAAGATGCACAAGCTACCAAAGGAGAAGGTGGATCGAGCCAACTTGCTGAACTCAAAGCTGTTCAGCTGGCCCTGGACATGTCTGAGAGAGAGAAATGGCCAAAGCTCTACCTTTATACTGATTCATGGATGGTAGCCAATGCTCTGTGGGGATGACTGGAGGGGTGGAAAGCGGCCAATTGGCAGCGTAGGGGAAAACCAATCTGGGCTGCTGATGAATGGAAAGACATTGCCACTCGGGTGGAGAAGCTACCTGTAAAAGTCTGTCATGTAGATGCCCATGTCCCCAAGAGTAGAGCTAATGAGGAACACCGAAACAACAAACAGGCAGATCAGGCAGGAAAAATAGAGGAGTCAAAGATAGACCTAGATTGGCAACATAAGGGGGAGTTATTCCTAGCTCGGTGGGCCCATGATGCCTCAGGCCATCAGGGCAGGGATGCCACCTAGAGGTGGGCACGAGACTGAGGGCTGGATCTAACCATGGACAGTATTTCTCAGGTTATCCACGACTGTGAGACGTGTGCTGCCATCAAACAGGCCAAGCGAGTGAAGCCCCTGTGGTATGGTGGGTGGTGGTCCAAGTACAAGTATGGGGAGGCCTGGCAGATTGACTACATCACCCTGCCCCAGACACGCCAAGGCAAGCACCACGTGCTGACCATGGTGGAAGCCGCCACTGGGTGGTTGGAGACCCACCCTGTGCCTCACGCCACTGCCTGGAAAACCATCCTGGGCCTTGAAAAGCAAATCCTGTGAAGACATGGCACCCCTGAGAGAATTGAGTCGGACAACGGGACTCATTTCAAGAATGGACTTATAAACACCTGGCCCAGGGAACATGGTACTGAATGGATATATCATATCCCCTACCGTGCACCAGCTGCAGGGAAAGTTGAATGGTGCAATGGACTGCTTAGGACTACCCTGAAGGCTCTTGGGGGAAGAACTTTTGGAAATTGGGAAATTAACTCAGCAAAAGCCACCTGGATGGTCAACACCTGAGGGTCCATCAATCAAGCTGGTCCTGCCCAGTCTGAACCCTTACACACAGTGGATGGAGAAAAAGTCCCTGTTGTACACATGAAAGGTATTTTAGGAAAGACTGTTTGGATTACTCCCACCTCAGGCAAAGACAAACCCATCCATGGGATTGGTTTTGCTCAAGAACCTGGTTACACTTGGTGGTTAATGCAGAAAGATGGAGAAAGCCGTTGTGTACCACAGAAAAACCTAGTCTTAAGAACTGAGAACTGTGTGTAAGGTTTCATTGTGATGCAGATGGAACTAGAATAAGGGGTGGATAATGTCCTAGACTGCAAGGCAATGTGTGTGTTCTATTTGCCATCTGTTAGAGGTGTGGCAGTTATCTTCTGTGAATTGGGCAGTTTTTCTTTATCTCTTCCACAAACCAATCCTCCCTCTAGGGAGACATCTGCTGTTAATGGGCTAATGAATATCACTGCATGACTGATAACAGTTACATCATCCCATTGTGAGATGCTCCACCCAGAGGGAGGAGCCAAGCAGTCCTACCTGGATAGAATCTGAGATTTTGGGACACCCCAACAGCGTTTCCACTTTATTCCCAGAGGAGCAGCAGCCTTTTCCACTGGATTCCCAGAGGAGGAGCAGTCTTTTCCGCTGGATTCCCAGAGGAAGACCAGGCCCATCTACACCACCACTGGATCTTCAGAGGAGGACTACACCCTTCTACAGGATCACTGCTCCAACAGAACCACACCTGTCTGCAGGAAGACTGCAGGAGGACTGCAGCCACCATTTAAATTGCACTGCTGCCAACACCCTGACCCACAGGGTGTCAGGTCGTATTCTGACTTTGTCAGTGCTGTTTTGTATTACTGCATTGTTTCTTTTATTTATTTTTTTTCCTTAATAAAGGACTGTTATTCCTGCTCCCGTATCTGTACCTGAGAGCACCCTCAATTTCAAAATGCTAACAATTCTGAGGGAGGGGATTTCATTTCCATTTCAGGGGTGGCTCCTGCCTTCATAAGCAGACACTGGTCTTTTCAAACCAAGCCAAGGGGAAAGGTTCAAAGCCTCAGTTTTAATTCCCATCAAGTTTGAAGGAACAAATAAAATAGGAACTGGGGATATTCTGTTAGTTCCAGATGCAAGGTGAAATTTATTAGGATGGGATTTACAGGTGCAGTTTGACATTGTAGAGCTCCCAGAGAAAGAAAAAATGGTAGTTAAGCTTCTCCACTTAAGGGAAGAAAATAAGGAGAAAATTCATGAGATTATGTGGCCAAAACTAAAAAAACTGAGGTAAATTAAACATCAAACCTTTAGTAATAAAGATAGTTAATGAAAACCATCCAGTTTGGGTACGACATTATCCAGTCTCTCTGGAGGGGAGACAAGGACTACGGCCGGTGATCCAGGACCTACTTGAGGACAGGACCTTAGAACCATGTATGTCCCCCCATAATACACCCATATTACCAGTAAAGAAGTCAGATGGGACTTGCAGGCTTGTCCAAGATTTGAGAGAAGCGAGCAAAGAACAGTGAATCCATACCCAGTTGTGCCTAATCCCTATATGCTACTGAGAAACATCCCAGTGGTTCAGTGTGATAGACCTAAAAGATGCTTTTTAGGTGTGCCCACTGGCAGAGAAAAGTGGGATATATTTGCCCTTGAATGGGAGGACCCCGATTCCAGGAGGAAGCAACAGCTTCGGTGGACTGGGTTACCCCAAGGGTTTTCCGAATCCCCAAATTTCTTTGGTCAAGCCCTAGGAGAAGGACTACAACTCTTCTCCATGAAATCTGAGATAAAGCTCATCCAATATGTAAATAATTTGCTTCTCTCAGGACAGGAAGAAAAAGAAGTTTGGGAATCCATCACAGTGTTGCTAAATTTTCTGTGGGACCAAGGACTTTGGGCATCTAAAAAGAAACTCCAATTTATAGACTGCGAAGTAAAATACCTAGGAGATGTGATTGGTCAAGGGAGCTGGTGGCTGAACCTGAACCCTGAGAGCAGTATGGGGATAGTCTCACTCCCACGGCCAAAAACTAAGAGGGAAGTCAGAAGGCTTTTAGGCCTGTTGGGATATTGTAGGCTATGGATTGAAGGATACATGCAGGCCATCAGGTTCTTGTATGAAAAGTTAGTTGAAGAAGAGATTACATTGGAAAAAGGTGATGAACAAAAGTTTGAAGTTTTAAATCAAAGATTAGTCAGTGCACCAGCACTGAGTCTTCCTGCCTTAGACAAAGCTTTTTATCTGTTTGTATATGTAGAAAGAGGGGTAACATATGGAGTGCTAAGACTGAGGAGGATCCAGGAAACCAGTGGCCTATTTATCAAAATTCCTAGGCCCTGTCAGCCAGGGGTGGCCAACCTGCATTCAGACAGTGGCAGCAACTGCCGTACTTGTAGAGGAAAGCAAAAAATTAACCTTGGGGGAAAATTGAAAGTATACACCCCTCACTCAGTTAGAAATAGCCTAAGCCAAAAGGCTGAGAAATGGCTCAGTGATTCCCAAGTGCTAAACTATAAAGCCATCTTAATAAATAGTGATTTAGAGCTAATCGTGAGTAACCAACTCAACCCTGCCCAGTTCTTGTATGGAGAACCAGGTGAGGAACTAATACAAAATTGCCTAGAGGTTATAAACTATCAAACTGAAGTAAGAGAGGATCTAACAGATCAACCACTCCAAGGTGGGAAACAATTGTACATCAATGGATCTTCACAAGTAATAAAGGGGCACAGGGTATCGGGTATGCTCTAGTGCATGAAGGGTTGGTAGCCACAGAAAAGAGAAAGTTACCTTCCAACTGGTCAGCCATAGCGTGTGAGCTACATGCCCTAAAGTGAGTGCTGGAAATATTAGCACAGAAAAAGGGAGCCATATATACAGACTGAAAATACACTTTTGGAGGAATGCATACCTTTGGAAAAATTTGGGAAGGGAGGGGGCTATTAAATTCAAAGGGAAAGGGACTGATTTACAAAAAACCTTTTAAGAGGTATTAAAAATGTTACAACTGCCAGAAATAGCAGTGGTGTATGTTAAAGGACATCAAAAAGGGGTGGCTCAAGAAGCACAAAGGGACAATTTAGGAGATTTAGATGCTAAGAATGCAACTGAATCAAGGGCAGAAAAATTAATGATAGCATTAAGCCTCATGAGAGAAATGCAAGAAGTCCCTGTATTCAGTGGGACAGAAGAGGAAGAACTGCTTAAAATAGGAGCCAAGAAAGGTAACGAAGGGAAGTGGAGATTAGCAGATGGGAGGCAAGTGTTGAATAAGAAAATGCTAGAAGGCGTACATGGAACAACACATTGGGGTACACAAGTGCTAAGTGATCAATTTCTAAGGGATTGGGGCTGCATAGGAACTTTTGGAATAGCTAAGCAAGTAACTGAATGGCATGTGATATGTCAACAGGTGATTAAGGAAATCATGAGGAAAACATTCAGAGGAGGGTAAGAACTAGCCTTAAGGTCCTTTCAAAACATCCAAGTCAACTTTACCAAGCTTCTCCAGGTACAATGGTGGAAGTTTTTGCTAGTGATAGTAGATCATATGACTCCTTGGGTAGAAAGCCAATGCCAATGTTGTTAGTAAAACACTTCTAGAATCAATCATTCCTTGATATGGGATAGCAAACAGGATTGGTTCAGACCGGGGAACTCATTCACATCTAAGATATTGCAGAAAGTTGTTTAGGCCCTGGGAGTAAACACTCCATGGCATCCACAGAGTTCCAGTCATGTTGTAAGGATGATTCAATCTCTTAAAAGAGCTCTCGTTCAGCTGATGATTGAAACTCCAATGTCATGGATAAAATGTCTCACTTTGGCCTTATTAAGAAGTAGGAACCAACCCCAGTCAGATCTGGGGATGTCACCCTATGAAATGATGTTTGGGTTGCCCTTTCTGACCTCACCCCAGAGGGTTGCCACCTCTGAGGAAGGGGAAGCCAATGCCAAGAATTAATTATGTCTATAGCACAAACCTTAGAAGGGCTAAGACATAAAGGGGCAATTCCTCAGACTGCCACCCTGGATTTCAGAATCCATAATAATAATCCTGGGGATTGGGTGATGATTAAGTCATGGAGAGATCAGCCTCTAACTCCTCAGTGGGAAGGTCCCTTTCAGGTACTGCTCACCACCGAATCGGCCGTGCGAACGGCAGAGCGGGGATGGACTCATGCCAACAGAGCCAAAGGCCCAGTAGAAGAACCCAAAGAGTGGACTAAAACATCCAGGCTGGGTGAAACGAGATTGACTCTCAAGGAGAGACTGAAAGACAACCAGAGAAACAGCAGGAAGCCCAAAAAGTAGAGTCAAGCTTCCATCAACCAGCTCAAGAACTGTCTTCCTGTTTTCATGGGTGAGAATTACCAGCACCTGTTGAGGGGAAGTACACAAGGGACTGTAAAAGGTAATGGGACAGCTCTTTAAGAAAATAAGACAAAGGGAGGAGGGCAAGACCAGGTTGCCCCTTTGTTTGCTACCAAGAAGGCTCCATAGCCCTGCTGTGGGTAGCAACCCCGTAGGCATGGTAAGGTAGGGACAAAAGGCCAGACCAGACCTCTGACATTCCTCAGTTGTCTTTTAATTCAACAGGGACTGGAGGGCAGGACTGAGTTGGGCTCTTTACTCACCCCTAAGATACACTGACTATGGGTAGCAGCCACATAGGCACGGTAGGTGGGAGTCAAAGCCATACTGGACCTCTGTGATGCCCTTTTGTCCATTCCAAATAAGTGTGTCCAAGGAAAACCTGAGATTTTTTTCTCCTGTTCCCACTGTCCTTGCCCACATCAACAGATGCTGGTATGACTCATTCAAGAGAGAGAGACTAAGTTTTTTACCTAATTTTTCAAGAAAAATAATATTGAAAAAGAAAAGGGGGGTTTGTTATAGGTGAGTAATCCTATGGTTGACTCTCACAATTAAGGGGTGAATATTAAATATATGTTAAGAGAAGTTCTGTAGATGTAGAGTTATCCTTTCCCTCCCCCTTGCATTGTTCTCACGGGATGGCCTCAGTGGTTGGGGCATTTGGGAGGGTTGGCTTGTTACTAAGGCAGCACCTGACCTCCAATCAAGGTGTAAGAAAGTGATCTCCACCAGCGGACAGAGAAGAAGGAGGCGATTGACAAGACTTTGGGAGGGGCTAGAGGTATAAAAGACAGAACATCCATTTTGTTTTCCATTCAGCACATGGTGACTGAATCCTTTGGTCCTGGTGCTGTGTTCTTTTATTTTTTTCAGTCTTCTGTTGTATTTTGATAAGATCTTAATAAACCATTTAAATTTTTGAAAGTAAAAATCATTTCTCACGTGGGGTTGGGGAATGTGGGGCAAGGCTGTCTACACTGGGTCAGCTCTCAAGGTAAAACTTCTCTGACCTGGCCAGACCTCCTTCTGAGCAGCCCTGGATCAATACCAATCACAGAATGCTGCATGCAATCACCTCTTGTATAATAAGAACAGCAATACAAGACACCCTTTAAGATAGGAATACGTTTCCTAGAAGCTCTTTGAACTATTTCTCCATAACTGTAAAAGGAAACCTTTCTGATGAACTGCACTAGAGCAGTGGGAAATCAAGGCAGAGCCATGGTTTGTCAGGACTTGCTTGATCCTAATGAGCCCCATGGTGCATCTGGAGCTGAGCCCTTGAATCTCAGGGCCTGAGAGGAGATTGCAAAAACCTTTCTAGGAATCAAAGTCAGAAGAAAACCACAAGGTGTCCCCAGGCATGAATGGGTCCCACTGAGGTCCATCCCCAACAAAGGCTCCTCATGGACTCCTTGGAGGAGAAAACTGGAGGCCAGGATGGCACAAAAAACCTCTCAGAGATTCAGAATGGAAAAAAAACTCCAAAGTACTTTAAAAACATTGAGTATCTCAAAGCATTAATGAGCCCCACTGAGTGTCAATACAAAGCTCTCAAGGGACTAATTAAAGCAGATAATTGCAGGCTATGACTGCATAATCTTTCATATAGAGTCTGTATCAAAAGGGAAACATCAAGTACCTTAAATAACTGAAGTACCCTAAGTATTAATGAGCCCCACTGAGTGTTGTTACTGACAAAGCCTCCCCAGGGACTAATTACAGCAGGTAATTGGAGGCCATGATTGCACAAACCTCTCAGTAACTCCAAGGCAAAAGCCAAACCCAAAGTCCTTTGAAAAACCTGCAGTCCCTGGGAGCATTCAGGAGCCCCCAGGGCCATTGCTGAGCAAGGCTCCCCAGGGACTCCTTCCAGCAGATCCTTGAGGCCACTGGGATGTGGGCTAGGGGGGGATGCTGAGGGCAGGACAAGGGGCTGACAGTGCCCAGCCTGGCTGGGGCTGTGCCAGGAGGCCCCAGTGCCTCAGGACAAGGTGTCTCCTCCCAGCCCTTGGTGGCACAGACCCTGCTGTGGCCCAGGGCACCAAGACTTGGCTTCTCTTTGTCCCCACCTGTCATCACTGCCTCCAGTTCTCTGCTCTGCCTGGGGCCTGGGGACACTTTCTCAGTCGTGTCCCTCAGTGGGACCCATTAAAAGTGAAAGAAACTTTGGAGTGTGATTCTGACTTGGAGTTCTGGAGAGATTTCTTCAGCTCCCTCTCAGGGACTGAAGTTCAGAGCCTGAGCACAAAGCCCCAGAGGGTCATTAAAGTCCTTGTGCTGTGTCTGTGCTGCTGAGCTGGGCTGGGCTCCTGGCACAGAGGCAGCTCCTGGTAACCAAGAAGAGCTTCAAAAGCACATTTCTCTTGATGAGCAGCTCTTCTCCCAGCCCAGCAGGGCTGGGGCACTGCCTGCAGCCACCCCGGGCACAGCACAGAGGCACAGAGAGCTTCAATCAGTCAGGGCTGGGAAGGTGCTGAGAAGTGCCTGGGGCACAATCCCTGCCAGCCCTTGGCACAGGAAGCTCTGGCTGCAGGACAATGCAGCTGCAGCTCCTGGAGCCATCTCCTAAAGCTGGAACATCCCAATGCCTGCAGACTCTGTGAGTACAACTCTGGGTATTTCTGGTGCAGGGGAGGTGAAATGCTCATGAAGCTCTGACATGCTGAGGGGTTCTGGACAGTCATAGAATATTTCCAAGACAAGGATTTTGATAAAAAAGAGGAAATTTTGTAAGGCTTTATATTCAGTGGCATAATATTAGGGAATTGCAGGGAGAAGGGATAAATATTAAAGGTTCATTAGGAAGTAATAATAATGAATTTTGACAACAGCCAGAGAGATCTGAGCTGTTACTTTTAGTGATCCATAGGTTCACAGGAGATCCCTAATGTGTTTTCAGACACTCTGCCCTTGGATAGCACTAGCATCACCTTTGCTGGAGCCATCAGGCTCAGTCTGAGCTGTCCTTTCTCCAAGCTGCAAACAGAACCTGCCCCCAGCCAGTGCCCTGCAAACAGGCAGGGTTCTGTAGGGCCAAGGAGAGTGCACAGAGATTTGGGGTCTGTGAGTGCTGGCACAGAGAGATCAGGCACAGGGAAACACCTGCAGGAGGAAAATCTCCAGGAAGCAGAGAGAAGATCAGGCAGTGGGAGAAAACAAAACCCAGAAATGCTGGGGCAGGGAGAGTTGAGAGATCTCCACAGGATCTCCTGCAGTGCAGCCCCTCCCTCTGAACAAGCCCCCTCCTTCCTGTGCCCCAGCCAAGCCTCTGCCCTCAGGGCCAGGGCTCCAAGGCGTGCAGCCCCTCCTGTGCAGGCAGAGCTGCAGCAGAGCCTTGGGGCAGCTCTGCAGCCCCGGGCCCAGTTCCCTCTGCAGGGCACAGGGCTGGGAGCAGCTGCCCGGCCCTGGGGGCTCTGGCAGGGGGCACAGCTGGCTCAGGGTGACGCTGTCCCCAGTGCCCGGCTCTGGGCAATGCTGTCAGTGCAGCCAGGGAAGGAGCTGCATCTCCCTCAATCCAATGCCATCATAATGGCACTTGGAAGTCTCCCTGAGATTTCAGTCCAAGCTGGGAGCTTCAATCCAGGGTGCAAACCTGTCCTAGAGCATCTCTGAGTTCTAAGATTGATAGGAAAAGGCAGAGGTGTTGTGACACTGAAAATGCTGTGGGGTTGGTGAAATGATCAAAGCGAGTCCTTGGCTACAAATGTGGAGCTGGGCTGTGGTGGATCCATCTGCTCTCAGTCGTACCTGGTGACATTTTATGTGAAGAATGGGAAGGTGATCAGCCTCCACCTGACAAAGGATAAAATATAGAAAAACTTTGAACAGGTCAGAATGACAGACCATCTCCTCAAATCCCTACTCATCACTTTGCCTCACTGAACTTGCTCTGTTCTCCCTGAATGCAGCAGAAATGCTGAGTGTTTCTAATATCCAAGAACACCAGCAAAGATGTGGGACCTCTAAAAAACGCAAGAACACTTGAACAACAAAGCATGTCCATCTGTGTTACACAGGAGGGGGTAATGGAAATGGCTTTGATTTTGGTACATGTATCTCCTCTAACACTTCACTGTCCTTTTCTCCATGAACAGGTCCCCATGTGCAGCCCCAGCAAATGTCCAACAGCAGCTCCATCAGCCACTTCCTCCTGCTGGCACTGGCAGACACGCGGCAGCTGCAGCTCCTGCACTTCTGCCTCTTGCTGGCCATCTCCCTGGCTGCCCTCCTGGGCAACGGCCTCATCATCAGCGCCGTAGCCTGCGGCCACCACCTGCACACGCCCATGTTCTTCTTCCTGCTCAACCTGGCCCTCAGCGACCTGGGCTCCATCTGCACCACTGTCCCCAAAGCCATGCACAGTTCCCTCTGGGACACCAGGACCATCTCCTACTCAGGATGTGCTGCACAGCTCTTTTTTTTGTATTTCTTCATCTCAGCAGAATATTTCCTCCTGACCATCATGTGCTACGACCGCTACGTGTCCATCTGCAAACCCCTGCACTACGGGACCCTCCTGGGCAGCAGAGCTTGTGCCCACATGGCAGCAGCTGCCTGGGCCAGTGCCTTTCTCAATGCCCTCATGCACACAGCCAATACATTTTCCCTGCCCCTGTGCCATGGCAATGTGCTGGGCCAGTTCTTCTGTGAAATCCCACAGATCCTCAAGCTCTCCTGCTCCAATTCCCACCTCAGGGAACTCTGGCTCATTGCTGTCAGTGCCTATTTAGCACTTGGTTGTTTTGTGTTCATTGTTTTCTCCTATGTGCAGATCTTCAGGGCTGTGCTGAGGATCCCCTCTGAGCAGGGACAGCACAAAGCCTTTTCCACTTGCCTCCCTCACCTGGCTGTGGTCTCCCTGTTTGTCAGCATTGGCACATTTGCTCAATTGAAGCCCCCCTCTATCTCCTCCCCATCCCTGGATCTGGCCCTGTCAGTTCTTTACTCGGTGGTGCCTCCAGCCCTGAACCCCCTCATCTACAGCCTGAGGAACCAGGAGCTCAAGGCTGCAGTGTGGACACTGATGACTGGTTGGTTTTGGAAACATTAAACTGCTGGGCAATTTCCGCCAATCACTTGTAATAAAAGTTATATTTGATACTTCTTGTTGGTTTTGTTTAGAGGTTCTTTTTCTTAATTTTACTTCTTTTCATCTTGTAAATAAAGAAGGGTACTTGTTTACGTCATTTCTCATTTTGTAAGTTTTCTGCAGAGATGCCCTTTTGTTGTCTTCTCTGTAGCTGCAGCAGCAATGTCTGTGTGCAGAGCTAGGGCAGGTCAGTGCTGGCACAGCAGCTGTGCCCAGCAGCAGCAGCACTTGGTGTTGCCAGTGCTGCTCCCGTGGCCCTGCCCCGCTGCCCTGGTGGCCCTGGTGTTGCTGTAGGGCCTGAGTGCTCTCGGGGCCGGGCACAGTCCTGGGGGTGTCAGTGCCAGGGCTGCAGCAGGGACAGGCCATGGGCACTGCTGGGGCAGCGCTGACGCCTCAGGCCAGGCCCTGGGGGCTCCAGGCTCCTTGCCCAGGCTCTCTCAAGAACACACCCATGCCAATGCTCAGCACAGAAAACCCCCATGAGCAGCCCCAGGGTGGCCATGGGCAGGCTAGGGGCAAACAGCATGGCTGGTGCTCTGCAAGGGCCCTGGGGGAGATGGGAAGGAGCAGCAGAGCAGGGGCTGATCCATCCCCACTGTGCTGGACAGCCCAGGGCAGCGTCCCAGAGCGTCCTCATGGAGCTGCCAACAACATCCCCCCTCTGCAGCCCTGGGCTCTCCCCCAGCTCACACAGGTGCCCCATCCTTGCAGGCACAGACACGGCAGCACTGGCTCAGGAGCCCCTGTTTGCATTGCACAGAGCAGGGGGAGCACCCCCATGCTGTTGGTGTGGGGACATGAACCTGAGGGAGCACAAATGCCATCAGCCCCTGGGGCCAGCAAGGGCTGGGGGACACCAGGGAAACCACTCAGCTTTGTCCTGGCCTCTGCAGTCAGCCAGAAAGTTTGTTCCTATCAGCTGGGGGTTTCATGTCCCACTGCAGACACTGTTGCTCAGAGCCAGGGCTGCCTGGCAGCCACCCCCAAACTGCCCTCAGCATTTCCTTTGCTTCACCTTTGCTTTCTTTACTCTTCCCTTGTAAAAATTTCCTTCCTCTTGCCCACCTCTGTTCCCTCCCCTGCAAACAGCCCATCCCTGTTTGCCCTTTCCTCTCTGGCCCTGCTCCCCATTGCAGTTCCTGACTTGGCACCCTGGGAATGTCCCTTGGGCAGCAGGATTATCCTCCAAGTGCTGCAGGAATTGTCTGCAGGCTCCTGCAGTGCCTCCTGCTGCTCCCTTGCCAGAGGCACCACAGGCCAGGGGGGCACATCTGGGCTGCTGTGTCTGCCTCTGCAGCTCCCTGTTCTGGGCAATGAGGAGGAGCTGCAGAGGCTCTGCAGGACTGACAGGATGGGCTTTGGGCCTGGCAGGAGAAGCTGAGGGACCTGGGCTGCTGGAGCTTCTGAAGAGGACGCCCAGGGCTCATCGTGTGACTGCTCCAAGGGTGGTTTCAGAGAATCACAGAATCAGCAAGGGTGGAAAAGACCTTGGAGATCATCAAGTCCAACCTGTGCCTTGCCACCACCTTGTTTCCCCTGAGCCTCCTCTTTTCCTGATACTGCCTTGACTCCTCTTCTCCTTCTCTTCTCCAGGATAAACAACCCCATCTCCCTCTGCCGCTCCTCACAGGACTTGTGCTTCAGACCCCTCACCAGCCTTGTTGACCTTCTCTGGACACGCTTCAGCCCCTCCATGTCCTTCCTAAATTGAGGGGCCCAGACCTGGACACAGCGCTCAAGGTGCTGCCCAACCAGTGCTGAGCACAGGGGAAGAATCACTGCCCTGCTCCTGCTGGCCACACCATTCCTGATGCAGGCCAGGAGCCATTGGCCTTCTTGGCCACCTGGGCACACTGCTGCCTCATGTCCAGCCTGCTGTCCATCAGTCCCTGCAGGTCCCTTTCTGCCTGGCTGCTCTCCAGCCACTCTGTCCCCAGCCTGTAGTGCTGCAGGGGTTGTTGTGGCCAAAGTGCAGTACCCGGCACTTGGACTTGTTAAACCTCACCTTGCTGGATTTGGGCCCTGGATCCAGCCTGTCCTGGTCCCTGTGCAGAGCCCTCCTACCCTCCAGCAGATCAAGACTCATACCCAGCTTGTTGTCATCCACAAATTTGCTCATGGTGGACTCAATCCCCTCATGCAGACAATTAATGCAGATATTGAAATCCACGCTGGCTGGCTCTGATCCCTCAGCCATCCTGTGGGATCCCTGGGATGGCACTCAAGGTGATCTGTTCCATACCCTTGCCAGGCACCCAGGTCAGGCTGACAGGCCTGGAGTTCCCCAGATCCTCCTTCCAGCCCTTCTTGGGGATGGGCTCACACTGGCACCTCCAGTCCTCTGGGACCTCCCCACTGAGCCAGGACTGATGGTAAATGATGGAGAGCAGCTTGGGGAGCTCATCCACCAGCTCCCTCATCCCCCTGGGATGGATCCCATCTGATCCCATACACCTGTGAGCATCTGAGTGGCTCAGCAGGTCAGCAACTGCTTCCTCCTGGATTCCAGGGGGCTGTTCTGCTCCCTGTGCCCATCTACCAGCTCAGGAGAACACTTGTCATTAGGACAACCTCTCCTAATACTGGAAATTGAGACATACAAGATGTTAAGTAGCTCAGCCTTTCCTTATCTTTAGTTACTTTATTCTCCACTACATCCAATAAATAGTAAATATTCTCCTTATCCCATGTTTTATTATTTTTTTAAAGAAACACTTTCAATTATTTTTCACAAAAGTGGCCAGGTAAAGCTCTTATTGAGCTTTCCCCTCTCAACTTTTCTTTCCGCATGACCTAAACACATCCTTTAACACTACCTAAGTTGCCCAGCCTTCTGTCTGAAGTTGATGCATCCACTTTTTTCCCCGAGTTCCCACAAAAGCTCCATGGGAAGCACGGACAGTAATTTTCCTCACCAGCTCATCTCTTGCCACACTGGAACAGGCTGCTCCTTCCCTCTATAGATTACTTTCTTGAAGCGTGTCCATCCTTGTTGGACCCCTTTGTTTTTAAGGGCTGTTACCCTTAAAAAAATCAGGACCTGATTCAGTACTCCCCACATCAGCATCCTAAATAGACTAAAGTCTGTCCTTCCTAATTCCAGAAGTTTTGTTGCTGCCCCTCCTTCTTTCACAGAACATTGAAAACTTGATTAGTTCATGGTCACTGTGCCCCAGGAAGCCTCTGAGCCCCACATCTGCCACCAGCCCTTCTCTGTTTGTGAACAGCAGGAGACAGAGCTTTCCTTGGCAGTGGGAGTGTTACCAAAAATTTGGTAAAGCAAAAAACTCCTTAACCCCAATGTAGTATGAAGAAGCAGCATTCTTTATTCAGCAGGATGCACGGGGGACAGCTCCTCCCAAAGCCCTGCATGCTGAGTACAGGAAAGTTTCTGTTTATTTTCTCTATTTTCAACACATATTCATTGATTGTTCTGGACTAAACACACATGTGATAATCATTTCCCCAAAATCATTAACACATTCCCCCTCCCCTTTACCCATGTGTTCTTCTGTCCTGGGGGTCTCTCTGGTGGTCCCTGGTGGTCGTGGAGATCAATGTCCCAGTGGGCCTGGCTGAGCTGGCAGGGCACTGAGGCTGGTGAACTTCCAGTTCCCCTTCTCACACAATGGGCATTGTGTGCTTTCCATAGGCCTGGGGTTTTGGAGAACAAGCTCCAGGTATCAGCTCACCTGGTGTAGGCAATTTATCATCTGGTAACATGAGGTGACAGAGTGGGCTATAACTTCACAGACTGGGTTCTGTGAGGTCATCAAACAGCTACAACATCACAGACTGCCTCTGTGACATCTCAGATACAGCTCTGACATCACAGGGCAGAGGTCTGAAGTTCCAGAGCAGACTATGATATCACAGAGTTGGCTGTGACTCAGTGACCAGCTGTGTGACATCAGAGAATGGGCTGTGACATCACAGAGCAGGCTGTGACATCCCAGAGGGGCTGTGTGACATCCCAGCAGGGCTGTGTGAGGTCACTGGGTTGGTCACTCTGCCCCAGCTCCCCCTCACAGTTTCTCCCAACAAGTCCAATGCTGTTCATGCCCAGCAGGGTCCCTGTCCCCCGGTACTTTCCCCATCCCACCTGAAGCCACAGCCTCCACCAGAGGATGTTCCACAGGATCCACCCCAGAGACTGACATGGGGACAAGGGGCCAGGGCTGTGTGACCAGGACATCAAGGACATGGATTATCCAGGTCACTGTGGCCTGGTTTGGGTTCCCCAGGGCAGGAAAGATGTCTGGCAGCTGGAGCAGGGTCTGGGAAGGGCCTCCAAGGTGGGGCTGGAGCCCTTGGGCTGTGAGCAGAGCCAGAGGGAGCTGGGCTTGTGCAGCCCGGAGCAGGGAAGGCTGAGGGGCTCCTCATCCCAGCCTGGCAGTGCCACCAAGGAGGTGATGGAGAACACAGAGCCAGGCTCTTCAATGGGGGGCCTGGTGGGAGACAAAAGCCAATGGGTGGGAGGGGAAAGAGGGGAGATCAGCCAGGACATGAGGAGGTGAAATAAGTCAGGCTGGTTTCAGCATTTCCTCAACACCAAGAGCAGCCTGACCTCCCTTCTCCATCCACCACTGACAGCTTTGCCAATCAGGAATTGTTCAAATTGTTTTGCCCGCGCTCCCGAACGAGCATCCTGATACAAGAACTTAATTGTGTTTATATCTATCACAGAACCACATTTGTCTAAAACCAATTTCAGTATGCAAATCACTTGTGGATGGTGGATTCATCAGATGCTGCTGGGACATTGCACATAGCTCAAGGAAGAGAGTGGTTGTTATTAAATTGTGTCCTGTTCAACCATGGTCTGTTGGCCATGAAGAGAAACTTTCTGTGCCTCTGAGTGTCACCAGTCCCTGACCCCAAAGGGACACAAACCTGAGGAGTTGTGGTTCCCACTGCAGGGGCACTTGGACCTTGGCTCTGCACAGGAGAGCTCTTCATCCCCTTTCTCTCTTTTTCTCCCTCTGGGCATGGAGGGAGCTCCTGACTTCAGCCTGAGACTCGTGTGTGCAAAGAGCAAATTTGGGCAGAATCGGGGCAGGGAGGGTTTGGGGGGCCTTGGGACGCAGAAGGTGCTTTCCATTTCTGGGCACAGAAGGTGTTTTCCATTGCTCTGAGACTGCCTGCTGTGGAAAGTGGATTTAATCCAGCAGAGGACTGACTTTTGCATTTGATGGAGCTGTGCCTTCCCTTGGCTTTGTTGGCTGACAAGAAATGAACATCCCTCTGTGTCTCAGGCAGCTCCTTCTCCAAGGAAAGCAGGTGGGAGTTGGAGCCAAGGAGCTGAAAGCTGCAGGTGCCGCCTGGGCTGGAGGGAGCTCAGATTTGCACAAGGCTGCTCTGAGTGCCAGGGCTTGGATGGGGGAAATGGTGGGGTGGATGTAGGGACAGAGTCTGATTGATTGTCAGCCATGAAGGGTCTTGATTTTCATCTCTATTCAAACTGCATGAGGAGGTCCTTGGATATAATGGCAGTTGGAGATTGCGCATAGCAATTTATTAACAGGGAAAAAAAACCTAAACAGTACATAAAAAATGTTTCCTTACTGTCTTTTTAAATAGAACCTATTCAGTTTGAATACACTTCTGAAATCTGTCTAATTAACCACAAAGGATTTGAAAATTGAAATCAAATTATTCCCAGAGGCTTGGCTTGTTAAGGTGTTCTGAATGTTAATGAGCCCTGGGACACTGAATTCCTGCACTGAAGAGCTGAAGGCTGAACAAGCCTGTGGAGCAGTGAAATTCAGCTGCAGCCTCCAAGTTGCTGAGGATGTCAGCAGCCCCCACTGAGGCCATCCCTGCCCAGAGCCCGTGGGGGAATGGGCAGCCAAGGAGAGCGTCCCTGGGGCTGGGGCAGCACAACTCAGAGGCACCAGGGGCTCCAGCTGGGAAATGGAGTGTGGAATGGGGCTGGGAAAGCCCTGCCTGGGCTGCGCCAAGCAGGACAGACAAGCCCTGACCCCCATCCCCAAAACCACTCTCTCAAGGAGACATTTCAAAGGAATTACAATTGTTTGTGTACTCTGAGTTGGACTCATTGGAGAAATGCCAAGAAGAGATTCTCAGGAGCTCAAAACAACAAAACAGCCTTTACTGGCAACTTCAGGAAAATCAGAGAAACTTTGGCAAAAGGTTGATTATGACATTGTAGTGGTTTTGGTTTGTTAATTTAAGATTTTTCTACTCTTGAGATTTCTTAATCAATGTCTTGATGAGTGTGGTGGGTTTTAGTGTTGGTTAATTATTTATGTATTTATTTTGTTGTGAGATTGGATTAGGAGTAGGGTAAAGTAGGCTTAAAATTTTAAAAGAGTATAAAGAAAATTTTATTAAAAGTAACTTAAAGAAGATAAGGCAGTAAGAATTAAAAAAAAATCTTTTGAACACTTTTTTTCTTTACAATTTTTTCTTTTTACGGATAATGTAAAGAAACAGAACTAGAAGTTTCTGGTTACTTTACTATATCTAGAACAGTCTCTTTTTAGATTACTTTGGGAACGAAATTTTTCTTGTTAAGGTTCTGGAGATTTTTTTACAAGAGGAAAAAGCAGGTTTTTTGTTGTTTCTATTTTGTCATGGATAACAGTTTTCCTGGGAACTTTGTTATTGTGAAGTTGTTTCTATTGCTACAAGCTTTTTTACAGCTTGTTGATGGGCCATGTTGACTAATGGGGTATTGCTTTAAAGATGAGTTATTTAGAGGTAAAAGTTTTTATTTTACTTTTAAAATTATTTTTAACTCTTCTAACAGAGATTTTTTATATGAGTACTGGATTGCTTTTTTTTAACCCACTGTTTAAACTTTTAATGAAATTAGAGTTTTTTTAATATTTGGTTTTTTTTAGCATGGCGGGTTTTTGTTTTATATTAATTTGAATTTTTTATAGTTTTATGTGTAAAACAAAAATATTTTACTTTTAGAGTTTATAAAAGGATTTTAATTTTAAGATTAGGATTTTTTTCTTCTTTTTTATTTGGGAATAATTTCTTCTTTACTGACTTTGATGGTTTTATGTTTGTTTTTTAATATGCTTGTAGCTTGTTTCTCTTTTATTTGAGGGAGGATTGAGGTATTGAAAAGGTTAACACCTGAACTGCCAGAACCTTGTGGTGGAAGTTGTGTTTGTATTGTGTTAGGATTGGTTTTATGGTTGTTTTGGGGGGTTTTTGGTTTATTTTATTTGTATGGGTTTTTTTGTATGGCTTGTAGGTTGTAGGGGTTTTTGGTTTTAGTTGTGCTGGGGGGAGGGGACTTGATGGTAAGATTTTAATAGCTGTGGTTGGCTTTGTTCTGGTTGGGGTTCTGTAGCCTCTTTTGTTTTCCTGTTTGGCAGTTGTTGGGGTTTGGTTTGGTTAGAATGGGGCCAATGATGGGGGGGGGCAGCCTGGGGAGGGGGGAAGGGGCTCGGCCCACGGCAGGGCTGCTTGGCTTGGTTTGGTTTGGTTTGGTTTGGTTTGGTTTGGTTTGGTTTGGTTTGGTTTGGTTTGGTTTGGTTTGGTTTGGTTTGGTTTAGTTTGGTTTGGTTCGGTTTGGTTTGGTTCAGTGTGGTTGGGATGGAGGCTGGGGCCTGCTGCTTCTTTGTTGACTGGAAAAGAAAGAGGAGGTTCCTGGGTTTTTTTGTCTTTAACATTTGTGTTTCACAGAGGCATGTTCAGTATCTTAGTGGTTTAACAGATTGTCAGTTACACAAAAAGATTTGTATTACTTTTTAAAATTCTTCTCATGTCAAACTACAACAGACATTCAATCAACAAAAAACACTTCTCAAAGCATTGACTTGGCCCATTTAACTTCACAAACTCCAAGCCAGTTCAATGTAATGTTAATCAAAATTTGCAGGAGCACAGAAACAGAAGAGGAAGACACAGAAAGAGAGAAAGACAAGAAAGATACAGAGGCACACTCACAGCTACCAGCTGCTGGATTCCTGTGGTGTTCAGATGGAAATTCCAAGAGGATGTAGGGTCAAGATGTGTGCTTGCCTTGTGGCCAGCCTTAAACACCCCTTGTCCTTCCTGGGCCCTTTCCCCCAGGTGGGATTTGGGCTCATTTGGTCCCTCAGGAGCTGGGCTGGGGGCTCCAGAGGTGGCTGTGGAGCATTGCCTGTGCGGTGCCAGGGACTGGCAGACACTGCTGGGCTGGGATGGAGGCTCTGGGGGGATTGGGGTTCCAGGGCAGGCCAGGGCTGGGGTTCCTGGGCAGGGCAAGGCTGGACCTGCCCCTTCCTCCTCCACACATAAAATGTTTTGAACCAACAATCTCATCCAGTCTGTCACAACAGGCAATGTTGGAAGTGGAATCCCAATTCTGGCCATGGGCACCTGGCTGAGAAAGACAGTTCTTTTTCATAGGAAGGAAAACAGGGAGCCACAGTGTTTCAGTAGCAGATGAGAAGAGACCCTCCATGTGCCAAGGTCAGCTGGACCAGTCAGGCAGCCCCCAGGATGCCAGCCCAGCCAGACCTGTCCTGTGTTCTCCTGGTTCCATTGGGCCCTGCAGTGTCACAATGGTCTCTGTGGTTCCACAGGCCCCACAATGTCACAATGGGCCCTTGGTCCCATGGAGACCCCCAGTGTCACTATGGTGCCCTTGGTTCCATGAGGTCCCCTGGTATCACAATGGATCCTTGGTTCCATAGTGCCACACAATGTCAGAATGCTCTTCTTGGTTCCCTGGGACCTCACTGTGTCACCATGGTCACATTGGTTCCATGTGGCCCTGCAGTGTCACAACATCCTCTCGATTTCCTGAGGCCCCAAAGGCTCACAAGGATCTCCATGATTCATGGAGCCCTACAGTGTCACAATGGCCCCTTGGTTCCATGAGGCTGTGAAGTCTCCTAATGGTGTCTCCATGGTTCCATAAAGCCTTGCAATGTCACAATGGACCTTTGGCTCCATGGGGTCTTGCAGTGTCACAATGGCCCCTTTGTTCCCATGACACCCCAAAGTGTCATAATGGTCTCCACAGTTCCATGAGACCCCGTGGTGTCACAATGGACCCTTGGTTTGATGGGGCCACTCTGTTTCACAATGATCCCTACATTCCATGGAGCCACACAGTGTCAGTACAGCTCCCTTGGTTCCATGAGCCCAGCAATGTCACAGTGCTCTCCATGATTCCATGAGGCCCCACAGTGTCACCATGGTCCCTTGGTCCCACAGGGCCCCACAGTGTCACAATGCTCCCTTGGTTCCATGGCCCTGTGCTGCTGCATTCCCCCCTCCCCTTCTCAGCCCGCCCTGCCAGCTGAGAAATGCTCCTTGGGCCTCGGCCTTGGCCAGCAGCCCCTGGGCTCAGCTCCTCTGCAGCTCATCACAAACACTGTCTGCTCCAGGCACTGCTGCTGCCCAACCAGCTCCTGCTTTCTGGAGGAGCAGCCCTGGGAACTGGTTTTGTTCCCTCAGTGGCACAACATCCCTGTTCTCACAGTGCCAAAGAAAGCTGCTGATGCCAAGTGTGGCCAGGATGAGCCATTGCTGGGACTGAAGCCCCTCTGGTGGGGCCCTGCAAACAGCGCTCCAAAAGGAGCCCTTGGAGCTCTCCTGGGCCAGCGACTCCCTCTGAGTGGGGCCTCTCCCAGCCGGGAACTCTCCCGTTTGCTGCACTCGGGGATCCTGAACAATGACAGAGCCTGGGCCGATCCCCCCACTGCTCCAGGCTCAACCCTTGGCCTGCTGGGGAGATGCCAAAGGATCCACAGGGAGCATTTCCTGCCCTGAGGGGAATTTCTCCCAGGTGCCTTGCACTGACTCTTTGTGTCTGTGTGCACACAGGAGTGCCTGTGCTGGGGAAATGGGGCAGAAATGCTGCTCTCTGAGGGGTTTGAGTGCCTTGCATAGCTGAGTCAGTCAGATATCCAGATATCAGCAAGTGAGGTTAAGTCACGAGGTCTAAGCTAAGTTAAATGCTCTTAAGAGTTGTTCTTTTGCCATGCTGTTAAGTTTAAGTTATTAGCTAAGTTAAATATTGTTAAGTGTTATTCCTCTGTTAAATTGCTAAGTCATAGGATTTAAGTTAGGATAAATACTGTAAAGTGCTGTTTTTTCGCTAAATTGTGAAGTGAAGGTATCAATTAAGGTTAAGGCATGTGTTAAGTCATGATTAGTTTGAGGTCTGTTAAGCTTTTATCTCTTTTTTTCGTTTTCTCCTTGCCCTCACTGTCCTTTTGTCACACACACCCACTGAGACAGTTCTCAATTCATTTCTGGTTGGATTGCCTGGATTCTGTTTGGTTTTGTTGTTGCTTTGTTGTCTTGGCGTGCCTGAAGCGTCCAGTCAGGAGCAGAGTCACTCTTACTGATAGTGGGGCCCTGGAAAAATGTTAAGATAGATTCTGAAATGTCAAGCTTTGCGTTTCACCTGCGTAAGTAGTATGATAAATGATATAATTGTTAGATGTGATGATTGTTTAGTAATTAAAAATAATTATTGTATAATCATAAGAAGAACCATGAGAAACTGTATGTTCCTAATCTAAGGAGGCTATGCTTGGCCAAAATCTATGTATACAATTGAACAATACAAGTTTAATAATTAACATGAAAGTTATATAACGATAGAATATAAAAACATGCTCATCCCGAACTTATGTCGGAGTCAGATTTCAGTTTGTACCCCTGACACCCAGAGCTCTTCAATAAAAGCACCTGCATATAATCATTTCTGTGATTATGTGTTCCTGAACGCTAACATTTTTGGCGACCCAGATGGGACCCTGTGAGTGCTGCTGGGCGAGTTCGCGACTCGATCACGCTCCAGCCGGCACCGAGGGATTCTCGGGGAGCCCATCGGCCGCGACCGCCTCTGCCGCTCACAACGACCCCGGGAGAGAGGTAAGGTGCTTTTATTCTGGTTTGGGTGCCTGCCAGCAAGACGCAGCGAAAGCTACGCTTGGTTGGGCTAAGGAATTTCTGTGGTATTGCCTAGGCGCCGTCCGTAAGACAATCAAGAAAGCGTTGCAGGTTCGGCATTTGGTGTTTTTGGATGGAGAAGCTCAAAGGAATTTTGGGCAGCAATGCCTCTTTTCCACAAACTTCTCCTTTGGGGTGATTAATAGCACATTGGAAACAGGGTAATTTTGGGGAAGAATTAGGTAAAGCTAAGTTGATTGATTATTGTAATACATGGTGGCCAGAATATATCTTGGAGAATGGCAAAAAATGGCCAAAATACAGCACTTTGCAATATAGCACCATTTCACAGTTAATGTCATTTTGTAAGAAAGAAGGAAAATGGGATGAGGTTCCGTATGTTGATTTGTTTTTCTATTTACGGGAAAAGCCAGAATGGCAAGATGAATGTGGATTAATGGTGGTTAGAGCGTCTGCAAGTAATAAGTGCGGGGTTTGCGAGGAACGTTGTCTAAAACACTTGGCGTTGAAAGAAAATCTGAGCAGGGAAAATTATGCAGATATTGATTTACAGGTAGCTCCAATAAGACCAAGGGAGCCCAGCCCTACCCCACCTGTTTCATCTGTCCCTATCCCACTGCCTTTCCATACCTCACCCAATCCTGAGCCTGTCTCATCTAGTACACCTTTCCCTCTTTTTTCTCCTCTCCCATCGTCACCTGACCCCTTTTCCTCGGAAGATGAGCAAAACTGAACTGTGATAGAAAGGAGGGGGAGGGATGCGAGTGAAAGGAATAGCAATGGTAATAAATCAGTAACCCCGGTAGCCCACAGAACCCGAAGCCGGTCAGAGCTTGCCCCGGTTGTGGAAAGAAAAGACGTAGGCAGACAAAAACGGACTGTGATTGCCCCCTTGCGACAAGGTGTAGGAGCAGAAGGGCCAGTGTTTGTAAAAGTGCCCTTTTCTCCTGCAGATTTAATTATTTGGAAACAGTCAGCTGGAACTTATAGAGAAAACCCTGATAAGGTGGCATGGGTAGTAAAAATGATCATGAAAACTCAGAATCCTGACTGAGATGATATACAAGTAATATTAGATACAATAATGGACTCCACAGAGAAAGAGATGGTACTTAAAGCAGCCAAAGAAAGGGCAAGGGAGGATATCAGAAACGGGCTCGTAACAGGAAATTTAGATCTCAATTTCCCAACTGAGGATCCAAAATGGAATCCTAATTTACTTTGTGATATGAGGAGACTACAGAAATATCAGGAGTGGATCCAAATAGGAGTTCAGAATGCTGTGCCCAAAACCATAAATTGGTCTAAACTATATGAGGTTCGGCAGGAAAAGAAAGAATCTCCCACTGCGTTTTTAGAGAGGCTTAAGGAGGCAGCAAGGAAATATACAGATCTCCAAATAGACACAGAACAAGCAAAGGTTCAGCTCGCTCTCATATTCTTGGGACAATCACAAGACGATATTCGGAAGAAATTGCAAAAATTAGAAGGGGAGGAATTGAGGAATCTGGATAAGCTACTTGAGGTAGCCTGGAAGGTATATAACAATCGTGAAAGAGAAGCTAGTAAAAGGCAACAGCAAAATCTTTTGGCAGTAATACAAGGGAAGGGTAACCCAAATTTCAGGGGACGTGGCAGAGGTAGTCGTGGTAGAGGACCAATTATGCAAGGGTTAAGCCTAAATCAGTGTGCGTATTGCAAGCAGGAGGGGCATTGGAAGAGAGAGTGCCCAAACAAGCCAAACAACCGGTTTCACCAAGGCAATCAGTTCCAGCAGGAAAACATTGCCAAGGCAATGGTGTTAGGTGAATATAACAGCTGGCTAGACGTGGAACCCGTAAAACAGGTTAAAGAACCTTTCATAACTATACAGCTGGGGCATAAGGAAGTCAAATTTCTAGTGGATACTGGAGCTACCTACTCTGTGCTGAATGATCTACAAGGAGAAATTGGAAATAAGCAGACAACAATAGTTGGGGCTACAGGGAAGGAGGAAAATCGGCCATTCTTGCAACCCCTAGATTTGTGCTTTGGGAACAGACTTTAATGCATGAATTCCTATATGTACCTGAGTGTCCAATTCCGCTTTTAGGGAGGGATCTGCTGGCGAAACTTGATGCGGTAATAACCTTTGAAAACGGGGAGCTTGTAATGAAAATACCTGAATCAAAGATGGGACAGATTTTAATGATCAAAGAAAAACCAGTTCCCTCTATCCCTAGAGAGGTAGATGATGCAGTGATTCCTTCTGTATGGGAAACGGATATACCAGGGAAATCTAAATTGGCACAACCAGTGCATGTAGAGTTAAAGGAAGGGGCAAGGGCTGTACAAATCAAACAGTATCCCATAAAACCAGAAGCACGGCAAGGAAGAGTAAAAACTATTGAGAAATTCTTAAAGTACCAAATTTTAGAAGAATGTGAATCAGAATTTAACACACCAATATTTCCAGTAAAGAAACCAAATGGAGAATATAGATTAGTGCAGGATTTGAGAGCAATAAATAAAATAACAAAAGACATTTATCCAGTGGTAACAAATCCCTACACATTGCTAACATCCGTAAAGGAGATATATAAATGGTTTACTGTAATTGATTTAAAAGATGCCTTTTTCTGCATTCCCCTTGACAAAGAAAGTAGGAAACTGTTTGCCTTTGAGTGGGAAAACCCAGGAAACAGAAGAAAAATCCAACTCATCTGGACATGACTTCTACAAGGGACAAAAACTGTCTGACCCTATTCAGAAACCAACTGGCAAAGGAGCTGGATATTTGGAACGAAAATGGGCAAGTACCAAGAGACCAATACCTATTGTTGCAGTATGTTAATGATATACTAATAGCTACCGAAGAAAAAGCAACCTGTATAAAGGTAACCATTGAGATTTTAAATTCACTGGGAATGGGAGGTTACAAAGTATCCAGAATAAAGGCACAAATTGCCCAACAGACTGTGATCTACCTGGGATGTGAAATTTCACAAGGGCAACGAAAACTAGGTACTAACCAAGGTATCCAAGTTCTCTGTGCTATTCCAGAGCCCCAGAACTTACATGAGCTGCGAGTCTTCCTCGGGATGGCAGGATGGTGTCGCTTGTGGATCATGGACTATGGACTGATTGCGAAACCCCTGTACGAAGCTCAGATGACGCAGCCATTCACCTGGGGCAAGCCACAGAAGGAAGCCTTCCTAAAACTAAAAGAGGCACTGACGACTGCTCCAGCATTAGGGTTACCTGATCTGTCTAAAGATTTTCAGCTGTTTGGACATGAAAGGCTATGCCTAGCACTAGGAGTCCTGACCCAACCTCTGGGAAGTTGGAAAAGGCCAGTGGGCTACTTTTCCAAACAACTTGACAACATAAGTGCGGGGTGGCCTCCATGTCTGTGGGCAGTCGCAGCCACCGTGATGCTGATACAAGAAGCCAGGAAGCTTACTATGGGAAGACACATAGATGTCTATGTGCCACACATGGTAACCACTGTCTTAGAACAGAAGGGGGGCCATTGGCTATCTCCAAGCAGGATGATAAAATTCCAGGTAGTCCTGACTGAGCAGGATGATGTCACATTAAAAACAACTAACCTTTTGAATCCAGCTTTGTTCCTAGGTACCACAACTGAAGAAGGCCCATTGGAACATGACTGTGTAGAAGTAATAGAGTACACCTATTCAGCAAGAGAAGACTTGAAAGATGTCCCGCTAGAGCAGCCAGAGTGGGAGCTATTTACAGATGGGAGCAGCTTCGTGGAAAATGGAACCAGATACGCTGGATATGCGGTAACAACAGACAGCACAGTAGTAGAAGCAAAGGCATTACCACCAAATACATCTGCCCAGAAGGCAGAACTGGTTGCTCTAACCAGAGCACTAGAATTAAGTGAAGGAAAAAAGGTAAATCTATGGACTGACTCAAAATATGCCTTTGGGGTGGTGCATGTACACGGAGCACTGTGGAAAGAAAGGGGATTATTGTCTTCTCGAAGTACACACATTAAACACCAAGATGCAGTCCTGCAATTGATAAAAGCAGTACAAAAACCTGAGCAAGTGGCAATTATACACTCTAAAGCACACCAATCAGGAAACTCCAAAATCTGTGAAGGAAATCGAAAGGCAGACTGGGCAGCCCGACAAGTTGCTCGGGAGGTGCAAACAACAATGGCATTGATACCTTCAAAGCTCAATATATCCCAATTTAATCTGCCTCCAAAACCAAGATATTCAGTAGAAGATGAGAGACTGGCATGTTTACTAAATGCACAAAAGAACTCGGAAAGATGGTATTTAACTGCACAAGGACAAATAGTGGTTCCCCCCTTGATAATGAGAGAAGTTCTACAAATTAAACATAACGAATGTCATTGGGGTGCAGAGGCATTGGTAAAATTGCTAAAGCGGAATTTAATTTCGGTATGGATGTTAACAATGGCAAAATCAGTCATGTCAAAATGTGATATCTGCTTGAAAAACAACCCAGTGGCTATGTGACAGGCACAGCTAAGAAGAATTCAGATAGGAATATAGCCAAGAGACTATTGGCAGGTAGATTTCATAGAATTGCCAAGAACTCGAGGATGCAAATACCTGTTAGTAGGGGTTGACACATTTTCTGGATGGCCAGAAGCCCTTCCCTGTCGCAAACCAAGCAAAAGAAACAGTTAAGTGGTTACTACAGTAAATTATTCCCAGGTTCAGGGTACCCCTAGGGGTATCATCAGATAGGGGGCCCCATTTCATAGCTACAGTAGTAAAAGAAATAAGTAGATTGCTGGGGATAACTTGGGACCTCGACACCGTGTAGACCCCAGTCAAGTGGACAGGTAGAGAGGATGAATCAGACACTAAAAAGGCAAATCAGTAAAATATGCCAAGAAGCCAAGCTGCAGTGGCCCCAGGCTTTGCCAATAGCACTGTTGAGGATTAGGATAAAACCTAGGAGCGGGATGTCAGTCAGTCCATATGAGATATTGTATGGGAAACCATATGAATCTCCTGAGCCTAACCCTAATGTACACGTTACAGGAAAACAGGAAGTGTATAATTATGTTCTGTCTCTTGGGAAAACTTTAGCTCGGCTCCGGAGCATCCTCGTGTGGAATAGACCAATAACTCTTGAGAACCCAGTTCATAACATACTTCCAGGAGACGAGGTGTACATTAAAAACTGGAACGAAGAACCACTGAAAGAAAAGTAGAATGGACCCTATCAGGTACTACTGACCACCTTTACAGCAGTGAAAGTAGCCGGTGTAGACCCCTGGATTCCCTATACCCGAGTGAAGAAAGTCCATCCTGGATCACAGACTGTGTAAACTGTGGAACCAAGACTGCAGATAAGATGTGTTTAATTACTTTGAGAATGCTATTAGTAATTGTGCTAATGTTATGGTCATTAACGTCTTTAGGATGTGGGATGCAAAAAACACTCTTCATTCTAGAATGAAGAGAGAGGCAGAAACACAAGTGATAAAAATTTCTAACGCAGTTTGAGCTGAGAATGTAATGATTAGATTAGTTAAAGATTTTGCCAAAATACAAAACACCAGTAGAATAACTGCCTGTCTGCCAATACCTAAGGCAGAAGGAGATCCAGTAAATTGGGGAATCATAACATCAAAACTACCTGAAATACAAAAGAACAAAACAACTGCATGCAAACAGGTACTTGAACCGAGACAGGTGGTCAAGGAAACTTGGGAGAAAGTAGGAACATAGATGAGACCTATGAGCCAGAAAGACTGTATTCTAAGTGATGGCATACTAGGAACCTCTATGGGACAGTCAAGAGGCACCACACAATGGCAATGCTATTTGCCACACTATAAAAAGATCATAGAAAATGTTACAGAAACTGCTCTCGTATGGAAGTGTGAGGCCGAGGATCAGAAAGATCAGATAGAGCCTTGAGACAGTGCAGAGTCTGTGAGTATACTTCAAAATTCCAATATATGGCAAACACCCCTTGGTGTATTAAGTGAGAAAGTTCTGAGAGTGAAACAGATCCAGCAGTAACATACACTGCCACGAGTAGCAGAACGTGGGCAGACAAAGTAAGTTGGTGGGCATGCAATAAAACTTATGACTGCACTTCCGATGATGCAGAGATAAAACAAATACCACCCCTGGCAATAGCCCTACAGATTAGTTGTGCTTGCAGAGAGATCAAACATAAACAAGGCAAAATGAATTATAAAGTGATTATAGGATGTACCAGGAGTACAATTAAAAGTCCAGGACAATTTGTATGGGCAACAAGCGATGGTACCTGGACAACACATCTGCCTGTAGATGGGAAAGTAAAGGGAATTACTTTGGGCCTCCCAACCTTATGTCCAATTTAGAAAAAGTCCCCATTTAATAGAAAACATGAACTTCTGCAGATAAGAGCAAGACGAGAAGTTCTAGACAACAAAAATCCAGATGACACTTGGCAAGAACCCTCTAGTGGAGTGAAACTTAAGTGGGCCCTAGAGTCTTTACTCGGTCCTATAGCAAACTATCAGAATAGAGAGATGCTGTAGAAACTTACAGGTCAGGTAGATAGACTAGCAAGAATCACCTGGGAAGGATTTAAAGAATTAAATGTACAATTACAAGCCACCACAAAAATGACTTTGCAAAATCGATTAGCCTTAGATTTGTTACTCCTGAAAGAGCATGGAGTATGTAGATTTTTAAAGGGACGAGTTGATCATTGCTGCGTTCACATCCCAAATGTAACTGCAGATGTAGAATATGACATCAATCAGTTGAAACAAGTAGAGCATGAGGCACAAGAAGAACAAAAGGATTTGACTACAAGTTGGTTAGGAAAAATCTTTAAAGGGTTAGGGTGGAATGTGAGTTCATGGATTAAATCTATCATTGAGAGTGTGATAATCTTACTAATTGTATTCTTAGCAATTTGGTTAGTTTACAGCATTTTAAGGAGAGAAATACAGAAGAAAACGTCCTGGAACCAGAAAATAATAAAGGCACTGACACGAGATCCACACCCACTATCTTCTAGTTCTCCAGCCCGTGATAGCATCCACAACAACTTTTACATCAACCCTAGATTTGAAGAACATCAAGCATAAATTGAGAAGTAAAGGACTGTATCAAGTGAAAGCATTTACATCTATAGTGAAGTGAAAATGCTTTCAAACGGGGGATAATGATAGTGGCGCCCTGGAAAATGCTAAGATAAACTCTGAAATGTTAAGCCTTGTGTTTTACCTGTGTAAGTAGTATAATTGCTAGCTGAAATGATTGTTTAGTGATTAAAATAATTATTGTATAATCATAAGAAGAACAATGAGAAACTGTATGTTCCTAGTCTAAGGTGGCCATGCTTGGCTGAAATCTATGTATACTATAGAACAATGTAAGTTTAATAATTAACATGAAAGTTATATAACGATAGAATATAAAAGCATATCCATCCCGAACCTATGTCGGAGTCAGATTTGGGTCTTTACCCCTGACACCCAGAGCTCTTCAACAAAAGCACCTGCATATAATCATTTCTCGTGATTATGTGTTCCTGAACGCTAACACTTTTGGTAAGAGAAAAATAAACAACAGCCTGAAGACTGAAAAAACCAAAGGTCCCGTTTTTTTCTCAATCCTGGCACAGAAGCTTTTTGGGGTGTCCCCATCAGGGGATCCTCAGGGGGGTTTTCACACCTCCCTCCCTCCCCCCCTTCCTGCCCCGCTGCTCAGCCCCGCTCCAAGCCCTGCACCCGGGGCCCTTGCCACTTCACAAAACTAACCAAAATTACCCCAAATCCACCCAAAATTACCTCAGAACCCATCCTGAGGGGCTCTGGGGAAAATTTGAGGGGAGTTTTGAGGGGATTTGGGAAGATTTTGGCTGGATTTGAATCCTTCACCCGCTTGGGCATCCACAAGGTACTAAAACCACACAAAATTTCCTCCAAATTAACCCAAAATCCACAAAAAGTCGACCCAACAACCAGGCGGCTGGGTGGAAAATTTGTGGGGTTTTGAGATTTGGGGGGATTTTGTCTGGGTTTGAATCCTACGCCAAATTTTGTGTCCAGGAGGTACCAAAACCACCCCAAATCCACCCAGAATTGAGCCAAAATTACCTGAAATTAACCCAACATTACCTCCAAATCCATCCTGAGGGGGCTTGCGGGAGATTTGGAGGGATTTTAGGGGGGCATTTTGAGTGGATTTGAATCCTATGCCCACTTCAGCATCCACAAGGTACCAAAATCCCCAAAATCCACCCAAAATTACCTGAAATGAATGAAAAATTCATCCTGAGGGGATTGGGGGGAGGTTTGGTGGGGGGTTTAGGGGATTTGGGGGTTTTGGGGGGGATTTAAGGGGGCTTTTTGGAAGTCATCATCATCCAAAAAACAACACCCCCTGCCAAGCTGAGACCAAACCCTAAAGACTGTGCCCCTCGTGAAGAGGAGATCAAAGAACTGCACCCGTTCTGGGGAGGAGATCAAAAGCCAGAGGAGACTGAGCTATTAACTCATTAGGTTAAAACGTATTCATTTCATCAAGTATCATCATTTCTGTAACTTTATCCTTTGTGGTTAAGTCTCAAATGCTTTTCTATTCCTTGTTAATTTAGCTGAATAATATTCATTTTGGTTTTGTAAACTATTAAGTCATATTCTTGATGTTATATATGGGGTCCTAGATATCTAATTCAATAAACCACAAACTTAAAATTTAGCAGCAGTTTTAAGTGAGATAAAACAATACAATCAAATAGAATCCAGTAGTTAAAAAAGAAATTTGGCAGTGGTTTGGATAAAGCATAACCAAAACTGCTAGATCGGGGTACAGGGAGGGCTTCCCACCCTGCCTCACCTGCAAAAGGATCCAAACACAACTTATGTACAGTGGGCTAATACATATTCATCAATATTTTCCTGTAAATCTCCTCCTGTTTCTGATTCTTGAAATCGACATCACCACACTCACAGCGCATGCTCCCGCTGTGGCTAAGGGGGCTTCTGGCTCTCTGGGGCTCTTCTTGGAGGAAGGCCAACAGTCTTCCTCACTGTCCTCTGAATAACCTGGCAGGCTGTGCATGTGCCCCAAGTCCTGTGTTATGTAAGTAAGCACTATGCTCCAATTAAACCTTATTATTTTATAGATAAGAACACTCTTTTAGACTCCCTGTCTGGAATCATCCCAACATTCTCCATGTCATGGCAGATCCTGTCCTGGGAGTTGTCTTAACTTCATCTTGATGCCAATTCTGACTTGGGAGTCTTCCTAACTTTTGTTCATCAAGGCCAATTCCAATCTCCTGTATCCTGTTTCCCACATGTATCATCTACAAAGAAACCCATCTGCTTCATACTATGAATCACATATACCTTTCCCATTTTCTTCCCAAAATATTGATATAATTACAATTTTGTTAGCACAAACCACATCCATTTATCACATTTTCCCCCATCTTCTCTTTGGATAAAATTAATTCATGCTTTTTAATAAAGACTGAATTTTGGTATCTTCTACATCCCACAAATCCAGGTTTTCACACTCCCTCATTTCTCTTTTTGATCAAATTTGATACATGGTATTTTACCTATGCAGGAAATAAAACATGGTATAGACCACAATAGAGTCCAGCTGGTATAAACCACCAGATTTTTTTAGCACAAATCACATCCATTTATCACAACAGACCAAAAGCTTGGAAAAGGATGAAAGAAATGCTCTGATGACGACGATAACAAAAAAAAAAAAAAAATTTATCTTTGACAGCAAATGAACACGGGCTGCCCTCCAGCCCCCCAGCCTCGCAGGCTGAGCAGTGCCATTCCCATGGCATGGGGTGTTGGCAGCCTGCGGAGAGAAACCAGAGAGCCACGGTCAGTCGCAGCAGGCTCCTGTCCCCCTGTCCTGCCATGGCCTGTGCCCGGGCCAGGCTGCTGGCTGTGCTCAGAGCCCAAACCTCTCGACCCATTCTCTGTTTATTGAAGGGCAGCATGGCAGGCCATGTTCCACCTCCTCCCCCTAATCACGGCACAGCAACTCCTCAGCAGCTGCAAGAGCGGGATGCCCGTGTGCCCACTGCCACCTGCCCGGAGCCCTTCTGCCAGCTGAGCTGTGGAGCCGGGTGCCCACCTCTGGAGAGCTGCTGCCAGCAGAGGAGCCGATCCCGCACCAGGTCCTTGTCCTTCTGAAAGGGGCTGTCCCCACAGACCGTGGCCCCTGGGGTAGCATTAGCACTGGATGTGCTCCATGGACGCTGCAGGCACTTCCCCGTCCAGTCTGGGCACCAGGTGTAATCCTCCTGGGAAAAACAGAGAACAATTGCATGGAAGTCAATTCAAAACAAGGCCTGGAAACAAGAAAAAGCACAAAGCCTGTCACCATTTCACAGGCCTGAGGAGGGTCTGACTGCTCCATGCGAGAATTAAACCTGCCCAAGGGTGGGGAAAATCCCCACCTTTCCCACGTGTAAAGGCGCCCCTTCCTCAAGGGCCTGCAAAGCAGACCAGCTGGGGCACGGCTTCAAAACCTGTCCCCCCCCCCACCCCCCACCACCCCCCATCCACATGGATGGATGCTTTTGTCAGGCTGGCTGCCCCCGCCTCACCACCTGCCAGGCTGGCTGGCAGAAGCTGTCAGCAAGGCCAACAGCCGGCTCCCCTTCCACAACATCCGTCCGCTGTCCTGCCAAAAAGCAGCTCAGGGGCTGGCAGAAAAATTAATATTCCCCAGCGCCGCCGAGCAGGGAACCTCTGGCACGTGGCCAGGCCGAGCCCTGCCCTGCCTGGAAGCACCAGCATCCCCCCACCCCTGTGCCGGCTGGGGACTCATCTTGATTTCATCGGGGCGCAGAGCGTGTCCTCCAGGTAGGGGCCGCAGCCAAAGCCCATTGGCTCTGCCCTGCCAGCACCTTGCTCCAGGATGGTGTTCCCAGCTCCACGTCATCCTCCAGAAGAACACACCGGCTGTGCCTCGGCTTGTGGTGACACCAGAATGCCATTGAGATGCAGGGGAATGTTTCCCCTGTCCCAGTCCATGGCACCTTCACTGCACTGCCACCACTTCTCCAATAGGATGGGGAGCTCAGAGCTGTTCCCTCCACAGCTCGCCGGGGACCAGCAGAAGCATCTCCTCGGCTGTGCTCTCTCCTCCGCGCCGCAGCTGCAGGGAAACGCTCCGGGCTTTTCTTCCAGCGCCACGGGACGCGTGCTGCTGATACTTGCTGGGCTCCTGGATCCTACTGTGCACAGGGATGCATCTCTGCTGTCTCCTGGGCCAGACAGGGCTCCTGCAGCCAAGAATGCTCAAAAACGTCCTCCAGTGATGGTCTGTCTGTGGGGTCCATGCATAAACACCACCTGATGAGGTGCTGGCACTCTGCAGAGAAAAACCAGAAACCGCTGCTCAGCGGGATAAGGCTCCTGTCCATGCTCTCCCACATTCCACAGTGCTCAGGCCACACCAGGAGTGCTCAGAGCTGCAGCCAAAAGCTTCCCATCGATCCTCTCTTGCAGAGGACACCAGCACAGAGGCACAGGTGCCACCTCCTCCAGCTAAGCCCAGGAGATCCACCTCCTCACCAGCTGCAAGAGCAGGACGCTTCTGTGCCAGCTGCCCCTCCCAACCCCGTTCTTCCCCTCGTGCCTTGAAGGCGTATCCCCACCTTGAGACACTCGGGCGGGGAAGCAAAGCTGGCCCCGGATGATGTCCTCATTGGTGTGGAAAGGAAGGTGCCCGCAGACCAGCTCATAGAGCAGGATGCCCAAGGACCAGATGGTGGCTGGCTGGCCATGGTAGCAGCCAAAGAGGATCCACTCTGGTGGGCTGTACTCCGGCGTTCCTATGGGACACGGGCGCAGCTCATCAGGCATATCCTGCTCCCTCCCTTCCTCCTTCCCTCCCTCCCAGCCAGCTCCCGTTCCACAACAGCCAGCCCCTGCCCTGCCAAAAAGCAACTTGGCTGCAGCTGGCAGAAGAAGAATTCCCCCTCCTTCCTTCCCTCCCTCTTCCCCCTCTACCAGCAAAGGGGGGAACCTCCACTGCCTGGCTGGGCCCTGGCTTTGGGCTCACCTGACATCTGGGTGTAGAACGTGTCCTGGAGGATCGTGCCGCACCCGAAGTCGATGAGCTTCGTCTCGCCTGTGGCCAGGTCCACGAGGACGTTCTTGGCCTTGATGTCGCGGTGCAGGACGCCGCGGCTGCTGCAGTGCCGCACGGCCTCCAGCACCTGGCGGAACAGCCCCCGCGCCACGGGCTCCGTCAGGAAGCGCCGCTCGTGCAGGAAGTACCAGAGGTCCTGACAGCGCTCCGGACGCTCCATGACCAGCGCGAAGCCCTCGGGCACCTCGAACCAGTCCAGGAGCCGCACGACGCCGCGGAAGCCAGGCCACGACACCATCCACAGCAGCGCCAGCTCCAGGGGCACAAGGGCGCCGTTCTGCTGCGGGGGCACCGCGATGCTGTCAGCGGGGCCGATGCTGCGCCGCGCCTCGGGCACCCCCTGACCGACCCTGCCACTGCTCGCCACCCCGCTCCCCCCAAGCTCGCTCCCCTCGCAGTGTTCCGGCTGCCGCCCTGCCGGGCCTCGCCTTCGCCCCGCCCGGCACGCCCCGCCGGCTCCTCCCGCTGGCCCCGCTCACTCACCAGCCGCGCCCACTCCGAGATGCGGTCCCGGGACACTCGCTTGATGGCCACCTGCGAGCCAAGGCGAGCGGCGGGCTGAGCTCCTCGGCCGCTGCCCGCCGCCCGCCGCCCCCCTCCGACCGGCCCCGTCTCTTACCGGGGCGCCGTCGGCGAGCCGGGTCCCGGAGAAAACGCTGCCGAAGCCGCCGCTGCCCAGCAGCGGGCCCTCCCTGTAGAGCTGCTCTAGGGGAGGCTTCTCCGCCCGTGCGGGCAGCACCGCGCTCCCGCTCTTCTGCTCGGGGCACCCGCCCGCCCGGCGCGCTGCTGCTTGCCCAGCCGCCCCGGGCTGCGGCGGCTCGGGGCGGGCGGCCGAGCTGGCGAGAGGCGGAGCTCGGAGCGGGGAAGCTGCCGGCGACGCTGTCGGCCACGGGGCGGGAGCCGAGCGGCAGCGGGGCGGCTGCGGGCGGAACAGCGGCAGGGGCTTCTTTCGGGGCCGGGGCCTCGGCCGCGGCTGGGCCAGAGCCCGCGCCAGGCGGAGCCAAAAGACCGTGCTGCTCCGCCAGCACCAGAGCGAGCAGCTCTTCCAGCGGCGCCACAGCCAGTACGGAGAGAGCCCGGCGGAGGCGGAACCACGGCGGGCCGGGCAGGGGCGGGCACGGGGCGGCCCCGCCGAGGGGCGCCTTGCGGGACGTGGCATGAGCCGGCCTGGGAGAGGCGGAACACGGACGGCACGGGACGGGACGGGATGGGGAGCAAGTGGAAAGTCGAGCGGAAAACCGATCGAGAGAAGCGCTGCTGCTGCTGCTGCTGCTGCTGCTGCTGCTGCTGCTGCTGCTGCTGCTGCTGCTGCTGCTGCTGCTGCTGCTGCTGCTGCTGCTGCTGCTGCGGAGCCGCCGGAGCTCGCGGCCGTTCCTCCGTTGCCACCGCGAACCCAACGGAGGAGCTGCCGCGCGCCCCAAGGAACGAAAGAGAGAAACAAACAAATCACACCCCAAAGTCATTCCTATTAGAGAAGTAACCAAAGAAAACAATGTAGCAATAAAGAAGAGTGTTGGCTTGTGGCTTCTTTCTTCTTTGTGTGAGGCGAAGCATTTGATGGGGAAGAATTGCCTCTTCTGACAATTTTGCACAAGTGGACAGGAGCAGAGCATTAAATTTTCTAGTAGAAAAGGGAAATCATGTCGCTAATGTCATCTCTTTTCATCCTCTGTTGACACAGATGCAGGCTGCCAAAATACATAGTCTGCAGTGTGGAGCTTGGGGCCAAGTTTCTTTTCCTGCCAGAGGATGAGTAGGGGAAGTATCCCAGAGTCATGGAGTTGTGGCATGGTTTGGCTTGGAAGGGATCTAAAAGATCCCATGGCTGCTGGGAACCCCCCTGCTGTGGCTGGGGACCCCTTGCACCAGACCGGCTTGTCTAGAGCTCCATGCAGCCTGGCCTTGAACACTGCCAGGGATGGGACATGCACACCTTCTCTGGGCAGCCTGTTCCAGGAGAGTCTTTTTTCTGAATCCCTTACCTAAACCTAATCTCTCTACATTTGGATCCATTCTCCCTTGTCCTGTCCTTGCCTGCCCTCGTACAAAGTCCCTGTCCAGCTTTCTTGTAGGTTGCCCTCAGGTACTGGAAGGGCACAGTTAGATCAAGGCCCAGTCTCTTTCCCAGGCTGAAGAAGCTGAGCTGTGTCAGCTTTTCCTTGCAGGAGAGGAGCTGCAGCCCTTGCACCATCTCGCTGTCCCTCCTGGGCCCTGCTGCAGCGTGTCCACGTCCTTGCCATCTGTGCCGGGGAGCCCGGCAGAGCCGGACGCAGCACTGCAGGTGCAGGGTCAGCGGCGGGGAGGAGACACGGCCCTGGCAGCAGCTCTGGGAGCAGCGATTGGCGATGGGCTGCCTGCCCTGCAGAGAGCCGGGGCTCTTGTGCCTGCCCTTGTGCCCAGGGCACCTTTCCCCGCCGTTCGCCCGCCCGCTCGGGGGAAATGCGCCCTGTGCTGCCCCTCAGTGCCGCCCCTCGCCGCTGCCCCGGGGACTGCCCGGTGCCAGCTGGAGGGCCCCAGGCCTCGGCCTCACCCTGCTCAGCCCAAGGCCCTGGAAAAGCAGATTCAAACACCCACCCAGAAAGTGCCCGAGGATTCCAAGGTCAGTATTTTGTCACCAGCACAGCTTTGCCATCAGAGTCTGGATGGGATTAGAAAATCACCAGGAGAAAAGAGCATGAACAAGTTCTGCCTTGGCACTACCTCAAGGTGTGGGGGTACCAGTCGTCGGTTTCACTGGCTCTGGATTGAAGGGACTTGAGGCAGTAATTCATCTTTGGACTCAAGTGTTTATTATTTCTTATCAGTAAAACAGTCTCATTAATGTGAGTTCAGCAGCTTTTCATTAGAAGGCACAAAATGGCTAACAATATCTTGTTCCAAGGTCTTTTAAGACTAAACTATCCAATTAAGAACTGACACCTAGATTATTTTCCCTTTTAACCCAATAGCTGATCCCAAAGAGCTTGCAATGTGGAATTTCTGCCCAATTAGAAAAAGCCACCCAAACCCATGAAGAAGAAGGAAGAAGAAGCATGAAGAAGAAACCCAGGTTGACAACCTGTGCCATCCGTCTTGCTTCCATCCACAACATACTAAAAATCCCAAAACCTAAATTTCTCAGAATCAGAGTAGACCAAGGCCCAAAACCTGGAGGTGATAAGAATGGATTACAACTACAACCAAGGAATCTGCATGCTCTAAAAAGGCAGACCCAAGGAAGAGCCATGCGAAACAGTTCTTGAAACATGTAAACTGCTTTGGGGAAAAGTTTGCTATGCATGAGGGTCCATGAATATTCAACAGGCTGATGTAATGGAAAAGGTATTTCAGGGGGATCCCCGAAGGGAACAGGGTGCTCCTGGCTGAGTGCCAACATGCACCGGCTGTAATAACTTTTACTCCATGGTCCTGGTCTCCCATTGTCCTTTATTAAACTTTTTACATTTTCACAGGAGAGTGAACGTGTTTTTCACATTTAGGAATGGTTTAAGTTTTTTCACTTTTCACGGGAGGGAGTCTTGAAGAGCTACAAGTGGCTAATCTGCCTGCAACAAGGACCATTCCACAGGCTCTTGTCACCTTTCCCAACACGTCTGCTGCAGCTCATGGAGGGTGAAGCCCTGGAGGCTCCTTAGGGGTGGTTATGGACGATTGCAGGCAGTGCCTCGATGCCCTGGATCAGGGGTGCCCCATCCTGGGAACCCCCACGTTTTCCAAATAGGCATCATCTCCTTCAGGGTGCTTCCTTAAGAATCTGAGCTGTACATTGATGACAGAGGTTACAATCTAAACCATTCCCATCAGTCAGCAATATAATTCAGGTGTTAAGATGTTGGAATGTTGGAGGACAGAAGACAGATGATGGACTTTGGACCTGGTTAACATAAGAGATTTGATACCAGGATCCCTTGGCAAAAGCAAACAGAACTTTGAAAATTAGACCTAGATTGCAAGAAGATTGAGTCAGATGGGTTTACTGGAAAAAGAAAATCCCATTAAACTCTGCAAGCAAGGGATGTTGTTTTATGCATAAGTTTGTGTAGGTAATTGTAACCTAATCATTGTAGTAGACATTACTAGTCTCCCTAAAATAGTATATAAGTGCTTTTATCCCACAATAAAATTGGATTCTGATCACCAAGTCAGTCTCCCAATCTCTCTCCTTAGCTGACACTTCCCTAATAAAGAACTGTTATTCCTGCTCCCATAGTTTTACCTGAGAGCCCCCCTTAATTTAAATTTATACAATTCTGAAGGAAGGGGTTTGCATTTTTCCATTTCAAGAAAGGCTCCTGCCTTCCTTAGCAAACATCTGTCTTTCCAAACCAAGACACAGGAGCCACCTGTATTATACATGGAAATACTTCACACAAAAAACCAAGAGCCTCAAAAAGGCAAAACAGCTTGGTAATTTGTACAAAGTAACTCTGATCAGAAATAAAATGTGTTAATAGATCGGTCTGAAGATGACATTCACAATTTTCCTGGTGACATTGTGCACTGTACTGTAGCAGTGGACAGTCACTGGACATAGACAGTAGGATAACTGGATATGCTTTTCAAACTTATTCTTAGTATTCATTGAATTATTCATTGAATCCTCATCCTTCTGTACACTTCAGCTCTGCTGTAAACTTCAGAGACATTTTTTCACAAGCTTCTAACAAGTTACTCTGGCTCCATAATTCCTGAGACCAAATGGAGTCCAAATGCCAAGTGGGATTACTCTTTTCAAAGCCTGGAGTCACACAGAATGAAGCAGCACTTAAATCATCCTGTGCATCCCATACACATAACAGTCCAGTCACTGACCATCTGCAATGATTTTTTGACTTTTGCTACAAATTACTTTCAAGAATAAGCTACAAATAATATCTTGATCCGGTTTAAATTTAGGGACAGCATTGCATTTGCCCAAAAAAAATTCTAAGGGTACCTAGTGCTGTTGCAGTAATACAAGAGAACTGTAAGTGTGTATTTCTAGTTGTTATTCATATTAGGTAAAAATGGCTCAGCTCAGCTTTGCAAAGTAAGAAACAAAACATGGAAAGTTGAAATGATGGAGTTGGGACAGTGCAGCCCGTCTGCTTTTTGTGATAGATGCTCTTAAGCAGTGGCAGTTTTAATGCACTTGTCTCCTGTAACTTTGCTCCTTGTGATCTACTGTCCACCTCAGCAACTTTTTCTGCTCTTTTTTTTCCTTTATTTTTTCAGCTGAGTACCAAAAGGAAAAGACAGAACTGCAATGTAACTACCAAAATAATAGATTTTTTTTCAAACTAAAAAATACTCACAGCTTTTAGAAAACACAACAGAAGTGTTGGAAAGTATAAACAATACAAGGTATTGAACAGTATTTTTACATTATACTACATCAGCCAAACAAATGGATAGTAGGGCTTGAGGATCAAGGATATCATTGAAGTTTTGTTAAAAGGGCTTCTTTTGGTCTCTGTGTGGTAACTGTCATCACCCTGATGTAAATACTTCACAATCTATTTACATTTTCCTAAGTTGTAATATTTTGCATCATTGATCAGCTATGGTTTTTTAGATTTCTCTTGTACCCATCATTGAATTATCTGAGCACAACCTCCAAATAAGACAAATGGCAAAGTAGCAAAGGTCTGCAATAACTGAGCAGCCAACGAGATAAGCTACACTGGCATCTCTTGACTTTGCCAAATCCTCTGTGTGTGCTTTCGTTTCTTTTCCTCTTTGGTTTAAAATGCAACACATTTTCATTATTCTGATGTCTCACCTCTGAAAGAGAAACATAGATATTCTTGTTAGCAGTGTCTTATTGGCCAACAAATCCTTAAAAGCTCTTGTAACTAGAAGTCTTGCAGCCTTGTGAGCCGTGCAGTGGAGATGGGAGCCAAACTCACCCTTCCTGTCTATGCAGTAGATAAGGAAAAGAAATGGCATCATCTAAAAAACCCAGAGGTCCGCTCTCTGGCTCCTTCCCAACTCCTTCAAATCTCCCAAAGTGTGAATTAGTGACAAACAGATGACAAGGACTCATAATGCTGGCTCTTTGACTCCAAAGCAGCTGCTTTAGAATCTTTCACATAACCCTGTGTAGTTATGTGCCAGAAATGTATGATTTGAAGAAACTTTCCCCACGGACTTGAATGGGGGTTTGTTTGAAAGGTGTTTGAGGAGAAAGCCTCCCAGCAGAAGTCTGGCCTTTGGCCTCGCTTTGTCCCTGCTGATTGTGAAGTGTGCCATCAGCTGCAGGGATTTCTGGGCGAAAAATAGCATCAAGTCACTTGGCCTATAAAAGCTGGACCCACTTTCGGGGCAAATTTGGAGACCTCCTCTATGGGTGGATGGAGCACCTAGGATTTTCCCAATTGCCGGGAATGGTTCTCCAGGTCCCTGGTGTAAAAGGGGGCTCCCCAGCAACTGCACATCTGCAAGATGAGAAATAATTGTCTTGGTTTGAAAAGACAGGTGTCTGCTATGGAAGGCAGAAGCCTTCTCTGAAATAGAAAATGTAAATCCCCTCCCTTCAAATGATTATAATTTAGAAATTAAAATGCTCTGAGGGAAAGCTATGGGAATAGGACCGAGCCCGCAGAGCATGGCAGCCTTTGCTGATGGTCTGAGCCCTTCCTAAAGATCCTGTTGGGCTGTCTTAGACCCCTGGGGCCAGGGATTCCTTCCAACCTGGGCCACTTTGGGCCGGCTGGGCGCAGCCCCAGGGCAGGTGGCAGCGTGTGCAAGGGCCCTGGGTGGCACGCTGCAGCACGGTCACCGTGGCACAGAACGGAAGCCGGTGTCCAAGGGCCCTTTGTGACACGTGGGAAATAGAAGCTTGCCCGGGTGCTCGGAACACCCAACGGCTCAGAACGGGACAGAGCAGTGCCGTGAGGAGCCCCCGCACAGCGCACTCGTTCCCGTCTGACCCAGAGCTTTTCTGTGGCCTTGTTCCTGAGGCTGAGCTTGAGGCCTGAATACAGGACTCGCTGACCGGTGGCCTTCCGAGGCTTCTGTTCTGCAGCTGCCCTCTAGGGCAGAGCGTGGGATTTGGTGCCCTGGAGCTTTTCCAGGACACCTCTCCTGACATATCTCCAGTCAGTGGCATGGAGCAGAGACCCCCGAGCGTTCCCAAGCTGGCCTGCCTGGGGGAGGTGGAGGAGGAAGAAGGCCCTGGAGCTGCCCCAGCACAGGAGACTGAAGAGATGGTGCCGTTCCATCCACCACAGGAGGGTGAGTGGCAGATCTGGGCCGCAGAGCTGGAGCCTGCAGCACACTTGGCCCTATCCCATGCCATCCCATTCCCTGGGGACATGCCCACAGAGAGGACGGAAGAGGGGCCAGGCACACACCCCGCAGTGGCCATGTTCCATCCTCCTGGGGCATCCCGGGGCTCTCCCTGCCTGGGAAGCGCAGGGCTGGGCTGTGTTCTCCGGCCTCTCCCGCAGCCCCTCAGCTCTGGCTGCGCTCACTCTTTGCCAGATGCAGCTGTGGAGTGCACACGAGAGCAGGAATCCAGCCGTGGCCGCTTCCGCAGCACAGCTCAGGTACCTGCAGCCATCCCCACCTGGGCTGGGCCTGCTGTCCCTGCTCAGCCAAGCACCGTGTGTGGAGCAGTCCATGCAACATCCCCGGCTTCTTGCCCTTCTCCTACAGCTCGTTTGCAAGTTCCTCCACAGCGTCCGGCAGGGAGAGACCAGCACCACGGGCACTGGGCTCAGAGCTCACTCAGAGCTCCTGGGACATGAGACCAGTGCCGCCCTGCTGGATTTGCTCGTGGAGAGGGGTGTTTCCAGGCCAGAACAAGTAAGCAGCCTTTGGCCAGGCTTCAATTCCCCCATGAGTCACATGGCTTCCCAAGCTGTGCCTGTTGGTCCCTGGGTGCCTTTGAGGCCATTGCAGTGTGCTGGGAAGGGAAGCACTTCTCTGGGGACGCTAAGGACATCGCTCCCTCTGGCAGATTACCAAGCCTCCCTGTGCCTTCTCCAGGTGCCCGCCACGGTGAGGTACATTCACCAATGGCTCCTGGCCAATGATTCTGCTGAGCACCGGCTGGACAAGACCCTGCTGAGTGTCACCAAAGAACACCCAGGTGACACAGTCGTGACTCTCCTGCGTCTGGCCCCGTCCTGTGACAGGTATGGGGCCCACCTGCCCAGAGGGCTCAGGGCTCCCCAGCCCATCACCCTGTACAACCTGTCCCAGGTGTCTGACCAACAGAGAGTTCCAGGGCCCTCCTTTCCCAGCCCTGGCACGTCAGCCCCCAAGCCTGCTGCCATGCTCCCTTGCCGCCCCTCAGGGCTCTGTCCCCACAGGGCTGGGCTGCCCGGGTGCCGCTGGTGAGGGCCAGTGGGCAGAGGCAGAGCCGGCGGTCAGCCCGGGCCCCTAGGGATGCCCAGGCCACGGTGCTGTGTCTGAGACCCGCCCTGAGACAGAGCTCTAACCCTGCAGAGCTGCCATGGCCATGTGGAAGACGATCATGGGCTCAGCCAGGACTGTGGAGCCAGTGCTGCTGATCCTCCTGGATGTGCTGGGGAGCTGGCCAGAGCGCAGCATTTGCACCTCCGATGGGGACGAAACGGGTGTCTTTGCCCTGGCTGTGAGTTTCTGACACAGGCCTTTGCTGGCCCCAAGGCCACCTCTCCAGCAGCTCGGCTTCCTCCTTCCCCCACTGCATCTCCCCACCTCAGGCGCTGGCCTAAAACCTGGCCCAGGGGCAGCTTCAGGCCCACCAGGCCCCGTGCTCCCCTGGCACGGTCTCTCCGGGCCTCTCCCTGCCAAGCTCGGGCCCTGCCACACGGACACCTCGGCACTGAGCGCTTTCTTGGGGGGCTTTGTCCTTTGCAGGCAACCATGGTGATGTGGAAGTTCCTCCAGGAGCCCCACATCTTACATGTAGTGACGGCATACTTTCCCTGCCTTTTTGTGCATCTGCTCTTCCAAGTGTTCTTCAGCACAGAAGAGATGCCAGAGGAGGTCGATACCTTCTGGAAGCAATGCCAGGAAGAGCACGGCCTTGCCACCAGCCCAAACAGGTGCTCCATCCAAGTCCTCCTGTCCCTGGCACGTGGCCTGCGAAGGAGCCAGTGCTGCCAGTGTGACCTGGGCTTTGCTCTGCACACAGGTTTGCAGTGCGGACCCTGAAGTCCCTGCTCTGCCGAAAGGAGCACACGGATGTGGTGGTGTCAATGGAACGCAAGCATTGCTGGGACACGCTGCTCTGTGCTGACACCCGCCACTATGCCGTGGGTCTGCTGGCCAGGTGAGACTCCCCTTCTGCCCACTGCTCCCGGCATTTGTGCTCTGTGCCAGGGGTGTCCCACACAGTCCCCGTGGCCCTGGGACACAGGGCCTTGTCACTGAGGGACAGCTAAGCAGACTGGAAAAGGCTGGGAGGGGAGAGAGCACTCGAGGAGACACCTCCTCAATGGCCCAGGTGCCTTTGCAGGATGGTGGTGCAAGACCACCAGGCTCTGCGAGCATGTTCCTGGAGAGATTTGCTCAGGTTCCTGGTCCCTTTTTCGCCCTCCTAGGGAGATGCGCCATGCTTATCCTCGCTTGTGTTCCAGTATTGCACTCCACCTCCTCTGGCTCCTCAGCACGCAGGAGCCACACTGGGATCTGCCCGCCCTGGCATTCCTTGTGGAGGTGAGCCGGGTGTCCAGCGCTGCCTCGCTGAGCTGCCTCCCAGCTCCCTGCCCTCTCGTCACCGCAGCCACCTGGGACGGTGCCTGCACCCTGTGCTGCTGCCCGTACCCAACCCTGTGTGGCTCCGGGGTCCTGCTGGCTGAGCCCCCGATCACTGCCCTGTGCCTTTCAGGTCCTCGAGTGCCTGGATTCAAGTGAATGTGCTGACAGTGTTGTGAAGGTCTCATCAAGGTACCTGCAGAGCGAGTGCAGGGAGAGGCGTCGCCTGGCGCTCAGGGCCCTTCTCGAGCTCATTGATGATCCCTCAATGGTGAGAAAGGGGCAGTGGCTGAAGCTGTGCTGGGAACGCAGTCGCTTGGCCTTGCCTGGGCTTTGGGTGCTGGGGCAGCTGCTCCCAGCTCTCCTGCCTCCCACTTCAGCTGCCCGAGTGCTTCGGGACAGGCCTTTGGCCTCTGGGCCCTGGGGCAGCAGGGTGGGGTTTCACAGACTTGTGTTCCACATAGGACGAAAGAATGTGGAGCTTGACCGAAAGCCTCATGGACCTACTGTGGGACAATGATGCAGAGATAGCTATGATGACACTCAGCTTTATATTCCTGCACAAATACATTCTGATGTCAACCCCCATTGCCCTGCAGCTGGCTGAGGCGCTCCTGCCGCTCTTTGACCACGTAAGGCTCTGTGCCCCCAGCCACAGCCACTGGGTGCTGCCTGGAAACTGTGTGCCCTGTGCAATTCCAGGCCTGTGCCCAGGAAGGCCTGGAAGAGCCAATGCTGACGTATTTTTGCCTTTTTTTTTTATATAGGATAACAGCCAGGTACAGCTGCTGTCCATAAAACTCTTCCAAGACATGATGAACTTTTTGGAAGAGAGAGAAAAACCTTTGGAAAGCCCTGTGCACCAGAGCCTGCTTCCACTGCTCTTCCACTGCCATGATGAGAATCAGCACGTGGCAGAGGTGAGGACTCGAGGGCTGCTGCTGTGCCCCTGGGAGGGGGCTCGGCTGCATCCTGCCCTGCGCCTGCTGGACCGCAGCCTCCTCCAGGCCGTGGCACAGGGAGGCTGGTCCCATGCCCCGGGCTCTGGGACCATCTCCAAGTCTCTGCTGCTCTCCAGGCTTCACGGGAAACGCTGCTTTCTGTGGTCAAGTTTATGAAGAGGAGGGATCTCAAAAAGCTGGTGAAGGAGGAGAAACTGGGGAAGTTCAGCAAGTGCCTGGTAAGGACGACCAAGAATGCCCAGCCTCAGCCTGGAGAAGGCCCCCGAGGGCGATGCTCAGAGTGCGGGGGGGGCAGCTGTGCCCCTGCCCGCTGCTGCACGCAGAGGCCGCGCGGGCTCTTCTCCAGGCTCCCGTGGGCCAGAGCCGGATGCCCGTGGAGCCCCGGCCCGGCGGAGCTGCGGGGCGGGCCGGCACCGCCGCTCCCCGGGCAGCAGCCGGCCCTCTGGCACCCCTTCCCTCGGGAGCCCGGCGCCGGCGGCTGCTGGCCGCGCCTCAGGGCTGTGCGGGCAGGGGAGGCCGGGGCTGGGCGCAGGCAGCGCCCGGCCGAGGGGCTGAGCCAGCGCCAACCCTTCCTTCCCTCCCGCCGCTCTCTCCAGCTGGCAGAGGACAGGAGCAGCGCGGCCGAGCACCTGCGCCGGGCCCTGCGCTACCTGAAGAGCCCACAGGAGCCCCTGCGAGAGGCGGCCATCAGGTTCATGGGTGAGCCACAAGCCAGGGCTCCCTCCCCTGCCCGCCGCAGCTCGGCCCCAGCCCCGCCTGCTGCCCCGGCAGTGCTGGCCGGGCCCGGCGCCGTGGAGCCCCGGCTGGCCTCGGCGCTGCTGCCACCCTCTGGCAGCCGTGCCCTGGGGCGGCAGCGTGCGGCCAGGGCCCGGGCTGAGCCCTGCCGGGCCAGCAGGCCGTGTGGCCACAGCGCCGATAGCGCCGCCGGCAGGGAGCTGTGCCGCTGGGGCCGTGACAGGCTCTGTGTTCACAGGGATCGCCGGGCAGAGCTGGAGTGGGCAGCAGCAAGAGCTCCAGCTGATCTGCAGTGGTGAGTGAGGGCAGTGGGCTGAGCGCGGGGGCTGACAGCGGGTGGAGAACTGCGAGCCCTGCCCCGGCTGCAGTGGGCTCTGCTACCGTGGGCAGAGCACAAAGAGATTTCAGGGCCACGTGTGCCATTCGTCGCCGGCAGCTTCGGGCTGATCCCCTGGGTCCCTGCTTTCTCCTGGCCATGGCAAGAGCCGGCTGGCATGGCCTTGGCCAGGGGCTCTCCTGGGGTCCCTGACGATCTGGGATCTGACCGTGGCTCTCTGTTGCAGCCCTTGAAGAGCAAACAAATGATGTCAGCCTCGCTGTCAGAAGCCTGGCAATTCAAACCCTCTGCATCCTAAAGTCATCAGATCCAGCTCCGATCTCCCTGTTCCAGCGGCTTCGAAGTCACCTGCGCAGGGCATGGAAGATGCGGCATCGCCTGTCACGGCTCAGCTGCCTGCCCTGCCGGAGCTCTGTGGAGAGCTGATCCACAGGCTCTTTTTTGTGAGGCCACCTGAATCAGGAGGCATTTTTTTTTTCTTCAGAAATGTTCTTTTCTAGCCTTTTTCTTTGTTTTTTTGTTTTGGTTGTTTTTGTTTGTTTTCTTTTACAATGTAAATATAGACTGTGTTATAATACACAGACTGCCAGGATCTTTCTTTTGCTGCCCAGGGTCCACAGGGCATAGGGGAAGAGCGGGAAAAGGGTGCTTGTGCTCAGCCAGCTGCCCAGGCGTGCAGTGCCTCAGGGGAAATGCCCAGAAGCCCCTTGGCCTTTGGTGGTTCCGCTGAGGCCTTTGTGCTGCCGACAGAGAGGCTGGGCAGGGGCTGGAGCTGCGGGGATCCCTGCGAGAGCGGTGCCTGGAGATGGCCACAAGCCCTGTGCCAGGCATGAAGCACCATCCGTGTCCTCCTGCCCGTGTGCTGCTGCCTGCGTTGCTGAGGGCTCCGAGGTGCCTCCGGATTGTTCTCCTCTGGACCTGCTGTGGGGCTGCGGCACTACTGCTGGGCAGCTTGGCCAGGCTGGGGGAGACCCTGAGGGGCTGGGGCACCGGGAAGCCCTGAGCATTTGGCTGTCAGAGGCCATAAGCAGCCCCCTGGCAGCCACCTTGCTCCTGCCGGAGCTGACTTGCAAGACGGATCCTGGGCGCTCTGGAACTAACAGCATCAGTGTTGTTGGAAACCTGTGGGGGGAACGGTGTGGGATGCGGAGGTTCAGCGATATCACATGACAACCAATATGATCCAGTGAAGCCAAATTTATTATCTCTCAAAAGACTGTATTTATAATAATTCTGTACTGTCCACGCGTCTCTAGCTAATACATGATTGGCCAGGCCTAGCTGTTCACGTGTCTAAGATAGGATGCTGATTGGATCATCTAACTTTTCACACGTCTGGCTGTGGTTTTCTGTCCCACCCATGAACTGTCTTTTTTCCTCACTTTCCCAAGCTCACTGATAAACTTGCTGAGTCCATTTGACTCTTCTTCTTGTATCAAGGATATACCAACCCTTTTTTCTGAATACGTCCATTATCCCAAGCAGGCTGGATTGTGCATCGTCTGAATATGGCCATTGTTTTTCAAAAACTCCTCAATCTCCAACAAATAGTCAACATTTCCCCTGCTTTCTTTTTGCACAAGCCAGACTGATTTAAAAGCACAGTCATTTAGTTTCTGCACCCAGCGTAGTAAGCAAGGCACTAGAAGCAGAAGTGACAAATGAATACAAAGTATCATTATGCCAAAACGCACAAAGTCCTTGAGCCAGCCTGTTATTCCCCAGGATTTTAGCCACACATCAAAGGAATTGTCAACAACTGTGAGCTTTTGCACATTCTCCTTAAGCAGTGTCCGTTTTTGTGAATAAATTCAGAGCGGTCAGAGAAATTCATGCAACACATCCCTTCAAAATCCTCACACCCATGTCCTTGTGCTAGCAACAAAAAATCTATAGCAGCCCTGTCTTGTAGCACAGCGTGGCGTGTGCTACCTACATCAGTGGTAAGCTCATTCAGTATCATAGATGTAATGTTAATTTGTTTTCCTGTCCAACAAGCCAATCGTGTTAATTGTGTAAGGGCCTGTGAAGAAGCTCTGCCTGGTGTAAAAAGTGATGCCAGTATAGCCGAAGGCCTCTTCCCCAGTTCTACATTATCCTTACAGCCTGAGCCTAATGAATGCACACTACATTTCTGATGTTGGTATTTGTGCCTGATGTTCAGCATCTGTTGAACGCTAGGGGCAAACAGTGTTAGTTTCCCAAAATAGCAAGGTCCTCCTAATGCTTTCTGAGGAACTGCAGTCCAAGCTCTATCTCCACAAATGAGAAAAACTCCAGGAGGCAACATGCTTGCTGATTTTTGTTTTAAGGGCACAGACCGTGTCCAGTTGGCACAGTATGCCATGGTATTGTAATAGCACAAAGAAACAGGAGATATCCAAGTGCTGTCATCTCCGGGCTTTCCTGACCTCTCCCTAATCAGCTCTCTGCCCTTGAAGTACTCAGAGAACAAACAATCATTTCCTGGCACTGATCCCAGAATATCCAGCTCCTGTGGTTCCTGACTTGTAGTATTTAAATTTTCAGTGATTTTAAATGCCTGAGCTCCTAAAAGATTTCTAGGGATTTTTTGTTTTTCACACCAATTTTCTGTGATTATTCCATTTTGATTAGTACACCAATTTGACTAGGCCTTACTTAAGTCACCATAAATTTGAGCTCTGGTCCATTTTCCAAATTCTTCCATTGTGTCTAGGGGAACTCCAATTAAGCAGGTACGAAATGGATCCGAAGGTGTATGTTAAGCCTATGTGGAGTTGCTAGTACTTCCTCAGCATACTCCAGCACACTTGGTAGATACTCCGATCGTTGCTCAGCTGTCAGGTGTTGGAGAAGTGGATTCAGGGCTGTCTGGAATCGGTGCTTTTGCCTCTGGACACAGCATGGGTTGATGACGGTGGTTTCAGATAGGGCTTCACCCACTTGGCTGGGATCCAACGAATGCCTTTATCTGTAAGCAAGCACATATGACCTCTCCCTATTTGTTTTACTGTAGCTGGTCCTTCCCACACCCCTGTTTCTGGGCTTTTGAACATGACCTGAATACCGTCAGGCAATTCCTCCCTTGGATTACTGTGAGGGCATGATGCACAAGAATAGGTGGATCTTCCCTATCTCCTGTTGTTCTAAGGTAATTAAGCACAAAGATGACTTTAGCTGTTTTTTCCCTCAGGAGATAACCCTGTAGTTCCCTCTTTTGTTTTTGCAGCATGCCCTTGAATGTCTGATGAGCACGCTCAATAACTGCCTGACCAGTAGGGTTGTGAGGAATACCAGTGTCATGTTGAATACCCCATAAATTACAGAAACGCTTGAATCTTAAGGAACAGTAAGCAGGACCAGTGCCAGTCTTAATTGCTAAGGGGACACCTAATATGGCAAAGCAATTGTACAAATGTTTCTCAACATGACATGCTGCCTCACCTGTTAAGGGAGTAGCCCATATAACACAAGAATAGATATCAATCCAAACATGTACAAACTTTTTCTGACCAAATTCTGGTACATCAGTTACATCCATTTGCCACAATTGCAAAGGTTGAGGACCCCTAGGGTTAACACCAGTGCCTAAACCAATGCCATCTTGTTGACAATCAGGACAGGATTGCACAATACCAGAAGCATCAGTAAAGGGAACACCAAATTGTTTAACTAATGTTTTAGCAGATTGATGAAGAAAAGCGTGGGAAGTTTTAGCCTGCTGGAATTTATCAGGGTTTGGCATTGGCCAGACAGTGGCTACCAACCGATCAGCTCGAGCGTTACCTTCAGACAGACCAGGGAGAGCTTGATGACTTTGAATAAGAGTAATAAAGTATTCCTGCCACCATTGGTTTAGGTTTTTAAGTGTTTCCCTCAAACACCTCACTCAATGGTGACTCCACCAGTGCCCCCAGGGCAGAGCATTCCCATATCTAGTGCCCCTTTCTGGGCCAAAGTTCTCCCTAAAGTCCAATGTAAACCTCTCTTGGCCCAGCATTAGCCCTCCTTGGCATCTGCTCTCTCGTGTCCTCGCCCATCTCTGGGAAGGCTGGCGCTGCCGTGTTGGTCGCTCGCTGGCTGTGGGAGGAGAGGCTGTGCCAACGAGTGCTGCTCAGCTTTGAGCCACTCAAAAGGGCACTGGATTGTGCCTGCAGGGGAAAGGACCATTCCTGCACGTTGGCATTTCTTACAAGTTTTGTCAGATTTTCATGGACAGCTGTCCTAGTGGAAGCAGGTCTGTTTTCATGAGTATTTGGAGGGTAATGGAACACAATGCCATCCAGGGAAATTCTGCTGGTTTCGTTTGTCTGCAGTTTTGAGACAGTTGCAAATCCCCAAAATTTTCTCCTTGGAGAAGTAGTGATTTCCACAGTTTAGGTGGTGGGGATATTGATTACCCAATGTTGACGACCTAATGTAACTTTCAGCACCAAAAATTTTAAACATCCAGTGGTTGTCCTTGAAACAAAAACATTTTACATCTTTTCTGTAGACAGGAATTGCTTCTGTGTTATTTCACATAATCCATTAAAAATCTCACGCCTGGAAAAAGTCCATAGTGCTGTGTGATTTCCTTGGTTCTCTTTGGTTCCACTGTTCTCTGGAATGGTTTTGCCCCATTTTCTGAAGCTGCCCACAGAAAGGTAACAGATGTGTGAGAAGTTCTGAAAGGCAAACTGGTGTAGGTCTTGGCCTCCTGTTTAGAGGTCTGTGGTGAGCTGTGAGTCAAAGAGCTGATTTCACAAGATGTTGAAAACCCAATTGAACCTTTTTGCAGCAGGATGTATTGATAGAATCAAAGCAGAGCATGGCTGACACTAGTAAATGAATTAAAATGCAAATCTGGAATGTGTTTATTTGATTGTTATGATAATATTGTGGTAATAATTACAATGTCTGAGTACTAACCAAGCTAGCACCTGATTTGTAGTTGCTTTTCTGTCTCTAATGTAGGGAATAGGTTTTTAAGAATTATGTTTTCTCTTATAGCTGAGCAATGTCTTGTTCCCAGGCTGCATCTTAATATCAGTTTGCTTTTACAGAAGAGCCAGTTTCACCTGAAGATGATTTTCCTTGCCCTCACTTTTAATTTTTACTTGATGTGTTGTTGTCCAGCAGGTTGACTTTTTCAGATTCTGTGCTGTGAAATGTTGCTGCTAAGGAGAGTTGGTGCTTTTCTGGCTTTTATTTCAAATATTGAGCGATTCAAGGATCCTATGGTGGTTTTTTTGCAGAAGAGACGTTAAATTGATGGAAAATTGTATTATTTGATAGTGTTTGCATTCTGTGTCTACAGCAGTGTGCAATATTTGGGTCAGACTGTTTTTGAGTGGTTAATTGTCTGCCCAACTGAATGCTCAAGCATAATCAGGCTGATTATGTTCAAGCAGTTGAAAGTTCAATGTACAGTGAGAAACAGGATAGCAATTATCTTCTGAATTCCTTTATATGAGCCACAGGAGGTACTTTTGCTCCGGTCTGGAATCCTGGATAATTTGTATCATCAACACAGTTTGTTCCTAACATGTTTTTGAGAAAAAAAAAAACCAGCATGCAAATGATTGAAGTTAATTTTTATGTTAATCCTCAGGCAGTTATGAGTGGGAGGCACCTGTGATTTCAGACTTCTAAAACAATTCATAGTTCAGTAGTTAAAATTCTGAGCCCTGAAAGTACAAGAGAACTGCTTATTCCAGGTATTCATGAAAACCACATTCCAGCACAGCCCAAAGAAGGTGCCTTTGCATTAGAAGTACGGGATTACATGAGGCTTTTTAAACACTTTGGTTTTTTGGCCTTTGAATATATGTGATATTTCTTAAGAGGGCTCTTTCCCGAGATGTATTTGGTGCAAGGAATATGCTCTCAGAATCAGTAATTTGATATTAGAAGTTATTTCTCTTGGTTTTCTAGAAATCTAAGCTTGGAAGTTTTTCTATCAAATGCTCCCAGTCTGAAGGGAAATATTTTTCCCTCTGGGTTTTGGGCAAAGGTGCCTTACTGAACACCTGGGGCTGTTTTGTTTGGCCATTCTGGCTGATGTCACACGGATTCTCTGAGCACAGCTGAGAATAACAGAAGGACAGTAGAGAATTTGTATGTTCTTGAGACTATATCTTTAATACAGAATCAACTTCTGCTTTATCAGCTTCATGATGGGTGAATATATTCAAATAACAAATATGTGTAAATAATTTTTTTTCTGAATCAGTTTCATTTCTTTTTCCAGCAGATCTACACCTGTTGATTTAATCTAGTTGAAAGATTCTTTTTTTTCCAAACAGAACTTTAAAAAGTTATCATATTTCCAGTTTTCTTGTAAAGCAATATTCTCTTCAAAAAGATCACACAAATGCTCAGAAGTACTGAGGTCCCTGTGCATTTGAATGAATCCAATGGCATTCTCATTGTGTTCTTAGATTAAATCATAGCCATGTGTTAATTTTATTTGGTTTGAACCCCTTTGACCTGGTTCACTTGGAGCAGTGATACAAAGCTGAGGTAAATTTAAAAGAAAAAGGAAATGTAAACTCTGCTTTTTGTCAATACATCTTTATGATCTATCCTCCACAAGAGGCTCCTGCTCCTCTGATAATGTGGGATGATAGCTAATGGGGGAATTGTTCTGCTGCTGAGCTGATCATCAAAACAGGAGGAGATGAATGAAGTCATCAAACAGGTTTAAAACAGCAGCTTTTATTTCACAGCACCTTTAAGACAGTGCTTCAGAAAAGCTGTGACATCTTGCTCCAAAGCCTCATGGTGCTGAAAATGTAAATTGCTTGAGAGGTTTAAACCCAGCACTTGTTCTGTGTTTTCTAGACTGTTCTTTCACCGTTTTCTGAATTCTCCATGTTGATGGCAAGTGCCTTGGTAACAGTAGGTGATGGCTGGTTGTATGGAATTTTCCCCTGAAATATGTAATTTAAACATTATCTGTGATGGACACAGGCTCCTGCTGGTAGATACTAGTTCAAAGTAGAGCTCATATCCATCCTCAATACCAAGTTTACTTGTTTTAATGGGGTATTCCTCTGCATTTTCACGTTGTCCTAAGTTCTCCTTCCTCACCTACTTGTACTTCAGATGGGTGATCTTTCTTCCTAAAAATTAATTTCCCAGAGTCCCCTTATTACTTCTCCAACCTGGGGATCTCCTAAGCATAAATGACCACTCTGACATGGGTGTTCCCATCTGTTCCAAAGCTTTTTCTGCTTTTGGTTCAATGCAGGATTTATTCAGTGAAGAGGAAATACCTCCTGAAAATCATTCAGGGGCTACCCCAGCACCTATAGAAAGAGCCCTCCCCTTCTGAGCTGGAAGGATCTCCCTTCCTTCCAAGAAAGCCCCATCTGAAATTGTTTCCTCACACAAACTTTGCTCGTGCATTCTCCATCTCGCTGGACAGGCTCCAGCACCCCCTGTGGGTGCACAAATGTGCTGAGAATGCCAAGTGCCCCCTGTTCTCAGTCACAAAGGCACCGGCAGAGACTAAATGGTCAAAAGAAAATTTGTTGAAACATGTTGAGAAGTAAAATAGCAACAATCCCGACGGGCAGATGGTGCTCACAGAAAGCTTGAAAGAATTAATTACTGTTCTGTAGGCTGGTCACAAAAATATGTTTGCTGTATTTAAATGAAGATACTTTACTGAAGAGTTTCAGAGTAATTAGAATTTTCCTAAAACTCTCTGTCAAAATTACATTGAAAGAACTGTGAGCCAGATGATTCAGACCCAAAGAACTTGGTTCAAGCTTTAGGTGCTTAGCCCAAACATTCTCCCCTTCCTTGTCTTTCCTGTTCAATATTTTAGCCCTCGTGACTTCACTTGGTGAAGTATTTGATAGAAGATTTTAATTCAAGTATCAAAGAAAAGAGTAAAGCCACACTGTGCAGCCACACTGTGCAGTAAGCTGCAAGCTAATGTATTTTAGTGTTTTATAAATTGCTGCTCTGAGCCCTGATCTCAGGGACATCCCCAATGGTTTCAGCTGAGCCATGATTCTTAGCTCTGGCAATCCTATTTATTCACTGTTGCTTTCACTACCAGATTACAGTTTAAGTGGCTGTGAAAAGCTTCTTCATTCCTTGAGACAGCTTTCTGTGTTTTCACCTTTCAAATATATTTAAAGACTCATTAAACAAGTCTTTAGGAGTTCTGCTACAATAATTCAGATGCTTTTGGTGCTTTTTTGTTTCTTACACATTTCCTTCTATTTTTAAACTTTTTTGTCATTATGCCATTGTCACATTTTCCACTGAAATCAGTGAACTCTGCAGTAAACTTCAAATTTCTCACAATTAAAAAAAAAACCAAAACCAACCACCACCAGCCAATTCCAACCATGCCACATCTTCCTTTCCATAAATGAATGTGAGTTTCTCTAATTTACTCTTGAACAACTTGCAGGGAGAAAAAACTAAAAAAAAGGAAATGGCTGATCTTTCTTCCTTCTTCCCTTTCCTCAAAGGAGAGGACAACAGGATTTCTGATAGATTTTCCCTTGGAAGACAAATGAGAGCATTCCAAGCTTTGAGAAATGGAAATCAATGTGCATAAAGCAAGAAAAATGGGCAATGTTATCAAGCCCAGAGTTTGCACAGGCAGTGAACTGCCCAGAAAATGGGCTGTTTTCCCATCTCTGTCTAAGCTGGCAAGCTCCAACAAAACTGGCTCCATCTGAGATTGCCCTTCCTGCCCCAGCACACGGTGTTGGTGCTGCCTTCGACTGACCCACCTGTATCCTGAGAAAGTTCAGTGCAGTTTTTGGTATGATCCAGTGTTGGGTCAGGTTTTTACAAAGTAGTCATCAATAGTATTTTTCTTCTGTATACAAAATGGTTGCCCAAACTTTGTGTGTCATATTTTAAATCTTTCTTTTCTAGAATTTACCGATAACTTCCCTGTCTTTGCTACAGTGAAGTTCCATAATGGCAACTGAATTAGGGAAAATATTTGTAGCTAAGAGCATCCACCTAAATCCAATTGACTTCTGGGGTGATGCATAAGTCCCACAAGCAATTTTAAGACAGAGCATTAATTGTTCTTTCCATCAGGGACATGACATCAGCAAGGTTTTGTACCAATCTGTTGTGCTTTTTAAATATGAAAGTGGCTCTTGTAAATCTTAGCCATTCTGTCCTGGCATATTCCATGTGTAGAATGTAATTAGGTTTATTTGGAGGACTCTACAGAATGTCTGTGAAGGGAAAGTGTGTGGGTGGAATCCTGGCCCTGTTAAAGGAGATGAGAAGTTTCCCTTGCCTGGAATGAAGTTCCAGTTTTTAACTGGGGTTTTGTACACATGAGATAAGCAGCAGGCAAAGCTCCTTGGTTGTGGATATTTCTTATCTCAGAGGGAAGTTGTCCTAAGAAACGAAGCATTTAGAATCTTCTGACATGTACATTATTGTCAATTCTCAGAGTGGAAGGAGAGATACCACTTGAGTCTGTGAAAAATCTGGGTAGTTGTAGCAAGCATCAAGGGTACATCTTTAGGAATATTCCTTACAGTCACACTGAGTGGGATTTCTTGGCACTGAAGCTCTCATTATGTATTGGAAAATGTGTTTCTTCATTTCTATGAGATAAGAATTTAATGAAAATCTCTTTCCCTGGAGAGGGAGTTCTTTCATTAGTGCAGGAGTAACTGTAGGTTAATTTTAAAGGTTTATGCAGTCAAATTATTCTAATCTGCCAGAAAATTTACCTGGATGCATATGAAGACATCACCTATTCACATTCATTTGAATAACAGACAGTCACACTATTTTTTTTACTTAATCTGTGAAGCAATAGTCAGTCTAAATCCCTAAAATTGCACTGCTGCCTTAAAATGTCAATGCTATAGAGGAAATCAGAGCTGGGGAAAGTTCTGACTCTTTTCCATGGAAACAGCATTGGTCATTATCCCTGGGATAGTGAAGATTTTAAAGCTAAACCAAAGAAGCTCTGCCCTCTTTCAGTATCCCAATAAGTCTGAAAAATTTATGGGATAATGTATAGATAATCAATCAATGTTATTTCTTTGCTTCTAAATAATGCTACAATCAGCTCCACAAATTGAGTTCTATTCTCAGCCTCTCTTCTGTTGTCAAAAGAATTTAAAATCTGCCAAATTGAAAACAAGCAAGTAAAGCACACTTGGCTTATTTTGCCTTGAGTATATAATAACTTTCCTCAGTCTGCTGGCTGTGCCACTCTGAAATAAATGACACTTGTTTTTGCAATAGAGGAGAGTAGCTGTTGATAGTATACCATCTTGTCATCCATTGCAAAATCATTTGTGGCTCCTGATAGCTCTGGAGTCTTGAATTTTGATTAAGCAATTCAATTTTGAAATGACTGCTTCCCACTTGTCTAAAATGTTCCATTACAAAAGGCTTCAATGCAATTTGATTTTCATTTCCTTGGATCGCCTTCATCAATTAAAGGTAAAAAAGATGCAAATCCACCACTAAAGGTCCTTTGGAAAGGAATAGAGATTATGAAAATACATGTCCACATCTAGAGCCATGTGTGCAGTTCCAGTTTCTTTATCTCAGGAAGTGCATCTGAAGTAGGGAACAAATTCTCCTTTCTGTGTAGAAGATGGTGTCTTTACATGGATATGTGTCCATGTAAAGAGACTTTTACTGGCATTGAGGGGAACAGGAGATGGGAAATGAGCCAAGAACAGAACTGGAGGCAGACTGGAGTGCAGAGTGGGGCTGGTGATAGGCCAAGTCCAGAAATGGGGAGGTTCTGTTGTTAAAAAGAGTCACATCTCTCCCAAAGGACAGTGAAAACAGGAGTGACCAAATTTTTGTCGCTTCTTATGAGTCAAAGGAAACAGATTTCCATCAAATCCTGCCTGTTCTTTCATGAATCTGAGGTTCTAGCATGTGTCTCATTCCTGTTTTCTGCTTTGGTCAGTTTTGTATGTTTTGTTGCATATTTTGCTGCAATAATCTCAAGATGGAAAGGGCAGAGATGGGTACTGCAAAGATGATCATCACAGCAGGCAGCTGGTAAGAGACAGCACATAGGAAATAACCAGGAGCCCAGTAATGATGAGGAGAGAAATAAAAAGTACCAGAGAAAAATACCAGCACACACAGTTCAAACCATGGGGAGATCAAGAAGGAAAGCAAATCCATGGATATTTTGCAGCTGTTGCTGTTCTAATTTGATTTCATTCTCTTCACCCGGTGTGTATATGAAAATAGAGTATCTGGCACTGGCAGAAATTTCCTTTGCTTGTGTTGAACATTTGTGAAAAAAAAAAAGTCAATATTTTATCTGGACTGTCTTGTACCAATTTTTCAAAAGTATTTTTGTTTTCTTGAAAGGGGAAAAGTTGGGTTTTACTGAGTGACCAGACCAGACTCTATAATCAACATTGCTAGGAAAGGAATCAGTCCAAGCTGAATTTAGTGGTAAGGGAACCTAACAGTGTTGTTTCTCTGGTAACAGAAAAATTGTGCAAAGAGATCAATGTGTTCACAGGCAAGGCCATTAAAATTCTCTTACTGCAGTACAGTTTTGCTTTATTGCTGATATCTTTTACTCTGCTCTTCTCACTGGCTTTCTAAATTTTAGTGGAAAAGAATATTTTTTTCTTTCACAGATAAAATTATTTTTCAGCTGTAAACAAAACCAGGGTTTTTTTCCTAGATGAAATAGCCTGAAGTTTGTTGGATAATTTGTAAATGCCACTTTGAGCTGTGACTTTGGCCTGATCAATGCATTGCTCAGCCTCCAGCTCTGTGCTCCTGCCTGGCCCCAGGTCTCTGTTTGTGTGACTGGATGTCAGCTTTGGGAAATGCCCTGGCCTGGCACGGGGCTGAGGGGGGTGTGCTCTGTTTGGAGATAAAGGCTGGTAACTGGGAAAAGCTGTTCCTGATTTTTGTGCTTGTTTATGGCAATAGGAAATGAAATATTCCTGGATGGCAGAAAGAGCAACATGGAACCAGAACAGCCTGTTAAAGGTGAGAATGGTACTTGGATAAACAGTGCCCGCAGTGTCACCAGGAAAAAGAGGCTGCTTTTTAATTCAAGGAGCAAAATGGAGGCGCTTGGTAAATTGATGAAAACTACTTATTTATTTATACTACTGCAAAAAGCAACAGGTGGAATAACATCCACATGTCTTAAAGGTTTTGCATAGTACAGGGAAGGAAAATGGCAGTCAGAAAAGTATATAGGATCCAGATGAAGGATGAGTTGGTTCATTATAAGTGAGAACTGTAGGCAGGAACATATCTGTGACTGAAGCTGTCGCTATTAAGAGGATATATTTTGGTTCACAAGAGCCCTTAGTGTGAAGTCAATTGCTTGGATATAAACGGGGAAAGACTTTGAGTTAAAAGATGAAAACCTATCCCAAATGCCTATAAAAAGTGTGGGAAAGGGAAGGAAAAGTGTATAAAAAACTCTAAAAATAATGAGAAGATGATTTCCAGAAAAGTGTAGGATTGAGTAAGAACCCCCAAAGACTAGAATTGAATGGATTGATGAAGAAAACAGTCAAGTTGGGGAGACCAAGAAACACAGGGCTAAAACCAGATCTGAGGAAAGTAAAACCAAGTCGGATTTTACAAAGACGATTAAAACATGTTTTCAAGTTGGCTTGGAGTGATTCTGAAGGCAGCCTGCTCCACGATCCTCAGCTTTCTGTCCCAAATGGTTGCTGATCCGTGAGGGGCCGGGCCCGCGGCCTTGGGGCTCTCTCGGCCAAGCTTGGGAAGCCTCAGGGCCCAGCGCTTCGGTCTGGCTCGGCCAGCTCGGTTTTATGGACCCGAGCAAAAAGCTTTTCCCTTCCTGGCTCGGAGGAGCTGCAGGAGCGATCTTCCAGCTGCCTCTGCAGAACTGAGGCCGGAAAGCACAGGGAGGGGGAGAGGGAGAGCAGAGACACAGGGAGAGGCTCCAGCCCCGCGGCTCCGCCCGCCCCGGCTGCGGGGAGAGGGGATCGGCCCCAGAGAGCCCCGGCAGGGCCGGCATCGGGCTGGAGCTGCGCCTCCCTCAGAGGGAAAAGGGAAGCTCCGTGGAAGCTCCATTCCCCTCAAGGTAAAAAGGGAAGCTCCGTGGAAGCTCCATTTCCCTCAGAGGGAAAAGGGAAGCTCCGTGGAAGCTCCATTTCCCTCAGAGGGAAAAAGGAAGCTCTGTGGAAGCTCCATTTCCCTCAGAGGGAAAAGGGAAGTTCCGTGGAAGCTCCATTTCCCTCAGAGGGAAAAGGGAAGCTCCGTGGAAGCTCCATTTCCCTCAAGGTAAAAAGGGAAGCTCCGTGGAAGCTCCATTTCCCTCAGAGGGAAAAGGGAAGTTCCATGGAAGCTCCATTTCCCTCAGAGGGAAAAGGGAAGCTCCGTGGAAGCTCCATTTCCCTCAGAGGGAAAAGGGAAGCTCTCTGGAAGCTCCATTTCTCTCAGAGGGAAAATGGAAGCTCCGTGGAAGCTCCATTTCCCTCAGAGGGAAAAGGGAAGCTCCGTGGAAGCTCCATTTCCCTCAAGGTAAAAAGGGAAGCTCCGTGGAAGCTCCATTTCCCTCAGAGGGAAAAGGGAAGCTCTCTGGAAGCACCATTTCCCTCAGAGGGAAAGCCGGCACACCACAAGTCAGGCAGGGAGATTTCTTCAACATCTGCTTTATTCTCCGGCATTCTGTTGTTAATAAACTTTTTGGTTTGGGTTTTTTTCCCCACTTTATTAGTAATAATTTTCCGTTGGTGGAAGGGAATTGTTGAAACTGTTTAGAGAAGAGTACTGATTGCAGAGTGTCCTCTCTTACGTTTGTCTCAAAACTGAGACACAAGTGTATTTTAATCTACATAAAATAAAAAGAGAGTAAAATCTGGGACATTATCAACTAGAAAATTAGCAATTCATTCAGAGACAACTGAATTCTTTTCAAAACTAAAATACTGGGATTTATAAAATGAGGTAATGCTTTCTTGATGACAGGTAGCAAGAATTTACATCAAGAACTGAAGACATGGTCTGGAGGAAACGATAGAGATGGAGGAGGACCAGCTGTGAATACCAGAAGATACACACCAAAACAGTGAGGAAAAGGCAGATGTGGTTGAGGTGCACATCCAGCAAGGTAATTCCTACAGAAAAATATTGATACTATTGGGAAAGAATGATGGGATCTCACTTGGGAAGCCGTATCCAGTCTGAGTCCCTCACACGGGAAGGATGGGACTGGAGAGATGCAGAGGGCCCAGGAGGGAATGGAAAATGAGGAGCAGAGCAGTGTTTGATAGGCTGGGACACAGGGGAGACAGACAGAGAATATTATATATACGTGTTAAAACTGCATCAGATGTGTGGATTCTAGAGGCAGAAGAACAAACACCCGTTGTTTCAACAACTAGAACAAACAACAATTTTTCAACTAGTTATGTGTAACTCAACTCTGAAAGTTAGAAGTGGGTTTCTAATCATGAAATGTGGCAAAGTTTGCAGCAGTCCTCATAAAAGAGCAGTGAAATAATTGCAGAAATTGACCAAGTCTGAAGTTGGCAGCAACTGAAAGGTTTTATATTTTGCTAAGTAATTGTCAATTTCTTGGTTTAGTTTCTCTCACTATATATATTTAACCTTTTATGAGTAGCCACTCAAAAGTGAAGCTTTTCATCTTGTGAGACTCATTTTCAGGCCCTGCAGTCAGACATTTATTCATTAAACTCTGTGATGCCTCAGAGCTACTTGTCTGCTCTTGGATACCATGAATACAAACATTCACCATCGGGTTGTTTACAGTGTCAGCCCTGAATAAACACGCAGGAATTACCAGGTGGTTACAGTGTTTTAGGTATGACAGATCCATGGCCTGGTATTCCTGGTTTATTATCTGTTTCTTTTAAGACACCTTATTTAGTGCCAGGGGAGCAGACTCCTCTGAAGCAATAAACATCTGTTGTTGCTGTTAGCCTGAGCATTTGCAGCCCATAATGTTCTTGTCCCCTCTGGCAGCCGAAGGTAGATAAGGGAACATCACTCAAGTGTCAGTGTGGAGGGACCCGGGTGAGGAGGGGGGACAATGTGTGACTACAGAATTAGGTCTGAATTCTCTTCCTGAAAACATATTTTCCACGGAAGTTCACATATAAATAATATGAAAGTTTGAATTTAAACAACAGTCTAAAATAAAAAAATAATCAAAATGCATATATTAGTTTTGCATAAGTATATTTCTGAAAAAACCACCAAGCAACCCTCCCAATAAACCAGGAGTGAATATTGCTGCCTTGGGTCTATGCTTCCTAAACTGCAGTCAGACTTCCACTCAGTTTAGGCTGTTTCCTTGCAGCCTCTGAGTGTGAAAAGATGGTGAGGGTCATGTATTTACATCAGGTAATTGGTATTCCATAGATAGGGAAGGTGGGCTTGTTAGTGCCCTTTATTGTTACCATCCCCATCACATTTTTTTCTAAGACCTTAATTTCAGGTAGGTTTGTAGCTTCAAAGTGCCTGTGACCTTCCCTCCTTCCCGTGCCACTGTCTCCTTTCAGATAACTTCTTCCTGCTATTGCAGCTGAAATAGCCATTTTCTGAAACTGAATTGAGGAAAAATTCTTACTAGCCATGCTAATAAAACCACATGAGCATTTAATCCAAATGATCTCATCCCCTCTGCATGGGGGAGCACAGGCTTGAGATCAGAGGAGCAATCTTTGCCTGGGATGAGTTCTTTCTGTCTCTGTGAAATTTGCCTATCAAGTCACCAGCCTCTGAAAAATCCCACTTTACAGACATTTACTAGAAACATGTGGATTTTGGTAGCTGCAGTCTCTGAAAATGCCCTGGGCACTGAACCTTCTCCAGAAATACAGCCTCTGAGTGAGCTGCTGCTGTTATCACTGCTTTCCTCTGCAGTTGTTTTCCTGCAGGGATTGGGACCGCAGGGACCATGACCCACCTTGGCTGTTCCTGCTGTCACCAGTTCTGGACTGCAACATGAAACATTCAGGGTCTAGTTTGGATAGCTTTGGATGCTTTTCCTTTATATTTTTCTTCTGCAAAACATTTCTAGGGAAAGGAAGGAGGAGAACAAAAGTGTGTCCTAGCTTTATTATTTTTTTTCTTTTTAAGGCAATTTATTTTCTCTACCATTTTAATCTTAGTGTTCAACAGTAGAAAAGTACTTGGAATGACTAGGAAAGAAATGGTGCCCTTTCAGGAAATACAAGGCCTTTTGTTCAGCCCTGTGTTTAGCCACAGAGTGAGGGCAGGTAATTAAATAGTGAATAAGTGCTCACTTGGCACACAGGACACAGACATGAAAATACTCTTGCAGTCAGAGCACCTTCAGCGTGGACCTCCTCACATTCCACAGCTATGACACCTTTATATGATGTTGTGCCATAACAAATGGGAAGATACCCTCAGTTTTCTGCCCATTCATTTTTCTTGTCTTCACCCAAATTATTAAACAGAAAGTGATAAATACAGCAATTTCAGCATTCAGTGAAACTGCAGTTTTTTCTTATTCCATCTTTCTCTGAGAGATATTTCTCAAGTCCTGGTTTCTTTATACATGTGGAAAGAATGCAAAGCATAAACCCTTCTGAATGATACTTTCTAAGCCATTTTGTCATCTCTGTTATTCTCATCTGCTTGGCTTTCAATTTGTCTTTTTGAAATGTCATGTCCCAAACTGAATCACATCAGTGCTGCTGCTGAAGCCTGAGCACTGCTGAGCAGAGCAGGATTATTGTGCTGCTTGAGACAAACTGTTATTGCTAATATAATCATGGGCAGCATTTGTCATTTGTTGTGTAAGCATCTTATATGTGAATTGCAAGCAGTGTATGATTTAACTTCTAATAACCGTGTCTTGGTAGGAGTGTTCCTTGGCCCACATTGCTCATAAATATTTGCTTTGGGTTCAGCAGTCACTAGCATTGCTGCAGTCTTCTGGTCTGTAAAAAGAAATCTATTTTAAAGAGTACATATGAAATGCATTAGGCAATGGAAGGCTAAGACAAAATGGCTCTCTGTGGCAGGGAATATGCAGGGAATATCACAGAATCACAGGGAATTTTTGTGGCAGCCCAGCAATCCAAAGGTATTTTTTCATGGCTGTTTAATGAATCTGAATTAACTGGATTGTCATGGGGAATACAGCCAGCCCTGCATGCTGCATTTTCATCACTCTGACAGACTGCTCAGAGCTCAGGGCCTTTGCTGTTACTTCAGGGGAGAGGAGCACACTGATGGTGACATTTCAAACAGGAGGGACAGTAGGCACTTCATGCTAGAGTACAGAAATGTGCTACCAAGATGTCACAGCTGCAGATAGCACCTCCTGAGTGTTGAAATGGATGTGGGAATCAGTAGCTGAAATAAACTGAAACTGCTACTCTAGGTCACTTTTCTTTTTCACTGCCAAATATTCTGCCTTCTTATATCTTAAGAAGGCATATAAGTACTACAGAGGCCACAGTCCAACTTCTGTTTTCTCTCCTGTGACAACACTGACTACACCTCAGAGGGAAAAAAAATAATACTCAAGCTCTTCAAGTCCCTGGCACCTCTAAGAGCAGATTATATACAATTTTAGTAGTTTCTCCACAGATCAGAGTAAAAAAAAATTATCTTTTCTGAGACCCTCAGAGTTCAAAGTGGTAGATCAAGAGCTTGTTCTTGGCAGAGGAAGGTAATAAGACAGTCAGTGCTCAGATGTTAAAAATATCAGATCAGAAATATGAGGTAACCACTCGTTGACTGTTCCTAATGAAAAAAAACCCCAATATTTACTTGGAGATGAATAATGTTAAGGAAACATGTTATCTAGAATAAAATGGAATTAGTGCATGGGTCCAGCTGTAAAATATGTTGAGCAGCCCCAGTTCCCATTGTGCGGCAATTCTGCAGTAGCTCCACTGTGGGCACAGTAATTTCCACACCAGGAATATTTTTGTATGGACTAAATGTGGCCACACGTGGGGGTAATGGAGAACAGCTACTAGACTTGAAATTCCTTCCCTGATTTATCCCACCGTGGCTTCCATCTGCAGACAATCTGCTCTTGTTCCCTATGCCTCATTTGTGGAAACTCCTGCAAGGGAAGCCAAGAGAAGAATGAGAGCAGGTTAAAATCTCAGAATGTGGATGATTTCTCTGAGAGTTGGGGGCACTTAGTACCTGCAGGATTGAGCCTCAAGGCACTTATTTTTCCTTCACATTCAGACAAGTCTTCAGTTCTTGAAAAACAGATGCTCAGGGTCCCTGTTGCTGTAATTCTGTTCAGGAAAATGGCTGGAATATGAGGGAAGCCAAATGTTACATGAATACATTAAGTACTCCTAGCAGTATCCAGCTTCCCTTGCTGTTCATTGCAAAAGCAGTGGAGTCAGCTTTTTGCATGGCAGTTTTCAGCATTGTGGAATGAAGGGTAAGGCATCCACTCAGTTCTCCCCTGGACAATTTTCTCTGGGTGAAATTCAGGATGATGATTTCTGCAGAGGAAGAGAATCCTTGAGAGCAAAAACTCTTCCCCGCAGTGTACTCAGCTTGATTCCATACACAAAAGCCCAGATTAAGGTTTTACAATTTTAGGTGTGGTGTGCCCAGTCAAAATTCTGCCATGTGATTACAGTGACAAGTAAAATTTTATGATAAAGAGAAAAAAAAAGGAGAAATCCTTGTAAATTGATATATTTTGGTAAGAAGGTGAATATCCTGATTTTGGTTATGTTAACCATCTAAACCTCCAATTTTTGGTGTCAATCCATCTAAAGCCAATACCCACTCAGTGGCACTTAGGAGGTTCTGAGCCTGGACATATTTTCAAATGCAGATATCATGGAGTAGACTTTAAAATACAAATACATTTTCTGTTACTAAAACTGAAGTTGCACATAGTGACAATCTGAGTTACAAATTATGAGGGTTTGGGGTTTTTTTTAGATTATGACTTAAATAAGTCTTTCACCATTACATTCTGGATACTTTGAGGAGGGATTATAAAGAAATGGGAGAATGTTATAAAATAGAAATTGATAAAAGGCTTATTTGGTGTTTGGGAGTCCTGTGCAAGCAGATGAAAAAGCCTCTGGAACAGAACCAATCTCTGTGAAAGCTTTTTTGATTACACAGAGAAAAGTCCATTTTAAACACTTTCATAGCCCTGTGTTGCCTGAGGAAACAAAACCTATTGCACTCAGATTTCAGATTATGAACTTTTTGTTTATGAACTCAGCTGTCTTAAGGGGCAGCTGGAAGAAAGCAGCATTATTTTTTCTTCTGTCTCTAAAGCCGAGTTATCCAAAAGCCCATATTTCTCCAGGTGTCTGCCCCTGCTGTTCTCAGGCCATCCATAGTGTGAGGTGCTCTGCCTCACGCTGCAGCTGGAGCTGGAATGGCTGGCTCCTGGAATGGCTTTCCAGGTCAGGGAGCCTCTCAGGTGCCCCCACACTTCCAGTGGGCAGGATCTGGGCTGGGCTCCCTGATCAGTGTTTGTGTAATTGCTCTGCTTGCTCCAGGCTTTTTTCACGCTACGGGTTGTTGTGTTGCGTTAGGAGAATGACTCAGATCTATCCGTGGTTAAATAAGCTGTGAAATAAGCTGCCCAAAGAACTCTCACTCATCGGGGTGATAATGCTGCTCTACACGAGGATGTCCACCTCTCTTTGATCTAAGGAAAGGTCTAAGCCAGAGAGATGGGAGAGGAAAAGTGATTGCTTTTCTTTGCCTTTCCTTAAAAGGGTGAATGTCAGGCTGCAGTGGAGGAGATCTGGGTTGGGAAGCTGCACGAAATTTCCACATCCTGGGGAAAAGACCAGAAGCTGCTGGGGGGCTGGGAAAGAGGAGAGCAGGCAGGGTGGGGCTCAGCAAGGCAGCGGGGGGGTCTCTCTCAGCTGAGCTCAGCCGTGCCTCTGGAACGCGGGGTTGTGCGGGGCGGCTCTGCCTGCGGTGTCTGGGACTGCAGCCAGGGGGGCTGCACTGACTCCTGGAGAGCAGGAAAGGGCAACCTTGTGTGTGCCCTGTGGTCACGTTTCTGCTGGCCTCCAGTGGTGGGGCTGACATTTGGCCTCTCACTGAGGGTGAAATGGTGTTGTTATGTTTGCCCAATTATCCCATCAAGGAAAAGCCAAACAAAATTTAAAATAGCAGCAGTTTTAATTGAGTAGCTTAGGATATACAAAATCGGATACAATTTGGTTAAAATAAGGAATAATTTGGTTCCAATAATAGTGCATAAGCAAAAAAATAACTGCGGGGTATGGAGCCCAAAGATCCCCCGACCTTCGGCACTACACGTACTAGCGTGCCAAATGAAAATTCCCCTTTTATCCTATCTGTCGGAGCCATCTCCTCCCATTGTCGATTCATCACACCTCTATCTCTGCCCTATCACCACCTTTCAGTGCGCGTGCTCCACCACTTTTAGGTGGTCGCAAGGCTCTTCAAGGGTCATCTCTGGATGAAGGCACTCTTCTTCGTCACTGTCCTTTAATTCACCTTTGGGTGACATATGCAAATTGAGATAGTATAATATGAGGCAAGCTAATATAGTATGTGCCAAAACAAACATAATACCATGTTCCAAGCATCAAAGCAATAAATCTTATATGATCAACATATCCTTGAAACCTAACCAGTTTTTCCTTCTTTTCTGGTAATTTTTAGTAACTGTTATCTCTTGCTCCTTCCTACTTAGAACATCTGCAGGAAAGGGGGTGGGTTCAAACCCCTCCTCTCCCTTTCATCTTTACAATTTTAACTATTTTATTATTCCTAAATATTAATTACTGTATCAATATTGATTATTGTTTCAATTTTGTCAGCACGAATCATACCTATTTAGCACACTGTTTATAGTTTAAAATCAGCAATGTCCAATGGATTTTGACCCCCAGCACGTCCTAATGCAGTTTGAACAGATATGAAAATCAAGACTCTTCATGGCTGACAATCAATCAGACTTTGTTATTTCCCCCTTCCCACCGTTTCCCTCATCCAATCCCTGGCCCTCAGAGCAGCTGAGGTATGGAGTCATATCCAGGGGTGTCCCCAGGACTCAGGACTGGGGCCAGGTCAGTTCAATCTCTTTATTGCTGATCTGGATGAGGCCATTGAGGGCACCCTCAGTCAGTTCCCAGGTGAGCCCAAGCTGGGTGGGAGTGTGGCTGTGCTGGAGGGCAGAAAGCTCTGCAGAGGGATCTGGACAGGCTGGAGCTGTGGGCCCAGGACAATTGGATGAGGTTCACCAAGGCCAAGGGCTGAGTCCTGCCCTGGGCTCACAACCACCCCAAATCCCTGGCCCTGCCCTGCTCCTGATCCCCACAGCCTGCCCTGGTTCCTTCATCCCTGCATTGCCAGGGACTTTCTGGGACAGGGGAGCTCTGCTCTGGCTATGGAGGGAGGTGCAAGTGCCACCACTGGAGTGGGAACCACAACTCATCAAGTTTGTGTCCTTTGGGGGTCAGGAACTGGTAGGACTCAGAGGAACAGAAAGTTTCTCTTCATGGCCAACAGACCATTGTTGAACAGGACGCAATTTAATAACAACCATGCTCTTCCCTGAGCTATGTGCAATGTCCCAGCAATGTCTGATAGGTGCACCATCCACAGGTGATTTCCATACCCAAATTAATTTTAGACAAACATGGTTCTGAGATAGATATAAACACAATTAAGTTCTTGTATCAGGATGCTCATCCTGGAGTGGGGACAGAACAGCTCAAACAGTTGCTGATTTGCAAAGCTGTCAGTGGTGGATGGAGAAGGGAGGTCAGGCTGCTCTTGGTGTTGAGGAAATGCTGAAACCAGCCTGACTCATTTAGCCTCCTCCTGTCCTGGTTGCTCTCCCCTTTTTCCCCTTCCACCCACTGGCTGTTGTCTCCCACCAGCCCACCCAGTGAAGAGCCTGGCTCTGTGTTCTCCATCACCTCCTGGCTGGCACTGCCAGGCTGGGATGAGGAGCCCCTCAGCCTTCCCTGCTCTGGGCTGGACAAGCCCAGCTCCCTCAGCCTCTGCTCACAGCCCAAGGGCTCCAGCCCCACCTTGGAGGCCCTTCCCAGACCCTGCTCCAGCTGCCAGACATCTTTCCTGCCCTGGGGAACCCAAACCAGGCCACAGTGACCTGGAGAATCCATGAACTCGGTGTCCTGGTCACACAGCCCAGCCCCTTGTCCCCATGTCAGTCCCTGGGGTGGATCCTGTGGAACATCCTTTGGTGGAGGCTGTGGCTCCAGGTGGGCCAGGGGAATCCCGTGGGACAGGGACCCCGCTGGGCATGGACAGCCTTGGACTTGTTGGGAGAAACTGTGAGGGGGATCTGGGGCAGAGTGACCAACCCAGTGACCTCACACAGCCCTGCTGGGATGTCACAAAGCCCCTCTGGGATGTCACAGCCCCTCTGTGATGTCACAGACCATTCTCTAATAGCACACAGCTGGTCTCTGATGTCACAGCCAACTCTGTGATGTCATAGTCTGCTCTGTGATGTCAGACCTCTGCCCTGCGATGTCACATCTGGTTCTGTGATGTCAAAGAGGCAGTCTATGATGTCATAGCTGCTCAATGACCTCACATAACCCACTCTGTGATGTCATAGCCCACTCTGTGACATCATATTACCAGATGATAAATTGTCTCCACAAGATGAGCTGACACCTGGAGCTTGTTCTCCAAAACCCCACGGCTATGGAAAGCACACAATGCCCATTGTGTGAGAAGGGGAACTGGAAGTTCACCAGCCTCAGTGTCCTGCCAGCTCAGCCAGGCCCACTGGAACATTGGGCTCCACGACCACCAGGGACCACCAGAGACACCCCCAGGACAGAAGAGAGCATGGGTAAAGGGGAGGGAAAATCTGTTAATGATTTTGGGGAAATGATTATCACATGTGTGAAAAGGAATAGAAAATCACCAAATTTGCAGATGACACCAAGCTGGGTGCGAGTGTGGATCTGCTGGAGGGTAGGAGGGCTCTGCACAGGGCCCTGGACAGGCTGGATCCAGGGCCCAAATCCAACAAGGTGAGGTTTAACAAGGCCAAGTGCTGGGTCCTGCACTTTGACCACAACAACTCCTGCAGCACTTCAGGCTGGGGACAGAGTGGCTGGACAGCAGCCAGGCAGAAAGGGACCTGCAGGGACTGATGGACAGCAGGCTGGACATGAGGCAGCAGTGTGCCCAGGTGGCCATGAAGGCCAATGGCTCCTGGCCTGGACCAGGAATGGTGTGGCCAGCAGGATCAGGGCAGTGATGCTTCCCCTGTGCTGGGCACTGCTTGGGCAGTGCCTCGAGTGCTGTGTCCAGTTCTGGACCCCCACTTTAGGAAGGACATGTAGGGGCTGGAGCGTGTCCAGAGAAGGGCAACAAGGCTGGGGAGGGGTCTGGAATACAAGTCCTGTGAGGAGTGGCTGAGGGAGCTGGGGTTGTTTATCCTGGAGAAGAGGAGGCTCAGGGGGACAAGGCAGGGTAAGGGCACAGGTTGGACTTGATGATCTCCAAGGTCTTTTCCACCCTTGCTGATTCTGGGATTCTCTGAAACCACCCTTGGAGCAGTTGCAGGATGAGCCCTGGGCCTCCTCTTCAGAAGCTCCAGCAGCCCAGGTCCCTCAGCTTCTCCTGCCAGGCCCAAAGCCCATCCTGTCAGTCCTGCAGAGCCTCTGCAGCTCCTCATCATTGCCCAGAACAGGGAGCCCCAGAGCCAGACACAGCAGCCCAGATGTGCCCCCCTGGCCTGTGGTGCCTCTGGCAAGGGAGCAGCAGGAGGCACTGCAGGAGCCTGCAGACAATTCCTGCAGCACTTGGAGGATGATCCTGCTGTCCAAGGGACGTTCCCATGGTGCCAAGTCAGGAACTGCAATGGGGAGTTGGGCCAGAGAGGGAAGGGCAAACAGGGATGAGCTGTTTGCAGGGGAGGGAACAGGGCTGGGAAAGAGGAAGAAATTTGTAGCAGGCAAGAGTAAAGAGAGCAAAGGCAAAGTAGAGGAAATGCTCAGGGCAGTTTGGGGGTGGCTGCCAGGCAGCCCTGGCTCTGAGCAACAGCGTCTGCAGTGGGACAGGAAACTCCCAGCTGATGGGAACAATGTGGCTGACTGCAGAGGTCGGGACAAAGCTGAGTGGTTTCCCTGGTGTCCCCCAGCCCTTCCTGGCCCCAGGGGCTGATGGCATTTGTGCTCCCTCAGGTTCATGTCCCCACACCAACAGCATGGGGGTGCTCCCCCTGCTCTGTGCAATGCAAACAGGGGCTCCTGAGCCAGTGCTGCCGTGTCTGTGCCTGCAAGGATGGGGCACCTGTGTGAGCTGGGGGAGAGGCCAGGGCTGCAGAGGGGGGATGTTGTTGGCAGCTCCATGAGGACGCTCTGGGACGCTGCCCTGGGCTGTCCAGCACAGTGGGGATGGATCTGCCCCTGCTCTGCTGCTCCTTCCCCTATCCCCAGGGCCCTTGCAGAGCACCAGCCATGCTGTTTGCCCCCAGCCTGCCCACAGCCACCCTGGGGCTGCTCACAGATTTTCTGTGCTGAGCATTGGCCTGGCTGTGTTCTTGAGAGAGCCTGGGCAAGGAGCCTGGAGCCCCCAGGGCCTGGCCTGAGGCGTCAGTGCTGCCCCAGCAGTGCCCATGGCCTGTCCCTGCTGCAGCCCTGGCACTGCCACCCCCAGGACTGTGCCCGGCCCCGAGAGCACTCAGGCCCTACAGCAACACCAGGGCCACCAGGGCAGCGGGGCAGGGCCACGGGAGCAGCACTGGCAACACCAAGTGCTGCTGCTGCTGGGCACAGCTGCTGGGCCAGCACTGATCTGCCCCCAGCTCTGCACACAGACATTGCTGCTGCAGCTCCAGAGAAGGCAACAAAAGGGCATCTCTGCAGGAAACTTTGCTGGGAGATCCTTTAGTTCCATTAAAGCCACTGAGATTACAGCCCCTCATTAACACAGTCTTTGCCCACAGGGAAGGCAAAGAGAAACAAAATGAAAAATGGCACAAATTATGACATTTTTGTGGAGCAGATTTTAAAATAAAAACACAGAAGACAAACCTCCAAAATTAAACCAACTATGTGTCAAAGATCACTTTTAATAGAAGCAAGCTTTAGAAATTGACCATCACTTTATTGTTTCCGAAAGCATCCAGTCATCAGTGTCCACACTGCAGCCTTGAGCTCCTGGTTCCTCAGGCTGTAGATGAGGGGGTTCAGGGCTGGAGGCACCACCGAGTACAGAACTGACAGGGCCAGATCCAGGGATGGGGAAGAGATAGAGGAGGGTTTAAGGTGAGCAAATAGGGCAGTGCTGATGAACAGGGAGAGCCCGGCCAGGTGAGGGAGGCAGGTGGAAAAGGCTTTGTGCTGTCCCTGCTCAGAGGGGATCCTCAGCACAGCCCTGAAGATCTGCACATAGGAGAAAACAGTGAACACAAAACAACACAAGGAAAAACAGGCACTAACAACAATGAGCCCCAGTTCCCTGAGGTGGGATTTGGAGCAGGAGAGCTTGACGATCTTGGGGATTTCACAGAAGAATTGGCCCAGGGCATTGCCATGGCACAGGGGCAGGGAAAATGTATTGGCCGTGAGCATGAGAGCATTGAGAAAGGCACTGGCCCAGGCAGCTGCTGCCATGTGGGCACAAGATCTGCTGCCCAGGAGGGTCCCGTAGTGCAGGGGTTTGCAGATGGACACGTAGCGGTCGTAGCACATGATGGTCAGCAAATAAAACTCTGCTGAGATAAAGAACACAAAAAAAAACAGCTGAGCAGCACATCCTGCATAGGAGATGGTCCTGGTGTCCCAGAGGGAATTGTGCATGGCTTTGGGGACAGTTGAGCAGATGGAGCCCAGGTCGCTGAGGGCCAGGTTGAGCAGGAAGAAGAACATGGGCGTGTGCAGGTGGTGGCCGCAGGCTACGGCGCTGATGATGAGGCCGTTGCCCAGGAGGGCAGCCAGGGAGATGGCCAGCAAGAGGCAGAAGTGCAGGAGCTGCAGCTGCCGCGTGTCTGCCAAGGCCAGCAGGAGGAAGTGGCTGATGGAGCTGCTGTTGGACATTTGTGTTGTCTTGGCATGGGGATCTGTAAAAAAATTGATCACGGAATAGTTGGGTTTGGAGAGGATGTTAAATATCCCAGCACAGCTTGGGGGCACTTTCCCCCCACTGGCTGCCCAGGACTCAGCTGCCTGGAGCTGTCCCTGCCAGCAGCTACTTCCCTGTGCCCAGGGCTGGGCCCTGCCAGTGCTGCCAGAGCCCAGCCCAGCCCTGGGGGCTCAGCTCTGCCCTGCAGACCCCTGCCAGCTCTAGCACTTCCCAAGGGCAGCTCTGGCTCTGCAGGTTCTGATGGCAATGCCGGAGCAACCCTGAGAAGGCCGGAAAAACGACACGAATGATGCCTGTAAAGGGCACTGTGCTGATTTCTGTCACTGCCCGGTTTATTAATAACTGACAGAAATTATATTTTTCTTTTTCTAAATCTGAATTGGAAGATTTTTAACTATGGGTAATTTCCAATCCACAGCAGTAAACTAAAAAAGCAGGATTTTTCACTTTTATGCAGCCTCTTCCTTACTGCACTCCCTGTATAATTACTTGGAAATGTTCTGCAGTAAAGGCCATGCTGGAATCAGTCCTGAACAATGCAGCATCTTCCCCACACAAGAAGAACACTTCCAAGCGTTACCTCTCACCCAGACCTTGTCCCCCTTCCAGATCTGGGAGCAGCTGCCAGGGCTAGCTGAGAGCTGTCCCTGGCAGGCAGCAGAGTCCCTGCCCCAGCACAGAGCCCTGGGCTGCAGGACCCTGCTCTGCAGGACAGCCCTGGCCACCCCTGGCTGCTCTGCACAAGAGACAATCAGAGAATGTACTCACAGAGTCTGCAGGCATTGGGATGTTCCAGCTTTAGGAGATGGCTCCAGGAGCTGCAGCTGCATTGTCCTGCAACCAAAGGTTCCTGTGCCCAGGCACTTCTCAGCACCTTCCCAGCCCTGACTGATTGAAGCTCTCTGTGCCTCTGTGCTGTGCCTAGGGTGGCTGCAGGCAGTGCCCCAGCCCTGCTGGGCTGGCAGAAAAGCTGCTCATCAAGAGAAATCTGCTTTTGAAGCTCTTCTTGGTTACCAGGATCACCCTCTGTGCCAGGAGCCCAGCCCAGCTCAGCAGCACAGACACAGGACAAGGACTTTAATGACCCTCTGGGGCTTTGTTCTCAGGCCCTGAACATCAGTCCCTGAGAGGGAGCTGAAGAATCCTCTCAGGAACTCCAAGTCAGAATCACACTCCAAAGTTTCTTGCACTTTTAATGGGTCCCACTGAGGGACTCGACTGAGAAAGTGTCCCCAGGCCCGAGGCAGGGCAGAGAACTGGAGGCAGTGATGACGGGTGGGGACAAAGAGAAGCCAAGTCTTGGTTCCCTGGGCCACAGCAGGGTCTGTGCCACCAAGGGCTGGGAGGAGACCCCTTGTCCTGAGGCACTGGGGCCTCCTGGCACAGTCCCTGCCAGGCTGGGCACTGTCAGCCCCTTGTCCTGCCCTCAGCATCCCCCCCTAGCCCACATCCCAGTGGCCTCAAGGATCTGCTGGAAGGAGTCCCTGGGGAGCCTTGCTCAGCAATGGCCCTGGGGGCTCCTGAATGCTCCCAGGGACTGCAGGGTTTTCAAAGGAACTTTGAGTTTGGCTTTTGCCTTGGAGTCTCTGAGAGGTTTCTGTGAAATCATGGTCTCCAATTATCTGCTGTAATTAGTCCCTGGAGAGGCTTTGTCAGTAACAACACTCATTGGGGCTCATTAATGCTTCAAGGTACTTCAGTTCTTTTAAAGTACTTGGTGTTTCCCTTTTGATACAGACTCTGGGAGAGATTTGTGCAATCATGGTTCCAATTATCTGCATTAACGAGTCCCTTGGAGAGCTTTGTATTGACACTCAGTGGGGCTCATTAATTCTCTGAGATACTCAAGGTGTTTAAGGTACTTTGGATTTTCCTTTCTACACTGAATCCCTGAGAAGTTTTTGTGCCATCCTGGCCACCAGTTCTCTCCTCCCAGGAGTCCACGAGGAGCCTGTGTGGGAGATGGACCTCAGTGGGGCCCATTCATGCCTTGAGACACTTTGGGGTTTTCTTCTCATCACCAGCCAGGGGCTATGTACAAACCACGAACGGGACGGGACTGCTGTGGAACGTGCCTTGAGCTGTTTTAGTTTTCAGCATCAGTCTCATGACATGGTTATGACAATGGGAAGATGCCAGCAGCTCACATCCCAAGCAGCAGACAAAGAACTTAATGTTACAACTTACTTTATAACTTTTTTGACCAATCACACAAAGCAGAAGCATATTGACAGTGGTTCCATCCAACCACTATAAGCACATGTACCTTTGGTTAAAACAGTGCTTGCTTATTTCGAATACAATGCCTGCTTGTAAGCCTTAAAACACAATGCACAGAGCTCCATTATTAAGCTTCAAACTTCCTATGATCTTGCTAAATAAACTTTTCTGCAGCTTAGGAAGTTATCCTAGACAAGCGTTAATACACGGACCCTTGTTCTATTTGTTCTTGCTTTTCTACTTTTTAAATAATTTTTCTGCTGACCTATCTCATGGCTTCTGCTCAGCTCTAATCACAGTTCTGCTGGCAGGGTCCCTAGGAAGGGGCCCGGCCCCATGGCAGGAGCTCCTTTTCTGTATGTAGTGGTCATTTGTCCAAGGCCTCAAAACCCCTCCTTGGGAGATCTCTGGGCCCTCTCCAAGGTGTTTTCAAATGAAAACATTTCGCTCATAGTCTAAGAAAATCACCAGAGGACAGAACCAGCCTGATCTGCCTGTCCTGGCTAATTTGTCTGGGAGCAATCCTTGGATAGATGGAATTTGGGAGGCCAAATTGAATGTTGGCCATTGCTCTTGGACATGAAAGCTGGTTCTTTTCCATAGGAAGGAAGGAACAGAGCCCCAGTGTTTCAGGAGGAGATGAGAGGCAACCAGCAGAGGCCAAGGCCAGCCAGAGCTGGCAGGTTTTGTTCTGAGAGATACTCTTGCATAGAGGAATTTTTTAGGGAGAGTACCAATTTTGGTGATGGCATCTGAAAAGAAGGTTGGTTCTTTTCCATAGCAAAGAAAGCACAGAGCCCCAGTGCTCCAGGAGCTGATGAAAGGCAGCCCTTGACATCCCAACATCAGCCAGACCTGTCAGGTGGCCCCTGGGAGGCCAAGCCAGCCAGACCAGTTTGTCCTGGCAGCTTTTAAAATGGAGGAATCCTTGGATATATGGAATTTGGGAGGAGAAATCTTAATTTTGACCACAGACACCTTGAGAAAAAGGACAGTTCATTGAAGGAAGGAAAGCACCTGAGCCCCAGTGTTTGGAAAGCAGGTGACAGACAGCCCTCAAGAGGCCAAGGGCAGACAGACCTTTCTGTCCTGGCAGCTTTCACTTGGGAGCAATCCTTGGATATTCAGAGTTTTCAGATGTGGACTCCCTGTTTTGGCCATGAGCCCATGGTCAAGATGGATGGTTCTTTCCTATAGGAAAGAAAAGCACAAAGTCCAGGTGTTCTGGAAGAAGATGTGAGGTGGCCACCCTTAGGCCAAGGCAGCCAGACCTGTCTCTCCTGGCACCTTTTGTCTAGGGGCTATCCTTGGACATAGGGCATCTTGGAGTTGGAATCTTAATTTTGGCCATGCGTGCCTGGACAGCAAGAAGAGTTCTTTTCATTATTAAGGAAAGCACAGAGCCCCATTGTTTCAGAGGCAAATGAGTGCCAGCCCTCAGGAAGCCAAAGCAGGCCTGACTTTTCTGTCCTGGCAGCTTTTGTCTGGGAGCTTGCATATAGACAATTCTGGAGGCAGATGCTCAATTTTGGCCATGGGTCCCTGGTCGAGATGGGTGGTTTTTCTCATAAGAAAGAAAAGCACATGGTCCCAGTGTTTCAAAGGCAGATGAGAGGGGGCTCCGGGTTTCCAAGGCAGACAGATCTGTCTTTCCTGGCAGATTTCATCTGGGAGCAACCTTGCATATAAGGAAATTTGGAGGAGGAATCTCAATTCTGGCCTTGGGCCCCTGAAGGAGAAGGACAGTTCTCTCCCATAGGAAGGAAAGCCCAGAGACGCAGGGCTTCTGGGCAGATGAGAAGCAGCCCTCGACATGCCAAGGTCAGCTGGACCTGTCAGGTGGTTCCCAGGAGGCCCAGCCAGCCAGACCTGTTCCATGTTCCCTTGGTTTCATGGACCCCGCAGTGTCACAATGGTCTCCTTGTTCCATGAGGCCCTGGAGTGTCACAAAGTTCCCCTTGCTTCTGCAGTGTCACAATGGCCCCGTGCTCCCAGGAGGCCTTGCAATGTCTCAATGGCTTCATGGTTCCACAAAGCCCTGATGTGTCACCATGGCCCCTCGGCTCCATGCACCCTCGCTGTGTCACAATGGCTCCTCCGTGACACTATGGACTTCATGGGGTCATCATGGACTCTTGGTTCCTTGGGGTCCCTGAGTTTCACAATGATCTCCTTGATTCCATGAGGCACCACAGTGTCACAATGGCCCCATGATTCCATGAGGTTCCGCAGTGTCACTGTGGTCGCTGTCAGAGGCTGGATGAGATTGATGTCCCAAGACACCTTGGCAAGCTCGGAATGCCCGTGTGGAGCCAGGGCTGGGTCAGGCCTTGGTTTGTGGTGGGACAGAGCCCTGCCCCCAGCCCTGGCCAGCAGAGCTGTCAATCACCCAGAAGAGGCGGTGCAAACCCAGCTCTGATTGGCTGAGCTGTCAATCAAGCACACAACAGCCAGTGCTAACCCAGCTCAGCTGGTTCCCATGTGTGTGTCTTTCTGTAGATCTTCTGTCTGCTGTTGTTCATTATTTCTTGTCCTTCTCATCCTACTTACCTGGAACATTTTGGGGTAAATTAACATCTTAAAGGTTAAAGGTTTTTAGGTTATAGGGGCTAAATTATTGAAGTCAATGCTATGATAAGAGTTCTATGTTGAAGAGGGTGTTCTTTGGCAAAGCTATTAAACCCTTTGCCAAAGTTCCTTGATTGTCTAGATTTTGCCAGTAACATCTTCTGTAATTTTGACCTCTTAGCTTGGTTGGTTAGAGCATGGTGCTGGTATCACTGAGGCTCTGGGTTCAATCCCTGTGTGGGGCATTCACTTAAAAACTAGACTTGATGATCTTTGTGGGTCCCTTCCTACCAACAATATTCTCTGCATCTAACCATGTTGAGAATATCTGGTTGGTGTTTCCCCTGTGCACCAAACTCAAGGAAAGGAACCTTTGGTTACCCCCAGCATTTCAGTGTTCTGGGGTGTTCCAGCCCTGCAGGCTCACAGTGGCCTCTTGTTTCCATGAGGCCCCTCAGTGTCCCACTGGCCCCTTGGTTCCATGGGCCCAACAGTGCCACAATGATCCCCTGGGTTCCACAACTTCCCACAGTGTCACACTGGGCCCTTGGTTCCATGAGGATCTGGAGTGTCACACAGGTTTATGACATTTGTCCTTGCTGCCCCTCACATCCCCCTGCCCCACAAAGAGCCCCGAGCCACCCGTGAGGGACAGGCCCTGCTGTCCCAGGCTGGGCTCAGGGCTTGGCCTTTCTGCTCCCCCCAGCCAGCCCAGGCCTGGCTCAGCATTGCAGTTCCCTGCTCAGAGCCTTTGGCTCCCTGCAGTCCTGGCCTCAAGGATCTGCTCTCACCAGTCCCTGGGGAGTCCCTTTGGCACTCCCTGCCCTCAGTGGGGCCCAGTGATGCTCCAAGGGACTTGGAATTTTGCTTCTGACTCCTTGAGCAACTTCTTCAGCCTTCTCTCAGTGCCTGAGGCTCCTGGACTCTGCCCCAAATCCTCCATGGGGATCATCGAAATACAGAAAGCTCTTGAGGACTCTTTGTTTTCCTTCAGTGGGCTTCAAGTCTCCAGGGCTTGTGCAGCTGACTGAAGTCAGTTTGGTGTTTTGTTAAGGAGGAGGATTTCAAAGTGTACCTCATGATTTCTTTTCTTTAATTAAGTGAGCATTTTTTTTATTTTCCAGTTCAGAGAAGAGCTGATAGAAGCCTTCCCCAGGTGATCTTGATGCTGAATGTCTCCTTAGGAGGTCTGGGCATGGAGAAGAATGAGCCCCTTGAGGGCTGACCCCCTTTGGACAAGCTGCAGCCTCACCATGTCTGACATGGCCCAGCTGGGACTGACATCCCTGTGCCCTGCAGCAGAACCTTGTCCCCTGAGCTCTGCAGCTCCATGTCCCAGCCCACTGCACCATGTCCCACCTGCTCTCCTCAGGGCTCTGCCTGCTCACAGGCCCAGGAGAAGTTTTCCTCTTGGGAAGGAAAGAATGGAAAAGCCTGAGCAGGTTTCCTGAACAACAAACCCCTCTCAGGAACCACCTGCTCAGTCCAGGCTGCCTGGAATGGTGTCACCTTTCTACAAGGGACAGTGTGAGCAGAAATGATCTCTGGGAGCAGAATTCTCTGAGTCTTGCAGCTGAATTCTCTGTCCCTGTCCTTTCCCTGGCTCTCTGTTGCAGATGGAAGCTGCTGGTGCCATCCTCACCTTTAAGCTCTTTCTTGAATGCAAACAGATGTTCTCAGGTGTGTTGAGCAGGATTTGCTCCATGTTTCTACAAAACCTTTGTGTTCCTCATGGAACGAAGGGGCCATTTTGGCACTGAGGGGGTGACGTGGAAGCAAGGAGTCAGTTGTGGCCCTGGGGTCCCCTGGAACCAAGGGGCCATGGTGACACAGCAGGGCCACGTGGATCCAGTGGTCCATTGTGACACTGTGGATCCAAGGAGATCATGGAGACACCCCTGGAACCTCATGGAACCAAGGAGTCCATGGTGACCCAGCGAGGATGCATGGAGCCAATGGTTCATGGTGACACTGCCCATCCAAGGAGGCCGTTTGGACACTGTGGAAGCTCATGGAGTGAGGGAGGCCATTGTGACACTGCAGAACTTCATGGCACCAAATATCCATGGTGACACAGCAGGGCATCATGGGAACCAAGGAACTGCTGTTGGCAGTCGGGAAACTGATGGAACCAGGGGCCCTTGTGGCACTGCAGAACCAACAGAGCTGCTGGACCTTGTCTCCTGGCCCTGCACAGCTCCTTGGGAGGCACAGCTGGAGCAGCACCCTGGGAGCCTCAGGAATGCCCCTCTGGGATCCATGGCACACTCCCAGGGGCTGGAATTTTAGTTCCCAGCCAGGAAAAGGTGTTCTTACTCTTGAAGGCAAAGCTCTTAAGAAGGAGCCAAAAGCCAAGTGGAGCAAGATCCTACAGTGACATTTCACTGCCAGCCTTCACAACTTCAGTCATGGTTGTTGTAACACGTGGATTGGGAATTAAATGTGGGCAGGATCTCTGCCCTGGGTCAAGAGAGACACTGAGAGAGAAACAGAGCAGGCAAAGAAAGGCAGGAGAGAAAGGAGGACACAAACACAATCATCTGAGAAGGTGGCACTCTGAAAAACAAACTGGAACTGACTGAAAATGAATAGGACAGAAATCTATAATTCTGAAAGTTTTATGTACCATCAAAATTGATCACACCCACCCAGCCCCATACAATCCTGATCCCACACCCTCAAATTTGGATCCCACTTCTCCCAGTCACCTTGCAATCCCATCTCACCCTGGAGGCTGTGGAATCAAGTAATTTTGGCACGTGACTGAATTATTTTTGAGGTGGGAACAAACCAGTTTGAGGTGGGATTGAGTCCTTTTGGAGTAAGATTGAGTTGCTCTCAGTGAGATTGAGACATTTTGAGGTGACAGATCAAACCATCTTGACTTTTGGAGTGCAAAGAAATAGGAGAACACTTCCTGAAATCCTCCAAAGACCCACAAACACCCTAGAATGTGTCTTTAAACCATAAATTCCATTGGAAATACTTGTTAAATGGTGGGACATCTTTGATCAAGTACTTTCTTTTTAGTCCTATTTCTAGTGTTTTTAAGTGATAGAGACAAATCAGAAGAAATTTAGGGCCAAACCAGAAGGATAACCAGCCAGGTGTCTTCCCAACATGGATCACAGGGAATGTGTGTCCTCCAATGGGGGATGGATTTGTAGCAGTGCAGGAAGCTCTTCCTGCAGTCAGAGCACTTGCAGGGCTTCCCTTACTGGTGCCTCCGTTGGTGTTGGGTCAAGTGAGAGCTGCTGGAGAAGCTCTTCCCACACTGGGGACACTCGTAGGGCCTCTCCCTGGTGTGGATGCCCCGGTGCCTGATAAGATCGGAGTTGTGCTTGAAGCCCTTCCCGCAGTTTGGGCAGTGGAAGGGCCTCTCCTCTCCTCTGAATCTGCTGGTGCTGGAGGAGATGGGAGCTGGTGTGAAACCTCTTCTGACACTTGGGACACTCGTAAGGCCTCTCCCCAGTGTGGATCGTTTGGTGGATGATCAGCTGGGACCTCTGGCTGAAGGTCATCCCACATTCCCCACATTTGTATGGCCTTTCCCCAGTGTGGATCATCTGGTGGCAGATCAAGTCAGAGCTGCAGCTGAAGCTCTTCCCACATTTTCTACATTCATAGGGCCTCTCCCCAGTGTGGATGCGCCTGTGCTTGACAAAGGTGGAGTTTTCCTTGAAACCCTTCCTGCAGTGGGGGCAGCAGAAGGGCCTCTTCTCTGTGTCAATCTGCTGGTGCTTGAGGAGATGGGAGCTGGTGTGAAACCTCTTCTGACACTGGGGACACTTGCAGGGCTTCTCCCCTGTGTGGATGCATTGGTGCTCGATGAGTTCTGAGCTGCAGCTGAAGCCCTTCCCACATTCCCCACACTTGTAGGCCCATTCCCCAGTGTGGATCATCTGGTGGCCGATCAGCTGTGCCTGAAACTCTTCCCACACTCCAAGTATCTGTAGGGCTTCTCCCCATCATGAAGCTGCTCATGAACCACCAGCTCCGAGCTCTGGCTGAAGCTCTGTCCACCTTCCTGGCTCAGGGTGGGTCTGTCCTCCTCAGAGCACCCTGGGCTGGGTTTGCAATCCCTCCTCCTGTGGGATCTCTGGGGCTTTTCCTCCCCATTGGGTTCCTGCACTGTGGAGCATCTAAAAACAACCTCTGCCACAAGGTTCTGCTGTGGGCATTTGTCCTCTCTGGTCTTCATCCTCAGCTCCTTGTCTTGGGGAGGAAGGACAAGGAGAGGATGGGATTTGTCTCCGTGCCACAGGGAAGGAGAACCCCCCCAGTGCATCCCCGGCAGGACAGCACTGGCAGCAGAGTTGTCCTGCAGCCGGGGGCCATGCTGGGCTGGGAGATGGAGCAGGAGAGAGGGGGAAAGGGGCACTGACTTCTTCCTCACCTGCCTGGGTGTCCCGGGGCATCTTCCTCATCCTTGCAGCCTCCTCCTCCTCCATGCAGCCAAGGTTTGGGAATGGGAAATCCTGGTTTGGGGAATAATACAATGGATGAGCACATGGAGTTTAATGGTTCTTCTGCCCAAGTCTATCTCTCTCTAGATGTCACCAGCCATCTGTGCTCCATAAAAACCTCCCAAACACCAAGATTCAGCTCTGAAAATGCCTCCCAACAGTTCCCTGTCTCTGGTGTCTCCCTTTAAGTGTTTGGGGGTTCCCCCGTGTCCCAGGGGGGTCACACTTGAATTGGGGGTCCCCTGTCTACTCAGTTCTCACCCTCCTCAGGCTGCTGGGCGTCCCAGGAATCCCTAAAGCTCCCCATTTTCCATCTCCCCACTTAGGGATGCTGGGGTTTTGGGCTCCCGGGGTCCCTTCTTCCCTTATTCTCTGCTCTGGGCTGCAGGGGCTCCGATGAGTCCCCCCTGCCCTTCTCCAGGCTCCTGAGGGTCCCGCCAATGGCAGCGCTCCCCCCTCTCTGGGCTCCCCACTTTGGGCTCCTGGGGGACACAGGGCTCTGCTCCTCCAGGCTGCCTCTGCCAGCAGCTGCCACCGGGACCCCCCAATGTCCCCCCAAGAGGCCTTTTCCGCTCAGCTTTGCCCTGACATCATACTGGGATCATGCTGGGATCATACTGGGAGCAGCTGGGGCAGACTGTGATCACACTGAGGGAGACTGGGATCATACTGGGATCATACTGGGATGGAGTAGGAGCCTGTGGGGGGCAATTAAGACCATGTTGGGGAAAAATGGGATATACTGGGAGAGACTGGGATCACTCTGAGGGTAACCAGCAGCAGCTGTGAGCCACTGGGATCATGCTGGGAGGAGCTGGGTGCATGTTGGAGGTGATTGGAAGCAACTGGGCTTATACTGGGATGAACTGGGATCATGCTGGAGGTGCCTGGGATCATACTGACACTGAGGCTGGCTGGCAGTGGTTGTGAGCAAATGGGATTGTGCTGGAAGGAACTGGAAGTGACCTGGAATATGCTGGAAGGAACTGGGCTACACTGGGAGTGACTGGAACAAAAGTGAGGGTGAAAGGGAGCAACTGGAACCATGTGGAGCACAACTGGTTCCTACTGGCAGTGACTGGGGTCCTCTCAGGATCATACTGGGAGGGACTGGACTAATACTGGGAGTATCTGAGAGTGACTGGGAACACACCATGCACATCATCCCCCATACTGGGGGGGACTGGGAGCACGTTGGGAGCAAATGGCATCATACTGGGAATGACTGGGTTATGTAGCTGGAGGCAACTGGGACCATACTGGGAGTGTTTGGAAGTTACTGGGATTATACTGGGACCATACTGGGAGTGCTGGCCTTTGACAAGAATCATACTGGAGGCTACTGGGCTCCTGTTGGTGTAGAAAGGGAGCAACTGGGATCCCACTTTGGGCTACTGGGAGCAACTGAGAGAAACTAGGATCATGCTGCAAGCAAAGTGGAGGAACTGGGAATGACTGGATGCATGCTGGAGGTAACTGGGATATACTGGGCATGACTGAGATCACACTGGGATAACAAGCACTTTACGGGGACCACTGGGAGTGTCTGGGAATGACTTCAGAAATGCTGAGGGCACCTGGGATATACTGAGAGTGTCTGTAACCGTACTGGGGATGACTGGGAACAGACTGGGAACAACCATGCTGGTGAGAACTGGGACCCCAAGCTGGGGGAAACTGGGAATGAGTGGGAGTGACTGAGTTTACACTGGGGGTAACTGGGCATGACTGGGACCATGCTGGGATTCACTGGGATCATAGGGGATCTTACTTGGAGCAACTGAGACTGCACTGAGGGTGACTGGGAATAGCTGTTAGCAACTGGGATCAGGCTGGAAGCAACTCAGGATTGACTGGGAACATGTTTGGAGCACCTGGGATACACTGGGAGAGACTGAAACCACACTGGGAGTAAATGGGAGCAACTGGAACCACACTGGATGATAATAGGAGCAGCTGTGCCCATGCTGGGATCATACTGGAACAGACTGGGATTGTACTGGGAGTATCTGAGAATGACTGGGATCCTACTGGAACCAGACTGGGAGTGACTGGAAAGGCACTGGCTGTGACTGGAACCATGCTGGAGGTGACTAGGAGCAACTGGGCCCACACTGGGAGTGACAGGGAGTCACTCTGGCCATGACTGAAACCATACTGGCAGGGACTGGGAGCCACTGGGATCATCCTAGGAGCCACAGGGATTCCAGCAAGTGTCGATGGATCCTGACTGGGGGTTACTGGGAGCTACTGGGCCCACGTTGGGAGGAAAATGTGGATACACATTTTCAGTTGGGAGCAACTGGAAGGTACTGGAACCATGCTGAGGGGACTGAGACGACAACTGGAATCATACTGGGAACAACTGGGACAGCACTTTGGACAACTGCCAGAAACTGGGATCAGGCTGGAGGCAACTGGGAATAACTGGGAAAGACTGGGATCATTCAGAGGGAGCCAGAACCTCACTGGGCAAACTGGGATAGACTGGGAGTATTTATAACCATACTGGGAAGACTGGAACAACATAGGGGGCAACTGGGAGTGAGTGGGACCATGCTGAGAGGGACTAGGGCTATTCTAGGGACAATTGGGATCATACTGGCAGGAACTGGGAACAGTTGGAATGATTCTGGTAGCAACTGGGATCATACTGGGATCACAGTGGGAGCAGCTGGGTCCATGCTGGCTGAGACTGGGATCACCCTGAGGGTGACTGGAATCATACTGGGATTGACTGGGAGTGGTTGTGAGCAACTGGAATCAGGCTGAAAGCAACTGGGAGGAACTGGGAGCATGCTGGGGGTGACTGGGATATACTGGGAGAGACTGGGAGTCACAGGGATCATACTGGAGGCCACTGGGGTCATGCTGGCACTGACAGGGAGCAACTGGGATCACACTGGGGGCCACTGGCATCATACTGGGAGTGACTGGGATAATTCTGGGATTATAGGGGGTGTCAATGGACCCTGACTGGGTTACTGGGAGCTACCAGGCCCATGCTGGGAGCCAACTGCACACACACTGGGGACAACTGGGAGCAACTGGGAATGACAGGATGCATGCTGGTGATAACTGGGATGTCCTGGCAGTGACTTGGATAAAACTGGGCAAAGCTGAACCATGCTGAGGTAACTGGGAGTGCCTGGCAATGACTGGGATAAAACTGGGGGCATCTGAACCATGCTGAGGTAACTGGGAGAGCCTGGCAATGACTATGAGATGGTTCAGGGCAACTGGGATATACTGGGAGTGCCTGAGACCATGCAGATGGTGACTGGGACCAGACTGGAAGCCACTGGGAGTGTGCTGGGGGGAACTGGGACCACGCTGGGGGCAAGTGTGAGTGACTGGGGCCCTGCTGGGAGACACTCGGATCATACTGGGAGTGACTGGGGCTATGCTAGAGGCAACTGGGAGAACTGGGAACACACTGGATGAAAGTGGGAGCAACTGGGAGCATGCTGGGGGAAATTGCATCATAATTGGGAATGACTGGGAGTGCCTGGGCTCATGCTGGGAGCAGCCCCTGCTGGCCCTGGCAGCCCCGAACCCCTTTCCTGGCCATGCCGCCCCTCCAGCCCCAGCCCCCCCCAGTGCCGAGGTGCTGGCAGTGCCAGGGGTTCCGCCCTCTCGGGGTCCCCCTTTGGCTTCTGGGGCTCTCCTCTCTCCCGGCTCCCACTCAGGGAAGCTGCGGCTCTCCTGGGGCTCCCCAAAACCGCTGTCCCCCCGCCGGGGCTCTGCTGCCACCACCCCCACCAGGACCTCCCCAAAAACACCTCCCAGGGACCCCCGATGTCCCCCAGAGGGCCATCTGCGGCTCAGCTTTGGAGTTCTGCCAGCTCAAAACATCCCCCCCAAAAAACCCCAAACCCAGATACCCCCGGGATATTTGGGGTGAGCTCCCCCTCCCCGGGCACCTGCGGGATGGAGGGCGATGCTCCCGGGGTGCTGCGAGTTCAGGCAGCGCCAGAGCCGTGTGGTTCCCCGTCCTCTCCTCCCGCTGCTTCCTGCTGCCCCTCCGCCTCTTCCTCCCTCCCTCCTCCTCCTCCTCCTCCTCCCCGCTGCCGGAGCCCTCACAGCCCACGGGAGGGGTGGGGATGGAGCCGGGGCAGGTCAGAACGCAGAGAGGGGTGGGGGGGATGCCAGGAGTGGGAGTGACTGGGCTGTACTGGGATCATCCTGGGAGCAGCTCCTGGGTGACTGAGTTCTACTGGGATCATCCTGGGAGTGCCCGATGGCTCCAGCGCTGGGGCTGGGGGCGCTCCTGGGGGGCCAGGGGGGAGTGGGACCCCAGGAACTGGGACCCTGAACCACCATTGCTGGCACCGAGACCCCCCTGCTCCCCTTATCCTGCACAGGGACCCCCCTGAATCCCTCATTTCTGGACATCAGGAGCCCCTGCTCCCCTTTTCCCGGCCATCCCATGGTTCCCCAGCCTCCAGACTTGCTGTGGGCTTGACCCTGGGATGCCCTGGAATGCCTTGGATCCCCATTCCTGCTTTTCCCAGCCCCTAGCCCCACCTTTGTGCAAAACCAGAGACCTCCTGAACTGCCTCTTCCTGAACATCCCAGGTGTCCCCACCCTGGATCCCCATTTTTGGGAAACCCTTGAACAGCCCTTGCCTGGGCTCAAGGATCCCCTGGAACTCCCTTCTACCTCTCCACTTCCCTGCTCCCCCATTTCTGTTACCATGGGACCCTCCTGCAGCCCCATTCCTTAGAACCCAGACGCCCTTTTACCCCTTTGCCCAGCACTGAGACCCCCCTGCACCCCCTCATGCAGCACCAACTCAGCCTTTCCCCAGCCCCCTGCTTCTCCGAGCCTCCAGCCCCACCCTTTTCTCTGACCTTGGACCCCTGGGCTCCCATTCCTGCATTTCCCAGCCCCCAGCCCCTCCTTACCTCACACTGAGGAGCCCTGGCACCCCCTTTCCTGGGCACAGGATTCCCTGAACACCCCATCCCAGCTCTCCCAGTCCCTGCACCCCCTGTACTTGACTCTGAGCCCATGAACGTCCTTCCTAGCTCTGCCAGCTCTCCATGTCCCCCCTTTCCCTGGCCTGTTGTCACCCCTGGATCCCCAAACTCTCACTTTCAGCTCCCCCAGCTCCCCCAAATCTCCGTGTCCCCCCAGTTCTGCACTTCCTGCAGTACCTGGAAGTGGCGCTGTCAGAGCCCGGCCCGGGGCTCCCCCAGTCCTTGACTGTGGGGGACATGGACGGGACCCCCTGGGAGCGCTGGGGCAGCGAGTGGGGCCAGAGAGAGCCACAGACACCAGGGATGATGGCGGGAGCTGAGCTGGGATGTTGGGATGGCCAGGGCTGGGATGCTGGGATATCCAGCTGGGCTGGGATCTGTAGGAATGGAGGATTCTGAGGGGCTGGGATGGGATCTCTGGGGATGGAGGGGATCTATGGGGCTGGAATGGGATTCCAGGGAGCTCCAAGGGGCTCCCTGTGGCTGGGACACAACTCCCTGGGTCCGTTCTCTCCTTGTATCCAGGTCTCCACATGCTGCAGGTGGTTTCCAGCTGTGACCTCTTGTCCAACAGAGCATCCATGGATCCCACCAGTATGGCTACGAGGGCAGGGATTTCATCTCCTTCCAGCTGGGATCTGGGAGCTTTGCAGTGTCCTGCAGTGCTTCCTGGATCACCCAGATGTGCTGGGAATCCAAAGGGATCATGGTGGAGCAGGTGAAGCATTACCTGGAACACACCTGTGTGGAGGGCCCCCAGAATACATCAGATATGGTCGAGAAGCTCTGGAGCACAAAGGTGTGTGTGGGAGAGGGAGGGCAATTTCTACAGGAATGGGGAATTCAGGAATGAGGGACTTGGGAATGCAGGAATACCCACAGAATTTCCATGGCCAGATCTCACACTCATCCCAGTCAGGTGAGAATTCCATGGATGGGTCTCCCCGCTATCCCACTGCCATGGGAATTCCATGCAACAGTTTTATTACAGAGCCCGGACAGCTTGGCTCCTGAAACAGACAAGGGTCTGCACAAGCCTGAACTTTGGAGAAAAATGACAGTTTCAAGAGGGGAATATGGGGTTGGGGGTTCAGGAAGGCTGCACCTTCCAGGTACCTCAGCCAATGGATAAAGGAAGAGGGCAACATGTGGCCAGGAGCTTAGGATAAAAGGAGGCTGTGCCCTCTGAAAGCTCGAGAGGGAAAACCCCATGGGTGTGTGCCCTGATGGATTTTCTCCCTTTATTCCAATATCGTTGAAGGACTCCTCTGTCTCCTTTATTGACACTGGCTTTTCATGGTGTGTCTTCTGTAAATGACACTCTGGAACATCACGGAACCAAGGAGCCATTGTGACACATTGAGGCACCATTGGAAAAAAGAAACCATTGCTGACAGTACAGAACTCCTGGAACCAGGGGGCCATTGTGACAGTGCAGATCCAAGGGCACCATGGTGACACTATGGAACCTCATGGAATCAAGGAGACCATTGTGACACTCTAGTACTGCATGGAATAAGGGGCCATTGTGAAACTCAGGACCCCATGGAACCAAGGGCCAAGGATGAAGGTGTGGGCCCATGGAACCAAGGAGCCATTGTGACACAGCAGGGCCACATGGAGCCGAGGGGCCATGGTGACATTGCAAGGCCTCAGGGAAGCATGGCGCATTTGTGACACTGCAGAAGAAAGGGAAACATTGTGACACTGCAGGGCCTCATGGAACAAAGGACACCATTGTGACACTGCGGGGTCCCACAAAACCAAGGGAACTTGGAACAGGTCTGGCTGGCTGGGCCTCCTGGGGACCACCTGACAGGTCCAGCTGACCTTGGCATGTTGAGGGCAGCTTCTCATCTGGCCCTGAAGCACTGGGGCTCTGGGCTTTCCTCCCTATGGGATAGAACTGTCCTTCTCCTCCAGGGGCCCATGGTCAAAATTGGGATTCCTCCTTCAAATTTCCTTATCTGCAAAGATTGCTCCCAGATGAAATCTGCCAGGAGAAACAGATCTGGCTGCCTTGGCCACCCGGAGCCCCCTCTCATCTGCCTTTGAAACACTTGGACCATGTGCTTTTCTTTCTTATGGGAAAAAACCATCCATCTAGACCAGGAGCCCATGGCCAAAATCGGGCATGTGCCTCTAGAATTCCCTATATCCAAGAATAGCTCCCAGACAAAAGCTGCCAGGACTGAACAAGTCTGGCTGGCCTTGGCTTCCTGAGGGCTGGCACTCATCTGCCTCTGAAACACTGGGGCTCTGTGCTTTCCTTAATCATGAAAAGAACTTTTCTTCCTGTCTAGGTGCCCATGGCCAAAATTAAGATTCCAACTCCAAAATGCCCTATGTCCAAGGATAGCCCCTAGACAAAAAGTGCCAGGAGAGACAGGTCTGGCTGGCTTGGCCTAAGGGTGGCCACCTCACATCTTCTTCCAGAACACTTGGACTTTGCACGTTTCTTTCCTTTAGGAAAAAACCATCCATCCTGACCAGGTGCCCATGGCCAAAACTGGGATTCCACATCTGAAATTCTGTACATCCAAGGATGGCTTCCAAGTGAAAGCTGCCAGGACAGAGAGGTCTGGCTGCCCTTGGCCTCTTGGGGATACCATCTCACCTGCTTTCCCATCACTGGGGCATGGTAATTTCCTTCCTATGGAAAAGAACTGTCCTCCTTCTCAAGGTGTCCATGGTCAAAACTGAGATTCTTCTTCCCCAGTTCCATATATCCAAGGATTCCTCAGTGACAAAAGCTGCCAGGACAAACAGGTCTGGCTGGCTTGGCTTCCCAGGGTCCACCTGACAGGTCTGGCTGATGTTGGGATGTCAAGGGCTGCCTCTCATCAGCTCCTGAAGCACAGGTGCTCTGTGCTTTCTTTGCTATGGAAAAGAACCATCCAACTTTTCAGATGCTCATTGCCAAACTTGGTACTCTCCCTAAAAAATTTCCTGTAGGTAAGGGCATATTTGAGAAAAAAACTTGCCAGCTCTGGCTGGCCTTGGCCTCTGGTGGTCACCTCTCATCTGCCCCTGAAACACTGGGACTATGTTCCTTCCTTCCTATGGAAAAGAACAGACCTTCTTGCCAAGGGACCATGGCAAAACTCAGGATTTGGCCTCCCAAATTTTGTATATCCAAGGATTGCTCCGAAACAAAAGTAGCCAGGACAAACAGGTCAGGCTGGCCCTGTCCTCTGGTGATTTTCTTAAATTCTGATCTGAACGTTTTCATTTGGAAAAACTTTGGAGAGATCTCCCAAGGAGGGGTTTTGAGGCCTCAGAGACATGGCCACTACATATGGACAAAGGAGCTCTGTGCTCGGTGCCGTTGTGGTGGTTTTGCATCATGGAAGTGATGTTCTAAGGGAAGCTGCTAGCAGTTTCCTCCTTGTCTGACAAAAACCCAATCAGTAATTAGCTTTGAGAATTGACAATCTGTTAAACCATTAAGGAAACTGTAAATGCCTCTGTGAAGACACACGTTAAAGATGAAAAAGCCTGGGAGGGTCTCTTTCCCTTCTGGCTGGCACAGAGGTAACAAGGCTGACCCAGCCCCCGTCTCAGCCAGGGCAGCCCAGGCGGCTCCTGCCGTGGGGCCGGGCCCCTTCCCAGGGACCCCGCCAGGCCCCATCGGCTGCCGGGCAGGGCAGGGGAGGCCGCGGGGCCGAGGCCGGGCTGGGCCATGGCTGCAGTTCCAACATCTGGGCACTGCTGAGCCCTGCCCCGCCGCCAGCCCGGGCCGAGCCAGGATCCGCCGGGCCCCAGGAGCAGCCCCGGGCCGGGCCGGCTCGGCCAAGGTTCTGCCACCGTTGGGGTTCGCCCACAACCCCCGGGCAGGGGGAGGAGAAGCCATCGGCCCCCGGCCGTGCTGCTGCTGTGTTCTGGCCTGGCTGCTGAGATCCTGGCCCTGCCCCAGCGCGGCCCATCCTGACACAGCCCCAGCGCAGCCGCTGCAGAAACCTCCATCGTAAAACAGCTCCGGCCCAAGGACTGAGCCTGGCTGGGGTCACAGAACCATCTGCAGGTTCTGGGTGAGATATGAACTCTGTCAGTGCTTCCATCCTCCCTCGAGTGAGAGAAAAGGACAAAGTGCAGGCACATAGAGGAGCAACGTGAACACAATGAGGTCCATGAAGAAGAAGTTGAGTCCCAGATGGGAGGGATGAGGAGGTGCCTTGATCTTGAGGCTCTTGTAAATCCTGTTGTAAAGCTATGGAGAAGCATGTAATTGATACATCAGACTCTCATTTTCCCTATAATGCATTGAAAAGTATGGGGAGATGACTTGTTCAGCAAAGGCCTCCATGCTAAAGTAAGCAAATATTGAAGTATCTGTGATTTCATGAGAAGTTTTTACCGAGAAAAGAGCAGAGTGATAAGACCCTGTGCCCTCGGGGAGACAAGACCTCTGTTCCCAAAGATGAAAATTATTTCAGGCATAGATGAAGAGAACCTCTGCTCTTAAACAGCTCACCTTCAAACTAATACCCCACAAGTTGACATGGTGCTTAAACACAGCTGAGGCAAAAGCTGTAAAAAATGGGAGGGACTTGACAAAGTTTTCCAGGTGGCTGCTATTCATGGAAATTAAAAGCCATGGGAGAACAGTTTTCTTGTGGAGAAGTCTCCACAACATTAACAGGAGGAACTTCTCTCCTTAAGTGAACTGAAAAAAAGAATATTGTAGAGGTGGTAAACTGACTGAAAATTTTAGGTTTTGTCTCCTTACATTGTCAGTAAGAAAGAAGAGGTTGTGGGGAGAGGAGAAGTGTTCTGAAAGTTTGGTTCTGATTCTTATTGCTCTTTCTTTTAGCTACTGTTAATAACATTTTCTTTATACCCTTTTAATGTTTTGAGCCTACATTGCCTTTCTCCTAATCCTATCTCACAGCAGGAAATGAGTAAGGATATTCCAGTGAGTGCACTGGTAATTAGCCAACACTCAACCCACCACACTAATTGATGCATAGGCCAAGAAATCTCAAATTGGTGAACCAAAACCACTACAGAAACCTTCCTGATGAGCTGCATGAGAGCAGAGGGAAATCAAGGCAGACCCATGGCTTGTTAGAACTTGCTTGATCCTAATGGAACTTCAGGGCCTGAGAGGAGATTGCACAAAACTTTCCAGAAGCCAAAGGCAGAAGAAACACCCAAAGTGTTTTGAGGCATTAATGGGTCCCACTGAGGTCACTCTCCAACACAGGCTCCTCATGGACTCCTTGCAGGAGAGAACTAGAGGCCAGGACTGCACAAATTTCTCAGAGACTAAGTGTGGAAAGGAAATTCCAAACTACCTTAAAAGCTTCTGAGTACCTCAAAGTATAATGAGCCTAACTGAGTGTCAGTACAAAGCTCTCAAGGGACTAATTACAGCAGATAATTGGAGACCATGATTGCACAAACCTCTCAGAGACTCCAAGGCAAAAGCCAAACCCAAAGTCCTTTGAAAAACCTGCAGTCCCTGGGAGCATTCAGGAGCCCCCAGGGCCATTGCTGAGCAAGGCTCCCCAGGGACTCCTTCCAGCAGATCCTTGAGACCACTGGGATGTGGGCTAGGGGGGGACGCTGAGGGCAGGACAAGGGGCTGACAGTGCCCAGCCTGGCTGGGGCTGTGCCAGGAGGCCCCAGTGCCTCAGGACAAGGTGTCTCCTCCCAGCCCTTGGTGGCACAGACCCTGCTGAGCCCCAGGGCACCAAGACTTGGCTTCTCTTTGTCCCCACCTGTCATCACTGCCTGCAGTTCTCTGCTCTGCCTGGGGCCTGGGGACACTTTCTCAGTTGTGTCCCTCAGTGGGACCCATTAAAAGTCCAAGAAACTTTGGAGTGTGATTCTGACTTGGAGTTCCTGAGAGGATTCTTCAGCTCCCTCTCAAGGGCTGATGTTCAGGGCCTGAGCACAAAGCCCCAGAGGGTCATTAAAGTCCTTGTGCTGTGTCTGTGCTGCTGAGCTGGGCTGGGCTCCTGGCCCAGAGGCAGCTCCTGGTAACCAAGAAGAGCTTCAAAAGCACATTTCTCTTGATGAGCAGCTCCTGTTCCCAGCCCAGCAGGGCTGGGGCACTGCCTGCAGCCACCCTGGGCACAGCACAGAGGCACAGAGAGCTTCAATCAGTCAGGGCTGGGAAGGTGCTGAGAAGTGCCTGAGGCACAATCACTGCCAGCCCTTGGCACAGGAACCTCTGGCTGCAGGACAATGCAGCTGCAGCTCCTGGAATGATCTCCTAAATCTGGAACATCTCAATGCCTGCAGACTCTGTGAGTACAACTCTGGGTATTTCTCGTGCAGGGGAGGTGAAATGCTCATGAAGCTCTGGCATGCTGAGGGGTTCTGGTCAGTCATAGAATATTACTAAGAGAAGGATTTTGATAAAAAAGAGGAAATTTCGTAAGGCTTTATATTCAGTTGCATAATATTAGGGAATTGCAGGGAGAAGGGATAAATATTAAAGGTTCATTAGGAAGTAATAATGATGAATTTTGACAACAGCCTGAGAGATCTGAGCTGTTACTTTTAGTGATCAGTAGTTCACAGGAGATCCCTAATGTGCTTGCAGCCACTCTGCCCTTGGACAGCACCAGCATCACCTTTGCTGGAGCCATCGTGCTCAGTCTGAGCTGTCCTTTCTCCAAGCTGCAAACAGAACCTGCCCCTAGCCAGTGCCCTGCAAACAGGCAGGGTTCTGTAGGGCCAAGGAGAGCGCACAGAGATTTGTGGTCTGTGAGTGCTGGCACAGAGAGATCAGGCACAGGGAAACACCTGCAGGAGGAAAATCTCCAGGAAGCAGAGAGAAGATCAGGCAATGGGAGAAAACGAAAACCCAGAAATGCTGTGGCAGGGAGAATTTAGAGATCTCCACAGGATCCCCTGCAGTGCAGCCCCTCCCTCTGAACAAGCCCCCTCCCTCCTGTGCCCCCAGCCAAGCCTCTGCCCTCAGGGCTGGGGCTCCAAGGCGTGCAGCCCCTCCTGTGCAGGCAGAGCTGCAGCAGAGCCGTGGGGCAGCTCTGCAGCCCCGGGCCCAGTTCCCTCTGCAGGGCACAGGGCTGGGAGCAGCTGCCCGGCCCTGGGGGCTCTGGCAGGGGGCACAGCTGGCTCAGGGTGATGCTGTCCCCAGTGCCGGCTCTGGGCAATGCTGTCAGTGCAGCCAAGGAAGGAGCTGCATCTCCCTCAATCCAATGCCATCATAAGGGCACTTGGAAGTCATCCTGAGATTTCAGTCCAAGCTGGGAGCTTCAATCCGGGGTGCAAACCTGTCCTAGAGCATCTCTGAGTTCTAAGATTGATGGGGAAAGGCAGAGGTGTTGTGACACTGAAAATGCTGCTGGTTGGGTGAAATGAGCAATGTGAGTCCTTGGCTAAAGAAGTGGAGCTGGGCTGTGTTAGATCCATCTGCTCTAAGCAGTACCTGGGGTTTTTTTAGGGGAAGCATGGGAAAGTGATCACCAACCACCTGAGAAATTTTAAAGTCCAGAGAAACTCAGAACAGGTCAGAATGACAGACCATCTCCCCTCTGCGTCCACTCATCACTTTGCCTCACAGAACTTGTTCTGTTCTCCCTGAGTGCAGAGGAAAGGCTAAGGGTTACTGATGTCCAAGAATACCAGAAAAGATATGGGAGAGCTTATAAAGAAATCCCCAGACCTTGAAAATACTAAAGATCATGTTTTTGTGTTCCAGGCGAGAGTATATGGGAAATGGCTTTGATTTTGGTACAGGTATCTCCTCTAACACTTAACTGTCCTTTTCTCCATGAACAGATCCCCATGTGCAGCTCCGCAAATGTCCAACAGCAGCTCCATCAGCCACTTCCTCCTGCTGGCATTGGCAGACACGCGGCAGCTGCAGCTCCTGCACTTCTGCCTCTTGCTGGCCATCTCCCTGGCTGCCCTCCTGGGCAACGGCCTCATCATCAGCGCCGTAGCCTGCGGCCACCACCTGCACACGCCCATGTTCTTCTTCCTGCTCAACCTGGCCCTCACTGACCTGGGCTCCATCTGCACCACTGTCCCCAAAGCCATGCACAATTCCCTCTGGGACACCAGGACCATCTCCTACACAGGATGTGCTGCACAGCTCTTTTTCTTTCTGGTCTTCATTGGATCAGAATTTTATCTGCTTACCATCATGAGCTACGACCGCTATGTGTCCATCTGCAAACCCCTGCACTATGGGACCCTCCTGGGCAGCAGAGCTTGTGCCCACATGGCAGCAGCTGCCTGGGCCAGTGGCTTTCTCAATGCTCTGCTACACACAGCTAATACATTTTCCCTGCCCCTGTGCCATGGCAATGCCCTGGACCAGTTCTTCTGTGAAATCCCACAGATCCTCAAGCTCTCCTGCTCCAAATCCCACTTCAGGGAACTAGGGCTTCTCATGGTTACTGTCAATTTATCATTGTGTTGTTTTGTGTTCATTGTTTTCTCCTATGTGCAGATCTTCAGGGCTGTGCTGAGGATCCCCTCTGAGCAGGGACGGCACAAAGCCTTTTCCACCTGCCTCCCTCACCTGGCTGTGCTCTCCCTGTTCCTATGCACTATCATATTTGCTCACCTGAAGCCCCCCTCCATCTCCTCCCCATCCCTGGATCTGTCGGTTTCAGTTTTGTACTCAGTGGTGCCTCCAGCCCTGAACCCCCTCATCTACAGCCTGAGGAACAAGGAGCTCAAGGCTGCAGTGTGGAGACTGGTGACTGGATGGTTTCAGAACCATTGAACTGCTGGCCAGTTTCTGCAAATCACTTGTAATAAAAGTCATCATTGATAATTCTTGTTGGTTTCATTTTGGAAGTTGTTTTTCTTTCTTTTACTTTTTTCATGTTGTCCACAAAAGTGTCATTGTTTTTGCCATTTCTCATTCTGTTTCTCCCCACGTTCATTGTGACCACAGACTCTGTCAATGAGGGGCTGTGCTCTTGGTGGCATTAAAGGAACTAAAGGATCTCCCAGCAAAGTTTTCTGCAGAGATGCCCTTTTTTTGCCTTCTCTACTGAGAAGGCAACAAAAAGCTGAGAGCTGTAGCAGCAGTGTCTATGTGCAGAGCTGAGGGCAGGTCAGTGCTGGCACAGTAGCACTACTCCTGCTGGCCACACCATTCCTAATCCAGGCCAGGAGCCATTGGCCTTCTTGGCCACCTGGGCACACTGCTGCCTCATGTCCAGCCTGCTGTCCATCAGCCCTTGCAGGTCCCTTTCTGCCTGGCTGCTCTCCAGCCACTCTGTCCCCAGCCTGTAGCACTGCAGCAGGGGTTGTTGTGGCCAAAGTGCAGATTCTGGTACTTGGACTTGTTAAACCTCACCTTGTTGGATTTGGGCCCTGGATCCAGCCTGTCCAGGGCCCTGTGCAGGACCCTCCTGCCCTCCAGCAGATCAACACACACATCCAGCTTGGTGTCATCTGCAAAGATGTCTTTGGTTCCATGGGGTCCCTCAGTGTCACAATGGCCTCTTGGTCACACCAGGCCCTGCACTGTCACCCTGGTCTCCTTGGTTCCAGGAGACCATGCAGAGCTACAATCGTCTCCTTGTTTCCATGGGCCCCCCGAATGTGACAATGTTCTTCTTGGTTCTATGGGGCTTTACACTGTCACAATGTTCTCATTGGTGCTGCAGTTTCACAGTGGCCCCTTGGTTCCATGGGGCCCCAGGGTGTCACCATGTCCCCATGGTCACATGAGGTCCCACACTGTCACCATGGTCTCTGTGGTTCCACAAGTCCCCTCAGTGTCACAATGGACTCTTTGTTTCCACAAGGCCACACAGTGTCACAACGTTCTTCCAGATTCCTTGAGGCCCCATGGTGTCACAGTGGACCCTTGGTTACACAGGATCCTGCAGTGTCACAATGTCCCCTTGGTTCCACGAGGCCCCGCAGTGTCAGAACAGCCCCTTGGTTCCGCTGGGCCCTGGAGTCTCCCAATGGTCTCCTTGGGTTTGCAGTGTCAAAACAGTGAAACCCCTTGGTTATACAAGGCCCTGCAGTGTCACAGTGGCCTCTGTGGTTCCACGAGGACCCAGTGTTACAGTGGAATCCCTGGTTCCATTTGGCCCCACAGCACCACAATGGACCCCTGGTTCTATGGAGCTGCACAGTGTCACCATGGTCCTTTTAGTTCCATGAGGCCCCACAGTATTACAATGGTCCCTGAGTTCCCCTGAGTGTCCCAGTCATCACAGAATGACAGAATCAAATACCCTGGAAAAGATGTTTGAGATCATCAAGTCCAACCAATGCCCCAATACTGCCTTGTCACCCAGACCTTGACACTAAGTGCCACTGGAGAGGGACAGTGACTCCTCCACCTCTCCCCTGGCCAGCCCATTCCAATGCCCACTCACCCTTTCTGTGAAGAACTTCCTCCTATTGTCCAGCCCAAACCTCCCCTGGTGCAGCTTAAGGCTGTGTCTGCTTGTCCTGCCCTCCAGCACATCCACACTCACACCCAGCCTGGTGTCATCTGCAATTTCTGAATGCTGGACTGGATCCCCTCAGCCAGATCATCAGTGAAGATATTAAACAGGGCTGGGCCCAACACAGATCCCTGGGGGACAGCACCAGTGCCTGGGCACCAGCTGGGTGCAGCACCATCCGCACCACTCTCTGGGCCCAGCCTCAGCCAGTTCTTAATTCTCCTAGCGAGGAGGAAACCTGCCCAAGCCGTGGGCTGCAGCTTTTCCAGGGAATGCTGTCAGAGACAGTGTCAAAGGCTTTGCTGAAGTCCAGGTACACAACATCCACAGCCTTTCCCACATCCACAGGTTGGTCAACTGGTCATAAAGGGAGACCAGGTTGGTCAGGCAGGACCAGCCACCCCTAAATCCATACTGGCTGGCTCTGATCCCTTGGCCATCCTGTGGGTGCCCTGTGATGGCACTCAAGGTGATCTGTTCCAGAACCTTGCTGGGCACCCAGGTCAGGCTGACAGGCCTGGAGTTCCCCAGATCCTCCTTCCAGCTCTTCTTGGGGATGGGCTCACACTGGCACCTCCAGTCCTCTGGGACCTCCCTGGTGAGCCAGGACTGATGGTAAATGATGGAGAGCAGCTTGGGGAGCTCATCCACCAGCTCCCTCATCCCTCTGGGAGGGATCCTGTCTGATCCCATACACCTGTGAGCATCTGAGTGGCTCAGCAGGTCAACAACTGCTTCCTCCTGGATTCCAGGGGGCTGTTCTGCTCCCTGTGCCCATCTACCAGCTCAGGAAAACACTTGTCCTTAGGACAGCCTGTCCTAATATTGAAAATTGATACAAACGAGGCTTGGTAGCTTAGAATTAAGGAAAAGACTTTAGTTACTATATTCCCCACTGAATCCAATCAAGAGTAGAAGCTCTCCTCCTCCCTCCTTTTCCTATATTTTTTTCCTTACAGAAGCTCCCAGGTTAAGCTCTAGTTAAGCCTTCACCTCTCAACTTTTCTTTCTGAATAACTTAACAACATCCTTAAACACTTCCTGAGTTTCTGGTACTATTCCTCCTTGAGTTTCCACAAAAGCTCCATAGGCAGCCAGGACAGTAATTTTCCTCACCAGCTCATCTTTTGCCACTGGAACAGGCTGCTCCTTCCCCCTTAACATTACCTTCTTGAAGTGTGTCCATCCTTGTTGGACCCCGTTGTTTTTAAGGGTTGTTTCCCTTAAAAAAATCAGTCCCTGATTCAGTACTCCCCACATCAGCATCCTAAAAAGACCAAAGTCTGCCCTTCCTAATTCCAGACGTTTTGTTGCTGCCCCTCCTTCTTTCACAGAACATTGAAAACTTTATTAGTTTATGGTCACTGTGCCCCAGGCAGCCTCTGAGCCCCACATCTGCCACCAGCCCTTCTCTGTTTGTGAACAGCAGGAGACAGAGCTTTCCATGGCCGTGGGAGTGTTACCAAAAATTCAGTATAGCAGAAAACTCCTTAACCCCAATGTAGCATGAAGAAGCAGCATTCTTTATTCAGCTGGAGGCACAGGGGACAGCTCCTCCCAAAGCCGGGCATGCTGAGTACAGGAAAGTTTCTGTTTATTTTCTCTATTTTGCACACATATTCATTGGTTGTCCTGAACTAAACACATATGATAATCATTTCCCCAAAATCATTAACAAATTCCCCCTCCCCTTTACCCATGTGTTCTTCTGTCCTGGGGCTCTCTCTGGTGGTCTCTGGTGGTCGTGGAGCCCAATGTTCCAGTGGGCCTGGCTGAGCTGGCAGGACACTGAGGCTGGTGAACTTCCAGTTCCCCTTCTCACACAATGGGCATTGTGTGGTTTCCATAGGCCTGGGGTTTGGAGAACAAGCTCCAGGTGTGAGCTCACCTGGTGTAGGCAATTTCTCATCTGGTAACATGAGGTCACAGAGTGGGATATGCCATCAGAGAGTGGGTTATGTGAGGTCATTGGCAGCAATGACATCACAGACCACATATGCAACATCACAGAGCGACCTGTGACATCACATGGCAGAGGACTGACATCACAGAGCAGACTATGACCTCACAGAGCCGGCTGTGACATCCCAGCAGGGCTGTGTGAGATCACTGGGTTGGTCACTCCACCCCAGCTCCCCCTCACAGTTTCTCCCAACAAGTCCAATGCTGTTCATGCCCAGTGGGGTCCCTGTTCCCTGGTATCCCCCCATCCCACCTGAAGCCACAGCTTCCAGCAAAGGATGTTCCACAGGATCCACCCCAGGGACTGACATGGGGACAAGAGGCCAGGGCTGTGTGACCAGGGCATCAAGGACGTGGATTATCCAGGTCACTGTGGCCTGGTTTGGGTTCCCCAGGGCAGGAAAGATGTCTGGCAGCTGGAGCAGGGTCTGGGAAGGGCCTCCAAGGTGGGGCTGGAGCCCTTGGGCTGTGAGCAGAGCCAGAGGGAGCTGGGCTTGTCCAGCCCAGAGCAGGGAAGGCTGAGGGGCTCCTCATCCCAGCCTGGCAGTGCCAGTGAGGAGTTGATGGAGAACACCGAGCCAGGCTCTTCACCAGGGGGCCTGGTGGGAGACAAAAGCCATTGGGTGGAAGGGGAAAGAGGGGAGATCAGCCAGGGCATAGAGCTATGAAATGAGTCAGGCTGGTTTCGGCATTTCCTCAACACCAAGAGCAGCCTGACCTCCCTTCTCCATCCACCACTGACAGCTTTGCAAATCAGGAATTGTTCAAATTGTTTTGCCCGCGCTCCAGAACGAGCATCCTGATACAAGAACTTAATTGTGTTTAAATCTATCACAGATCCACATTTGTCTAAAACCAATTTCAGTATGCAAATCACTTGTGGATGGTGGATTCATCAGATGCTGCTGGGACATTGCACATAGCTCAGGGAAGAGAGTGGTTGTTATTAAATTGTATCCTGTTCAACCATGGTCTGTTGGCCATGAAGAGAAACTTTCTGTGCCTCTGAGTGTCACCAGTCCCTGACACCAAAGGGAAACAAACCCGGTGAGTTGTGGTTCCCACTGCAGGGGCACTTGGACCTTGGCTCTGCACAGGAGAGCTCTTCATCCACTTTCCATCTTTTTCTCCCTCTGGGCATGGAGGGAGCTCATGACTTCAGCGTGTGACTCGTGTGTGCAAAGAGCAAATCTGGGCATGATTGGGGCAGGGAGGGTTTGGGGGGACCTTGGGATCTGTTCTGGGCCCAGAAGGTGTGTTCCATTGCTCTGAGATTGTCTGCTCAGGAAAGTGGATTTTATATCCAGCAGAGGAATGACTTTTGCATTTGATGGAGCTGTGCCTTCCCTTGTGCTTTTGTGCTGAAAAGAAATGAACATCCCTCTGTTTCTCAGGCAGCTCCTTCTCCAAGGAGAGCAGGTGGGAGTTGGAGGCAGGGAGCTGAAAGCTGCAGGTGCAGCCTGGGCTGGAGGGAGCTCAGATTTGCACAAGGCTGCTCTGAGTGCCAGGGCTTGGATGGGGGAAATGGTGGGGTGCAAGTAGGGACAGAGTCTGATTGATTGTCAGCCATGAAGGGTCTTGATTTTCTTATCTATTCAAACTGCATTAGAAGGTACTTGGATTCAGTGTCAGTTGTTGATTGCACATATTAATTTATCAACGGGAATAAAAAATTAAACAGGACGTAAAAAAGATCTTTTCTCCCTGTCTGTTTAAATATCGTGTAGTCTCTTTAAATTGGCTTCTGAAATCTCTCTTCTGAGCCACAAAGGATTTGAAAATTAAAATCAAATAAAAATCCCCAGAGGAATGGCTTGTTAAGGTGTTCTGAATGTTAATGAGCCCTGGGACACTGAATTCCTGCACTGAAGAGCTGAAGGCTGAACAAGCCTCTGCAGCAGTGAAATTCAGCAGCAGCCTCCAAGTTGCTGAGGATGTCAGCAGCCCCCACTGAGGCCATCCCTGCCCAGAGCCCGTGGGGGAATGGGCAGCCAAGGAGAGCGTCCCTGGGGCTGGGACAGCACAACTCAGAGGCACCAGGGGCTCCAGCTGGGAAATGGAGTGTGGAATGGGGCTGGGAAAGCCCTGCCTGGGCTGGGCCAAGCAGGACAGACAAGCCCTGACCCCCATCCCCCAAACAATTCTCTCAAGGAGACATTTTAAAGGAATTTCCATTGTTTGTGTACTCTGAGTTGGACTCCCTGGCAAAATACCAGTACAAGGGATTCTCAGGAGCTTGAAACAACAAAACAGCCTTTACTGGGAACTTTATGAATTAGAGAACTTTTGGCAAAAGGTTTATTATGACATTGTAGTGGTTTTGGTTTTTAATTTAGGAATTTTTGTAATCTTGAGGTTTCTTAATTAATGTATTGATGAGTGTGGTGGGGTTTAGTGTTGGGTAATTATTTATGTATTTATTTTGTTTTTAGATAGGATTAGGAGAAGGGTTAAAGAGGCCTAAAATTTTAAAAGGGTATAAAGAAAATTTTACTAAAAGTAACTAAAACAGAAAAGGTAGTAAGAATTAAAATAAACTTTTTAGAACCCTATTTTTTTACAACTTTTGATTTTCACTGACAATTTAAAGAAAGGAAACTTAAAATTTCTAGTTAGTTTAATATTTCTAGAACAGTCTTTTTTACTTAGGGAGAGAAGCTTTTCTAGTTAAGGTAATGGAGAATTTTTTTTACAAGTAGAAAATGTAGGTTTTTTGTGATTCCTAATTTTGTCATGGATAACAATTGTCTGGGGAACTTTGTTATTGTGAGGTTGTTTTTATTGCTACAAGTTTTTTTGACATCTTGTGGATGGGCCATGTTGACTTATGGGGTACTGTTTTAAAGATGAGTTATTTAAAGGTAAATATCTTTGTTATTTACTTTAAAAATTCTTTTTATCTCTGGAAATAGAGATCTTCTCTTGGGGACACTGGATTACTTTTTTTTTTCCCCTGTTAAAACTTTTTATGAATTTGCAGTGATTTTAACATTTGTTTATTTTGCATGGAGGTTTTTTCTTTATATTAATTTGAATTATTTTATAGTTTTATGAGTTATAATGAAAATATTTTTTTATTTAGAATTTATAAGAGGATTTTAATTTTAGGATTAAGATATTTTTTTCTTCTTTTTTATTTGGGAATTAATTTCTTCTTTACTGACTTTGATGCTTTTATGTTGTTTTTTAATATGCTTGTAGTTTGTTTTACTTTTACTCGAGGGAAGATTGAAGTATTGAAAGGGTTAACACCTGACCTGCCAGTAACTTGTGGTGGAAGTTGTGGTTGGGTTCTGTTAAGGTTGGTTTTATGATTGGCCTTTGGGATTTTTTTGTGTTTAATTTTAGTTGTTGAGGTTTAGGTTATAGGAGTTTTTGGGTTTAGTTTTGTTTAGGGGGATGGGACTTGATTGTAAGATTTTAAAAGCTGTGGCTAACTTTGTTCTGGTTGGGGTTTTGTAGCCTCTTTTGTTTTCCTATTTGGGAGTTGTTGGGGTTTGGTTTGGTTAGAATGGGGCCAATGGGGGGGGGGAGGCAGCCTGGGGAGGGGGGAAGGGGCTCGGCCCTTCTAAGGGCTGCTTGGTTTGGTTTGGTTTGGTTTGGTTTGGTTTGGTTTGGTTTGGTTTGGTCTGGTCTGGTTTGGTTTGGTTTGGTTGAGATGGGGGCTGGGGCCAGGGCCTGCTGCTTCTTTGTTGACTGGAAAAGAAAGAGGAGGTTCCTGGGTTTTTTCATCTTTAACATTTGTGTTTAACAGAGGCATGTTCAGTATCTTAGTGGTTTAACAGATTGTCAGTTACACAAAAAGTTTTCTGTTACTTTTTAAAATTCTTCTCATCTCAAACTACGACAGACATTCAATCAACAAAAAAAACTTCTTAAAGCATTGACTTGGCCCATTCGACTTCACAAACTCTCAGCCTGTTAAATATAATGTTAATCAAAATTTGCAGGAGCACAGAAACAGAAGAAGAAGACACAGAAAGAGAGAAAGACAAAAAAGATACAGAGAAGCACACACACACACAGGTACCAGCTGCTGGATTCCAGCCATGTTCAGATGGAAATTCCAAGAGGAGGAAGGGTCAAGATGTGTGCTTGCCTTGTGGTCAGCCTTCAATACCCCTTGGCCTTTCTGGGCCCTTCCCCCAGGTGGGACTTGGGCTCATTTGGTCCCTCAGGAGCTGGGCTGGGGGCTCCAGAGGTGGCTGTGGAGCATTGCCTGTGCTGTGCCAGGGACTGGCAGACACTGCTGGGCTGGGATGGAGGCTCTGGGGGGATTGGGGTTCCAGGGCAGGGCAGGGCTGGGGTTCCATGACAGGGCAGGGCTGGACCTGCCCCTTCCTCCCCCACACACAAAATTTTTGGGCCATCAATCTCCTCCAGTCTGTCACAACACGCAGTGTTGGAGATGAAATCCCATTTCTGGCCATGGGCACCTGGCTGAGAAGGACAGTTCTTTTCCATAAGAAGGAAAGCACAGAACCCCAGTGTTTGGAAGGGAGGTGAGAGTCACTCAAGGCCAAGGCCAGCCAGACTTGTCAGCAATGACAGATTTTTTCTGGGAGCCGTCTTTGGATTTAGGGAATTTTAGAGATGGAACCCCAGTCTTGACCATGACTGCCTGAAGAAGCAGGACAGTTCCTTCCCATAGGAAGGAAAGCATGGAGCCTTCCCCACTGTTTTGGAAACAGATGGGAAGTGACCCTTGTAAAACCACTGCCAGCCAGACTTGTCCTGGCAATATTCTTTTGGGAATAATTCCTATGTATAATGAAATTTGGAGGTGAAATCCCAATTCTGGCCATGGGGGCCTGGAGGAAGACAGTTTTTTTCCATAGGAAGGAAAGCATGGAGCCCCAGTGTTTCAGTAGCAGATGAGAAGTGACCCTCAACATGCCGAGGTCAGCTGGACCGGCCAGGCAGTCAACAGGAAGCCAAACCAGCCAGACTTGCTCTGTGTTCCCTTGGTTTTATGGGGCCCCAACAGGGTCACAATGGCCCACTGATTACTGATTATGCAGGGTCATAATGGACCCTAAGTTCCAGAAGGCCCAGAAGTGTGACAATGATCCCAATGATTCCATGCGGCCTTGCAGTGTCACAAGAGTCTCCATGGTTCCCCAGACCACACAATGTCACGTGACTCCTCTGTTCCATGAGCCCTGCAATGTCACAATGGACCTTTAGACCCCGGGGGTTTGCAGTGTCACAATGGTCTCCTTTGGCTCCACAGTGTCACAATGGACCATTGATGACAGGAGGCCACTCTGTGTCCCCCTGGAGCTTTGGTTCCACGCAGCCCTGGAGTGTCACAAAGGCCTCTTGGTTCCATTAAGGCTGTGAAGTATCTTAATTGTCTCTCCATGATTCTATGAGGCCCTGCAATGTCACAATGGACCTTTGGCTCCATGGGGTCTCCCAGTGTCACAATGGCCCTTGGTTCCATGAGGCCCAGCAATGTCACAGTGCTCTCCATGGCCATGAGGCTCCACAGTGTCACAATGGTCCCTTGGTCTCACAGGGCCCCACAGTGTCACAATGGTCCCTTGGTTCCATGGCCCTGTGCTGCTGCATTCCCCCCTCCCCTTCTCAGCCCGCCCTGCCAGCTGAGAAATGCTCCTTGGGCCTCGGCCTTGGCCAGCAGCCCCTGGGCTCAGCTCCTCTGCAGCTCATCACAAACACTGTCTGCTCCAGGCACTGCTGCTGCCCAACCAGCTCCTGCTTTCTGTAGGAGCAGCCCTGGGAACTGGTTTTGTGTCCTCAGTGGCACAACATCCCTGTTCTCCCGTGCCAAAGAAAGCTGCTGATGCCAAGTGTGGCCAGGATGAGCCATTGCTGGGACTGAAGCCCCTCTGGTGGGGCCCTGCAAACAGCGCTCCAAAAGGAGCCCTTGGAGCTCTCCTGGGCCAGCGACTCCCTCTGAGTGGGGCCTCTCCCAGCCGGGAACTCTCCCGTCTGCTGCACTCGGGGATCCTGAACAATGACAGAGCCTGGGCTGATCCCCCACTCCTCCAGGCTCAACCCTTGGCCTGCTGGGGAGATGCCAAAGGATCCACAGGGAGCATTTCCTGCCCTGAGGGGAATTTCTCCCAGGTGCCTTGCACTGACTCTTTGTGTCTGTGTGCACACAGGAGTGCCTGTGCTGGGGAAATGCGGCAGAAATGCTGCTCTCTGAGGGGTTTGAGTGCCTTGGATAGCTGAGTCAGTCAGGCCTCTAAGAAATGTTCAGTCATGAGGTATGAGCTAAGTTAAATGCTTCTGAGAGCTGTTCTTTTGTTAAGTTGTTACTTTTAATGGAAGTTAGTAGGTAAGTTAAATGCTGTTATTTGTTATATCTCTGTTAAATTGCAAAGTCATAGATTATAAGTTCAGTTCAATACAGTCAGCTGCCGTTTTTGGCTAAATTGTGTCATTTAATTAATCAGTTAAGCTTAAGGTATAAGTTAAGTCCTGTTAAGTTTGATCTCTGTTAAGCTTTTATCTCTTTATTCCTTTTATTCTCTCCCTCACTGTCCTTGTGTCACACACACAGGGACAGTTCATAGTTCATTTCTGGTTTGACTGCCTGGTTTTTTTTTGGTTTTGTTGTTGCTTTGTTTCCCTGCTGTGCCTGAAGTGTCCAGTCTGGAGCACAGTGACTCTTGCTAAGGAACTTTGTCCTGCTGGCCCCTAATGTAAAATCTGATTTTGCTGATCCCTTGCTGGGGATTTTTTCAGCGCTCTCAAGCCCTTTTTCAGGACAGGGTGAAGGAGCCCTGGCCCAGGCTCTGGCCCTGGGGGACATGGGGATGCTGCCAGGGGGTCCCTATCCCCCTGTCCCACCCCCAGGGCCCCGGCCCCCGTCCCCATGTCAGGCTCTGGGGTCAATCTCATGGAACATCCTCTGGGGGAGGCTGCAGCACTGGGGGTGGGGGGACCTGGGGGGACAGGGGACCCTGCTGTGCATGAGCAGGGTTGGACTGCTCTGGGGGGAAATGTGACAGAGGGCTGGGGCAGAGTGACCTCCCAAGTGACCTCTCAGAGCCCCTGTGATGTCACACAGCCATCTGTGATGTCACACAGCCCCCTATGATGCCACACAGCCCTTTTGCGATGTCACACAGTCATCTGTGATGTCACAGCCCACTCAGAGATGTCACACAGCACCCTTGTGATATCCCAGAGCCAGCTGTGGGATGTCACCCTGGAATGTCATGCAGCTGCACTGTGATGTCAGAGGAAACTCTGTGATGTCAGAACATCACCATGTGATGTCACGGTCTGGTCTGTGATGTCACAGCCTTCTCTATGATATTACACAGCTACCTAGTGATGCCACAACCCATTCTCTGATGTCACACAGCCACCCTCTATGATGGCAGGATCTGCTCTAAGGCCTCACACCCTACTCTATGATGTCACAGAAAGCTGTGTGATGTTCAACCCCCTCAGTGATGTCACAAAACCCTCTCTGTGATGCCATGCTTCCACTCTGTAATGTCACAGAACACACTTTCACCTCACATCCCACTCTATGATGTCATACAGTCATGCCATGATGTCACAGCCTGCTCTGTGATGTTACACAGTCCCCTCCATGATGCTGTAGCTGCTCAATGACCTCACAAAACAAATTCTGTGATGTCATAGCCCATTCTGTGACCTCACACAGCCCACTCTGTGCTGTCTCACAGCCCCTTGCTGACATCACAGCTGCTCTGTGGCTCCATGACACAGCCACAGAGGTGCTGCTGTGACACAGCCCTCTTGGGGACATCCCACAGCCCCTGCCAGTGCTGAGCCCCTGTGAGCTCTGTCTGTGCCCTGCTGGTGTCCCTGAGGTGCCCTGGCAGTGCCCCAGCCCTGCTGGGCTGTGCACAGGAGCTGCTCCTGCCCAGAGCTGTCTCTCTGCAGCGCTGCCCTTGCCAGGAGCTGCCTCTGGGCCAGGAGCCCAGCCCAGCTCAGCAGCACAGACACAGCACAAGGACTTGAATGACCCTCTGGGGCTTTGGTGCTCTTTGCATCAGACTCAGTCCATCTGAGTGTGCTCAAAGAACTTCTCAAGAAGTCAACGTGCGATTCAAAGTCCAAACTCTCTTTAACTTTAATGGGTCCAGCTGAGGGACACAACTCATGTGAAAGTGTCCCCAGGTTCCAGGTAGAGCAGAACACTGGAGGCAGTGATGACAGGTGGGGACACGCAAGAAAAAGGTTGTTAGGAAGGATGAAAGTTTGACAAGAAAGTCTCACAGATATGTATGCTTAGCATAAAGAGTTTTAAATGTAGGATCTGAAGAAAGAATAGAGATAGAAGCAAGATTTGATATAGAAGAATTGAATTGCTGAGCCAGTCTTAGTGGATAACCAAGGAGGCAAAGGGTATGTTAGTTAGAAGGGGTTTTTATGACTTATAGCAAAGGATAAACCCACCTCCAACAAGAAGATGTTTTTACCAAGAAAGAAGATAGCACAGACAAATAAGCCTGCTGATGTGACAAGCAGGAAAAAGGTCTCAGAATTTTCCACTGCAAGAAAACTGAATAACAACTTCTAGCTTAAACTGTAATGTACTAACTTTTCGTGACTGGAGAATAGTAACATGAATATGGTAATTGTAGTAGTTATGACAGGCTATAGGTAATAGTTAAGGTATAGATTGGTTCTTCTGTATTAAGATGCTTAGCAAAGAAATGTATATAATGCATTGTAACCAAAGCCAAAGGGTCTCCAGGCCTGCCTGCAGCTGGAGCTGACAGCTGTAGGCACAGCTCTGTCAACTACAACCCTGGACTGCTGTAAACTCGTGGATGGAATAAACTGCAATTTGGGGAGCCGCCTGGAGTCCCGCATCCCTCATTTTGGCTCTTACAAAAGGTGTCTCTGGTGCTGAGCAAACCTGGATGTGTTTCAGAAATGCAAAGGGCCAAGGCCTGAGCCCCAGCCCCTGGCAAGGCAGATCCTGTCCCTCCCTCAGTGCTCAGGGCTCTTCCCGGGATGGGCACTGGCATGTGGGGATGGGCAATGCCCAGGACAGGACCATGGGGCGGCCCCTGCCAGGCTGCTGAGCAGGGACAAAGAGGCAATGAGGCCCCAGGGCTGCAAGGGTCACTTGTCCCCTCGTGGCCTCAGGCCCAGGGCCAGCAGCCATGGCCAAAGTGCTGCCCAAGTTGGCTCTGTCAGGGCCTGGCAGCTGCTGCCCATCCCTGTGCCCTGTGCAGCCCAGGCTGTGCTAGGGTGTCCCTGCCCTGGCCTCTGTCCCTGCAGGCTGTGCTCATCCCCCGGCTGCCCCACCTGGCTGGCCCCTTCCTCTGCTGACAGCTCTGCCTCCTGCCTGCCTCTGCCTGCCCACACAAAGCCTTGGGCTGCTCCAGGCTCCTTCTGGGGGACGTGTTGCACCACAGCCCTGCCCTGGCAGGGAAATTCCTTTCTCTTTGCTCCCAGTCTGGGCTTCCCCAGCTGCCCTTGGTATTAATTTTTTCTTTCTCTGGCTGTTCTCTACCATGTCAAAAGGATCCACCATCTCTCAAACCACCCTTCAATCCCTCCCAGGGCTCTCCTCTGCTGTCCTCAGTCTCCACCCCACTGAGCCCAGTGCTCCTGTGTCCCTATGGAGTGGTCAAGTGCTTGAGGCCAAGAGCACCTGGACAAGAGGGACAGCTCTTTTCTACAGGAAGGAAACCACAGAATCCCAGGGTTTGAAGGCAGATGAGAAGCTGTCACCAGAGGCCAAGGCAAGCCAGATCTGTCTGTCCTTGCAGCTTTTGTCTGAAAGCAGCCCTTGGATATATGGGGAGTTTTGGGGGTGGAATTTCATTTCAGCCATGGGTTCCTGGACTGGAATGACAGTTCTCCATAGGAAGGAAAGGGTGGAGCCCCAGTGTTTCAATGGCTGATTAGAGGCAGCCCCAAAGAGGCCAAGGCCAGCCAGACCTGTTGTCAGGGAGGAATCCTTGGATAAACAGATTTTGGGAGGCCAAACCCCACTTTTGTCTTTGGGCATCTGGACAAGGACAGTTCTTTTCCATAGGAAGGAAAGTACAGAGCCCCAGAGTTTCAAAGGCAGATGAGAGAGCTGGCCCTCAGGAAGCCAAGGGTACCTGGAGAGTTTTGGAAGTTTTTGTCTGGAAATATCCTTGGATATAAGGAATTATGGAGGCTGATTCTCCATTTCAGCCATGGATGCCTGGACTTTAAAGACAGTTTTTTCCATGAGAAGAAAAGCACGGGCCTGCAGTGTTTTGAAGGCAGATGAGAGGTGGTCCCCAGGAGGCCAAGGCCAGCACAGACTGTGTTTTGTGAGGTCACAGATTGGGCTATGACATCACAGTTTGTTGTGTGAGGTCATGGAGCAGCTACAGCATCATAGAGGGGACTGTGTGACATACCAGAGCAGGCGGTGACATCATGGCATGGCTGTATGACATCACAGAGCAGGCTGTGAGATCAAAATGTGAGCCGTGACATTACAGAGTGGCAGTATGACATCACAGAGAGGGTTTTGTGACATCACTGAGGGGGTTGTGACATCACAGAGCTAGCTGTGATGTCATAGAGTAAGGTATAGGCCCAAGAGCAGACACTGTCATCATAGAGGGCAGCTCTGTGACATCAGAAGTGTGTTGTGATATCACCAAGTGGCTGTGTATCATCATAGAGCAGGTTGTGACATCACAAAACCAGCAGTGACATCACACGGTGACATTGTGACATCACAGAGGCTTCTGTGACATCACAGAGAAGCTGTACCACATCATTGGGTGACATCTCAGAGTTGATTCTATGACATCACAGGGGCTCTGTGACATAACAGGGAGAATGTGTGACATCACAGGGGCTGTGTGACGTCACTGGTGCTGTGTGAGGTCACTCTGCTTTGCCCCAGCTCACAGTTCCCCCCAGAGCAGTCCAACCCTGCTCGTGCACAGCGGGGTCCCATGTCCCCCCGGGTCCCCCCACCCCTGGCGCCTCCCCCAGAGGATGTTCCATGAGATCAACCTCAGAGCCTGACATGGGGACGAGGGGCTGGGGCCCTGGGGGGTGGGACATGGGGACAGGGACCCCCCAGCAGCGTCCCCGTGTCCCCCAGGGCCAGCAAAAATCCCCAGCAAGGGATCAGCAAAAACCAGATGTAACATTAAGCAACAGCACCAGAGAGTTCCTTGGCAAGAGTCACTCTGCTCTTGATGGGACACTTCAGGCACAGCAGGGAAACAAAGCAACAACAAAACCTCACAAAATCCAGGCAATCTAACCAGAAATAAACCAAGAACTGCCCCTGTGTGTGTGTGTGAGAAAAGGACAGTGAGGGCAAGGATTAATGGAATATGGTCCAAAAGCTTAACAGCCCTCAAACTTAACAGGACTTATTCCTTAACCCTAACTGATACCTTCCACTTCACAATTAACCAAAAGAACAGCACTTAACAGAATTTAACCTAACTTAAAACATATGACTTAGCAATTTAACAGAGGAATAATGGTTATTAATATTCAAGTTAGCTTTTTACTTATATTAAGCTTAACAACTTAGCAAAAGAACAATTCTCAGAAGCATTTAACTTAGCTCATACCTCATTACTGAACATTTCTTAGAGGCCTGACTGACTCAGCTATGCAAGGCACTCAAACCCCTCAGAGAGCAGCATTTCTGCCGCATTTCCCCAGCACAGGCACTCCTGTGGGCACACAGACACAAAGAGTCAGTGCAAGGCACCTGGGAGAAATTCCCCTCAGGGCAGGGAATGCTCCCTGTGGATCCTTTGGCATCTCCCTAGCAGCCCAAGGGTTGAGCCTGGAGGAAGAGGGGATTTTCCCAGGCTCCATCATTGTTCAGGATCCCCGAGTGCAGCAAACGGGAGAGTTCCCGGCTGGGAGAGGCCCCACTCAGAGGGAGTCGCTGGCCCAGGAGAGCTCCAAGGGCTCCTTTTGGAGCGCTGTTTGCAGGGCCCCACCAGAGGGGCTTCAGTCCCAGCAATGGCTCATCCTGGCCACACTTGGCATCAGCAGCTTTCTTTGGCACTGTGAGAACAGGGATGTTGTGCCACTGAGGGAACAAAACCAGTTCCCAAGGCTGCTCCTACAGAAAGCAGGAGCTGGCTGTGTTGCAGAAATGATTGAAAATTATATTCTAGTTAATAGATGCCTAGATTAGTGAAACAATATAAAGTTAGCATAAGTAGCAGTAGTTATGCTAAGGCCCCATAGGCCCGGTAAACTTCAAGTGAACTTTAGTGCTTTAGTGCCAGGTAGATCGGAGGATGTATTATCTAGAGAATGTACTAAACCTTATCTATGGAATGCACCTTTTGGCTGAGTAACGGATGTCATGGTGTACCTAATAAATCTCTGTATGCTATCTCTAAAAGCGTGCAGGGAGATGTTGGGTGTATCATGACGTTGATTAAAAATGCTTAGCAATGCACATGGAGTAAATGAAGCAATCATGTTAAGAAAGATATATAAACCCTGTAAATTCTGTGGCAAATTGGGGCTCTGACTTTGGACAATAGTCCTCAGGTCCCCAGGGCCCTCAATAAAGCACCACATAAAACAACTTTGTTGTTTTGTGTCTTTCTACTCGGATCGGGCAACAGTTTTCTGGCGACCGCGGCAGGACTCCGAAGGTGGCTGGGGCGGCTCACGTCCCGATCCACTCCACGCCGGCACCGAGGGATTCTCGGGGAGTCATCGGTTCGTGCCCGACCCCTGCGCCTGTCGGACGACTGTGAGGAGGTAAGCCCGAAGGTGCTTTATTTCTGATATTGGTATTGGGGTGCCTGTCCATAAGACGAGGTGGTAATCCTCGCAGGATTGGGCTAAGACGTCTGGTTGGGAAGCCTAGGCGCCGGCTGTCAGACGCGGCGAAAGCTGCGCAGGTCCGGCACTTGCCACTCGCGGCGACGAGAAGCGGCAAGATTGGTTTTGGTTGGTTTGGTATCTAATAATAATCACGCTGTTGTTTTTGCTGTTTATTTTTGCTGTTTATGTTTGAAATAATTGAGCTTTATAGTTTTGTTGGTGGTGCTTGGTGTTGTATTTGCTGTTTGCTTTTGCTGTTTATGGTTGGAATAGTCGAGCTGTTGATATTTATAGTTTTGCTGGTTGTGCTTAGTGCCGGTGTGTATTGGTGGTTGCGGCTGATTGTTGTAAGGTTATTGAAGTAAGATGCCATTTAAAGCGTTTAAAACTATGGTCCAGTCTAACAATAACATACCGGGAAATACTCCGCTAGGTTGCTTATTGAAGCGGTGGAGGAGTGAAGGATTTTATCAGGATTTGGAGAAGGAAAAGATGATTGATTATTGTAATCATTGGTGGCCGGAATATGAAAGGGTAGGACCGGAGTGGCCGGTGAATGGGTCTGTGGATTATGAAGTGATCACTCCTTTAATGCAGTTTTTAAGGCGAAATGAGAAATGGGATGAGGTGCCGTACTTAGATTTATTCTATCTCCTAAGGGAGAAAAAGGAGTGGCAGAAGGAATGTGGAATAATGGTTTTGGAGTTAAAGAATGCGGAATGCGGAGGGTGCAAAGAAAAATCTAAATGTACTCAGTGTTTGGCTTTAACCTCCCGACTAGAGGAGGATTTATCCCCGTTCGTGGCTCCAAGTGTTCCCTCAGCCCCTGCTCCGGTTTCCCTTTCTTCATACCCGCCGCTACCTAGAGATAGTAGTAGCGATGATAGTGAGGAGGAAAAACCGGGGGAAAGTAAGAAGGAACGCAGAACTATAAAAATACAGCCTCATACTCCCTCTCCCGGCCCTTCTGGAAATGTGCAAAGAACTCCTCTTGCGAATTGGACAAGGCAAGGGTGGAGAAATCTTGGGGAACCTAAGTTAATAGCTCCCTTGAGGGAAGCAGTGGGACCCCAGGGGGATAGGGTACTGATAAAGGTGCCCTTTTCCCCCGGAGATCTGGTTATTTGGAAGCAGTCTGCAGGAAGCTATCGGGAGGATCCAGAAAGGATGGCACGGGTGGTAAAAATGATAATTAGAACGCAGAACCCGGACTGGAATGATTTGCAGGTGTTGTTGGTCACATTGATGGATTCCACAGAAAGGGAGATGGTTTTAAAAGCAGCAAAGGAGAGAGCTAGAGAGGCTATAAGGTTACAGTTAGCAGAAGGAACTGTTAATGATTTGGTCCCGAGTGAAGATCCGGGATGGGATCCGAATACAAGCAGGGGTATGAGCGCAATTAAAGAATACCAGGAATTGTTGCTGGAAGGGATCAGAACCGGTATGCCCAAGACATTGAATTGGTCTAAACTGTATTCAGTAAGACAGGACAAAAGCGAGTCCCCATCAGCATTCCTAGAGAGACTGAAGGAAACTGCCAGAAAATATACTAATTTGGAAGTAGAGGATGAGCCAGGGAAGCTACAGCTTGCATTAATCTTTATGGGACAATCTCAAGATGATATCCGAAAGAAGTTACAGAAATTAGAGGGAGAGGATACCCGCAACTTGGATAAAATGCTGGAGGTAGCCTGGAAAGTATATAACAATAGGGAAAAAGAGACTGCCAAGAGGCAGCAAGCAGGGATTCTAGCAGTAATTCAGCAAACTGGAAATAGAGGGAGGGGTAGAGGTGGATCTATGCGGGGCCGAGGAATGGGTCGCGGTAGGGGAGGATTTCAAAACACAGGGGGACGGGGACAAATTCTGGGACCCGACCAGTGTGCCTTTTGTCGCCAGATAGGCCATTGGAAGAACGAATGTCCAGTAAGGAACGGGATGAACGGGGTGGGAATGAATAGCAGTATGCCAGCAAGCTACCCGATGACTCCAGGAGATGTCGCTCAAGCTATGGTCCTGGGAAACTATCAGAATCAGAGCTGACTAGAACAGGATTTGAAGGTTAGGTTAGAAATCGAAGGGAAAGAGCAGGAATTTACTATAGATACTGGGGCCACTTATTCGGTTTTAAATAAACGATTGGGACCAATCAGTGACACTACAGTGCAAGTAGTAGGAGCAATGGGCCAGTTGGAAGAAAGGCCGTTCCTACAGCCATTAAATTTAAGATTTGGAGGAAAAGAGTTAGATCATCAATTTTTATATATGCCCAATTGCCCCAAGTCACTATTCGGAAGGGATTTGCTATCTCTTTTGAATATGAAAATTCTGTTTGAGGATGGAAGAGTTAAAGTAGAAGTCCCTGAGGAAGAAATAGCCAAATTATTTGTAATTAAGGAAGTGGAACCCACCCCTATCCCTGAGGAGGTGGAACAGGCTGTGGTACCATGGGTATGGGAGACAGGAGTCCCGGGGAAGTCCAAAGCTGCTCAACCAGTAATAGTGGAATTAAAAGAAGGGGCACAACCTGTAAATATAAAACAGTATCCTATTAAACTTGAAGCCAAAAAGGGGGTCGCTCCTCTCATAGCCCAATTTTTAACACAAGGAATACTGGAAGAATGTGAATCAGAATACAATACCCCTATTTTCCCCGTAAAGAAGCCTAACGGTAAGTATAGATTGGTACAGGATTTACGGGCAATTAATAACATTGTTAAGGATATTCACCCGGTGGTTGCAAATCCATATACTCTGTTAACATCTGTGTCTGAAAAATTTAAATGGTTCACTGTGATTGATTTGAAGGATGCATTCTTCTGCATTCCCTTGGCATTGCAAAGTAGGAAATATTTTGCCTTTGAATGGGAAAGCCCAGACACGGGTCGTAAGAAGCAACTCACCTGGACGAGAATTCCCCAAGGATTTAAAAACAGTCCCTCGATATTTGGGAATCAGTTGGCAAAAGAATTGGAAGGATGGCAGATGACTGAGGTAAGAGACTCACCGTCCTCATACGTGATTTTGCAGTATGTCGATGATATTTTTCTAGCCACTGAAGAGAAAGAATTGTGTTTGAAACTTACAATAGCATTGTTGAACATGCTGGGCCAGGCTGGATATCGAGTATCAAAGGAAAAAGCACAGCTAGTAAGGGAAAGTGTGATTTACCTGGGTTGTGAAATCATTCAGGGTCAGAGACGGTTGGGAATCAACCGAGTGGAGGCCATTTGCGCCATCCCGCTCCCAAGGAGTCATCAAGAATTAAGATCTTTCTTGGGGATGGTAGGATGGTGTCGATTGTGGATTCTGAATTTCGGGTTATTAGCAAAACCATTGTATGAGGCCCTGAAGGAACCACAGCTGAACTGGGACAGGTTAAGGAAGAATGCCTTTCAGAATTTAAAGCAAGCCCTGAAGGAGGCCCCGGCTTTAGGGCTCCCGGATCTAAGCAAGGACTTTCAGTTGTACGTGAATGAGAGACAAAAATTGGCTCTGGGAGTGTTAACTCAACGGATCGGGTCATGGAAACGCCCGGTGGGATACTTCTCGAAGCAGCTGGACACAGTTAGTGCTGGTTGGCCGTCGTGCTTGCGGGTGGTTGCGGCCACGGTGATCCTCATTCAAGAAGCCAGAAAATTGACAATGGGCAAGAAAATGGAGGTATTTGTGCCCCATATGGTACTGGCTGTTTTGGAACAAAAGGGGGGTCACTGGTTATCATCTAGCCGAATGCTGCAGTACCAAGCCATATTGAGAGAGCAGGATGATGTAGAATTGAAAATAACTAATCATATCAATCCAGCAGAATTTCTCCGCAGTGAACAGGAGGAAGGGGAATTGGCGCATGATTGTGTGGAGGTTATCGAGCAGGTATACGCGAGTCGGATGGATCTTAAGGACACACCACTGGAAGATCCAGATTGGGAACTGTTTACGGACGGATCAAGCTATGTGGAAAGTGGTACCAGGTATGCAGGGTATGCCGTGGTGACTGTTCATACGGTGGTAGAGGCAAAAGCTTTACCTCCTGGCACCTCAGCTCAGAAGGCAGAGATAATTGGGCTTACACGAGCCCTTATTCTGAGTACTGGAACGAAGGTTAACATTTGGACCGATTCTAAATATGCCTTCGGGGTAATCCATGTACATGGGGCATTGTGGAAGGAGAGGGGACTACTCAGTTCACAGGGAACTTCTATCAAATACAAAGAAGAAATCCTAGCCTTGCTGGAAGCAGTACACAGGCCGACAAAGGTTGTGGTGATGCACATAAGAGGACATCGGAAGGAGGAAGGAAAAATTTATCGTGGAAATGATTTGGCAGATGTGACAGCTCGAAAGGTGGCACGAGAGGTATGGACTCAGATGGCATTAATACCTGTCAAGGTAAGCCCAGTGAATCCCTTCCTAAACCAGGCACCTAAATACACAACAGACGATGAGAAGCTGGCAACGTTATTGAATGCACAAAAGAACACGACTGGATGGTATGTGACAACAACGGGACAAGTAGTGGTACCAGCAAAAATAATGAAAGTCATCCTTGAAACAGAACATAACAAATGCCATTGGGGTGCAGAGATGCTCGTAAAATTCTTACGGAGAGAGATAGTTTCGAACCAGATGTTAACACTTGCAAAACGGGTGAATGCAATGTGACCGGTCTGTTTGAAAAACAATCCGATTGTCAGGAAACAAATTCAACTGGGGAAACTACAGGTAGGACCGGAACAAGGAGATTATTGGCAGGTAGATTTTTCCGAGTTACCAAAAGCACAGAATTTCAAGTACTTATTAGTGTATGTCTGTACTTTTTCAGGATGGCCAGAAGCCTACCCCTGTAGGACAAATCAGGCTAAAGAAGTGGTCAGGACATTGCTCAAAGAAATAATTCCCAGGTTTGGAGTACCTCTAGGGTTATCGTCAGATAGAGGTCCACATTTTATAGCTGGAGTCGTTCAAACAGTAGCCAGGATGCTGGACATATCATGGGACTTGCACACACCTTGGCGACCTCAATCAAGTGGTCAGGTTGAAAGAATGAATCAAACATTGAAAGGGCAAATTAAGAAAATCTGTCAGGAAGCTAAAATGCAATGGCCGCAAGCATTACCGTTAGCTTTACTGCGAATCAGGATAAAGCCCAGAGAGAGGTTGGGAGTAAGTCCTTATGAGATTCTATATGGGAAACCTTATCATGCTACTGTACTGAAGGGAGATTTGCATGTACAAGGGGATCAAGTGATATTTAACTATGTAATGTCACTAAACAGAACTCTCAACAGCCTACGGGGAGCCCTGCAGTGGAACCGACCTCTACCACTGGAGAATCCCGTCCATGACATCCAGCCTGGTGACCGAGTGTATGTGAAAAACTGGTTTACTGATCCACTGAAAGAAACATGGGACGGTCCTTACCAGGTGATCCTGACGACATACACAGCAGTAAAGGTGGCGGGAATCGACACCTGGATCCACTACACTCGAGTCAAGAAAACTCCAACACAATGGGAAGCTCAGATGGTCTCCCCGACGCGAATGATATTTCGCGCAAAGCCGCATTCTTAATTATTCTGTTACTGGTAATGATGAAATTGATACCTACTCAAGGTGTTGTGGTTGTTACTGTTTCAGAATCTGTTGTCGGAATCATGGAAGGGATGAATGTGAATCTGACCTGTGCTGTTACCAATGACCAGAAAGCTGAAGCCCGAGATTTACGAGTATTCTGGAAACAAGGAGCTGGGTACCCCAAGGCAAGTTTTACTACCGTTTGGGATAGGGATGCACAGAAAGGAAACACCACATTACAATTAAAGCAAGTAACCAAGGAAGATATGGAAATCTATATGTGTATAGTGCAAATTAAGTATAGCTTTGACTATAAGAAAATCAAATTGAGGGTGGTATCTTGGAGATTACGGGAAGGAACTGTCTCTCAGGAATCGGTGTCAGTTAAGCCAACATCCGCTATTCAAGACATGTGGGACGGTCCCCCGTTAAAGCTCAATTGCCCATTCACTCTGACAGAAGCATGTAGACAAGATGTGAAGGTTAAGTGGTGGAGAGAACAACAACAAATGTGGGAACAAATTGACCAGGGAGTGAGTTGGTGGAAATTAGGGGACAAAGGAATTAGGTGGTTAAACATCTCAGACCCTAAGCAAGGCATGGACGAAGGGCGATATCTGTGTTTAGTTATGTGTGGATTAGATGCAGACTATGGTATCCAATCGGCAATAGCTAAGGCACATTGGGGGAAAGGGTTAAAGCAACACATGGAATATTTCGAGCAGTACGGAACAAGGCAGTCATTCTAGTCTGTAAGATAGAAAGGGATGTGCAGTTTATTGAATATGGATGGTGGTTTAAGGGAAACAATATATGGGACAAGGAAGGGAAATATCGCAGGGAAAAACGATCAGACCAAACTGTCATCCTTATAATCAAGGACGTACAGCCTGAAGACGAGGGATATTATTGGTGCTGGATTAGCAAGGATTCTTGGTGGGGGCATTCAAGGACGATGGTCTCGCTCACTCGAGGGAAGCCAAGAGGAGTAAGAGAAACCAATATCACTATACAAAATGAGCAGGAACAAGAAAATCTGATAGTAGGATTGATCAGAGATTTTGGGACAGTACAAAATGTCTCACGAATCACAGCATGCCTTCCGCTCCCACAGGCAGCTGGGGAGCCTATTCCATGGGGAGTGATTCCGGTCCCAATGCCTCCAACAATACAAGGGAACATGACAGTCATGTGTCAAATGGAGGTCGTGGAAAAGGAGGTAGTAGAGATTAAAGAAGGCTATTCCCCTGTATGGAGATATTCATCAATTTGGGATTGTCGGGAAAAAGGAGGTAGATACGAACCAAAACCTGGATTGTATGGAAGATTAAGAAATTATGGTTGGTGTTTTGATAAGCAAGACCAACAAATCAAGAGGAAGCAATTATCCCGGGAAATGCGATGTCATAATATGACACAAGAACAGCCCTTATGGGACCACTGGGAGGCTATTTGGGGTCCAAGTTTGCTGGAACACTATAGTTATATTGGGCCTGTTGATTGGTGTGTACAGTGGTCAGGAAGTAAAAACCAATCACATGACGAAGTGTTGGAGATATATACCTCTACTAGAGAGAGGGTGATAACAAAGGAAAACTGGAACTGTACAGAAGTCTATACATGTGATACTCCAGGGGATCAAATTAGCCTAGTCCCAGTAAGGGTCCTTTTGAAATGGGGATGTGAATGTAGGAAATACAATCATACAGTACCAGGCAAACCCCTTATGAATGGGTTTTATGGAAGGGTCTCCTGTAGAACAACTACACTCAGAAGTCCAGGAAATTTGGTGTGGGTAATGGAACATGGACAGTGGACCACTCATCTCCCTTTGGACGGACCAGTGACACAAGTAACTTTGGGAATACCAACGCAATGTCCCTTGTGGAAACAGTCTAAGTTAAGGGCATCAGGGACTAGGAAAAAGAGAGAAATTGATGATGATTTGAATTTATTAGGAGATGAAGACCAATGGCATGAACCAGACAGCGGGGTGAAGTTCGGATGGGCATTAGAATCTTTGTTTGCACCAATAGCTACATATAGAAATAGAGAAATGTTAAGTTACTGGGACAAACAGAGAGACTGGCAGTAGCAACTAGAAAAGGGTTCACAGATTTGAACTTACAGTTGCAGGCTACTTCCCGTATGACTCTCCAAAATAGAATGGCTCTAGATATGTTGTTATTGAAGGAGCATGGAGTCTGTAGGTATTTAAACAAAAGAATTGACCACTGTTGCATCCATATCCCAAATGTAACAATAGAGGTAGAGAAGGATATCTCCCAACTAGAAATAGTGGAATCTGGAACAAAGGAAATTGAAAAGGAGGCCCAGCACAATTGGATAGGAGCCTTGTTAGACTCAATGGGGCTTCAGGTTTCTGGTTGGATATCGTCAATACTGCAATATATACTGTTGTTTGTGATTGTACTAATTGTTGCTTGGATAGCATATAAGTGTGTTTTAAGAATAATAACCAAGGAAACAAGACGAACCCGAAGATTGGTAAAAGCTATAGGAAGAAACTACGGATTGGGAATTCCCCCGCCTAAATACGAAGAGGTGGTCCTTCCTGCCCTTTCTAGAAGAACCGAAGCTGAAGGTTGAGCATCCTTGCAGAAGATCTGAAGAATGCTCAAAAGGGGGGACTTGTTGCAGAAATGATTGAAAATTATATTCTAGTTAATAGATGACTAGATTAGTGAAACAATATAAAGTTAGCATAAGTAGCAGTAGTTATGCTAAGGCCTCATAGGCCCGGTAAACTTCAAGAGAACTTTAGTGCTTTATTGCCAGGTAGATCGGAGGATGTATTATCTAGAGAATGTACTAAACCTTATCTATGGAATGCACCTTTTGGCTGAGTAACGGATGTCATGGTGTACCTAATAAATCTCTGTATGCTATCTCTAAAAGCGTGCAGGGAGATGTTGGGTGTATCATGACGTTGATTAAAAATGCTTAGCAATGCACATGGAGTAAATGAAGCAATCATGTTAAGAAAGATATATAAACCCTGTAAATTCTGTGGCAAATTGGGGCTCTGACTTTGGACAATAGTCCTCAGGTCCCCAGGGCCCTCAATAAAGCACCGCATAAAACAACTTTGTTGTTTTGTGTCTTTCTACTCGGATCGGGCAACAGCTGGGCAGCAGCAGTGCCTGGAGCAGACAGTGTTTGTGATGAGCTGCAGAGGAGCTGAGCCCAGGGGCTGCTGGCCAAGGCCGAGGCCCAAGGAGCATTTCTCAGCTGGCAGGGCGGGCTGAGAAGGGGAGGGGGAAATGCAGCAGCACAGGGCCATGGAACCAAGGGAGCATTGTGACACTGTGGGGCCCTGTGAGACCAAGGGAGCATTGTGACACTGTGGGGCCCTGTGAGACCAAGGGACCATGGTGACACTATTTGGCCTCACAGAACCATGGAGAGCACTGTGACATTGCTGGGCCTCACGGAAGCAAGGGGGCCGTACTGACACTGTGTGGCTCCATGGAATGTAGGGATCATTGTGACACTGACAGGCCCCATCAAACCAGGGGTCCATTGTGACCCATGGGGCCTCATGGAACTGTGGAGACCATTATGACACTTTGGGGTGTCATGGTACTAAGGGGACATTGTGATACTGTGGGGCACCATGGCACCATAGAGACCATTGTGATGCTGAGGGGACTCATGGAGACCATTGTGACACTGTGAGGCCCCATGGAATAAACAAAGCATTGTGACACTGTGAGGCCTCATGGAACCAGTGAGACCCTTGTGACCCTCAGGCTACCCATGGAACCAAGAGGACCATTGTGATACTGTGGGGCCTTGTGAATAAAGAGACCTTTGTGACACTGCAGGGCTGCATGGAACCAAAGGTCCATTCTGACATTGCAGGGCCTCGTGTCATCAGAGGTCCATTGTGACATTGTGGAGCCAAAGGAGACCATTGTGACACTGCAGGGCTGCCTGGAACCAAAGCTCCAGGGTGGCACTGTGGGGCTTCCTGTCATCAGTGGTCCATTGTGACAGTATGGAGCCAAAGGAGACCATTGTGACACTGCAAACCCCCATGGTCCAAAGGTCCATTGTGACATTCTGGGCCTCATGGAACAGAGGAGTCACGTGACATTGTGGGGCCTGGGGAACCACAGAGACCATTGTGACACTGCAAGGCCTCGTGGATTCGTTAGGACCATTGTGCCACTGTGGAGCCTTCTGGAACCCGGGGGCCACTGTGACATTGTGGGACCCCATCGAACCAAGGGGCCAGCGTGACACTGCTGGATCCCATGGAATCAAGACACCATTGTGACATTATGGGGCACTGTAAAACCAAGGGAACATGGAATATGTCTGGCTGGTTTGGCTTCCCAGGGACCGCCTGACTTGTCCAGCTGACCTTGACATGTTGAGTGTCACTTTTCCCATCTGCTGCTGAAACACTAGGCCTATCTGCTTTCCATCCTATGGAAAAGAACTGTCTTTCTTGGCCAGGTGCCCTTGGACAAATTTGGGTTCCACCTCCAACCTTGCCTGTTGTGACAGACTGGAGGAGATTGTTGGCTCAAAGCATTTGTTGCGCAGGGGAGGAAGGGGCAGGTCCAGCCCTGCCCTGCCCTGGAACCCCAGCACTGCCCTGCCCTGGAACCCCAATCTCCCCAGAGCCTCTGTCCCAGCCCAGCAGTGTCTGCCAGTCCCTGGCACAGCACAGGCAATGCTCCACAGCCACCTCTGGAGCCCCCAGCCCAGCTCCTGAGGGACCAAATGAGCCCAAGTCCAACCTGGGAGAAGGGCCCAGGAAGGCCAAGGGGTGTTTAAGGCTGACCACAAGACAAGCACACATCTTGACCCTGCATCCTCTTGGAATTTCTATCTGAACACCACAGGAATCCAGCAGCTGGTAGCTGTGAGTGTGCTCCTCTATATCTTTTTTGTCTTTCTTTCTTTGTCTTCTTCTTCTGTTACTGTGCTCCTGCAAATTTTGATTAACAGGCTTAGAGTTTGTGAAGTTGAATGAGCCAAGTCAATGCTTTGAGAAGTGTTTTTGTTGATTGAATGTCTGTTGTAGTTTGACATGAGAAGAATTTTAAAAAGTAATACAAAACTTTTTGTGTAACTGACAATCTGTTAAACCACTAAGATACTGAACATGCCTCTGTGAAACACAAATGTTAAAGACGAAAAAACCCAGGAACCTCCTCTTTCTTTTCCAGTCAACAAAGAAGCAGCAGGCCCCAGCCCCCATCCCAACCAAACTGAACCAAACCAGACCAAACCAAACCAAACCAAACCAAACCAAACCAAACCAAACCAAACCAAACCAAACCAAACCAAGCAGCCCTGCCGTGGGCTGAGCCCCTTTCCCCCTCCCCAGGCTGCCCCCCCCATCATTGGCCCCATTCTAACCAAACCAAACCCCAACAACTCCCAAATAGGAAAACAAAAGAGGCTACAAAACCCCAACCAGAACAAAGCCAACCACAGCTATTAAAATCTTACCATCAATTCCCCTCCCTCGAGCACAACTAAAACAAAAAACCCCTACAACCTACAAGCCATACAAAAAAAACCATACAAATAAAATTAAACCAAAAACCCCCCAAAACAACCATAAAACCAATCCTAACACAATCCAAACACAACTTCCACCACAAGGTTCTGGCAGTTCAGGTGTTAACCTTTTCAATACCTCAATCCTCCCTCAAATAAAAGAGAAACAAGCTACAAGCATATTAAAAAACAAACATAAAACCATCAAAGTCAGTAAAGAAGAAATTAATTCCCAAATAAAAAAGAAGTAAAAAAACTTAATCTTAAAATTAAAATCCTTTTATAAACTCTAAATAAAAAATTTTCATTATAACACATAAAACTATAAAAAAATTTCAAATTAATATGAAACAAAAACATCCATGATTTAATAAACAAATGTTAAACAACCTCTAATTTCATAAAGAGTTTAAACAGTGGGGTAAAAAAAAGCAATCCAGTACTCACATAAAAGGTCTCAGTTCCAAGAGTAAAAACTAATTTTAAAAGTAAATAATAAAAACTTTTAACTCATCTTTAAAACAATACCCCATTAGTCAACATGGCCAATCAACAAGCTGTAAAAAAGCTTTTAGCAATAGAAACAACTTCACAATAACAAAGTTCCCCAGAAAACTGTTATCCATGACAAAATAGAAACAACAAAAAACCTATTTTTTCCTCTTGTAAAAAAGTCTCCATAACCTTAACAAGAAAAATTACTTTCCCAAAGTAATTTAAAAAGAGACTGTTCTAGATAAGTAAAGTAACCAGAAACTTTTAGTTCTGTTTCTTTATATTATCAGTAAAAAAGAAAAAATTGTGAAGAAAAAAGTGTTCAGAACAGTTTATTTTAATTCTTACTACCTTATCTTCTTTAAGTTACTTTTAATAAAATTTTCTTTATACTCTTTTAAAATTTAAGCCTTTTTTACTCTACTCCTAATCCAATCTCACAACAAAATAAATACATAAATAATTAACCAATACTAAACCCCACCACACTCATCAAGACATTGATTAAGAAATCTCAAGAGTAGAAAAATCTTAAATTAACAAACCAAAACCACTACAATGTCCTAACAAACCTTTTCCCAAAGTTTTTCTGATTTTCTAAAGTTCCCAGTAAAGGCTGTTTTGTTGTTTTGAGCTCCTGAGAATCTCTTGTTGGCATTTCTCCAATGAGTCCAACTCAGAGTACACAAACAATGGTAATTTCTTTGAAATGTCTCCTTGAGAGAGTTATTTGGGGGATGGGGGTCAGGGCTTGTCTGTCCTGCTTGGCACAGCCCAGGCAGGGCTTTCCCAGCCCCATTCCACACTCCATTTCCCAGCTGGAGCCCCTGGTGCCTCTGAGTTGTGCTGCCCCAGCCCCAGGGACGCTCTCCTTGGCTGCCCATTCCCCCACGGGCTCTGGGCAGGGATGGCCTCAGTGGGGGCTGCTGACATCCTCAGCAACTTGGAGGCTGCTGCTGAATTTCACTGCTCCAGAGGCTTGTTCAGCCTTCAGCTTTTCAGCGCAGGAATTCAGTGTCCCAGGGCTCATTAACATTCAGAACACCTTAACAAGCCAAGCCTCTGGGGATAATTTGATTTTAATTTTCAAATCCTCTGTGGTTAATTCAACGGATTCCAGTAGTGTATTCAAACAGAATATGTTCTATTTAAAAAGACAGTGAGAAAACATTTTTTAGATCCTGTTTAGGTTTTTCTCCTGTTAATACATTGATATGTGCAGTCAACAATTGACACTGAATCCAAGTACCTCCTCATGCAGTTTAATAGATAAGAAAATCAAAACCCTTCATGGCTGACAATCAATCAGACTCTGTCCCTACCCTCACCCCACCATTTCCCCCATCCAAGTCCTGGCACTCAGAGCAGCCTTGTGCAAATCTGAGCTCCCTCCAGCCCAGGCTGCACCTGCAGCTTTCAGCTCCTTGGCTCCAACTCCCACCTGCTCTCCTTGGAGAAGGAGCTGCCTGAGACACAGAGGGATGTTCATTTCTTGTCAGCCAACAAAGCCAAGGGAAGGCACAGATCCCTCAAAATGCAAAAATAATTCCTCTACTGGATATTAAATCCACTTTCCAATGCAGACAGTTTCAGAGCAATGAAAAACATCTTCTGTGCCCAGAAATGGAAAGCACCTTCTGCGTCCCAAGGCCCCCCAAACCTTCCCTGTCCCGATCCTGCCCAGATTTGCTCTTTGCACACACGAGTCACACGCTGAAGTCAGGAGCTCCCTGCATGGCCAGAGGGAGAAAAAGAGAGAAAGGGGATGAAGAGCTCTCCTGTGCAGAGCCAAGGTCCAAGTGCCTCTGCAGTGGGAACCACAACTCATCAGGTTTGTGTCCTTTGGGCTCAGGGACTGGTGACACTCAGAGGCACAGAAAGGTTTCTTGCCAACAAACACAAGTTGAACATTTGAACAGTTCAATAACCATCATAGCTCTTCCCTCAGCTCTCTGGGATGTCCCAGCAGCATCTGACATGTCCACCACCCCCCAGGGATTTCCAGACAGAAACAGTTCTTGACCAAGACATAAGAAAACGCAATTCTGTGATAAATATAAACAAAATTGAGATGATGAATAATTATATCTTTATTTCAACTTCAGAAATATTGGGCAACTTCTTACAGCTCAAAGCATGAAACCAGTCAGGTGAGAAGTACTTGAATGAACAGAGAGGACCTAAAAGAGAAAATCTAGGAGCAGCAGGAAGTACATAGATCCACCTGCTCTAAATGAAGAGATGTCCATACAAAGGGCCATTTAACAGGAGAGCAGTAAACACCTGAAGGAAGAGGCAGATTAAATAGTAGACTGAATATTGCTGACACAAGTAGAGGGGAAAATCAGTATTTCTTCTCCTTATGACATCAGTACACTTCCAGGAAATCCCCATTCCTGATGGGAAAACATTCTAATTTCTTAAAAGTACTCAAGTGACCCAGATAAAAAAGATGTCCTTGTATATTATGAAACTAACAGGTACAAAAACCAGGTAATCTTTCCAAGCAGACATCAGTTGTGTGCCCATGAACAGGCAGTGCCACTTGTGCCCTGAGGTGCCCAGCTGGGATTGGATCTCTCCAAGAGCACCTGAGGGACAGCAGAGCACCTTGCAAGCTGCAGGTCCCTGAGAGCCCACAGGGCTCCTGTCCCAACAACAGCTGCTCTGCTCAACTCAGAGCAGAAACAGGGCCCAGCATGGTGCCGGGATCATCAGAGAGCTGAGGTGTGTGCTGGAATTCAATGCCCTCCCCATCCCGCAGCAGCCCTGCATTTCCCTCCTGCAGCCTTGGTCTCCAGCACAGCCATGGAGGCTCTTTGGGCTCTGGACTGTTCCTGCAGCCCCCAAGGGCAGCTGAGCTCTGCCTTTGGCACAGTCAGCCCTGGCCAGCACAGGCCATTCTCAGCAATTGCCTGTGTGTGCCTGGCCTTGCTGTCAGCCCTGGCAGCGGCTGCGTGGCCCCTTTGTGGCCCTGTGCTGGCCCAGCCATGATGGCCCAGCCCCTGTGCAGGCCCAGCCCAGGCCAGGAGCATTGCGGCTGGGAAGGGCCCCTGTGCCATGGTGCCCACAGCAGCCTTGGGGCTCTGTGCCCCATGGCCTCCCTGCTGGGCAGCCTCTGCCAGCTCCTGCAGAGCCTGTGGCACCTGTGGGCCTGCACAGACAGCCCTGCCCCGGGCTCTGCTGGACTCTGGGCCAGCAGAGAGGCAGCCAGGGCTGGCCATGGCTGGGAACAGGCCCTGAGCCCCGCAGGAGGATGGAGCTGGGCCACAGCCAAACTCAGCCCAGGGCAAAGCTGGGCTCAGCAGCCAGGGCTGCCGAGGGCAGGCAACAGAGGCTGGCCCTGACAAATGTCCTGGGCCCCCTCCCTGCTCTGTCCGTGCCCCCAAGGGCACAGAGCAGCCTCCTCTCTGGCCCACTTGCCTGTTTTCAATGCCTGGCACAGGCGCTGGTCCTGCCCCACAAGGCCTGGCCTGAGTCCTGCCCCTGCACGCTCAGCCAGGCTGAGATGGACACTGATGGTGTCTGTACCAGGCTCTCTGAGCCCAGCCCAGCTCCCTGCAAGCTCTCCCAGCTGCCCTGAGCTCTGGGCAGCACCAAGGGCCTCTCCCCAGCCCAGCCCAGCCGGCTCTGGCCCCACAGCTCTGCTCAGGCCAGGCTGCTCTGGGCATTGCCCCACGGCCTCAGCCCCTGGCAAGGGCACAGCAGCAGCTGCAGCTCCCCCAGGACTCAGCCCCAGCGATGGGGGAATGTGCTGGGCCAAGGCACAAGGAGGCTCCCTGGGTGCCCTGCTCCCCTCTGGCTGAGGTGCTGAGAGCTCTGCAGCCCCTGCTGCCATCCCACCTGCCCAGGGCAGCGCAAGAGCCCCGGCCTTGGGGCCCTCCAGAGCTGCTCCTGCTCCAGGCCCAGGGATCATTCCAGAGCTGGGGCAGCCACAAAGCTGTGCCCATTTCTGTTTTTTGCTGCTCTGATGGGGATGGATCCTCAGCCACTGGGAGGCTGATGATGAATTTTACTCCTCCAGAGGCCTGTTCTATCTTGAGCTCTTCAGTTCAGGAATTCAGTGAGAAAAGGATCATAAATATTTATTCAAAACACTCAAACAAGGAAAGCACCAAGGAATAATCAAAGTTTTTAATTCTTCTGTGGTTAATGAAACACATTTCAGAAGTGTATTCAGAGTGAATCTGTTATATTGAAAAAAAAAGCAGAGAGAACAGTTTTGTCCTGTTAAGTTTTCTTTTCCTGTTTTTAGTTTGGTATCAGCAATATCCAGTTGACATTAACCCCCAGCACCTTCTAATGCACTCTTAACAGATGAAAATCAAGACCATTCATAGCTGACAATCAAGAACACTTTGTCCCCACCCCTTCCCTACCATTTCCCCCATCCAACCCCTGGCACTCCAATGGATCAGGAATGGTGTGGTCAGCAGGAGCAGGGCACAAAATAATAAAAGGATGTTTTTTGCCCAAAGTTAGTGTCAGTCAGCAGGTGGGAATTAGCTCTTCCCTGGATCCCTGTCTTTCTGTGCTGCTGGCAGATGAGGGTGTCCTGCAATGCTGTGATCCATCAGCATTCCTGGCAGGAATAGACATGATTTAGTTGCCATTAAGCTGGTTGTAATACAGCTGCTAAGAGCCCTTGGTATCTGCCACGTCCAAGTGAGACGAGTTGGCACTTTGTCTTTTGTAATGCCATCTGAACTTTCACTTGTGAAAAGTCACTCTTTCTGTCATTGCTTGACCTGCTTGGAGAAGATGTGAGTCTTTACAAATAGCAGCACTGCAACAGGGCAATAATGCATCCTTGGAAAAACATCTGGGAGCCCTTCAGGGATCTCACTGGGGAGCAGGCTCTGTGCAATATATTCCAATATCTCTAAGCAACAGCTTAATGTGTTGCCTTGTCTGCTTAAGTAGCGGAGGTCCTCTGGCCTAAAAGCCTCATCACCTGAGGGTTATGGAGTGCAAATTGCTGCTGAATGAATTTGCTGCTTTGTTCACTCTGCTTTCCCCTCCCTTTTGTGTTATGACAGTGAAATGACTCATCTTCACCTTAATATCATGTTTCAGAGTAATGGTCTAATATTTTGTACAATGCTCAATGTAAAAAACCCCAAACCAACAAAACAGATGAAATCTGTTTCCTGGAACAACAATTTCAAGTGCAGTTACACAGAGCCAGCACCTTTCTCCACGTTCTTTTGGCCAACAGACATAGTAGAGTACAAAGTTTACAATACCATCAACTATTGTAAGGAGAAGAGGGAAAAGCAGAAGGTCTGGTCTGAGCTTATTGAAACTTGATTCTGGCTTTGGACTGCAATAATTTATTACAGCTCTGTTTTACAATTAATGCCAGCCTGACCTACTTAAATAGGACATCATAACTCTTGTGGCCATGTATGTGGTCATGAAAATTCAGTGCTAAGAGCGTGAGCCATGTTGGTTATGTCAGTGTGATGGAGAAAAATGAAAGTTGGATAACTAAGGTGAATTGAGTAGGAAATGGTGTGCTATAAGACTCATAAAATAATTTAAAATGCAAAAGATAAAAGGAAAAGGGAAGGGATTAGTGCAAGATGAGATTTATGGCTGGTGCTCTCTGCTCATCTGTACCCCACGCTCATGGCCATAGTGAGGATGTTTGAGCAAGTGAGGGAGAGACTGGACTCAGTGTGGGCCCCAAAAACAGCCAAAAGAGCAGTGACAGTCAGGAACACCTGGCTCTTTGTTGGGGAAGATGAAACAAGAAAGCCTTACAAATATGATTGCCTGGCAAAAGATTTTGAGAATACAGAAACTATAAGCGAGATTGAAATGAAAGCAAGCTTTGACATCTCTTAGTTACTGAACAAGAGGAAAACCATGGTGTGGCTGGCTGAAGGTAATCTCCTTTTGATGATACAAGACTCTTGCAAGCAGGCAGGTCCAAGGGTCAGAGCAGACCCTGCCAGCTTGGCAGAAGGGGTGTGAAGAGTAGTTTTTAGAGTTTAAAATGTAGCACAATATGGTAATGTAGTGATTCTTATAGGCTGTATGTAAATGCTATAGGATTTATATGCTGTACTAGATTGGTTAGTGAGAATCAGAATATTCAACACAGAAGATGATATATTGTATTGTAACGGGAACTTCGCTCTCTTTTGCTCTTGCTTTTGCTCTTGTTCTCTTGCTTTTACTCTTGTGCTCTTACTTTTCTATGCTCTTAGCTCTTGCCTTTTTACGTTATTACCCTCTCATCCTTTCTCTTCTCTCGGGCCTGCTCCGAGCTGCAGCTGGCAGCTCCCAGCAGGGCCCTGTACCCACGCCCTTTGCAATAAACCGCAAGTTCCATGACTTGGCTTCAGAGATCTCTCGTCTCCATCCGTCCCGACCGTGCTACCCGCAGTCTCGCCTACAGCTCTTCTCTCTTTAAAATCCAATTTGAGCCCCAAAGCAAAGCCCCAGATTTAATTCCCTGGGGATTGAAGCTGTGAGGTCTGACTGGGGCTTTCACAGCATGCTGGGTAAATAAAGCCCCCATCAGAAATCCAAATATTAATCCAAATTTTAGATAACCACTCCAAAAAGAAGTTTTGGATGCTTGTGGAGGAGGAGCAGAAAAAGCAAAGAAATAAAGGTACACCTCTTTGTTTTCCACAGGGAATAATTTCTGAAGTGCAGAACTCACCAGGCCATGCAGGGCCTCCTGCCAAGGGGAATGATTTCAGACAAGTGCTGACTGTGTGGGAGAAGGTGTTTTGTGTTGGAGGGCTGAGTTATCACTGAAGTTTTTCTCTTCTAATACTTGGTAATATCAGTGTCATTTTGTCAGTAAGGAGCACACTCAGTGTCTGAGATCTCCATCTCCACCTGCTTCACAACTCCACTTGAAGGCAGATGAAAATTATTTCCTTGTAAATGACCTGTTTTCCACAAATTCTGCAAACCCTTACTAAGGCTCCTTGCCATGAAGTTGACTTTCTATTTATTTTTTCCATTTTTTTTTTTAATAAGAAGAATTACTTTCTTCTTGCAAATGTTAAGTCAATTTTTCCCTGCCTGGGATGTCAGGAGGTGCACATCCTGTACAGAAACACTCTCCAACTGCATCAATAACCTTTTTGTACTGCTCAGTGAGTCCTAAAAAACTGCAGAGTAGTTTTGTGTCTCTGCAGGTTACTTGGCAATCAATTCTCCATCTCTGATAAATCCTAATTTACAGGGAGGATGTGACGAACTCCCTCCTCTGCAATCAGGAGTTGGCAGTGCCCATTCTTCTGTGGATTTATGGGTTTAGCAGAATTATATCATAGGATCAGAGGTGTTCTGCAGCATTCCTGCTTGGTTTGCTCCTCATTTTGTGGGGCAGACAGCACCCTTCTACAGCCCTAAAAAGGGCAGGGAATTTTCTGGCCTGGGAAGAAAAGCATCCATGAGAGAGGCAGAATATGATGCTGTTACCCATGGCTGGTGTTCCCACCTCTGTTGGCAGATTTCCCTCCCTTGCTGCCATGGGGCACCTGAGTAATGGGTGGTGTAGTGATGTTGTCCATATTGAAATCAGTCAAAGAGTGTGTGGACTTATTTCCAGCATGAAAACAAACCCTGTTTTGCTGGTTGCATGAGGGGAAAGAATGATTTCAGGCAGTGATAGGCAAGAAAGAGGTGAGAGACCAGTGAATTCTTTTCATGTGGCTGCAGGGAGGGAGAACAATTGTGGTGTGGAGATGTGTTGTTAGTGTAAAAGCAACAAAAGCAACCCAAATAGTGACTGAGCATCACTTTAGCTGCACCTCTGTCAGTAAGGGCTGGATCCCTTCTGCTCCTTGCCCTGCCTCAGGCACCTGTGTGGGGCTGGTTGTCCCTGTCATTTACCTTCCGATTGCACAGCGGTTGCTTAGAAAACAGTTGGCTCTTCAGACTCTCCTGGGCATTCAAGTGAGTCCAGGAGATGTGGGGGTGAGCTGATAAGTGGGTTTGGATGGTCTTGGCTGTTAGGTGTTGCTATGTTTCCTGATGCTCGTCTCCAAAGCAATCCCTGGCACGCTGCTTTGGTGGAAGGCAGAACAGCTCAAAAGAAAAATGTGCTTGAAATTACCTGTTCTGGGGAAATGCAATGAATTTTCTGCTAGGAACTGCATGCAAGCAAAGACGGAGCCTGAATTAGGGATCTGCCCTTGTGGGGGTCCCTTACACTGACACAAAGCTCTCTGTGCCTCGGCAGAGGGTTGTCACCCTACAGAAACATGTCACTTCAGGAATCTCCTGGCAGGGCAGGGAGGGGGATTTGACATCACAGCTGTGTGGCTGGGAAAAACGTCGAGGCAAATTCTCCTTTTCTGGCCAGGAAAGCCAGGGTGTGTGCCTGCTGTGTTCCACAAGTAGGAAATCAATTGCTGAGGGATTTTGCTGGGAGATTTGTGCTTTATGAAATTCATGCCAGGGGCAGAGGACTGGGGAGCTGGAAACGCTAGCGCTGTCTTCTTCTCCTCTGCTGCTTTAATTTTTTGTAATGATTTAATAAGCAGCACTATTCTTCCCTGCAGCAAACACAGACATGTGGCATTTTATTACCTTTATTAGGGCCCCTGTTTGGAATTTCTTTGCTGTATTTCCTTCTTTGAAGGCTTGGTCCAAAACTTGGAGAAGTCGGTGTGAGAACTGGACTTTGTGCTGTCAACATTCTGAGTGTTGAGCCAGCACCAAATCTGTGCAACTATATGGGAAGGAAATAATAAGGACAAATGACATGATTTAAACAAGGAAATGCTCTTGGCTTTGGGATTTGATGTGCACAAATGCACACCAGGAGAGGAAGAGCAAACCAGGTACAGGCTCCCAGTACTTGCAGAAGAATGAATGGAAATAACTTCCTGTTTAGGCTGGCAATTAGGAGAAAATCTGTACCCATCAGAAGGGTGTTGAACTGGAGCAGCTGCCCAGTGACAACAGACAGGTGGAGAAGTGAAACCCCAAATCGAAGGCTTTTAATGTGGAGTTTTTTGGATGTTGGGGTCTTTAGAAGCAGATCTTGTGAGTCCCATGGGCAATGTAGGCAGCTTCCCAGGGGAGCATCCCTGTCCCGTGCCAGGGACCTGCTGCCCTGGTCCCACAGAGTGATTTGGGTTGTACCTGATGGCTCAGCAGAGCTTGGGGAAATGCCTCCATGTTTTTGGCATTTGGGTCAAATCGAGTTTCTCCTCTGAGGGATGGAGTCTTGAGCTCTCACAGGTTTTGCTTGAACATTTCTTTAATCTGTCCCCCACCCCAAAACCCCCCGCAGATCCCCTGCTCCTGCCACTCTGTGTCTCCCAAAGCTGTGATCCTCAGAGCTTTCCCCTTACACTAAAAGAACTGGAAATTGGCTGGGTTTTGCTGCCTCTTGGCAACAAAATTGTCTCCTCTTGTGCAGCTCAGGGGGAAAGGAACCTCTTCCTCCCTTCAGTCTGCTGCAACAAAGTGTTTTGTTCCTCTTTGTAAAGGACTAGGAAGAAACACTTCCTTTTAAGCTGAGGGAGCCCAATTCAATTTCCTTATCATTTTGAGCAAAATAACCAAGTTATTTAATGTTGAAAGTCACTCCAAAATTTTGAAGATATCCTTTTGGAAAATATTTCTCCTGGTGACTGATTACGAGTGGGTACAGGAAGAAACTCTTTGCCTTGAACGACTCAAAGCAGTAATTTCTTCCCAAAGAGTAGATGTAATTACATTTTCTGGGTGAAAAAAAAAAAAAAAAAAAGTAGTAGTGGACCAAAGGAGCTTCAAGCTGATCTCTATTTGCTGCCATTGACTGAATTACATGCACAGGGTTCCTATCAGCTCTGCCAGACAAAACATTGCTTTTGGGTTATTGGGGGTTTTGTCAGAAATCTTGGTAGCATGAATAGTTCATGGACTTATCTCTGCTGGCCTCAGCCATTCCTGCTGTCCATCACATCTTGCTATTATAAGGCAGCTCTTTTCATTATGTTGTCTTTTAATTCAGATACCTGAGCCTTTTTCTACTTCTAGTCCCAGTTTTCAGTAGGACAAACATTTTCTTATCTCTGAGCATATTCACTGGTGGCCACAGAAGTGAAGGCAAGGAGCTGGCAGGTGATAATTTATGAAACTTTCTATAATGGGAAAAACTCAGCATTCAATTTCCATCTCCTTAGAAATCTCTATTTCTTCTCTTGTCTCTTGTGCTCTTTGTGGCTGCTCTGAATTTAGCGCTTGGAAATGCAATTATATGGATCCCAATTCTTTTGAGAGAGAATAATCTTGTACACAAAGCCAAATAAATTTAACTTTTCAATATTAGAGCAGTTTGGCATCCAGGCTTGGGGACCTGGCTGTGGTTAGTGCCTGGCCAGGCTCAGAACACAGAGTTTGTCTGGTGTAGGTGAAATTTCATTCGTTGGAGACAAAGTAAAATTGCCTCTTATTTGCTCAGCACTAAAAATCCATCTGAAGATGATTGCCAAGACTTGCTGCTGAGTGATGGGATTAACCCCTGCTATGGCACCGTGAAATGAGAGACTGGGAGAGAAATATTAAAAAATGGCATTTCCAACCATGTGCAGGCCCTGATGTTCTGCTGTTGGTTTGGTGCTCTCAAAGGGGCTGATTTTGATGGTTTTAGAGGCACAAACCTGGGCAATGAAATGCACCTCAGGCAGCAATTGCATCTCTGGTGTCTGCAAGTGCCTTTATTTCCCTTCATGCTCCTCAGAACTGAAAGCCTGCAAGGACTGAGTGATTCTGATGCTTTGGGAAGGTCCAATAGTGACAGATTTTGGTGAGATTTGAGTCAGAAGATGGAAGCAGTAGCAGGAGGTGCTGTGATCTTCATCCTTGTGCTCTCCTGCATGCTGAGGCCGTGTGAAGGAGGCAGGGATTCCATAAAGCACCCTCTGTAGCTCCTGAGGGAAAAAAACAAGTGGCAAGTTCTTCAATTTTTTCGAGTTTCAAGTGTGTGTTGTGTGGCTGTGCTGCACCTCAGGACCAGGCTCTGCCTCTCTCTGCTCCAGCTGGTGCTTCCAATCTGTCCTCTGTGGTTTTTATTTGCAAACTACCTCTCTGACCAGCTTCCACTTTGCTTTAAAAATTCAGCACCACGTTTGTGGCTGAACAGGTCCCCAAGCTGGGGAGAAGGATTTGAGATGCAATTTGCATCACAGAGTTGTTACAGCGGGGAAAATGTCGCATCCCTCCTGTGCCTGGAGCTGCTAATCTTGTTCTGAACATTGAAAACCTCTTCAGCTGCTCTCATTATACCTAAATTTGATTACTGCTTTGATTTCACACCTCTTTCATGCAGGCTTTTCCTCTCTCCTTGTCTGGAATTGTCAGGCCTGAGAAGAGAAATTTTGTCGAGCCTTGGGACAGTTCCCATCATCTATCCCTGCTCCTAATGCTGCTTTGAATTATCTTGGGAACCTGAGCATGAGGGAAACTGGGAGGAGTTTAGTGAAAAGAAAAGTAAGGCACAGAGGCCACAGTGTAAATGCAGTCTGGGTTACCAGTCTGCAGTGTTGTGGGGATCTGGGCCATGCAAACTGATGGTTTTCTCTGTGAATGGCTGATTGCTTATGTATCTCCTCCTGAAATTCCTGTGCACCAGGGCTGGTGCTGGAACTGCAGCCACACAAACTCCCCATGGAGCTGTGTGGGACCCAGTGGGAATCATTTATTTGCTGCTTTTGATGAAAAGTTGTGACATGAACCTCAGTGTCAGGGAGGTGACACGTTAATGCTGCTGCTGTCAGACAGTGCCCACACACTGTGTCTGGAGACAGCTCAGGAAAAGATGAAAAAAACCCAGGATTAAATCCCATGTGCTACTGAACTCTATCAGAAACTGCTTGGAGTGAAGTCTGTGAAGTGACTGGGGAGAGCTGGATTAAAGGGACAGCTCTGAGAAGTGTGTGGTACGTCAGTGGTGTCCTAATACTGATCTTTGCACAGAGATGAAAAAGTATCAGTTTGCATGGCCTGAATGTCTGGGTCTGGAAACTGTGGGTTGCACAAGCAGTGGTGAGCTCATCTGGCTCTGAAATATCATCTCTGCCCCTTAGCCAGGAAGGTCTGGCTAAGCATCAGAGTTGTGAACAGATTAATAAAAATCAGTCATAACCCAGAAGCAAACCTTGGCAATACAAATCTATGGCAGGTGAGGAGACCAAAAGCTTTCATTATTGTTTTTGGAGAATGAATTCAGCAATAAAAAATCCTCTCTTGGCATTAAAATGCTTTAGTTTCAGCTCTGCCCCAGACTATCAATGTCAAGTGTTTCTCTGGGTAGCTGGGGGTAGGTTCTCCCCTGTAGCTCTCTGCAGGTTGGTGCTAATTAAAGATGTTCTCTCAGGTTCAGATGTTTTGGTGCCTGAGCAGGGAGTGCAGAACAGGGATTACCAGTGCTGAAATTTGCTGTGCTAGAAAGTCCAAGGGACAAATTTGTGCTACTTAACACGTTTAACTAGGAGGACCAATTCTTGTTGTGTTTGTACCAGAGTCTGGGGACAGAGGGGTTTCCAAAGGAAATCTTAGTCCATGTAGAGCTGAGGCCCCTGAGCTGGGGCTCCCTCCAGGCTGGTCCAGCCCCTCAGGGTGCCCAGGAACAGGGGCTGCCCACAGCCCAGTGCACCCTCATTAGCCCTGGGGCTACCCAGGCAAGAGCCATGGCTGAGGCTCTGCAGGACCAGGCAGGCTCAGCCCTGCTCCAACATGGGATCCCATGGGACAGGGCACGCTGGGATTGGCCCCTACAGCTACCAAGTGTGTCCAGAGAAAATGCAAGGAGAGGGTGACCTCAGTCAGTGGGACCCCTGTGTGCACAGGTACCCCCACTCCTGGGGTGGCTGTGCCAGCTCCCCCAGGGACCTCCAGCCCTGGGAACCTGGAGCAAGTGGAAACCACAACTTTGTAAATGCTGCCCGTGCCCGTAGCAAATGCAAAGAGAACTTGGTTGAGAAAAAGAATTTTTTTTTATTTATAGAAGAACAGCAGCAAGAATACAGAAAACTTTTTCATTGTAAGAATATTTGTAACAGCAACAATCCATTGAACGTATGTACATTTTGTAACAACTACAATCCATAGAACATATGTACCTAAGAACGTATCTAGCAAAAATATATGAAATGTCTTAGCCGAAGTCTAAATCCTATATCCTGAAGATAGCAACAAACTCTAAAACGTATGTACAAAAGGGTGACATCTTTGTCTGGGATGTCCATCAGTCCTCGAAGAAAAGCAAGGGCCATGGTCACTCCAGTCAGGCACAGAGGGTTCTTCCATGTGTCCCCAGGCTGGCACATGATGACACAGCAGGACTCTGCTACCAGAACTGAGTTTGGCTGGGTCTGGGATGGAGCTTGTGTGGCCTAAAGTGAAGTCAAGACAGGCTTGGCCACCAGACTCCAGTGCATGAAGAGACAAGCCAGCCTGGCAGCAAGGGACCCACTCTGTCTGTGGGGACCACGTGCCTGTCCTGCTGCTGGCATTGGTCTTCATCCCAAAATCATGGCCTCTTCCTCATCTTTTTCATCAATGTCCATGTCCTCTATGTAGTCTTCCATTTCCACTTCCATCTCTTCTTCCTCATCCATGTCCACTTCCATCTCTTCTTCTTCATCCACGTCCACTTCCATCTCCTCTTCCACATCCCCATCCACCTCCATCTCTTCCTCTCCAGTCTCTTCTTCCTCCATTTCTATGTCCTCTGGAGAAGTCTGTATATCCACCTCCATCTCTTCCTCTCCATTGGTGACAGCTTGCAGAGATGGCAAAACCTCTATGTCCTCTCTAGGAGACTGTATATCCACCTCCATCTCTTCCTCTCTGTTGGTGACAGTCTGCAGAGATGGCAAAACCTCAGAGAGGGGTCCCTGTCCCACACCATTCCCATAGAGCTCCAGCCCACCCAGGCAGTTGGGGGTGTCCACCTACATGGAATGGCACCATACCTTCCTAAAGAAAAATTTGAGCATCTTGTAGAGATAGATGAAAAAATCCATGCTCTTGGGAGCTTTCAGGACTGATGGGGGTAGCAGGCGGCAGGTGACAAGAAGAGTGGCAGGAGTAGGCAGGAGCAGTGCGAAGGGTGGGCTGACGCAAGGGTCAGTGGCTGTGTTGTGCTCTTTGCTGGGTGCTGGCAGTTCCAGTTGGAACGTGGACTGTGACATCACAGGTCCCAGGAGTCCAGGGTCAACCTGAAGTGGACAGTGGGGATCCCTGAATGGTTAGGCTTGGAAGGGACCCTGAAGATCATTGTGTTCCAAGCTGGGCAATCTTCCCCCAGACCTTGGGAGCCCCAAGGATGGGGCACCCACAGCCTCTGTGCACAGCCTGGGCCAGTGCCTCACCACCCTCAGTGTAAAACAGCAGCTTCCTTAGATCCAGCTTCAATCCGCCTCCTGCAGTTGAAAGTCATCCCCCTTGTCCTGTCACCAGAGGCCCTGTTGAACTCTCTGTCCCCTTCTTTCTTGTGGGACCCTTCCAGTCCTTCACAGCCACAGTGAGGCCTCCCCAGTGTCTCCTCTTTCCAGGCTGAGCATCCCCAGCCCCACTTGGACAGCAGTCAGTCAGATCAGGGGGAGTCAAGGCTGAAGGGTAGTAAATAGCATCAGGAACTGACAGATGGAAGCTTTAGGCCCCATTATTTTGCCTCTAAATTGTACAAAATAAATAACAGTGGAGGGGAAGATGGTGGGACACTGGCTCTGTTCTAACTGGTGATTTTTTTTTTTTTTCTTCTTTTCTGTCATGCTGACCCAGGTTTTTCTGTTTGAAAGGAAGCTTGGCACAATGTCCACTGTCTTCTCCATTTGTGAAACACCAAGCAGAGTCTGGGCAGGCTGATGATGCAGAGCAAATCTGCAAATATACTGGTGATCCTGAGCCTGGGGATGCAGCTAAACCCAGCCAAAAGTAATTTCTGGAAAGTCGAGCCTGGTTTACATTTTCTTGAGTTTGGCTGTACCAACTTAACCAGTCATTTATAAAAAAGAAAATAAAAACCTCAAATCAAAACAGACAAAAACCCAAATAAACAAACCCACGCAAACCAATCAAACAGATAAAAAACCCCAAATAAAACCAAAGGGAATGAGGAGTTGGTATAGTTGTGAGGACATCACAGCAGGCAAATGGCTGCTTCCCACAGGTTCACCATAAAAAGCCACATATAACAGCTGCTCCAAAATATACCCAACAGGAGAACTATAAAAAGTGATACATGGCAACTTTGGGGCAGCTCCACATTAAGGTGAAGGATGAGCAGTGCTACAGATCCAGCATTCCCCACCCTCCAGGCTGCTGTTTGCTCCTGATGAAAGACCCTTGCAGGACTGTGGCCCCTCTCAGTGCAGTGTACATCATTCCCACAGCTCTCAGCTGAGCCACTGGCATTTCCAGAACTAGATCCAGGATCAATCCTACTGCCTGCTGAGCATCTGTGGAAGATCCTGAGCATCTTCATGCCTAGAACCACAAAACAGCTCAGGCTCTCCCTGGACTGGGTTTTCAGGGGAGGTTTCCATATCCCTGTGAGATCTGTTCATCCCTCAACACGTCTGACTTTATGTACAAGGATGCATTTGGGTTCCTTCCTTGCTCCTGTGTGCCAGTGAGAACCATCCATGTGAATGGAGGATGCTGTGAACAGGAACATTTAATCCTGGATTGCCATTTTGCTTCACTGTCACTCAGTTGAACATGGTCCTTATCTAAGATGGACTTACAAGAAATGTGTAGGAATTTTGTCTCTGAGAGGAGCAGAAAGCAAATTTTCTACACCACATTCCCAGCAGATGCAGTTTCCCTGGCAGAGCAGTTCATGTGCCTGGGAAGAATGTGGAGACCCATTCAGAGATCACAGGTTCAGCTGGCCTTTGGCTTTGTGTACCTCATTTCACATGTCCAGTTTCAAGGGCCATTAAAAGAGGCACGTTTGCCTTGCTACCCAGAAGTGCTGTAGTTATTTCCAGGAGAAAACCAAAAATTGACTGTCCTCTGGTGAGGTAGAAATCCCAGCACAATTGTGACTCTGTGAGCAAAGACAGCCTGTGCTTTTTGGGGCTGTAACAGCTGAAAGTGTGGCAGAGCAGTTTTTATTTTCTTTTTAGAGTCCTGAAAACATTGTTCCCAAAACAATCTTTCTCTCCTGTCTTCTATCACAAACTGTGGAACAGAGAAAATGGAAAGGAGCAGAGGTTTGTTCAAATTGGCTGGGTTTTTTTTAAGTCTTAAAATAGTGTCAGCTTGATGCATGATACTTTAGAATTGGATTAGTAGCACCTATTTCATCCCACTAGAGAGGTGGGATTTAAGACTTCCAACAACATAAACACTGGATGTGCAAGAGCTCAGTTTTCCACCCCTCACAGAAGTATTTTGCTGCACTATTTTAAGCAGCCTCAGCCAGATATATTAAAATACTGCTCCAAACAACAACAGAATGAAAAGGTTCCACCCAATGGGGAAAAATAAGAAAAGTGGGTGGCAGCCCTTTCTGAAGGGCTTGTGTTGATTTTGCAAAGTCAGATGCAAACAAGGTTTGCCGTATTTCTTTCCTAGAAAAATGTAGCTATTTAATAGAAATCTATCTCTGAGGCTGCTAAGTTGAGTATGATTTTAGATCAGGGAGGAGCAAAACAGCTTCCAGAGAAGCTGTGGTGGTGTCACCCTTGGAAGCGTTCAAGGCCAGGTTGGATAGGGCTTGGAGCAACCTGGTCTAGGGGAAGGTGTCCTGAGTATGGTGAGTCCAGGAAAAGAAACTTTTGGTTTTCCTGAGATGCTGCCTTTGTAAGGGGAGCTCACAAATACCCCATGTAGTTTGAAATGCCCTGAGCAGAACCCAGCCTTGCTTTCTCACAGGTGATGAGGGATTTTCACTTGTATTTTATGGGGGATTTTCAGAGGGCAGTGCAAGAGCAGCTGAATGAGTTTGACAGGCAGAAAGGGCCAGTGTGGCAGCAGCTTAATTCAAGGGAGCTTTTCCTTCTGTGATCCTGTATAACCTGAGGCACTCTGGGGCTCTTGAACCCGGCAGCTGGGCAAGTTAATCATTGTAACAAGTGATAAATTAACCTGCTCCACTCTCCTTAGCATGGGTGTGATGAGCATTCAGAAAACCCGTGAGCACTTGCCAAGATGGGAGCTTGTTCTTTGCCAGGGAGGAGGGAGAAAATATTGCTTGGAGTAAATAAAGCAACTCTGCTTCCCCAGGAAGAGGAAAAGAAGCAATTAAATATGTGAGTGCTGCATGGAATCATTTGCAGAAGGATATATCTTGTCTGCTATGCAGGAATGTTCCCAATAAACCATGCTTCTCCTGACCTTTATTTTTCTGGATTTCTACCACATGATACAACAGACTCTTAAAGAACCAAAACACCTTGTGGGGAGGCATTTTTTCCTTTCTTCAGAGTGCCTCACCTTACCAAGCATGCCTTGGGCATCTTCCTCAGTGAGAGGAGGAAGGAATGAAGTGGCCTATAGACACATGTATTTATATATAGGAAAAGCCATTTTGGAGAAGTCAGAATGGCAGCTCTTCCAGAAGACATGGACATTCCTGCTGGGAGGAGGCAGCCTAAAACAGTCCCACCCCCTCCACATGGGATAGGTGGGGTACAAACCATACAAAACCTGAGGTTCTGTGGTTTGTTTTATGTTTTTAACTGAAATGAGACCCACAATGCTGAAAGCATGGAGGAAGTGCTGCCTGGGTATCACCCCTCCTGCCAACCATGGATTGATTTTCCTCTCCCAAAGTTGGCCAGAGCTTTGTGGAAAATGAAATGTCCTGTCATTTCACTTGATAACAAAAGCTTCCCCAAAGAGTTTCACCACTTGAGTGCCCTCTGTGTTAGGGAGAGCAGCAGGCTGGGGTTGTTCCTGTAGCACAACAGCCCCAGGAAATCTGGGCAGTGGTGGCCAGTGGTGCTGATGGGGGAGCAAAGCACCAACCTCCACCTGGAGACGGGAGGTCAATTCCAAGATGAGAACCAGCAGTGTCACCTGGACTGTACAGATTCCAATGTGAATATACTTCTTGTGCTCTGATCTATGAGATTCTGTATTTTTAATGTATTGATTTGCCAATATTTTAATGCTGTCATGTTCTTTCTATATGCTGTACAAAGGAACTGAATGTTATATTTCTGTGTAGAGTGTTTCTCTCATGGTTGGGCTTTAAATATAGATGCAATTCCAGTGTCCCACGTGTAGGACCCAGATCCCCTGTAAGCTGCTCAAGCTGGGAGGATTTTGATGCTGATTACCATTTGATAGGGAATCTGGATGTGTACCAGAGCAAACTTTGCAATTAGCTCTTCCCCATACCAATCTGGAGGGAGGAGGAAATCTGGGCACTTTAAGCACTTTGTAGTGGATGCTAATCCCCTTGCCTTCACCGGGAAATCCCATGTAAACCCCAGGCATGTGAAGAACAGCTCCTTGAGAACTGTGCTGCTGGCAAGCTGCATCCGAGCCTTTGGAAAACTGGGTTAGGTGGGATGTTTGTGGGTGGTAACAGCACTGGGCAGTGAGAGACTGTAGTATTGTCCACAAGGGTCCCAGGATGAAGGAAGAGACGAGAAAGTTGACTCCATGTATCAGCAAGCTAGGTTTATTATTTTATGATAGAAAATATATTAAAACTATACTAAAAGAACAGAGAGAAAAGATTTCATCAGAAGGCTAAGCTAAGAATAGGAAAGGAATGAATAACAAAGGCTTGTCTCCCACCGAGACGGTCTGGACAGGTGAACTGTGATTGGGCGTTAATTCCAAATAACCAGATGAGACCAATCACAGATTCCCCCTGTTGCATTCCACAGCAGCCGATAAGAATTGTTTACAGTTTGTTCCTGAGGCCTCTCAGCTTCTCAGGAGGGAAAAATCCTAAGGAAAGGATTTTTCCTAAAACATGTCGGTGACATCTCACCCTTTTTATTTTAAATAAATTAAAAGGAAAAGTGTTTGCAATTTCATCTGCTGGGCCATGCAGAGGAAAGAACAAGCACCTGAGAGGCTTAATGTTGCCAATCAAAACATTAATCAGTGCTGATGTGGAACCGTCAGGGAAATTCTTCACCTGCAAAACACCAAATTACATCACACACCAAAACAATCTTAAGATATAAGAAAATGCAAAAACAATGAAAAGAAAGTTCATTGCTTCAAGTCCAAACAGCTGAGTTTCAGGAAAAGTCCAAACTGAAGATGTTCCTCTCTGACATCGCTGAAAGTCCCTTTTGGTCCTGAAACAGGCTTGCTTGGCTTTTCAACGCTTTTTGAGCTGCTAGCTCTTTCAACTCTTTTTATTTAATTTTTTTTTTTTTTTTTTTTTTTTTTTTTTTTTTTTTTTTTTTTTTGGACGAAAGAGCAGCAGCAGAGAGGAGCCACTGAGGCTCTGCGGGGGCCCTGTCCCTCGTGGAAGGAACAGGGACCCCAGACCTGGCCTACAGAAAGGTGGTCCAGGTCCTCGTGGAAGGATCAGGGATCCCAGACCTGGCCTACAGAACGGTGGCCCAGGTCCTGACGGGAGAAGCAAAGCCCCCGAACCAAACAGCCGCTGGCCGGGCGGAGGCCCTGGCCCAGGGAACCGAGCCAAACGGCCCAGACCCGGCCCGCGGAGCGGGCTCCGTGGTCTCACAACCCGGCACCCTGCTGCCAATGCCTGGGCAGCACGAGTGACCGAACGCTTCCTCCCCTCTGAACCGGTGCAGACCAGCAGCTGGGGAAGAGAAGCTTTCCCAGGGATCATCACCCCAGATCTGGGGGTGCTTTGTCCCCAGAGCAATTGAGCGACGCTCACTTTCCACTGTTTCTCCTGCCTCTGCAACGCAAATGCAAAAGGTGTTCCTCCTTTCTGCCCCTCGGTACCACCCCCACTCCCTGCGGGCTGGGGACCAGAAGCAGAAGGCTCAGGAGCCACCTCCCCCACGGTGCTGGGGTGTGCAGGGGGAGTCAGGCATTCCAACCCCCAACGGGAACCTCCGAACCAAACCCGAACCGGCCCGCGAAAAACGCTGAGTTTGAAAGCAGGCAGACGGGCTGAGCCCGCAATCAGCTGTCGAGCCACAACCCCCCCACGGAGGGGCAGACCGGCATCCCCTTCCCCTGTCCCAGCTCCCCCCGCAGGGGCAGCCTCGGGACAGCCCGAAAAGCTCGGGGGGGAATCCAGGCTGATCGCAGGCGCCGCGGTGGCCGCCGCGGGGAGCGGCGGGGCCACGGGCGGCTCCAATGATGGTTCCGCTTGGTGGTTCTCAACCTCAGCCTCCTCCACTGGCATGGCAGGCAAAGGCGGAGCCGCCGCGTTCGGAGCCCTCACGGGCTCTGCTGGAGGGTCGAACGCGGATTCGACCGGCGCGGGCGGCGGGGCATCGACCCCCGCCGGGCTGGGGACAGCAGCCGCGTCTTCTCCGGGTACCGGAAGCTGCAGCGCGGGCGCAGACAGCAAAGCCGGCGGAGCCGACACGGGAGGCGGCGGGACAGCCGCGGGGGGCGGCAGGGGCGCGGGGCCCGCGCCCACCGGTGCCGCCTGCACTGTTGTCTCACTTTGCTCTGGGAGCGGCAGCGCAGTCGCGAGCTCTTGGCGATTGCTGTCGAGTGCGTCGCCTAGCAACTCGGGCGAAGCCGCGGGAGGCGGTGCTTCTGCCACGGGAACGCCGACAAACTCCGCTGGAGGCGGCGGGTCCGGTCCGGGCTGAGGCGGTGCCGCGGGATGGGCCGCGGGGACTGGCACCTCCTGCGGGGCGGGTTGGGGTGGGGCCCGCGGCTCCGGCTCGGGCGGTGGAGCCAACTCACCTCCCCCCTGAAAGCAGCGAGGCGGGGGCGGCGGTTCCGTCGGAGCATGCTCCAAAGGCGCAGAAAAAAACTTTTCTTCTGTCGCGGGCAAAACTTCGCCCCCCTGCCCCGATTTGGGGGTCTGGGAACCTGCAGGCTGTGGATTTGCACTGGTTCCCCTCTTGCCAGCGCCAGCGAGAAGGGAGACATACCTCGGCAATCCGCAATCCACTGATATGTAGACGCTTTCCGTTTCAAAACTGGGAAGAGAGTTCTGAATGACGGATAAACCAGAGGAAATCCAAGTCCCCGGTAAAGAAGGTCTCGGATAATGAATTCCATGCATTCTCATATGTATGAATCAAGGGCATACAGCACATCAGTGAAAAAGCCATGGTGCTTTGCCCACCTGAAAAACTCATAGAAATGTATCTTCAGCATAGGAATTCTGTCCTCATGACCCCATTTTTGCCAGAGGCCAATAAGTTTCTCCTCTGAGGGAGAGAATGGAACCTCCGCCTCCGTAGGCACCCTTGTCCAGATCCGAATCTGCCTTGTAAGAAGGGAAGCATTTTCAGGAAGGGAAGTGTAAACAGTACCTTGTGACAGTGTCCTCTGGGCTTCAGCAGGCTGCTCTGTGCCGCCAAGACTTCTGGACATCTTGTCTGGGAGACTTTTCAAAAGGTTCTCTCTGCGGCCAGCCAAATGAAGAATTCTTCCTCACTCAGGGTCCAATTGTGGTGATTTCACGCGAGGCACCATCTGTCAGTTCTGTCCTCGGTGTTCACCTTCTGTGGTGGTGCTCGTTTTTCACTCGGGGTCACCATTTGTAGTATTGTCCACAAGGGTCCCAGGATGAGGGAAGAGACGAGAAAGTTGACTCCATGTATCAGCAAGCTAGGTTTTTTATTTTATGATAGAAAATATATTAAAACTATACTAAAAGAACAGAGAGAAAAGATTTCATCAGAAGGCTAAGCTAAGAATAGAAAAGGAATGAATAACAAAGGCTTGTCTCTCACCGAGACAGTCTGGACAGGTGAACTGTGATTGGGCGTTAATTCCAAACAACCAGATGAGACCAATCACAGATTCCCCCTGTTGCATTCCACAGCAGCAGATAAGAATTGTTTACAGTTTGCTCCTGAGGCCTCTCAGCTTCTCAGGAGGGAAAAATCCTAAGGAAAGGATTTTTCCTAAAACATGTCGGTGACAGGTGCCCATGGCCAAAACTGGGAGTCCACCTCCAAAACTCCGTACATCCAAGAATTGGCCCAAGGAAAAGCTGCCAGGACAGACAGGTATGGCTGCCCTTGGCCTCTTGGGGGCTTTCTCTCACCTCCTTTCAAAACACTGGGGCTCGGAGTTTTTATTCCTATGGGAAATAACTGTCCTTTCTCTCAAGGTGTCCATGGTCAAAATGCAGATTCTTCATCCCAAATTCTATATATCCAAGGATTCCTCCATGACAAAAGCTGCCAGGACAAACAGGTCTGGCTGGCTTGGCCTCCCCGGGGCTACCTGACAGGTCTGGCGGATGTTGGGATGTGATGGGCTGCCTCTCATCAGCTCCTGGAGCACTGGGGCTCCGTGCTTTCCTTGCTATGGAAAAGAACTGTCCTTCTTTTCAGATGCCCATTCCCAAAATTGTTACTCTCGCTAAAAAATTTCCTATATGCAAGGGTATCTCCCAGAAAAAAACCTGCCAGCTCTGGCTGGCCTTGGCCTCTGGTGGTCACCTCTCATCTGCCCCTGAAACACACTGGGGCTCTGTTCCTTCCCTCCTATGGGAAAGAACCAGCTTTCATGTCCAAGTGCCGTGGCCAAAATTAGAATTTGGCCTCCCTAATTCTGTATTTCCAAGGATTGCTCCAAGACAAAAGTAGCCAGGACAGACAGGTAGGCTGGCCTTGTCCTCTGGTGATTTTCTTATACTCTGAGCTGAATGTTTTCATTTGAAAACACCATGGAGAGGACCCAGAGATCTCCCAAGGTGGGGTTTGCAGACCTTGGGCACATGACCACTATATATGGACAATGAAGCTCTGTGCTGCTGTGGTGGTTTTGCATCTTGGAATTGATGTTCTAAGAGAAGCTGCTAGAAGTTTCCTCTGTGACTGACAAAAACCCAATCAGTAATTCACTTTGAGAATTGACAATCTGTTAAACCACTAAGGAAACTGTACACACCTCTGTGAAGACACACGTTAAAGATGAAAAAGCCTGGGAGGGTCTCTTTCCCTTCTGGCTGGCAAAGAGGTAACAAGGCTGACCCAGCCCCGTCTCAGCCAGGGCAGCCCAGGCGGCTCCTGCCGTGGGGCCGGGCCCCTTCCCAGGGACCCCGCCAGGCCCCATCGGCTGCCGGGCAGGGCAGGGGAGGCCGCAGGGCCGAGGCCGGGCCGGGCCATGGCTGCAGTTCCAACATCTGGGCACTGCTGAGCCCTGCCCCGCCGCCAGCCCGGGCCGAGCCAGGATCCGCCGGGCCCCAGGAGCAGCCCCGGGCCGGGCCGGCTCGGCCAAGGTTCTGCCACCGTTGGGGTTCACCCACAGCCCCCGGGCAGGGGGAGGAGAAGCCATCGGCCCCCGGCCGTGCTGCTGCTGTGTTCTGGCCTGGCTGCTGAGATCCTGGCCCTGCCCCAGCGCGGCCCATCCTGACACAGCCCCAGCGCAGCCGCTGCAGAAACCTCCATCGTAAAACAGCTCTGGCCCAAGGACCGAGCCCGGCCGGGGTCACAGAACCATCTGCAGGCCCCGGGTGAGATATGAACTCTGTCAGTGCTTCCATTCTCTCTCGAGTGAGAGAAAAGGACAAAGTGCAGGCACAGAGAGGAGCAACGTGAACAAAATGAGGTCCATGAAGAGGAAGTTGAGTCCCAGATGGGAGGGATGAGGAAATGCCTTGATCTTGGGGCTCTTGTAAATCCTGTTGTAAAGCTATGGAGAAGCATGTAATTGATACATCAGACTCTCATTTTCCCTATAATGCATTGAAAAGTATGGGGAGATGACTTGTTCAGCAAAGGCCTCCATGCTAAAATAAGCAAATGTTGAAGTATCTGTGATTTCATGATGAGTTTTTACCGAGAAAAGAGCAGAGTGATGAGACCCTGTGCCCTCAGGGAGACAAGACCTCTGTTCCCAAAGATGAAAATTATTTCAGGCATAGATGAAGAGAACCTCTGCTCTTAAACAGCTCATCTTTAAACTAATACCCCACAAGTTGACATGGCGCTTAAACACAGCTGAGGGAAAAGCTGTGAAAAATAGGAGGGACTTGACAAAGTTTTCCAGGTGGCTGCTATTCATGGAAATTAAAAGCCATGGGAGAACAGTTTTCTTGTGGAGAAGTCTCCACAACATTAACAGGAGGAACTTCTCTCCTTAATTGAACTGAAAAAAAGAATATTGTAGAGGTGGTAAACCGACTGAAAATTTTAGGTTTTGTCTCCTTACATTGTCAGTAAGAAAGAAGAGGTTGTGGGGAGAGGAGAAGTGTTCTGAAAGTTTGGTTCTGATTCTTATTGCTCTTTCTTTTAGCTACTGTTAATAACATTGTCTTTATATCCTTTTAAAGTTTTGAGCCTACATTGCCTTTCTCCTAATCCTATCTCACAGCAGGAAATGAGTAAGGATATTCCAGTGAGTGCACTGGTAATTAGCCAACACTGAACCCACCACACTAATTGATGCATAGGCCAAGAAATCTCAAATTGGTGAACCAAAACCACTACAGAAACCTTCCTGATGAGCTGCATGAGAGCAGAGGGAAATCAAGGCAGAGCCATGGCTTGTTAGGACTTGCTTGATCCTAATGGAACTTCAGGGCCTGAGGGGAGATTGCACAAAACTTTCCAGGAGCCAAAGGCAGAAGAAACACCCAAAGTGTTTTGAGGCATTAATGGGTCCCACTGAGGTCACTCTCCAACACAGGCTCCTCATGGACTCCTTGCAGGAGAGAACTAGAGGCCAGGACTGCACAAATTTCTCAGAGACTAAGTGTGGAAAGGAAATTCCAAACTACCTTAAAAGCTTCTGAGTACCTAAAAGTATAATGAGCCTCACTGAGTGTCAGTACAAAGATCTCAAGGGACTCCTTAAAACAGATAATTGGGGCCATGATTGCACAAACCTCACACGGAGTCTGTATCAAAAGGGAAACACCAAGTACCTTCAAATAACTGAAGTACCTTGAAGCATTAATGAGCCCACTGAGTGTTGTTACTGACAAATCCTCTCCAGGGACTAATTACAGCAGATAATTGGAGGCCATGATTGCAGAAACCTCTCAGAGACTCCAAGGCAAAAGCCAAACCCAAAGTCCTTTGAAAAACTTGCAGTCCCTGGGAGCATGAAGGAGCCCCCAGGGCCATTGCTGAGCAAGGCTCCCCAGGGACTCCTTCCAGCAGATCCTTGAGGCCACTGGGATGTGGGCTAGGGGGGGATGCTGAGGGCAGGACAAGGGGCTGACAGTGCCCAGCCTGGCTGTGCCAGGAGGCCCCAGTGCCTCAGGACAAGGTGTCTCCTCCCAGCCCTTGGTGGCACAGACCCTGCTGTGGCCCAGGGCACCAGGACTTGGCTTCTCTTTGTCCCCACCTGTCATCAGTGCCTCCAGTTCTCTGCTCTGCCTGGGGCCTGGGGACACTTTCTCAGTGGTGTCTCTCAGTGGGACCCATTAAAAGTGAAAGAAACTTTGGAGTGTGATTCTGACTTGGAGTTCTGGAGAGGTTTCTTCAGCTCCCTCTCAGGGACTGATGTTCAGGGCCTGAGCACAAAGCCCCAGAGGGTCATTAAAGTCCTTGTGCTGTATCTGTGCTGCTTCTGAGCTGGGCTGGGCTCCTGGCACAGAGGGTGATCCTGGTAACCAAGAAGAGCTTCAAAAGCACATTTCTCTTGATAAGCAGCTCTTCTGCCAGCACAGCAGGGCTGGGGCACAGCCTGCAGCCACCCTGGGCACAGCACAGAGGCACAGAGAGCTTCAATCAGTCAGGGCTGGGAAGGTGCTGAGAAGTGCCTGGGGCAGAATCCCTGCCAGCCCTTGGCACAGGAACCTCTGGCTGCAGGACAATGCAGCTGCAGCTCCTGCAGTGATCTCCTAAAGCTGGAACATCCCAATGCCTACAGACTCTGTGAGTACAATTCTGGGTATTTATAGTGTGGGGGAGGTGAAATGCTCATGAAGCTCTGACATGCTGAGGGGTTCTGGTCAGTCACAGAATATTTCCAAGACAAGGATTTTGATAAAAAAGAGGAAGTTTCGTTAGACTTTTTATTCAGTTGCATAATATTAGGGAATGGCAGGGAGAGGGGATAAATATTAAAGGTTCATTAGGAAGTAATAATGATGAATTTTGACAACAGCGTGAGAGATCTGAACTGCTACTTTTAGTGATCCATAGGTTCACAGGAGATCCCTAATGTGTTTTCAGACACTCTGCCCTTGGACAGCACCAGCAGCACCTTTGCTGGAGCCATCAGGCTCAGTCTGAGCTGTCGCTTCTCCAAGCTGCAAACAGAACCTGCCCCCATCCAGTGCCCTGCAAACAGGCAGGGTTCTGTAGGGCCAAGGAGAGTGCACAGAGATTTGGGGTCTGTGAGTGCTGGCACAGAGAGATCAGGCACAGGGAAACACCTGCAGGCGGTAAATCTCCAGGAAGCAGAGAGAAGATCAGGCAATGGGAGAAAACAAAACCCAGAAATGCTGTGGCAGGGAGAGTTGAGAGGATCCCCACAGGATCCCCTGCAGTGCAGCCCCTCCCTCTGAACATGCCCCCTCCCTCCTGTGCCCCCAGCCAAGCCTCTGCCCTCAGGTCTGTGGCTCCAAGGTGTGCAGCCCCTCCTGTGCAGGCAGAGCTGCAGCAGAGCCGTGTGGCAGCTCTGCAGCCCCAGGCCCAGTTTCCTCTGCAGGGCACAGGGCTGGGAGCAGCTGCCCGGCCCTGGGGGCTCTGGCAGGGGGCACAGCTGGCTCAGGGTGACGCTGTCCCCAGTGCCCGGCTCTGGGCAATGCTGTCAGTGCAGCCAGGGAAGGAGCTGCATCTCCCTCAATCCAATGCCATCATAAGGACACTTGGAAGTCTCCCTGAGATTTCAGTGCAAGCTGGGAGCTTCAATCCAGGATGCAAACCTGTCCTAGAGCATCTCTGAATTATTAGATTGATAGGGAAAGGCAGAGGTGTTATGACAGTAAAAATGCTGCTGGGTTGGTGAAATGAGCAATGTGAGTCCTTAACTACAAATGAGGAGCTGGGCTGTAGGGGTTACATCTGCTTTCAGCAGTACCTGGGGGTTTGTAAGAAAAAAGTTTGGAGTGTGAACATCCTCCATTTGGAAAAGTGAAAGCCCAGAGAAACTCCAGACTGAATCAAGTGACAGACCATCTGCCCCCAGTCTTCACTCACCCCCTTGCGTCAGGGAACTCACTCTGTTCTACCAGAGGAAAGCAGAAATACTCAGGGTTTCTCCTATCCAAGAACAGCAGGAGCAACATGGGGCAATATTATAAAGAAAACCTCAGAAATCTTAAACACAGAAGCATGTTCATGTGTGTTACAGACCAGGGTGTATGGGAATTGGTTTTTTTTTTGGTCTCAGGTAACTCCCCCAATTCCTCACTGTCCTTTTCTCAATGAACAGGTCCCAATAACCAGCCCCAGCGAATGTCCAACAGCAGCTCCATCAGCCACTTCCTCCTGCTGGCACTGGCAGACACGCGGCAGCTGCAGCTCCTGCACTTCTGCCTCTTGCTGGCCATCTCCCTGGCTGCCCTCCTGGGCAACGGCCTCATCATCAGCGCCGTAGCCTGCGGCCACCACCTGCACACGCCCATGTTCTTCTTCCTGCTCAACCTGGCCCTCGCTGACCTGGGCTGCATCTGCACCACTGTCCCCAAAGCCATGCACAATTCCCTCTGGGACACCAGGACCATCTCCTATGCAGGGTGTGCTGCACAGGTCTTTTTTTTCATGTTCTTCATCACAGCAGAGTTTTATGTCCTGACCATCATGTGCTACGACCGCTACGTGTCCATCTGCAAACCCCTGCACTACGGGACCCTCCTGGGCGGCAGAGCTTGTGCCCACATGGCAGCAGCTGCCTGGGCCAGTGCCTTTCTCTATTCACTACTGCACACAGCCAATACATTTTCGCTGCCCCTGTGCCATGGCAATGCCCTGGGCCAGTTCTTCTGTGAAATCCCACAGATCCTCAAGCTCTCCTGCTCCAAATCCTCTGTCCGGGAGCTGGGGCTCATCACAGTTAGTGTCTGTTTCGCACTCGGTTGTTTTGTGTTCATTGTTTTCTCCTATGTGCAGATCTTCAGGGCTGTGCTGAGGATCCCCTCTGAGCAGGGAAGGCACAAAGCCTTTTCCACCTGCCTCCCTCACCTGGCTGTGCTCTCCCTGTTCCTCAGCACTGTCATGCTTGCCTACCTGAAGCCCCCCTCTATCTCCTCCCCATCCCTGGATCTGTCACTGTCAGTTCTGTACTCGGTGGTGCCTCCAGCCCTGAACCCCCTCATCTACAGCCTGAGGAACCAGGAGCTCAAGGCTGCAGTGTGGAGACTGATGACTGGACACTTTCAGGGACATTAAACTGCTGGCCAGTGTCATCAAATCACTTGTAATAAAAGTAATCTTTGATACTTCTTGTTGGTTTCATTTTGGAGGTTCTTTTTCTTTGTTTGACTTTTTTAATCTTGTCCACAAAGAAATGTCATTGTTTGTGCCATTTCTCCTTTTGTTTCTCTCCACCTTCCCTGTGGCCACAGACTGTGTCAATAAGGGGCTGCACTCTTGGTGGCTATAAAGGAACTAAAGGATCTCCCAGCAAACTTTTCTGCAGAGATGCACTTTTTTTGCATTCTCTGGTGCTGCAGCAGCAATGTCTATGTGCAGAGGTGAGGGCAGGTCAGTGCTGGCACAGCAGCTTTGGTCTTGCTGGCCACACCATTCCTGATCCAAGCCAGGAGCCATTTGCCTTCTTGGCCACCTGGGCACACTGCTGGCTCATGTCCAGCCTGCTGTCCATCAGCCCCTGCAGGACCCTTTCTGCCTGGCTACTGTCCAGCCACTCTGTCCCCAGCCTGTAGCACTGGGGCCAAATTGCAGGGCCTGGCCCTTGGACTTGTTAAACCTCACCTTTTTGGATTCATCCCCTGGATCCAGCCTTTCCAGGTCCCTGTGCAGAGGCCTCCTACCCTCCAGCAGATCCACACTCACACCCAGCTTTGTGTCCTCTGCAAAGATGTCCTTGGTTCCATGGGGCCCCTCAGTGTCACAATGGCCTCTTGGTCACACCAGGCCCTGCACTGACACCCTGGTCTCCTTGGTTCCATGTGTCCATGCAGAGCAACAATGGTCTCCTTGGTTCCATGGGCTTCACAGTGGCACAATGTTCTCGTTGGTGCTGCAGTTTCACAGTGGCCCCTTGGTTCCATGGGGCCCCAGGGTGTCACAATTTCCCCATGGTCACATGAGGTCCCACACTGTCACCATGGTCTCTGTGGTTCCACAAGTCCCCTCAGTGCCACATTGCACTCCTTGTTTCCACGAGGCCACACAGTGTCACAACAATCTTCCAGATTCCTTGAGGCCCCATGGTGTCACAGTGTCCCCTTGGTTACACAGGATCCTGCAGTGTCACAATGTCCCCTTGGTTCCACGAGGCCCTGCAGTGTCAAAAGGGCCCCTTGGTTCCACTGGGCCCTGGAGTCTCCCAATGGTCTCCCTGGTTTCACAGTGTCAAAATGGTGAAACCCCTTGGTTATACAAGGCCCTGCAGTGTCACAGTGGCCTCTGTGGTTCCACAAGAACCCAGAGTGTCACGGTGCACGCCCTGGCTCCATTTGGCCCCGCAGCACCACAATGCACCCCTGGTTCTATGGAGCTGCACAGTGTCACCATGGTCCTTTTAGTTCCATGAGGCCCCACAGTGTCACAATGGTCCCTGTGTCCCCCTGAGTGTCCCAGTCATCACAGAATGACAGGATCAAATAAGCTGGAAAAGACCTTTGGGATCATCAAGTCCAACCAATGCCCCAATACTGCCTTGTCACCCAGACCTTGACACTAATTGCCACTGAAGAGGGACAGTGACTCCGCCACCTCCCCCCTGGCCAGCCCATTCCAATGCCCACTCACCCTTTCAGTGAAGAACTTCCTCCTATTGTCCAGCCCAAACCTCCCCTGGTGCAGCTTAAGGCTGTGTCTTCTTTTCCTGCCCTCCAGCACATCCACACTCACACCCAGCCTGGTGTCATCTGCAAATTTGTGAATGGTGGACTGGATCCCCTCAGCCAGATCATCAGTGAAGATATTAAACAGGACTGAGCCCAACACGGATCCCTGGGGGACAACACCAGTGCCTGGACACCAGCTGGGTGCAGCACCATCCCCACCACTGTCTGGGCCCAGCCTCAGCCAGTTCTTAATTCTCCCAGTGAGGAGGGAACCTGCCCAAGCCATGGGCTGCAGCTTTTCCAAGGAATGCTGTCAGAGACAGTCAAAGGCTTTGCTGAATTCCAGGCACACAACATCCACAGCTTTTCCTACATCCACAGGTTGGTCACCTGGTCATAAAAGGAGACCAGGCCTGGAGTTCCCAAGATACTACTTCCAGCCCTTCTTGGGGATGGGCTCACACTGGCACCTCCAGTCCTCTGGGACCTCCCTGGTGAGCCAGGACTGATGGTAAATGATGGAGAGCAGCTTGGGGAGCTCATCCACCAGCTCCCTCATCCCTCTGGGATGGATCCCATCTGATCCCATACACCTGTGAGCATCTGAGTGGCTCAGCAGGTCAGCAACTGCTTCCTCCTGGATTCCAGGGGGCTGTTCTGCTCCCTGTGCCCATCTACCAGCTCAGGAGAACACTTGTCCTGAGGACAGCCTGTCCTAATATTGAAAATTGAGACAAACAAGGCTTGGTAGCTTAGAATTAAGGAAAAGACTTTAGTTACTATATTCCCCACTGAATCCAATCAAGAGTAGAAGCTCTCCTCCTCCCTCCTTTTCCTATATTTTTTTCCTTACAGAAGCTCCCAGGTTAAGCTCTAGTTAAGCCTTCACCTCTCAACTTTTCTTTCTGAATAACTTAACAACATCCTTAAACACTTCCTGAGTTTCTGGTCCTTTTCCTCCTTGAGTTTCCACAAAAGCTCCATAGGCAGCCAGGACAGTCATTTTCCTCACCAGCTCATCTTTTGCCACACTGGGACAGGCTGCTCCTTCCCCCTTAACATTACTTTCTTGAAGTGTGTCCATTCTTCCTGGACCCCGTTGTTTTTAAGGGTTGTTTCCGTTAAAAAAATCAGTACCTGATTCAGTACTCCCCACATCAGCATCCTGAACAGGCCAAAGTCTGCCCTTCCTAATTCCAGAAGTTTGGTTGCTGCCCCTCCTTCTTTCACAGAACATTGAAAACTTTATTAGTTTATGGTCACTGTGCCCCAGGCAGCCTCTGAGCCCCACATCTGCCACCAGCCCTTCTCTGTTTGTGAACAGCAGGAGACAGAGCTTTCCTTGGCAGTGGGAGTGTTACCAAAAATTCAGTAAAGCAGAAAACTCCTCAACCCCAATGGAGCATGAAGAAGCAGCATTCTTTATTCAGCCAGGGGATGCACAGGGGACAGCTCCTCCCAAAGCCCTGCATGCTGAGTACAGGAAAGTTTCTGTTTATTTTCTCTATTTTGCACACATATTCATTGATTTTTCTGAACTAAACACACATATGATAATCATTTCCCCAAAATCATTAACAAATTCCCCCTCCCCTTTACCCATGTGTTCTTCTGTCCTGGGGGTCTCTCTGGTGGTCTCTGGTGGTCGTGGAGCCCAATGTCCCAGTGGGCCTGGCTGAGCTGGCAGGACACTGAGGCTGGTGAACTTCCAGTTCCCCTTCTCACACAATGGGCATTGTGTGCTTTCCATAGGCCTGGGGTTTTGGAGAGCAAGCTCCAGGTGTGAGCTCACCTGGTGTCGGCAATTTATCATCTGGTAACATGAGGTCACAGAGTGGGATATGCCATCACAGAGTGGGTTATGTGAGGTCATTGGCAGCGATGACATCACAGACCATATATGCAACATCACAGAGCGACCTGTGACATCACATGGCAGAGGACTGACATCACAGAGCAGACTATGACATCACAGAGCCGCTGTGACATCCCAGCAGGGCTGTGTGAGATCACTGGGTTGGTCACTCCGCCCCAGCTCCCCCTCACAGTTTCTCCCAACAAGTCCAACCCTGTTCATGCCCAGTGGGGTCCCTGTTCCCTGGTATCCCCCCAGACCACCTGAAGCCACAGCCTCCACCAAAAGATGTTCCACAGGATCCACCCCAGAGACTGACATGGGGACAAGGGGCCAGGGCTGTGTGACCAGGGCATCAAGGATGTGGATTATCCAGGTCACTGTGGCCTGGTTTGGCCTCCCCAGGGCAGGAAAGATGTCTGGCAGCTGGAGCAGGGTCTGGGAAGGGCCTCCAACGTGGGGCTGGAGCCCTTGGGCTGTGAGCAGAGGCTGAGGGAGCTGGGCTTGTCCAGCCCAGAGCAGGGAAGGCTGAGGGGCTCCTCATCCCAGCCTGGCAGTGCCACCAAGGAGGTGATGGAGAACACAGAGCCAGGCTCTTCCCTGGGGGGCCTGGTGGGAGACAAAAGCCAATGGGTGGGAGGGAAAGAGGGGAGATCAGCCAGGGCATAGAGCTATGAAATGAGTCAGGCTGGTTTCAGCATTTCCTCAACACCAAGAGCAGCCTGACCTCCCTTCTCCATCCACCACTGACAGCTTTGCAAATCAGGAATTGTTCAAATTGTTTTGCCCGCGCTCCAGAACGAGCATCCTGATACAAGAACTTAATTGTGTTTATATCTATCACAGAACCACATTTGTCTAAAACCAATTTCAGTATGCAAATCACTTGTGGATGGTGGATTCATCAGATGCTGCTGGAACATTGCACATAGCTCAGGGAAGAGAGTGGTTGTTATTAAATTGTGTCCTGTTCAACCATGGTCTGTTGGCCATGAAGAGAAACTTTCTGTGCCTCTGAGTGTCAGCAGTCCCTGACCCCAAAGGGACACAAACCTGAGGAGTTGTGGTTCCCACTGCAGGGGCACTTGGACCTTGGCTCTGCACAGGAGAGCTCTTCATAATCCTTTCTCTCTTTTTCTTCCTGTAGGCATGGAGGGAGCTCGTGACTTCAGCGTGTGACTCGTGTGTGCAAAGAGCAAATCTGGGCAGGATCGGGGCAGGGAGGGTTTGGGGGGCCTTGGGATCTGTGCTGGGCACAGAAGGTGTTTTCCATTACTCTGAGACTGTCTGCTGTGGAAAGTGGATTTAGTATCCTGCAGGTGAATGACTTTTGCATTTGATGGAGCTGTGCCTTCCCTTGGCTTGGTTGGCTGACAAGAAATGAACATCCCTCTGTGTCTCAGGCAGCTCCTTCTCCAAGGAAAGCAGGTGGGAGCTGGAGCCAAGGAGCTGAAAGCTGCAGGTGCAGCCTGGGCTGGAGGGAGCTCAGATTTGCACAAGGCTGCTCTTAGTGCCAGGGCTTGGATGGGGGAAATGGTGGGGAGGGGGTAGGGACAGAGTCTGATTGATTGTCAGCCATGAAGGGTCTTGATTTTCATATCTATTCAAACTACATGAGGAGGTACTTGGATTCAGTGTCAATTGTTGATTGCACATACCAATGTGTCAACAGGAAAAAAAAATGAAACAGGATCTAAAAAATTATATTTTCTCCCTGTCTTTTTAAATATAGTGTATTTTAAATTGGCTTCTGAAATCTCTCTTCTGAGCCACAAAGGATTTGAAAATTAAAATCAAATTAAAATCCCCAGAGGCTTGGCTGTTTGGGGTGCTCGGAATGGTAATGAGCCCTGGGACACTGAATTCCTGCACTGAAGAGCTGAAGGCTGAACAAGCCTCTGGAGCAGTGAAATTCAGCAGCAGCCTCCAAGTTGCTGAGGATGTCAGCAGCCCCCACTGAGGCCATCCCTGCCCAGAGCCCGTGGGGGAATGGGCAGCCAAGGAGAGCGTCCCTGGGGCTGGGGCAGCACAACTCAGAGGCACCAGGGGCTCCAGCTGGGAAATGGAGTGTGGAATGGGGCTGGGAAAGCCCTGCCTGGGCTGGGCCAAGCAGGACAGACAAGCCCTGACTGCCATCCCCCAGAAAACTCTCTCAAGGAGACATTTAAAAGGAATTACAATTGTTTGTGTACTCTGAGTTGGAGTCACTGGAGAAATACCAACAGGAGATTCTCAGGAGCTCAGAAAAACCAAAGAGCCTTTACTGGGAACTTTAGAAAATCAGAGAAACTTTGGCAAAAGGTTGATTATGACATTGTCGTGGTTTTGGTTTGTTAATTTAGGATTTTTCTACTCTTGAGGTTTCTTATCAATGTATTTGTCCTAGGGTGACTGTTATCCCCATTCGTGTGTGTAATTTATGCTGGATATTATGTTCTGTTCCTTTAAGACTGGCAGAGTGAAAGTTATTTTTGGGCCTCTTATCAGCCACTCGGTGAGACATACAAATAGCACCAGTACATAGTGCTGCTTTTTTTGCTTTTTGCCCAGCTTTTTGCTTTTGCTCTTGCTTCTGCTTTGCTTTTGCTTGCTCTTGTTCTTTTCCCTCTTCTCATTAGTTAATTTAGCTAAACAGTCCAAATTCCATCCTGGATTGTTTCACCTCTCCTGTTTGGACTGCTCCGGACTGAGATCAGGAAACACCGAGAGAGAGTTCGCATCTTGTGGCTGCAGCACCTGCCCCAGCGCCAGAGGGACTGATAACAGTGACCACCCCCAGGAGAGACTTTTCTGAATTTGTCATCTTTTTCAGAGCAGTGGAAGAGTGGTGTCATCCGGTATTGTTCATTTTGTGTGTTGGGGGGTGCTGTGCTTGTCAAATAAACAGGTTCTTTCCCCTTCTCTCCGAGGAATTCTTCCCAAACCGGTTGGGGGGAGAGGCCATGTGAGTTTGTTTTCTAGAGAAGCCCTTTTTATAAATTCTCTCCCAAATTTGCCCTAAACCAAGACAGTATTGATGTGTGGTAGGTTTTAGTGTTGGTTAATTATCTATGTATTTATTTTGTTTTGAGATGGGATTAAGAAAAAGGTACAGTAGGCTTAAAATTTAAAAGGGTATAAAGAAAAATTTATTAAAAGTAACTAAAACAAAAAAGGTAGTAAGAATTAAAATAAACTTCTTAGAACCCTTTTTTTTTTTTTACAACTTTTTCGTTACACTGACACTGTAAAGAAACACAGCTTTAAATTTCTACTTAGTTTAATATTTCCAGAACAGTCTTTTTTACTTAGGGAGAGAAGTTTTTCTTGTTAAGGTAATGGAGTTTTTTTTACAAGAGGAAAAAATAGGTTTTTGGTGGTTCTTAATTTTGTCATGGATAACACTTGTCTGGGGAACTTTATTATTGTGAGGTTGTTTTTATTGCTACAAGCTTTTTTACAGCTTGTTGATGGGCCATGTCGACTTATGGGGTATTGTTTTAAAGATGAGTTCTTGAAAGGTAAAAGTTTTTATAATTTACATTTAAAATTGTTTTTATCTCTGGGAGACACTGGATTACTTTTTTTTTCCCTGTTGAAACTTTTGATGAAATTGCAGGGATTTTAAGATTTGTTTATTTTGCAGGGCAGTTTTTGTTTTATATTAATTTGAAATTTTTTTATAGTTTTATGTGTTATAATGAAAATAGTTTTTTCTTTACAGTTTATAAGAGGATTTCAATTTTAAGATTAAGATATTTTTCTTCTTTTTTAATTGGGATTTAATTTCTTCTTTACTGACTTTGATGCTTTTATGTTGTTTTTTTAAGTGTTTGTATTTGGTTTTACTTTTACTCGAGGGAGGATTGAAGTATTGAAAGGATTAACAGTTGACCTGCCAGGAACTTGTGGTGGAAGTTGCGGCTGGATTGTGTTGGGATTAGTTTTATGGTTCATTTTCGGGTGGTTTTGTGCTTAATTTTAGTTGTAGGGTTATTTTGTGTGGGTTGTAGGTTGTAGGAGTTTTTGGTTTTAATTGTGTTGGGGGAGGGGACTTGATGGTAAGATTTTAAAAGCTGTGGCTAACTTTGTTCTGGTTGGGGTTTTGTAGCCTCTTTTGTTTTCCTGTTTGGCAGTTGTTGGGGTTTGGTTTGGTTAGAGTGAGGCCGATGGGGGGGTGGGCAGCCTGGGGAGGGGGAAGGGGCTCAGCCCACGGCAGGACTGCTTGGTTTGGTTTGGTTTGGTTTGGTTTGGTTTGGTTTGGTTTGGTTTGGTTTGGTTTGGTTTGGTTGAGATGGGGGCTGGGGCCAGGGCCTGCTACTTCTTTGTTGACTGGAAATAAAAGAAGAGGTTCCTGGGTTTTTTGTCTTTAACATTTGTGTTTAACAGAGGCGTGTTCAGTATCTTAGAGGTTTAACAGAATGTCAGTTACACAAAAAGCTTTGTATTACTTTTTAAAATTCTTCTCATGTCAAACTACGACAGACATTCAATCAACAAAAAACACTTCTCAAAGCATTGACTTGGCCCATTCAGCTTCACAAACTCTAAGCCTGTTAACATGTAATGTTAATCAAAATTTGCAGGAGCACAGAAACAGAAGAAGAAGACACAGAAGGAAAGACAAAAAAGATACGGCACACACACACAGCTACCAACTCCTGGATTCCAGCAGTGTTCAGATAAAAATTCCAAGACGATGCAGGGTCAAGAAGTGTGCTTGCCTTGTGCTCAGCCTTCAATACCCCTTGGTCTTCCTGGGCCCTTCCCCCAGGTGGGACTTGGGCTCATTTGGTCCCTCAGGAGCTGGGCTGGGGGCTCCAGAGGTGGCTGTGGAGCATTGCCTGTGCTCTGCCAGGGACTGGCAGACACTGCTGGGCTGGGATGGAGGCTCTGGGGGGATTGGGGTTCCAGGGCAGGGAAGTGCTGGGGTTCCAGGACAGGGCAGGGCTGGACCTGCCCTTTCCTCTCCCACACACAAAATCTTTTTAGCCAACAGCCTCCTCCAGTCTGTCACAACAGGCAATGTTGGAGGTGAAATCCCATTTCTGGCCATGAACACCTGGCTGAGAAGGACAGTTCTTTTCCATAGGAAGGAAAGCACAGATCCCCAATATTTAGAAGGCAGGTTAGAGCCTCAGTAGTCCAAGGCCAGGCAGACTTGTCAGTAATGGCAGATTTTGTCTGGGTGCTGTCTTTGGATTTAGGGAATTTTAGAGGTGGAACCCCAATCTCGGCCATGGGTAACTGGAGAACGAGGACTGTTCTTTCACATAGGAAGGAAATACCAGAGCCTTCCCCAATATTTTGGGGACAGATGGGAAGTGGCCCTTGTGAAACCACTGTAAGACAGACTTGTCCTGGCAATATTCCAATAGGAACAATTGCTGGGTATAAGGAAATTTGGAGGTGAAATCCTAATTTTGGCCATGGGTGCCTGGAGGAAGACAGTTTTTTCCATGACAAGGAAAGCATGGAGACCCAGTGTTTCAGTAGCAGATGAAAAGAGACTCTCAATGTGCCAAGGTCAGCTGGACCAGTCAGGCAGTCAATGAGAGGTGAAGCCAGACATGTTCTGTGTTCCCTTGGTTTTATGGGGCCCCACAGTGTCACAATGGCCTTTTGATTACAAGAAGAACAGCAGTGTCACAGTGGCCCCTAGGTTTGATGGGGTCCCACAATGTCACAGTGGCCCCTAGGTTTCATAAATCCCCGCAGTGTTACAGTGGTCCCATCGATTCCATGAGGCCTTGCAGTGTCACAATGGTCTCCGTGGTTCCCCAGGCCCCACAATGACACTCCTCTGTTCCATGAGCCCTGCAATGTCACAATGGACCCTTGGACCCTGGGGGTTTGTAGTGTCAAAATGGTCTCCTTTGGCTCCACAGTGTCACAATGGACCACTGATGACAGGAGGCCCCTCTGTCTCATCCTGGAGTTTTGGTTCCATGCAGCCCTGCAGTGTCACAAAGAACCCTGGGTTCAATGGGGTTCCACAATGCCACCAGGGTCCCCTTGGTTCCAGGCAGCCCTGCAGTGTCACAATGGTCCCCTTTGGCTCCACAGTATCACAATGGACCAATGATGACACAAGGCCCTGCAGTATCACAAAGGCCTCTTGGTTTCACGAGGCCCCACAGCATCACAATGGCCCTCTTGGTTCTGTGGGGACTTCCAGGGTCACAATGGTCTCACTGGTGCCATGAGGCTTCACAGTGTCACAATGCTTTGCTTTTTCCATGGTACCTCATAGTGTCACAATGGTCTCCTTGGTGCCATGGTGCCCCACAGTGTCACAATGGCCCCTTGGTTCCATGAGGCTGTGAAGTGTCACAATGGTCTCTCCCATTAGGTTCCATGAGGCCTTGTGATGTCACAATGGGCCTTTGGCACCATAGTGAGACAATGGGGTCTCGCAGTATCACAATGGCCCCTTGATTCCAGGACACCCCAAAGTGTCCCAATGGTCTCCACGGTTCCATGAGGCCCTGCAGTGTCACAATGAACCCTTGGATGATGGGGTCCTTCAGTATCACAATGATCCCTACACTCCATGGAGCCACACAGTGCCAGTTCCATGAGGCCCAGCAATGTCACAGTGCTCTCCATGATTCCATGAGGCCCCACAGTGTCACAATGGTCCCTTGGTCTCACAGGGCCCCACAGTGTCACAATGCTCCCTTGGTTCCATGGCCCTGTGCTGCTGCATTCCCCCCTCCCCTTCTCAGCCCGCCCTGCCAGCTGAGAAATGCTCCTTGGGCCTCGGCCTTGGCCAGCAGCCCCTGGGCTCAGCTCCTCTGCAGCTCATCACAAACACTGTCTGCTCCAGGCACTGCTGCTGCCCAACCAGCTCCTGCTTTCTGTAGGAGCAGCCCTGGGAACTGGTTTTGCTCCCTCAGTGGCACAACATCCCTGTTCTCACAGTGCCAAAGAAAGCTGCTGATGCCAAGTGCAGAAGGATGAAATATTTCTGTGACTGTGTATGGCACTCTGTATTGTCATACACACTTTGACCTCACAGCCTGCTCTTTGACATCATACAGCCATGCCATGATATCACAGCCTGCTCTGTGATGTCACAGAATCCCCTCTGTGATGGTGATCAATGACCTCACAAAACAAACTCTGTGATGTCACAGCCCAATCTGTGACCTCACACAGCCCACTCTGTGCTGTCACACAGCCCCTTGCTGACATCACAGCTGCTCTGTTGGCTCCATGACACAGCCACAGAGGTGCTGCTGTGACACAGCCCCCTCTGGGACATCCCACAGCCCCTGCCAGTGCTGAGCCCCTGTGAGCTCTGTCTGTGCCCTGCTGGTGTCCCTGAGGTGCCCTGGCAGTGCCCCAGCCCTGCTGGGCTGTGCCCAGGAGCTGCTCCTGCCCAGAGCTGTCTCTCTGCAGCGCTGCCCTTGCCAGGAGCTGCCTCTGTGCCAGGAGCCCAGCCCAGCTCAGCAGCACAGACACAGCACAAGGACTTGAATGACCCTCTGGGGCTTTGGTGCTCTTTGCATCAGACTGAGTCCGTCTGAGTGTGCTCAAAGAACTTCTCAAGAACTCAAAGTGAGGTTGAAACACTGTTCTCATACATAAAATAGACCCTTCTGAGGGACACGACTGAGAAAGTGTCCCCAGGTTCCAACTAGTACACAGCACTGGAGGCAGCGATGACAGGTGGGGACAAGCAAGGCAAAGGTGTTTCTGGTGCTGAGCAAACCTGGATGTGTTTCAGGAATGCAAAGGGCCAAGGCCTGAGCCCCAGCCCCTGGAGAAGCAGATCCTGTCCCTTCCTTATTGCCCAGAGCTCTTTCCAGGATGGGCACTGGCATGTGGGGATGTGCAATGCCAAGGACAGGACCATGGGGCGGCCCCTGCCAGGCTGCTGAGCAGGGACAAAGAGGCAATGAGGCCCCAGGCCTGCAAGGGTCACTTGTCCCCTCGTGGCCTCAGGCCCAGGGCCAGCAGCCATGGCCAAAGTGCTGCCCAAGTTGGCTCTGTCAGGGCCTGGCAGCTGCTGCCCATCCCTGTGCCCGTGCAGCCCAGGCTGTCCTACGGTGTCCCTGCCCTGGCCTCTGTCCCTGCAGGCTGTGCTCATCCCCCGGCTGCCCCACCTGGCTGGCCCCTTCCTCTGCTGACAGCTCTGCCTCCTGCCTGCCTCTGCCTGCCCTCACAAAGCCTTGGGCTGCTCCAGGCTCCTTCTGGGGGACGTGTTGCACCACAGCCCTGCCCTGGCAGGGAAGTTCCTTTCTCTTTGCTCCCAGTCTGGGCTTCCCCAGCTGCCCTTGTTATTATTTTTTTCTTTCTCTGGCTATTTTCTACCATGTCAAAAGGATCCACCATCTCTCAAACCACCCTTCAATCCCTCCCAGGCTCTCCTCTGCTGTCCTCAGTCTCCATGCCACTGAGCCCAGAGCTCCTGTGTCCCTATGGAGTGGTCAAGTGCTTGAGGCCAAGAGCACCTGGACAAGAGGGACAGCTCTTTTCTACAGGAAGGAATCCACAGAACCCCAGGGTTTTGAAGGCAGATGAGAAGCAGTCACCAGAGGCCAAGGCAAGCCAGACCTGTCTGTCCTTGCAGCTTTTGTCTGAAGGCATCCCTTGGATATATGGGGAGTTTTGGGGTGAAATTCCATTTCAGCCATGGGTTCCTGGAGTGGAATGACAGTTCTCCATAGGAATGAAAGGGTGGAGCCCCAGTGTTTCAATGGCTGATTAGAGGCGGCCCCAAGGAGGCCAAGGCAGCCAGACCTGTTGTCAGGGAGAAATCCTTGGATAGACAGAATTTGGGAGGCCAAACCCCACTTTTGTCTTTGGGCATCTGGACAAGGACAGTTCTTTCCCATAGGAAGGAAAATAGGGAGCCCCAGAGTTTCAAAGGCAGATGAGAGAGTTGGCCCTCAGGAGGCCAAGGGTACCTGGACAGTTTTGGAAGTTTTTGTCTGGGAGCTATCCTTGGATATAAGGAATTATGGAGGCTGATTCTCCATTTCAGCCATGGATGCCTGGACTTGAAAGACAGTTTTTTCCATGAGAAGAAAAGCACGGGCCCCCAGGGTTTTGAAGGCAGATGAGAGGTGGTCCCCAGGAGGCCAAGGCCAGCACAGACTGTGTTTTGTGAGGTCACAGATTGGGCTATGACATCACAGTTTGTTGTGTGAGGTCATGGAGCAGCTACAGCATCATAGAGGGGACTGTGTGACATACCAGAGCAGGCTGTGACATCAAGGCATGGCTGTATGACATCATAGAGCAGGCTGTGAGATCAAAATGTGTGCCGTGACGTTACAGAGTGGCAGTATGACATCACAGAGAAGGTTTTGTGACATCACTGAGGGGGTTGTGACATCACAGAGCTGTCTGTGATGTCATAGAGTGAGGTATAGGCCCAAGAGCAGACACTGTCATCATAGAGGGCAGCTCTGTGACATCAGAAGTGTGTTGTGATATCACCAAGTGGCTGTGTATCATCATAGAGCAGGTTGTGGCATCACAGAACCGACAGTGACATCACACAGTGACTTTGTGACATCACAGAGGTTTCTGTGACATCACAGAGAAGCTGTACCACATCATAGGGTGACATCTCAGAGTTGATTCTATGACATCACAGGGGCTCTGTGACATAACAGGGAGAATGTGTGACATCACAAGGGCTGTGTGACATCACTGGTGCTGTGTGAGGTCACTCTGCTTTGCCCCAGCTCACAGTTCCCCCCAGAGCAGTCCAACCCTGCTCGTGCACAGCCGGGTCCCATGTCCCCCCAGGTCCCCCCACCCCTGGCGCCTCCCCCAGAGGATGTTCCACGAGATCAACCCCAGAGCCTGACATGGGGACAAGGGCCTGGGGCCCTGGGGGTTGGGACAGGGGGACAGGGACCCCCCAGCAGCATCCCCGTGTCCCCCAGGGCCAGCAAAAATCCCCAGCAAGGGATCAGCAAAAACCAGATGTAACATTAAGCGACAGCACCAGAGAGTTCCTTGGAAAGAGTCACTCTGCTCTTGATGGGACACTTCAGGCACAGCAGGGAAACAAAGCAACAACAAAACCTCACAAAATCCAGGCAATCTAACCAGACATAAACCAAGAACTGCCCCTGTGTGTGTGTGTGAGAAAAGGACAGTGAGGGCAAGGATTAAAGGATATGGTCCAAAAGCTTAACAGCCCTCAAACTTAACAGGACTCATTCCTTTACCCTAACTGATCCCTTCCACTTCACAATTAACCAAAAGAACAGTACTTAACAGAATTTAACCTAACTTAAAACATATGACTTAGCAATTTAACAGAGGAATAATGGTGATTAATATTCAAGTTAGCTTTTTACTTATATTAAGCTTAACAACTTAGCAAAAGAACAATTCTCAGAGGCATTTAACTTAGCTCATACCTCATGACTGAACATTTCTTACAGGCCTGACTGACTCAGCTATGCAAGGCACTCAAACCCCTCAGAGAGCAGCATTTCTGCCACATTTCCCCAGCACAGGCACTCCTGTGTGCACACAGACACAAAGAGTCAGTGCAAGGCACCTGGGAGAAATTCCCCTGAGGGCAGGAAATGCTCCCTGTGGATCCTTTGGCATCTCCCCAGCAGGCCAAGGGTTGAGCCTGGAGGAGTGGGGGGATCAGCCCAGGCTCTGTCATTGTTCAGGATCCCCGAGTGCAGCAAACGGGAGAGTTCCTGGCTGGGAGAGGCCCCACTCAGAGGGAGTCGCTGGCCCAGGAGAGCTCCAAGGGCTCCTTTTGGAGCGCTGTTTGCAGGGCCCCACCAGAGGGGCTTCAGTCCCAGCAATGGCTCATCCTGGCCACACTTGGCATCAGCAGCTTTCTTTGGCACTGTGAGAACAGGGATGTTGTGCCACGGAGGGAACAAAACCAGCTCCCAGGGCTGCTCCTACAGAAAGCAGGAGCTGGTTGGGCAGCAGCAGTGCCTGGAGCAGACAGTGTTTGTGATGAGCTGCAGAGGAGCTGAGCCCAGGGGCTGCTGGCCAAGGCCGAGGCCCAAGGAGCATTTCTCAGCTGGCAGGGCGGGCTGAGAAGGGGAGGGGGGAATGCAGCAGCACAGGGCCATGGAACCAAGGGACCATTGTGACACTGTGGGGCCCTGTGAGACCAAGGGACCATTGTGACGCTGTGGGGCCTCATGGAATCATGGAGAGCACTGTGACATTTCTGGGCCTCATGGAACCAAGGGAGCTGTACTGACACTGTGTGGCTCCATGGAATGTAGGGATCATTGTGACACAGAGAGGCCCCATCAAACCAAGGGTCCATTGTGACACCACGGGGTCTCATGGAACTGTGGAGACCATTGGGACACTTTGGGGTTTCATGGGACCAAAGGGGCCATTGTGACACTGCAAGATTCCATGGAGCCAAAGGTCCATTGTGACATTGCAAGGCTTCATGGAACCATGGAGACACCATTAGGGGACTTCACAGCCTCATGGAACCAAGGGACCATTGTGACACTGTGGGGCTCCATTAATCATGGAGACCTTTGTGAGCCTTCGGGGCCTCAGGAAATCAAGAGGATGTTGTGACACTGCAGGGCCACACGGAACCAATGTGACCATGGTGACACAGTGAGGTCCCAGGGAGCCAAGAAGAGCATTCTGACATTGTGTGGCACTATGGAACCAAATATCCATTGTGATACCAGGGGGCCTCATGGAACCAAGGGCACCACAGTGACACTGGGGGGGCTCCATGGGACCAAGGGCCCATTGTGACATTGTGGGGCCTGTGGAACCACAGAGACCATTGTGACACTGCAGGGCCCAATGGAACCAGGAGAACACAGGACAGGTCTGGCTGGGCTGGCATCCTGGGGACTGCCTGACTGGTCCAGCTGACCTTGGCACATTGAGGGTCTCTTCTCATCTGCTACTGAAACACTGTGGCTCCCTGGTTTTCCTTCCTACGGAAAAGAACTGTCCTTCTCAGACAGGTGGTCATGGCCAGAATTGTGAGTTCCACCTCCAACATTGCATATTGTGACAGACTGGAAGAGATTCTTGGCTGGAAGCATTTCATGTGTCAGGGAGAGGAAGGGGCAGGTCCAGCCCTGCCCTGCCCTGGAACCCCAGCCCTGCCCTGCCCTGGAACCCCAATCCCCCCAGAGCCTCCATCCCAGCCCTGCAGTGTCTGCCAATCCTAACACATCCCAACCACAAATTCCACCACAAGGTACCAGCAGGTCAGGTGTTAATCTTTTCAATACTTTAATCTTCCCTCAAGTAAAAGAAAAAAACAAATTACAAACACTTAAAAAACCCCACAGAACCCTCAATGTCAGTAAAAAAGAAATTTATTCCCAAATTATAAAGTAGAAAAAATCTATATCTTAAAACTAAAATCCTTGTATAAACTGTAAAGAAAAAGCTATTTTTCTTCATAACACTAAAAACTATAAAAAATGAAATAAAAAAATGTAAAATACCTGTAATTACATAAAAAGTTAAAACAGAAAAAAAAAGTAATCCAGCACCCCCAAGAGAAGACCTCTATTCCCAGAGATAAAAATATTTCTAAAAGTAAATAATAAAAACTTTTGCTTTTAAATAATTCATGTTTAAAAGAAAACCCATAAGTTGACATGGCCCATCAAGAAGCTGTTAAAAACTTGTAGCAATAAAAACAACTTCACAATCACAAAGTTCCCCAGACATCTGTTATCCATGACAAAATTAGGAACTGCATACAATAATATTTTTTCCTGTAAAAAACTCCATAACCTTAAAAAGAAAAACTTCTCTCCCTAAGTAAACTAAAAAAAGACTATTCTAGAAATAGTAAACTAACTGGAAATTTTCAGTTTTGTTTCTTTACATTACCAGTTTAAAAAAAATTTGTAAAGAAAACTGTTCTAAAGGATTTCTTTTAATTATTACTAGCTTTTTTCTTTAATTTGCATTTAATAGACTTTTCACGATACCCTTTTAAAATTTTAAGCATACCTTACCTTTCTCCTAATCTATTCTCATAACAAACTAAATACCTAAATAATTAACTGACACTAAAACCGACCACACTTATCAATACATTAATTAGGAAATCTCAAGAGTAGAAAAATCTTGAATCAAGAAACCAAAACCACTACAATGTCATAATTAACGTTCTGCCAAAGTTTTTCTGAGTTTCTGAAGTTCTCAGTAAAGGCTGTTTTGTTCTTTTGAGATCCTCACAATCTCTTATTGATATTTCTCCAATGAGTCCAATTCAGAGGACACAAACAACTGTAATTCCTTTTAAATGTCTCCTTGAGAGAGTGGTTTGGAGGATGGGGGTCAGGGCTTGTCTGTCCTGCTTGGCCCAGCCCAGGCAGGGCTTTCCCAGCCCCATTCCACACTCCATTTCCCAGCTGGAGCTCCTGGTGCCTCTGAGCTGTGCTGCCCCAGCCCCAGGGACGCTCTCCTTGGCTGCCCATTCCCCCACGGGCTCTGGGCAGGGATGGCCTCAGTGGGGGCTGCTGACATCCTCAGCAACTTGGAGGCTGCTGCTGAACTTCACTGCTCCAGAGGCTTGTTCAGCCTTCAGCTCTTCAGTGCAGGAATTCAGTGTCCCAGGGCTCATTAACATTCAGAACACCTTAACAAGCCAAGTCTCTGGGGATTTTAATTTGATTTCAATTTTCAAATCCTTTGTGGTAATTAGACAGATTTCAGAAGCCAATTTAAAGTGAATACACGATATTTAAACAGACAGGCAGAAAAGATCTTTTTTACATCCTGTCTAATTTGTTTTTCCCGTTGATAAATTAATATATGCAATCTGCAATTGACACTGAATCCAAGTACCTCCTCATGCAGTTTGAACAGATAAGAAAATCAAGACCCTTCATGGCTGACAATCAATCAGACTCTGTCCCTACCCTCATCCCACCATTTCCCCCATCCAAGCCCTGGCACTCAGAGCAGCCTTGTGCAAATCTGAGCTTCCTCCAGCCCAGGCTGCACCTGCAGCTTTCAGCTCCTTGGCTCCAGCTCCCACCTGCTTTCCTTGGAGAAGGAGCTGCCTGAGACACAGAGGGATGTTCATTTCTTGTCAGCCAACCAAGCCAAGGGAAGGCACAGATCCATCTAATGCCAAAGTAATCCCTCTGCAGGATACTAAATCCACTTTCCACAGCAGACAGTTTCAGAGCAATGGAAAACACCTTCTGTGCCCAGCACAGATCCCAAGGCCCCCCAAACCCTCCCTGCCCCGATTCTGCCCAGATTTGCTCTTTGCACACACAAGTCAGAGGCTGAAGTCATGAGCTCCCTCCATGCCCAGAGGGAGAAAAAGATGGAAAGTGGATGAAGAGCTCTCCTGTGCAGAGCCACGGTCCAGGTGCCCCTGCAGTGGGAACCACAACTCATCAGGTTTGTGTCCTTTGGGCTCAGGGACTGGTGACACCCAGAGGCACAGAAAGGTTTCTTGTCAACAAACCAAAGATGAACACTTGAGAAGTTCAATAACCATCACAGCACTTCCCTCAGCTCTCTGGGATTTTACTGCAGCATCTGACATGTCCCCTATCCCCCAGGGATTTCTGTAAAGGAACAGTTTTAGACAGAGATCAGTTTTAGACAAATAAGATGTTGACTTTTGTGGTATTTATTTGAACTTCAGAAATATTGGGCAACGTCTTGCAGTTGAAAGCATGAAACCAGTTCGTTGAGGGGCACTTGACTGACCAGAGAGCATCTGGAGGAGGAAATCTGGGAGGAATGGGAAGAATAAAGTTCCAGCGGGCCTAGTGAAGGGATGTCCTTAGACATGGCCATTTAAACAGGAGAGTTGGAAACACCTGAAGGAATAGCATCATGAAATATTAGACTAAATATTGGTGACACAAGAAGTGGGGAAGATCAGTATTTCTTCTTCTGCCGTCAGTAGAAGAAACCAGTAGATCCAGGAAATTCATGCTCTTGGTGGGAAAACTTGGTCATTTCTTAAAAGTACAGAAATGACCCAGATAATAAATATTCACTTGTATAATATGAAACTAAATGAGCAAAAAACCTGTGCCCCTTTCCAGGCAGACATCAGCTGTGTGCCCATGAACAGGCAGTGCCACTTGTGCCCTGAGGTTCCCAGCTGGGATTGGATCTCTCCCAGAGCACCTGAGGGAGAGCAGAGCACCTTGCAAGCTGCAGGTCCCTGAGAGCTCTCAGGGCTCTTGTCCCATCAACATCTGTTCTGCTCCAGCCTGAAACAGAGCCCAGCATGGTGCCAGGATCATCAGAGAGCTGAGGTGTGTGCTGGAATTGAATGCCCTCCCCATCCCGCAGCAGCCCTGCATTTCTCTCCTGCAGCCTTGGTCTCCAGCACAGCCATGGAGGCTCTTTGGGCTCTGGACTGTTCCTGCAGCCCCCAAGGGCAGCTGAGCTCTGCCTTTGGCACAGTCAGCCCTGGCCAGCACAGGCCATGCTCAGCAATTGCCTGTGTGTGCCTGGCCTTACTGTCAGCCCTGGCAGCGGCTGCGTGGCCCCTTTGCGGCCCTGTGCTGGCCCAGCCATGGTGGCCCAGCCCCTGTGCAGGCCCAGCCCAGGCCAGGAGCATTGCAGCTGGGAATGGCCCCTGTGCCGTGGTGCCCACAGCAGCCTTGGGGCTCTGTGCCCCATGGCCTCCCTGCTGGGCAGCCTCTGCCAGCTCCTGCAGAGCCTGTGGCACCTGTGGGCCTGCACAGACAGCCCTGCCCCGGGCTCTGCTGGACTCTGGGCCAGCAGAGAGGCAGCCAGGGCTGGCCATGGCTGGGAACAGGCCCTGAGCCCTGCAAGAGGATGGAGCTGGGCCACAGCCAAACTCAGCCCAGGGCAAAGCTGGGCTCAGCAGCCAGGGCTGCCAAGGGCTGGGGACAAAGGCTGGCCCTGACAAATGTCCTGGGCCCCCTCCCTGCTCTGTCCATGCCCCCAAGGGCACAGAGCAGCCTCCTCTCTGGCCCACTTGCCTGTTTTCAATGCCTGGCACAGGCGCTGGCCCTGCCCCACAAGGCCTGGCCTGAGTCCTGCCCCTGCACGCTCAGCCAGGCTGAGATGGACACTGATGGTGTCTGTACCAGGCTCTCTGAGCCCAGCCCGGCTCCCTGCAAGCTCTCCCAGCTGCCCTGAGCTCTGGGCAGCACCAAAGGCCTCTCCCCAGCCCAGCCCAGCCGGCTCTGGCCCCACAGCTCTGCTCAGGCCAGGCTGCTCTGGGCACTGCCCCACGGCCTCAGCCCCTGGCCAGGGCACAGCAGCAGCTGCAGCTCCCCCAGGACTCAGCCCCAGCCATGGGGGAAGGGGCTTGGCCAAGGCACAAGGAGGCTCCCTGGGTGCCCTGCTCCCCTCTGGCTGAGGTGCTGAGAGCTCTGCAGCCCCTGCTGCCATCCCATCTGCCAGGGCAGCACAAGAGCCCCGGCCTTGGGGCCCTCCAGAGCTGCTCCTGCTCCAGGTCCAGGGCCCATCCCAGAGCTGTGGCAGCCCCAAAGCTCTGCCCATTTCTGTTCATTGCTGCTCTGATGGGGATGGATCCTCGGCCCCTGGAGGTTGCTGATGAATTTTACGACTCCAGAGGCCATTTCTTTATTGAGCCCTTTAGTTCAGGAATTCTGTTAAAAGGGCTCATAAACATTTCTGAAAAACACCTGAACAAGAAAAGCCCCTCAGAATAATCTAAGTTTTCAATTCTTCTGTGGTTAATCAGACAAATTTCAAAGGTCTTTTCAAAGTGAATATGCTATATTGAAAAAAAAAAAACCAAAACAGGAAAACTGTTTTCTACTGTTTTCTTTTCCTGTTTATAGTTTGGTATCAGCAATGTCCAATTGATATTGATCCCCAGCACCTCCTAATGCAGTCTGAATAGATATGAAGATGAAGAGCCTTCATGTCCTAAAATCAATCAGCCACACCATCCCCTCCTGACCCTTTCCCTCATCCAACCCCTGGCATTCCTATGAATCCGGAATGGTTTAGCCAGCAGTAGCAGGGCAGTGATTCTTCCCTGTGCTCGGGGGAGTGGATTGGGCAGCACCTTGAGTGCTGTGTCCAGTTCTGGGCCCCCAATTTAGGAAGGACATGGAGGGGCTGGAGCGTGTCCAGAGAAGGGAAACAAGGCTGGGGAGGGGTCTGGAGCAGGAGTCCTGTGAGAAGCAGCTGAGAGGACTGGGGTTGATTATCCTGGAGAAGAGAAGACTCAGGGGAGACAAGGCAGTGTCAGGGCACAGGCTGGACTTGATGATCTCCATGGCCTGTTCCACCCTTACTGGTTCTGTGATTCTCTGAAACCATCCTTGGAGCAGTTGCAGGATGAGCCCTGGGCCTCCTCTCCAGAAGCTCCAGCAGCCCAGGTCCCTCAGCGTCTCCTCCCAGCCCCAAAGCCCATCCTGTCAGTCCTGCAGAGCCTCTGCAGCTCCTCCTCATTGCCCAGACCAGGGAGCCCCAGAGCCAGACACAGCAGCCCAGATGTGCCCCCCTGGCCTGTGGTGCCTCTGGCAAGGGAGCAGCAGGAGGCACTGCAGGAGCCTGCAGACAATTCCTGCAGCACTTGTAGGATGATCCTGCTGCCCAAGGGACGTTCCCATGGTGCCAAGTCAGGAACTGCAATGGGGAGTGGGGCCAGAGAGGGAAGGGCAAACAGGGATGGGCTGTTTGCAGGGGAAGGGACAGGGGTGGGCAAGAGGAAGGAAATTTTTACAAGGGAAGAGTAAAGAAAGCAAAGGTGAAGCAAAGGAAATTCTCAGGGCAGTTTGGGGGTGGCTGCCAGGCAGCCCTGGCTCAGAGCAACAGCATCTGCAGTGGGACAGGACACTCGCAGCTGATGGGAAGAAACTTTCTGGCTGACTGCAGAGGCCAGGACAAAGCTGAGTGGTTTCCCTGGTGTCCCCCAGCCCTTGCTGGCCCCAGGGGCTGATGGCATTTGTGCTCCCTCAGGTTCATGTCCCCATACAAACAGCATGGGGGTGCTCCCCCTGCTCTGTGCAATGCAAACAGGGGCTCCTGAGCCAGTGCTGCCGTGTCTGTGCCTGCAAGGATGGGGCACCTGTGTGAGCTGGGGGAGAGGTCAGGGCTGCAGTGGGGGGATATTGTTGGCAGCTCCATGAGGACGCTCTGGAACGCTGCCCTGGGCTGTCCAGCGCACTGGGGATGGATCAGCCCCTGCTCTGCTGCTCCTTCCCATCTCCCCCAGGGCCCTTGCAGAGCCCCAGCCATGCTGTTTGCCCCCACTCTGCCCTCGGCCACCCTGGGGCTGCTCATGGGGGTTTTCTGTGCTCAGCATTGGCCTGGCCGTGTTCTTGAGAGAGCCTGGGCAAGGAGCCTGGAGCCCCCAGGGCCTGGCCTGAGGCGTCAGCGCTGTCCCAGCAGTGCCCATGGCCTGTCCCTGCTGCAGCCCTGGCACTGCCACCCCCAGGGCTGTGCCCGGCCCCGAGAGCACTCAGGCCCTACAGCAACACCAGGGCCACCAGGGCAGCGGGGCAGGGCCACGGGAGCAGCACTGGCAACACCAAGTGCTGCTGCTGCTGGGCACAGCTGCTGGGCCAGCACTGACCTGCCCCCAGCTCTGCACACAGACATTGCTGCTGCAGCTCCTGAGAAGGCACCAAAAGGGCATTGAAATGAACAGGGCAGGAGATTTTCCTCCTTTTAATGCCTTTATTAAAGTGATCAGCTCAAAGTGGGGTTTTAGCAGTTCTGGGGATTTCGGCCACAGCTCCCAGCAGTGACTCAGAAGAGGAGGATTTGCAGCTCCATCCCCTAGGGGTCAAAGCCAGGAGTCCTGTCCTCGCAAGGGCAGTGGGGGTGGACCCAGGTTGCTCCATTTGGGTTATCAGTCCAGGGGGTCCTGGGTCCGACTGGCATCATTTTTAGTTGGGGCGAGGAGTGACTGAGGTTTTCAAGCATCTCTGCCGGCTCCGGACCTCGGCCTTGATATTCAGACACCACCCTGATTTCTCAATTCTGCTTTGGCCTGTCTTTTTTTGGGGTATTTTCCAGGATTTGGTGAAGGTCCTGTCCCAGTGCAGTTTGGGTTTGAGATAAATTTGCATGTCTCCTGAGATGCAAATTTCTCCCTCTCCCCACCGTCGGAGGGGAGGTTGTCATCCTCCTGGCAACAGGCTAGGGTGGTTCTGAAAAACAAGAAATCTCTACAATAGAGAGTTAAACATCGGTACTTAAGGATACTCAAGGGGTGATTCCAACATTTCACTAACAAAGAACTCTTGGCCAGCGATCAATTCCTAGCTCAACTGAAAACTCCTCTGCAGCCCCTTCTCTTAAAAAAAAAAAACGGCAACTTTTTTTTTTTGTTCATAACAGGCATCTCTGCAGAAAACTTTACTGGGAAATCCTTTATTTCCTTTAAAGCCACGGAGAGCGCCTCCCTTCATTGACACAGCCTGTGTCCACAGGGAAGGTGGAGAAAAACAAAATGAGAAATGGCACAAAAAATGACATTTCTTTGTGGACAATATTAAAGGTAAAACACATAAAAAGAACCTCCAAAATGAAACCAACAAGAAATATAAAAGATTACTTTTATTACAAGTGATTTGCAGAAACTGGCCAGCAGTTTAATGTTTCCAAAACCATTCAGTCATCAGTGTGCACACTGCAGCCTTGAGCTCCTGGTTCCTCAGGCTGTAGATGAGGGGGTTCAGGGCTGGAGGCACAACCGTGTACAGAACTGACAGGGGCAGATCCAGGGATGGGGAGGAGTTAGATGGGGGCTTCAGGTGGGCAAATATGGCAGTGCTAACTAACATCGAGACCACAGCCAGGTGAGGGAGGCAGGTGGAAAAGGCTTTGTGCCGTCCCTGCTCAGAGGGGATCCTCAGCACAGCCCTGAAGATCTGCACATAGGAGAAAACAATGAACACAAAACAACCGAGTCCTAAACAGACACTAACAGCAAGAAGCCAAAGTTTCCTGGTGTTGGAGTGTGAGCAGGAGAGTTTGAGGATCTGTGGGATTTCACAGAAGAACTCACCCAGGGCATTGCCATGGCACAGGGGCAGGGAAAATGTATTGGCTGTGTGCATGAGAGCATTGAGAAAGGCACTGGCCCAGGCAGCTGCTGCCATGTGGGCACAAGCTCTGCTGCCCAGGAGGGTCCTGTGGTGCAGGGGTTTGCAGATGGACACGTAGCGGTCGTAGCACATGATGGTCAGGAGGAAAAACTCTACTGAAAAAAAAAAATGAAACAAAAGAGCTGTGCAGCACATCCTGTGTAGGAGATGGTCCAGGTGTCCCAGAGGGAACTGTGCATGGCTTTGGGGACAGTGGTGCAGATGGAGCCCAGGTCGCTGAGGGCCAGGTTGAGCAGGAAGAAGAACATGGGCGTGTGCAGGTGGTGGCCGCAGGCTACAGCGCTGATGATGAGGCCGTTGCCCAGGAGGGCAGCCAGGGAGATGGCCAGCAAGAGGCAGAAGTGCAGGAGCTGCAGCTGCCGCGTGTCTGCCAATGCCAGCAGGAGGAAGTGGCTGATGGAGCTGCTATTGGCCATTTGCTGGTGCTGTACATGGGGACCTGTTTACAGAAAAAGGACAATGAAGAGTTAGGGGAGATACCTGTAACTAAATCAAAGCCATTTCCCATAGGCCCTCCTCTGTAACACACACAGACGTGCTTCTGTGTTTAAGAGTTCTGAGGTTTTTATTTTAAGCTCCCCTTATAGCTTCCCTGGGTTTCTTGGGTATCAGAAACCCTCATCATTTCCTGCCTTCAGGGAAACAGAGTGAGTTCTGTGAGGCCAAGTGGTGAGTGGAGATGGTTTGTCATTCTGACCTGTTCAGAGTTTCTCTGGGCTTTAACCTCTCTCAGGTGGAGGGTGATCACCTTCCCCGACTTCCCCTAAAATTCCACCAGGTACTGCTGAGAGCAGATGGATCCACCACAGCCCAGCTCCACATTTGTAGCCAAGGACTCACATTGCTCATTTCACCAACCCAGCAGCATTTCCAGTGTCACAACACCTCTGCCTTTCCCCACCAATCTTATAACTCAGAGATGACCTAGGACAGATTTGTACCCTGGATTGAAGCTCCCAGCTTGGACTGAAATCTCAGGGAGACTTCCAAGTGTCCTTATGATGGCATTGGATGAAGGGAGATGCAGCTCTTTCCCTGGCTGCACTGACAGCATTGCCCAGAGCCGGGCACTGGGGACAGCGTCACCCTGAGCCAGCTGTGCCCCCTGACAGAGCCCCCAGGGCCTGGCAGCTGCTCCCAGCCCTGTGCTCTGCAGAGGGAACTGGGCCCGGGGCTGCAGAGCTGCCACACGGCTCTGCTGCAGCTCTGCCTGCACAGGAGGGGCTGCACACCTTGGAGCCCTGGCCCAGAGGGCAGAGGCTTGGCTGGGGCACAGGAGGGAGGGGGCTTGTTCAGAGGGAGGGGCTGCACTGGAGGGGCTCCTGTGGACATCTCTAAACTCTCCCTGACAGCATTTCTGAGTTGGGTTTTCTCTCATTGCCTGATCCACTCTCTGTTTCCTGGAGTTTGGTCCTGCAGTTGCTTCCCCGTGCCTGATCTCTCCCTGCCAGCACTCACAGACCCCAAATCTCTGTGCACTCTCTTTGGCTCTACAGAAACCTGTCTGCTTGCAGGGCACTGGCTGGGGGCAGGTTCTGTTTGCAGCTTGGAGAAAGGACAGCTCAGACTGAGCCTGATGGCTCCAGCAAAGGTGATGCTGCTGCTGTCCATGGGCAGAGTGGCTGCAAGCACATTAGGGATCTCCTGTGAACTTGCGGATCACCAAAATTTTAGATGTCTTAGGCACTTGTCAAAATTAATAATATTAATTCATTATCAATCATTAATATTTATCCTCCCCTCCCTGCCATTCTCAAATAATAGGAAACTGAATAGCTAGTCTTTGGAAATGTCCTCATTTTTATCAAAATCCTTGTTTTAGTAATACTCTATAACTGATAGGAATCCCTCAGCATATCAGAGCTTCATGAGCATTTAATTCCCCGCCCTATAAATACCCAGAATTGTACTCACAGGGTCTGTAGGCATTGGGATGTTCCAGCTTTAGGAGATCACTCCAGGAGCTGCAGCTGCATTGTCCTGCAGCCAGAGGTTCCTGTGCCAAGGGCTGGCAGTGACTGTGCCCCAGGCACTTCTCAGCACCTTCCCAGCCCTGACTGATTGAAGCTCTCTGTGCCTCTGTGCTGTGCCAGGGTGGCTGCAGGCAGTGCCCCAGCCCTGCTGGGTGGGAGAAGAGCTGCTCATCAAGAGAAATGTGCTTTTGAAGCTCTTCTTGGTTAGCAGGATCACCCTCTGTGCCAGGAGCCCAGCCCAGCTCAGCAGCACAGACACAGCAAAGGACTTTAATGACCCTCTGGGGCTTTGTGCTCAGGCCCTGAACATCAGTCCCTAAGAGGGAGCTGAAGAAACCTCTCCAGAACTCCAAGTCAGAATCACACTCCAAAGTTTCTTTCACTTTTAATGGGTCCCACTGAGAGACACGACTGAGAAAGTGTCCCCAGGCCCCAGGCAGAGCATAAAACTGGAGGCACTGATGACAGATGGGGACAAAGAGAAGCCAAGTCTTGGTGCCATGGGGCACAGCAGGGTCTGTGCCACCAAGGGCTGGGAGGAGACACCTTGTCCTGAGGCACTGGGGCCTCCTGGCACAGCCCCAGCCAGGCTGGGCACTGTCAGCCCCTTGTCCTGCCCTCAGCATCCCCCCCTAGCCCACATCCCCGTGGCCTCAAGGATCTGCTGGAAGGAGTCCCTGGGGAGCCTTGCTCAGCAATGGCCCTGGGGGCTCCTTCATGCTCCCAGGGACTGCAGGGTTTTCAAAGGACTTTGGGTTTGGCTTTTGCCTTGGAGTCTCTGAGAGGTTTGTGCAATCATGGCCTCCAATTACCTGCTGTAATTAGTCCCTGGAGAGGCTTTGTCAGTAACAACACTCAGTGGGGCTCATTAATGCTTCAAGGTACTTCAGTTCTTTTAAGGTACTTGGTGTTTCCCTTTGGATACAGACTCTGTGTGAGGTTTGTGCAGTCATGGCCCCAATTATCTGCTTTAATGAGTCCTTTGAGAGCTTTGTATTGACACTCAGTGAGGCTCATTATACTTTGAGGTACTCAGAAGCTTTTAAGGTAGTTTGGAATTTCCTTTCCACACTTAGTCTCTGAGAGGTTTTTGTGCAGTCCTGGCCTCTAGTTCTCTCCTGCAAGGAGTCCATGAGGAGCCTGTGTTGGAGAGGGACCTCAGTGGGACCCATTAATGCTTCAAAACACTTTGGGTGTTTCTTCTGCCTTTGGCTCCTGGAAAGTTTGGTGCAATCTCCCCTCAGGCCCTGAAGTTCCATTAGGATCAAGCAAGTTCTAACAAGCCATGGGTCTGCCTTGGTTTCCCTCTGCTCTCATGCAGCTCATCAGGAAGGTTTCTGTAGTGGTTTTGGTTCACCAATTTGAGATTTCTTGGCCTATGCATCAATTAGTGTGGTAGGTTCAGTGTTGGCTAATTACCAGTGCACTCACTGGAATATCCTTACTCATTTCCTGCTGTGAGATAGGATTAGGAGAAAGGCAATGTAGGCTCAAAACTTTAAAAGGGTATAAAGACAATGTTATTAACAGCAGCTAAAAGAAAGAGTAATAAGAATCAGAACCAAACTTTCAGAACACTTCTCCTCTCCCCACAACCTCTTCTTTCTTACTGACAATGTAAGGAGACAAAACCTAAAATTTTCAGTCGGTTTACTACCTCTAAAATATTCTTTTTTTCAGTTCACTTAAGGAGAGAAGTTCCTCCTGTTAATGTTGTGGAGACTTCTCCACAAGAAAACTTTTCTCCCATGGCTTTTAATTTCCATGAATAGCAGCCACCTGGAAAAATTTGTGAAGTCCCTCCCATTTTTCACAGCTTTTGCGTCAGCTGTGTTTAAGTGCCATGTCAACTTGTGGGGTATTAGTTTGAAGGTGAGCTGTTTAAGAGCAGAGGATCTCTTCATCTATGTCTGAAATAATTTTCATCTTTGGGAACAGAGGTCTTGTCTCCCTGAGGGCACAGGGTCTCATCACTTTGCTCTTTTCTCAGTAAAAACTTCTCATGAAATCACAGATACTTCAACATTTGCTTACTTTAGCATGGAGGCCTTTGCTGAACAAGTCATCTCCCCATACTTTTCAATGCATTATAGGGAAAATGAGAGTCTGATGTATCAATTACATGCTTCTCCATAGATTTACAACAGGATTTACAAGAGCCCCAAGATCAAGGCATTTCCTCATCCCTCCCATCTGGGACTCAACTTCCTCTTCATGGACCTCATTGTGTTCACGTTGCCCCTCTCTGTGCCTGCACTTTGTCCTTTTTCTCTCACTCAAGAGAGGATGGAAGCACTGACAGAGTTCATATCTCACCCAGGGCCTGCAGATGGTTCCATGACCCCGGCCGGGCTCGTCCATGGGCCAGAGCTGATTTACCATGGAGGTTTCTGCAGCGGCTGCGCTGGGGCTGTGTCAGGATGGGCCGCGCTGGGGCAGGGCCAGGATCTCAGCAGCCAGGCCAGAACACAGCAGCAGCACGGCCGGGGGCTGATGGCTTCTCCTCCCCCTGCCCGGGGGTTGTGGGTGAACCCCAACGGTGGAAGAACCTTGGCCGAGCCAGCCCGGCCCGGGGCTGCTCCTGGGGCCTGGCGGATCCTGGCTCGGCCCGGGCTGGCGGCGGGGCAGGGCTCAGCAGTGCCCAGATGTTGGAACTGCAGCCATGGCCTGGCCCGGCCTCGGCCCCGCGGCCTCCCCTGCCCTGCCCGGCAGCCGATGGGGCCTGGCGGGGTCCCTGGGAAGGGGCCCGGCCCCATGGCAGGAGCCGCCTGGGCTGCCCTGGCTGAGACGGGGGCTGGGTCAGCCTTGTTACCTCTGTGCCAGCCAGAAGGGAAAGAGACCCTCCCAGGCTTTTTCATCTTTAACGTGTGTCTTCACAGGGCCGTGTACAGTTTCCTTAGTGGTTTAACAGATTGTCAATTCTCAAAGCTAATTACTGATTGGTTTTTTTCCATTGGAGGAAACTGCTTCTCTTAGAACATCACTTCTGTGATGCAAAACCACCAAACAGCACAGAGCACAGAGTTCCATTGTCCATATATAGTGGTCACGTGCCCGATGTTATGAGTAAAAAAGGGTTACCCATTTTTTTTAAAAAGTTTGCAGAATTACAAGTTTAACCAGTAGTGGCAGAAGAGAGTTCTTTGTTAGCTTCATGTTGCAATGACCTATTAAGAGTAGGTTGTTAACTCTCTATTGTTGAGAATTCCCCTTTTTGTATCAGTACCAGCCTGCCTGGGCCAGGTGGATGGCCCCTCTTGGCCAGTGAAAGGAGGGGACAATGGCGCACATGTAAAATAACCTCAGACTCAGCATGCCATGGGAAGGACCCCAAACACACTTACCGAAAAAAGCCCCAAAAGCGACAAGCCAATACAGAATTAGGAGATCAAAGTGATGTCTAGACATGATGACAAATGTCCAGAGCCTGCAGAGACACTGAGAACCTTTGTTGCCCCTAGCCCCAGACTAAAAGGACCTTGACTAGACCCAGTACCCTAGACAGAAAACCCAAAAAGCAGAATTAGAGGAATATCCCCACTGCTTTTGTGGGGACAGGACCCCCAGCTCTACACCCTAGTCGACGAAGCTGCATTTTCTTCCTCCTCTGAGCCACTCCTGGGAGCGACAAAGGCATGACCACAGACCCGTCTTACCTCCCAACCTGAGCTGATCACTTTTAATAAAGGCATTGAAAAGGAGAAAGATCACCTGCCCTATTTATTTCAGTGCTGGTCTATCCCTGCTGGATGCTGTGGATGAACTCACGAACAAGCTGTAGGAGAAGGGCAAGAAGCCAGGGATGTTGCATGGACTGCTTCACACACGGTGCTCGGCTGAGCAGGGACAGCAGGCCCAGCCCAGATGGGGATGGCTGCAGGTACCTGAGCTGTGCTGCGGAAGCGGCCACGGCTGGATTCCTGCTCTCGTGTGCACTCCAGGGCTGCATCTGGCAAAGAGTGAGCACAGCCAGAGCTGAGGGGCTGCGGGAGAGGCTGGAGAACACAGCCCAGCCCTGCGCTTCCCAGGAAGGGAGAGCCCTGGGATGCCCCACGGGGATGGAGCATGGCCACTGCGGGGTGTATGCCTGGCCCCTCTTCTGTTCTGTCTGTGGGCATGTCCCCAGGGCATGGCATGGCATGGGGTGGGACCAAGTTGGCTGCAAGGCTCCAGCTCTGCGGCCCAGCTCTGCCACTCACCCTCCTGTGGTGGCTGGAAGGGCACCACCTCTTCAGTCTCCTGTGCTGGGGCAGCTTCAGGGCCTTCTTCCTCCTCCCCCAGCCAGGCCAGCTTGGGAACTCTCGGGGGTCTCCGCTTTATGTCACTGACTGGAGGTACTTGCAGGAGAGATGTCCTGGAAAAGCTCCGGGGCACCAAGTCCACGCTCTGCCCTTGAAGGCAGCTGCAGAACAGAAGCCTCAGAAGGCCACAGGTCAGTGAGTCCTCTGCTTGGGCCTCAAGCTCAGCCTCAGGAACAAGGCTGCAGAAAAGCTCCAGGTCAGATGGGAACGAGTGCGCTGTGCGGGGGCTCCTCACGGCACCGCTCTGTCCCGTTCTGCGCCGTTGTGTGTTCCAAGCACCCGGGCAAGCTTCTATTTCCCACATGTCACAAAGGGCCCTTGGACACCGGCTTCCGTTCCGTGCCACGGTGACCGTGCTGCAGCGTGCTACCCAGGGCCCTTGCACACGCTGCCACCTGCCCTGGGGCTGCCCTCAGCCCGCCCAAAGTGGCTCAAGTTGGAAGGAATCCCTGGCCCCAGGGGTCTAAGACAGCCCAACAGGATCTTTAGGAAGAGCTCAGACCATCAGCAAACGCTACCATGCTCTACAGGCTCGGTCCTATTCCCATAGCTTTCCCTGAGAGCATATTAATTTCTAGATTAAAATCATTTGAAGGGAGGGGATTTACATTTTCTATTTCAGAGAAGCCTTCTGCCTTCCATAGCAGACACCTGTCTTTTCAAACCAAGATTATTGTTTCTCATCTCGCAGATGCACAGTTGCTGGGGAGCCCCCTATTACACCGGAGACCTGGAGAACCATTCCCAGCAATTGGGAAAATCCTAGGTGCTCCATCCACCCATAGAGGAGGTCTCCAAATTTGCCCCGAAAGTGGGTCCAGCTTTTATAGGCCAAGTGACTTGATGCTATTTTTAGCCCAGAAAGCCCTGCAGCTGATGGCACACTTCACAATCAGCAGGGACACAGCTAGGCCAAAGGCCAGACTTCTGCTGGGAGGCTTTCTCCGCAAACACCTTTCAAACAAACCCCCATTCAAGTCCGTTGGGAAAGTTTCCTAAAATGATACATTTCTGACACATAACTACACAGGGTTATGTGAAAGATTCTAAAGCAGCTGCTTTGGAGTCAAAGAGCCAGCATTACGAGTCCTTGTCATCTGTTCGTAGCTAAATCACACTTTGGGAAATTTGAAGGAGTTATGAAGGAGCTAGAGAGCAGACCTCTGAGTTTTTTAGATGATGCCATTTATTTTCCTTATCTTGGGCATGGACAGCAAGAGTGAGTTTGGCTCCCATCTCCACTGCATGTCTCACAAGGCCACAAGACTTCTAGTTACAAGAGCTTTTAAGGATTTGTTGGCCAATAAGACACTGCCAACAAGAATATCTATGTTTTGGACCCAATCCTTTAATATTTCCTCCTATGGACTCATGCTACAGTGTAAGCTTCCTGAGCCAACCAACCATGTTATGACACACAAACCTACGACACTGCATCCTAAGCTTCTTGTTTACCATTGTAGCTACTTTTAGTTTTTCTACATCTTGAACGCTACAACTCTAAACTTTCCTCCACATCAACTTTCCTCCACGAGTCTCTGCTATAAAATATAAATCCACATTCTCGCTTCTAGCACCCAAGTTTGGAAGCCATTTCCAAGGTGTCAGATCAAATCCTGTGTTTAATTCTAAACTCTGCTGACAAGACCAAAGGTCTGAGAATTCTCTGCATTTCGGTTTCCAACAACACAGATGCTGTTAGTTCCAGAGCACCCAGGATCTGTTTTGCAAGTCAGCTCCAGCAGGAAAAAGGCGGCTGCCAGGGGGCTGCTTATGGCCTCTGACACCCAATAGCTCAGGGCTTCTCAGTGCCCCAGCCCCTCAGGGTCTCCCCCAGCCCAGTCAAGCTGCCCAGCAGCAGCGCCGCAGCACCACAGCAGCTCCAGAGGAGAACAATCCGGAGGCACCTCGGAGCCCTCAGCAACGCAGGCAGCAGCACACGGGCAGGAGGACACAGATGGCGCTTCCTGCCTGGCACAGGGCTTGTGGCCATCTCCAGGCACCGCTCTCGCAGGGATCCCCGCAGCTCCAGCCCCTGCCCGGCCACTCTGTCAGCAGCACAAAGGCTTCAGCGGAACCACCAAAGGCCAAGGGGCTTCTGGCCATTTCCCCTTCCCCACTGCACGCCTGGGCAGGATGCTAAGTACAAGCACCCTTTTCCCTGCTTTCCCTATGCCCTAGAGACCCTGGGCAGCAAAGAAAATCTCCTGAGAGTCTGTATATTGTAACACTTTCTATATTTACATAGAATAAAAAATGCAACAGAACAAAAGAAAACTCATAAAGAAAAAGAAAAACCCATCTGGCGAATGTTAGCCCAGCAAAGAGAGCCTCCTGGATCAGCTCTCTACCGAGCTCCAGCAGTGCAGCCAGCCAAGCCGCAACAGACGAGGCCGAGTCATCCATGCCCTGCGCAGCTGATCTTGCAGCCTCTGGAAGATGGAATATCGCCCGCTCGCTAATGCTCGGAGGACATGCAGTGTTTCAAGTGCCAGCTCGGACACGGCACTGCTCATGTCCTCCGTCAGGCGTTCGAGGGCTGCAAGAGACAGGAACAGAGCCACGGTCAGATGCCGGATCTGTGGGGAGCCAAGGAGAGCCCCGTGCCAGGGCCATGGCAGCCGACTCTTGCCATGGCCAGGAGGGAGCAGGGACCCAGGGGATCAGCTCAAAGCTGCCGGTGACGAATGGCACACGTGGCCCTGAAATCTCTGTGTGCTCTGCCCACGGGAGCAGAGCCCTCTGAAGCTGGGGCAGGGTTTGCAGCTCCCCCTGCTGTCAGCCCCTGTTCTTAGCCCGCTGCCCTCACTCACCACTGCAGATCAGCTGGAGCTCTTGCTGCTGCCCCCTCAGGTGCCGCCCGGCCATCCCTGTGAACACAGAGCCTGTCAGGGCCCCAGCGGCACAGCTCCCTGCCGGCGGCGCTGCCGGCGCTGTGGCCACACGGCCTGCTGGCCCGGCAGGGCTCAGCCCGGGCTCGTGGCTCACCCATGAACCTGATGGCCGCCTCTCGCAGGGGCTCCTGTGGGCTCTGCAGGTAGCGCAGGGCCCGGCGCAGGTGCTCGGCCGCTCTGCTCCTGTCCTCTGCCAGCTGGAGAGAGCGGCGGGAGGGAAGGAAGGGTTGGCGCGGGCTCAGCCCCTCGGCCGGGCGCTGCCTGCGCCCAGCCCCGGCCTCCCCTGCCCGCACAGCCCTGAGGCGCGGCCAGCAGCCGCCGGCGCCGGGCTCCCGAGGGGAGGGGCCAGAGGGCCGGCTGCTGCCCGGGGAGCGGCGGTGCCGGCCCGCCCTGCAGCTCCGCCGGGCCGGGGCTCCACGGGCATCCGGCTCTGGCCCACGGGAGCCTGGAGAAGAGCCCGCGCGGCCTCTGCGTGCAACAGCGGGCAAGGGCACAGCTGCCCCCCCCGCACACTGAGCATCGCCCTCGGGGGCCTTCTCCAGGCTGAGGCTGGGCATTCTTGGCAGTCCTTACCAGGCTCTCGCCGAACCTCCATATCTGATCCACCTGTAGCACTTGATGGAGATCCCTCCTCTTCAGGAATCTGGCTGAAGAATGCAGCATTTCCCGGGAGGCCTGGGGAGCAGCAGAGATGTGGAGATGGCCCCACAGGCCAGGGCACAGGAGCGTCCTAGTGCCAACAGCCTGGAGGAGGCTGCAGCCTGCAAAGTGCCAGGGCAGGAGGCAGCCCAGGCCCCTCCCATGGGGACAGCAGCCGGCCACAAGTCCTCACCTCAGCTACAAGCTGATTCTCATCATGGCAGTGGAAGTAGAGTGGGAGCAGGCTCTGGCGCATGTGGGACTTCAGGGCCTTTCTTCCCTCTGGCGTTAAGAAGTCCAGCATCTCTTGAAAGATACACATGGAGCTCAGCTGCACCTGGCTATCATCCTGTATGAAAGCAAGGGCAAAAGACCTCAGCATCAGCTTCTCCAGGCCCCCCAGGGCACAGGGCTGCATCTCCACAGGGCACCGAATGTCCGGGCAGCAGCCAGCGGCCGTGGCCGTGGGCACAGAGCCTTACGCAGTCAAAGAGTGGCAGGAGCGCCTCAGCCAGCTGCAGGGCGATGGGGGTGGGTATTGGGGCACCATTATCCAGGAGCAAATATCGCAGTAGAAGAATGGTCATCCTGACCATGTCACTATCATTTTCCTCCAGGAGCTGCACAAGACTTTCTGTCAGGCTCCCCATTTTTTCAGCCTGTGTGGAACACAAGTTTGTGAAACACCACCCTGCTGCCGCAGGGCCCAGAGGCCAAAGGCCTGTCCCGAAGCACTCGGGCAGCTGAAGCGGGAGGCAGGAGAGCTGGGAGCAGCTGCCCCAGCGCCCAAAGCCCAGGCAAGGCCAAGCAACTGCGTTGCCCAGCCCCACGCTGCCTGCATGGCTTCAGCCACTGTCCCCTCCTCACCATCAAGGGATTCTTGCCCAGCACTACGAGGCCTCTGAGTGCCAAGTAACGCCTCGCCCTGTGCTCGCTCTGCAGGTTCTCTGATATGATCTCCAGAACACTGTCACTGCATTCCTTCAAGTCCAGGCACTCGAGGACCTGAAAGGCACAGGGCAGTGACAGCGGACCCGGTCAGCAGGAGCCCGGAACCGCACAGGGCTGGGCCCAGGCAGCAGCACAGGGCACAGGCACCGTTCTGGCAGCTGTGGCTACGAGAGGGCAGAGAGCTGGGAGGCAGCTCAGCAAGGCAGTGCTGGCCTTGAGGCTCACCTCCACAAGGAATGCCAGGGCAGGGAAATCCCAGTATGGCATTTCTTTGCCGAGCAGGCTGAGCAGGTAGAATGCAATCCCGGAACAAAAGTGTATGGCTGAATGGCAAATTTCTCTGACAAGAGCAAAAAGGAAACAAGACCCTGAGCCAGTGGGCAAACCTCTTCCAGGAGTGACTCACAGAGTTCTCATCTTTCCCCATCAGCCTTCCAGCAAGGGGACCTGGGCCATGTGGGAATTGGTTGCTCATGGGCACCCTCCTCTCCCTGCCTTTTCCAGTGTGCTTGGCCATTCCTCAGTGACAGGGCCCTGTAGCCCACGACCACGGGGACTGATGGGGGCACCTGGGCACAGAGCACAAATGTCAGAGGCAGTGGGGAGAAGGGGTCTCACCTGGCCAGCAGAGCCACGGCAAAGTGGTGGGTGTCAACAGAGAGCAGCGTGTCCCAGCCACACTTGCGTTCCATTGCCACCACCACATCCTCACACCGCAGAAGGCAGAGCAGGGACTTCAGGGTCCGCACTGCAAACCTGTGTGCAGAGCAAAGCCCAGGTCACACTGGCAGCACTGGCTCCTTTGAAGGCCACGTGCCAGGGCCTGGAAGAGTGAGATGGAGCACCTGTTTGGGCTGGTGGCAAGGCCGTGCTCTTCCTGGCATTCCTTCCAGAATGTATCGACCTCCTCTGGCATATCCAGAGTGCTGAAGAACACTTGGAAGAGCAGATGCACAAATAGGCGAGGGAAATACACCTTCAATATACGTGGGATGCAGGGCACCTTGAGGATCTTCCACATCACCACGGTTGCCTGCAAAGGACAAAGGCCCCCCGAGACAGCGCTCAGTGCCGAGGTGTCCGTGTGGCAGGGCCTGAGCTGTGCAGGGAGAGGCCTGGAGAGACCATGCAGGGGGAGCAGGGGGCCTGGTGGGCCTGAAGCTGCCCCTGGGCCAGATATTAGGCCAGCGCCTGAGGTGGGGAGATGCAGTGGGGGAAGGAGGATGGAGAGCGCCTGGAGAGGTGGCCTTGGGGCCAGCAAAGGCCACTTGCAGAAACTCACAGCCAGGGCAAAGACACCCGTTTGGTCCCCATCAGAGGTGCACGTGCTGTGCTCTGGCCAGCTCCCCAGCACATCCAAGAGTGTCAGCTGCACCAGCTCCGCAGTCCTGGACGAGCCCATGATGGTCTTCCACATGGCCATGGCAGCTCTGCAGGGTTAGAGCTCTGTCTCATGTAGTCTCAGACACAGCACTGCGGGGAGCTGAGCTGGCTGCCAGTTCTGTCTCTGCCCACTGCCCCTTGCCAGCAGCACCCAGGCAGCCCAGCCCGTTGGGGACAGAGCCCTGAGGGGCAGGGAGGGAGCATGGCAGCAGGCTCGGGGGGTGACATGCCAGGGCTGGGAAAGGGAGTAGTGAGAGGACCCTGGAACTCTCTGTTGGTCAGACGCCTGGGACAGGTTTTACAGGGTGATGGGCTGGGGAGCCCTGAGCCCTCTGGGCAGGTGGGCCCCATACCTGTCACAGGACGGGGCCAGACGCAGGAGCGTCACCACTGCGTCATCTGGCTGTGCTTCTGTGAGATCCAGCAGGGGCTTGTCCAGCCTGTGCACGTCAGAATCATTGGCCATGAGCCACTGGTGGATGTACCTCACCATGGCAGGCACCTGGAGAAGGCAAAGGGAGACTTGGAAAGCTGCCAGAGGGAGCGATGTTCCCAGCTTCCGCGGGCAAGTGCTTTCCTTCCCAGCACACGTCCATGTGGCCTCGAAGGCTCACAGCAACCAGCATGCATGGCTTGGGAGGCCAAGCAATTCTTGGGAGAATCAAACCCAGACCACAGGCTGCTTACTTGCGTTGGACTGTAAAAATCTTCCTCTACAAGCATACACAGCAGGGCAGCACTGGTCTTAGTCTGGAAAATGGGCGAGTATGGTCTGAGCCCAGTGCCCATGGTGATGGTCTCTTCCTCCTGCATTCTCTTGATGAATTGGCAGATGAACTGTTGGAGAAGGGCAGGAAGGCAGGGATGTTTCATGGAATGCTGCACACACGCTGCTTGGCTGAGCAGGGACAGCAGGCCCAGCCCAGGTGGGGATGGCTGCAGGTACCTGTGCTGTGCTGCGGAAGCGGCCACGGCTGGATACCTGCTCTCGTGTGCACTCCAGGGCTGCATCTGGCAATGAGCAAGCACAGCCAGAGCTGAGGGGCTGCAGGAGAGGCCAGAGAACAAAGCCCAGCCCTGCGCTCCCCGGGCAGGGAGAGCCCTAGGAAGTCCCAGGACGATGGAGCACGGCCAGTGCAGGGTTTCTGCCTGGCCCCTCTTCCGTCCTGTCTGTGGGCATGTCCCCAGGGGATGGCATGGCATGGCATGGCATGGCATGGCATTGGATCACACCAGCTGCAGGCACCAGTCCTGCGGGTCAGCTCTGCCACTCACCCTCCTGCGGTGGCTGGAAGGGCACCACCTCTTCAGTCTCCTGTGCTGGGGCAGCTCCAGGGCCTTCTTCCTCCTCTTCCTCCAGCCAGGCCAGCTTGGGCACTCTCGAGGGTCTCTGTTCCATGTCTCTGACTGGATTTGTTGGTATTTGCAGGAGAGATGCCTTGGAAAAGCTCCAAGTCACCAAGTCCTGCGCTTGTGCCTGGAAGGCACCTTCAAGAAAGAAGCCTCAGGAAGGCTGCAGGACAGCAAGTCCTGCACTGGGTCCCAAGGGCTCCTGCCACAAGGACAGGAGACTCCTGTCAAGGATTGTGGTCTGGCCTCGAGGGCACTGGCGGCAGGGATGGGAGATGCCTTCGGGGCACCAAGTCCCACGCTCTGCCCTCGAGGGCACCTGCAGAAGAGAAGCCGCAGGGAGACCACGGGTCGGCAAGTCCTGTGGTCAGGCCTCGAGCTCAGCTGCAGGAACAATGCCTCGGAAAGGCTCCGGTTTGGACACGAACGAGCGCGCTGTGTGGGGGCTCCTCACGGCACCGCTCTGTCCCGTCCTGTCCCGTTGCGTGCTCCGAGCACTGTGGTGTGCTCTTGTCACTGCCAGCTCCTATGTCACCACGTGTCACAAAGGGCCTTTGGACACCCATTCTATGCCACGGTGCCCATGCTGCACTGTGTCACAAAGGGCCCCTGCACACACTGCCGCCTGCCCTGGGGCTGCCCCCAGCCCACCCAAAGTGGCCCAGGTTGAAGGAATCTCTCACCCCAAATGTCTAAGACAGCCCGACAGGGTCTTTAGGAATGCTTCAAACGATCAGCAAATGCTGCCCTGCTCTGTGGGCTCAGGGCAGCAGAAGGAGCCTCCAGGGCTCTGCTGGGCAGGGCACGGGGCCTTCCACAGAAGTTGGCTCGGCTTCCTTGGGACACATCCTGGCTAGTGGCCATCCTAAACCCACGGGTGTGACACGGACAGGGAACATGTGGGCCAGGGAAGGAATGCTGCTCTGAGCCCTGGGGCCTGGGGAGCACTGACCTCAGCAGGTGTGGCAGAGTCCCCACCCAAGAAGACCTGCCACCCCCCGAGCCCTGACAGTGCTGGTGCCTGTCTCCTTCCCCAGATACCTGTGCCCCTGGGGGGCTTCTGTGCCAGAGGGAGCCAAAGCCCATGAGCACCGGGGGCTGTGCTCCTTCTTGCAGCGGCTGTTGGCAGGAGCACCTGGAGCAACTGCTGGCAACACTTGGTATCTGTCAGATGATGTTGCTCCTTCCTTGGATGACTTTTTCCAAAGCAGGGATTAGCAGCAGCACAAAAGCACCAATAGCTACTGCATTTCACAGGACAGAGGGACTCTAAAGAGACACAATCATGCTTCCCTGGACTTTTTCATGCTTTCTGGAATAAAAAACAGACGAGTTTAAGGTTTAGTGCAGCATTGTTTGTGTTGTCTGAGGCCAGCAGCTAATATCCAGTGCATTGCCAAAGTAAAGAAGATAGGGATAACTCTCAGAGGAGAAAGAGAAGGTGTTCTGTGTCTGTGAGTATGCTGTGAGCCCCCTAAAGGAGCAGCCAATGCAAGTGCTGAAAGTAGACTTGCTGTTTTTGGGCTCATTCCTGAGCCCACTCTAGTGCTGTTTCTGTGGGGTCCAGAGCTGCTGGGGCAGCAGTGACACTGCAGCCCTGCTGGAGGAGTCATGGCCACCCTCCCCATGGTAGCAGCAGCTCTGCAGGCCCAGAGCTCTGGGTCAGGGGGGCCTCGGTCACAGCACCATGGCCTGGGCAGCCGCCAGGGCCCGGGCTGGCCACCAGCCCTGCCTCTGCCCCTGCCCCTTTTTGGCAGCACCCAGTGGCCGTGCCCGGGCAGCGGCCCCCTGCCCTCCCTGTCCCCAGCCAGCCCAGCCTGGGCACCTTAGGGGTGTCCCCACCCTCCTGCTGGGGTGGTGTCCCAGCTTCGAGGGCTTCTGCCGCAGGCGTGGGACACGCTTTGGGGATGCGCCAGAGCAGCCGGGTGCCAGGAACAAGGCGGCTGCCTGGGGGCTGCTTGTGGCCTCTGACACCCAATTGCTCAGGGCGTCCCACAGCCCCAGCTCCTCAGGGGCCTCCTGCCCGCTTGTAGCCTCCTGCCACCCACTCCCTCACACATCGCCCTTGTTCCTTCGCACTGCCTCATCCCGTCAGGGCCGCACAGCACCTCATCCCTTTGTGGCCCCATCTCCTCAGGGTCTCCCCCAGCCCAGCCAAGCTGCCCAGCAGTAGTGCTGCAGCCCCACAGCAGCTCCAGAGGAGAACAATCCGGAGGCACCTCGGAGCCCTCAGCAACGCAGGCAGCAGCACACGGGCAGGACGACACAGATGGCGCTTCCTGCCTGGCACAGGGCTTGTGGCCATCTCCAGGCACCGCTCTCACAGGGATCCCCGCAGGTCCAGCCCCTGCCCGGCCACTCTGTTGGCAGCACAAAGGCTTCAGCGGAAGCACCAAAGGCCAAGGGGCTTCTGGCCATTTCCCCTTCCCCACTGCACACCTGGGCAGGATGCTAAGTACAAGCACCCTTTTCCCTGCTTTCCCTATGCCCTAGAGACCCTGGGCAGCAAAGAAAATCTCCTGAGAGTCTGTATATTGTAACACTTTCTATTTTTACATAGAATAAAAAATGCAACGGAAGAAAAGAAAATTGATAAAGAAAAAGAAAAACCCAGCTGGCTAAGGTTGCCCCAGCAAAGAGAGCCTCCTGGATCAGCTCTCTACTGAGCTCCAGCAGTGCAGCCAGCCAAGCCGCAACAGACGAGGCCGAGGCCGAGTCATCCATGCCCTGCGCAGCTGATCTTGCAGCCTCTGGAAGATGGAATATCGCCCGCTCGCTGTTGCTCGGAGGACATGCAGTGTGTCAAGTGCCAGCTCGGACACGGCACTGCTCATGTCCTCCGTCAGGCGTTCGAGGGCTGCAAGAGACAGGAACAGAGCCACGGTCAGATGCCGGATCTGTGGGGAGCCAAGGAGAGCCCCGTGCCAGGGCCATGGCAGCCGACTCTTGCCATGGCCAGGAGGGAGCAGGGACCCAGGGGATCAGCTCAAAGCTGCCGGTGACGAATGGCACACGTGGCCCTGAAATCTCTGTGTGCTCTGCCCACGGGAGCAGAGCCCTCTGAAGCTGGGGCAGGGTTTGCAGCTCCCCCTGCTGTCAGCCCCTGTTCTTAGCCCGCTGCCCTCACTCACCACTGCAGATCAGCTGGAGCTCTTGCTGCTGCCCCCTCAGGTGCCGCCCGGCCATCCCTGTGAACACAGAGCCTGTCAGGGCCCCAGCGGCACAGCTCCCTGCCGGCGGCGCTGCCGGCGCTGTGGCCACACGGCCTGCTGGCCCGGCAGGGCTCAGTCCGGGCCCTGGCCGCACGCTGCCGCCCCAGGGCACGGCTGCCAGAGGGCGGCAGCAGCGCCGAGGCCAGCCGGAGCTCCACGGCGCCGGGCCCGGCCAGCACTGCCGGGGCAGCAAGCGGGGCTGGGGCCGAGCTGCGGCGGGCCGGGGAGGGAGCCCGGGCTCGTGGCTCACCCATGAACCTGATGGCCGCCTCTCGCAGGGGCTCCTGTGGGCTCTGCAGGTAGCGCAGGGCCCGGCGCAGGTGCTCAGCCGCTCTGCTCCTGTCCTCTGCCAGCTGGAGAGAGCGGCGGGAGGGAAGGAAGGGTTGGCGCGGGCTCAGCCCCTCGGCCGGGCGCTACCTGCGCCCAGCCCCGGCCTCCCCTGCCCGCACAGCCCTGAGGCGCGGCCAGCAGCCGCCGGCGCCGGGTTCCCGAGGGGAGGAGCCAGAGGGCCGGCTGCTGCCCGGGGAGCGGCGGTGCCGGCCCGCCCCGCAGCTCTGCCAGGCCGGGGCTCCACGGGCATCCGGCTCTGGCCCACGGGAGCCTGGAGAAGAGCCCGCGCGGCCTCTGCGTGCAACAGCGGGCAAGGGCACAGCTGCCCCCCCCGCACACTGAGCATCGCCCTCGGGGGCCTTCTCCAGGCTGAGGCTGGGCATTCTTGGCAGTCCTTACCAGGCTCTCGCCGAACCTCCATATCTGATCCACCTGTAGCACTTGATGGAGATCCCTCCTCTTCAGGAATCTGGCTGAAGAATGCAGCATTTCCCGGGAGGCCTGGGGAGCAGCAGAGATGTGGAGATGGCCCCACAGGCCAGGGCACAGGAGCGTCCTAGTGCCAACAGCCTGGAAGAGGCTACAGCCCGCAAAGTGCCAGGGCAGGAGGCAGCCCTGGCCCCTCCCAGGCGGCCAGAAGCCGGCCACAAGTCCTCACCTCAGCTACAAGCTGATTCTCATCATGGCAGTGGAAGTAGAGTGGGAGCAGGCTCTGGCGCACGTGGGACTTCAGGGCCTTTCTTCCCTCTGGCGTTAAGAAGTCCAGCATCTCTTGAAAGATACACATGGAGCTCAGCTGCACCTGGCTATCATCCTGTATGAAAGCAAGGGCAAAAGACCTCAGCATCAGCTTCTCCAGGCCCCCCAGGGCACAGGGCTGCATCTCCACAGGGCACCGAATGTCCGGGCAGCAGCCAGCGGCCGTGGCCGTGGGCACAGAGCCTTACGCAGTCAAAGAGTGGCAGGAGCGCCTCAGCCAGCTGCAGGGCGATGGGGGTGGGTATTGGGGCACCATTATCCAGGAGCAAATATCGCAGTAGAAGAATGGTCATCCTGACCATGTCACTATCATTTTCCTCCAGGAGCTGCACAAGACTTTCAGTCAGGCTCCCCATTTTTTCAGCCTGTGTGGAACACAAGTTTGTGAAACACCACCCTGCTGCCGCAGGGCCCAGAGGCCAAAGGCCTGTCCCCAAGCACTCGGGCAGCTGAAGCGGGAGGCAGGAGAGCTGGGAGCAGCTGCCCCAGCGCCCAAAGCCCAGGCAAGGCCAAGCAACTGTGTTGCCCAGCCCCACGCTGCCTGCATGGCTTCAGCCACTGTCCCCTCCTCACCATCAAGGGATTCTTGCCCAGCACTACGAGGCCTCTGAGTGCCAAGTAACGCCTCGCCCTGTGCTCGCTCTGCAGGTTCTCTGATATGATCTCCAGAACACTGTCACTGCATTCCTTCAAGTCCAGGCACTCGAGGACCTGAAAGGCACAGGGCAGTGACAGGGGACCCAGCCAGCAGGAGCCCTCAACCGCACAGGGCTGGGCCCAGGCAGCAGCACAGGGCACAGGCACCGTTCTGGCAGCTGTGGCTACGAGAGGGCAGAGAGCTGGGAGGCAGCTCAGCAAGGCAGTGCTGGCCTTGAGGCTCACCTCCACAAGGAATGCCAGGGCAGGGAAATCCCAGTATGGCATTTCTTTGCCGAGCAGGCTGAGCAGGTAGAATGCAATCCCGGAACAAAAGTGTATGGCTGAATGGCAAATTTCTCTGACAAGAGCAAAAAGGAAACAAGACCCTGAGCCAGTGGGCAAACCTCTTCCAGGAGTGACTCACAGATTTCTCATCTTTCCCCATCAGCCTTCCAGCAAGGGGACCTGGGCCATGTGGGAGTTGGTTGCTCATGGGCACCCTCCTCTCCCTGCCTTTTCCAGTGTGCTTGGCCATTCCTCAGTGCAGGAGGGAATGGCCCTGTAGCCCACGACCACGGGGACTGATGGGGGCACCTGGGCACAGAGCACAAATGTCAGAGGCAGTGGGGAGAAGGGGTCTCACCTGGCCAGCAGAGCCACGGCAAAGTGGTGGGTGTCAACAGAGAGCAGCGTGTCCCAGCCACACTTGCGTTCCATTGCCACCACCACATCCTCACACCGCAGAAGGCAGAGCAGGGACTTCAGGGTCCGCACTGCAAACCTGTGTGCAGAGCAAAGCCCAGGTCACACCGGCAGCACTGGCTCCTTGGAAGGCCACGTGCCAGGGCCAGGAAGAGTGAGATGGAGCACCTGTTTGGGCTGGTGGCAAGGCCGTGCTCTTCCTGGCATTGCTTCCAGAATGTATCGACCTCCTCTGGCATATCCAGAGTGCTGAAGAACACTTGGAAGAGCAGATGCACAAATAGGCGAGGGAAATACACCTTCAATATACGTGGGATGCAGGGCACCTTGAGGATCTTCCACATCACCACGGTTGCCTGCAAAGGACAAAGCCCCCCCGAGACAGCGCTCAGTGCCGAGGTGTCCGTGTGGCAGGGCCTGAGCTTGGCAGGAAGAGGCCTGGAGAGACCATGCAGGGGGAGCAGGGGGCCTGGTGAGCCTGAAGCTGCCCCTGGGCCAGATATTAGGCCAGCGCCTGAGGTGGGGAGATGCAGTGGGGGAAGGAGGATGGAGAGCGCCTGGATAGGTGGCCTTGGGGCCAGCAAAGGCCAGTTGCAGAAACTCACAGCCAGGGCAAAGACACCCGTTTGGTCCCCATCAGAGGTGCACGTGCTGTGCTCTGGCCAGCTCCCCAGCACATCCAGGAGGATCAGCAGCACTGGCTCCACAGTCCTGGACGAGCCCATGATGGTCTTCCACATGGCCATGGCAGCTCTGCAGGGTTAGAGCTCTGTCTCAGGTAGTCTCAGACACAGCATCGCGGGGAGCTGAGCTGGCTGCCAGTTCTATCTCTGCCCACTGCCCCTTGCCAGCAGCACCCAGGCAGCCCAGCCCGTTGGGGACAGAGCCCTGAGGGGCAGGGAGGGAGCATGGCAGCAGGCTCGGGGGGTGACATGCCAGGGCTGGGAAAGGGAGTAGTGAGAGGACCCTGGAACTCTCTGTTGGTCAGACGCCTGGGACAGGTTTTACAGGGTGATGGGCTGGGGAGCCCTGAGCCCTCTGGGCAGGTGGGCCCCATACCTGTCACAGGACGGGGCCAGACGCAGGAGCGTCACCACTGCGTCATCTGGCTGTGCTTCTGTGAGATCCAGCAGGGGCTTGTCCAGCCTGTGCACGTCAGAATCATTGGCCATGAGCCACTGGTGGATGTACCTCACCATGGCAGGCACCTGGAGAAGGCAAAGGGAGACTTGGAAAGCTGCCAGAGGGAGCGATGTTCCCAGCTTCCGCAGGCAAGTGCTTTCCTTCCCAGCACACGTCCATGTGGCCTCGAAGGCTCACAGCAACCAGCATGCATGGCTTGGGAGGCCAAGCAATTCTTGGGAGAATCAAACCCAGACCACAGGCTGCTTACTTGCGTTGGACTGTAAAAATCTTCCTCTACAAGCATACACAGCAGGGCAGCACTGGTCTTAGTCTGGAAAATGGGCGAGTATGGTCTGAGCCCAGTGCCCATGGTGATGGTCTCTTCCTCCTGCATTCTCTTGATGAATTGGCAGATGAACTGTCGGAGAAGGGCAGGAAGGCAGGGATGTTTCATGGAATGCTGCACACACGCTGCTCGGCTGAGCAGGGACAGCAGGCCCAGCCCAGGTGGGGATGGCTGCAGGTACCTGTGCTGTGCTGCGGAAGCGGCCACGGCTGGATTCCTGCTCTCGTGTGCACTCCAGGGCTGCATCTGGCAATGAGCAAGCACAGCCAGAGCTGAGGGGCTGCAGGAGAGGCCAGAGAACAAAGCCCAGCCCTGCGCTCCCCGGGCAGGGAGAGCCCTAGGAAGTCCCAGGACGATGGAGCACGGCCAGTGCAGGGTTTCTGCCTGGCCCCTCTTCCGTCCTGTCTGTGGGCATGTCCCCAGGGGATGGCATGGCATGGCATGGCATGGCATGGCATGGCATGGCATTGGGTCAAGCCAGCTGCAGGCACCAGTCCTGCGGGTCAGCTCTGCCACTCACCCTCCTGCGGTGGCTGGAAGGGCACCACCTCTTCAGTCTCCTGTGCTGGGGCAGCTCCAGGGCCTTCTTCCTCCTCTTCCTCCAGCCAGGCCAGCTTGGGCACTCTCGAGGGTCTCTGTTCCATGTCTCTGACTGGATTTGTTGGTATTTGCAGGAGAGATGCCTTGGAAAAGCTCCAAGTCACCAAGTCCTGCGCTTGTGCCTGGAAGGCACCTTCAAGAAAGAAGCCTCAGGAAGGCTGCAGGACAGCAAGTCCTGCACTCGGTCCCAAGGGCTCCTGCCACAAGGACAGGAGACTCCTGTCAAGGATTGTGGTCTGGCCTCGAGGGCACTGGCGGCAGGGATGGGAGATGCCTTCGGGGCACCAAGTCCCACGCTCTGCCCTCGAGGGCACCTGCAGAAGAGAAGCCGCAGGGAGACCACGGGTCGGCAAGTCCTGTGGTCAGGCCTCGAGCTCAGCTGCAGGAACAATGCCTCGGAAAGGCTCCGGTTTGGACACGAACGAGCGCGCTGTGTGGGGGCTCCTCACGGCACCGCTCTGTCCCGTCCTGTCCCGTTGCGAGCTCCGAGCACTGTGGCGTGCTCTTGTCACTGCCAGCTCCTATGTCACCACGTGTCACAAAGGGCCTTTGGACACCCGTTCTATGCCACGGTGCCCATGCTGCACTGTGTCACAAAGGGCCCCTGCACACACTGCCGCCTGCCCTGGGGCTGCCCCCAGCCCACCCAAAGTGGCCCAGGTTGAAGGAATCTCTTACCCCAAATGTCTAAGACAGCCCGACAGGGTCTTTAGGAATGCTTCAAACGATCAGCAAATGCTGCCCTGCTCTGTGGGCTCAGGGCAGCAGAAGGAGCCTCCAGGGCTCTGCTGGGCAGGGCACGGGGCCTTCCACAGAAGTTGGCTCGGCTTCCTTGGGACACATCCTGGCTAGTGGCCATCCTAAACCCACGGGTGTGACACGGACAGGGAACATGTGGGCCAGGGAAGGAATGCTGCTCTGAGCCCTGGGGCCTGGGGAGCACTGACCTCAGCAGGTGTGGCAGAGTACCCACCCAAGAAGACCTGCCACCCCCCGAGCCCTGACAGTGCTGGTGCCTGTCTCCTTCCCCAGATACCTGTGCCCCTGGGGGGCTTCTGTGCCAGAGGGAGCCAAAGCCCATGAGCACCGGGGGCTGTGCTCCTTCTTGCAGCGGCTGTTGTCAGGAGCACCTGGAGCAACTGCTGGCAACACTTGGTATCTGTCAGATGATGTTGCTCCTTCCTTGGATGACTTTTTCCAAAGCAGGGATTAGCAGCAGCACAAAAGCACCAATAGCTACTGCATTTCACAGGACAGAGGGACTCTAAAGAGACACAATCATGCTTCCCTGGACTTTTTCATGCTTTCTGGAATAAAAAACAGACGAGTTTAAGGTTTAGTGCAGCATTGTTTGTGTTGTCTGAGGCCAGCAGCTAATATCCAGTGCATTGGCAAAGTAAAGAAGATAGGGATAACTCTCAGAGGAGAAAGAGAAGGTGTTCTGTGTCTGTGAGTATGCTGTGAGCCCCCTAAAGGAGCAGCCAATGCAAGTGCTGAAAGTAGACTTGCTGTTTTTGGGCTCATTCCTGAGCCCACTCTAGTGCTGTTTCTGTGGGGTCCAGAGCTGCTGGGGCAGCAGTGACACTCTGCAGCCCTGCTGGAGGAGACATGGCCACCCTCCCCATGGTAGCAGCAGCTCTGCAGGGCCAGAGCTCTGGGTCAGGGGGGCCTCGGTCACAGCACCATGGCCTGGGCAGCCGCCAGGGCCCAGGCTGGCCACCAGCCCTGCCTCTGCCCCTGCCCCTTTTTGGCAGCACCCAGTGGCTGTGCCCGGGCGGCAGCCCCCTGCCCTCCCTGTCCCCAGCCAGCCCAGCCTAGGCACCTTAGGGGTGTCCCCACCCTCCTGCTGGGGTGGTGTCCCAGCTTCGAGGGCTTCTGCCGCAGGCGTGGGACACGCTTTGGGGATGCGCCAGAGCAGCCGGGTGCCAGGAACAAGGCGGCTGCCTGGGGGCTGCTTGTGGCCTCTGACACCCAATTGCTCAGGGCGTCCCACAGCCCCAGCTCCTCAGGGGCCTCCTGCCCCCACTCCCTCACACATCGCCCTTGTTCCTTCGCACTGCCTCATCCCGTCAGGGCCGCACAGCACCTCATCCCTTTGTGGCCCCATCTCCTCAGGGTCTCCCCCAGCCCAGTCAAGCTGCCCAGCAGTAGTGCCGCAGCCCCACAGCAGCTCCAGAGGAGAACAATCCGGAGGCACCTCGGAGCCCTCAGCAACGCAGGCAGCAGCACACGGGCAGGACGACACAGATGGCGCTTCCTGCCTGGCACAGGGCTTGTGGCCATCTCCAGGCACCGCTCTCGCAGGGATCCCCGCAGGTCCAGCCCCTGCCCGGCCACTCTGTCGGCAGCACAAAGGCTTCAGCGGAAGCACCAAAGGCCAGGGGCTTCTGGCCATTTCCCCTTCCCCACTGCACACCTGGGCAGGATGCTAAGTACAAGCACCCTTTTCCCTGCTTTCCCTATGCCCTAGAGACCCTGGGCAGCAAAGAAAATCTCCTGAGAGTCTGTATATTGTAACACTTTCTATTTTTACATAGAATAAAAAATGCAACGGAAGAAAAGAAAATTGATAAAGAAAAAGAAAAACCCAGCTGGCTAAGGTTGCCCCAGCAAAGAGAGCCTCCTGGATCAGCTCTCTACTGAGCTCCAGCAGTGCAGCCAGCCAAGCGGCAACAGACGAGGCCGAGTCATCCATGCCCTGCGCAGCTGATCTTGCAGCCTCTGGAAGATGGAATATCGCCCGCTCGCTGTTGCTCGGAGGACATGCAGTGTTTCAAGTGCCAGCTCGGACACGGCACTGCTCATGTCCTCCGTCAGGCGTTCGAGGGCTGCAAGAGACAGGAACAGAGCCACGGTCAGATGCCGGATCTGTGGGGAGCCAAGGAGAGCCCCGTGCCAGGGCCATGGCAGCCGACTCTTGCCATGGCCAGGAGGGAGCAGGGACCCAGGGGATCACCCCAAAGCTGCCGGCGACGAATGGCACACGTGGCCCTGAAATCTCTGTGTGCTCTGCCCACGGGAGCAGAGCCCTCTGAAGCTGGGGCAGGGTTTGCAGCTCCCCCTGCTGTCAGCCCCTGTTCTTAGCCCGCTGCCCTCACTCACCACTGCAGATCAGCTGGAGCTCTTGCTGCTGCCCCCTCAGGTGCCGCCCGGCCATCCCTGTGAACACAGAGCCTGTCACGGCCCCAGCGGCACAGCTCCCTGCCAGTGGCGCTGCCGGCGCTGTGGCCACACGGCCTGCTGGCCCGGCAGGGCTCAGTCCGGGCCCTGGCCGCACGCTGCCGCCCCAGGGCACGGCTGCCAGAGGGCGGCAGCAGCGCCGAGGCCAGCCGGAGCTCCACGGCGCCGGGCCCGGCCAGCACAGCCGGGGCAGCAAGCGGGGCTGAGGACGAGCTGCGGCGGGCCGGGGAGGGAGCCCGGGCTCGTGGCTCACCCATGAACCTGATGGCCGCCTCTCGCAGGGGCTCCTGTGGGCTCTGCAGGTAGCGCAGGGCCCGGCGCAGGTGCTCGGCCGCTCTGCTCGGGTCCTCTGCCAGCTGGAGAGAGCGGCGGGAGGGAAGGAAGGGTTGGCGCGGGCTCAGCCCCTCGGCCGGGCGCTGCCTGCGCCCAGCCCCGGCCTCCCCTGCCCGCACAGCCCTGAGGCGCGGCCAGCAGCCGCCGGCGCCGGGCTCCCGAGGGGAGGGGCCAGAGGGCCGGCTGCTGCCCGGGGAGCGGCGGTGCCGGCCTGCCCTGCAGCTCCGCCGGGCCGGGGCTCCACGGGCATCCGGCTCAGGCCCACGGGAGCCTGGAGAAGAGCCCGCGCGGCCTCTGCGTGCAGCAGCGGGCAAGGGCACAGCTGCCCCCCCCGCACACTGAGCATCGCCCTCGGGGGCCTTCTCCAGGCTGAGGCTGGGCATTCTTGGCAGTCCTTACCAGGCTCTCGCCGAACCTCCATATCTGATCCACCTGTAGCACTTGATGGAGATCCCTCCTCTTCAGGAATCTGGCTGAAGAATGCAGCATTTCCCGGGAGGCCTGGGGAGCAGCAGAGATGTGGAGATGGCCCCACAGGCCAGGGCACAGGAGCGTCCTAGTGCCAACAGCCTGGAGGAGGCTGCAGCCCGCAAAGTGCCAGGGCAGGAGGCAGCCCAGCCCCCTCCCAGGGGGACAGAAGCCGGCCACAAGTCCTCACCTCAGCTACAAGCTGATTCTCATCATGGCAGTGGAAGTAGAGTGGGAGCAGGCTCTGGCGCACGTGGGACTTCAGGGCCTTTCTTCCCTCTGGCGTTAAGTCCAGCATCTCTTGAAAGATACACATGGAGCTCAGCTGCACCTGGCTATCATCCTGTATGAAAGCAAGGGCAAAAGACCTCAGCATCAGCTTCTCCAGGCCCCCCAGGGCACAGGGCTGCATCTCCACAGGGCATCGAGTGTCCGGGCAGCAGCCAGTGGCTGTGGCCGTGGGCACAGAGCCTTACGCAGTCAAAGAGTGGCAGGAGCGCCTCAGCCAGCTGCAGGGCGATGGGGGTGGGTATTGGGGCACCATTATCCAGGAGCAAATATCGCAGTAGAAGAATGGTCATCCTGACCATGTCACTATCATTTTCCTCCAGGAGCTGCACAAGACTTTCAGTCAGGCTCCCCATTTTTTCAGCCTGTGTGGAACACAAGTTTGTGAAACACCACCCTGCTGCCGCAGGGCCCAGAGGCCAAAGGCCTGTCCCCAAGCACTCGGGCAGCTGAAGTGGGAGGCAGGAGAGCTGGGAGCAGCTGCCCCAGCGCCCAAAGCCCAGGCAAGGCCAAGCGACTGCGTTGCCCAGCCCCACGCTGCCTGCACGGCTTCAGCCACTGTCCCCTCCTCACCATCAAGGGATTCTTGCCCAGCACTACGAGGCCTCTGAGTGCCAAGTAACGCCTCGCCCTGTGCTCGCTCTGCAGGTTCTCTGATATGATCTCCAGAACACTGTCACTGCATTCCTTCAAGTCCAGGCACTCGAGGACCTGGAAGGCACAGGGCAGTGACAGGGGACCCAGCCAGCAGGAGCCCTCAACCGCACAGGGCTGGGCCCAGGCAGCAGCACAGGGCACAGGCACCGTTCTGGCAGCTGTGGCTACGAGAGGGCAGAGAGCTGGGAGGCAGCTCAGCAAGGCAGTGCTGGCCTTGAGGCTCACCTCCACAAGGAATGCCAGGGCAGGGAAATCCCAGTATGGCATTTCTTTGCCGAGCAGGCTGAGCAGGTAGAATGCAATCCCGGAACAAAAGTGTATGGCTGAATGGCAAATTTCTCTGACAAGAGCAAAAAGGAAACAAGACCCTGAGCCAGTGGGCAAACCTCTTCCAGGAGTGACTCACAGATTTCTCATCTTTCCCCATCAGCCTTCCAGCAAGGGGACCTGGGCCATGTGGGAGTTGGTTGCTCATGGGCACCCTCCTCTCCCTGCCTTTTCCAGTGTGCTTGGCCATTCCTCAGTGCAGGAGGGAATGGCCCTGTAGCCCACGACCACGGGGACTGATGGGGGCACCTGGGCACAGAGCACAAATGTCAGAGGCAGTGGGGAGAAGGGGTCTCACCTGGCCAGCAGAGCCACGGCAAAGTGGTGGGTGTCAACAGAGAGCAGCGTGTCCCAGCCACACTTGCGTTCCATTGCCACCACCACATCCTCACACCGCAGAAGGCAGAGCAGGGACTTCAGGGTCCGCACTGCAAACCTGTGTGCAGAGCAAAGCCCAGGTCACACCGGCAGCACTGGCTCCTTGGAAGGCCACGTGCCAGGGCCAGGAAGAGTGAGATGGAGCACCTGTTTGGGCTGGTGGCAAGGCCGTGCTCTTCCTGGCATTGCTTCCAGAATGTATCGACCTCCTCTGGCATATCCAGAGTGCTGAAGAACACTTGGAAGAGCAGATGCACAAATAGGCGAGGGAAATACACCTTCAATATACGTGGGATGCAGGGCACCTTGAGGATCTTCCACATCACCACGGTTGCCTGCAAAGGACAAAGGCCCCCCGAGACAGCGCTCAGTGCCGAGGTGTCCGTGTGGCAGGGCCTGAGCTTGGCAGGAAGAGGCCTGGAGAGACCATGCAGGGGGAGCAGGGGGCCTGGTGAGCCTGAAGCTGCCCCTGGGCCAGATATTAGGCCAGCGCCTGAGGTGGGGAGATGCAGTGGGGGAAGGAGGATGGAGAGCGCCTGGATAGGTGGCCTTGGGGCCAGCAAAGGCCACTTGCAGAAACTCACAGCCAGGGCAAAGACACCCGTTTGGTCCCCATCAGAGGTGCACGTGCTGTGCTCTGGCCAGCTCCCCAGCACATCCAGGAGGATCAGCAGCACTGGCTCCACAGTCCTGGACGAGCCCATGATGGTCTTCCACATGGCCATGGCAGCTCTGCAGGGTTAGAGCTCTGTCTCAGGTAGTCTCAGACACAGCATCGCGGGGAGCTGAGCTGGCTGCCAGTTCTATCTCTGCCCACTGCCCCTTGCCAGCAGCACCCAGGCAGCCCAGCCCGTTGGGGACAGAGCCCTGAGGGGCAGGGAGGGAGCATGGCAGCAGGCTCGGGGGGTGACATGCCAGGGCTGGGAAAGGGAGTAGTGAGAGGACCCTGGAACTCTCTGTTGGTCAGACGCCTGGGACAGGTTTTACAGGGTGATGGGCTGGGGAGCCCTGAGCCCTCTGGGCAGGTGGGCCCCATACCTGTCACAGGACGGGGCCAGACGCAGGAGCGTCACCACTGCGTCATCTGGCTGTGCTTCTGTGAGATCCAGCAGGGGCTTGTCCAGCCTGTGCACGTCAGAATCATTGGCCATGAGCCACTGGTGGATGTACCTCACCATGGCAGGCACCTGGAGAAGGCAAAGGGAGACTTGGAAAGCTGCCAGAGGGAGCGATGTTCCCAGCTTCCGCAGGCAAGTGCTTTCCTTCCCAGCACACGTCCATGTGGCCTCGAAGGCTCACAGCAACCAGCATGCATGGCTTGGGAGGCCAAGCAATTCTTGGGAGAATCAAACCCAGACCACAGGCTGCTTACTTGCGTTGGACTGTAAAAATCTTCCTCTACAAGCATACACAGCAGGGCAGCACTGGTCTTAGTCTGGAAAATGGGCGAGTATGGTCTGAGCCCAGTGCCCATGGTGATGGTCTCTTCCTCCTGCATTCTCTTGATGAATTGGCAGATGAACTGTCGGAGAAGGGCAGGAAGGCAGGGATGTTTCATGGAATGCTGCACACACGCTGCTCGGCTGAGCAGGGACAGCAGGCCCAGCCCAGGTGGGGATGGCTGCAGGTACCTGTGCTGTGCTGCGGAAGCGGCCACGGCTGGATTCCTGCTCTCGTGTGCACTCCAGGGCTGCATCTGGCAATGAGCAAGCACAGCCAGAGCTGAGGGGCTGCAGGAGAGGCCAGAGAACAAAGCCCAGCCCTGCGCTCCCCGGGCAGGGAGAGCCCTAGGAAGTCCCAGGACGATGGAGCACGGCCAGTGCAGGGTTTCTGCCTGGCCCCTCTTCCGTCCTGTCTGTGGGCATGTCCCCAGGGGATGGCATGGCATGGCATGGCATGGCATGGCATGGCATGGCATGGCATTGGGTCAAGCCAGCTGCAGGCACCAGTCCTGCGGGTCAGCTCTGCCACTCACCCTCCTGCGGTGGCTGGAAGGGCACCACCTCTTCAGTCTCCTGTGCTGGGGCAGCTCCAGGGCCTTCTTCCTCCTCTTCCTCCAGCCAGGCCAGCTTGGGCACTCTCGAGGGTCTCTGTTCCATGTCTCTGACTGGATTTGTTGGTATTTGCAGGAGAGATGCCTTGGAAAAGCTCCAAGTCACCAAGTCCTGCGCTTGTGCCTGGAAGGCACCTTCAAGAAAGAAGCCTCAGGAAGGCTGCAGGACAGCAAGTCCTGCACTGGGTCCCAAGGGCTCCTGCCACAAGGACAGGAGACTCCTGTCAAGGATTGTGGTCTGGCCTCGAGGGCACTGGCGGCAGGGATGGGAGATGCCTTCGGGGCACCAAGTCCCACGCTCTGCCCTCGAGGGCACCTGCAGAAGAGAAGCCGCAGGGAGACCACGGGTCGGCAAGTCCTGTGGTCAGGCCTCGAGCTCAGCTGCAGGAACAATGCCTCGGAAAGGCTCCGGTTTGGACACGAACGAGCGCGCTGTGTGGGGGCTCCTCACGGCACCGCTCTGTCCCGTCCTGTCCCGTTGCGAGCTCCGAGCACTGTGGCGTGCTCTTGTCACTGCCAGCTCCTATGTCACCACGTGTCACAAAGGGCCTTTGGACACCCGTTCTATGCCACGGTGCCCATGCTGCACTGTGTCACAAAGGGCCCCTGCACACACTGCCGCCTGCCCTGGGGCTGCCCCCAGCCCACCCAAAGTGGCCCAGGTTGAAGGAATCTCTTACCCCAAATGTCTAAGACAGCCCGACAGGGTCTTTAGGAATGCTTCAAACGATCAGCAAATGCTGCCCTGCTCTGTGGGCTCAGGGCAGCAGAAGGAGCCTCCAGGGCTCTGCTGGGCAGGGCACGGGGCCTTCCACAGAAGTTGGCTCGGCTTCCTTGGGACACATCCTGGCTAGTGGCCATCCTAAACCCACGGGTGTGACACGGACAGGGAACATGTGGGCCAGGGAAGGAATGCTGCTCTGAGCCCTGGGGCCTGGGGAGCACTGACCTCAGCAGGTGTGGCAGAGTCCCCACCCAAGAAGACCTGCCACCCCCCGAGCCCTGACAGTGCTGGTGCCTGTCTCCTTCCCCAGATACCTGTGCCCCTGGGGGGCTTCTGTGCCAGAGGGAGCCAAAGCCCATGAGCACCGGGGGCTGTGCTCCTTCTTGCAGCGGCTGTTGGCAGGAGCACCTGGAGCAACTGCTGGCAACACTTGGTATCTGTCAGATGATGTTGCTCCTTCCTTGGATGACTTTTTCCAAAGCAGGGATTAGCAGCAGCACAAAAGCACCAATAGCTACTGCATTTCACAGGACAGAGGGACTCTAAAGAGACACAATCATGCTTCCCTGGACTTTTTCATGCTTTCTGGAATAAAAACCAGACGAGTTTAAGGTTTAGTGCAGCATTGTTTGTGTTGTCTGAGGCCAGCAGCTAATATCCAGTGCATTGGCAAAGTAAAGAAGATAGGGATAACTCTCAGAGGAGAAAGAGAAGGTGTTCTGTGTCTGTGAGTATGCTGTGAGCCCCCTAAAGGAGCAGCCAATGCAAGTGCTGAAAGTAGACTTGCTGTTTTTGGGCTCATTCCTGAGCCCACTCTAGTGCTGTTTCTGTGGGGTCCAGAGCTGCTGGGGCAGCAGTGACACTCTGCAGCCCTGCTGGAGGAGACATGGCCACCCTCCCCATGGTAGCAGCAGCTCTGCAGGGCCAGAGCTCTGGGTCAGGGGGGCCTCGGTCACAGCACCATGGCCTGGGCAGCCGCCAGGGCCCAGGCTGGCCACCAGCCCTGCCTCTGCCCCTGCCCCTTTTTGGCAGCACCCAGTGGCTGTGCCCGGGCGGCAGCCCCCTGCCCTCCCTGTCCCCAGCCAGCCCAGCCTAGGCACCTTAGGGGTGTCCCCACCCTCCTGCTGGGGTGGTGTCCCAGCTTCGAGGGCTTCTGCCGCAGGCGTGGGACACGCTTTGGGGATGCGCCAGAGCAGCCGGGTGCCAGGAACAAGGCGGCTGCCTGGGGGCTGCTTGTGGCCTCTGACACCCAATTGCTCAGGGCGTCCCACAGCCCCAGCTCCTCAGGGGCCTCCTGCCCCCACTCCCTCACACATCGCCCTTGTTCCTTCGCACTGCCTCATCCCGTCAGGGCCGCACAGCACCTCATCCCTTTGTGGCCCCATCTCCTCAGGGTCTCCCCCAGCCCAGTCAAGCTGCCCAGCAGTAGTGCCGCAGCCCCACAGCAGCTCCAGAGGAGAACAATCCGGAGGCACCTCGGAGCCCTCAGCAACGCAGGCAGCAGCACACGGGCAGGACGACACAGATGGCGCTTCCTGCCTGGCACAGGGCTTGTGGCCATCTCCAGGCACCGCTCTCGCAGGGATCCCCGCAGGTCCAGCCCCTGCCCGGCCACTCTGTTGGCAGCACAAAGGCTTCAGCGGAACCACCAAAGGCCAAGGGGCTTCTGGCCATTTCCCCTTCCCCACTGCACACCTGGGCAGGATGCTAAGTACAAGCACCCTTTTCCCTGCTTTGCCTATGCCCTAGAGACCCTGGGCAGCAAAGAAAATCTCCTGAGAGTCTGTATATTGTAACACTTTCTATTTTTACATAGAATAAAAAATGCAACGGAAGAAAAGAAAATTGATAAAGAAAAAGAAAAACCCAGCTGGCTAAGGTTGCCCCAGCAAAGAGAGCCTCCTGGATCAGCTCTCTACTGAGCTCCAGCAGTGCAGCCAGCCAAGCGGCAACAGACGAGGCCGAGTCATCCATGCCCTGCGCAGCTGATCTTGCAGCCTCTGGAAGATGGAATATCGCCCGCTCGCTGTTGCTCGGAGGACATGCAGTGTTTCAAGTGCCAGCTCGGACACGGCACTGCTCATGTCCTCCGTCAGGCGTTCGAGGGCTGCAAGAGACAGGAACAGAGCCACGGTCAGATGCCGGATCTGTGGGGAGCCAAGGAGAGCCCCGTGCCAGGGCCATGGCAGCCGACTCTTGCCATGGCCAGGAGGGAGCAGGGACCCAGGGGATCACCCCAAAGCTGCCGGCGACGAATGGCACACGTGGCCCTGAAATCTCTGTGTGCTCTGCCCACGGGAGCAGAGCCCTCTGAAGCTGGGGCAGGGTTTGCAGCTCCCCCCGCTGTCAGCCCCTGTTCTTAGCCCGCTGCCCTCACTCACCACTGCAGATCAGCTGGAGCTCTTGCTGCTGCCCCCTCAGGTGCCGCCCGGCCATCCCTGTGAACACAGAGCCTGTCACGGCCCCAGCGGCACAGCTCCCTGCCAGTGGCGCTGCCGGCGCTGTGGCCACACGGCCTGCTGGCCCGGCAGGGCTCAGTCCGGGCCCTGGCCGCACGCTGCCGCCCCAGGGCACGGCTGCCAGAGGGCGGCAGCAGCGCCGAGGCCAGCCGGAGCTCCACGGCGCCGGGCCCGGCCAGCACAGCCGGGGCAGCAAGCGGGGCTGAGGACGAGCTGCGGCGGGCCGGGGAGGGAGCCCGGGCTCGTGGCTCACCCATGAACCTGATGGCCGCCTCTCGCAGGGGCTCCTGTGGGCTCTGCAGGTAGCGCAGGGCCCGGCGCAGGTGCTCGGCCGCGCTGCTCCTGTCCTCTGCCAGCTGGAGAGAGCGGCGGGAGGGAAGGAAGGGTTGGCGCGGGCTCAGCCCCTCGGCCGGGCGCTGCCTGCGCCCAGCCCCGGCCTCCCCTGCCCGCACAGCCCTGAGGCGCGGCCAGCAGCCGCCGGCGCCGGGCTCCCGAGGGGAGGGGCCAGAGGGCCGGCTGCTGCCCGGGGAGCGGCGGTGCCGGCCTGCCCTGCAGCTCCGCCGGGCCGGGGCTCCACGGGCATCCGGCTCAGGCCCACGGGAGCCTGGAGAAGAGCCCGCGCGGCCTCTGCGTGCAGCAGCGGGCAAGGGCACAGCTGCCCCCCCCGCACACTGAGCATCGCCCTCGGGGGCCTTCTCCAGGCTGAGGCTGGGCATTCTTGGCAGTCCTTACCAGGCTCTCGCCGAACCTCCATATCTGATCCACCTGTAGCACTTGATGGAGATCCCTCCTCTTCAGGAATCTGGCTGAAGAATGCAGCATTTCCCGGGAGGCCTGGGGAGCAGCAGAGATGTGGAGATGGCCCCACAGGCCAGGGCACAGGAGCGTCCTAGTGCCAACAGCCTGGAGGAGGCTGCAGCCCGCAAAGTGCCAGGGCAGGAGGCAGCCCAGCCCCCTCCCAGGGGGACAGAAGCCGGCCACAAGTCCTCACCTCAGCTACAAGCTGATTCTCATCATGGCAGTGGAAGTAGAGTGGGAGCAGGCTCTGGCGCACGTGGGACTTCAGGGCCTTTCTTCCCTCTGGCGTTAAGTCCAGCATCTCTTGAAAGATACACATGGAGCTCAGCTGCACCTGGCTATCATCCTGTATGAAAGCAAGGGCAAAAGACCTCAGCATCAGCTTCTCCAGGCCCCCCAGGGCACAGGGCTGCATCTCCACAGGGCATCGAGTGTCCGGGCAGCAGCCAGTGGCTGTGGCCGTGGGCACAGAGCCTTACGCAGTCAAAGAGTGGCAGGAGCGCCTCAGCCAGCTGCAGGGCGATGGGGGTGGGTATTGGGGCACCATTATCCAGGAGCAAATATCGCAGTAGAAGAATGGTCATCCTGACCATGTCACTATCATTTTCCTCCAGGAGCTGCACAAGACTTTCAGTCAGGCTCCCCATTTTTTCAGCCTGTGTGGAACACAAGTTTGTGAAACACCACCCTGCTGCCGCAGGGCCCAGAGGCCAAAGGCCTGTCCCCAAGCACTCGGGCAGCTGAAGTGGGAGGCAGGAGAGCTGGGAGCAGCTGCCCCAGCGCCCAAAGCCCAGGCAAGGCCAAGCGACTGCGTTGCCCAGCCCCACGCTGCCTGCACGGCTTCAGCCACTGTCCCCTCCTCACCATCAAGGGATTCTTGCCCAGCACTACGAGGCCTCTGAGTGCCAAGTAACGCCTCGCCCTGTGCTCGCTCTGCAGGTTCTCTGATATGATCTCCAGAACACTGTCACTGCATTCCTTCAAGTCCAGGCACTCGAGGACCTGGAAGGCACAGGGCAGTGACAGGGGACCCAGCCAGCAGGAGCCCTCAACCGCACAGGGCTGGGCCCAGGCAGCAGCACAGGGCACAGGCACCGTTCTGGCAGCTGTGGCTACGAGAGGGCAGAGAGCTGGGAGGCAGCTCAGCAAGGCAGTGCTGGCCTTGAGGCTCACCTCCACAAGGAATGCCAGGGCAGGGAAATCCCAGTATGGCATTTCTTTGCCGAGCAGGCTGAGCAGGTAGAATGCAATCCCGGAACAAAAGTGTATGGCTGAATGGCAAATTTCTCTGACAAGAGCAAAAAGGAAACAAGACCCTGAGCCAGTGGGCAAACCTCTTCCAGGAGTGACTCACAGATTTCTCATCTTTCCCCATCAGCCTTCCAGCAAGGGGACCTGGGCCATGTGGGAGTTGGTTGCTCATGGGCACCCTCCTCTCCCTGCCTTTTCCAGTGTGCTTGGCCATTCCTCAGTGCAGGAGGGAATGGCCCTGTAGCCCACGACCACGGGGACTGATGGGGGCACCTGGGCACAGAGCACAAATGTCAGAGGCAGTGGGGAGAAGGGGTCTCACCTGGCCAGCAGAGCCACGGCAAAGTGGTGGGTGTCAACAGAGAGCAGCGTGTCCCAGCCACACTTGCGTTCCATTGCCACCACCACATCCTCACACCGCAGAAGGCAGAGCAGGGACTTCAGGGTCCGCACTGCAAACCTGTGTGCAGAGCAAAGCCCAGGTCACACCGGCAGCACTGGCTCCTTGGAAGGCCACGTGCCAGGGCCAGGAAGAGTGAGATGGAGCACCTGTTTGGGCTGGTGGCAAGGCCGTGCTCTTCCTGGCATTGCTTCCAGAATGTATCGACCTCCTCTGGCATATCCAGAGTGCTGAAGAACACTTGGAAGAGCAGATGCACAAATAGGCGAGGGAAATACACCTTCAATATACGTGGGATGCAGGGCACCTTGAGGATCTTCCACATCACCACGGTTGCCTGCAAAGGACAAAGGCCCCCCGAGACAGCGCTCAGTGCCGAGGTGTCCGTGTGGCAGGGCCTGAGCTTGGCAGGAAGAGGCCTGGAGAGACCATGCAGGGGGAGCAGGGGGCCTGGTGAGCCTGAAGCTGCCCCTGGGCCAGATATTAGGCCAGCGCCTGAGGTGGGGAGATGCAGTGGGGGAAGGAGGATGGAGAGCGCCTGGAGAGGTGGCCTTGGGGCCAGCAAAGGCCAGTTGCAGAAACTCACAGCCAGGGCAAAGACACCCGTTTGGTCCCCATCAGAGGTGCACGTGCTGTGCTCTGGCCAGCTCCCCAGCACATCCAAGAGTGTCAGCTGCACCAGCTCCGCAGTCCTGGACGAGCCCATGATGGTCTTCCACATGGCCATGGCAGCTCTGCAGGGTTAGAGCTCTGTCTCAGGTAGTCTCAGACACAGCACCGCGGGGAGCTGAGCTGGCTGCCAGTTCTGTCTCTGCCCACTGCCCCTTGCCAGCAGCACCCAGGCAGCCCAGCCCGTTGGGGACAGAGCCCTGAGGGGCAGGGAGGGAGCATGGCAGCAGGCTCGGGGGGTGACATGCCAGGGCTGGGAAAGGGAGTAGTGAGAGGACCCTGGAACTCTCTGTTGGTCAGACGCCTGGGACAGGTTTTACAGGGTGATGGGCTGGGGAGCCCTGAGCCCTCTGGGCAGGTGGGCCCCATACCTGTCACAGGACGGGGCCAGACGCAGGAGCGTCACCACTGCGTCATCTGGCTGTGCTTCTGTGAGATCCAGCAGGGGCTTGTCCAGCCTGTGCACGTCAGAATCATTGGCCATGAGCCACTGGTGGATGTACCTCACCATGGCAGGCACCTGGAGAAGGCAAAGGGAGACTTGGAAAGCTGCCAGAGGGAGCGATGTTCCCAGCTTCCGCAGGCAAGTGCTTTCCTTCCCAGCACACGTCCATGTGGCCTCGAAGGCTCACAGCAACCAGCATGCATGGCTTGGGAGGCCAAGCAATTCTTGGGAGAATCAAACCCAGACCACAGGCTGCTTACTTGCGTTGGACTGTAAAAATCTTCCTCTACAAGCATACACAGCAGGGCAGCACTGGTCTTAGTCTGGAAAATGGGCGAGTATGGTCTGAGCCCAGTGCCCATGGTGATGGTCTCTTCCTCCTGCATTCTCTTGATGAATTGGCAGATGAACTGTCGGAGAAGGGCAGGAAGGCAGGGATGTTTCATGGAATGCTGCACACACGCTGCTCGGCTGAGCAGGGACAGCAGGCCCAGCCCAGGTGGGGATGGCTGCAGGTACCTGTGCTGTGCTGCGGAAGCGGCCACGGCTGGATTCCTGCTCTCGTGTGCACTCCAGGGCTGCATCTGGCAATGAGCAAGCACAGCCAGAGCTGAGGGGCTGCAGGAGAGGCCAGAGAACAAAGCCCAGCCCTGCGCTCCCCGGGCAGGGAGAGCCCTAGGAAGTCCCAGGACGATGGAGCACGGCCAGTGCAGGGTTTCTGCCTGGCCCCTCTTCCGTCCTGTCTGTGGGCATGTCCCCAGGGGATGGCATGGCATGGCATGGCATGGCATGGCATTGGATCAAGCCAGCTGCAGGCACCAGTCCTGCGGGTCAGCTCTGCCACTCACCCTCCTGCGGTGGCTGGAAGGGCACCACCTCTTCAGTCTCCTGTGCTGGGGCAGCTCCAGGGCCTTCTTCCTCCTCTTCCTCCAGCCAGGCCAGCTTGGGCACTCTCGAGGGTCTCTGTTCCATGTCTCTGACTGGATTTGTTGGTATTTGCAGGAGAGATGCCTTGGAAAAGCTCCAAGTCACCAAGTCCTGCACTTGTGCCTGGAAGGCACCTTCAAGAAAGAAGCCTCAGGAAGGCTGCAGGACAGCAAGTCCTGCACTGGGTCCCAAGGGCTCCTGCCACAAGGACAGGAGACTCCTGTCAAGGATTGTGGTCTGGCCTCGAGGGCACTGGCGGCAGGGATGGGAGATGCCTTCGGGGCACCAAGTCCCACGCTCTGCCCTCGAGGGCACCTGCAGAAGAGAAGCCGCAGGGAGACCACGGGTCGGCAAGTCCTGTGGTCAGGCCTCGAGCTCAGCTGCAGGAACAATGCCTCGGAAAGGCTCCGGTTTGGACACGAACGAGCGCGCTGTGTGGGGGCTCCTCACGGCACCGCTCTGTCCCGTCCTGTCCCGTTGCGTGCTCCGAGCACTGTGGTGTGCTCTTGTCACTGCCAGCTCCTATGTCACCACGTGTCACAAAGGGCCTTTGGACACCCGTTCTATGCCATGGTGCCCATGCTGCACTGTGTCACAAAGGGCCCCTGCACACACTGCCGCCTGCCCTGGGGCTGCCCCCAGCCCACCCAAAGTGGCCCAGGTTGAAGGAATCTCTTACCCCAAATGTCTAAGACAGCCCGACAGGGTCTTCAGGAATGCTTCAAACGATCAGCAAATGCTGCCCTGCTCTGTGGGCTCAGGGCAGCAGAAGGAGCCTCCAGGGCTCTGCTGGGCAGGGCACGGGGCCTTCCACAGAAGTTGGCTCGGCTTCCTTGGGACACATCCTGGCTAGTGGCCATCCTAAACCCACGGGTGTGACACGGACAGGGAACATGTGGGCCAGGGAAGGAATGCTGCTCTGAGCCCTGGGGCCTGGGGAGCACTGACCTCAGCAGGTGTGGCAGAGTCCCCACCCAAGAAGACCTGCCACCCCCCGAGCCCTGACAGTGCTGGTGCCTGTCTCCTTCCCCAGATACCTGTGCCCCTGGGGGGCTTCTGTGCCAGAGGGAGCCAAAGCCCATGAGCACCGGGGGCTGTGCTCCTTCTTGCAGCGGCTGTTGGCAGGAGCACCTGGAGCAACTGCTGGCAACACTTGGTATCTGTCAGATGATGTTGCTCCTTCCTTGGATGACTTTTTCCAAAGCAGGGATTAGCAGCAGCACAAAAGCACCAATAGCTACTGCATTTCACAGGACAGAGGGACTCTAAAGAGACACAATCATGCTTCCCTGGACTTTTTCATGCTTTCTGGAATAAAAACCAGACGAGTTTAAGGTTTAGTGCAGCATTGTTTGTGTTGTCTGAGGCCAGCAGCTAATATCCAGTGCATTGCCAAAGTAAAGAAGATAGGGATAACTCTCAGAGGAGAAAGAGAAGGTGTTCTGTGTCTGTGAGTATGCTGTGAGCCCCCTAAAGGAGCAGCCAATGCAAGTGCTGAAAGTAGACTTGCTGGTTTTGGGCTCATTCCTGAGCCCACTCTAGTGCTGTTTCTGTGGGGTCCAGAGCTGCTGGGGCAGCAGTGACACTCTGCAGCCCTGCTGGAGGAGACATGGCCACCCTCCCCATGGTAGCAGCAGCTCTGCAGGGCCAGAGCTCTGGGTCAGGGGGGCCTCGGTCACAGCACCATGGCCTGGGCAGCCGCCAGGGCCCAGGCTGGCCACCAGCCCTGCCTCTGCCCCTGCCCCTTTTTGGCAGCACCCAGTGGCCGTGCCCGGGCGGCAGCCCCCTGCCCTCCCTGTCCCCAGCCAGCCCAGCCTGGGCACCTTAGGGGTGTCCCCACCCTCCTGCTGGGGTGGTGTCCCAGCTTCGAGGGCTTCTGCCGCAGGCGTGGGACACGCTTTGGGGATGCGCCAGAGCAGCCGGGTGCCAGGAACAAGGCGGCTGCCTGGGGGCTGCTTGTGGCCTCTGACACCCAATTGCTCAGGGCGTCCCACAGCCCCAGCTCCTCAGGGGCCTCCTGCCCCCACTCCCTCACACATCGCCCTTGTTCCTTCGCACTGCCTCATCCCGTCAGGGCCGCACAGCACCTCATCCCTTTGTGGCCCCATCTCCTCAGGGTCTCCCCCAGCCCAGTCAAGCTGCCCAGCAGTAGTGCCGCAGCCCCACAGCAGCTCCAGAGGAGAACAATCCGGAGGCACCTCGGAGCCCTCAGCAACGCAGGCAGCAGCACACGGGCAGGAGGACACAGATGGCGCTTCCTGCCTGGCACAGGGCTTGTGGCCATCTCCAGGCACCGCTCTCGCAGGGATCCCCGCAGCTCCAGCCCCTGCCCGGCCACTCTGTCGGCAGCACAAAGGCTTCAGCGGAACCACCAAAGGCCAAGGGGCTTCTGGCCATTTCCCCTTCCCCACTGCACACCTGGGCAGGATGCTAAGTACAAGCACCCTTTTCCCTGCTTTCCCTATGCCCTAGAGACCCTGGGCAGCAAAGAAAATCTCTTGAGAGTCTGTATATTGTAACACTTTCTATTTTTACATAGAATAAAAAATGCAACGGAAGAAAAGAAAATTGATAAAGAAAAAGAAAAACCCAGCTGGCTAAGGTTGCCCCAGCAAAGAGAGCCTCCTGGATCAGCTCTCTACTGAGCTCCAGCAGTGCAGCCAGCCAAGCGGCAACAGACGAGGCCGAGTCATCCATGCCCTGCGCAGCTGATCTTGCAGCCTCTGGAAGATGGAATATCGCCCGCTCGCTGTTGCTCGGAGGACATGCAGTGTTTCAAGTGCCAGCTCGGACACGGCACTGCTCATGTCCTCCGTCAGGCGTTCGAGGGCTGCAAGAGACAGGAACAGAGCCACGGTCAGATGCCGGATCTGTGGGGAGCCAAGGAGAGCCCCGTGCCAGGGCCATGGCAGCCGACTCTTGCCATGGCCAGGAGGGAGCAGGGACCCAGGGGATCACCCCAAAGCTGCCGGCGACGAATGGCACACGTGGCCCTGAAATCTCTGTGTGCTCTGCCCACGGGAGCAGAGCCCTCTGAAGCTGGGGCAGGGTTTGCAGCTCCCCCTGCTGTCAGCCCCTGATCTTAGCCCGCTGCCCTCACTCACCACTGCAGATCAGCTGGAGCTCTTGCTGCTGCCCCCTCAGGTGCCGCCCGGCCATCCCTGTGAACACAGAGCCTGTCACGGCCCCAGCGGCACAGCTCCCTGCCAGTGGCGCTGCCGGCGCTGTGGCCACACGGCCTGCTGGCCCGGCAGGGCTCAGCCCGGGCCCTGGCCGCACGCTGCCGCCCCAGGGCACGGCTGCCAGAGGGCGGCAGCAGCGCCGAGGCCAGCCGGAGCTCCACGGCGCCGGGCCCGGCCAGCACAGCCGGGGCAGCAAGCGGGGCTGAGGACGAGCTGCGGCGGGCCGGGGAGGGAGCCCGGGCTCGTGGCTCACCCATGAACCTGATGGCCGCCTCTCGCAGGGGCTCCTGTGGGCTCTGCAGGTAGCGCAGGGCCCGGCGCAGGTGCTCGGCCGCTCTGCTCCTGTCCTCTGCCAGCTGGAGAGAGCGGCGGGAGGGAAGGAAGGGTTGGCGCGGGCTCAGCCCCTCGGCCGGGCGCTGCCTGCGCCCAGCCCCGGCCTCCCCTGCCCGCACAGCCCTGAGGCGCGGCCAGCAGCCGCCGGCGCCGGGCTCCCGAGGGGAGGGGCCAGAGGGCCGGCTGCTGCCCGGGGAGCGGCGGTGCCGGCCCGCCCTGCAGCTCCGCCGGGCCGGGGCTCCACGGGCATCCGGCTCAGGCCCACGGGAGCCTGGAGAAGAGCCCGCGCGGCCTCTGCGTGCAACAGCGGGCAAGGGCACAGCTGCCCCCCCCGCACACTGAGCATCGCCCTCGGGGGCCTTCTCCAGGCTGAGGCTGGGCATTCTTGGCAGTCCTTACCAGGCTCTCGCCGAACCTCCATATCTGATCCACCTGTAGCACTTGATGGAGATCCCTCCTCTTCAGGAATCTGGCTGAAGAATGCAGCATTTCCCGGGAGGCCTGGGGAGCAGCAGAGATGTGGAGATGGCCCCACAGGCCAGGGCACAGGAGCGTCCTAGTGCCAACAGCCTGGAGGAGGCTGCAGCCTGCAAAGTGCCAGGGCAGGAGGCAGCCCAGCCCCCTCCCAGGGGGACAGAAGCCAGCCACAAGTCCTCACCTCAGCTACAAGCTGATTCTCATCATGGCAGTGGAAGTAGAGTGGGAGCAGGCTCTGGCGCACGTGGGACTTCAGGGCCTTTCTTCCCTCTGGCGTTAAGAAGTCCAGCATCTCTTGAAAGATACACATGGAGCTCAGCTGCACCTGGCTATCATCCTGTATGAAAGCAAGGGCAAAAGACCTCAGCATCAGCTTCTCCAGGCCCCCCAGGGCACAGGGCTGCATCTCCACAGGGCACCGAGTGTCCGGGCAGCAGCCAGTGGCCGTGGCCGTGGGCACAGAGCCTTACGCAGTCAAAGAGTGGCAGGAGCGCCTCAGCCAGCTGCAGGGCGATGGGGGTGGGTATTGGGGCACCATTATCCAGGAGCAAATATTGCAGTAGAAGAATGGTCATCCTGACCATGTCACTATCATTTTCCTCCAGGTGCTGCACAAGACTTTCAGTCAGGCTCCCCATTTTTTCAGCCTGTGTGGAACACAAGTTTGTGAAACACTACCCTGCTGCCGCAGGGCCCAGAGGCCAAAGGCCTGTCCCGAAGCACTCGGGCAGCTGAAGTGGGAGGCAGGAGAGCTGGGAGCAGCTGCCCCAGCGCCCAAAGCCCAGGCAAGGCCAAGCGACTGCGTTGCCCAGCCCCACGCTGCCTGCACGGCTTCAGCCACTGTCCCCTCCTCACCATCAAGGGATTCTTGCCCAGCACTACGAGGCCTCTGAGTGCCAAGTAACGCCTCGCCCTGTGCTCGCTCTGCAGGTTCTCTGATATGATCTCCAGAACACTGTCACTGCATTCCTTCAAGTCCAGGCACTCGAGGACCTGAAAGGCACAGGGCAGTGACAGGGGACCCGGCCAGCAGGAGCCCTCAACCGCACAGGGCTGGGCCCAGGCAGCAGCACAGGGCACAGGCACCGTTCTGGCAGCTGTGGCTACGAGAGGGCAGAGAGCTGGGAGGCAGCTCAGCAAGGCAGTGCTGGCCTTGAGGCTCACCTCCACAAGGAATGCCAGGGCAGGGAAATCCCAGTATGGCATTTCTTTGCCGAGCAGGCTGAGCAGGTAGAATGCAATCCCGGAACAAAAGTGTATGGCTGAATGGCAAATTTCTCTGACAAGAGCAAAAAGGAAACAAGACCCTGAGCCAGTGGGCAAACCTCTGCCAGGAGTGACTCACAGATTTCTCATCTTTCCCCATCAGCCTTCCAGCAAGGGGACCTGGGCCATGTGGGAGTTGGTTGCTCATGGGCACCCTCCTCTCCCTGCCTTTTCCAGTGTGCTTGGCCATTCCTCAGTGACAGGGCCCTGTAGCCCACGACCACGGGGACTGATGGGGGCACCTGGGCACAGAGCACAAATGTCAGAGGCAGTGGGGAGAAGGGGTCTCACCTGGCCAGCAGAGCCACGGCAAAGTGGTGGGTGTCAACAGAGAGCAGCGTGTCCCAGCCACACTTGCGTTCCATTGCCACCACCACATCCTCACACCGCAGAAGGCAGAGCAGGGACTTCAGGGTCCGCACTGCAAACCTGTGTGCAGAGCAAAGCCCAGGTCACACCGGCAGCACTGGCTCCTTTGAAGGCCACGTGCCAGGGCCAGGAAGAGTGAGATGGAGCACCTGTTTGGGCTGGTGGCAAGGCCGTGCTCTTCCTGGCATTGCTTCCAGAATGTATCGACCTCCTCTGGCATATCCAGAGTGCTGAAGAACACTTGGAAGAGCAGATGCACAAATAGGCGAGGGAAATACACCTTCAATATACGTGGGATGCAGGGCACCTTGAGGATCTTCCACATCACCACGGTTGCCTGCAAAGGACAAAGCCCCCCCGAGACAGCGCTCAGTGCCGAGGTGTCCGTGTGGCAGGGCCTGAGCTTGGCAGGAAGAGGCCTGGAGAGACCATGCAGGGGGAGCAGGGGGCCTGGTGAGCCTGAAGCTGCCCCTGGGCCAGATATTAGGCCAGCGCCTGAGGTGGGGAGATGCAGTGGGGGAAGGAGGATGGAGAGCGCCTGGAGAGGTGGCCTTGGGGCCAGCAAAGGCCAGTTGCAGAAACTCACAGCCAGGGCAAAGACACCCGTTTGGTCCCCATCAGAGGTGCACGTGCTGTGCTCTGGCCAGCTCCCCAGCACATCCAAGAGTGTCAGCTGCACCAGCTCCGCAGTCCTGGACGAGCCCATGATGGTCTTCCACATGGCCATGGCAGCTCTGCAGGGTTAGAGCTCTGTCTCAGGTAGTCTCAGACACAGCACCGCGGGGAGCTGAGCTGGCTGCCAGTTCTATCTCTGCCCACTGCCCCTTGCCAGCAGCACCCAGGCAGCCCAGCCCGTTGGGGACAGAGCCCTGAGGGGCAGGGAGGGAGCATGGCAGCAGGCTCGGGGGGTGACATGCCAGGGCTGGGAAAGGGAGTAGTGAGAGGACCCTGGAACTCTCTGTTGGTCAGACGCCTGGGACAGGTTTTACAGGGTGATGGGCTGGGGAGCCCTGAGCCCTCTGGGCAGGTGGGCCCCATACCTGTCACAGGACGGGGCCAGACGCAGGAGCGTCACCACTGCGTCATCTGGCTGTGCTTCTGTGAGATCCAGCAGGGGCTTGTCCAGCCTGTGCACGTCAGAATCATTGGCCATGAGCCACTGGTGGATGTACCTCACCATGGCAGGCACCTGGAGAAGGCAAAGGGAGACTTGGAAAGCTGCCAGAGGGAGCGATGTTCCCAGCTTCCGCAGGCAAGTGCTTTCCTTCCCAGCACACGTCCATGTGGCCTCGAAGGCTCACAGCAACCAGCATGCATGGCTTGGGAGGCCAAGCAATTCTTGGGAGAATCAAACCCAGACCACAGGCTGCTTACTTGCGTTGGACTGTAAAAATCTTCCTCTACAAGCATACACAGCAGGGCAGCACTGGTCTTAGTCTGGAAAATGGGCGAGTATGGTCTGAGCCCAGTGCCCATGGTGATGGTCTCTTCCTCCTGCATTCTCTTGATGAATTGGCAGATGAACTGTCGGAGAAGGGCAGGAAGGCAGGGATGTTTCATGGAATGCTGCACACACGCTGCTTGGCTGAGCAGGGACAGCAGGCTCAGCCCAGGTGGGGATGGCTGCAGGTACCTGTGCTGTGCTGCGGAAGCGGCCACGGCTGGATTCCTGCTCTCGTGTGCACTCCAGGGCTGCATCTGGCAATGAGCAAGCACAGCCAGAGCTGAGGGGCTGCAGGAGAGGCCAGAGAACAAAGCCCAGCCCTGCGCTCCCCGGGCAGGGAGAGCCCTAGGAAGTCCCAGGACGATGGAGCACGGCCAGTGCAGGGTTTCTGCCTGGCCCCTCTTCCGTCCTGTCTGTGGGCATGTCCCCAGGGGATGGCATGGCATGGCATGGCATGGCATGGCATGGCATGGCATGGCATTGGGTCAAGCCAGCTGCAGGCACCAGTCCTGCGGGTCAGCTCTGCCACTCACCCTCCTGCGGTGGCTGGAAGGGCACCACCTCTTCAGTCTCCTGTGCTGGGGCAGCTCCAGGGCCTTCTTCCTCCTCTTCCTCCAGCCAGGCCAGCTTGGGCACTCTCGAGGGTCTCTGTTCCATGTCTCTGACTGGATTTGTTGGTATTTGCAGGAGAGATGCCTTGGAAAAGCTCCAAGTCACCAAGTCCTGCACTTGTGCCTGGAAGGCACCTTCAAGAAAGAAGCCTCAGGAAGGCTGCAGGACAGCAAGTCCTGCACTGGGTCCCAAGGGCTCCTGCCACAAGGACAGGAGACTCCTGTCAAGGATTGTGGTCTGGCCTCGAGGGCACTGGCGGCAGGGATGGGAGATGCCTTCGGGGCACCAAGTCCCACGCTCTGCCCTCGAGGGCACCTGCAGAAGAGAAGCCGCAGGGAGACCACGGGTCAGCAAGTCCTGTGGTCAGGCCTCGAGCTCAGCTGCAGGAACAATGCCTCGGAAAGGCTCCGGTTTGGACACGAATGAGCGCGCTGTGTGGGGGCTCCTCACGGCACCGCTCTGTCCTGTCCTGTCCCGTTGCGTGCTCCGAGCACTGTGGCGTGCTCTTGTCACTGCCAGCTCCTATGTCACCACGTGTCACAAAGGGCCTTTGGACACCCGTTCTATGCCACGGTGCCCATGCTGCACTGTGTCACAAAGGGCCCCTGCACACACTGCCGCCTGCCCTGGGGCTGCCCCCAGCCCACCCAAAGTGGCCTAGGTTGAAGGAATCTCTCACCCCAAATGTCTAAGACAGCCCGACAGGGTCTTTAGGAATGCTTCAAACGATCAGCAAATGCTGCCCTGCTCTGTGGGCTCAGGGCAGCAGAAGGAGCCTCCAGGGCTCTGCTGGGCAGGGCACGGGGCCTTCCACAGAAGCTGGCTCGGCTTCCTTGGGACACATCCTGGCTCGTGGCCATCCTAAACCCACGGGTGTGACACGGACAGGGAACATGTGGGCCAGGGAAGGAATGCTGCTCTGAGCCCTGGGGCCCGGAGAGCGCTGATCTCAGCAGGTGTGGCAGAGTCCATGCCCAAGAAGACCTGCCACCCCCCGAGCCCTGGAAGGGCTTGGGCTCATCTTCTGCCCCAGAGACCTGTGCCCCCGGGGGGCTTCTGTGCCAGAGGGAGCCAAAGCCCACAGGCACTGGGGACTGTGCTCCTTCCTGCAGGGGCTGTTGGCAGGAGCACCTGCAGCAACTACTGGCAACACTTGGTCTGGGTCAGAAGCTCTCACTCCATGCTGAAATGATTTTCTCATTGAAGTCATTTCCTTCAGCACAAAAAACACCTTCGTGGCAAAGGCACAGAAGAATCTGGCATTTAAGAATCCTCACTTCAGGAAAGCTTTACTTCCCGTTGCTCAACTCATGTAGTTCCAAAAATTTGCAAACTTCCCAACTTCATTGGCATGGCCTGAGAAGTTGAAGAGTTGGAATTTTGCTTCCTCTCTCAAAGCAGCAACTCATTTGCCTTAACATCATCCACTGAGAGTCACTTAACATAACACTGCACAGAGGTAAAAAAAGGGTCATTCTTTGGTTTGCAAATGGTTTTCTATGATATTATCCTAATTCTCTTAAAGAATAAAAGCTCTCAAGAAATTAAAGTCCACTCAGTGTTAAAAAAGTAGCCCAAACAAATGAGTAGATGGCAAAAGGGCTAATCCTCCCCCTGGTACAGATATCTAAGCGGCCAGTAAAGTACAGCTCTCCCCTCTTGTTCCCTGCAGGAAAATCAGGACCATGAACAAGAATAGTCACAGGTATTCTTTCTGCCCTCCATAACCAAAGCTGTGCCAAACCACAGATGCTGCTTTCAAACAGACCCAAATTCCAGCCTAGACCTCTCACCTTGCAGACAGCTCCTTCCCTGACACCCCACCAACACCAACACCACCAAACTCCCACACAGAAGCCCTCAACACCCCACCAGGACCCCCAGCTGTCCCTGTCCCTCCACAGAGCTTTCCCACCCTCCAGCAGACCCCCTGGTTCCCTGCACATTCCATGGGATGGCACTCAGGAGGATTTGCTCTAAGGCCTCCCTCGATGGCAAGCTCAGGCTGCCAGGCCTGTGGTTCCTGGATCACCCTTCCCACCTCATTGGGAGCTCCCTGGGAAGCACTTTCCTTGAGAAGCAAGCCCCTTTCCTCCAAAGGCATTTCCCCAAATGTGTTGCTTTCCTGGGGAACACCAATACACTCTTAAGAAAAGCTGGCAGGGCTGAATGACTTCAGGTCTTTTCAGGACAGGCACCCCAGCTCTAGCTCGTATTCCCCCAAGTGTGTTTCCAGATGGAGGTTCAGAGGTGCAGCCCCAGGCCTTCTACAAACACAAGCTGCCCACTGCCTCTTCACCTGCCTCAACTCCTGCCTGCGGTCACAGCAGCAAAACCAGGCTGTTCCCAGCCAGAGCCCAGAGCCCTGTTCCTGCAGGATGCTCTTGCCAGCACCTTCCAGGACTCTCAGCTGTGCACGCAGTGCTTTTCATGCTGGCTCCCAACAGGCTTTGGAAGGCAGAGCAGAACCTGGCTGGCTCTGCCACCAGCACACCCCAAACACAGGCGGAGGATGAAGCAGCAGGGGCTGTTTTGCTGCCATGCCCAAGAGAAACTGGAAGGGTGCCCTCCCTCTAATCTCACTTGGTTGGCTTTCTGACTGGCTCTGAGCCTGGGGCTGCCATTCCTCACTTGTGGGGACCAGAACCACACCTGGGATCCCAGCACTGCCTGACAGCGCTCCGGGCACGGGCACGGTCGCACGTCCGAGTCTCAGGCACCATGCTGCAGCTTCATTTGCCCTTAGGCACACCCAAAGCTCTCTGTTAAGCCCAGATGGTCTCTGGTTCTGCCCTCTTCCTGATCCTGTGCAGGGATGAAGCACTGCTGTGCTTTCAGGAAGCTGTTCTTGAAACCTTCCAGCATTCCAAGCTCCTTTGCCCTCTGTGGATGCTTGCCAAGGAATCCCTCACAGCTGGGTTCAGAGCATCCTCAGGTTTGCTCTTCCAAAGTCCAGGGGCTCCAGGGTGCTCTGCTCCAGCAAGATCTGTAACTCCACAGTGTTGTGGAACTGGACCTTCAGCACAGGGACCTTTCCAGCCTTATCTGCCCTTGTTCCTCTGTGTCTGAGCACAAAACACGGTGTGGAAGAGAATGGCAGGAGGGGCCTGTGTGTCCCAAGGCTCCGGATTTGCATCGCTCCAGCTCCACAGGGATGCAGGTAAAGCAAAGAAGCCAAACTGTTTATTAATGGAAGGCAAAGGAAAGAGATGAGCTGGGAGGGAAGAAAGGGGATGGGCAGGTTCTGCGGGCTGGAGGGAGGGAGCTGTCAACAGCAAGAGAGAAGGCAGGAGCTGTGGGAGCTTCCCACAGGCTCAGTTGTGCCAGTCATCAGCTGTGCCTGGAGCTCCAGCTGATCTACTCTGGTCTCCAGGTGGTGTCACCTTCCAAAGGATCTGGAGGTCTTAAAGAGCCACTGTTTCTTCTGGGCCAGCAGATCAAAGTAGTTCTGCTGTTCTTCCCTCGAACATCACCTGAACAAATATGCTTATGCAGGAGGGGCTGTTGTCTTCACTCAGGCCTTGAAGGGCTGAAAGAGAGAGGAACAGAGCCACAGTCAGAACCTGGATGTGCAGGAATCCAAGGAGACCTTTCTGCCAGAGCCATCCCACTCAGTTCTTGCCATGGCCACAAGAGAGGAGGGGGATCAGCTGCAAGGTGCTGGCCATGAATCCCCCTGCCCGCATCCCTGAAATCTCTGTGTGCTCTGCCCACCGCACCCCTCGTCCACACAAGGAGCGAAGCCCACCACAGCTGGGGCAGGGATTGCAGCTCCCTGCCCAGGGATTGCAGCTCACCCAGCCAGCCCCTGCTGACAGCCCACTGCCCTCACTCACCCTCACAGAGGGCCTGGAGCTCTTCCTTCTGCCCCATCAGGAGCAGCCTGGCCATCCCTGAGAACACAGGCTAACCATAACTAAGGCTGCTGTGGCTGTTATCCAGTTAACTTTATGGCCTAATAAGGTGAGGAATTAATGGATTTTTAACTTCCTCTGGAAGGCAGGCACATGGATTCAGAGCTATCAGACAGTAAGTTTATGGTTTTGGGTTACTTTAAGAATGGTACTTACTGTGAGGAAATGACACTGGGGGAAATTTTCTCCCAGCTGTTCAGCCAGCTCTTTGGGTCTGCCCCACCAGTTTTCAAAGGGTTCAGGTCCACTCTAAATGCTAAAGATACCATACAGTGGTTGGTGTTGTTGATAGGCCTGTTCTATTTAGCATTCTGAGATAAAGGAAGATTAACCTGGATAACCACTCTGACACCTACCCCAGAGCCTAGGGATGCTGCTGCCCAGAGCCTGCCCCTGCCCCAGAGCCCATCTCAGAAATGAACCACCCAGGCTGGGTGGGGGTTCTAGTGAAAGAGATAGGCCAGATGCTGAAGGAGTACATTTCCCCAGCTGGTGAAAAACCCTGCCCCTGCCACAAAGAGGGAGAGTCTGATGGTGCAGCAGTGGAACCCACAGATGTTACAACAGTCCAGGTTCCAGCTGAACTGCAAAGGCAATCACAGCCAGCAGCAGTTGCCCCAGTGGAAACAAGGAGATCTAAGATGAAGCCAGAGCAGCCAGATGAGGATAAGAAAGGAGGGCCCTCACAACCCACAGGAGAGACAAGAGTTGAGATCATCACTGAGTCCGTGACGTATGAACGTCTCTGCAATCTGCACAAAGACATTGTACAATGGGGACATGAGTTTTATACAACCTGTCTATTTTGGGTCTTGGACCTTATGGGTACAGGTGTGCAACTGGATGGTGGTGAGGCAAGGAATCTGGGACCTTTGACCCAGGACTCAGGAATGAATCAGATTTTTGTAAGGGAGCCAGGGTCTCTTTCTCTCTGGGAGCGGCTTTTAATGAGTGCCAGAGAGAGTTTTGTCCACAGGGAGAGAATGCAGGAGTACCACCATAGAATGTGCTGGAAGACCCTCTGAGGGGGGAGGAAGGGATCCAACAGCTGAGAGAAGTTACAGTATTGGAGGTACTCTTTGGGAGGGATGGACAGCATGATAATGACTCCGACATGGTCAGGTGCACAGGGCAAATGCTGTGGAGTCTGGCAAATCTGGGGCCATCTCAATACATCACCTTCATTGAAACAATTAATGCCGATACCAACCGAGAGACAGTGGGCTCTGCTGCCAACAAGCTTAGAAATTATGAGAGTATGATCAATGGCCTGATGCAGGCTCATGTCTCTGCCTTGGTCCAAGAACTCAGAGAGGTGAGGAGGGAGATGAGGGAGGAGGGAGGAGGAACAGTTCCCACATGGCACCAGTGTGAGTCACAGGCCCCATAGTCAGAGCCCAACGTTCCCCAGCCAGAGAGAGAGGGTACCCCCCACGGGCTGACCTGTGATTCTTTCTGTGTGACCATGGGGAGGACATGGGAAGGTGGGATGGGAAATACACTTCTGTCCTGGCAGCACGGGTGTGTCAACTCAAGGAGGGAAACACTAATCAAGGGAACTCCAGTAAAGTGAAGGTAGCCTCAACCTCCCATGACCGAGATGCTGAGCATGATCTGTCACATCCCCGTGAAGGTACCTCTGCCATGTATACCTTCATAAGCAGACACCTGTTTTTTCAAACCAAGACAAGGGGAAAGGTTCAAAGCCTCAGTTATAATGCCAATAAAGTTTGAAGGAACAAATAAAATAGGAACTGGGGATATTCTGTTAGTTCCAGATGCAAGGTGAAATTTATTAGGATGGGATTTACAGGTGCAGTTTGACATTGTAGAGCTCCCAGAGAAAGAAAAAATGGTAGTTAAGCTTCTCCAGTTAAGGGAAGAAAATAAGGAGAAATTTCATGAGATTATGTGGCCAAAACTAGAAAACTGAGGTAAATTAAACATCAAACCTTTAGTAATAAAAATTTTTAATGAAAACCATCCAGTTTGGGTACGACAATATCCAGTCTCTCTCGAAGGGAGATGAGGACTACGGCCGGTGATCCAGGACCTACTTGAGGACAGGACCTTAGAACCATGTATGTCCCCCTATAATACACCCGTATTACCAGTTAAGAAGTCAGATGGGACTTGCAGGCTTGTCCAAGAGTTGAGAGAAGTGAACAAAGAACAGTGAATCCATACCCAGTTGTGCCTAATCCCTATATGCTACTGAGAAACATCCCAGTGGTTCAGTGTGATAGACCTAAAAGATGCTTTTTGGGTGTGCCCACTGGCAGAGAAAAGTGGGATATATTTGCCCTTGAATGGGAGAACCCTGATTCTGGGAGGAAGCAACAGCTTCGGTGGACTGGGTTACCCCAAGGGTTTTCCGAATCCCCAAATTTCTTTGGTCAAGCCCTAGGAGAAGGACTACAACTCTTCTCCATGAAATCTGAGATAAAGCTCATCCAATATGTAAATAATTTGCTTCTCTCAGGACAGGAAGAAAAAGAAGTTTGGGAATCCATCACAGTGTTGATAAATTTTCTGTGGGACCAAGGACTTTGGGCATCTAAAAAGAAACTCCAATTTATAGAATGCAAAGTAAAATACCTAGGAGATGTGATTGGTCAAGGGAGCTGGTGGCTGAACCTGAACCCTGAGAGCAATGTGGGGATAGTCTCACTCTCACGGTCAAAAACTAAGAGGGAAGTCAGAAGGCTTTTAGGCCTGTTGGGATATTGTAGGCTATGGATTGAAGGATACACGCAGGACATCAAGTTCCTCTATGAAAAGTTAGTTGAAGAAGAGATTACATTGGAAAAAGGTGATGAACAAAAGTTTGAAGTTTTAAAGCAAAGATTAGTCAGTGCACCAGCACTGAGTCTTCCTGCCTTAGACAAAGCTTTTTATCTGTTTGTATATGTAGAAAGAGGGGTAGCACATGGAGTGCTGAGACTGAGGAGGATCCAGGAAACCAGTGGCCTATTTATCAAAATTCCTAGACCCTGTCAGCCAGGGGTGGCCAACCTGCATTCAGACAGTGGCAGCAACTGCCGTACTTGTAGAGGAAAGCAAAAAATTAACCTTGGGGGAAAATTGAAAGTATACACCCCTCACTCAGTTAGAAATAGCCTAAGCCAAAAGGCTGAGAAATGGCTCAGTGATTCCCAAGTGCAAAACTATAAAGCCATCTTAATAAATAGTGATTTAGAGCTAATCGTGAGTAACCAACTCAACCCTGCCCAGTTCTTGTATGGAGAACCAGGTGAGGAACTAATACAAAATAACCTTGAGGTTATAAACTATCAAACTGAAGTAAGAGAGGATCTAACAGATCAACCACTCCAAGGTGGGAAAGGATTGTACATCAATGGATCTTCACAAGTAATAAAGGGGCACAGGGTATCGGGTATGCTCTAGTGCATGAAGGGTTGGTAGCCACAGAAAAGAGAAAGTTACCTTCCAACTGGTCAGCCATAGCGTGTGAGCTATATGCCCTAAAGTGAGTGCTGGAAATATTAGCACAGAAAAAGGGAGCCATATATACAGACTGAAAATACACTTTTGGAGGAATCCATACCTTTGGAAAAATTTGGGAAGGGAGGGGGCTATTAAATTCAAAGGGAAAGGGACTGATTTACAAAAAACCTTTTAAGAGTTATTAAAAATGTTACAACTGCCAGAAATAGCAGTGGTGTATGTTAAAGGACATCAAAAAGGGGTGGCTCAAGAAGCACAAAGGGACAATTTAGGAGATTTAGATGCTAAGAATGCAACTGAATCAAGGGCAGAAAAATTAATGATAGCATTAAGCCTCATGAGAGAAATGCAAGAAGTCCCCGTATTCAGTGGGACAGAAGAGGAAGAACTGCTTAAAATAGGAGCCAGGAAAGGTAACGAAGGGAAGTGGAGATTGGCAGATGGGAGGCAAGTGTTGAATAAGAAAATGCTAGAAGGCATACATGGAACAACACATTGGGGTACACAAGTGCTAAGTGATCAATTTCTAAGGGATTGGGGCTGCATAGGAACTTTCGGAATAGCTAAGCAAGTAACTGAATGGCATGTGATATGTCAACAGGTGATTAAGGAAATCATGAGGAAAACATTCAGAGGAGGGTAAGAACTAGCCTTAAGGTCCTTTCAAAACATCCAAGTCAACTTTACCAAGCTTCTCCAGGTACAATGGTGGAAGTTTTTGCTAGTGATAGTAGATCATGTGACTCCTTGGGTAGAAAGCCAATGCCAATGTTGTGAGTAAAACACTTCTAGAATCAATCATTCCCTGATATGGGATAGCAAACAGGATTAATTCAGACCGGGAAACTCATTCACATCAAAGATATTGCAGAAAGTTGTTTAGGCCCTGGGAGTAAACACTCCATGGCATCCACAGAGTTCCAGTCATGTTGTAAGGATGATTCAATCTCTTAAAAGAGCTCTCGTTCAGCTGATGATTGAAACTCCAATGTCATGGATAAAATGTCTCACTTTGGCCTTATTAAGAAGTAGGAACCAACCCCAGTCAGATCTGGGGGTGTCACCTTATGAAATGATGTTTGGGTTGCCCTTCCTGACCTCACCCCAGAGGGTTGCCACCTCTGAGGAGGGGGAAGCCAATGCCAAGAATTAATTATGTCTATAGCACAAACCTTAGAAGGGCTAAGACATAAATGGGCAATTTCTCAGACTGCCACCCTGGATTTCAGAATCCATAATAATAATCCTGGGGATTGGGTGATGATTAAGTCATGGAGAGATCACCCTCCAACTCCTCAGTGGGAAGGTCCCTTTCAGGTACTGCTCACCACCGAATCGGCCGCGTGAACTGCAGAGCAGGGATGGACTCATGCCAACAGAGTCAAAGGCCCAGGAGAAGAACCCAAAGAGTGGACTATAACATCCAGGCCAGTTGAAACGAGATTGACTCTCAAGGAGAGACTGAAAGACAACCAGAGAAACAGCAGGAAGCCCAAAAAGTAGAGTCAAGCTTCCACCAACCAGCTCGAGAACTGTCTTCTGTTTTAATAGGTGAGAATTACCAGCACCTGTTGAGAAGTACACAAGGGACTGTAAAAGGTAATGGGACAGCTTCTTCAAGAAAATAGGACAAAGGAAGGTGGACAAGACCAGGTTGCCCCTTTGTTTGCTACCAAGAAGGCTCCATAGCCCTGCTGTGGGTAGCAACCCCGTAGGCATGGTAAGGTAGGGACAAAAGGCCAGACCAGACCTCTGACATTCCTCAGTTGTCTTTTAATTCAACAGGGACTGGAGGGCCGGACCAGTTGGGCTCTGTACTCACCCCTAAGATACACTGACTATGGGTAGCAGCCACATAGGCACGGTAGGTGGGAGTCAAAGCCATACTGGACCTCTGAGATGCCCTTTTGTCCATTCCAAATAAGTGTGTCTAAGGAACGCCTGAGATTTTTTTCTCCTGTTCCCACTATCCTTGCCCACATCAACAAATGCTGATATGACTCATTCAAGAGAGAGAGACTAAGTTTTTTACCTATTTTTTCAAGAAAAAAAATATTGAAAAAGAAAAGGGGGGTTTGTTGTAGATGAGTAATCCTATGGTTGACTCTCACAATTAAGGGGTGAATATTAAATTTATGTTAAGAGAAGTTCTGTAGATGTAGAGTTATCCTTTCCCTCCCCCTTGCATTGTTCTCACGGGATGGCCTCAGTAGTCTGGGCATTTGGGAGGGTTGGCTTGTTACTAAGGCAGCACCTGACCTCCAATCAAGGTGTAAGAAAGGGATCTCCACCAGTGGACAGAGAAGAAGGAGTCGATTGACAAGACTTTGGGAGGGGCTAGAGGTATAAAAGACAGAACATCCATTTTGTTTTCCATTCAGCACATGGTGACTGAATGTTTTGGTCCTGGTGCTGTGTTCTTTTCTTTTTTCAGTCTTCTGTTGTATTTTGATAAGATCTTAATAAACCATTTAAATTTTTGAAAGTAAAAATTGTTTCTCACATGGGGCAAGGCTGTCTACACTGGGTCAGCTCTCAAGGTAAAACTTCTCTGACCTGGCCAGACCTCCTTCTGAGCAGCCCTGGATCAATATCAATCACAGAATGCTGCATGCAATCACCTCTTGTATAATAAGAACAGCAATACAAGACACCCTTTAAGATAGGAATAAGTTTCCTAGAAGCTCTTTGAACTATTTCTCCATAACTGTAAAAGGAAACCTTTCTGATGAACTGCACTAGAGCAGTGGGAAATCAAGGCAGAGCCATGGTTTGTCAGGACTTGCTTGATCCTAATGAGCCCCGTGGTGCATTTGAAGCTGAGACCTTGAATATCAGGGCCTGAGAGAAGACTGCAAAAACCTTTCTAGGAATCAAAGTCAGAAGAAAACCACAAGGTGTCTCCAGGCATGAATGGGTCCCACTGAGATCCATCCCCAACACAGGCTCCTCATGGACTCCTTGGAGTAGAAAATTGGAGGCAAGGATTCCACAAAAAACCTCTCAAAAATTCAGAATGGAAAAGAAACTCCAAAGTACTTTAAAACCCTTGAGTATCTCAAAGCCTTAATGAGCCCCACTGAGTGTCAATACAAAGCTCTCAAGAGGCTAATTAAAGCAGATAATTGCAGGCTATGACTGCACAATCTTTCATATAGAGTCTGCATCAAAAGGGAAACACCAAGGACTTAAAAAACTGAAGTACCCTAAGTATTAATGAGCCCCACAGAGTGTTGTTACTGACAAAGCCTCTCCAGGGACTAATTACAGCAGATAATTGGAGGCCATGATTGCACAAACCTCTCAGACACTCCAAGGCAAAAGCCAAACCCAAAGTCCTTTGAAAACCCTGCAGTCCCTGGGAGCATTCAGGAGCCCCCAGGGCCATTGCTGAGCAAGGCTCCCCAGGGACTCCTTCCAGCAGATCCTTGAGGCCACTGGAATGTGGGCTGGGGGGGGATGCAGAGGGCAGGACAAGGGGCTGACAGTGCCCAGCCTGGCTGGGGCTGTGCCAGGAGGCCCCAGTGCCCCAGGACCAGGTGTCTCCTCCCAGCCCTTGGTGGCACAGACCCTGCTGTGGCCCAGGGCACCAAGACTTGGCTTCTCTTTGTCCCCACCTGCCATCACTGCCTCCAGTTCTCTTCTCTGCCGGGAGCCTGGGGACACTTTCTCAGTTGTGTCCCTCAGTGGGACCCATTAAAAGTGAAAGAAACTTTGGAGTTGGATTCTGACTTGGAGTTCTGGAGAGGTGTCTTCATCTCCCTCTCTAGGGCTGATGTTCAGGGCTTGAGCACAAAGCCCTGAGAGATCCATTAAAGTCCTTGTGCTGTGTCTGTGCTGCTGAGCTGGGCTGGGCTCCTGGCACAGAGGCAGCTCCTGGTAACCAAGAAGAGCTTCAAAAGCACATTTCTCTTGATAAGCAGCTCTTCTGCCAGCCCAGCAGGGCTGGGGCACTGCCTGCAGCCACCCCAGGCACAGCACAGAGGCAGAGAGAGCTTCAATCAGTCAGGGCTGGGAAGGTGCTGAGAAGTGCCTGGGGCACAATCCCTGCCAGCCCTTGGCACAGGAACCTCTGGCTGCAGGACAATGCAGCTGCAGCTCCTGCAGTGATCTCCTAAAGCTGGAACATCCCCATGCCTACAGACTCTGTGAGTACAACTCTGGGTATTTCTCGTGCAGGGGAGGTGAAATGCTCATGAAGCTCTGACATGCTGAGGGGTTCTGGTCAGTCATAGAATATTTCCAAGACAAGGATTTTGATAAAAAAGAGGAAATTTTGTAAGGCTTTATATTCAGTTTCATAATATTAGGGAATTGCAGGGAGAAGGAATAAATATGAAATGTTCATTAGGAAGTAATAATGATGAATTTTGACAACAGCCAGAGAGATCTGAGGTGTTACTTTTAGGGATCCATAGGTTCACAGGAGATCCCTAATGTGTTTTCAGACACTCTGCCCTTGGACAGCCCCAGCATCACCTTTGCTGGAGCCATCAGGCTCAGTCAGAGCTGTCCTTTCTCCCAGCTGCAAACAGAACCTGCCCCCAGCCAGTGCCCTGCAAACAGGCAGGGTTCTGTAGGGCCAAGGAGAGTGCACAGAGATTTGGGGTCTGTGAGTGCTGGCACAGAGAGATCAGGCACAGGGAAACACCTGCAGGAGGAAAATCTCCAGGAAGCAGAGAGAAGATCAGGCAGTGAGAGAAAACAAAACCCAGAAATGTTGTGGCAGGGAGAGTTTAGAGATCTCCACAGGATCCCCTGCAGTGCAGCCCCTCCCTCTGAACAAGCCCCCTCCCTCCTGTCCCCCCAGCCAAGCCTCTGCCCTCAGGGCCAGGGCTCCAAGGTGTGCAGCCCCTCCTGTGCAGGCAGAGCTGCAGCAGAGCCGTGGGGCAGCTCTGCAGCCCCGGGCCCAGTTCCCTCTGCAGAGCACAGGGCTGGGAGCAGCTGCCCGGCCCTGGGAGCTCTGGCAGGGGGCACAGCTGGCTCAGGGTGACGCTGTCCCCAGTGCCTGGCTCTGAGCAATGCTGTCAGTGCAGCCAGGGAAGGAGCTGCATCTCCCTTCATCCAATGCCATCATAAGGACACTTGGAAGTCTCCCTGAGATTTCAGTCCAAGCCGGGAGCTTCAATCCAGAGTACAAATCTGTCCTAGGTCATCTCTGAGTTATAAGATTGGTGGGGAAAGGCAGAGGTGTTGTGACACTGGAAATGCTGTGGGGTTGGTGAAATGAGCAATGTGAGTCCTTGGCTACAAATGTGGAGCTGGGCTGTGGGGGATCCATCTGCTCTCAGCAGTACCTGGTGGCATTTTAGGGGAAGTCGGGGAAGGTGATCACCCTCCACGTGAGAGAGGTTAAAGCCCAGAGAAACTCTGAACAGGTCAGAATGACAGACCATCTCCACTCACCACTTGGCCTCACAGCACTCACTCTGTTTCCCTGAAGGCAGGAAATGATGAGGTTTTCTGATACCCAAGAAACCCAGGGAAGATATAAGGGGAGCTTAAAATAAAAACCTCAGAACTCTTAAACACAGAAGCACGTCTGTGTGTGTTACAGAGGAGGGCCTATGGGAAATGGCTTTGATTTTGGTTACAGGTATCTCCCCTATTGTCCTTTTTCTGTAAACAGGTCCCCATGTCAAGGCACAGTAAATGTCCAACAGCAGCTCCATCAGGCACTTCTTCCTGCTGGCATTGGCAGACATGCGGCAGCTGCAGCTCCTGCACTTCTGCCTCTTGCTGGCCATCTCCCTGGCTGCCCTCCTGGGCAACGGCCTCATCATCAGCGCCGTAGCCTGCGGCCACCACCTGCACACGCCCATGTTCTTCTTCCTGCTCAACCTGGCCCTCACTGACCTGGGCTCCATCTGCACCACTGTCCCCAAAGCCATGCACAATTCCCTGTGGGACACCAGGACCATCTCCTACAAAGGATGTGCTACACAGCTCTTTTGTTTCATTTTTTTTTTTTCAGTAGAGTTTTTCCTCCTGACCATCATGTGCTACGACCGCTACGTGTCCATCTGCAAACCCCTGCACCACGGGACCCTCCTGGGCAGAAGAGCTTGTGCCCACATGGCAGCAGCTGCCTGGGCCAGTGGCTTTCTCTATTCACTGCTGCACACAGCCAATACATTTTCCCTGCCCCTGTGCCATGGCAATGTCCTGGGTGAGTTCTTTTGTGAAATCCCACAGATCCTCAAACTCTCCTGCTCACACTCCAACACCAGGGAACTTTGGCTTCTTGCTGTTAGTGTCTGTTTAGGACTCGGTTGTTTTGTGTTCATTGTTTTCTCCTATGTGCAGATCTTCAGGGCCGTGCTGAGGATCCCCTCTGAGCAGGGACGGCACAAAGCCTTTTCCACCTGCCTCCCTCACCTGGCTGTGGTCTCGATGTTAGTTAGCACTGCCATATTTGCCCACCTGAAGCCCCCATCTAACTCCTCCCCATCCCTGGATCTGCCCCTGTCAGTTCTGTACTCGGTTGTGCCTCCAGCCCTGAACCCCCTCATCTACAGCCTGAGGAACCAGGAGCTCAAGGCTGCAGTGTGGACACTGATGACTGGATGGTTTTGGAAACATTAAACTGCTGGCCAGTTTCTGCAAATCACTTGTAATAAAAGTAATCTTTTATATTTCTTGTTGGTTTCATTTTGGAGGTTCTTTTTATGTGTTTTACCTTTAATATTGTCCACAAAGAAATGTCATTGTTTGTGCCATTTCTCATTTTTTCTCCACCTTCCCTGTGGACACAGGCTGTGTCAATGAATGGAGGCGTTCTCTGTGGCTTTAAAGGAAATAAAGGATTTCTCAGTAAAGTTTTTTGCAGAGATGCCTGTTATGAACAACAAAACAAAAAGTTACCTTTTTTTTTTTAAGAGAAGGGGCTGCAGAGGAGTTTTCAGTTGAGCTAGGAATTGATCGCTGGCCAAGAGTTCTTTGTTAGTGAAATGTTGGAATCACCCCTTGAGTATCCTTAAGTACCGCCGTTTAACTCTCTATTGTAGAGAATTCTTGTTTTTCAGAACCACCCTAGCCTGTTGCCAGGAGGATGACAACCTCCCCTCCGACGGTGGGGAGAGGGAGAAATTTGCATCTCAGGAGACATGCAAATTTATCTCAAAACCCAGACTGCACTGGGACGGGACCTTCACCAAATCCTGGAAAATAACCCAAAAAAGACGAGCCAAAGCAGAATTGAGAAATCAGGGTGGTGTCTGAATATCAAGGCCGAGGTCCGGAGCCGGCAGAGATGCTTGAAAACCTCGGTCACTCCTCGCCCCAATTAAAAATGATTCCAGTCGGACCCTAGACCCCCTGGACTGATAACCCAAATGGAGCAACCTGGGTACACCCCCACTGCCCTTGCGAGGACAGGACTCCTGGCTTTGGCCCCTAGAGGATGGAGCTGCAAATCCTCCTCGTCTGAGTCACTGCTGGGAGCTGTGGCAGAAATCCCCAGAACTGCTAAAACCCCACTTTGAGCTGATCACTTTATTAAAGGCATTAAAAGGAGGAAAATCTCCTGCCCTGTTCATTTCAATGCCCTTTAGGTGCCTTCTCTGGAGCTGCAGCAGCAATGTCTGTGTGCAGAGCTAGGGCAGGTCAGTGCTGGCCCAGCAGCTGTGCCCAGCAGCAGCAGCATTTGGTGTTGCCATTGCTGCTCCCGTGGCCCTGCCCTGCTGCCCTGGTGGCCCTGGTGTTGCTGTAGGGCCTGAGTGCTCTCGGGGCCAGGCACAGCCCTGGGGGTGGCAGTGCCAGGGCTGCAGCAGGGATAGGCCATGGGCACTGCTGGGGCAGTGCTGATGCCTCAGGCCAGGCCCTGGGGGCTCCAGGCTCCTTGCCCAGGCTCTCTCAAGAACACACCCTGGCCAATGCTCAGCACAGAAAACCCCCGTGAGCAGCCCCAGGGTGGCCGTGGGCAGGCTGGGGGCAAACAGCATGGCTGGTGCTCTGCAAGGGCCCTGGGGGAGATGGGAAGGAGCAGCAGAGCAGGGGCTGATCCATCCCCAGTGCGCTGGACATCCCAGGGCAGCGTCCCAGAGCGTCCTCATGGAGCTGCCAACAACATCCCCCCTCTGCAGCCCTGGCCTCTCCCCCAGCTCACACAGGTGCCCCATCTTTGCAGGCACAGACACGGCAGCACTGGCTCAGGAGCCCCTGTTTGCATTGCACAGAGCAGGGGGAGCACCCCCATGCTGTTGGTGTGGGGACATGAACCTGAGGGAGCACAAATGCCATCAGCCCCTGGGGCCAGCAAGGGCTGGGGGACACCAGGGAAACCCCTCAGCTTTGTCCTGGCTTCTGCACTCAGCCAGAAAGTTTGTTCCCATCAGCTGGGGGTTTCCTGTCCCACTGCAGACGCTGTTGCTCAGAGCCAGGGCTGCCTGGCAGCCACCCCCAAACTGCCCTGAGCATTTCCTTGGCTTCCCCTTTGCTCTCTTTACTCTTCCTGCTACAAATTTCTTCCTCTTGCCCACCCCTGTTCCCATCCCTGCAAACAGCCCATCCCTGTTTGCCCTTCCCTCTCTGGCCCCACTCCCCATTGCAGTTCCTGCCTTGGCACCATGGGAACGTCCCTTGGGGAGCAGGATCATCCTACAAATGCTGCAGGAATTGTCTTCAGGCTCCTGCAGTGCCTCCTGCTGCTCCCTTGCAAGAGGCACCACAGGCCAGGGGGGCACATCTGGGCTGCTGTGTCTGGCTCTGGGGCTCCCCGTTCTGGGCAATGAGGAGGAGCTGCAGAGGCTCTGCAAGACTGACAGGATGGGCTTTGGGCCTGGCAGGAGAAGCTGAGGGACCTGGGCTGCTGGAGCTTCTGAAGAGGAGGCCCAGGGCTCATCCTGCAACTGCTCCAAGGGTGGTTTCAGAGAATCCCAGAATCAGCAAGGTTGGAACAGGCCATGGAGATCATCAAGTCCAACCTGTGTCCTGACACCTCCTTGACTCCCCTGAGCCTCCTCTTCTCCAGGATAAACAACCCCAGCTCCCTCAGCCAGTCTGAAAAGGACTTGTGCTCCAGACCTCTCCCCAGCCTTGTTGCCCTTCTCTGGACACGCTCCAGCCCCTCTATGTCCTTCCTAAACTGAGGGGCCCAGAACTGGACACAGCACACGAGGCGCTGCCCAAGCAGTGCTGAGCACAGGGGAAGAATCACTGCCCTGCTCCTGCTGGCCACACCATTCCTGATCCAGGCCAGGAGCCATTGGCCTTCTTGGCCACCTGGGCACACTGCTGGCTCATATCCAGCCTGCTGTCCACCAGTCCCTGCAGGTCCCTTTCTGCCTGGCTGCTGTCCAGCCACTCTGTCCCCAGCCTGTAGAGTGGGAGGGAGGAAGGGAGGAAGGAAGGAAGGAAAAGAGGAAGGGGTCCAGATCCAGTCCTTCCTGAAATGTGGTGTTTGCTGCCACTGCCAGTTCCCAGATCTGGATATTTCCCTATTCTGGCACAGCCCAATTGCAGCAATGTGCTGGCACAGGAATCAGAATTCCTGGTACTTGTACGTACTATATAAACCTTCTTGTAAACCTCCTTGTATACATACTATATAAACCTTCTGTCAAACCTTAAAAATTCTCTACAAATTCATGTCCAGCATTACTGGGACTGGCACAGCCCAGATCTGGTGTTTGTTGGCACCGCCAGTGCTCAGATCCAGCAGTTTCCCAGTGGCAGCACAGCCCAAGTCCAGCAGTTTGCTGGCACAGAAAGCCAAAACCCGGCAATTTTCTGGTGTCAGCACCGGCACCACCCAGATCTGCTGTTAGTTGGCACCGCCAGTGCCCAGATCTGGCAATTTCCCAGTGCTGGAACAACCCAAATGCAGCAATTTTCTGGCAAAGAAAGCCAAAACCTGGCAGCTTCCTGGTGCTACCACCAGCACCACCCAGATCGCGTGTTGGCTGCCACTGCCTGTGCCCAGATCCGGACATTTCCAGGTTCCAGCACAGCCCAAGTGCAGCAAGTTTTTGGAAAAGAAAGATAAAACATAGCAATTTCCTGGTGCCAGGACTGCCACTGCTCAGATCTGGGATTTCCCAGCTCTGCCAGTGCCCAGATCCAGAAATTTCTGGGTGCCAGCACAGCCCAAGTGCAGCAATTTGCTGGAGCAGAAAGCCAAAACCAAGCAAATACCTGGTACCTACAGCAACCCGATCTCATATTTGCTGACACTGCTAGTGTCCCAATCAGGAATATTTCAGATGCCTGTACAGCGTAATTCCAGCAGTTTGCTGGCACAGAAAGGTAACATTTGGCAATTTCCCAGTGGCGGCACAGTCCACGCCCAGATCTGGTGTGTGCTGGCACTGCCAGTGCCCAGATCTGGCAATTTCCCAGTGCCAGCACAACCCAAATGCAGCAATTTTCTGGCAAAAAAAAGCCAAAACCCAGCACCGCCCAGATCTGGTGTGCTGGGGTTGGTGAAGAAGAAGGAGGAGACCTCGGCTTAAGGCCGTGGGAAAACCCTCTTTAGTTAGGGTCAGCAGGAGCTCCTGCCCATAATCCTCTTGTTCAGTTATGCAGACTGTTACTAGAAAGTTCTGAGTTCTCTTTGCTACCATTGGATATTTTAACTGCAAAAATTATAATATTCTTACTCGTTCCTTCCTCTTGGATCCTTCCCTCAGATCCCACCTTAACCCCTCCCCATAAATAAATGTATAAATATCCCTGCTAGACCCTGGACCCAGGCTTTTTTCTGCTTCGCTGTCTGTACTGTGCACACCGTCCTGTTTGTTGTGTTTGCCTTCATTAAAGTTCTGTTTCCAGACACCCAGATGAAAGCAGTCTCTCTCTGTATAGTGTCCAGAGCTGGTTCTCAGGGCAACCACTGGTCAAGGGTCTGGACAAGGACCAGAAGGTTTCACTGGTGTTTGCTGGCACCACCAGTGCCCAGATCTGGAAATTTCCCTGTTCCAGCACCACCCATGTCCAGCAATTTGCTGGCAAAGAAAGCTGAAACCTGGCAATTTCCCCTTGCCAGCACCACCCAATCTGGTGTTTGCTGCCAGCAGGACTCCAGGAAGGAAGGAAGGAAAGAAAGAAGGAAAGGGTCCAGATCCAGTCCTTCCTGGAGCCTGGAGCTGGAAATGGGATGTTTGATGGCACTGCCAGTGCCCAGATCTTGAAATTTCCCTATTCTGGCACAGCCCAAGTGCAGCAATTTGCTGGCACAGAAATCCAAAACCCGGCAACTTCCTGAAACTGGCTCTGGGACCTCCCACATCTTGTGTTTGCTGCACCAGTACCCAGATTTGGAAATTTCCCAGTGCCAGCAAAACCCAAATCCAGCAGATTTCTGCCACTGGCAACGACACAACCCAGATCTGGTGTTTGCTGGCAGTGCCAGCGCCCAGATCTGAAAACTTCCTGGTGCTGGCACAGCCCAAGTCCAGTGATTTGCTGGCACAGAAAGACAAAATTTGGAAATTTCCACGTTCTGGCTCCAGCACCATCCAGATCTGGTGTTTGCTGGGACTGCCAGTGCCCAGATTTGGAAATTTCCTGGTGCCTTCACAGCCCAGGTCTAGCAATGCGATTTTAGGCTAGCTTAGGCAGAGGAGTTCCTTGGACTGTGACTTTCCTTTTTTTTGGAACTGTTTAAACCTGCTCTGGACTGAAAACCCAGAAAAACACCGGCAGCTCACACCTGTGGCCCACCAAAGTCTGGGACGCTGCATTCCAGCACCAGAGGGACTTAGAAGAGACTGAGTGAGCCAACTACAACCCACAAAAAGGACTTACTGAATTTGCCATCTCTTCAGAGCTGTCCGAGGTTTTATTTAATATTATTCATTTATCATGCTTGTCAATACTTTACTTGATATATAAACTGGTTTTTTCCGCTTTTCTCCAGAGAAGTGTTTTCCTGAACTAGCGGGGGGAGGGGCTGCTTGAACTTGCTTTCTAGACTGACCCCTTTTGGTGGTTTCCTCTCAAAATTTGCCCTAAACCAGCACAAACAGTCACAATGAAAATTGCACCAGTGACATAATTTCCTGGTGGCAAATCTTGTGACAGAAGCATGACCTTGTTCTCCACAAGAGGTTCATGAGAAGAGCAGACAGGAGAAGATTCCTGAAAAAAGAAACAGCTTTCCAGAAGTGAAATGAAAATGAAAGAAACAATCCAAGATGTTTTCCTCTATTTATTTCTACACTCCCCTTTTCCATGTTGCACTACTTCTCCATCCCAGTAACTCCAGATGTACCTCAAATCTAAGATCAGTGACTTAGTGAGTTTTAGACACTCTAAAATACCATGAGCCACACACAGTTTTCCTTGTCCTGTTTTTACTGGAAAGCAACACTGGAGATGGAAGTGCAGTGCTGGGGTCAGGTAAGAATCCTACACCAAGGGAAGGTGCCCCGACAGTGTTTGACCCTCAGCAAGGACAATGCCCAGCAGCAAGCGAGGGGATTGCTCTGCCAGCCTGCAAGAGTCAGGGCTCTGCATCTGGGCTCAACCCTGCAAAGATCCCGTGTTCGGACAGATGAAGGGGCTGTTCCCGGGGCACGCGGGGCTCGGCCGTGGGGCTCGTGGGGCGAGCGTGGAACGGACACGGGGACGAACGGCCCCGGGGCTTCAGTTGCAGCAGCAGCGGCGGTGGCAGCAGCAACGGCAGCAGCAAAAGCAGAGAAGCCTCAACACTCTTCTTCTTTCTCCTTCTCTCCCTTCCCTCGGGGCCCATTTCCCGGCGTCCCTCTCCTCTCCCCACCTCCTTCTCTCTCCTTGCCGGGCCGGGCCATGCCCTGGGCCCGCCGCCGGCCCAGAGCGGGGCTGCCCAATCCCCGTCCCCGGGCGTCCCGCCGTGGTCTCGCCTCCGCCCGGCTCTGGCCGTACTGGCGGTGGCGCTGCTGGGCGGGCATCAGTGCCTGGGGCTGGGGCGGCATCGCCGCCCTTTGTCTCCGCCTAGCCCGAGCCCGGCCCCGGACCCAACGCCGGGCCCGACGCAGGGTCCATCCCCGACCCCAGCCCCGGCTCCTCCCAGGGCCCGCGGAGGACACATGCGGCGCGGCCGCTCCCGCCGCCTCCGCTGCGGCTTCCCCGGCCCGAGCTCCGCCGCTCGGCAGCGCGGCCGCCGGCCCCGAGCCTCCCGTGTCGCGTTCCCAAGAGCGAACGCCCGGGGATGGCCGGCCCGGGGCGGGTGAGGGGCGCTCGGGGGCCCTTGCTGGCCCCGGGCCGAGCGCTGACAGCCGCGTCCCGCCCGCAGAGAAGGCGCAGGAGGCCCTGCAGGAGCGGTACCGGCTGGGTTCGCTGCTGGGGCGCGGCGGCTTCGGCAGCGTCTTCGCGGCCACGCGGCTCTCGGACGGCGCCCCGGTGAGCGGCGGGGCCGGCGGCGGGCGCAGGAGGAGGGGGCGGAGGAGGAGGAGGATGGGGCTGTGCCTGGGCAGGGCGGGCGGCGAGCTCAGCCCGCTCTTCCCCTTGGCTTGCAGGTGGCCATCAAAAGGGTGCCACGGAACCGCGTCCGGCACTGGGGCGAGCTGGTGAGTGAGCGGGGCCAGCGGCAGAAGCCGGGGCTGCCGGGCGGGGATGAGCCGAGGTCCGGCAGGGTGGAAGCCGCCAGGACGGCTCGAGGGGGAGCGGGCGTGGGGCCAGCGCAGGGCGCAGAGCATCCCGGACTGGGTGAGGGCTTCCCCAGGCCTGGCACGGCATCGGCCCCCACTGAGGGCATTGTGCTCCTCCTGCAGCCCGACGGCACCAGCGCACCGCTGGAGATCGTGCTTCTGGACAAGGTGTCCACCGGCTTCCCCGGCGTGGTGCAGCTGCTGGAGTGGCTCGAGCTCCCCAACAACATCGTGATGGTGCTGGAGCGGCCAGAGCGGTGTCAGGACCTGCGGCATTTCATTCGGGCACGGCGGTTCCTGTCCGAGGAGGTGGCGCGGGAGCTGTTCCGCCAGGTGCTGGAGGCCGTGCGGCACTGCACCAGCTGCGGGGTCCTGCACCGCGACATCAAACCAGCGAACATCCTGGTTGACCTGGCCACCGGGCAGGCCAAACTGATTGACTTTGGCTGTGGCACCTACCTGCAAGACACAGCCTACATGCACTTTGCAGGTGAGCCTCCACAGGGGTGTGCTCCTTGTGCTGGCATCTCATGGCCCAGCATCTCCCAGGCCAAGCTGGCTGTGGCAGCGGGGATTCTCCCTTTTGCTGCCAGTCAGGGGACGGAGTGTTCAGCTGAGTTGCTTTAGAGGGGGGCTGGGTGGGGAGCCATCTTCCAGCCCTGCTGGCAGCCTTTGCCAGCCGCTCTGCCCAGGACGGGGGCTGGGCTGGGGCAGCCAGCCTGACAAAACCCCCGTGGGTGGGGGTAGCAGAGAGGGGTGGCCAGAACCTGTGCCCCAGCCAGTTTGTTGTGCAGGCGAGAGGAAGGGCTTGGACTGCTCCACTTGCCCTGTTTGCGTTGGCTTCATAATATTTTAGGGGCAATGCAGGCAGGGAGGATAAGGGAATGTTTTTTCCCCAGCACGGAGGGGTTTTCCCTTTGCATGTCATGGTCAGGCCTAGCCAGGGCTGCCTTCTTCCAACACCAGTGGCTTCTTTTGCAACCCTGAGTTTGTGCACAAGGCCCAGGTGCTGGCGAGAGGGCAGTGGTCACCCTGTGTGCCACTGATGCAGCCCCTGCACGCCCAGGGATGCTGGGGCCAGGCTGTGGGAGCAGCAGCATCCCCCTGCTGAACTCCATCTGTATTCCATAGGAACACCATCATACAGCCCCCCGGAATGGAACCACTATGGCTGGTACCACGGCGAGGCAGCAACGATCTGGTCCCTGGGCATCCTGCTGCACCAGATGGTCTGCGGGGAGCACCCTTTCAGGACGGGCTGGAACATCTGCTGGGGCCAGCTCTCACTGCCACAAGGGCTCTCTCAAGGTGGATCCTCTTCTCTGGGCACGGGGGGAATACCAGTGCTGGGAGCCAGCAGCGGGCTCGTGAGCATCCCGCTCTGGCAGCTGCTGAGGAGGTGGCACATGTCCTGCTCTCCTCCAGAACAGGGAATTGATGGGAAAGTTGAGGCCCAGCTCTGAGCGCATCCAGAATGGCCTGGGCATGGGAATAGTGGGGCAAAGCAGACAGGAGCCTTCTCTAGCTGAGAAGTTTCTGCTTTCTCTCCCCAGAGTGCAAAGATGTGATCAGGTGGTGTTTATCCGTGCACTTCTTGGACAGACCCACATTAGAAGACCTGTTCTGTGATCCTTGGGTGTAGGATATTCCTCTGCCATAGAAGAAGGGAGAGAGTCCCAGGCACACTTTGATCCAGGGCCCTGGTAAGTTCCAGCTCCACACACACCTTGGCAATCAGAAGCAAAGGAGCCCAGACCTTTTTGTGCTGCCTGTGTCACTGCCCAGGGGTCATGGGATGGGAACACGCAGCCCTTGTGCTGGAGCTGAGCTGCTCTGCCCAGCACTGGTGGCCACCATCCAAGCTGGTTTTGCTTGTCCTGGTTCCCTGACAGCTGGGGCCCTGGGCAGAGCCCTGAGAGCCTGGTCGCACCGCAGGGAAGGAGAAGGAGCCCCTGGAGAAGCTGTACCAGGTGGGGATGTTGCTGCTGCTGCTGCTGGAGACAGCAAGGATGACATCAAGGATGATAAGTTCTTCCTCAACCTGGCCACCGGTGGCTGAATGTGATGGACTTTGATTCTGGCACCTTCTTCAAAGCCAAAGTCCACAGGGAATTTGCAGATGAGTCCAGAGCTGGGGAAATGCTCCCAGATTTGGGCATTGCCCAGCCTGGCAGGGAAGCAAAGGTTCCCCCTTTGCTGGGGCAGATGCAACTCATTCTTCAGTCGGCTGCCCAGCTGCTTTCTGGCAGGGCTGGGGGGATGGGCTGGGGTGGGTACAAAATAGGAGTGGGCTCCTGGCCCTGCCAACAGCCCCCAGCACACACCGTGGCCTGGGCTGGGGCTGGGGCAGCCAGCCCGACACAAACAAACCCCATGGTGGGAGCAGAGGTGGGACTCCAGAAGCTTTGCTCAGCTGCTTTGCTGTGCAGGCAAGGAAGGGCTGGGGCTGTTCCACTGCCCTCGTTTGCTTTGGAATCCCCGTGATTTTGGGGGGCAGTGCAGGGGGGAAGGGAGAAAGTGTGGGCTTCCCTCCCCAAGGCTGGGTTTTTCCCTAGCATGTTGGGTTGGGCCTTCCTCAAGGCCCTGACAGAGATAAGAGTTTTTCCCTTTTTTCTTGTTTTCCATTTTTGTCTCCAATCTTTTTTCAATAATGTGTTGTTTGTTTTTCCAGAGCAAGCATACTGGGTGGTCCAACGTGGATGGGGAAGTGCTTGGGAGCAGCTGTGGCGTGGATGGGCCGTGCCCTTGGAGAAGGCTGAGGACATGGTTTGGGAGCAGCTTTTCTTCCAGCCGTGGATGGTGTGAGGTGGGTCCCTGTCTGCTTGGCAGGGTGGGATCAGAGCTTTTGGGAGATGGCAGCGAGGATGGCGTGAGGTGGGTCCCTGTCTGCTTGGCAGGGTGGGATCAGAGCTTTTGGGAGATGGCAGCGAGCACAGGAGCATCCTGCTCTGGGCAGCTGCTGAGGGCTGGATGTGCCGTGGCTGGCTGCAGGCTGGGCACATGTCCTGCCCTCCTGCTCTGCTCCCAAAGGCAGCAGGGATGGGCAGCTCTGGGCACAGCTCTGGGCACAGCCAGCATGGCCTGGGCACCGCAGGCCTTGGCACAAGGGGACAGGAGCCCTCAGCTGACAAGCAGTTTCGGCTTTCTCTCCTTGCAGCCGGGCTCTGCGGGTGCTGAGGCTGCTCTGGGCTTTGCCAGGGCTCTGCTGGGCTCAGCCCTGGGCCCAGCTGGGCTGGCTCTGCCCTCACATTGCTCTGACAGCTTTGCATCAGACGAGCCCGTTCTGAGCACAGCGCCTGAGCTTTCTGCTTTGGCAGGTGAGTGAGACTCTCCTGCAGGCCCAGAGATTGCAGCTGGGGACACACATCCAATTGGCAAGGGCCCAGACTCTCCACAGTCCCATCTAAACCCCTGGATCTGCACAGAGTGTTTTGTCTGTCCCATTCTTCCTTCTTTATTGGCTGGAATTATGCAATTGCACTTTCTTCCTCCTCTAGAAGTGCCAGGAGTGGGCCAAGGCTGGCGAGTGGGCCGTGTTCCTGAGGCAGTGCAGGCTGGAGCTGATGGATGGAGAATTGCCCTTCTGCACTTCCCAACCAGAGCAAAAAGCCGTAAGTGGGACTTGGTGTCTTTAAGAAATCCCTGACAGTTTCAAAGGGAATCTGCAGTTCATTACCAGGGTGAGGAGGAAGGTCATCTTCTAAAGGATTTGAGGATTGACAGAGTTTCCATTCCCAGTCCTGCTTGGAGCTGGAAGGGCACAAAACAATTTCCTCTTGCTTTGAGCACAATTTCAAATACCAGTGTTGGAAACAAAATCTTTTAAAAGGCTGCTGAGGTCAGTAAGATCGATCCATGCCATTGGCATATTTACAATGTAAATAACTGTGTTCTCTTTTTGAAAAGATCATTTACCTCTTAAAGCAAAGTTACATAATGTAACCTTGCATTTATGTTTTGTTTTTTTCACTATCATTCTGTTACATTTTTTCACTAACACTTGGATTTTATTCTTATCTTTTCCAATTTATCAAGATTTTTTTTCCTTTTTCTATTTTTTCCTTTCAATAGAAAACATGTCCTACAAAAGGAATGTCCTTTGCTGCTGGTTCCCGTGTGGAGCAGCTCCCTTCCTGCTGGCTGAGCTGCTCAGGCAGAGCCTGGCAGCTCCTGGCCCTGCAGGGCTGAGGCTTTTCCCTGTTGCTGGGCACAGACTGATGGAGCAGCACTGCTGAACACGGGCACACCCAGAGGGACCAGCAGCAGCTGCCTTTGGCCACCTGAGGCTCCAAGGCCCAAACTCTGAGCAGACAGGGCTGGAAGAGACTGGCAGGCTCCCTGCTGGCTGTGCTGCCCCACTTGTGCCCGGCCCAGCTTTGCTTGGGGCAGAGGGAGAACAAGGGACAGCTCCCTGCCAGCCCCAGCCCAGGGACCCCTCCAGCCCTGGGGCTTGGGGCACTGTCAGCACCTGTAGCTCCAGCCAGGGCTTCTGCTGGCCCTGACAGCAACAGCCAAACTGGGGCTGATCCCGAGGGAGCAGCAGCAGGGCCTGGATCTGATCCCTGACTCTGGGCCAGGGCTGCACAAATGACCCCACAGCAGCAGCAGCAGCAGCAGCAGCAGCAGCAGCAGCAGCACATGGAGCTGACTTTCAGCACAGCCCCTGCCCCTCTTCCCTCCCGTGTGCAGCGGTGTCACAGCAGCCTGAGGCACCTGGGAGCCCCCAGTGCCAGCAGGGACTTGAGATGGCAGCCCTGGGCTCCTGGAGGTTGTGCAGGGAACGGAGCTGGGGACTCCCTGTCCATGGGGAGCTTCCAGATGGAAAAGGCTGCTGTGCCCAGGCAGCTCCAAGGGTCTCAAGCACTGGATCTGTGCCAGTGCCACAGTCCTGGGCAGCAGCCAGCGAGCCGTGGGGGAACAGAGGGCACAGCAAGAGGGACAGAACCAGGCAAGGTCAGAGACTGGAGACAGCCAGACCCGGGAGCAGGAACAGCTGCTCCATTGCACTCTTGGAGAAAGCTCTTGGCTGGTTCAGAGCGCTGAAAGGCGTGAAGGGCAGAGAGGAGGCCACAGCAAACAATGCTCCTGTTTCCACAGCCTCCCCTCTCTGTGTCCCAGAAGGAATTGGATGGACTGTGTTTGTCTCTCCGAGTCGTCTCGTTCAGCATGAGCAGCTCAGCACCAGGAGCTGAAGGAGCTGAAGCCTCAGGCCACAGGAGCTGGGCAAGAGGGAACTTTCTGAGCAAAGTCATGCTGCTAAAATAGACCCAGCTGAATGCAGCGGATATAATCATGGAATTCCAGAATCCTTTCACTTGGAAAAGACCTCTGAGCTCACCAGTGCAGTCGGTCAGCCAGCAGTGCCAAGCCCAGCACTAAACCACGTCCCTGAAGTGCCAAGGCCTGGACAGCAGCCCTGAGTGAGGTCTGGACAGCAGGCCCTGAGCCAAAGGTGCCTCTGGATGAACCTTCCACCCAAAGGTTATCTTTGTATCTGCTCCCTAATGAAATGTGCATGGTCATTAGCACTGTGATAGATGTAGGCACTCCTCGGTGAAACATGCATTGACCTTTCTGTGTTTAGAAGCCAGACAAGGCCATGAAATCTGACATCTGGCCTTGTTTGGGGCTGAAGGATCAAAGTCACCTCCTCTGGTTCCTCCTGGGGCCCTGGCCAGGCTTTGGGAGGGAGCCAAGAGGAGCATGAAACCAGATGTTCCCCCACTGGAAGTGCTGTCAGTTTGTTCATTCAGCACTGTCAGAGCTGGGCCCTCTCCCAGCGGGGTTGGAGCCTCACCTGTGGCTGGAGGCACCTGCAGGAATTCCCAGTGCCCAGGAGTGGCTCTGCAGCCCTGGGCTGTGACAGCTTCCCCCAGCTGCTGTGTGGATCTGGGGGATGGAAAAGGCTGAGGGTAAATGCTGCTGGATCTTTGTTAATGACTGCAGGCAATTTTGGTGGGGATGATTGGGTGCATTGCTGAGCTGCTCCTTTTGTGATTCTTTGCTGCTTTGAGCTGCAGGAAATGACACTGATTCCTTCAGCTGGAGTCTGTGTCCTTGGTGCTGACCCTGCCCACTGGTAAAACAGAACTGGCACAGTCTGGCCAGATGACAACAAAATGTCACTTGTTCAGTGTAAATGTGAGGAATCAGTCCCATCAGAAATTCCCAGATGGGAAGCCCTTCCATGGAGTTCCCTGGATGTCTTCAAAAGCAACCAAAAATTGCAAATGGAAAAGGAAAAGAACTTGTGAGTTTGGGCAGACAAAGATGGATTTGTTAAGAGTACATTGCAAACAGCAGCTTCAGAAGGAACAATTATTGCTGGAATGCTCCCACATGGAGCAAGAGAAGGTTTTAATCTTGAGCTCAGATGCATTTGCGCAAGTGAAATATTATCATAATATATAACTATATACATATTTTTAGTGTAATAAGACCTTAATATATATATTTATATTTGTATATATGTCAATATCAATCTATATATATATTTATATAACAATATCTACATATAAAATAATAATAATGTAAAATAGTACTGGCAATACTAGTTTGCTAGCTTTGGCTGCTCAGGGATGTAACACTAAATTCCCTACAGAACAGGATTGGCCAGGACCCTAATGTCAGTGGTCAACTTTGTGAGATTGCGTTCAATGAAAAAAGGAGGAAGGGATGAAATTGGCTATTTTTACAGGGTTTGCTGATACTGTGATGCAGAGTGCTTTGTCTGTTCCTGTGAAAAATACAGTGGTTAAGCCTGCAGAGTTTTTCATGTACCAGACTATCCACAAGCTGCAGGATTGGTTGAATGGGTGAAGGGGTTGTGAAAAGAGCAGTTGAAAGAATGAGGAGATGGGAACCTGTGCCCATGGAGAGCCCATCTCCCAGATGTGCTCCATGCCCTTAACAATGGCCCACTGGGGAAATGGAAACCCCCTGGCTGTGCAGGGCTGCACCCAATTTGCAAATACAGCCATGGGCAGTGAGACTTGGACTGCCTGGGAAATTGTTCTGGCTGGGATGGCCCCTGGCAGGGCCAGCCCAGAGGCTGCAGGGCTGGGCCTTCATGCACTGGAATTAATTAGGATAAATTCAAAGCAAATGAGAGCTATCAATACTGAAACAGGAATTCAGATTCCTCCAGGACACTTTGCTTTGGTCACTGCTCGCTTGGAGCTTGGCCTTGCAAAGTGTTCATGTCATGGCAGGAGGAATTGATGCAGAATATCAAGGAGAAATTGCAGTCATTCTGTTAAACAATAGTGAACAAGTTTGGATTATTCAACCCCGTGACAGGGTAGCACAATTATTGAAATTGCAATTTTAAGAAAGGTTGTGAAAAAAGGAGCTCCACCTCCAATCACCACCATTTGTGGAGATAAAGGGTTTGGATCCAGCAGCCCTAATAATGGAGCCAGAGTGTGGGTGTGGAGGCCAAAAGGCCCTCCCGAGGCAGCTGAAGGAACAGCTCCTAGGAAAGACAACTCTGAGTCCTGAAGCCTGGGCAGGAACAATGGGAATGTGTCCCTGCAGCCAAGTGTTCTGTGTGAGACCCAGGAGATCTGACAGGATATTGTTTTACACATCCTGCCAGAGCAAATCTCCCTGTTTGCCCCAAGGGCCCCTTTGGAAAATGCTCTGATCCACGGGGCTCCATGTGCAGGCTGCTGTGACCCTGAGGGACTTCCAGAGGAATTCCATCCAGGAGCCTGGGTGCCCCTCAGGGACTGGGACCCGGCCCCCTTCCAGCCAGAGGGGAAAGGGCCCCCCCAAGCCTTGTTAGGAACAGACAACATGGTAAAGCTGAACAGCAAAGGGCCTTGAGGCCTTGCTCTGGAATTAAAAAGGCACCAGCTCCATGGACAACAGAATTATTGTTCCTAACTCGAATGAGACTGAGAAAAAAGAATGAAGAACTGTGTCACTAAAGTACTGCTGATGTCTGTAAGTTGTACCTTGATGGTCAGCCAGAATCTTTGTCTGCACAAACACCTCTAGTGTTTCACCAAGGGGTGAGTGATCAAAATGTAATGATTAGTTATGAAAATGTGAAGATCAGGGTAGCCAAAGCAGTGCATGTCACCAATTGCTGGGGATGTTCTCAGCTGGAGTTGGGAGGGATGGGGTTCCCTTGGAGGGCCCACCCTGTGGGGTGGCCAGAGCTCTGTCCCTGGGCTCTGACTGTCACTGTCAGTGAAGGGACAGTTAAAGAAAACACAGGAATACAAGGATCACTTGGACAGGATTCCCTGAGATTTCCCTCCAGGAGAAACCCAACCCTGTTCTAGTTCTAGAGGCCCCAGTGTGAGAGGATTTCTGTGCTTTTCCATCCCTGCCAGTGTCAGTAGAACTCGGGGTGCTGGAGCTGCTCGGTGTCAGTGTCACACCACCCTTGGCTGCAGGGCCACCATTTCGGGTCCTTCAGCAACAACCACAAGGAAGAGTTGGGGCCCAGAGAACATTTTCCCCCCAAGGAGTGCCTTGGCTTTCAGCGAGCAAAAGATTCTGGTTCATCCTGATCACCATGTGTGCTGCCCTGTCCTGTGGAGTTTCCATGAATAAGCTGAATGGATTATTAGCAGAATTAGCAAATGATCCTGTTGAAGTGTGCAATAGCACCTAATTGAAGCAGAAAAGGAGATGCCTTTATGCCTGATATGTAAATCTAAACTGTGTTATTGAAAGAATTGTTATGAGGGTTGTAGTTCATTGTAGGTCTGAGGGCCGATCAAAGTACCAAGGCCTGAAGAGGCCCTGAGGCAAAGTTCACCTCTAGATGAACCTTCCAACCAAATGTTAGATTTGTATCCACTCCTTAAGGAAGCATTATTACCAACATGATCTGTGTATGTGTTCCTTGATAAAACGTGGATTTATCTTTCTGTATTTAGAAACCAGAGCAGGCCCCACCTGGCCTTGTTTGGGGCTGAAGGATCAAAGCCAACTCCCCTGGTTCCTCCTTGAGCCCTGGCCAGGCTTTGGGAGAAAGCAATGAGGAGAATGAAACCAGATGTTCCCAGAGTAGCAGTGATGTCAGCTTGTGTGTTTAACAGTGTAAAAGCTGTGTCCTCTCCCAGCGGGCTTGGAGCCTCCTTGCCTGCAGAGGTGGAGGCACCTGCAGGAATTCCCAGTGTCTGGGAGTGGCTCTGCAGTCCTTGGCTTCCCCAGCTGATGTGTGGATCTGGGTGATGGTAGAGCCTGAGGGGACGTGCTGGTGGATCTTTCTTTAATCACTGCAGGCAATTTTGGTAGTGATGACTGGATGGATTGCTGAGCTTCTTTTGTAATTCTTTGCTAACGATGATGTGCTTTGCTGAGCTTATCCTTTTGTAATTCTTTGCAGCTGTGCATGATATAAATGACACAATTCCTTAAGCTGGTGTCTGTGTCTTTGGTAGTGACCCTGCCCACTGGTGAAACAGGGCCCCCTCTTGCCTAGCAAGTGTTCCCTGGCAAGGCAAAATCCCTCCCTCCAAAATTCCCCCCCTCCTCCTTGTTCCCCCCCTTCATACACTGAGCATGATGTCCTATGGTCTGGGGTATCCCCGGGCTCAGTTGGGGTCCCCTGTCCTGGCTGTGTCCCCTGCCCAGCTGCCCCGCAGCCCCAGCCCCTCCCCAGCGTGGCTGGACCAGGGGCAGGACAGGCCTTGGCTCTGCTGCAGCTCAGCAAGAACAAAACCATCTCTGCGTGCTCAGCCCTGTGCTCAGCACCGGCCCAGCAGTGCCTCAGTGCCAGTGTCTGTGCCCTCAGTCCCTGCCAGGGCTTTCCATGGCAACTGCCAGCACAGGTGAGCCAGGTGTCACCCCCAGGGATGGTTGCCATGGAAACAGTGCCCAGCACTGCCCCTTTCTGTCTGGCTGACCTGGCCTTTGGCCCTGGCAGTGGCGTTGGCTGCTGGTTCCTGGTGCCTGAGCGGCCAGCGCGGCACAGGGCAGGTGGCCATGGCACAAGCCCCCAGCCAGGGATCCCCTCTGGCTCTGGGCAGTGACACCAGCCCCGAGCAAGGGGCCCAGGGCAGGTTTCCATGGCCACCAACCACCACAACTGGTCTGGGCATTGGTTGCCATGGCACCAAACTAAGGAATGGGTCCCCGTGGCCGTTGCCATGGCACCTGGTGGCACCAAGGAGTGTCACTGCAATTGTACCTGGAACAGCCCTGGCACCGCTTTGTCCTGAGGGCTGCCATGGCAGCCGAGGGCAGCAACAGCTCTGCAGGCAAGTGGCCATGGAACCTGGCTGCAGAAATGGCTCCTTGGGCTGGTTTCCAAGGAAACCTGAACTGATGGGGTGTCCATGGCACCCAAACCCAGCAGTGGGGTCACTGCAGTGTCCATGGCAACAGTCCCTTGCAATGGCCCACTGCCTGTTGGGATGATGATCCACCCTCACAGCTGGCCCAGGGCAGGTCTGGAGTGCTCTTGGTGGCACCTTGGGCTTGGCACACACTTGAGGAGGATGTCTGTGTGCAATGGGGACACTCAGGAGTTTCAGATTGCTTCAAAAATAAAAGAAGGAAAATTCCTCTTTGGCTGTGTGCAGCCAGTTCTCCAAGCCAAGCAAGTCCCAGGTGAGACAGGATGGGCTTGGGGACTGTGGAGCAAGGTTGTCCACGCTGGCTCAGACCTCAAGGCACAGCTTCTCTGGGCAGGCCAGACCTCCTTAGGAGAGTCCCTGCATCAATATCAGTCCCTGATTAATACAATCACCTCTTGTGTAACAAGAACAGCCATAAAAGACACTCTTTAAAATAGGAATCCATATTTCCTAGAAGCTCTTTGAACTCTTTCTCCATCACTGTCAAAGGAAATCCTCCTTATGAACTGCACTGGAGCAGAGGGAAATCAAGGCAGAGCCCTGGTTTGTCAGGTCTTGCCCGATCCTAATGAGCCTCACTGTGCATTTGGAGCTGAGCCCTTCAACCTCAGGGCCTGAGGAGATTGCACAAACCTTTCCAGGAGTCCAAGTCAGAGGAAACACTCAAAGGGTCTCAAGGCATTAATGGGTCCCACTGAGGTCCCTCTCCAACACAGGCTCCTCGTGGGCTCCTTGGAGGAGAGAATTGGTGGCCAGGATGGCACAAAAGCCTCCCAGACACTAAGTGTGGAAAGGGAATTCCAAAGTACCTTAAACACCTTGAGTGTCTCAAAGCATTAAGGAGCCCCAATGAGTGTCAGTACAAAGCTCTCAAGGGACTCCTTAAAGCAGATAATTGGGGCCATGATTGCACAAACCTCTCAGAGACTCAATAACAAAAGCCAAACCCAAAGTCCTTTGAAAACCCTGCAGTCCCTGGGAGCATTCAGGAGCCCCCAGGGCCATTGCTGAGCAAGGCTCCCCAGGGACTCCTTCCAGCAGATCCTTGAGGCCACTGGGATGTGGGCTGGGGGGGGATGCTGAGGGCAGGACAAGGGGCTGACAGTGCCCAGCCTGGCTGGGGCTGTGCCAGGAGGCCCCAGTGCCTCAGGACAAGGTGTCTCCTCCCAGCCCTTGGTGGCACAGACCCTGCTGTGCCCCAGGGCACCAAGACTTGGCTTCTCTTTGTCCCCACCTGCCATCAGTGCCTGCAGTTCTCTGCTCTGCCTGGGGCCTGGGGACACTTTCTCAGTCGTGTCCCTCAGTGGGACCCATTAAAAGTGCAAGAAACTTTGGAGTTGGATTCTGACTTGGAGTTCTGGAGAGGTTTCTTCAGCTCCCTCTCAGGGACTGATGTTCAGGGCCTGAGCACAAAGCCCCAGAGGGTCATTAAAGTCCTTGTGCTGTGTCTGTGCTGCTGAGCTGGGCTGGGCTCCTGGCACACAGGCAGCTCCTGGCAAGGGCAGCGCTGCAGAGAGACAGCTCTGGGCAGGAGCAGCTCCTGTGCACAGCCCAGCAGGGCTGGGGCTCTGCCTGCAGCCACCCTGGGCACAGCACAGAGGCACAGAGAGCTTCAATCAGGCAGGGCTGGGAAGGGGCTGAGAAGTGCCTGGGGCAGAATCACTGCCAGCCCTTGGCACAGGAACCTCTGGCTGCAGGACAATGCAGCTGCAGCTCCTGGAGCCATCTCCTAAAGCTGGAACATCCCCATGCCTACAGACTCTGTGAGTACAACTCTGGGTATTTCTGGTGCAGGCGAGGTGAAATGCTCATGAAGCTCTGACATGCTGAGGGGTTCTGATCAGTAATAGAATATGTTATGAACAAAAAAAGGGTTACCCATTTTTTTCCCAAAAGTTATAGAATTACAAGTTTAACCAGTTCTGGCAGAGGAGTGCTTTTGTTAGCTGCTTGTTGTAATCACCTGTTAATTATCGGGTCGTTAGCTATCTATGGTTGAGAATTCACTCGATTGTATCAGCATCACCCTCCTTGCAGCCAGGTGGGAGGATGGCATCCCCTCCCAGACGGTAGAGGGGAGGGAACCAGGAATTGATCTGCAGATAAGTTTAGAGCCAAAACAATGGGGCAAGCCCCCCACCTAACGCAATTAATAAACCCCTAAACCAGTGAGCCAATATGGAATTCAGAGATCAAAGTGGTCTCTAGACATCAGGGGTGAGGTGAGAAGCCAGCAGAGACTCTGAAAACCTTAATAGCCCCTCACTACAACTTCAGAAGATGTTGGTTGGAGCCAGGACCCGAGACTGCCATCTCAAATTCAGGATCCTGGGGGTGTATGCCCCCACCTGCTCTCGTGAGGATGGACCCCCAGCTCTGCTCCCGGTGGACAAGGCTGCATTTGCCTCCTCCTCCGAGTCACTGCAGGGAGCTGCATTTGCCTTCTTCTCTGAGTCACTGCAGGGAGCTGCGACAGCGAACCTGCGGATCTGTCGGGCCTCCCAACCTTGAGCTGATCACTTTTAAATAAAGGCATCAAAAAAGGAGAGATATCTGCTGCCCTGTTTATTTCACTCGGGTCCATAAAACCGAGCTGGCCGAGCCAGACCGAAGCGCCCGGCGCCGCTGGGCCCTGAGGCTTCCCAAGCTCGGCCGAGAGAGCCCCAAGGCCGCGGGCCCGGCCCCTCACGGATCAGCAACCATTTGGGACAGAAAGCTGAGGATCGTGGAGCAGGCTGCCTTCAGAATCACTCCAAGCCAACTTGAAAACATGTTTTAATCGTCTTTGTAAAATCCGACTTGGTTTTACTTTCCTCAGATCTGGTTTTAGCCCTATGTTTCTTGGTCTCCACAACTTGACTGTTTTCTTCATCAATCCATTCAATTCTAGTCTTTGGGGGTTCTTACTCAATCCTACACTTTTCTGGAAGTCATCTTCTCATTATTTTTAGAGTTTGTTATACACTTTTCCTTCCCTTTCCCACACTTTTTATAGGCATTTGTGATAGGTTTTCATCTTTTAACTCAAAGTCATTCCCTGTTTATATCTGAGCAATTGACTTCACACTAAGAGCTCTTGTGAACCAAAATATGTCCTTTAAAAGCGACAGGTTCAGTCACAGATATGTTCCTGCCTACAGTTCTCACTTATAATGAACCAACTCATCCTTCATCTGGATCCTATATACTTTTCTGACTGCCATTTTCCTTCCCTGTACTATACAAAACCTTTAAGACAGGTGGATGTTATTCCACCATGTTGCTTTTTGCAGTAGTATAAATAAATAAGTAGTTTTCATCAATTTACCAAGCGCCTCCATTTTGCTCCTTGAATTAAAAAGCAGCCTCTTTTTCCTGGTGACACTGTGGGCACTGTTTATCCAAGTACCATTCTCACCTTTAACAGGCTGTTCTGGTTCCATGTTGCTCTTTCTGCCATCCAGGAATATTTCATTTCCTATTGCCATAAACAAGCACAAAAATCAGTAACAGCTTTTTCCAGTTACCAGCCTTTATCTCCAAAGAGAGCACACACCCCTCAGCCCTGTGCCAGGCCAGGGCATTTCCCAAAGCTGACATCCAGTCACACAAACAGGGACCTGGGGCCAGGCAGGAGCACAGAGCTGGAGGCTGAGCAATGCATTGATCAGGCCAAAGTCACAGCTCAAAGTGGCATTTACAAATAATCCAACAAACTTCAGGCTGTTTCATCTAGGAAAAAAACCCTGGTTTTCTTTACAGCTGAAAAATAATTTTATCTGTGAAAGAAAAAAAGATTCTTTTTCACTAGAATTTAGAAAGCCAGTGAGAAGAGCAGAGAAAAAGATATCAGCAATAAAGCAAAACTGTACTGCAGTAAGAGAATTTTAATGGCCTCGCCTGTGAACCCATTAATCTCTTTGCACAATTTTTCGGTTACCAGAGAAACAACACTGTTAGGTTCCCTTACCACTAAATTCAGCTTGGACTGATTCCTTTCCTAGCAATGTTGATAATAGAGTCTGGTCTGGTCACTCAGTAAAACCCAACTTTTCCCCTTTCAAGAAAACAAAAATATTTTTGAAAAATTGGTACAAGACAGTCCAGATAAAATACTGACTTTTTTTTCAAAAATGTTCAACACAAGCAAAGGAAATTTCTGCCAGTGCCAGATACTCTATTTTCATATACACACCGGGTGAAGAGAATGAAATTAAATTAGAACAGCAACAGCTGCAAAATATCCATGGATTTGCTTTCCTTCTTGATCTCCCCATGGTTTGAACTGTGTGTGCTGGTATTTTCCTCTGGTACTTTTTATTTCTCTCCTCATCATTACTGGGCTCCTAATTATTTCCTACGTGCTGTCTCTTACCAGCTGCCTGCTGTGATGATCATCTTTGCAGTACCCATCTCTGCCTTTTCCATCTTGAGATTATTGCAGCAAAATATGCAACAAAACATACAAAACTGACCAAAGCAGAAAACAGGAATGAGACACATGCTAGGACCTCAGATTCATGAAAGAACAGGCAGGATTTGATGGAAATCTGTTTCCTTTGACTCATAAGAAGCGAAAAAAATTTGGTCACTCCTGTTTTCACTGTCCTTTGGGAGAGATGTGACTCTTTTTAACAACATAACCTCCCCATTTCTGGACTTGGCATATCACCAGCCCCACTCTGCACTCCAGTCTGCCTCCAGTTCTGTTCTTGGCTCATTTCCCATCTCCTGCTCCCCTCAATGTCAGTAAAAGTCTTTTTACATGGACACATATCCATGTAAAGACACCATCTTCTACATAGAAAGGAGAATCTGTTCCCTACTTCAGATGCACTTCCTGAGACAAAGAAACTGGAACTGCACACATGGTTCTAGATGAGGACATGTATTTTCATAATCTCTATTCCTTTCCAAAGGACCTTTAGTGGTGGATTTGCATCTTTTTTACCTTTAATTGATGAAGGCGATCCAAGGAAATGAAAATCAAATTGCATTGAAGCCTTTTGTAATGGAACATTTAAGACAAGTGGGAAGCAGTCATTTCAAAATTGAATTGCTTAATCAAAATTCAAGACTCCAGAGCTATCAGGAGCCACAAATGATTTTGCAATGGATGACAAGATGGTATACTATCAACAGCTACTCTCCTCTATTGCAAAAACAAGTGTCATTTATTTCAGAGTGGCACAGCCAGCAGACTGAGGAAAGTTATTATATACTCAAGGCAAAAGAAGCCAAGTGTGCTTTACTTGCTTGTTTTCAATTTGGCAGATTTTAAATTCTTTTGACAACAGAAGAGAGGCTGAGAATAGAACTCAATTTGTGGAGCTGATTGTAGCATTATTTAGAAGCAAAGAAATAACATTGATTGATTATCTATACATTATCCCATAAATTTTTCAGACTTATTGGGATACTGAAAGAGGGCAGAGCTTCTTTGGTTTAGCTTTAAAATCTTCACTATCCCAGGGATAATGACCAATGCTGTTTCCATGGAAAAGAGTCCAGAACTTTCCCCAGCTCTGATTTCCTCTATAGCATTGACATTTTAAGGCAGCAGTGCAATTTTAGGGATTTAGACTGACTATTGCTTCACAGATTAAGTAAAAAAAATAGTGTGACTTTCTATTTTTCAAATGAATGTGAATAGGTGATGTCTTCATATGCATCCAGGTAAATTTTCTGGCAGATTAGAGTAATTTGACTGCAAAAACCTTTACAATTAACCTACAGTTACTCCTGCACTAATGAAAGAACTCCCTCTCCAGGGAAAGAGATTTTCATTAAATTCTTATCTCATGGAAATGAAGAAACACATTTTCCAATACATAATGAGAGCTTCAGTGCCAAGAAATCCCACTCAGTGTGACTGTAAGGAATATTCCTAAAGATGTACCCTTGATGCTACAACTACCCAGATTTTTCACAGACTCAAGCGGTAGCTCTCTTGCCACTCTGAGAATTGACAGTAATGTACATGTCAGAAGATTCTAAATGCTTCGTTTCTTAGGACAACTTCCCTCTGAGATAAGAAATATCCACAACCAAGGAGCTTTGCCTGCTGCTTATCTCATGCGTACAAAACCCCAGTTAAAAACTGGAACTTCATTCCAGGCAAGGGAAACTTCTCATCTCTTTTAACAGGGCCAGGATTCCACCCACACACTTTCCCTTCACAGACATTCTGTAGAGTCCTCCAAATAAACCTAATTACATTCCACACATGGAATATGCCAGGACAGAATGGGTAAGAATTACAAGAGCCTCTGTCATACTTAAAAAGCACAACAGATTGGTACAAAACCTTGCTGATGTTATGTCCCTGATGGAAAGAACAAATAATGCTCTGTCTTAAAATTGCTTGTGGGACTTATGCATCACCCCAGAAGTCAATTGGATTTAGGTGGATGCTCTTAGCTACAAATATTTTCCCTAATTCGGTTGCCATTATGGAACTTCACTGTAGCAAAGACAGGGAAGTTATCGGTAAATTCTAGAAAAGAAAGATTTAAAATATGACACACAAAGTTTGGGCAACCATTTCGTATGCAGAAGAAAAATACTATTGATGACTACTTTGTAAAAACCTGACCCAACACTGGATCATACCAAAAACTGCACTGAACTTTCTCAGGATACAGGTGGGTCAGTCGAAGGCAGCACCAACACCGTGTGCTGGGGCAGGAAGGGCAATCTCAGATGGAGCCAGTTTTGTTGGAGCTTGCCAGCTTAGACAGAGATGGGAAAACAGCCCATTTTCTCTGCAGTTCACTGCCTGTGCAAACTCTGGGCTTGATAACATTGCCCATTTTTCTTGCTTTATGCACATTGATTTCCAATCCTCAAAGCTTGGAATGCTCTCATTTGTCTTCCAAGGGAAAATCTATCAGAAATCCTGTTGTCCTCTCCTTTGAGGAAAAGGAAGAAGGAAGAAAGATCAGCCATTTCCTTTTCTTTAGTTCTTTCCCCCTGCAAGTTGTTCAAGAGTAAATTAGAGAAACTCACATTCATTTATGGAAAGGAAGATGTGGCATGGTTGGAATTGGCTGGTGGTGGTTGGTTTTGGTTTTTTTTTAATTGTGAGAAATGTGAAGTTTACTGCAGAGTTCACTGATTTCAGTGGAAAATGTGACAATGGCATAATGACAAAAAAATTTAAAAATAGAAAGAAATGTGTCAGGAACAAAAAAGCACCAAAAGCATCTGAATTATTGTAGCAGAACTCCTAAAGACTTGTTTAATGAGTCTTTAAATATATTTGAAAGGTGAAAACACAGAAAGCTGTCTCAAGGAATGAAGAAGCTTTTCACAGCCACTTAAACTGTAATCTGGTAGTGAAAGCAACAGTGAATAAATAAGATTGCCAGAGCTCAGAATCATGGCTCAGCTGAAACCATTGGGGATGTCACTGAGATCAGGGCTCAGAGCAGCAATTAATAAAACACTAAAATACATTAGCTTGCAGCTTACTGCACAGTGTGGCTGCACAGTGTGGCTTTACTCTTTTCTTTGATACTTGAATTAAAATCTTCTATCAAATACTTCACCAAGTGAAGCCACGAGGGCTAAAATATTGAACAGGAAAGACAAGGAAGGGGAGAACGTTTGGGCTAAGCACCTAAAGCTTGAACCAAGTTCTTTGGGTCTGAATCATCTGGCCCACAGTTTTTTCAGTGTAATTTTGACAGAGAGTTTTAGGAAAATTCTAATTACTCTGAAACTCTTCAGTAAAGTATCTTCATTTAAATACAGCAAACATATTTTTGTTACCAGCCTACAGAACAGTGATTAATTCTTTCAAGCTTTCTGTGAGCACCATCTGCCCGTCGGGATTGTTGCTATTTTACTTCTCAACATGTTTCAACAAATTTTCTTTTGACCATTTAGTCTCTGCCGGTGCCTTTGTGACTGAGAACAGGGGGCACTTGGCATTCTCAGCACATTTGTGTCACCCACAGGGAGTGCTGGAGCCTGTCCAGCGAGATGGAGAATGCACGAGCAAAGTTTGTGTGAGGAAACAATTTCAGATGGGGCTTTCTTGGAAGGAAGGGAGATCCTTCCAGCTCAGAAGGGGAGGGCTCTTTCTATAGGTGCTGGGGTAGCCCCTGAATGATTCTCAGGAGGTATTTCCTCCTCACTGAATAAATCCTGCATTGAACCAAAAGCAGAAAAAGCTTTGGAACAGATGGGAACACCCATGTCAGAGTGGTCATTTATGCTTAGGAGATCCCCAGGTTGGAGAAGTAATAAGGGGACTCTGGGAAATTAATTTTTAGGAAGAAAGATCACCCATCTGAATTACAAGTAGGTGAGGAAGGAGAACTTAGGACAACGAGAAAATGCAGAGGAATACCCCATTAAAACAAGTAAACTTGGTATTGAGGATGGATATGAGCTCTACTTTGAACTAGTATCTACCAGCAGGAGCCTGTGTCCATCCCAGATAATGTTTAAATTACATATTTCAGGGGAAAATTCCATACAACCAGCCATCACCTACTGTTACCAAGGCACTTGCCATCAACATGGAGAATTCAGAAAACGGTGAAAGAACAGTCTAGAAAACACAGAACAAGTGCTGGGTTTAAACCTCTCAAGCAATTTACATTTTCAGCACCATGAGGCTTTGGAGCAAGATGTCACAGCTTTTCTGAAGCACTGTCTTAAAGGTGCTGTGAAGTAAAAGCTGCTGTTTTAAACCTGTTTGATGACTTCATTCATCTTCTCCTGTTTTGATGATCAGCTCAGCAGCAGAACAATTCCCCCATTAGCTATCATCCCACATTATCAGAGGAGCAGGAGCCTCTTGTGGAGGATAGATCATAAAGATGTATTGACAAAAAGCGGAGTTTACATTTCCTTTTTCTTTTAAATTTACCTCAGCTTTGTATCACTGCTCCAAGTGTACCAGGTCAAAGGGGTTCAAACCAAATAAAATTAACACATGGCTATGATTTAATCTAAGAACACAATGAGAATGCCATTGGATTCATTCAAATGCACAGGGACCTCAGTGCTTCTGAGCATCTGTGTGATCTTTTTGAAGAGAATATTGCTTTACAAGAAAACTGGAAAAATGATAACTTTTTAAAGTTCTGTTTGGAAAAAAAAAACATCTTTCAATTAGATTAAATCAACAGGTGTGGATCTGCTGGAAAAAGAAATGAAACTGATTCAGAAAAAAACTTATTTACACATATTTGTTATTTGAATATATTCACCCATCATGAAGCTGATTAAGCAGAAGTTGATTCTGTATTAAAGATACAGTCTCAAGAACTTAAAAATTCTCTACTGTCCTTCTGTTATTCTCAGCTGTGCTCAGAGAATCCGTGTGACATCAGCCAGAATGGCCAAACAAAACAGCCCCAGGTGTTCAGTAAGGCACCTTTGCCCAAAACCCAGAGGGAAAAATATTTCCCTTCAGACTGGGAGCATTTGATAGAAAAACTTCCAAGCTTAGATTTCTAGAAAACCAAGAGAAATAACTTCTAATATCAAATTACTGATTCTGAGAGCATATTCCTTGCACCAAATACATCTTGGGAAAGAGCCCTCTTAAGAACATATTTTTAAAGATAAAAGACTAGGGATTTCAATGATACATACCAGATATTGAAATATCACATATATTCAAAAGCCAAAAAACCAAAGTGTTTAAAAAGCCTCATGTAATCCCGTACTTCTAATGCAGAGGCACCTTCTTTGGGCTGTGCTGGAATGTGGTTTTCATGAATACCTGGAATAAGCAGTTCTCTTGTACTTTCAGGGCTCAGAATTTTAACTACTGAACTATGAATTGTTTTAGAAGTCTGAAATCACAGGTGCCTCCCACTCATAGCTGCCTGAGGATTAACATAAAAATTAACTTCAATCATTTGCATGCTGGTTTTTTTCTCAAAAACATGTTAGGAACAAACTGTGTTGATGATACAAATTATCCAGGATTCCAGACTGGAGCAAAAGTACCTCCTGTGGCTGATATAAAGGAATTCAGAAGATAATTGCTATCCTATTTCTCGCTGTACATTGAACTTTCAACTGCTTGAACATAATCAGCTTGATTATGCTTGAGCATTCAGTTGGGCAGACAATTAACCACTCAAAACCAGTCTGACCCAAATATTGCACACTGCTGTAGACACAGAATACAAACACTATCAAATAATACAATTTTCCATCAATTGACCGTCTCTTCTGCAAAAAAACCACCATAGGATCCTTGAATCGCTCAATATTTGAAATAAAAGCCAGAAAAGCACCAACTCTCCTTAGCAGCAACATTTCACAGCACAGAATCTGAAAAAGTCAACCTGCTGGACAATAACTCATCAAATAAAAATTAAAAGTGAGGGCAAGGAAAATCATCTTCAAGTGAAACTGGCTCTTCTGCAAAAGCAAACTGATATTAAGATGCAGCCTGGGAACAAGACAAGCTATGAGAGAAAACATAATTCTTAAAAACCTATTCCCTACATTAGAGACAGAAAAGCAACTACAGATCAGGTGCTAGCTTGATTAGTACGCAGACCTTGTAATTATTACCACAATATTAGCATAACAATCAAATAAACACATTCCAGATTTGCATTTTATTTCATTTACTAGTGTCAGCCATGCTCTGCTTTGATTCTATCATTACATCCTGCTGCAAAAAGGTTCAATTGGGTTTTCAACATCTTGTGAAATCAGCTCTTTGACTCACAGCTCACCACAGACCTCTAAACAGGAGGCCAAGACCTACACCAGTTTGCCTTTCAGAACTTCTCACACATCTGTTACCTTTCTGTGGGCAGCTTCAGAAAATGGGGCAAAACCATTCCAGAGAACAGTGGAACCACAGAGAACCAAGGAAATCACACAGCACTATGGAATTTTTCCAGGCGGGAGATTTTTAATGGATTATGTGAAATAACACAGAAGCAATTTCTGTCTACAGAAAAGATGTAAAATGTTTTTGTTTCAAGGACAACCAGTGGATGTTTAAAATTTTTGGTGCTGAAAGTTACATTAGGTCGTCAACATTGGGTAATCAATATCCCCACCACCTAAACTGTGGAAATCACTACTTCCCCAAGGAGAAAATTTTGGGGATTTGCAACTATCTCAAAACTTCAGAGAAACTAAACCAGCAGAATTTCCCTGGATGGCATTGTGTTCCATTACCCTCCAAATACTCATGAAAACAGACCTGCTTCCACTAGGACAGCTGTCCATGAAAATCTGACAAAACCTGTAAGAAATGCCAACATGCAGGAATGGTCCTTTCCACTGCAGGCACAACCCAGTGCTCCTTTGAGTGGCTAAAAGCTGAGCAGCACTCGTTGGCACAGCCTCTCCTCCCACAGCCAGCGAGGGACCAACACGGCAGCGCCAGCCTTCCCAGAGATGGGCGAGGACACGAGAGAGCAGATGCCAAGGAGGGCTAATGCTGGGCCAAGAGAGGTTTACATTGGACTTTAGGGAGAACTTTGGCCCAGAAAGGGGCATTAGATATGGGAATGCTCTGCCCTGGGGGCGCTGGTGGAGTCACCATCGAGTGAGGTGTTTGAGGGAAACACTTAAAAACCTAAACCAATGGTGGCAGGAATACTTTATTACTCTTATTCGAAGTCATCAAGCTCTCCCTGGTCTGTCTGAAGGTAACGCTCAAGCTGATCAGTTGGTAGCCACTGTCTGGCCAATGCCAAACCCTGATAAATTCCAGCAGGCTAAAACTTCCCATGCTTTTCTTCATCAATCTGCTAAAACGTTAGTTAAACAATTTGGTGTTCCCTTTACTGATGCTTCTGGTATTGTGCAATCCTGTCCTGATTGTCAACAAGATGGCATTGGTTTAGGCACTGGTGTTAACCCTAGGGGTCCTCAACCTTTGCATTTGTGGCAAATGGATGTAACTGATGTACCAGAATTTGGTCAGAAAAAGTTTGTACATGTTTGCATTGATACCTATTCTTGTTTTACATGGGCTACTCCCTTAACAGGCGAGGCAGCATGTCATGTTGAAAAACATTTGTACAATTGCTTTGCCATATTAGGTGTCCCCTTAGCAATTAAGACTGACACTGGTCCTGCTTACTGTTCCTTAAGATTCAAGCGTTTCTGTAATTTATGGGGTATTCAACACGACATTGGTATTCCTCACAACCCTACTGGTCAGGCAATTATTGAGCGTGCTCATCAGACATTCAAGGGCATGCTGCAAAAACAAAAGGGGGAACTACAGGGTTATCCCCTGAGGAAAAAACAGCTAAAGTCATCTTTGTGCTTAATTACCTTAGAAAAACAGGAGATAGGGAAGATCCACCTATTCTTGTGCATCATGCCCTCACAGTAATCCAAGGGAGGAATTGCCTGATGGTATTCAGGTCATGTGCAAAAGCCCAGAAACAGGGGTGTGGGAAGGACCAGCTACAGTAAAACCAATAGGCAGAGGTCATATGTGCTTGCTTACAGATAAAGGCATTCGTTGGATCCCAGCCAAGTGGGTGAAGCCATATCTGAAACCACCGTCATCAACCCATGCTGTGTCCAGAGGCAAAAGCACCGATTCCAGACAGCCCTGAATCCACTTCTCCAACACCTGACAGCTGAGCAACAATCGGAGTATCTACCAAGTGTGCTGGAGTATGCTGAGGAAGTACTAGCAACTCCACATAGGCTTAACATACACCTTCGGTTCCATTTCGTACCTGCTTAATTGGAGTTCCCTTAGACACAATGGAAGAATTTGGAAAACGGACCAGAGCTCAAATTTATGGTGACTTAAGTAAGGCCTAGTCAAATTGGTGTACTAATCAAAATGGAATAATCCCAGAAAATTGGTGTGAAAAACAAAAAATCCCTAGAAATCTTTTAGGAGATCAGGCATTTAAAATCACTGAAAATTTAAATACTGCAAGTCAGGAACCACAGGAGCTGGATATTCTGGGATCAGTGCCAGGAAATTATTGTTTGTTCTTTGAGTACTTCAAGGGCAGAGAGTTGATTAGGGAGAGGTCAGGAAAGCCCGGAGATGACAGCACTTGGATATCTCCTGTTTCTTTGTGGTATTACAATACCACGGCATACTGTGCCAACTGGACACGGTCTGTGCCCTTAAAACAAAAATCAGCAAGCATGTTGCCTCCTGGAGTTTTTCTCATTTGTGGAGATAGAGCTTGGACTGCAATTCCTCAGAAAGCATTAGGAGGACCTTGCTATTTTGGGAAACTGACAGTGTTTGCCCCTAGCATTCAACAGATGCTTAACATCAGGCACAAATACCAACATCAGAAACGCAGTGTGCATTCATTAGGCTCAGGCTGTAAGGATAATGTAGAACTGGGGAAGAGGCCTTCGGCTATACTGGCATCACTTTTTACATCAGGCGTAGCTTCTTCACAGGCCCTGACACAATTAACGCGATTGGCTTGTTGGACAGGAAAACAAATTAACATTACATCTATGATACTGAATGAGCTTACCACTGATGTAGGTAGCATATGCCACGCTGTGCTACAAGACAGGGCTGCTATAGATTTTTTGTTGCTAGCACAAGGACATGGGTGTGAGGATTTTGAAGGGATGTGTTGCATGAATTTCTCTGACCGCTCTGAATTTATTCACAAAAACGGACACTGCTTAAGGAGAATGTGCAAAAGCTCACAGCTGTTGACAATTCCTTTGATGTGTGGCTAAAATCCTGAGGAATAACAGGCTGGCTCAAGGACTTTGTGCGTTTTGGCATAATGATACTTTGTATTCATTTGTCACTTCTGCTTCCAGTGCCTTGCTTACTACGCTGGGTGCAGAAACTAAATGACTGTGCTTTCAAATCAGTCTGGCTTGTGCAAAAAGAAAGCAAGGGAAATGTTGAGGATTTGTTGGAGATTGAGGAGTTTTTGAAAAACAATGGCCATATTCAGACGATGCACAATCCAGCCTGCTTGGGATAATGGACGTCTTCAGAAAAAAGGGTTGGTATATCCTTGATAAAAGAAGAAGAGTCAAATGGACTCAGCAAGTTTATCAGTGAGCTTGGGAAAGTGAGGAAAAAAGACAGTTCATGGGTGGGACAGAAAACCACAGCCAGACGTGTGAAAAGTTAGATGATCCAGTCAGCATCCTATCTTAGACGCGTGAACAGCTAGGCCTGGCCAATCATGTATTAGCTAGAGAGGCGTGGACAGTACAGAATTATTATAAATACAGTCTTTTGAGGGATAATAAATTTGGCTTCACTGGATCATATTGGTTGTCATGTGATATCCCTGAACCTCTGCATCCCACACCGTTCCCCCCACAGGTTTCCAACAACACAGATGCTGTTAGTTCCAGAGCGCCCAGGATCTGTTTTGCAAGTCAGCTCTGGCAGGAGCAAGGTGGCTGCCAGAGGGCTGCTTATGGCCTGTGACACCCAATTGCTCAGGGCTTCCCGGTGCCCCAGCCCCTCAGGGTCTGCGCCAGCCCAGCCAAGCTGCCCCATAGCAGCGCCAGAGGACACCCCACCAGCCAGAGGGACCTCGGAGCCCTCAGCAACGCAGGCAGCAGCACACGGGCAGGAGGACACGGATGGTGCTTCCTGCCTGGCACAGGGCTTGTGGCCATCTCCAGGCACCGCTCTCGCAGGGATCCCCGCAGCTCCGGCCCCTGCACAGCCTCTCTGACGGCAGCACAAAGGCTTCAGCAGAACCACCAAAGGCCAAGGGGCTTATGGGCATTTCCCCTGAGGCACTGCACACCTGGGCAGCTGGCTGAGCACAAGCACCCTTTTCCCGCTCTTCCCCTATGCCCTGTGGACCCTGGGCAGCAAAAGAAAGATCCTGGCAGTCTGTGTATTATAACACAGTCTATATTTACATTGTAAAAGAAAACAAACAAAAAACACCAAAACAAAAAAAACAAAGAAAAAGGCTAGAAAAGAACGTTTCTGAAGAAAAAAAAAATGCCTCCTGATTTAGGTGGCCTCAGAAAAAAGAGCCTGTGGATCAGCTCTCCACAGAGCTCCGGCAGGGCAGGCAGCTGAGCCGTGACAGGCGATGCCGCATCTTCCATGCCCTGCGCAGGTGACTTCGAAGCCGCTGGAACATGGAGATCGGAGCTGGATCTGATGACTTCAGAATGCAGAGTGTTTGAATTGCCAGGCTTCTGACAGCGAGGCTGACATCATTTGTTTGCTCTTCAAGGGCTGCAACAGAGAGCCACGGTCAGATCCCAGATCGTCAGGGACCCCAGGAGAGCCCCTGGCCAAGGCCATGCCAGCCGGCTCTTGCCATGGCCAGGAGAAAGCAGGGACCCAGGGGATCAGCCCGAAGCTGCCGGCGACGAATGGCACACGTGGCCCTGAAATCTCTGTGTGCTCTGCCCACGGGAGCAGAGCCCCCTGCAGCCAGGGCAGGGCTCGCAGTTCTCCACCCACTGTCAGCCCCCGCGCTCAGCCCACTGCCCTCACTCACCACTGCAGATCAGCTGGAGCTCTTGCTGCTGCCCACTCCAGCTCTGCCCGGCGATGCCTGTGAACACAGAGCCTGTCAGGGCCACAGCGGCACAGCTCCCTGCCAGCGGCGCTGCCGGCACTGTGGCCACACGGCCTGCTGGCCCGGCAGGGCTCAGCCCGGGCCCTGGCCGCACGCTGCCGCCCCAGGGCACGGCTGCCATAGGGGGGCAGCAGCGCCGAGGCCAGCCGGGGCTCCACGGCGCCGGGCCCGGCCAGCACTGCCGGGGCAGCAGGCGGGGCTGGGGCCGAGCTGCGGCGGGCCGGGGAGGGAGCCCGGGCTCGTGGCTCACCCATGAACCTGATGGCCGCCTCTCGCAGGGGCTCCTGTGGGCTCTGCAGGTAGCGCAGGGCCCGGCGCAGGTGCTCGGCCGCGCTGCTCCTGTCCTCTGCCAGCTGGAGAGAGCGGCGGGAGGGAAGGAAGGGTTGGCGCGGGCTCAGCCCCTCGGCCGGGCGCTGCCTGCGCCCAGCCCCGGCCTCCCCTGCCCGCACAGCCCTGAGGCGCGGCCAGCAGCCGCCGGCGCCGGGCTCCCGAGGGGAGGGGCCCGAGGGCCGGCTGCTGCCCGGGGAGCGGCGATGCCGGCCCGCCCTGCAGCTCTTCCGGGCCGGGGCTCCACGGGCACCCGGCTCTGGCCCACGGGAGCCTGGAGAAGAGCCCGCGCAGCCTCTGCGTGCAGCAGCGGGCAGGGGCACAGCTGCCCCCCCCCGCACTCTGAGCATCGCCCTCGGGGGCCTTCTCCAGGCTGAGGCTGGGCATTCTTGGTCGTCCTTACCAGGCACTTGCTGAACTTCCACAGTTTCTCCTCCTTCACCAGCTTTTTGAGATCCCTCCTCTTCATGAACTTGACCACAGAAAGCAGCGTTTCCCGGGAAGCCTGGAGAGCAGCAGAGACTTGAAGATGGTCCCAGAGCCCGGGGCATGGGACCAGCCTCCCTGTGCCACGGCCTGGAGGAGGCTGCGGTCCAGCAGGCGCAGGGCAGGATGCAGCCGAGCCCCCTCCCAGAGGCACAGCAGCAGCCCACGAGTCCTCACCTCTGCCACGTGCTGATTCTCATCATGGCAGTGGAAGAGCAGTGGAAGCAGGCTCTGGTGCACAGGGCTTTCCAAAGGTTTTTCTCTCTCTTCCAAAAAGTCCATCATGTCTTGGAAGAGTTTTATGGAGAGCAGCTGTACCTGGCTGTTATCCTATATAAAAAAAAAAGGCAAAAATACGTCAGCATTGGCATTGGCTCCTCCAGGCCTTCCTGGGCACAGGCCTGGAAGTGCACAGGGCACACAGTTTCCAGGCTGCACCCAGTGGCTGTGGGTAGGGGCACAGAGCCTTACGTGGTCAAAGAGCGGCAGGAGCGCCTCAGCCAGCTGCAGGGCAATGGGGGTTGACATCAGAATGTATTTGTGCAGGAATATAAAGCTGAGCATCATCCGAGCTATCTCTGCATCATTGTCCCACAGTAGGTCCATGAGGCTTTCGGTCAAGCTCCACATTCTTTCGTCCTGTGTGGAACACAAGTCTGTGAAACCCCACCCTGCTGCCCCAGGGCCCAGAGGCCAAAGGCCTGTCCCGAAGCACTCGGGCAGCTGAAGTGGGAGGCAGGAGAGCTGGGAGCAGCTGCCCCAGCACCCAAAGCCCAGGCAAGGCCAAGCGACTGCGTTCCCAGCGCAGCTTCAGCCACTGCCCCCTTCTCACCATTGAGGGATCATCAATGAGCTCGAGAAGGGCCCTGAGCGCCAGGCGACGCCTCTCCCTGCACTCGCTCTGCAGGTACCTTGATGAGACCTTCACAACACTGTCAGCACATTCACTTGAATCCAGGCACTCGAGGACCTGAAAGGCACAGGGCAGTGATGGAGGGCCCAGCCAGCAGGACCCCGGAGCCACACAGGGTTGGGTACGGGCAGCAGCCCAGGGTGCAGGCACCGTCCCAGGCGGCTGCGGTGACGAGAGGGCAGGGAGCTGGGAGGCAGCTCAGCAAGGCAGCGCTGGACACCCGGCTCACCTCCACAAGGAATGCCAGGGCGGGCAGATCCCAGTGTGGCTCCTGCGTGCTGAGGAGCCAGAGGAGGTGGAGTGCAATACTGGAACACAAGCGAGGATAAGCATGGCGCATCTCCCTAGGAGGGCGAAAAAGGGACCAGGAACCTGAGCAAATCTCTCCAGGGACATGCTCGCAGAGCCTGGTGGTCCTGCACCACCATCCTGCAAAGGCACCTGGGCAATTGAGGAGGTGTCTCCTCGAGTGCTCTCTCCCCTCCCAGCCTTTTCCAGTCTGCTTAGCTGTCCCTCAGTGACAAGGCCCTGTGTCCTAGGGCCACGGGGACTGTGTGGGACACCCCTGGCACAGAGCACAAATGCCGGGAGCAGTGGGCAGAAGGGGAGTCTCACCTGGCCAGCAGACCCACGGCATAGTGGCGGGTGTCAGCACAGAGCAGCGTGTCCCAGCAATGCTTGCGTTCCATTGACACCAACACATCCGTGTGCTCCTTTCGGCAGAGCAGGGACTGCAGGGTCCGCACTGCAAACCTGTGTGCAGAGCAAAGCCCAGGTCACACTGGCAGCACTGGCTCCTTCCCAGGCCACGTGCCAGGGACAGGAGGACTTGGATGGAGCACCTGTTTGGGCTGGTGGCAAGGCTGTGCTCTTCCTGGCATTGCTTCCAGAAGGTATCGACCTCCTTTGGCATCTCTTCTGTGCTGAAGAACACTTGTAAGAGCAGATGCACAAAAAGGCAGGGAAAGTATGCCGTCACTACATGTAAGATGTGGGGCTCCTGGAGGAACTTCCACATCACCACGGTTGCCTGCGAAGGACAAAGCCCCCCAAGACAGCGCTCAGTGCCGAGGTGTCCGTGTGGCACAGCCCAAGCTTGGCAGGGAGAGGCCTGGAGAGACCGTGCCAGGGGAGCACGGGGCCTGGTGGGCCTGAAGCTGCCCCTGGGCCAGGTTTTAGGCCAGCGCCTGAGGTGGGGAGATGCAGTGGGGGAAGGAGGAAGCAGAGCTGCTGGAGAGGTGGCCTTGGGGCCAGCAAAGGCCTGTGTCAGAAACTCACAGCCAGGGCAAAGACACCCGTTTTGTCCCCATCGGAGGTGCAAATGCTGCGCTCTGGCCAGCTCCCCAGCACATCCAGGAGGATCAGCAGCACTGGCTCCACAGTCCTGGCTGAGCCCATGATGGTCTTCCACATGGCCATGGCAGCTCTGTGGGGTTAGAGCTCTGTCTCAGGGCGGGTCTCAGACACAGCACCGTGGCCTGGGCATCCCTAGGGGCCCGGGCTGACCGCCGGCTCTGCCTCTGCCCACTGGCCCTCACCAGCGGCACCCGGGCAGCCCAGCCCTGTGGGGACAGAGCCCTGAGGGGCGGCAAGGGAGCATGGCAGCAGGCTTGGCAGCTGACGTGCCAGGGCTGGGAAAGCAGGGCCCTGGAACTCTCTGTTGGTCAGACACCTGGGACAGGTTTTACAGGGTGATGGGCTGGGGAGCCCTGAGCCCTCTGGGCAGGTGGGCCCCATACCTGTCACAGGACGGGGCCACACGCAGGAGAGTCACGACTGTGTCACCTGGGTGTTCTTTGGTGACACTCAGCAGGGTCTTGTCCAGCCGGTGCTCAGCAGAAGCATTGGCCAGGAGCCATTGGTGAATGTACCTCACCGTGGCGGGCACCTGGAGAATACACAGGGAGGCTTGAAAATCTGCCAGAGGGAGCGAGGTCCCCAGCATCCCCAGAGAAGTGCTTCCCTTCCCAGCGCACTGCAATGGCCTCAAAGGCACCCAGGGACCAGCAGGCACAGCTTGGGAAGCCATGTGACTCATGGGGGAATTGAAGCCTGGCCAAAGGCTGCTTACTTGTTCTGGCCTGGAAACACCCCTCTCCATGAGCAAATCCAGCAGGGCGGCACTGGTCTCATGTCCCAGGAGCTCTGAGTGAGCTCTGAGCCCAGTGCCCGTGGTGCTGGTCTGTCCCTGCCGGACGCTGTGGAGGAACTTGCAAACGAGCTGTAGGAGAAGGGCAAGAAGCCGGGGATGTTGCATGGACTGCTCTACACACGGTGCTCGGCTGAGCAGGGACAGCAGGCCCAGCCCAGGTGGGGATGGCTGCAGGTACCTGAGCTGTGCTGCGGAAGCGGCCACGGCTGGATTCCTGCTCTCGTGTGCACTCCAGGGCTGCATCTGGCAAAGAGTGAGCGCAGCCAGAGCTGAGGGGCTGCAGGAGAGGCCGGAGAACACAGCCCAGCCCTGCGCTTCCCAGGCAGGGAGAGCCCCGGGATGCCCCAGAAGGATGGAGCATGGCCACTGCGGGGTGTGTGCCTGGCCCCTCTTCCGTCCTCTCTGTGGGCATGTCCCCAGGGAATGGGATGGCATGGGATGGGGCCAAGTTGGCTGCAGGCTCCAGCTCTGCTGCCCAGATCTGCCACTCACCCTCCTGTGGTGGATGGAAGGGCACCACCTCTTCAGTCTCCTGTGCTGGGGCAGCTCCAGGGCCTTCTTCCTCCTCCACCTCCCCCAGCCAGGCCAGCTTGGGAACTCTCGGGGGTCTCTGCTCCATGCCACTGACTGGAGATATGTCAGGAGAGATGTCCTGGAAAAGCTCCAGGGCACCAAGTCCCATGCACTGCCCTTGAGGGCAGCTGCAGAACAGAAGCCTCGGAAGGCCACTGGTCAGCGAGTCCTGTATTCAGGCCTCAAGCTCAGCCTCAGGAACAAGGCTGCAGAAAAGCTCCAGGTCAGACAGGATCGAGTGCGCTGTGCGGGGGCTCCTCACGGCACTGCTCTGTCCCGTTCTGAGCCGTTGGGTGTTCCGAGCACCCGGGCAAGCTTCTATTTCCCACGCGTCACAAAGGGCCCTTGGACACCGGCTTCCGTCCCGTGCCATGGTGACCGTGCTGCAGCGTGCCACCCAGGGCCCTTGCACACGCTGCCACCTGCCCTGGGGCTGCCCCCAGCCCGCCCAAAGTGGCCCAGGTTGGAAGGAATCCCTGGCCCCAGGGGTCTAAGACAGCCCGACAGGATCTTTAGGAAGGGCTCAGACCATCAGCAAACACTGCCATGCTCTGCGGGCTCGGTCCTATTCCCATAGCTTTACCTGAGAGCATTTTAATTTCTAAATTATAATCATTTGAAGGGAGGGGATTTACATTTTCTATTTCAGAGATGGCTTCTGCCTTCCTTAGCAGACACCTGTCTTTTCAAACCAAGACAATTGTTTCTCATTTTGCTGGGGAGCCCCGTTTTACACCGGGGACCTGGAGAACCATTCCCAGCAATTTGGAAAATCCTAGGTGCTCCATCCACCCATAGATGACATCTCCAAATTTGCCCCGAAAGTGGGTCCAGCTTTTATAGGCCAAAAGGAGCAAGTTCAAGTGACTTGATGCTATTTTCAGCCCAGAAAGCCCTGCAGCTGATGGCACACTTCACAATCAGCAGGGACACAGCTAGGCCAAAGGCCAGACCTCTGCTGGGAGGCTTTCTCCTCAAACACCTTTCAAACAAACCTCTGTTCAAGTCAGTTGGGAAAGTTTCTTCAAATGATACATTTCTGGCACATAACTACACAGGGTTATGTGAAAGATTCTAAAGCAGCTGCTTTGGAGTCAAAGAGCCAGCATTACAAGTCCTTGTCATCTGTTTGTCACTAATTCACACTTTGGGAGATTTGAAGGAGTTAGGAAGGAGCCAGAGAGCGGACCTCTGAGTTTTTTAGATGATGCCATTTCTTTTCCTTATCTTCTGCATAGACAGGAAGGGTGAGTTTGGCTCCCATCTCCACTGCACGGCTCACTAGGACGCAAGACTTCTAGTTACAAGAGCTTTTAAGGATTTGTTGGCCAATAAGACACTGCTAACAAGAATATCTATGTTTTTCTTTCAGAGGTGAGACATCAGAAATAATGAAAATGTGTTGCATTTTAAACCAAAGAGGAAAAGAAACGAAAGCACTCACAGAGGATTTGGCAAAGCCAAGAGATGCCAGTGTGGCTAATCCTGTTGGCTGCTCAGTTATTGCAGACCTTTGCTACTTTGCCATTTGTCGTATTTGGAGGTTGTGCTCAGATAATTCAATGATGGGTACTAGAGAAATCTAAAAAACCATAGCTGATCAATGATGCAAAATATTACAACTTAGGAAAATGTAAATAGATTGTGAAGTATTTACATCAGGGTGATGACAGTTACCACACAGAGACCAAAAGAAGCCCTTTTAACAAAACTTCAATGATATCCTTGATCCTCAAGCCCTACTATCCATTTGTTTGGCTGATGTAGGATAATGTAAAAATACTGTTCAATACCTTGTATTGCTTATACTTTCCAACACTTCTGATGTGTTTTCTAAAAGCTGTGAGTATTTTTTAGTTTGAAAAAAAATCTATTTTGGTAGTTACATTGCAGTTCTGTCTTTTCCTTTTGGTACTCAGCTGAAAAAATAAAGGAAAAAAAAGAGCAGAAAAAGTTGCTGAGGTGGACAGTAGATCACAAGGAGCAAAATTACAGGAGACAAGTGCATTAAAACTGCCACTGCTTAAGAGCATCTATCACAAAAAGCAGATGGGCTTGCACTGTCCCAACTCCATCATTTCAACTTTCCATGTTTTGTTTCTTACTTTGCAAAGCTGAGCTGAGCCATTTTTACCTAATATGAATAACAACTAGAAATACACACTTACAGTTCTCTTGTATTACTGCAACAGCACTAGGTACCCTTAGAATTTTTTTGGGCAAATGCAATGCTGTCCCTAAATTTAAACCGGATCAAGATATTATTTGTAGCTTATTCTTGAAAGTAATTTGTAGCAAAAGTAAAAAATTATTGCAGATGGTCAGTGACTGGACTGTTATGTGTATGGGATGCACAGGATGATTTAAGTGCTGCTTCATTCTGGGTGACTCCAGGCTTTGAAAAGAGTAATCCCACTTGGCATTTGGACTCCATTTGGTCTCAGGAATTATGGATCCAGAGTAACTTGTTAGAAGCTTGTGAAAAAATGTCTCTGAAGTTTACAGCAGAGCTGAAGTGTACAGAAGGATGAGAATTCAATGAATAATTCAATGAATACTAAGAATAAGTTTTAAAAGCATATCCAGTTATCCTACTGGCTATGTCCAGTGACTGTCCACTGCTACAGTACAGTGCACAATGTCACTGTAAAATTGTGAATATCATCTTCAGACCGATCTATTAAGACATTTTATTTCTGATCAGAGTTACTTTGTACAAATTACCAAGCTGTTTTGCCTTTTTGAGGCTCTTGGTTTTTTGTGTGAAGTATTTCCATGTATAATACAGGTGGCTCCTGTGTCTTGGTTTGGAAAGACAGGTGTTTGCTAAGGAAGGCAGAGCCTTTCTTGAAATGGAAAAATGCAAACCCCTTCCTTCAGAATTGTTATAAATTTAAATTAAGGGGGGCTCTCAGGTAAAACTATGGGAGCAGGAATAACAGTTCTTTATTAGGGAAGTGTTGGCGATGGAGAGAGATTGGGAGACTGACTTGGTGATCAGAATCCGATTTTATTGTGGGATAAAAGCACTTATATACTATTTTAGGGAGACTAGTAATGTCTACTACAATGATTAGGTTACAATTACCTACACAAACTTATGCATAAAACAACATCCCTTGCTTGCAGAGTTTAATGGGATTTTCTTTTTCCAGTAAACCCATCTGACTCAATCTTCTTGCAATCTAGGTGTAATTTTCAAAGTTCTGTTTGCTTTTGCCAAGGCATCCTGGTATCAAATCTCTTATGTTAACCAGGTCCAAAGTCCATCATCTGTCTTCTGTCCTCCAACATTCCAACATCTTAACACCTGAATTATATTACTGACTGATGGGAATGGTTTAGATTGTAACCTCTGTCATCAATGTACAGCTCAGATTCTTAAGGAAGCACCCTGAAGGAGATGATGCCTATTTGGAAAACGTGGGGGTTCCCAGGATGGGGCACCCCTGATCCAGGGCATCGAGGCACTGCCTGCAATCGTCCATAACCACCCCTAAGGAGCCTCCAGGGCTTCACCCTCCATGAGCTGCAGCAGACGTGTTGGGAAAGGTGACAAGAGCCCGTGGAATGGTCCTTGTTGCAGGCAGATTAGCCACTTGTAGCTCTTCAAGACTCCCTCCCGTGAAAAGTGAAAAAACTTAAACCATTCCTAAATGTGAAAAACACGTTCACTCTCCTGTGAAAATGTAAAAAGTTTAATAAAGGACAATGGGAGACCAGGACCATGGAGTAAAAGTTATTACAGCCGGTGCATGTTGGCACTCAGCCAGGAGCACCCTGTTACCTTCGGGGATCCCCCTGAAATACCTTTTCCATTACATCAGCCTGTTGAATATTCATGGACCCTCATGCATAGCAAACTTTTCCCCAAAGCAGTTTACATGTTTCAAGAACTGTTTCGCATGGCTCTTCCTTGGGTCTGCCTTTTTAGAGCATGCAGATTCCTTGGTTGTAGTTGTAATCCATTCTTATCACCTCCAGGTTTTGGGCCTTGGTCTACTCTGATTCTGAGAAATTTAGGTTTTGGGATTTTTAGTATGTTGTGGATGGAAGCAAGACGGATGGCACAGGTTGTCATCCTGGGTTTCTTCTTCATGCTTCTTCTTCCTTCTTCTTCATGGGTTTGGGTGGCTTTTTCTAATTGGGCAGAAATTCCACATTGCAAGCTCTTTGGGATCAGCTATTGGGTTAAAAGGGAAAATAATTAAGGTGTCCGTTCTTAATTGGATAGTTTAGTCTTAAAAGACCTTGGAACAAGATATTGTTAGCCATTTTGTGCCTTCTAATGAAAAGCTGCTGAACTCACATTAATGAGACTGTTTTACTGATAAGAAATAATAAACACTTGAGTCCAAAGATGAATTACTGCCTCAAGTCCCTTTAACCCAGAGCCAGTGAAACCGACGACTGGTACCCCCACACCTTGAGGTAGTGCCAAGGCAGAACTTGTTCATGCTCTTTTCTCCTGGTGATTTTCTAATCCCATCCAGACTCTGACGGCAAAGCTGTGCTGGTGACAAAATACTGACCTTGGAATCCTCGGGCACTTTCTGGGTGGGTGTTTGAATCTGCTTTTCCAGGGCCTTGGGCTGAGCAGGGTGAGGCCGAGGCCTGGGGCCCTCCAGCTGGCACCGGGCAGTCCCCGGGGCAGCGGCGAGGGGCGGCACTGAGGGGCGGCACAGGGTGCATTTCCCCCGAGCGGGCGGGCGGGCGGCAGGGAAAGGTGCCCTGGGCACAAGGGCAGGCACAAGGGCCCCGGCTCTCTGCAGGGCAGGCAGCCCATCGCCAATCGCTGCTCCCAGAGCTGCTGCCAGGGCCGTGTCTCCTCCCCACCGCTGACCCTGCACCTGCAGTGCTGCGTCCGGCTCTGCCGGGCTCCCTGGCACGGACGGCAAGGACGTGGACACGCTGCAGCAGGGCCCAGGAGGGACACCGAGATGGTGCGAGGGCTGCAGCTCCTCTCCTGCAAGGAAAAGCTGACACAGCTCGGCTTCTTCAGCCTGGGAAAGAGACCGAGCCCTGATCTAACTGTGCCCTTCCAGTACCTGAGGGCAACCTACAAGAAAGCTGGACAGGGACTTTGTACGAGGGCAGGCAAGGACAGGACAAGGGAGAATGGATCCAAATGTAGAGAGATTAGGTTTAGGTAAGGGATTCAGAAAAAAGACTCTCCTGGAACAGGCTGCCCAGAGAAGGTGTGCATGTCCCATCCCTGACAGTGTTCAAGGCAGGCTGCAGGGAGCTCTAGACAAGCCGGTCTGGTGCAAGGGGTCCCCAGCCACAGCAGGGGGGTTCCCAGCAGCCATGGGATCTTTTAGATCCCTTCCAAGCCAAAGCATGCCACAACTCCATGACTCTGGGATACTTCCCCTACTCATCCTCTGGCAGGAAAAGAAACTTGGCCCCAAGCTCCACACTGCAGACTATGTATTTTGGCAGCCTGCATCTGTGTCAACAGAGGATGAAAAGAGATGACATTAGCGACATGATTTCCCTTTTCTACTAGAAAATTTAATGCTCTGCTCCTCTCCACTTGTGCAAAATTGTCAGAAGAGGCAATTCTTCCCCATCAAATGCTTCGCCTCACACAAAGAAGAAAGAAGCCACAAGCCAACACTCTTCTTTATTGCTACATTGTTTTCTTTGGTTACTTCTCTAATAGGAATGACTTTGGGGTGTGATTTGTTTGTTTCTCTCTTTCGTTCCTTGGGGCGCGCGGCAGCTCCTCCGTTGGGTTCGCGGTGGCAACGGAGGAACGGCCGCGAGCTCCGGCGGCTCCGCAGCAGCAGCAGCAGCAGCAGCAGCAGCAGCAGCAGCAGCGGCGGCGGCGGCGGCAGTAGCGCTTCTCTCGATCGGTTTTCCGCTCGACTTTCCACTTGCTCCCCATCCCGTCCCGTCCCGTGCCGTCCGTGTTCCGCCTCTCCCAGGCCGGCTCATTCCACGTCCCGCAAGGCGCCCCTCGGCGGGGCCGCCCCGTGCCCGCCCCTGCCCGGCCCGCCGTGGTTCCGCCTCCGCCGGGCTCTCTCCGTACTGGCTGTGGCGCCGCTGGAAGAGCTGCTCGCTCTGCTGCTGGCGGAGCAGCACGGTCTTTTGGCTCCGCCTGGCGCGGGCTCTGGCCCAGCCGCGGCCGAGGCCCCGGCCCCGAAAGAAGCCCCTGCCGCGGTTCCGCCCGCTGCCGCCCCGCTGCCGCCCGGCTCCCGCCCTATGTCCGACAGCGTCGCCGGCAGCTTCCCCGCTCCGAGCTCCGCCTCTCGCCAGCTCGGCCGCCCGCCCCGAGCCGCCGCAGCCCGGGGCGGCTGGGCAAGCAGCAGCGCGCCGGGCGGGCGGGTGCCCCGAGCAGAAGAGCGGGAGCGCGGTGCTGCCCGCACGGGCGGAGAAGCCTCCCCTAGAGCAGCTCTACAGGGAGGGCTCGCTGCTGGGCAGCGGCGGCTTCGGCAGCGTTTACTCCGGGACCCGGCTCGCCGACGGCGCCCCGGTAAGAGACGGGGCCGGTCGGAGGGGGGCGGCGGGCGGCGGGCAGCGGCCGAGGAGCTCAGCCCGCCGCTCGCCTTGGCTCGCAGGTGGCCATCAAGCGAGTGTCCCGGGACCGCATCTCGGAGTGGGCGCGGCTGGTGAGTGAGCGGGGCCAGCGGGAGGAGCCGGCGGGGCGTGCCGGGCGGGGCGAAGGCGAGGCCCGGCAGGGCGGCAGCCGGAACACTGCGAGGGGAGCGAGCGTGGGGTGAGCGGGGTGGCGAGCAGTGGCAGGGTCGGGCAGGGGGTGCCCGAGGCGCGGCGCAGCATCGGCCCCGCTGACGGCATCGCGGTGCCCCCGCAGCAGAACGGCGCCCTTGTGCCCCTGGAGCTGGCGCTGCTGTGGATGGTGTCGTGGCCTGGCTTCCGCGGCGTCGTGCGGCTCCTGGACTGGTTCGAGGTGCCCGAGGGCTTCGCGCTGGTCATGGAGCGTCCGGAGCGCTGTCAGGACCTCTGGTACTTCCTGCACGAGCGGCGCTTCCTGACGGAGCCCATGGCGCGGGGGCTGTTCCGCCAGGTGCTGGAGGCCGTGCGGCACTGCAGCAGCCGCGGCGTCCTGCACCGCGACATCAAGGCCGAGAACGTCCTCGTGGACCTGGCCACAGGCGAGACGAAGCTCATCGACTTCGGGTGCGGCACGATCCTCCAGGACACGTTCTACACCCAGATGTCAAGTGAGCCCAAAGCCAGGGCCCAGCCAGGCAGTGGAGGTTCCCCCCTTTGCTGGTAGAGGGGGAAGAGGGAGGGAAGGAAGGAGGGGGAATTCTTCTTCTGCCAGCTGCAGCCAAGTTGCTTTTTGGCAGGGCAGGGGCTGGCTGTTGTGGAACGGGAGCTGGCTGGGAGGGAGGGTAGGAGGGAGGGAGGGAGCAGGAAATGCCTGATGAGCTGCGCCCGTGTCCCATAGGAACGCCGGAGTACAGCCCACCGGAGTGGATCCTCTTTGGCTGCTACCATGGCCAGCCAGCCACCATCTGGTCCCTGGGCATCCTGCTCTATGAGCTGGTCTGCGGGCACCTTCCTTTCCACACCAATGAGGACATCATCCGGGGCCAGCTTTGCTTCCCCGCCCGGGTGTCTCAAGGTGGGGATGCGCCCTCAAGGCACGAGGGGTAAGAACGGGGTTGGGAGGGGCAGCTGGCACAGAAGCGTCCTGCTCTTGCAGCTGGTGAGGAGGTGGATCTCCTGGGCTTAGCTGGAGGAGGTGGCACCTGTGCCTCTGTGCTGGTGTCCTCTGCAAGAGATGATAGATGGGAAGCTTTTGGCTGCAGCTCTGAGCACTCCTGGTGTGGCCTGAGCACTGTGGAATGTGGGAGAGCATGGACAGGAGCCTTTTCCCGCTGAGCAGCGGTTTCTGGTTTCTCTCCTCAGAGTGCCAGCACCTCATCAGGTGGTGTTTATGCATGGACCCCACCGACAGACCATCACTGGAGGACGTTTTTGAGCATTCTTGGCTGCAGGAGCCCTGTCTGGCCTAGGAGACAGCAGAGATGCATCCCTGTGCACAGTAGGATTCAGGAGCCCAGCAAGTATCAGCAGCACGCGTTCCGTGGCGCTGGAAGAAAAGCCCGGAGCGTTTCCCTGTAGCTGCGGCGCGGAGGAGAGAGCGCAGCCGAGGAGATGCTTCCGCTGGTCCCCGGCGAGCTGTGGAGGGAACAGCTCTGAGCTCCCCATCCTATTGGAGAAGTGGTGGCAGTGCAGTGAAGGTGCCATGGACTGGGACAGGGGAAACATTCCCTTGCATCTCAATGGCATTCTGGTGTCACCACAAGCCGAGGCACAGCCAGTGTGTTCTTCTGGAGGATGACGTGGAGCTGGGAACACCATCCTGGAGCAAGCTGCTGGCAGGGCAGAGCCAATGGGCTTTGGCTGCGGCCCCTACCTGGAGGACACGCTCTGCACCCCGATGAAATCAAGATGAGTCCCCAGCTGGCACAGGGGTGGGGGGATGCTGGTGCTTCCAGGCAGGGCAGGGCTCGGCCTGGCCACGTGCCAGAGGTAACCTGCTCGGCGGTGCTGGGGAATATTAATTTTTCTGCCAGCCCCTGAGCTGCTTTTTGGCAGGACAGTGGACGGATGTTGTGGAAGGGGAGCCGGCTGTTGGCCTTGCTGACAGCTTCTGCCAGCCAGCCTGGCAGGTGGTGAGGCGGGGGCAGCCAGCCAGACAAAAGCATCCATCCATGTGGATGGGGGGTGGTGGGGGGTGGAGGGGGGACAGGTTTTGAAGCCGTGCCCCAGCTGGTCTGCTTTGCAGGCCCTTGAGGAAGGGGTGCGTTTACACGTGGGAAAGGTGGGGATTTTCCCCACCCTTGGGCAGGTTTAATTCTTGCATGGAGCGGTCAGACCCTCCTCAGGCCTGTGAAACGGTGACAGGCTTTGTGGTTTTTCTTGTTTCCAGGCCTTGTTTTGAATTGACTTCCATGCAATTGTTCTCTGTTTTTCCCAGGAGGATACACCTGGTGCCCGGACCAGACGGGGAAGCGCCTGCAGCGTCTGTGGAGCACGTCCAGTGGCAGCACTACCCCAGGGGCCACGGTCTGCAGGGACAGCCCCTTCCAGAAGGATGAGGACCTGGTGCGTGATCGGCTCCTCTCCTGGCAGCAGCTCTCCAGAGGTGGGCACCCAGCTCCACAGCTCAGCTGGCAGAAGGGCTCCGGGCAGGCGGCAGCGGGCACACGGGCATCCCGCTCTTGCAGCTGCTGAGGAGTTGCTGTGCCATGATTAAGCAGAGGAGGTGGAACGTGGCCTGCCATGCTGCCCTTCAATAAACAGAGAATGGGTCGGGAGGTTTGGGCTCTGAGCACAGCCAGCAGCCTGGCCCGGGCACAGGCCATGGCAGGACAGGGGGACAGGAGCCTGCTGCGACTGACCGTGGCTCTCTGGTTTCTCTCTGCAGGCTGCCAGCACCTCATGCCATGGGAACGGCACCGCTCAGCCTGCCAGGCTGGGAGGGCTGGAGGGCAGCCCGTGTTAATTTACTGTCAAAGATAAATTATTTTGTTTTTGGTTTTTTGCTATCATCGTCATCGGAGCATTTCTTTCATCCTTTTCCAAGCTTTTGGCCTCCTGTGATAAATAGATATGATTTGTGCTAACAAAATCTGGTGGTTTATACCAGCTGGACTCTATTGTGGTCTATACCATGTTTTATTTCCTGCATAGGTAAAATACCATGTATCAAATTTGATCAAAAAGAGAAATGAGGGAGTGTGAAAACCTGGATTTGTGGGATGTAGAAGATACCAAAATTCAGTCTTTATTAAAAAGCATGAATTAATATTATCCAAAGAGAAGATGGGGGAAATTGTGATAAATGGATGTGGTTTGTGCTAACAAAATTGTAAATATATCAATATTTTGGGAAGAAAATTGAAAAGGTATATGTGATTCATGGTATGAAGCAGATGGGTTTCTTTGTAGATGATACATGTGGGAAACAGGATACAGGAGATTGGAATTGGCCTTGATGAACAAAAGTTAGGAAGACTCCCAAGTCAGAATTGGCATCAAGACGAAGTTAAGACAACTCCCAGGACAGGATTGGCCATGACATGAACAACGTTGGGACGATTCCAGACAGGGAGTCTAAAAGAGTGTTCTTATCTATAAAATAATAAGGTTTAATTGGAGCATAGTGCTTACTTACATAACACAGGACTTGGGGCACAGGCACAGCCTGCCAGGTTATTCAGAGGACAGTGAGGAAGACTGTCGGCCTTCCTCAAAGGAGAGTCCCAGAGAGCCAGAAGCCCCCTGAGCCACAGCGGGAGCATGCGCTGTGAGTGTGGTGATGTCGATTTCAAGAATCAGAAACAGGAGGAGATTTACAGGAAAATATTGATGAATATGTATTAGCCCACTGTACATAAGTTGTGTTTGGATCCTTTTGCCTTTTGCACGTCAGGCAGGGTGGGAAGCCCTCCCCGTACCCTGATTGAGCAGTTTTGGTTATGTGTCACAGTGAGGGAGGCTCGGTGACACCTCAATGTGAGAATCGGCAAGCTTCGTTTATTGATTAGAGCATCAGACATTTAAGCACAACATGTAATAAGCTCATGCATATTCTGTAAGCTAAGCAGTCTATTGATTATTCTTACTTCTTCATTCTTTACAACTTACATCTCCCTTTTCTCATGCTCTGCTCTCGGCTACATCATCCTGTTATCAGACTACAGCTATACCCAAGGCCACTGCGGCCTTGCAGGTGTAAGGCCTCAGCTTAGCTGGGCCAGTACTTTTCCAATTCTCAGCTATCCAGAGCATGTCTACGTGACCTTTGTCATGTAACCAATTCCCAACAAAAATGCTCCCTTAAAATCCCTCCAAATACCCCCAAACCTTCTCAGGATGGATTTGGAAGTAATTTTGGGTTAATTTCAGGTAATTTTGGGTTGATTCTGGGTGGATTTGGGGTCGTTTTGGTACCTCCTGGAAACAAAATTTGGTGTAGGATTCAAACCCAGCCAAAATTCCCCCAAATCTCAAAATCCCAAAAATTTCCCCCCAGCTGCCTGGTTGTGGGATCGATTTTTGGTGGATTTTGGGTTAATTTGGAGGAAATTTTGGGTGGTTTTAGTACCTTGTGGATGCCCAAGCGAGTGAAGAATTTAAACCCAGCCAAAGTCTGCTCAAATCCCTCAAAACTCCCCTCAAATTTCACCCAGAGCCCCTCAGGATGGGTTCTGAGGTAATTTTGGGTGGATTTTGGTTAATTTTGGGTCCTTTTTTGAAGCAGTGAGGGTGCAGGGCTTTGAGCGGGGCTGAGCAGCGGGACAGGAAGGGAGGGAGGGAGGGAGGAAGGGAGGGATGGAGGTGTGAACCTCCTCCGGGGATCCCCTGATGGGGACACCCCTAAAAAGTTCTGTGCCAGGATTGAGAAAAAAACGGGACCTTTGGTTTTTTCAGTCTTCAGGCTGTTGTTTATTTTTCTCTTACCAAAAGTTCAGCACGCTGTCTGCACACCAGACTTAGTGTACAAAGAGAAGGCACCAAAAGTCACAGGACACACAGGTTCAAGGTCTTTTAAAATCATTTTGCCCAATTAACTCTTAGAACACATTTTATTTCTACCTTTCTACCAGTAACTAATTCTCTGTTTACCACTCAGCATCTGCATTGCAGCTCTTTCCAACCAATCACCCTGTGCTCCCAACACAGCAGAAAATGGAGGAGATGAAGAACAAGAAGGAGATCAGGCAATGCCCAAAATCCTCCCTTCTATCCACCCTCAGACTAAAAACCCAAAGCTCTCAGTTTTTCCCCCTGTGATAAACTACACTAATCTCTATTTATCACACTCATAGATCCCAATTCTTCCCAAAGTCCTGGAAGCTTTCTGCATGGACAAAAGTTAAAAGCAGTGTTCTCTTGGGGAGAGAGAACACTGTCCTGTCCTTGGGGATCAGTCCTGTCCTTGGGGATCATGACTTCTCAGGACAGGCAGGGAGACATTCCCTGTGCCCTGGCTTCCAACAGCAGGGGGGAAGGGGATGTTGGGGACAGGAAAAGAAGGACTTGGGCAGGAAAAAGGGGAACCTTAAACAGCGTGGTAAGCGCCATTTCTAGAAGGAGGGCCCGGGACAGCGCGGTCGTCACCTTCCCGGGTAGGTGTGGATACACAATCCAGGTAAGATTTCCCATGGATCCGTCTGGGAAACATTAGGGAGCTGGAGATGAAGAATTCTGAACAACCTCGCAGGTGGTGTTTGTGACAATTGTTTTCCTCATGGATTGTACCCCAAGGGGTGTTTTCTTAATTAGCCAATCATGTGAAATGTAAAATAACCAATCAGGTCCACCTGTATTGGGATCGAGTACAAAAAAATGGGTTTCCTAATAAAGATGATTATTGGCCTTCTGAAGATGCATGGAGTGTGTCACTCATTTATCCGTGTCATTTCTGACTCAACAGTGACAGGCAGGGTAGGGGGGACATGGAAAGACGGGGAGGGGAAGGAGGACACAGGACGGAGAGAGGACAGCAGCGCTCCCATGTCACCTCTGGATGGATTCTGTCCCTTGTTCTGCCCTCAGGAAAAGAGAGACAGGGTGGCACAGAGTGTTGGGAAGGATGAAAGTTCAACAAGAAACTTTAACAGATATGTGTGCTTGGCAGAAAGATTTTTGAATGTAGAATCTGAAGAAGGAATAGAAATGAAAGCAAGTTTTGATATCGAAGAAAAGAATTGCTGAACCAGTCTCACTGGGATACTAAGAAGGCAAAGGGTGTGCTACTTACAAGGGGTTTTTATGGCTTAGAGCAAAGGATAAACCTACCTCAATCAGATGTTTTTACCAACTAAAAAGATTCCACAGGTAAACAAGTCAGCAAAGTTGCAAGTAGAAAAAAGGTCTCAGAATTTTCCACTGCAAGAAAACTGAAAAACAACTTCTAGCTTAAACTGTAAGGTACTAACTTTTAGTGACTGGAGAATAGTAATATGAACATGGTAATTACAGGAGTTATGATAGGCTATCGATAAAAGTAAAGGTGAAGATTGGTTCTACTGTACTAGGATGCTCAGCAAAGCAGTGTATATAATGCACTGTAACCAAAGCTAAAGGGTCTCCAGGCTTCTCTGCAGCTGGAGCTGACAGCTCCACATTTTCATTATTTCTGATGGCTCACCTCTGAAAGAAAAAGGCAGTAGCTGTTTTTGGCAGGGTAAGTTGCATTTGCAAATTGGCTCACCTCGTCGGCAGCATTTTTTCTTATCAAAGCTGCTCCTCAGCTTGAGTGGGGAGAAGGTGCAAAAGGATGAGAGAGGCTGGTGGAGCTCTGATGGTCTGAGGATGCAATGGTGCAAAGAGCTGGAAGGTGAAATACCTTTTCTTGAGTTCAGGGTCATTAGGGAAAGGGAGTGTGTGCCTGAAAGCTCCGTTCTGTCAGCCATATTCACCTAGTGAAAGGTTTTTTCCTGCACCTGTGTGTGTGGCCAATGCCAAGGGATGGCAGCTCTTTCTGTTGTGGGGGCATTGCAGCCTCCAACTGCAGAGTATGCAAACTGAGCTGCACTGAAATGTGTTCTCCAGGGCTCAGTTTGGGGGCTGGTCCTGGTTAACTTCTTTATTGATGATCTGGAGATGGAGATTGAGAGCACCCTCAGTAAATTTGCAGATGCCCAGTTGGGTGGGAGTGTGGATCTGCTGGAGGACGGGAAGGCTCTGCAGTGAGACTTGGACGGACTGGATCAATGGGCCAAGGGCAAGGGCTTGAGGTTCCACAAGGCCAAGTGCCACATCCTGCAGGTCACCAGCTGCCTCAGTGTGAGCCAGAGTGTGCCCAAGGGGGCAAGAGGCCAATGGCACCTGGCCTGGATCAGCAGCAGTGTGGGCAGCGGGACCAGGGCAGTGCCTGCCCCTCTGTGCTGGGGCACTGCTGAGGCCAAAGCTCGAGTGCTGTGTCAGCTCTGGCACCTCGGGAAAAAGGACATTGAGGGGCTGAGTGTGTCCAGAGAAGGGCAGCAAGGCTCACAAAGTCTCTAGAAAACATGCCCCATGAGGAGTAGCTGAGGGAGCTGGGTTTGTTCAGTCTGGAGAAGAGGCTCAGGAGGGACCTCCCCGCTCTCTCCAACTCCCTGACAGGAGCGTGCACTGAGGGGGGGCTGCTCTCTTCTGCTGGGCCTGCACTGAGAGCCTGAGGAAGTGGCCTCACGTTCAGGTTAGACTTTAGAAAAAAAATTTCACTGCTCAGGTGTTCAGGCCTGGGAACAGGTTGGTCAGAGAGGTGGTGCAGCTGCCATCCCTGGAGGTGTTAAAGAGGCCTCTGGATCTGACACTGGCAAATGGTTTAGTGGTTTAGGGTTTGCAGTGTCAGTGCTGGGCTAACGCTGAACTGATGGTCTTCAAGATCTCTTTCACCTCTGACGGTTCTACAATTCCAAGCGCTTCCCGCCTGGCCGAGGAGAAGGCTCAGGGCTGTCCTGAGTCCGAGGGCGGCCGTGCCCTGAGGCGCTGGGGCGGCGCTGCGGCTGCGGCGCCTCCTGAGGGGCCGGGCCGGGCTCTGCCCTCAGCTCCGCGAGATCCCAGCCACAGGCCGGCGGGGCCACTGCTGTCCTTCAGCCCTCAGATCCCACCCCTCAGCCCGGTGATCCCACCCCTCAGCCCGGCGATCCCACCCCTCAGCCCGGGGATCCCACCCCTCAGCCCGCAGATCCCACCCCTCAGCCCGCAGATCCCACCCCTCAGCCCGCAGATCCCACCCCTCAGCCCGGCGATCCCACTCCTCAGCCCGCAGATCCCACCCCTCAGCCGGACAGCGCTCGGCAGCGGGCACCCGTCTCGCCTCGGGGTTTGCCCGGAGCCACCTGCGCCGCTGGATCACAGGTACCCGAGCCGTGCCCCATTTTCCCCCCTCGGGACTCCCCAGCCTTCCCACAGAAGAATGCAGCTGCTGTTTCTCTTTAAACTGTTGCCTTCCAACCCCCGCTCCCCCCCTTATTTTAAACATGTATATGTTCTTTCCCTTTTATATTTGGGCTGATCTGGAGTGCTTGCTAAGGCTTCAGAGGGGAGCTCTGATAAGGAGCTGTAAATCGCACACGGCCCATCTGAGGGAGGAGGGTGCGAGGGAGCTGAAATAGGCCAGGACAGCCCCAAGTCCTGTTCCACAGCGCAGCGTCCTCACGGCCTCAGCTGCTGCTGTGGGGTTTGGTTTCCACAGGACGCCAACAACCCGCACTTCTCCCCTCTGGCCTTTGCTCCCTGGGTTTCGAAGGATAAGTCCTGCCCAGGCTGGCTGGTCTACTGACCGTGCCAGCCATGTGCTCTGGTGCTGCTGAGCACACACGTTGACAGATCTGCACTTCTCCAGGAGTGGTTTCTGGGGTTTGAAGCAATGTTACTGGGTTATTTTCCATAACTGATGGAGAAGAGTTTTAGATGCAACATTTGCCAGCTGTTTGTTGAAGCAAATCTAGTTGTCTTTCCACCTTGCTCTGTGATGCAACAACCGAGGTGAGCTATTTGCATCTAATTAATGTAGGTTGGCTTATCAATACTATTTTGCGTACCTCCTGTAGGTTGCAAAAGTCAAAAAGATGCAGGTAAAGGTCAAGATGTGTCCTTGTACACATCCAGTTTTAAACCCCTTGTGCATCTTATATTGCATAATTGTATAAACATGTATTAAACGAAACTCTTCTGAAAACCAATTAGCTCCAGAGCAAACTCATTTTTACAGCCTTCCTTTTGTTTGGGTGACTTGTGTTTTTTCTTAGGCTGGCAGGGTGGTGGCAGTAGGACAAAAAGAGGTGAGGAAGGCTGGCAAGCTTTTCCTTGTTGTGGCAGGGTTGGATTTGCAGGAAAATGAAATGCATGTCTGTTATCACTTCTGAAAGGCTGCAGGGAGATGACCTCTCTCAAATCTTGCTCTCTAAGGGAAGCAGCAAAGGAATGGGGGCAATCAGTAACTCCCAAGAGAAAGCAGGTCTGGCTGTCTTCATTAGGATGACAAGGATTCTGCTTTGAGCCTTTGCTCCACTTGGAGAAGGAAAATGAATCCATTCTTAAGCTGCATTTGTCACTGATTTCAAGTTTCTACCTGGAGCTAAGTAATTTTTGGAGAAATTGTAAGAGGTTACTGTGATGCTTGCATCAACCTTCTCTGTTTGGGACTTGGGGCATGTTTGAGGGAGCATCTTTGTGCCTCCAAAGCTGAATGTCACTCTGCTGCTCTGCTCTCAGAGGCTGCCCCGTGGGGTTTGTGAAGAAGCAGTGCTGTGGGGTTTTGTGGGTTGCATGGTTCATGTAATGTGGCAATGTCTTTGGGGAATTTCAATGGGTTCTCCCTGTAAGGAACATGTCTCTGTGCTCACTGCCCTTGGTTTGATCAGTGCTGCCAGAACAATGCCGATGGTTTGGTGGCTCCTTGAGCAGCAGGAGGCCGAGTGTTTTAGAGTGTCCATCCCCTAAGCAACATGACTTGGTCTTAGTGCCAGTTGTTGGCTGGTGGCAAAGGTGGCCACTCTTGTAAGGAAAGTTGGATCAGCTTTGTTGTGATCAGTGACATGGAGCAGGGGATGTTCTTTACTGACAGTGCCCCTCAGGGGCAACATGGAACGACCTGATTTCTGCAGAATGTCCACTCTCAAAAGGTCATCACCTGGGAGTTACAAATGCAGGGCTGTTATAAAAGACTGTCTTTCCAAAGGAAAACTTTGCCATACAAGAATACATTCAACTCTGTGTGTGTGTGTGAGATGACAAAGTAAAAGCAGAAAACTGGGAAAAGTGCATTTTAGAAAAATGATGTCATTTCTACTGCATATATTATAAACACTGCTAATCTGAACAGAACTGAAAAAACTTTTTCCTTTCTGTTGTAGAACAAGAGCAGAGATTAAAAAACAATGAACACTCAAAAGGTGCAGATAAATCAGTGTGGTAAGATACCTATATAATTTGTCATTATAATCTGCATCAATTTCACAAAGTTTTAGTAGACTGTGATAGGCCTTTTGTGGGGTATTGAGCAGTTGGGAAAACATGCTTTTTCCTACTTGCCAAATTTTGGATACTATATTGGATATGCAAAGGGTAAATCCAATGCCAAACCTACACACATAGTAAAACACACCACCACAAAGTCCCTTTTTATGGTTTTTATTTGCTAATATTTATCCACATTTTTATTGTATTTTAACTTCTTTAAGAACCCTCAAACCTTGTAAGGGTTTACAGTAAACAATACATTCTGTCACTGTTAGAAATAATTATCAACTAAGTCTTTCAATGATACCCCAAAGACTAAGAAGCAGATTTTCCAAGTCTGTTTTCCCACCCAGGGTTGTGTGTAGGTGCCCAGAGAATATTTTGTGTTCTGTCTCCAACCACCTGACTGAGGGCTCTGCTGCTGTGCTGCATGGTTTCTGTCTCCTGTACCTCAGTACCATGGAGCAGCCTTGTGCTCTTGGACTCTTTCCTTACTATTCCACAGATTTTCAACTGCACTCTGAATTTTATTTGCACTCTGAATACTTTAATGGCTCTGTATTATTTACACTTAATGCACCTTGCAATTGTGAATTTAATATTTAGTAGTTTACATCAGACTTACTAAGAATTACTGGTAATGAAAGGCCAGAAATATTAAAAGGAGGCTGTTACTCTGCAAAGGAAATCATGCTCAAATAACAAAGGATGGACAGAAATATTTCTAGGTTTGTTGTTTGTGGCTGAATAGAAGTGATGTAGCTCCATTTTGGCTCACTTCCCCCCCTTTTTAAAAATACACCTACATACTACATTTTGACAGGTTTATTCTAATACTGACTAGATTAATAGATAGAAAAGATAACAATTTTAATGAAGGTTTTTGTGTTTGCTCTTAGATATGAAAACAGATCTGAACTTACTGCTGGAATGCCTTAAATCTCAGTTGGACTGCCCTCTGACTCAGCAGGAGGCTGTGGTCACTGTCTATTCCATTTGCCAACAAAACAGTAAGAAAGGCTTTTCCTTAGAAACAATGCAGGCATTTATGTTCACCATATATTCCAAGAAACTGGTGTGCACTGTAAAAATGTCTAAAGGACATAAGGCTTGAGATGTTGGAAAATCTTAGAAGCCTTTCATTTTGCAGAGAAACAGAAGCAAAAGTTTCTGTTCTTTTTTCCTCTTGTAGGTGAAGCGAGTGAATACTTTGGAGAAATTGGTGGTTTGATGTTTAAAAATGACCTTGCCAAGTCGAGTGCTCGTTGCATTGTAGAGGAAGCAGCTTTATTTACATTGGGGATTATTCTAGAGAGTAATGGCAATAAAAATAACACTGTTTGAATTTCTGAGTGCACTATGACCCCCTGTCATTACTTGTGCTCCTGCTTTGTCTCCATTTTCTTTTGGTCACACAAAATGAGACTGCAGGATTGTCAGTTGGAGCAAGGGCAGGGAAGGTGCCCCAGTTGCCCTGTCCATCCCCGGATTTGATCTGTGCCTTGCTGACTTGTGCACACAGGGTGTCTTTAGGTTACCAGACAGCTGCACTCCCCCTCTCCCTCAGCAGCAAGTGTTCAGTGACTGCTGGATTGTTCCAAAGCTTGCCAGGGTCCTGCTTGGTGTAGAACTCACTGCAGGGGGAAGCCCTCAGGCACTTCATAGTCCTGCCCTGTCTCTGCTCCCCACATACTGGCTACAACTGAAACTTAATAATTCAGGATGCTGAGTAGCTTACTTTAGGACTTAATGGTTTTCACTTTTTGTTTTCAGTGTCTTGTCAACAGACTTTGTGTACTTCTGCATTGCTTGAAGAACTCATTTTATTTTGAATTAAAAAGGATTCTGATGTGAACTTGAAAAGAATGTCTTTTTCTGTCATCTTAGTACTGGTGTCAAATAATGGTAATTGTTTTTTTTTTCTGTGTTACAACAACACTCCTTTTCTGTTTGGCAATCTGCAGTCCGAAATTTGGAACATGCAATAAGCAATGTTTTGATGAAGTGAATTTATAAAGATGAATGTTTGCATGTAACCGAACCTGAATTGTCGAAGTAGGCCGTTGCTCACTGGGATTTCCTTAAACAGCAGAACGTGGTTTAGTTCAAAAAAGAGAGTTTGCAAATGCAAACCCGTAGTTTCTGAGAGTGTCTAGAAAGAGAGAGACATAGAAAGGTTATTTACCAATATGTTGATATGATTTTATATTTCCTTCTGGGGAGGATATGTGCTCAGGAAAGGGAATGTATGTTGCAAATTCAACTTGCTTTTGAGATTTTGTCTGCGGTTGCATTTGTCTCTGGAGTCTTGTGTGTGTTCTCTTATAGAAAATGGGCAAACCCATGTCAGAGACACAGGCTGCATCAGCCTGCTGCTGCAGTTGTTCAGGTGAACAGGGTTGCAATTCAAACAGACAAATAGTAGGCTGGTTTGCAGCTATGTTTCCTTGACTATCTGTGTCATGGTCTGAGCCTGGTGAAATGCCAGTGCTTCCATGAGAAAACCTCTTTTCCTGGTATGTACTGTGAGATGTGATCAGAGACGGAGCAGAGCAGGCTCCAACTTACGATTGAAAGGAAAAAAACTTTATTAACATAAAACTACAGGGAAAAAACACACAGAACACAGTATGAAAACCTTCCAAATTTCCTCCTCCTCCCCCCATCAAATTTCCTAATTCCGTTTCCACCCTTTGGATAATCAATTCTCAATTCTTCGAGAAGACAGGAGTCCCTCTTGCACCACAGATGTCACCCAGGAAACAGTCGAAACTTCTCATGTTTCTGTGTCACGTGTGGCACCGCCCGGAGAACATTTTGCCATCGTGACCTCTTCCTTCCATGTCCAGTGCTCTCACCACTGCACATGGACCAGAGCTGCTTCTAGGGTTTTTTCCCTTTAAGGATGCTTTGTCCAGTTCCAAAAAAAGAGCACAGTCCCTCTCCTTTTGGGACACCTGTCCCCCCCATGTTTCACCCCCTGGGGCTGAGGGGTCTCTCGAACAGAGATCATCTTCCTCTTCTTCTTCTTCGAAGACGGAGGGCATCACCACCATTCTCCTCCACCCTTCGTCTCTGTTCACACACTCTCACATCACCGCACTCTCCTGGCTCTGAGCCATTGCCTCCCCCTAGATGCAGTCTCTGTGTCACAGGAACTCAAGGGTTCTGTCCATAGCTATCCAAGAAAAGTCCAGCCGAAAGCCACTCCATCATCTCCTCCCACCTAGAATTCTTCTCAACTTCTCTCAATCTCACCAACTCCAGGAGGAATCAGCATTTGCAAGGTTTCCATCATCCCAAGAAGGGTTAAAAGTCCCAGGCTCTGCTGGTTTGGTTCATGAACTCCCATGGCTGGCTGCCCTGCTGGGCACCCCCCCCTTCTCCTTCACTCCAGCCGCGCTATCACAGGCACAGTCTGCTCTCTCTCTCTCTCCCTCCGGGAGGGGAATGGGGGATGGCTGCCCGAAGCCCTTGCAGTGCAATGCTCCTCGACCCTTCGGCCCAGGCCTGGCCTACCTCCCTCCAGCCACATGGCTCCCTTCCCCCCCCTGCCCAGCCCAGAGCTTGACAGGGGAGAGGTCTCTTCTGGTCCAGGGCTGGAACTCAAAAGGAACTTCCAGTGGGAGTTCACAGCTTTTAACCCCCTGTGTTCTCAGAGGCGTATCCATGCCCTCAGTGGACAAACCAGGTGCCAGTATTAAAATCTGGACACCGATTGGCGTGACCACACCATCCCAAAAAAAACCCCATTTCCCCTCAAACCACGACACTCTGCCACCAGCACACCCCAAACACAGGCAGAGGAAGAAGCAGCAGGGGCTGTTTTGCGGCCATGCCCAAGAGAAACTGGAAGGGTGCCCTCCCTCTGGTCTCACTTGGTTGGCTTTCTGACTGGCTCTGAGCCTGGGGCTGCCATTCCTCACTTGTGGGGACCAGAACCACACTTGGGATCCCAGCACTGCCTGACAGCGCTCCGGGCACTGGCGTGGTCGCGCCTCCAAGTCTCAGGCACCGTGCTGCAGCTTCATTTGTCCTTAGGCACACCCAAAGCTCTCTGTTAAGCCCAGATGGTCTCTGGTTCTGCCCTCTTCCTGATCCTGTGCAGGGATGGAGCACTGCTGTGCTTTCAGGAAGCTGTTCTTGAAACCTTCCAGCATTCAAAGCTCCTTTGCTTTCCATGGATGCTTGCCATGGAATCCCTCACAGCTGGGTTCAGAGCATCCTCAGGTTTGCTCTTCCAATGTCCACGGGCTCCAGGGTGCTCAGCAAGATCTGTAACTCCACAGTGTTGTGGAACTGGACCTTCAGCACAGGGACCTTTCCAGCCTGATCTGCCCTTGTCCCTCTGTGTCTGTGCACAAAACACGGTGCGGAAGAGAATGGCAGGAGAGGCCTGTGTGTCCCAAGGCTCTGGATTTGCATCGCTCCAGCTCCACAGGGATGCAGGTAAAGCAAAGAAGCCAAACTGTTTATTAATGGAAGGCAAAGCAAAGGGATGAGCTGGGAGGGAAGAAAGGGGATGGGCAGGTTCTGAGGGCTGGAGGGAGGGAGCTGTCAACAGCAAGAGAGAAGGCAGGAGCTATGGGAGCTTCCCACAGGCTCAGCTGTGCCAGTCATCAGCTGTGCCTGGAGCTCCAGCTGATCTCCTCTGGTCTCCAGGTGGTGTCACCTTCCAAGGGATCTGGAGGTCTTAAAGAGACACTGGTTCTTCTGAGCCAGCAGATGAAAGTAGTTCTGCATCTCTTCCCTCGAATATCACCTGAACAAATATGCTTATGCAGGAGGGGCTGTTGTCTTCACTCAGGCCTTGAAGGGCTGAAAGAGAGAGGAATAGAGCCACAGTCAGAACCTGGATATGCAGGAATCCAAGGAGACCTTTCTGCCAGAGCCATCCCACCCAGCTCTTGCCATGGCCAAAAGAGAGGAGGGGGATCAGCTGCAAGGTGCAGGCCATGAATCCCCCTGCCTGCATCCCTGAAATCTCTTGTGCTATGCCCACCTCATCCACACAAGGAGCGAAGCCCACCACAGCTGGGGCAGGGATTGCAGCTCCCTGCCCAGGGATTGCAGCTCACCCAGCCAGCCCCTGCTGACAGCCTGCTGCCCTCACTCACCCTCACAGAGGGCCTGGAGCTCTTCCTTCTGCTCCATCAGGAGCAGCCTGGCCATCCCTGAGAACACAGGCTAACCATAACTAAGGCTGCTGTGGCTATTATCCAGTTTGCTTTATGGCCTAATAAGGTGAGGAATTAATGGATTTTTAACTTCCTCTGGAAGGCAGGCACATGAATTCAGAGCTATCAGACAGTAAGTTTATGGTTTTGGGTTACTTTAATAATGGTACTTACTGTGAGGAAATGACACTGGGGGAAATTTTCTCCCAGCCCTTCACCCAGCTCTTTCGGTCTGCCCCACCGGTTTCAAAGGGTTCAGATCCACTCTAAATGCTAAAGATACCATACAGTGGTTGGTGTTGCTGATAGGCCTGTTCTATTTAGCATTCAGAGATAAAGGAAGATTAACCTGGATAACCACTCTGACACCTACCCCAGAGCCTAGGGATGCTGCTGCCCCAGAGCCTGCCCCTGCCCCAGAGCCCATCTCAGAAATGAACCACCCAGGGTGGGTGGGGGTTTCTAGTGAAAGAGATGGGCCAGATGCTGAAGGAGTACATTTCCCCAGCTGGTGAAAAACCCTGCCATGCCACAAAGAGGGAGAGTCTGATGGTGCAGCAGTGGAACCCACAGATGTTACAACAGTCCAGGTTCCAGCTGAACTGCAAAGGCAATCACAGCCAGCAGCAGTTGCCCCAGTGGAAATAAGGAGATCTAAGATGAAGCCAGAGCAGCCAGATGAGCATAAGAAAGGAGGGCCCTCACAACCTGCAGGAGAGACAAGAGTTGAGATCATCACTGAGTCCCTGATGTACAAAAGTCTCTGCAGTCTGCACAAAGACATTGTACAACAGGGATGTGAGTTTTATACAACCTGGCTACTTTGGGTCTCGGACCTTATGGGTACAGGTGTACAACTGGATGGTGGCGAGGCAAGGAATTTGGGACCCTTGACCCAGGACTCAGGTACAAATCATATTTTTGTAAGGGAGTCAGGCTCTCTTTCCCTCTGGGAGTGGATTTAAAGAGTGTCAGAGAGAGGTTTGTCCACAGGGAGAGAATGCAGGACCATCACCATAGAATGTGCTGGAAGACCCTCTGAGAGGGGAGGAAGGGATCCAACAGCTGAGAGAAGTGGCAGTATTGGAGGTACTCTTTGGGAGGGATAGACAGCATGATAATGACTCCGACATGGTCAGGTGCACAGGGCAAATGCTGTGGAGTCTGGCAAATCTGGGGCCATCTCAATACATCACCTTCATTGAAACAATTAATGCCAATACCAAGCGAGAGACAGTGGGCTTAGAACAAGCTTAGAAATTATGAAAGTATGATCAATGGATCATTGATGATTTGATCCATGATCAATGGATCAAGGCTCATGTCTCTGCCATGGTTCAAGAACTCAGAGTGGAGATGAAGGAGGAGATGAGGAGGAACAGTTCCCACATTGCAGCAGTGCCAGTCACAAGCCCCAAAGTCAGATCCCAACGTCCCCCAGCCAGAGAGAGAGGAGACACCCCACGGGCTGACCTGTGATTCTTTCTGCGGGATCATGGGGCAGGCATGGGAAGGTGGGATGGAAAACCTACTTCTGTCCTGGCAGCACGGGTGTGTGAACTCAAGAAGGGAAACGCTAATCAAGGGAACTCCAGTAAAGTGAAGGTAGCCTCAGCCTTCCATGACCGGGCTGCTGAGTATGATCTGTCACATCCCCTTGAAGGAACCTCTACCATCTATGCCCAAGAAAGAAATAATACCCAGGGTTAGAGGGGCCCTCCTCTAGCCAAGGAGAGGCATGGGAAAACCGATCTTCTGAACGGTGTGGATCCGATGGCCTGGCACATCAGAACCGCAAAAATACGATGCTTTAGATACTGGTGCGCAGTGTACCCTGATACCATCGAGATATGTGGGGACAGAACCTGTTTCCATTGCCAGGGTGACAGGGGGATCACAGCAATTGACCCTGTTGGAAGCTGAGGTGAGCCTGACTGGGAAAGAGTGGAAGAAACATCCTATTGTGACTGGCCCAGAGGCCCCGTGTGTTCTGGGCATGGACTTTCTCTGGAATGGCTATTACAAAGACCCAAAGAGACTTATGTGGGCTTTTGGCATAGCTGCTGTAGAGGCAGAAAACATTAACAGTTGAACACTTTTCCTGGACTGTCAGAAAACCCATCTGCACTAGAACTCCTGAAGGTGGAAAAGCAACAAGTGCCAACGGCCACCTGAACAGTGCACCGCCGGCAGTATCGGATGAATCAAGATGCTGTGATCCCCATCCACAAAATGTTTTGTGAGTTGGAGAGCCACAGGGTGGTCAGCAAAACCCACTCACTTTTTAACAGTCCCATCAGGCCTGTGCACAAGTCTGACAGAGAACGGAGATTGATTGTGGACTATTGTGCCTTGAATGAAGTGACTCCACCACTGAGCGCTGCTGTGCCGGACATGCTGGAACTCCAGTATGAGCTGGAGTCCAAGGCAGCAAAGTGGTACGCCACTATTTACATTTCCAATGTGTTTTTCTCCGTTCTTCTGGTAGCAGAACGCAGGCCTCAGTTTGCCTTCCCCTGGAGGGGCGTGCAGTACACCTGGAACCAACTGCCCCAGGGATGGAAGCGCAGCCCCACCATCTGCCATAGACTGATCCAGACTGCACTAGAAAAGGGTGAGGCTCCAGAACATCTGCAATACATTGATGACATCATTGTGTGGGGGAACACAGCAGTAGAAGAATTTAAGAAAGGAAAGAAAATCATCCAGATTCTGCTAGAAGCCAGTTGCGGCATCAAGAAGAGCAAAGTCAAGAGACCCTTCCCAAGAGATCCAGTTTCTGGGGGTGAAGTGGCAAGGCAGACGGTGTCAGATTCCCATTGAGGTCATCAACAAGATCACCGCAATGTCTCCACCAACTAGCAAGAAGGAAACCCAAGCTTTCCTGGGTGCAATAGGCTTTTGGAGAATGCAAATTCTCGAGTACAGTCAGATCGTGAGCCCTCTTTACCTGGTCACACACAAGAAGAACGAGTTCCACTGGGGCCCTGAATAGCAACAAGCCTTTGCCCAGATCAAACAGGAGATCGCTCATGCAGTAGCCCTTGGCCCAGTCAGGACGGGACCAGAGGTGAAGCACGTACTCTACTCTGCAGCTGGGAACAATGGTTTGTCCTGGAGCCTTTGGCAGAAGGTGCCTGGGGAGGCTCAAGGCTGACCACTGGGATTTTAGAGTCAAAGCTACAGAAGGTCCAAAGCCAACTACACTCCCACAGAGAAAGAAATCTTGGCTGGCTGTGAAGGAGTTCAAGCTGCATCAGAGGTGATTGGCACAGAAACACAACTCCTCCAGGCACCCCGACTACCAGTGTTGGGCTGGATGTTTAAGAGAAAGGTTCCCACTATCCACCACGCCACTGATGCTACATGGAGTAAATGGATTGCTCTGATCACACAGCGTGCCCATATTGGAAACCTGAATCACCCTGGGATTTTGGAGAGAATTACAAAGTGGCCGGAAGGTGAAAACTTTGGTCTCTCTGATGAAGAGGAACAAGAACCAGTGACACATGCTGAAGAAGCTCCACCATACAACCAACTGCCCCCAGAGGAAACATGCTACGCTCTTTTCACGGACAGTTCCTGTCGCATCGTAGGGATGAACCGGGAAGTGGAAAGCAGCCGTATGGAGCCCCACAGGACAGGTTGCAGAAGCTACCAAAGGAGAAGGTGGATCGAGCCAACTTGCTGAACTCAAAGCTGTTCAGCTGGCCATGGACATTGCTGAGAGAGAGAAATGGCCAAAGCTCTACCTTTACACTGATTCATGGATGGTAGTCAATGCTCTGTGGGGATGGCTGGAAAGGTGGAAAGCGGCCAATTGGCAGCGTAGGGGAAAACCAATCTGGGCTGCTGATGAATGGAAGGACATTGCCACTTGGTTGGAGAAACTACCTGTGAAGGTCCGCCATGTAGATTTCCATGTCCCCAAGATTTGGGCTAATGAGCAACACCAAAACAATAAACAGGGAGAGCAGGCAGCAAAAATAGAGGTGTCAAAGACAGACCTAGATTAGCAACACAAGGGGGAGCTGTTCATAGCTCGATGGGCCCATGATGCCTCCGGTCATAACAGCAGAGATGCACCTAGAGGTGGGCACGAGACCGAGGGGTGGATCTAACCATGGACAGTATTTCTCAGGTTATCCATGACTGTGGGACATGTGCTGAGGTCAAACAGGCCCAGCGGGTGAAGCCCCTGTGGTATGGTGGGTGGTGGTCCAAGTACAAGTATGGGGACGCCTGGCAGATTGACTACATCACACTGCCCCAGACACGCCAAGGCAAGTGCTACGTGCTGACCATGGTGGAAGCCACCACTGGGTGGTTGGAGACACACCCTGTGCCTCACGCCACTGCCCGGAAAACCACCTTGGGCCTGGAAAAGCAAATCCTGTGGAGACATGGAACCCCTGAGAAAACGGAGTCAAACAACAGGACCCATTTCAACAACAGCCTTATCAACACCTGGGCAAGGGAACCTGGTACTGAATGGATTTATCATATCCCCTATCATGCACCAGCTGCCAGGAGAGTTGAACGGTGCAATGGACTGCTTAGGACTACCCTGCAGGCTCTTGGGGGGAGAACTTTTAGAACTCGGGAAATGAACTTATTAAAAGTTGCCTGGATGGTCAACACATGAGGGTCCATCAGTCGAGCTGGCCCTGCCCAGTCTGAACCCTTGCACACAGTGGATGGAGATAAAGTCCCTGTTGAACACATGAAAGGTATTTTAGGAAAGACTGTTTGGATTACTCCCACCTCAGGCAAAGACAAACCCATCCATGGGATTGGTTTTGCTCAAGGACCTGGTTACACTTGGTGGTTAATGTAGAAAGATGGAGAAAACCGTTGTGTACCACAGGGAAACCTAGTCTTAAGAACTGAGAACTGTGTGTAAGGTTTCATTGTGATGCAGATAGAAATAGAATAATGGGTGGATAATGTCCTAGACTGCAAGGTAATGTGTGTTCTATTCCCATCTGTTAGAGGTAGGACAGTTATCTTTTGTAATTGGACAGTTTTTCTTTATCTCTTCCACGCCAATCCTCCCTCTGAGGAGACATCTACTATTAATGGGCTATTGAATATCACTGCATGACTGATAACAGTTACATCATCCCATTGTGAGATGCTCCACCCAGAGGGAGGAACCAAGCATTCCAACCTGGATAGAATCTGAGATTTTGGGACACCCCAACAGCGTTTCCACTTTATTCCCAGAGGAGCAGCAGGCTTTTCCACTGGATTCCCAGAGGAGGAGCAGCCTTTCCACTGGATTCCCAGAGGAGGAGCAGTCTTTTCCGCTGGATTCCCAGAGGAAGACCAGGCCCATCTACACCACCACTGGATCTTCAGAGGAGGACTACACCCTTCTACAGGATCACTGCTCCAACAGAACCACACCTGTCTGCAGGAAGACTGCAGGAGGACTGCAGCCACCATTTAAATTGCACTGCTACCAACACCCTGACCCACAGGGTGTCAGGTCGTATTCTGACACTGTCAGTGTTGTTTGGTTTTACTGCATTGTTTCTTTTATTTTTATTTTTTTCCTTAATAAAGAACTGTTATTCCTGCTCCCATATCTGTGCCTGAGAGCCCTCTCAATTTCAAAATGCTAACAATTCTGAGGGAGGGGATTTCATTTCCATTTCAGGGGTGGCTCCTGCCTTCATAAGCAGACACTGGTCTTTTCAAACCAAGGCAAGGGGAAAGGTTCAAAGCCTCAGTTTTAATTCCCATAAATGTTTGAAGGAGCAAATAAAATAGGAACTGGGGATATTCTGTTAGTTCCAGATGCAAGGTGAAATTTATTAGGATGGGATTGACAGGTGCAGTTTGACATTGTAGAGCTCCCAGAGAAAGAAAAAATGGTAGTTAAGCTTCTCCAGTTAAGGGAAGAAAATAAGGAAAAAATTCATGAGATTATGTGGCCAAAACTAAAAAACTGAGGTAAATTAAACATCAAACCTTTAGTAATAAAGATAGTTAATGAAAACCATCCAGTTTGGATACGACAATATCCAGTCTCTCTGGAGGGGAGATGAGGACTACGGCCGGTGATCCAGGACCTACTTGAGGACAGGACCTTAGAACCATGTATGTCCCCCCATAATACACCCATATTACCAGTAAAGAAGTCAGATGGGACTTGCAGGCTTGTCCAAGATTTGAGAGAAGTGAACAAAGAACAGTGAATCCATACCCACTTGTGCCTAATCCCTATATGCTACTGAGAAACATCCCAGTGGTTCAGTGTGATAGACCTAAAAGATGCGTTTTAGGTGTGCCCACTGGCAGAGAAAAGTGGGATATATTTGCCCTTGAATGGGAGGACCCTGATTCCAGGAGGAAGCAACAGCTTCGGTGGACTGGGTTACCCCAAGGGTTTTCCGAATCCCCAAATTTCTTTGGTCAAGCCCTAGGAGAAGGACTACAACTCTTCTCCATGAAATCTGAGATAAAGCTCATCCAATATGTAAATAATTTGCTTTTCTCAGGACAGGAAGAAAAAGAAGTTTGGGAATCCACCATAGTGTTGCTAAATTTTCTGTGGGACCAAGGACTTTGTGCATCTAAAAAGAAACTCCAATTTATAGAATGGGAAGTAAAATACCTAGGAGATGTGATTGGTCAAGGGAGCTGGTGGCTGAACCTGAACCCTGAGAGAATTATGGGCATAGTCTCACTCCCACGGCCAAAAACTAAGAGGGAAGTCAGGAGGCTTTTAGGCCTGTTGGGATATTGTAGGCTATGGATTGAAGGAGACACGCAGGACATCAAGTTCCTCTATGAAAAGTTAGTTGAAGAAGAGATTACATTGGAAAAAGGTGATGAACAAAAGTTTGAAGTTTTAAAGCAAAGATTAGTCAGTGCACCAGCACTGAGTCTTCCTGCCTTAGACAAAGCTTTTTATCTGTTTGTATATGTAGAAAGAGGGGTAGCACATGGAGTGCTAAGACTGAGGAGGATCCAGGAAACCAGTGGCCTTTTTATCAAAATTCCTAGGCCCTGTCAGCCAGGGGTGGCCAACCTGCATTCAGACAGTGGCAGCAACTGCCGTACTTGTAGAGGAAAGCAAAAAATTAACCTTGGGGGAAAATTGAAAGTATACACCCCTCACTCAGTTAGAAATAGCCTAAGCCAAAAGGCTGAGAAATGGCTCAGTGATTCCCAAATGCAAAACTATAAAGCCATCTTAATAAATAGTGATTTAGAGCTAATCGTGAGTAACCAACTCAACCCTGCCCAGTTCTTGTATGGAGAACCAGGTGAGGAACTAATACAAAATTGCCCAGAAGTTATTATCTATCAAACTGAAGTAAGAGAGGATCTAACAGATCAACCACTCCAATGTGGGAAAGGATTGTACATCAATGGATCTTCACAAGTAATAAAGGGGCACAGGGTATCGGGTATGCTCTAGTGCATGAAGGGTTGGTAGCCACAGAAAAGAGAAAGTTACCTTCCAACTGGTCAGCCGTAGCGTGTGAGCTATATGCCCTAAAGTGAGTGCTGGAAATATTAGCACAGAAAAAGGGAACCATATATACAGACTGAAAATACACTTTTGGAGGAATGCATACCTTTGGAAAAATTTGGGAAGGGAGGGAGCTATTAAATTCAAAGGGAAAGGGACTGATTTACAAAAAACCTTTTAAGAGGTATTAAAAATGTTACAACTGCCAGAAATAGCAGTGGTGTATGTTAAAGGACATCAAAAAGGGGTGGCTCAAGAAGCACAAAGGGACAATTTAGGAGATTTAGATGCTAAGAATGCAACTGAATCAAGGGCAGAAAAATTAATGATAGCATTAAGCCTCATGAGAGAAATGCAAGAAGTCCCCGTATTCAGTGGGACAGAAGAGGAAGAACTGCTTAAAATAGGAGCCAGGAAAGGTAACGAAGGGAAGTGGAGATTAGCAGATGGGAGGCAAGTGTTGAATAAGAAAATGCTAGAAGGCGTACATGGAACAACACATTGGGGTACACAAGTGCTAAGTGATCAATTTCTAAGGGATTGGGGCTGCATAGGAACTTTCGGAATAGCTAAACAAGTAACGGAATGGCATGTGATATGTCAACAGGTGATTAAGGAAATCATGAGGAAAACATTCAGAGGAGGGTAAGAACTAGCCTTAAGGTCCTTTCAAAACATCCAAGTCAACTTTACCAAGCTTCTCCAGGTACAATGGTGGAAGTTTTTGCTAGTGATAGTAGATCATGTGACTCCTTGGGTAGAAAGCCAATGCCAATGTTGTGAGTAAAACACTTCTAGAATCAATCATTCCCTGATATGGGATAGCAAACAGGATTGATTCAGACCGGGGAACTCATTCACATCTAAGATATTGCAGAAAGTTGTTTAGGCCCTGGGAGTAAACACTCCATGGCATCCACAGAGTTCCAGTCATGTTGTAAGGATGATTCAATCTATTAAAAGAGTTCTCGTTCAGCTGATGATTGAAACTCCAATGTCATGGATAAAATGTCTCCCTTTGGCCTTATTAAGAAGTAGGAACCAACCCCAGTCAGATCTGGGGATGTCACCCTATGAAATGATGTTTGGGTTGCCCTTTCTGACCTCACCCCAGAGGGTTGCCACCTCTGAGGAAGGGGAAGCCAATGCCAAGAAATAAGTTATGTCTATAGCACAAACCTTAGAAGGGCTAAGACATAAAGGGGCAATTCCTCAGACTGCCACCCTGGATTTCAGAATCCATAATAATAATCCTGGGGATTGGGTCATGATTAAGTCATGGAGAGATCAGCCTCTAACTCCTCAGTGGGAAGGTCCCGTTCAGGTACTGCTCACCACCGAATCGGCCGTGCGAACGGCAGAGCGGGGATGGACTCATGCCAACAGAGTCAAAGGCCCAGTAGAAGAACCCAAAGAGTGGACTATAACATCCAGGCCAGGTGAAACGAGATTGACTCTCAAGGAGAGACTGAAAGGCAACCAGAGAAACAGCAGGAAGCCCAAAAAGTAGAGTCAAGCTTCCACCAACCAACTCGAGAACTGTCTTCTGTTTTAATGGGTGAGAATTACCAGCACCTGTTGAGGGGAAGTACACGTGGGACTGTAAAAGGCAATGGGACAGCTTCTTCAAGAAAATAGGACAAAGGAAGGTGGACAAGACCAGGTTGGCCCCTTTGTTTGCTACCAAGAAGGCTCCATAGCCCTGCTGTGGGTAGCAACCCCGTAGGCATGGTAAGGTAGGGACAAAAGGCCATACCAGACCTCTGACATTCCTCAGCTGTCTTTTAATTCAACAGGGACTGGAGGGCAGGACCGAGTTGGGCTCTGTACTCACCCCTAAGATACACTGACTATGGGTAGCAGCCACATAGGCACGGTAGAGGGGAGTCAAAGCCATACTGGACCTCTGAGATGCCCTTTTCCCCATTCCAAATAAGTGTGTCTAAGGAAAGCCTGAGATTTTTTTCTCCTGTTCCCACTGTCCTTGCCCACATCAACAAATGCTGGTATGACTCATTCAAGAGAGAGAGACTAAGTTTTTACCTAATTTTTCAAGAAAAAAAATATTGAAAAAGAAAAGGGGGGTTTGTTATAGGTGAGTAATCCTATGGTTGACTCTCACAATTAAGGGGTGAATATTAAATTTATGTTAAGAGAAGTTCTGTAGATGTAGAGTTATCCTTTCCCTACCCCTTGCATTGTTATCACGGGATGGCCTCAGTAGTCTGGGAATTTGGGAGGGTTGGCTTGTTACTAAGGCATCACCTGACCTCCAATCAAGGTGTAAGAAAGGGATCTCCACCAGTGGACAGAGAAGAAGGAGTCGATTGACAAGACTTTGGGAGGGGCTTGAGGTATAAAAGACAGAACATCCATTTTGTTTTCCATTCAGCACGGGGAGACTGAATGCTTTGGTCCCGGTGCTGTGTTCTTTTCTTTTTTCAGTCTTCTGTTGTATTTTGATAAGATCTTAATAAACCATTTAAATTTTTGAAAGTAAAAATTGTTTCTCACATGGGGCAAGGCTGTCTACACTGGGTCAGCTGTCAAGGTAAAACTCTGACCTGGCCAGACCTCCTTCTGAGCAGCCCTGGATCAATATCAATCACAGAATACTGCATGCAATCACCTCTTGTATAATAAGAACAGCAATACAAGACACCCTTCAAGATAGGAATATGTTTCCTAGAAGCTCTTTGAACTATTTCTCCATAACTGTAAAAGGAAACCTTTCTGATGAACTGCACTAGAGCAGTGGGAAATCAAGGCAGAGCCATGGTTTGTCAGGACTTGCATGATCCTTATGAGCCCTGTGGTGCATTTGAAGCTGAGACCTTGAATATCAGGGCCTGAGAGAAGATTGCAAAAACCTTTCTAGGAATCAAAGTCAGAAGAAAACCACAAGGTGTCTCCAAGCATGAATGGGTCCCACTGAGGTCCATCCCCAAAAACGGCTTCTCATGGACTCCTTGGAGTACAAAATTGGAGGCCAGGATTCCACAAAAAACCTCTCAAAAATTCAGAATGGAAAAGAAACTCCAAAGTACTTTAAAACCTTGAGTATCTCAAAGCATTAATGAGCCCCACTGAGTGTCAATACAAAGCTCTCAAGGGACTAATTAAAGCAGATAATTGCAGGCTATGACTGCACAATCTTTCACATAGGGTCTGTATCAAAAGGGAAACACCAAGTACCTTAAAAAACTGAAGTACCCTAAGTATTATTGAGCCCCACTGAGTGTTGTTACAGACAAAGCCTCTCCAGGGACTAATTACAGCAGATAATTGGAGGCCGTGATTGCACAAACCTCTCAGAGACTCCAAGGCAAAAGCCAAACCCAAAGTCCTTTGAAAACCCTGCAGTCCCTGGGAGCATTCAGGAGCCCCCAGGGCCATTGCTGAGCAAGGCTCCCCAGGGACTCCTTCCAGCAGATCCTTGAGGCCACTGGGATGTGGGCTAGGGGGGGATGCTGAGGGCAGGACAAGGGGCTGACAGTGCCCAGCCTGGCTGGGGCTGTGCCAGGAGGCCCCAGTGCCTCAGGACAAGGTGTCTCCTCCCAGCCCTTGGTGGCACAGACCCTACTGTGCCCCAGGGCACCAAGACTTGGCTTCTCTTTGTCCCCACCTGTCATCACTGCCTCCAGTTCTCTGCTCTGCCTGGGGCCTGGGGACACTTTCTCTGTCGTGTCTCTCAGTGGGACCCATTAAAAGTCCAAGAAACTTTGGAGTGTGATTCTGACTTGGAGTTCCTGAGAGGTTTCTTCAGCTCCCTCTCAAGGGCTGATGTTAAGGGCCTGAGCACAAAGCCCCAGAGGGTCATTAAAGTCCTCGTGCTGTGTCTGTGCTGCTGAGCTGGGCTGGGCTCCTGGCACAGAGGCAGCTCCTGGTAACCAAGAAGAGCTTCAAAAGCACATTTCTCTTGATGAGCAGCTCTTCTGCCAGCCCAGCAGGGCTGGGGCACTGCCTGCAGCCACCCTGGGCACAGCACAGAGGCACAGAGAGCTTCAATCAGGCAGGGCTGGGAAGGTGCTGAGAAGTGCCTGGGGCACAATCCCTGCCAGCCCTTGGCACAGGAACCTCTGGCTGCAGGACAATGCAGCTGCAGCTCCTGCAGTGATCTCCTAAAGCTGGAACCTCCCAATGCCTGCAGACTCGGTGAGTACAACTCTGGGTATTTCTGGTGCAGGGGAGGTGAAATGCTCATGAAGCTCTGGCATGCTGCGGGGTTCTGGTCAGTCATAGAATATTACTAAGAGAAGGATTTTGGTAAAAAAGAGGAAATTTCGTAAGGCTTTATATTCAGTGGCATAATATTAGGGAATGGCAGGGAGAGGGGATAAATATTTAAGGTTCATTAGGAAGTAATAATGATGAATTTTGACAACAGCCTGAGAGATCTGAACTGTTACTTTTAGGGATCCATAGGTTCAAAGGAGATCCCTAATGTGTTTTCAGACACTCTTCCCTTGGACAGCACTAGCATCACTTTTGCTGGACCCATCGTCCTCAGTCTGAGCTGTCGCTTCTCCAAGCTGCAAACAGTACCTGCCCCAGCCAGTGCCCTGCAAACAGACAGGGTTCTCTAGGGCCAAGGAGAGTGCACAGAGATTTGGGGTCTGTGAGTGCTGGCACAGAGAGATCAGGCACAGGGAAACACCTGCAGGAGGTAAATCTTCAGGAAGCAGAGAGAAGATCAGGCAATGGGAGAAAACAAAAAACCCAGAGATGCTATAGCAGGGAGAGTTTAGAGATCTCCACAGGAACCCCTGCAGTGCAGCCCCTCCCTCTGAACAAGCCCCCTCCCTCCTGTCCCCCCAGCCAAGCCTCTGCCCTCAGGGCCAGGGCTCCAAGGTGTGCAGCCCCTCCTGTGCAGGCAGAGCTGCAGCAGAGCTGTGGGGCAGCTCTGCAGCCCCGGGCCCAGTTCCCTCTGCAGAGCACAGGGCTGGGAGCAGCTGCCCGGCCCTGGGGGCTCTGGCAGGGGGCACAGCTGGCTCAGGGTGATGCTGTCCCCAGTGCCCGGCTCTGGGCAATGCTGTCAGTGCAGCCAGGGAAGGAGCTGCATCTCCCTCAATCCAATGCCATCATAAGGGCACTTGGAAGTCTCCCTGAGATTTCAGTCCAAGCTTGAAGATTCAATCCACGGTGCAAACCTGTCCTAGAGCATCTCTGTGTTATAAGATACATGGGGAAAGGCAGAGGAGTTGTGACACTGAAAATGCTGCTGGGTTGGTGAAATGATCAAAGCGAGTCCTTGGCTACAAATGTGGATCTGGGCTGTGGTGGATTCTTCTGCTCTCAGTCGTACCTGGTGACATTTTAGATGAAGCATGGGAAGGTGATCAACCTCCACCTGAGAAAGGATAAAACATAGAAAAACTCTTAAGAGGTCAGAATGACAGACCATCTCCTCCACTCCCCACTCATCACTTTGCCTCACTGAACTTGCTCTGTTCTCCCTGAATGCAGCAGAAATGCTGAGGGTTTCTAATATCCAAGAACACCAGCAAAGATATGCGGGACCTCTAAAAAATGCCAGAACACTTGAACAACAAAGCATGTCCATCTGTGTTACACAGGAGGGGATATTGGAAATGGCTTTGATTTTGGTACAGCTATCTCCTCTAACACTTCACTGTACTTTTCTCCAAGAACAGGGCCCCATATGCAGCCCCAGCAAATGTCCAACAGCAGCTCCACCAGCCACTTCCTCCTGCTGGCGTTGGCAGACACGCGGCAGCTGCAGCTCCTGCACTTCTGCCTCTTGCTGGCCATCTCCCTGGCTGCCCTCCTGGGCAACGGCCTCATCATCAGCGCCGTAGCCTGCGGCCACCACCTGCACACGCCCATGTTCTTCTTCCTGCTCAACCTGGCCCTCACTGACCTGGGCTCCATCTGCACCACTGTCCCCAAAGCCATGCACAATTCCCTCTGGAACACCAGGACCATCTCCTACTCAGGATGTGCTGCACAGCTGGGTTTTTTTGCCTTTTTCATCTCAGCAGAGTTTTATTTGCTGACCATCATGTGCTACGACCGCTACGTGTCCATCTGCAAACCCCTGCACCACGGGACCCTCCTGGGCAGCAGAGCTTGTGTCCACATGGCAGCAGCTGCCTGGGCCAGTGCCTTTCTCATTGCTCTGCTGCACACAGCCAATACATTTTCCCTGCCACTGTGCCATGGCAATGCCCTGGGCCAATTCTTCTGTGAAATCCCTCAGATCCTCAAGCTCTCCTGCTTACATATCAACCTCAGGGAACTGGGGGTCATTGCAGTCAGTACCTGTTTGGTACTTGGCTGTTTTGTGTTCATTGTTTTCTCCTATGTGCAGATCTTCAGGGCTGTGCTGAGGATCCCGTCTGAGCAGGGACGGCACAAAGCCTTTTCCACCTGCCTCCCTCACTTGGCTGTTGTTTCCCTGTCTGTCAGCACTGCAGCCTTTGCTCATCTGAAGCCCCTCTCCATGTCCTCCCCATCCCTGGATCTGGCCCTGTCAGTTCTGTACTCAGTGGTGCCTCCAGCCCTGAACCCCCTCATCTACAGCCTGAGGAACCAGGAGCTCAAGGCTGCAGTGTGGAGACTGATGACTGGATGCTTTCAGAAACATTAAACTGCTGGCCAATTTCTGCCAATCACTTGTAAGAAAACTCATCTTTGATACTTTCTTTTAGTTTGCTTGTGAGGTCTTTTTCTGTTTGTTTTAGTTTTTTAGAACTGTCCACAAAAAAATGTCATGGTTTCTGTCATTACTCATTTGTTTCTCTCCACCTTTCCTCTGGTCACAGACTGTGTCAATGAGGGGCTGCACCCTCAGTGGCTTTAATGGAACTAAAGGATCTTCCAGCAAAGTTTTCTGCAGAGATGCCTTTTTGTTGTCTTCTCTGTAGCTGCAGCAGCAATGTCTATGTGCAGAGCTGGGGCAGATCAGTGCTGGCACAGCAGCTGTGCCCAGCAGCAGCAGAACTTGGTGTTGCCAGTGCTGCTCCCGTGGCCTTGCCCCGCTGCCCTGGTGGCCCTGGTGTTGCTGTAGGGCCTGAGTGCTCTCGGGGCTGGGCACAGCCCTGGGGGTGGCAGTGCCAGGGCTGCAGCAGGGACAGGCCATGGGCACTGCTGGGGCAGCGCTGACACCTCAGGCCAGGCCCTGGGGGCTCCAGGCTCCTTGCCCAGGCTCTCTCAAGAACACACCCTGGCCAATGCTGAGCACAGAAAACCCCCGTGAGCAGGCGCAGGGTGGCCATGGGCAGGCTGGGGGCAAACAGCATGGCTGGTGCTCTGCAAGGGCCCTGGGGGAGATGGGAAGGAGCAGCAGAGCAGGGGCTGATCCATCCCCAGTGCGCTGGACAGCCCAGGGCAGCGTCCCAGAGCGTCCTCATGGAGCTGCCAACAACATCCCCCCTCTGCAGCCCTGGCCTCTCCCCCAGCTCACACAGGTGCCCCATCCTTGCAGGCACAGACACGGCAGCACTGGCTCAGGAGCCCCTGTTTGCATTGCACAGAGCAGGGGGAGCACCCCCATGCTGTTGGTGTGGGGACATGAACCTGAGGGAGCACAAATGCCATCAGCCCCTGGGGCCAGCAAGGGCTGGGAATGGCAGGGAAATGACTCAGCTTTGTCCTGGCCTCTGCAGTCAGCCAGAAAGTTTGTTCCCATCAGCTGGGAGTTTCCTGTCCCACTGCAGACGCTGTTGCTCAGAGCCAGGGCTGCCTGGCAGCCACCCCCAAACTGCCCTGAGCATTTCCTCTGCTTCACCTTTGCTTTCTTTACTATTCCCAGGCACAAATTTCTTCCTCTTGCCCACCTCTGTTCCCTCCCCTGCAAACAGCCCATCCCTGTTTGCCCTTTCCTCTCTGGCCCCACTCCCCATTGCACTTCCTGCCTTGGCACCATGGGAACGTCCCTTGGGGAGCAGGATCATCCTACAAGTGCTGCAGGAATTGTCTGCAGGCTCCTGCAGTGCCTCCTGCTGCTCCCTTGCCAGATGTACCACAGGCCAGGGGGGCACATCTGGGCTGCTGTGTCTGCCTCTGGGGCTCCCTATTCTGGGCAATGAGGAGGGGCTGCAGAGGCTCTGCAGAACTGACAGGATGGGCTTTGGGCCTGGCAGGAGAAGCTGAGGGACCTGGGCTGCTGGAGCTTCTGAAGAGGAGGCCCAGGGCTCCTCCTGCAACTGCTCCAAGGGTGGTTTCAGAGAATCCCAGAATCAGCAAGGTTGGAAAAGACCTTGGAGATCATCAAGTCCAACCTGTGTCCTGCCACCACCTTGTCTCTCCTGAGCCTCCTCTTCTCCAGGATAAACAAGACCAGCTCCCTCAGTCACTCGTCCCAGGACTTGTATTCCAGACCCCTCCCCAGCCTTGCTGCCTTTCTCTGGACACACTCCAGCCCCTCCATGTCCTTCCTAAACTGTGGGGCCCAGAACTGAATACAGCACTTGAGGTGCTGCCCAACAAGTGCTGAGCACAGGGGAAAACCTGTTAAACCTCTCCTTGTTGGATTTGGTCCCTGGACCCAGCCTGCCCAGGTCCCTGTGCATATCTCACCTACCCGCTAGCAGATCAACACTCCCAGCCAACCTGGTGCCACCACGGTTCCATGAGGCCCCAGAGTGTCACAATGGTCTCCAGAATTCCATGAGGCCTCTTAGGGTCACAATGTCTCTTTTGGTTCCATGGGACACCTTGGGGTCATAAAGTCCTTGGATCCTTGGGGCCTGCAGTGTCATAACGGTGCCGTGGTCCCCCAAGGCCCTGCAGTGTCACAATGGATCCTTGGCTCCATGAGGTCTGGCAGTGCAGCAATGCTCTCCTTGGTTCCACAGTGTCACAATGGCCTCTTGGTCCCAAGGCCACCACGGTGTCAAACATGTTTCCTTCATTCCAGGAGGCCCTGAGGAGCAGCACTGGCCCTTGGTTCCATGGGCCCCTGCAGTGTCACAATGGCCCCATCATGACACCAGGTCCTGCTCTGTCACAATGCTCTGCATGGTTCCACAAGGCCCTGCAGGGTCACAGTGGCCTTTTGCTTCCATGAGGCCTCACAGTGCCACAATGAATTCCTTGCTGCTACCGGGTCACAAATTAGTCCTGGTGACACAAGATCCTGCAGTGTCCCCAGGGACCCTTGGTTCCATGGGGCACCACAGTTTCACAATTGTTCCCTCAGTTCCCAGAGTCGTGTAAATGGAGCAATGGCCCCTTCATTCCATTGTCCCCAGGCTCTCCCAAGGGTCTCCTTGGTTCTGCAGTGGCACAATGGCCCCTTGGTTCAACAGGGCCACACAGTGTCACAGTGGCCTCTGTGGTTGCACAAGGTCCCAGACTGTCACAATGGACTCTTGGCTTCCATTTAGCCCCTCAGTGTCACCATGGCCCCTTGGCTCTGTGCTGCCATGTCGTACACAGTGTCACCATGGTCCTCTTAGTGCCACCAGGCCCCGCAGTGTCACCATGGCCCCTTGCTTCCCCAGGGCCCTGCAGTGTCACAATCATCAGAGAATCAGCCAGGCTGGAAAAGAACTTGGAGAGCATCATGTCCATCCTGGGACCCAACACCACCTTGTCACCCAGACCATGGCACTGAGTGCCACATCCAGTCATTCCCTAAACACCTCCAGGGATGGTGACTCACCCACCCCCCTGGGCAGCCCATTCCAATGGCCAATCACCCTTTGTGAGAGGAATATTTCCTAATGTCAGCCTAAACATCCCCTGGTGCAGCTGAAGGCTGAGTCCTCTTGCCCTGTCCCTGTTCCCTGGGAAAAGATCCCGACCCCCACCTGGCTTCACACTCCTGTCAGGGAATTGTAGAGAGTGATGAGTTCTCCCCTGAGCTTCTTCTTCTCCAGGATAAACAACCCCAGCTCACTCAGGTGCTCCTCACAGGACTTTTGTTCCAGACCCATCACCAGCCTTGTTGCCCTTCTCTGGACACGCTCCAGACCCTCCATGTCCTTCAGCAACCGGCGGCCCAGGACTGGACACAGCACTCGAGGTGCTGCACAACCAGTGCCCAGCACAGGGGAAGAATCACTGCCGTGGTCCTGCTGGCCACACCATTCCTGATCCAGAGGAGTGCCAGCAGTTGGATGAGGGAAATGGTGGGGAGGGGGTGGGGACACAGTGGTATTGATTGTCATCCATGAAGGGTCTTGATTTTCATATCTATTCAGAGTGCATTATGAGGTGCAGGGAGTCAATATCAATTAGACATTGCTGATACCAAACTATAAACAGGAAAATAATACATGACAAAACACTCCTCTCTGTTTTTTTTTTTTTCAATATAGCAGATTAACTTTGAAAATGGTTCTGAAATTTGTCTAATTATCCCCAGAAGAATTTAATACAGAATATTCCTGGGGGCATTTTTTGTTCACATGTTTTGGAACAAATGTTTATGAGCGTTTTTCAGTGATATCCTGAACTGAAGAGCTCAAGAAAGAAGAGGCCTCTGGAGGAGAAAAATTCATCAGCAACCTCCCAGTGGCTGAGGATCCATCCCCATCAGAGCAGCAATGAACAGAAATGGGCACAGCTTTGGGGCTGCCCCAGCTTTGGCATGGGCCCTGGGCCTGGAGCAGGAGCAGCTCTGGAGGGCCCCAAGGCCGGGGCTCTTGTGCTGCCCTGGGCAGATGGGATGGCAGCAGGGGCTGCAGAGCTCTCAGCACCTCAGCCAGAGGGGAGCAGGGCACCCAGGGAGCCTCCTTGTGCCTTGGCCAAGCCCCTTCCCCCATGGCTGGGGCTGAGTCCTGAGGGAGCTGCAGCTGCTGCTGTGCCCTGGCCAGGGGCTGAGGCCGTGGGGCAGTGCCCAGAGCAGCCTGGCCTGAGCAGAGCTGTGGGGCCAGAGCCGGCTGGGCTGGGCTGGGGAGAGGCCCTTGGTGCTGCCCAGAGCTCAGGGCAGCTGGGAGAGCTTGCAGGGAGCTGGGCTGGGCTCAGAGAGCCTGGTACAGACACCATCAGTGTCCATCTCAGCCTGGCTGAGCGTGCAGGGGCAGGACTCAGGCCAGGCCTTGTGGGGCAGGGCCAGCGCCTGTGCAAGGCATTGAAAACAGGCAAGTGGCCCAGAGAGGAGGCTGCTCTGTGCCCTTGGGGGCATGGACAGAGAAGGGAGGAGGCCCAGGACATTTGTCAGAGCCAGCCTCTGTTGCCAGCCCTTGGCAGCCCTGACTGCTGAGCCCAGCTTTGCCCTGGGCTGAGTTTGGCTGTGGCCCAGCTCCATCCTCCTGCGGGGCTCAGGGCCTGTTCCCGGCCATGGCCAGCCCTGGCTGCCTCTCTGCTGGCCCAGAGGCCGGCAGAGCCCAGGGCAGGGCTGTCTGTGCAGGCCCACAGGTGCCACGGGCTCTGCAGGAGCTGGCAGAGGCTGCCCAGCAGGGAGGCCATGGGGCACAGAGCCCCAAGGCTGCTGTGGGCACCACGGCACAGGGGCCGTTCCCAGCCGCAATGCTCCTGGCCTGGGCTGGGCCTGCACAGGGGCTGGGCCACCATGGCTGGGCCAGCACAGGGCCACAAAGGGGCCACGCAGCCGCTGCCAGGGCTGACAGCAAGGCCAGGCACACACAGGCAATTGCTGAGCATGGCCTGTGCTGGCCAGGGCTTACTGTGCCAAAGGCAGAGCTCAGCTGCCCTTGGCGGCTGCAGGAACAGTCCAGAGCCCAAAGAGCCTCCATGGCTGTGCTGGAGACCAAGGCTGCAGGAGGGAAATGCAGGGCTGCTGTGGGATAGGGAGGGCATTGAATTCCAGCACACACCTCAGCTCTCTGATGATCCCAGCACCATGCTGGGCCCTGTTTGAGACAGGAGCAGAGCAGATGTTGATGGGACAGGAGCCCTGTGGGGCTGTCAGGGACCTGCAGCTTGCAAGGTGCTCTGCTCTCCCTCAGGTGCTCTGGGAGAGATCCAATCCCAGCTGGGCACCTCAGGGCACAAGTGGCACTGTCTGTTCGTGGGAACACAACTGATGTCTTCCTGGAAAGGGACACAGGTGTTAGCTCCATAATATACAAGCAAATCTTTATAATCTGGGTCATTTGAGTACTTTTAAGAAATGGGAGAGATTTCCCATAAGGAATAGGGATTTCCTAGAAGTGTACTGATGGCAGAAGGAGAAGAAATACTGATCTTCCCCTCTACTTATGTCACCAATATTCGGTCTATTATTTAATCTGCCTCTTCCTTCAGGTGTTTCCAGCTCTCCAGTTTAAATGGGCCTTTCTAAGGACAACTCTTCATTTAGAGCAGGTGGATCTATGTACTTCCTGCTGCTCCCAGATTTGCTCTTCTAGGTCCTCTCTGGTCATTCAAGTAGTTCTCAAATGACTGTTTTAGTGCTTTGAGCTGCAAGAAGTTGCCCAATATTTCTGAAGTTAAAATAAAAATGTAGTTAATCATCATCTCGTTTGTGTTTATATTTATCACAAAATTGTGTTGTCTTATGTTTTTTTCTAGAACTGTTCCTGACTGGAAATCCCTGGAGGATGGTAGACATGTCAGATGCTGCTGGGACATTCCAGAGAGCTGAGAAAAGAGCTGAGATGGTTATTAAACTGTTCAAATGTTCAACTTGTGTTTGTTGGCAAGAAACCTTTCTGTGCCTCTGAGTGTCACCAGGCCCTGAGCCCAAAGGACACAAACCTGATGAGTTGTGGTTCCCACTGCAGGGGCTGCACTTGGACCTTGGCTCTACACAGGAGAGCTCTTCATCCCCTTTCTCTCTTTTCCTCCCTCTGGGCATGGAGGGAGCTCATGACTTCAGCCTGTGACTCGTGTTTTCAAAGAGCAAATCTGGGCAGAATTGGGGCAGGGAGGGTTTGGGGGGACCTTGGGATCTGTGCTGGGCACAGAAGGTGTTTTCCACTGCTCTGAGACTGTCTGCTGTGGAAAGTGGATTTAATATCCAGCAGAGGAATGACTTTTGCATTTGATGGATCTGTGCCTTCCCTTGGCTTGGTTGGCTGACAAGAAATGAACATCCCTCTGTGTCTCGGGCAGCTCCTTCTCCAAGGAGAGCCGGTGAGAGTTGGAGGCAAGGAGCTGAAAGCTGCAGGTGCAGCCTGGGCTGGAGGGAGCTCAGATTTGCACAAGGCTGCTCTGAGTGCCAGGGCTTGGATGGAGGAAATGGTGGGGTGGGGGTAGGGACAGAGTCTGATTGATTGTCAGCCATGAAGGGTCTTGATTTTCATATGCATTCAAACTGCATGAGGAGGTACTTGGATTCACTGTCAAATGGAGATTGCACATATCAATAAATTAACAGAGAAGAAAAGTAAACAGGACCTAAAAAATATTTTCTCACTGTCTTTTTAACTATCATGTATTCAGTTTAAATACACTACTCAGATCTACTTAACTACAGATCTGAAATCAAATTATTCCCAGAGGCTTGGCTTGTTAAGGTTTTCTGAATGTTAATGAGCCCTGGGACACTGAATTCCTGCACTGAAGAGCTGAAGGCTGAACAAGCCTCTGGAGCAGTGAAGTTCAGCAGCAGCCTCCAAGTTGCTGAGGATGTCAGCAGCCCCCACTGAGGCCATCCCTGCCCAGAGCCCGTGGCGGAATGGGCAGCCAAGGAGAGCGTCCCTGGGGCTGGGGCAGCACAACTCAGAGGCACCAGGGGCTCCAGCTGGGAAATGGAGTGTGGAATGGGGCTGGGAAAGCCCTGCCTGGGCTGGGCCAACAAGAGACTCTGAGGAGCTCAAAACAACAAAACAGCCTTTACTGGCAACTTTAGGATAATCAGAGAAACTTTGGCAAAAGGTTGATTATGACATTGTAGTGGTTTTGGTTTGTAAATTTAAGATTTTTCTACTCTTGGGATTTCTTAATCAATGTCATGATGAGTGTGGTGGGTTTTAGTGTTGGTTAATTATTTATGTATTTATTTTGTTGTGAGAATGGATTAAGAGAAGGGTAAAGTAGGCTTAAAATTTTTAAAGGATATAAAGAAAATTTTATTAAAAGTAACTTTAAGAAGATAAGGTAGTAAGAATTTAAAAAAAATCTTTTGAACACTTTTTTTTTTTACAATTTTTTCTTTTTACTGATAATGTAAAGAAACAGAACTAAAAGTTTCTGGTTACTTTACTATATCTAGAATAGTCTCTTTTTAGATTACTTTGGGAATGAAATTTTTCTTGTTAAGGTTATGGAGATTTTTTTACAAGAGGAAAAAACAGGTTTTTTATTGTTTCTTATTTTGTCATGGATAACAGTTTTCTGGGGAACTTTGTTATTATGAAGTTGTTTCTATTGCTACAAGCTTTTTTACAGCTTGTTGATGGGCCATGTTGACTAATGGGGTATTGTTTTAAAGATGAGTTATTTAAAGGTAAAAGTTTTTATTATTTACTTTTAAAATTATTTTTTACTCTTGGAACAGAGATCCTTTATGTGAGTACTGGATTGCTTTTTTCTACCACACTGTTTATACTTTTTATGAAATTAGAGTTTTTTTAATATTTGGTTTTTTTAGCATGGCGGGTTTTTGTTTTATATTAATTTGAATTTTTTTATAGTTTTATGTGTTAAAACAAAAATATTTTTTCTTTTAGAGTTTATAAAAGGATTTTAATTTTAAGATTAGGATTTTTTTCTTCTTTTTTATTTGGGAATAATTTCTTCTTTAGTGAGTTTGATGGTTTTATGTTTGTTTTTTTATATGCTTGTAGCTTGTTTCTCTTTTATTTGAGGGAGGATTGAGGTATCGAAAAGGTTAACACCTGAACTGCCAGAACCTTGTGGTGGAAGTTGTGTTTGGATTGTGTTAGGATTGGTTTTATGGTTGTTTTGGGGGGGTTTTTGGTTTCATTTTATTTGTATGGTTTTTTATGTATGGCTTGTAGGTTGTAGGGGTTTTTTGTTTTAGTTGTGCTGGGGGGAGGGGACTTGATGGTAAGATTTTAATAGCTGTGGTTGGCTTTGTTCTGGTTGGGGTTTTGTAGCCTCTTTTGTTTTCCTGTTTGGCAGTTTTTGGTGTTGGTTTGGTTAGAATGGGGCCAATGATGGGGGGGGGGCAGCCTGGGGAGGGGGAAGGGGTTCAGCCCACAGCAGGGCTGCTTGGTTTGGTTTGGTTTGGTTTGGTTTGGTTTGGTTTGGTTTGGTTTGGTTTGGTTTGGTTTGGTTTGGTTTGGTTTGGTTCGGTTTGGTCTGGTTTGGTTCGGTTTGGTCTGGTTTGGTTCAGTGTGGTTGGGATGGGGGCTGGGGCCTGCTGCTTCTTTGTTGACTGGGAAAGAAAGAGGAGCCTGCTGGGTTTTTTTGTCTTTAACATTTGTGTTTCACAGAGGCGTGTTCAGTGTCTTAGTGGTTTAACAGATTGTCAGTTACACAAAAAGATTTGTATTACTTTTTAAAATTCTTCTCATGTCAAACTACGACAGACATTCAATCAACAAAAAACACTTCTCAAAGCATTGACTTGGCCCATTCGACTTCACAAACTCTAATTCTGTTCAATGTAATGTTAATCAAAATTTGCAGGAGCACAGAAACAGAAGAAGAAGACACAGAAAGAAAGACAAAAAAGATATAGAGGAACACACACAGAGCTACCAGCTTCTGGATTCGAGTGGTGTTCAGATGGAAATTCCAAGAGGAGGTGGGGTCAAGATGTGTGCTTGTCTTGTGCTCAGCCTTCAGTACCCCTTGGCCTTCCTGGGCCCTTCTCCCAGGTGGGACTTGGGCTCATTTGGTCCCTCAGGAGCTGGGCTGGGGGCTCCAGAGGTGGCTGTGGAGCATTGCCTGTGCTGTGCCAGGGACTGGCAGACACTGCTGGGCTGGGATGGAGGCTCTGGGGGGATTGGGGTTCCAGGGCAGGGCAGTGCTGGGGTTCCAGGGCAGGGCAGGGCTGGACCTGCCCCTTCCTCCCCTGCGCAACAAATGCTTTGAGCCAACAATCTCCTCCAGTCTGTCACAACAGGCAGTGTTGGAGGTGGAACCCAAATTTGTCCAAGGGCACCTGGCCAAGAAAGACAGTTCTTTTCCATAGGATGGAAAGCACTTAGCCCTAGTGTTTCAGCAGCAGATGGGAAAAGTGACACTCAACATGCCAAGGTCAGCTGGAGCAGTCAGGCGGTCCCTGGGAAGCCAAACCAGCCAGACATATTCCATGTTCTCTTGGTTTTACAGTGCCCCATAATGTCACAATGGTGTCTTGATTCCATGGGATCCAGCAGTGTCACACTGGCCCCTTGGTTCGATGGGGTCCCACAATGTCACAGTGGCCCCCGGGTTCCAAAAGGCTCCACAGTGGCACAATGGTCCTAACGAATCCATGAGGCCTTGCAGTGTCACAATGGTCTCTGTGGTTCCCCAGGACCCACAATGACATGTGACTCCTCTGTTCCATAAGGCCCAGAATGTCACAATGGACCTTTGGACCATGGGGGTTTGCAGTGTCACAATGGTCTCCTTTGGCTCCACAGTGTCACAATGGACCACTGATGACAGGAAGCCCCACAGTGCCACCCTGGAGCTTTGGTTCCAGGCAGCCCTGCAGTGTCACAATGATCTCCTTTGGCTCCACAATGTCACAATGGACCTCTGATGACACGAGGCCCTGCAATGTCACAATGGACCTTTGGTTCCATGCAGCCCTGCAGTGTCACAAAGGTCTCTTTATTCACAAGGCCCCACAGTATCACAATGTTCCTCTTGGTTCCCTGGGTAGCCTGAGGGTCACAAGGGTCTCACTGGTTCCATGAGGCCTCACAGTGTCACAATGCTTTGCTTATTTCATGGGGCCTCATAGTGTCACAATGGTCTCCATGAGTCCCCTCAGCATCACAATGGTCTCTATGGTGCCATGGTGCCCCACAGTGTCACAATGTCCCCTTAGTTCCATGACACCCCAAAGTGTCATAATGGTCTCCACAGTTCCATGAGGCCCCATGGTGTCACAGTGGACCCCTGGTTTGATGGGGCCTCTCTGTGTCACAATGATCCCTACATTCCATGGAGCCACACAGTGTCAGTACGGCCCCCTTGGTTCCGTGAGGCCCAGCAATGTCACAGTGCTCTCCATGATTCCATGAGGCCCCACAGTGTCACCATGGTCCCTTGGTCTCACAGGGCCCCACAGTGTTACACTGGTCCCTTGGTCTCACAGGGCCCCACAGTGTCACAATGCTCCCTTGGTTCCATGGCCCTGTGCTGCTGCATTCCCCCCTCCCCTTCTCAGCCCGCCCTGCCAGCTGAGAAATGCTCCTTGGGCCTCGGCCTTGGCCAGCAGCCCCTGGGCTCAGCTCCTCTGCAGCTCATCACAAACACTGCCTGCTCCAGGCACTGCTGCTGCCCAACCAGCTCCTGCTTTCTGGAGGAGCAGCCCTGGGAACTGGTTTTGTTCCCTCCGTGGCACAACATCCCTGTTCTCACAGTGCCAAAGAAAGCTGCTGATGCCAAGTGTGGCCAGGATGAGCCATTGCTGGGACTGAAGCCCCTCTGGTGGGGCCCTGCAAACAGCGCTCCAAAAGGAGCCCTTGGAGCTCTCCTGGGCCAGCGACTCCCTCTGAGTGGGGCCTCTCCCAGCCGGGAACTCTCCCGTTTGCTGCACTCGGGGATCCTGAACAATGACAGAGCCCGGGCCGATCCCCCCACTCCTCCAGGCTCAACCCTTGGCCTGCTGGGGAGATGCCAAAGCATCCACAGGGAGCATTCCCTGCCCTCAGGGGAATTTCTCCCAGGTGCCTTGCACTGACTCTTTGTGTCTGTGTGCACACAGGAGTGCCTGTGCTGGGGAAATGGGGCAGAAATGCTGCTCTCGGAGGGGTTTGAGTGCCTTGCATAGCTGAGTCAGTCAGGCCTGTAAGAAATGTTCAGTCATGAGGTATGAGCTAAGTTAAATGCTTCTGAGAGTTTTTCTTTTGCTAAGTTGTTACTTTTAATGGAAGTTAGTAGGTAAGTTAAATGCTGTTATTTGTTATATCTCTGTTAAATTGCAAAGTCATAGATTATAAGTTCAGTTCAATACAGTCAGCTGCCGTTTTTGGCTAAATTGTGTCATTTAATTAATCAGTTAAGCTTAAGGTATAAGTTAAGTCCTGTTAAGTTTGATCTCTGTTAAGCTTTTATCTCTTTATTCCTTTTATTCTCTCCCTCACTGTCCTTGTGTCACACACACAGGGATGGTTCATAGTCCATTTCTGGTTTGATTGCCTGGTTTTTTTTCGGTTTTGTTGTTGCTTTGTTTCCCTGCTGTGCCTGAAGTGTCCAGTCTGGAGCACAGTGACTCTTGCTAAGGAACTTTGTCCTGCTGGCCCCTAATGTTAAATCTGGTTTTTGCTGATCCCTTGCTGAGGATTTTTTCAGCGCTCTCAAGCCCTTTTTTGGAACAGGGTGAAGGAGCCCTGGCCCAGGCTCTGGCCCTGGCAGACACGGGGACGCTGCCGGCGGGTCCCTGTCCCCATGTCCCACCCCCCAGCCCCCTGTCCCCATGTCAGGCTCTGGGGTCGATCTCGTGGAACATCCTCTGGGGGAGGCTGCAGCGCCAGGGGTGGGGGAACCCAGGGGCACAGGGGACCCCGCTGTGCACGAGCAGGGTTGGACTGCTCTGGGGGGAGCTGTCAGGGGGGCTGGGGCAGAGTGACCTCCCCAGTGACCTCACACAGCCCCTGTGATGTCACACAGCCCCTGTGACGATACACAGCCAACTCTCAGATGTCACCCTGTGATGTGATACAGCTGCTCTTTGATGTCACAGTAGACTCTCTGATGTCATAAAGTCACCCTTTGATTTCACAGTCTGTACTGTGATGCCACAGTTTGCTCTATGATGTTCCATAGCCACCCAGTGATTACACAACCCACTTTCTGATGTCACAGAACCACCCTCTACGATGGCAGAATCTGCTCTGTGTCCTCATACCTTACTCTATTACATCACAACCAGCTCTGTGATGTAACAACCCCCTCAGGGATGTCACAAAACCCTCTCTATGATGTCATACTGCCACTCTGTAATGTCACAGCACATACTTTGATCTCACAACCTGCTCTGTGATATCATTCATCCATGCCATGATGTCACAGCCTACTCTGGTATGGCACACAGTCCCCTCTGTGATGCTGTAGCTGCTCCATGACCTCACACAACAAACTCTGTGATGTCATAGCCCAATCTGGGACCTCACACAATCCATTCTCTGCTGGCCTTGGCCTCCTGGGGACCACCTCTCATCTGCCTTCAAAACACTGCAGGCCTTTGCTTTTCTTCCCATGGAAAAAACTGTCTTTCAAGTCCAGGCATCCATGGCCGAAATGGAGAATCAGCCTCCTTAATTCCTTATATCCAAGGATAGCTCCCAGACCAAAGCTGCCAGGGCTGTCCAGGTACCCTTGGCTTCCTGAGGGCCAGCTCTCATCTGCCTGTGAAACACTGGGATTCCGTACTTTCCTTCCTATGGAAAAGAACTGTCCTTCTCATTGAGATGCCCATGGACAAAAGTGGGGGTTTGGCCTCCCAAATTCTGTCTATCCAAGGATTTCTCCCTGACAACAGGTCTGGCTGGCCCTGTCCTCCTTGGGGCTGCCTCTAATCAGCTATTGAAACACTGGGGCTCCACCCTTTCCTTTCTGTGAGGAACTGTCATTCCAGTCCAGGAACCCATGGCTGAAATGAAATTCCATCCCCAAAGCTCCCCATATATCCAAGGGATGCCTTCGGACAAAAGCTGCAAGGACAGACAGGTCTGGCTTGCCTTGGCCTCTGGTGACTGCTTCTCATCTGCCTTCAAACCCTGGGGTTCTGTGGATTCCTTCCTGTAGAAAAGAGCTGTCCCTCTTGTCCAGGTGCTCTTGGCCTCAGGCACTTGACCACTCCATAGGGACACAGGAGCTCTGTGCTCAGTGGGGTGGAAACTGAGGACAGCAGAGGAGAGCCCTGGGAGGGATTGAAGGGTGGTTTCAGAGATGGTGGATCCTTTTGACATGGTAGAGAAGAGCCAGAGACAGAAAAAATTAATACCAAGGGCAGCTGGGGAAGCCCAGACTGGGAGCAAAGAGAAAGGAATTTCCCTGCCAGGGCAGGGCTGTGGTGCAACACGTCCCCCAGAAGGAGCCTGGAGCAGCCCAAGGCTTTGTGTGGGCAGGCAGAGGCAGGCAGGAGGCAGAGCTGTCAGCAGAGGAAGGGGCCAGCCAGGTGGGGCAGCCGGGGGATGAGCACAGCCTGCAGGGACAGAGGCCAGGGCAGGGACACCGTAGGACAGCCTGGGCTGCACAGGGCACAGGGATGGGCAGCAGCTGCCAGGCCCTGACAGAGCCAACTTGGGCAGCACTTTGGCCATGGCTGCTGGCCCTGGGCCTGAGGACACGAGGGGACAAGTGACCCTTGCAGGCCTGGGGCCTCATTGCCTCCTTGTCCCTGCTCAGCAGCCTTGCAGGGGCTGCCCCATGGTCCTGACCTGGGCATTGTCCATCCCCACATGCCAGTGCCCATCCTGGGAAGAGCCCTGAGCACTGAGGGAGGGACAGGATCTGCCTGGCCAGGGGCTGGGGCTCAGGCCTTGGCCCTTTGCACTCCTGAAACCCATCCAGGTTTGCTCAGCACCAGAGACACCTTTTGTAAGAGCCAAAATGAGGGATGCAGGACTCCAGGCGGCTCCCCAAAAGGCAGTTTATTCCATCCACGAGGTTACAGCACTCCAGGGTCGTGGGTGACAGAGCCTGTGCCTACAGCTGTCAGCTCCAGCTGCAGGCAGGCCTGGAGACCCTTTGGTTTTGGTTACAATGCATTATTTACTTTTCTTTGCTGAGCATCTTAATACAGAAGAACGAATCTATACCTTAACTACTACCTATAGCCTGTCATAACTACTATAATTACTATATTCATGTTACTATTCTCCAGTCACTAAAAGTTAGTGCATTACAGTTTAAGCTAGAAGTTGTTATTCAGTTTTCTTGCAGTGGAAAATTCTGAGACTTTTTTTCAGCTTGTCACATTAGCAGGCTTTTTTGCCTGTGCTATCTTCTTTCTTGGTAAAAACATCTTCTTGTTTGAGGTGGGTTTATCCTTTGATATAAGTCATAAACCCCCTTCTAACTAACATCCCCTTTGCCTCCTTGCTTATCCAGTAAGACTGGCTCAGCAATTCTTTTCTTCTATATCAAATCTTGCTTCTATCTCTATTCTTTCTTCAGATCCTACATTTAAAACTCTTTCTGCTAAGCATACATATCTGTGAGACTTTCTTGTCAAACTTTCATCCTTCCTAACAACCTTTCCCTTGCTTGTCCCCACCTGTCATCACTGCCTCCAGTGTTCTTCTATACCTGGAACCTGGGGACACTTTCACATGAGTTGTGTCCCTAAGTTGGACCCATTAAAGTTAAAGAGAGTTTGGACTTTGAATCGCACGTTGACTTCTTGAGAAGGTCTTTGAGCACACTCTGAGGCACTGGGTCTGATGCAAAGAGCACCAAAGCCCCAGAGGGTCATTAAAGTCCTTGTGCTGTGTCTGTGCTGCTGAGCTGAGCCGGGCTCCTGGCCCAGAGGCAGCTCCTGGCAAGGGCAGCGCTGCAGAGAGACAGCTCTGGGCAGGAGCAGCTCCTGTGCACAGCCCAGCAGGGCTGGGGCACTGCCAGGGCACCTCAGGGACACCAGCAGGGCACAGACAGAGCTCACAGGGGCTCAGCACTGGCAGGGGCTGTGGGATGTCCCAGAGGGGGCTGTGTCACAGCAGCACCTCTGTGGCTGTGTCATAGAGGCACAGAGCAGCTGTGATGTCAGCAAGGGGCTGTGAGACAGCACAGAGTGGTATGTGTGAGGTCACAGAATGGGCTATGACATCACAGAATTTTTTGTTAGGTGATGGAGCAGCTACAGCCTCATGGAGGGGATTGTGTAACATCACAGAGCAGGCTGTGACATCATGGCATGGATGTATGACATCATAGAGTGGGATGTGAGGTGAAAGTTTGTTCTGTGACATTACAGAGTGGAAGCATGGCATCACAGAGAGGGTTTTGTGACATCACTGAGGGTGTTGAACATCACACCGCTTTCTGTGACATCATAGAGTAGGGTGTGAGGCCTTAGAGCAGATCCTGCCATCATAGAGGGTGGCTGTGTGACATCAGAGAATGGGTTGTGACATCACTAGGTAGCTGTGTAATATCATAGGGAAGGCTGTGACATCACAGATCAGACTGTGACATCACATGGTGATGTTCTGACATCACAGAGTTTCCTCTGACATCACAGTGCAGCTGCATGACATTCCAGGGTGACATCCCAGAGCTGGCTCTGGGATATCACAAGGGTGCTGTGTGACATCTCTGAGTGGGCTGTGACATCACAGATGACTGTGTGACATCGCAAAAGGGCTGTGTGGCATCATAGGGTGCTGTGGCATCACAGGGGCTCTGTGAGGTCACTGGGGAGGTCACTCTGCCGCAGCCCCCTGTCACATTTCCCTCCAGAGCAGTCCAACCCTGCTCATGCACAGAGGGGTCCCCTGTCCCCCCAGGTCCCCCCACCCTGGTGCCGCAGCCTCCCCCAGAGGATGTTCCATGAGATCGACCCCAGAGCCTGACATGGGGACGGGGGACGGGGCCCTGGGGGCTGGGACAGGGGGACAGGGACCACCCGACAGCGTCCCTGTGTCCCCCAGGGCCAGAGCTGGGCAGGGCTCCTTCACCCTGTCCTGAAAAAGGGCTTGAGAGTGCTGAAAAAATCCCCAGCAAGGGATCAGCAAAATCAGATTTTACATTAGGGACCAGCAGGACAAAGTTCCTTAGCAAGAGTCACTGTGCTCCAGACTGGACACTTCAGGCACAGCAGGGAAACAAAGCAACAACAAAACCAAAAAAAAACCAGGCAATCAAACCAGAAATGAACTATGAACTGTCCCTGTGTGTGTGACACAAGGACAGTGAGGGCAAGAATTAAAAAAATAAAGAGATAAATGCTTAACAGAGATCAAACTTAACAGGACTTAACTTATACCTTAAGCTTAACTGATTAATTAAATGACACAATTTAGCCATAAACGGCAGCTGACTGTATTGAACTGAACTTATAATCTATGACTTTGCAATTTAACAGAGATATAACAAATAACAGCATTTAACTTATTGTCGTGGTTTGAGGGGAAATGGTTTTTTTGGGATGGTGTGGTCACGCCAATCGGTGTCCAGATTTTAATACTGGCACCTGGTTTGTCCACTGAGGGCATGGATACGCCTCTGAGAACACAGGGGGTTAAAAGCTGTGAACTCCCACTTGAAGTTCCTTCTGAGTTCTGGCCCTAGACCAAAGGAGACCTCTCCCCTGTCCAGCTCTGTGCTGGGCAGGGGGGAGGGGAGCCATGTGGCTGGAGGGAGGTAGGCCAGGCCTGGGCCGAAGGGTCGAGGAGCATTGCACTGCCAGGGCTTCGGGCAGCCATCCCCCATCCCCCCCCCCAGAGGGAGAGAGAGCGAGAGCAGACTGTGCTTGTGATAGCGCGGCTGGAGTGAAGGAGAAGGGGGGGGTGCCCAGCAGGGCAGCCAGCCGTGGGAGTTCATGAACCAAACCAGCAGAGCCTGGGACTTTTAACCCTTCTTGGGACGATGGAAACCTTGCAAATGCTGATTCCTCCTGGAGTTGGTGAGATTGAGAGAAGTTGAGAAGAATCCTAGGTGGGAGGAGATGATGGAGTGGCTTTTGGCTGGACTTTTCTTGGATAGCTATGGACAGAACCCTTGAGTTCCTGTGACACAGAGACTGCATCTAGGGGGAGGCAATGGCTCAGAGCCAGGAGAGTGCGGTGATGTGAGAGTGTGTGAACAGAGACGAAGGGTGGAGGAGAATGGTGGTGGTGCCCTCCATCTCCGAAGAAGAAGAAGAGGAAGATGATCTCTGTTCAAGAGACCCCTCAGCCCCAGGGGGTGAAACATGGGGGGGACAGGTGTCCCAAAAGGAGAGGGACTGTGCTCTTTTTTGGAACTGGACAAAGCATCCTTAAAGGGAAAAACCCTAGAAGCAGCTCTGGTCCATGTGCAGTGGTGAGAGCACTGGACATGGAAGGAAGAGGTCACGATGGCAAAATGTTCTCCAGGCGGTGCCACACGTGACACGGAAACACGAGAAGTTTTGACTGTTTCCTGGGTGAAGTCTGTGGTGCAAGAGGGACTCCTCTCTTCTCAAAGAATTGAGAATTGATTATCCAAAGGGTGGTAACAGAATTAGGAAATTTGGGGGGGGGAGGAGGAGGAAATTTGGAAGGTTTTCATCCTGTGTTCTGTGTGTTTTTTCCCTGTAGTTTTATGTTAATGAAGTTATTTTTTCCTTTCAATCGTAAGTTGGAGCCAGCTCGGCTCAGTCTCTGATCACATCTCACAGTAGATACCAGGAAAAGAGGTATTCTCATGGAAGCACTGGCATTTCGCCAGGCTCAGACCATGACAGAATCTCATGGAACCAGGTGTCCATGGTGAGAGAGCCAGGCCCCATGGAACACTGGAGAACATTGTTACCCCATGGAATCTCATGGAACCAGGTGTCCATGGTGACAGAGCCAGGCCTGATGGAACACTGGAGAACATTGTTACCCCATGGAATCTCATGGAACCAGGTGTCCATGGTGACAGAGCCAGGCCTGATGGAACCTAATGGAACACTGGAGAACATTGTTACCCCATGGAATCTCATGGAACCAGGTGCCCATGGTGACAGAGCCAGGCCTGATGCAATACTGGAGAAAATTGTTACCCCATGGAATCTCATGGAACCAGGTGTCCATGGTGACAGAGCCAGGCCTCATGGAACCTAATTGAACACAGGTGAACATTGTTACCTTTTGGAACCCTGGCTGCGAGAATTTTAGACTCTGTGCTCACAGACACTCACCCCAGAGAGAACACTGCATTTGACCTTGGACTCTGGAGGAGGCTTCCAAAATGGAATGATGGAACTGGGATTATGGGTGTGGAGTTTGAATAGAAGGGTGTAATATCACATGCTGAAAAATTCAGGGTTTACCGTTTTAGAATATAGTAATATATATAAAGCTAGATGGAGGTTTTAGGGCAGAGGATGATCCTTTTTCTTTGCCTTCTTCACCTTCTTTTTCTTCTTCTTCTTCCTCACGTTCTTCTTTTCCTTCTCCTTCTTCACCTTCTTGTTCATCTTCTTCTTCTCCTTCTTCTTCTCCTCCTTCTCCTTCTCCTCTTTCTACTCTTCCTCGTCCTCATCCTCCCTCTTCCTCCTCGGGTTTGGGTGGTATTCTGTAATTGGATAAAAAAGTCGGTGTTGTCAGGCACGGCTGGTTGGTTATTGGGTTAAAAGGAAAAATAACTGAGGTGTCATTTGTTATTTGGACAGTTTATCCTTAAAAGACCTTGCAGAGAGAGAGATGGGGCTCCATTTTTCCCTTGTTAGCAAAGTGCTGCAGAACTCACAGCTTGTGAGACTGTTACATGGACAAGAGCTAATGAACACCTGAGTCCAAACAAGAAACACTGTCTTGTGATTTAATCCCGACCTTGGCAGAGAAGAAGCAAAAGAATTGACTGTTCCCCCATGGAATCTCATGGAAGCAGGTGTCCACTGTTTCACAGTGCAGCCTCAGAGAGGGTGAGACCATTGTGCCACAATGGAATATCCTGAAACCAAGGCTCCATTGTGACAAACCTGGGCTTTATGAAACCAAGGACACCGCTGGGATGCAATGGAATCTCAAGGAACCCAGGGCCAACTGTCAACACATCAGCTTCTCAGGAAACCAAGGAAAACACTGTGACACACAGAGAAGGGCCTCATGGGACCCAGTAGACCATGGTGACACTGTGGAATCTCATGGAACCAAGTCTGAATTGTTACAGGACCCAGGAGACCATGGTGACACCGTGGAATCTCATGGAACCAAGTCTGAATTGTTACAGGACCCAGGAGACCATGGTGACACCGTGGAATCTCATGGAACCAAGTCTGAATTGTTACAGGACCCAGGAGACCATGGTGACACCAGAGAATCTCATGGAACCAAGTGTCCAGAGTTTCATGGCTCAGCCTCATGGAGCACTGGAGACCATTGTGTCCCAGTGGGAACACAGGGAACAAAGGCTCCACTGTGACACAGCAGGGCCTCATGGAATGCAAGAGATCATCCTGATGGAATGGGAACTCATGGAACCAAGGGCCCACTCTTTGGCTGCGTGGCCCCATGGAATGCTGGAGACCATTGTGGCCCCATGGAATGAATGGCACAAAGGCTCCACTGTGACCCAGCAGGGCCTCATGGAACCAAGGACACCGCTGGGATACAATGGAATCTCATGGAACCAAGGTCCAGTTGTGACAGAGCTGGGCCTCATGGAACCAAGGACACCCCGTGATGCAATGGAATCTCTAGGATCCAAGGATCAATTGCCAACACACCAGGTTCTCATGAAACCAAGCAGAACATTGTGACACAGGGCAATCTCATGGAAGCAAGGCTCTGCTTTGATCAAGTGGGGCCTCATGGAACCCCTGTGCCACTGGGACATTGTCAGGCCCAGTAGGAACAAGACACCCCTGTGGCAGACCAAGGCCTCATGGGACCCAGGAGAGCTCTGTGACACAATGGAACCTGATGGAGCCAAGGGCCCATTGGGACACAGCAGGGTCTCATGGAACCCCTGTGCCACTGGGACATTGCCAAGGCTCCTGCAAGCAAGGTTCCACTGGGACAAAGGCAGGCCCCATGGCACCCAGGAGACCACTGTGGGACAATGGAATCTCATGGAACCAAGGCTCCATTGTGACAAAGCACGGCCTCATGGAAGCCCAGTGCCACTGGGACATCTCCAGCCTTGGAGGAAGCAAGTGTCCATGGTGACACAGCACAGCCTCAAGTCATAGGAGAGCAGAGGGATGCCATGGAATCTTGGGGAACCAAGTGTCAATTCCAAACACAGCGAGGACTCACGGAGGCCATTGTGACACCGCCCTTTGTCACAATGGGGCCGTGCTCCTATGAGAATCCACGGGCCCACCATGTTCTCCTGGGTTCCAGGAGGCCCCGCTGTGCCACAATGGCCCCTTGCTCCCACGAGCCACAGCACGGTCCCCGTTGCCCCTGGGTTCTGGGAGGCCATGCTGCGTTCACAGCTGACACTTGCTGCCATGAGATTCCACTGTGCCTCAGTGGTCCCCATGTTTCCATGAGTTTCTGCTGTGTCCCAGTGGACACTGGGTTCCACAAGAGCTGGCAATGTCCCAGTGGCACCTGTGTCCTGTGGGCCCCACTTTGCCAAAGTAGACCCTTGGTTCCATGAGATTCCAGGTTGTCTCAATGCTCTGCTGAGTTCCATGAGGCTGTGCTGTGTCACCCTGGACACTGAGTTCCACCTGCCCTGGCAATTCCCAAGTGGCACCTGGCTTCCACGAGGCCCCGTTGTGTTTGCAGCTGACACTTGGTTCCCCAAGATGTCATTGTCACAGAGCTCTCACGGGTGCCCTGAGGCCTTGCTGTGCAATAATGGAGACTTGTTCCCACCAGACCTGGCAATGCCCCAGTGGCACCTGTGTCCATGAGGCCCCACTTGGTCAAAGCAGAGCCTTGGGTCAACAACTGACCCTTGTTTCCTTGAGATTCCATTTGTGAAAAACACGTTCACCCTCCTGTGAAAATGTAAAAAGTTTAATAAAGGACAATGGGAGACCAGGACCATGGAGCAAAGGTTATTACGGCCGGGTGCATCTTGGCACTCAGCCAGGAGCACCCTGTTCCCTTCGGGGATCCCCTGAAATACCTTTTCCCTTACACCAGCCTGTTGCATATTCATAGACCCTCATGCATATCCATATACTACTTTACATATTCCAGGAACTGTTCTACATGGCCCCTCCTTGGGTCTGCCTTTTCAGAGCATGTGTGTTTCTTGGCTGTGGTTTTGGCTCCTTCTCTTTATCACCTCCAGTTTTTGGGCCTTGGTCCACTCTGCCTCCAGACAGGGAGTGCTGATAGCTGGCAGATCTGTGCAGGTGTCCTCATCCTGTGTGCATTGGATGTTATCCCATCCCAGCAGGCATTTAACACAAGCATGCTTCTCTCAGCTATTTCACTACAATGTCTAAGCTCAATTAACAACAGAAATAAAAACTATATCTTTAGAACAAAGTTACTTTAACATCACACATACAAAATCCATTTTAATTTTTGTTAAAAGCCAATATTATACTATGTATCTATAACAGGGTGAAGGAGCCCTGGCCCAGGCTCTGGCCCTGGGGGACACGGGGACCCTGCCGGGGGGTCCCTGTCCCCCTGTCCCACCCCCATGGCCCCAGCCCCGTGTCAGGCTCTGGGGTCGATCTCGTGGAACATCCTCTGGGGGAGGCTGCGGGGCCGGGGGCGGGGGAACCCGGGGGGACAGGGGACCCTGCTGTGCATGAGCAGGGTTGGACTGCTCTGGGGGGAAATGTGAGGGGGGACAGGGCAGAGTGACCTCCCCAGTGACCTCACACAGCCCATGTGATGTCACACAGCCCCCTGTGATTTCACACAACCCCTGTGATATCACACATCCATCTGTGATGTCACAGAGCCCCCTGTGATGTCACACAACCCCCGTGATGTCACACAGCCATCTGTGATGTCACACAGCCCCTGTGATATCATACAGCTCCTATGATGTCACAGAGCCCCTGTGACATCACACAGCACTTGTGATGTCACACAGCCCCTCTGTTATGACACACAGCCTCCATGTGATGTCATTCAGCTCCTATGTGATGTCACAGAGCAGCTTTGTGATGTCACAGTCACCCTGTGATGTCACAGCCTTGTCTGCGATGTCACAGCCTTCTCTGACATCACACAGCTGCTCTGTGATATCATACTCTATGTCACAACCCACATTCGGATGTCACAGAACCATTTTTGATGATGTCACAGCTAGATCTGTGATGTCACAGCCCCCTCAGTGATGTCAGCCCACTCTGTGATGTCACACAGGCCCTTGCTGACATCACAGCTGCTCTGTGCCTCTATGACACAGCCACAGAGGTGCTGCTGTGACACAGCCCCCTCAGGGACATCCCCCAGCCCCTGCCAGTGCTGAGCCCCTGTGAGCTCTGTCTGTGCCCTGCTGGTGTCCCTGAGGTGCCCTGGCCGCGCCCCAGCCCTGCTGGGCTGTGCCCAGGAGCTGCTCCTGCCCAGAGCTGTCTCTCTGCAGTGCTGCCCTTGCCAGGAGCTGCCTGTGTGCCAGGAGCCCAGCCCAGCTCAGCAGCACAGACACAGCACAAGGGTTTTAATGACCCTCTGGGGCTTTGTGCTCAGGCCCTGAACATCAGTCCCTGAGAGGGAACAGAAGAAACCTCTCCAGAACACCAAGTCAGAATCCAACTCCAAAGTTTCTTGGATTTTTAATGGGTTCAACTGAGGGACACAACAGAGAAAGTGTCCCCAGGCCCCAGGCAGAGCAGAGAACTGCAAGCAGTGATGACAGGTGGGGACAAAGAGAAGCCAAGTCTTGGTGCCCTGGGGCACAGCAGGGTCTGTGCCACCAAGGGCTGGGAGGAGACACCTTGTCCTGAGGCACTGGGGCCTCCTGGCACAGCCCCAGCCAGGCTGGGCACTGTCAGCCCCTTGTCCTGCCCTCAGCATCCCCCCCTAGCCCACATCCCAGTGGCCTCAAGGATCTGCTGGAAGGAGTCCCTGGGGAGCCTTGCTCAGCAACGGCCCTGGGGGCTCCTGAATGCTCCCAGGGACTGCAGGTTTTTCAAAGGACTTTGGGTTTGGCTTTTGCCTTGGAGTTACTGAGAGGTTTGTGCAATCATGGCCTAAAATTACCTGCTGTAATTAGTCCCTGGAGAGGCTTTGTCAGTAACAACACTCATTGGGGCTCATTAATGCTTCAAGGTACTTCAGTTATTTTAAGGTACTTGGTGTTTCCCTTTGGATACAGACTCTGTGAGAAGTTTGTGAGATCATGGCCCCAATTATCTGCTTTAATGAGTCCCTTGAGAGCTTTGTACTGACACTCAGTGGGGCTCATTAATGCTTTGAGACACTCAAGGTGTTTAAGGTACTTTGGATTTTCCTTCCCACACTGAGTCTCTGAGAGGTTTTTGTGCCATCCTGGCCTCCAGTCTCTCCTCCAAGGAGCCCATGAGGAGCCTGTGTTGGGTATGGACTTTAGTGGGACCAATTCATGCCTTGAGACACTTTGGGTGTTTCCTCTGACTTGGACTCCTGGAAAGGTTTGTGCAATCTCCTCCCAGGCTCTGAGGTTCAAGGACTCAGCTCCAAATGCACAGTGAGGCTCATTAGGATCAAGCAAGTCCTGACACACCATGGCTCTGCCTTGATTTCCCTCTGCTCTAGTGGAGTTCATTAGGAGGGTTTCCTTTGACAGTTATGGAGAAAGAGACAAAGAGCTTCTTGGAAATATAGATTCCTTTTTTAAAGAGTGTCTTTTATGGCTGTTCTTGTTACACAAGAGGTGATTGTATTAATCAGGGACAGATATTGATGCAGGGACTCTCCTAAGGAGGTCTGGCCTGCTCAGAGAAGCTGTGCCTTGAGGTCTGAGCCAGCGTGGACAACCTTGCTCCACATTCCCCAAGCCCATTGTGTCTCTCCTCACTCACCTGGGTCCTGCTTTGATGGAGAACTGGCTGCACACAGCCAAAGAGGAATTTTCCTTCTTTTATTTTTGAAACAATCTAAAACTCCTGAGTTTCCCCATCGCAAACAGACATCCTCCTCAAGTGTGTGCCAAGCCCAAGGTGCCACCAAGAGCTCTCCAGACCTGCCCTGGGCCAGCTGTGAGGGTGGATCATCATCCCAACAGGCAGTGGGCCATTGCAAGGGACTGTTGCCATGGTCACTGCAGTGACCCCACTGCTGGCTTTGGGTGCCATGGACACCCCATCAGTTCAGGTTTCCTTGGAAACCAGCCCAAGGAGCCATTTCTACAGCCAGGTTCCATGGCCACTTGCCTGCAGAGCTGTTGCTGCCCTCAGCTGCCATGGCAGCCCTCAGGACAAAGCGGTGCCAGGGCTGTTCCAGGTACAATTGCAGTGACACTCCTTGGTGCCACCAGGTGCCATGGCAACGGCCACGGGGACCCGTTCCTTAGTTTGGTGCCATGGCAACCAATGCCCGGACCTGTTGTGGTGATTGGTGGCCATGGAAACCTGCCATGGGCCCCTTGCTCGGGGCTGCTGTCACTGCCCAGAGCCAGAGGGGATCCCTGGCTGGGGGCTTGTGCCATGGCCACCTGCCCTGTGCCGCGCTGGCCGCTCAGGCACCAGGAACCAGCAGCCAACGCCACTGCCAGGGCCAAAGGCCAGGTCAGCCAGACAGAAAGGGGCAGTGCTGGGCACTGTTTCCATGGCAACCGTCCCTGGGGGTGACACCTGGCTCACCTGTGCTGGCAGTTGCCATGGAAAGCCCTGGCAGGGACTGAGGGCACAGACACTGGCACTGAGGCACTGCTGGGCTGGGTGCTGAGCACAGGGCTGAGCACGCAGAGATGGTTTTGTTCTTGCTGAGCTGCAGCAGAGCCAAGGCCTGTCCTGCCCCTGGTCCAGCCACGCTGGGGAGGGGCTGGGGCTGCGGGGCAGCTGGGCAGGGGACACAGCCAGGACAGGGGACCCCAACTGAGCCCGGGGATACCCCAGACCATAGGACATCATGCTCCGTGTATGAAGGGGGGGAACAAGGAGGAGGGGGGGAATTTTGGAGGGAGGGATTTTGCCTTGCCAGGGAACACTTAGGCAAGAGGGGGCCCTGTTTCACCAGTGGGCAGGGTCACTACCAAAGACACAGACACCAACTTAAGCAATTGTGTCATTTATATCATGCACAGCTGCAAAGAATTACAAAAGGATAAGCTCAGCAAAGCACATCATCGTTAGCAAAGATATACAAAAGAAGCTCAGCAATCCATCCAGTCATCACTACCAAAGATTGCCTGCAGTGATTAAAGAAAGATCCACCAGCAGTTCCCCTCAGGCTCTACCATCACCCAGATCCACACATCAGCTGGGGAAGCCAAGGACTGCAGAGCCACTCCCAGACACTGGGAATTCCTGCAGGTGCCTCCACCTCTGCAGGCAAGGAGGCTCCAAGCCCGCGGGGAGAGGACACAGCTTTTACACTGTTAAACAAACAAGCTGACATCACTGCTACTCTGGGAACATCTGGTTTCATTCTCCTCATTGCTTTCTCCCAAAGCCTGGCCAGGGCTCAAGGAGGAACCAGGGGAGTTGGCTTTGATCCTTCAGCCCCAAACAAGGCCAGATGGGGCCTGCTCTGGTTTCTAAATACAGAAAGATAAATCCATGTTTTATCAAGGAACACATACACTGATCATGTTGGTAATAATGCTTCCTTAAGGAGTGGATACAAATCTAACATTTGGTTGGAAGGTTCATCTAGAGGTGAACTTTGCCTCAGGGCCTCTTCAGGCCTTGGTACTTTGATCGGCCCTCAGACCTACAATGAACTACAACGCTCATAACAATTCTTTCAATAACACAGTTTGCATTTACATATTAGGCATAAAGACATCTCCTCTTCTGCTTCAATTAGGTGCTATTGCACATTTCAACAGGATTAGTTGCTACTTCTGTGTTGCAGTTCCCTGCAAGGCGACCTGGTTCTGGGGGATCGGCACGGTGACCCAAATACAGGGTCACTCGGTCCACTCACTGCAGACACCAATATGGTGGATAGCAAATGGCGTTTATTCAGAGGCTTCAGGGGTATTTATGGCTTTAGGCAGTTTGTGTCACTTCCTTTAGCCCTGTCCTGGGTGTGGCCAAGTAGCTAAAGTCAACTGAAAGTGAAGTCTTCCTGTCTACCCGTAACAGCCCGAGATCTTCCAGCCGCAATTCCTAACTCTCCCACATTTCATCATCAAAATAAAATAGATACGATTAAAAATATGTCATCAAAATTTAAAGATAGAATCAAAACACATTTATTAAAAACTACATGTAAAGATCAGAACATATGTACATCTGTAACTATGAAGTCTAACACATAAATCCTATTCTTCAAACACTCTTCTGATAGGTGGCAGCTGCTTCCTGAGCTTGGAGGAAAGAGAGCTCTTCTGGACGGGAGGCAAAGACTTTGTGGGTAAGGGAACATCGGAAGTATCCAGAGAAAACTTCTCGGTAAGTCTGTAACCAGTCAGATCTGCAAAATGGAGACACAAAGTTTAACACAGGCCACCATGCAAACCTAAAGTAGCTAAAGGTCCAATTTAATGGGACACATTTCCTGCAAACTTCTAAACAGCTGCACAGGGAAATTGCTCCTGCTGGCAGACACTTGAGGCAGGCCAGGGGAAAGCCCAGAGCCACGTCCACAGAGCTACCACAGGAACAGCCTGGCCTCTGGGCTGCCCTGGGACAGCAGGGAGCCCAGAGCCCTGTGCTCTCCAGGAATGGCTCAGCTGCACATGCACCCTCCTGCTCCTCTCCCTGCCCTACAGCTGAGCAGCCCTACAGCTCCACGGGGCACTGGCAGCAGCACAGCTCAGTGCAGGGGCCACATGCAGGGCACAGCTGTTCCCTGGCAATGAGCACAGCCTCTCTGGGCTGGCACAAGACCCTTCCTCCCACCAGAGATTGGCCCAGCTCCCACCTCACCTCTGTGTGAGGCTGAGCCATGATCCGCCCTCACCTTGTCCTCCATCTGGAGTTGCTTCAGGCCCCCCACGCCATGACTAGGACAGGTGATGGAGAGAGCGGGGGCAGATGCACACCCTTCCTTAGTGTTTTGTCATTTTTGGCACAGCTGAAAAGTCACATCCAGAGGTGTCCAACTCAGCAAATGGTCAGCTTTCTGGAGAACATCTCGCCTTCACCAGCCCAAAATCTTGGAGAGGTTTTCCCGCACATGTGGAGGCTTGCTGGCAGCGCATTTCTTCAGCTGGGTGCCCATCACCTTGTAGAGGGCACAGGCAAGCTTGGTGGCCACGGTGCGGACGTTGGCGCTTCGGACAGGCAGCGCCTTGTTCTCCAGGAAGGACCAGAGCACGGGCAGGGCGTCGTGCTGGACCACTTCAGGGCTGCTGGCATAAACCCACTCCACAAGCACTGCCGGGAGAGAGACACAGCTTCTTAGCCACCAACCTCAATGCAAACAAGGATCTACCTCTGCTTTTGCTTCTTGCAAGCCTCTCTGGCCAAGATCAGAGAAATAGCACACAGAGCCCCATGATCCAGAAACGGGCAAAGCAGCTGATCATCCTGGAAACAGAACCACCAACTCCTCAGCACTAATTTCTCCAACCAGAGCCTTGTGCCTGTGGCAGACTTCGTACCTTTACTAAATTATCTCACAATCTCTTTCTGCATGAACAATGAATGAAATGTCCAATTGCAATTTATGTCCATTAACAAGTTGTCAAAACCCACACTGAAGATTTGGAAATGCACCTTAGAGAGGCAAATGAGAGATTTCTAATAAAAGGTTGATTCCATTTTTGTACCTTTGATGTCAAGTGCCAAATGTCTCATCTGGCTCTTCCCTTTGCTCAGTGGCACACAGCAAAGGGCAGTATTAGAACACACCTCAAAACTCCAGCTCACCAGAGATGGCTGCTGCCTGACAGCTGGATTAGAAACATCAGTGCCTAGCAGGTGTCTTTGGCAGAATGCTTTTGGGGCTTCCAGCAAACAGCTCTTTCAAACCTGAGGGTGCCTTAGATAATTACCCAGGCTGCATTGCTGTGGCATTTGAATGCTCCACATTTTATTGCCATTTCCCCTCCCAGTGTTAATGACATTTTTTCTTATAATGTCCACAGAAATAGGGGCATAGAGAGGGGAAAATGCTACACAGGGCACTGAAATGTAACCAAAATATGAGTGTTTTCTCATATTGTCTCTGAAATCTGCTCTCTGCCCATTTTCTGACCTGAACTGTATCAAACACAGACAAAAATTTACTATCAACTGGCTCCTTGCAACAGGCCGATTTGGCTGAGAGATCAAAGCCTGAAATGCTCTGGAGACCATTCTTATTTTCTGATCAGGCAAAATGTTATCTAGTAGCCCTTGATTGTTCTGTGATGGAAGAGACTTCATTTTCTCTGTGCTGTTAATCCACCAACAGTCATCAACATTGGAACCGCTCCTGAATGTACCCAAAACCAATTCTGCTAAGCAGGAAAGGGTTATGGTACCCATTTTAAAACAGGAATTCATTTGAGTTAAAATATCGTTAAAGACAATTGGTGACTATTGAATGTGAGGAACAGCTGTCTGTTCCTCCTAAATCTCAGAGAGAACATCTGCTTTCTCTAAAGTAGTCCTAATTTATAGGTAATTCCTTTATTTGAAAAAGAGATCAAAAGAACTGCTAAACTAAATTCCCTGTTGCTGGAGATCTACTTTATTCAAATGCTCTTTAAAGGGCCTTTGACATTCCCAATCACTGAACATGCCCTTTTGAGATTCCTAATGAAGAAACAAAGTGGATTAAACCTTGCATTCAAAGATGTTGCCTTTCCAAGAGTAAAACAAGAATTCTGTGAGGACAAAACAAACTGATGCCCTGAAACAGCATTTGCCACCATTTTCCTTAAAAGATCACAGATGTCCCTCAGCTGCCCAGAGAGGAGCCAACTGGGGTATTTTTAGCCCTTCCCTTTCCTGGAGGTGGGTTCTGAGATGCCCCAGTGAGAGCTCAGCCCCCAGGCCAAGCTCTGCCCCCATCTCAGATGCTGCACAGCTCTGCAGCAGCCAGGGGAAACCTGCCAAATACACCTGCCATGGGTATTGGGCAGGAGGGACAAGCTCAGCACTCCTGATTTGGAGGAGCTACTCTGCTGTCTGTTCACAGGCATTCCCTGTAAATACTCCCTGGGAAGAGCTCTTGGCTTAGAAGGGGAGGCCATACCTGTGATACGCTCCGCGACATCCAGCAGAGCTTGGCCACTCAGCTGATTCCATTGGTAGCTGAACTCTTTCAGCAGTGATACTTTATCTACAAGTGAAACACACGTTTCAGCTCACTTGTCTGAGGGCATAGCAGAAAGGACAGTGGGGACAGAAAGGGCAGGGGCAACCCCATTTTATAAAATCAAGTCAATTTCTGCTGATTTTTGAATCCTTTTCTTCTTTCCTCCCAGCCTACTTGGCAGGGTTTTAAATTCCAAAAGAAAAGCTCTCCTTTCACATTTGTAAATTCTAACTTGTCTGCTATACCAGGAGCTATGTTCAAACATTTCACATCAGGGACCTCAAGAGTTCAGTCACATGGAAGCAGTGAAAATGTTTTGCATCCCAGAGCAAAAAGGAAGAAGCTACTTGGGACACAGAAAGGCACTGAGTCAGGTAGTTTGTGAGTTCAAAGAGCAGCTAGGGAGGAGAAAGTGGAAACTCCCCTTGAAGACCTGCCTCTTCAACACTCCATTTTTTAGACATATTTCCCCAGTGCAGAGCTGACATAAATCTGTGTGGCAAAGGAATTTAGAGCAGCCCTTGCCAATGTAGTTATTTGCTATTGCCATCTTGCCCCATGGAAAACAGCACGTGGAACAAGTCATCATTGACAGCTGCATTTATACCTGTTTGTTCTAAAGAAATGAACTTGGTAAATCATCAGTTCCCCTTTGAAAAAACAAGACAAAGGAGAAAGGTGGAAAATAGGCAGCTAATGCCTATTATGTAGAGCCATCCAGGTAGCTGCTCTGCAGAAGCTCTGATGAGCCAGTGTCTCTTAATGCCAACAGCAAAGTTATTCATTTGGGAAGTCAAACGGGGCCCAAGGAAACTCCAAAACCCCTTTGCCTCTGAACTGTTGCAAAGCTGCAGTCTGGGATCTGCTCTTCAGACAAGCAGCACAGAGCCAAGGGTGCCTGGGACTGTTGGGAAATGCTGCTGCACATTCCAGCCTCTTGGGGACTGGTGCATAAGGACTGCACCTGCACAGCTTCTGGTGGGTGTCAGCTGGAGCATTCACAGACAACAACAGCTCTCAAGGCACTCAAGGATCTCTTGTGCAGGAGAGACAGAGACGCAGTTGAGGAAAGTCCCTGCCAGGGCTCAGCCTTACCCAAATGAGCAATGGATTCATCCAGTGCTTTCACAGCTGCAGCACGAACCCTGGGATCCTTTGAGTTCAGGTTCCTTGTTATTCCCTCCACCAAACCAATGATCACCGGGTTCAGGGCATCTTTCAGGACGCCTGTGATTTCAGCCAGCACGTCCAGCGCCTTCTGCTTCACCTTCTTGTGGCTGTCAGATATTCTCCAGACAAAATAATCAAAAATCTGTAAAGAGAACAAGCAACGTGAAAGCTGGAATCCTATGCCCTTGTTTGAAGAGTGGATGTAGCAGTCACCAATGTCAAAGATGAAAGTCATCCTTTCTGTCAGGTCAGCACTTGCTTGCACAATTTCACTGTTTTCCTGTGGGCCACTCACTGGAATGGTGGTGCAACCTCATGCCGGTTGAAAGATTTTCTTCTGTTTTTAAGAGGTTTGGCTGGGGACAGAATAGTTCCTATGGTATTTCTCTCCATCTATAAATCATTATATCAATTCCATTTATTAATGCTAAAAACTACCTTTGCTTTGGATGGAAGCAAGTGTTTACAATGCCTGGTTTTCTATACAGTTGCCTCAAGTACTGAGGGCAATTATGATTTTGCCAAAACGATGGCTGGAGGAGATCTAAATTTTCTTTTGTTTGTCTCAGAACCAGTGTCTGGAGAAGTGCAGGGCTCTGATCAACTCTTCCAGGATCCAGACCATTTCTCTAACTAACAGGTGGACTTCTGAAATGTAATGTGCTGTACAGCTCTCATTAGAGCAGGTTCAGTCCCTTGAAAGCCACATTATCAGGCACCTTTTCCTGGAAAAAGGGAAAAAGCATCCACTGGGAGGAGAAGGCAGAGATTAGTCCTTAGCTGTTTTCCTCCTTTTCCAAAGAGAAAAAAAGGCCCCCCAAGAAGGGTGAGCACCATCTTTACCCATGAGGAATAGGAACAGAAATGAATGTGAGTAGCCAGAGTTGTGCCTGTGCCAGAAGAGATGGAGTATATAGAAGTATTCTTTAAAAAAATAATTGGGTTTAAACCAACCCAGCTTGATACTTCTCTTCCCCATGCAAACCCATTTTTGGTCCAGAGAAAAATTGTCATGCTTTCAGGGGCTGGATTCCCTTCACTTCACCCAACTGGGAGTAGGAGAGAACAGCAGTTACACCAGCAGAAAATTCTGCCGTCATCTGATGAACAGCATCAATAGGCACCTGCCAGACAAATACAGCTGGACTGCAATAACTTGTCCTGAAGCCTGGGCCTGAATTACATTTGTCTGGGTAAGAGGGACCAGCCTGTCCCAAACAACCAGGATGTAGTGCCAAGACACACTGATTTACCTTTACTGCTACAGGCTTAGGAAAGGAGCTAAAGGAAAGGAGCAGTGAAGATATCTTACATACTTGGACAATGTTAGTGCAGATGAGCTGGGGGCTGGTTTTGCACAGGTCTAGGAGGAGTGCCACTCCTTCCATCCGTGTCTGAAACCCCTTGGCTTCCAGGAGATGGTAAAGCTTCTGGAGCAGCTCAGTTTCTTCCACAGCTGGAGGTAACGTGACCTGGGCTTTTGCACGGTGTAGGAGGTGTTCATCAGAGGTAGATTTCACCCTGGAAAATGAAACCAAATGAGGACCTGTTGGTGATAATTATCGTAGCATGGCATCCCCATTGTGGAAATAATTAGCATTGACTCCATGATTTCAGAAGGCTGATCAATCACTTTATTATACCATACTACACTACATTATACTATACTATACAGAAACTCATCGCTGTTACAGATAGTCCAATACAGCCAGACCAGATTGGTCACTTGAATCCAAAACACCATCACCAGTGGCCAATTAAGAAATTACCCTTTGGTAAACAAATCTCCATAACACATTCCACATGTTCACAACAATAGGTGCAGCAAGTGAAGATAAGAATTGTTTCTCATTCTTTTCTCTCCTCTTCTCACAGCCCTCCCCAGGACCATGCCTCAGAAAGTTTGCCTGCTGCTCTCTGTGGAGAGAGCTGCAGCCACAGATTATATCTTCAGTTAATTGTGAGCAAAACCTCTTGAGCAGCTTTCCTAATTATGTGATTTCAAGCTGGAAAATCATGAGGCTCTGAAGAACAAGGTGGACCTCATGACAATCATTACGGGAGACAATCTGCAAGTGACATCCTCACCAGTGCTCACTCAGGAAAACCAAGGATGAGATGCATCTGATCAAGCTTCAGATGGCTGCCAAGGAACACAGGTCACATTGCTTTGTGGAGAAAGAGAGACACTACTTCCAAGTTTAAATGCGCCCTCATTTGGCACATGTGTGACTTATAATAAGGAAACTCATCACTCTGGAGAAGTGTCTCTACAACCAGGCATGACAATCTGGAAAAGTAGCTCAGCTGCATCTGAACAGATAAACAGGGCCATATGTGAAGGATTTAGAAAATCAGTAAGAGAGATATAAACAGAAGCCAGACATCCCAGAACTACACTCACATTTCATTTGCTTCCCTAGAGACTAGATCCAGAGCATAACGACCCCAGTGGGAACAATTTTCCTGAATCAACCTGTCTCTTCCATGAGCACAGGAAGATGCTAGCTGTGCTTCTGAGGCATATGGTCACTTTCCAGCCACTGCTGAGCACGACAGAGCTAAATAAATCCCCTCTGTTATCAGAGGAGAACAGGTACAAGTAGCTCTGCCACTGGCATGAAGAGACAGTGAGGATGAAATTCCTGTCTTAAATGCTGACTGTAGCACAAGACGAAATAAACCAAACATGCTGTCCATCAAGAAAATTATATTAATAACAGAAATATCAAGACAAAAAGTCCACATTGAGACACCAGTTGACTGAAGTTGTTCAGGAATTGCCTTGCTACTTAGTACTCAAACTTGATACTGTTTGAGGGTAAGAAAACCATGATTAAGCCAGGCCAAACCACATGGATGAGAACTGCATCTTTGTGGAATGGCATCTTGCTTCTAGACTGAGATTTCTCATCAAAACACCCATCTAAAAAGACTCCACTCAGATGACAAAAACACCCTAGCTGAATTTACTTGTCCCAAGTCAGGCAGCAGAAACTTGGCCCTCTCCTAGCCTCCAGAACACTGCCCTTGCACTGCACTGGTTCGTCTGAGCTGCAACCAATGGGTGTCTCTTTTTGTCTCTCCATTTTTTGGAAACCCCTCCAGAGAAGTTGTGCTCAACACAATGCAGAAGTAGACATTTTTTATCTTAGAGCATTTGTAGGGAAAGGAAACAATCTGTGGCATTGGTCATCGCTGCCAGAAAGATTTTCCTGAGAAGAGACATGTAAAGCTTGCCATGTGCTTTGTCACATCTGACAAAAGTGCTCAGTACCGTTTGCTAGAAGGCACTGTGGCCTGGGGCTTCTTTGAGCCATTGTTCCTCTCCTTCACCGGCTCCTTGACAGATGGGCGTTCAGCTTTCTGGTTTTCCATCCCCTACAAGGACACAGAGAAACCCCATCAATCTTTAGACCATTGAATAGGAAATTCCCTGTTTAAAACCCAAGTTAGAACCATGATCACTGCTACCAAGGCTTAGGGAAACATTTCCTAACTTACAGAAGGAAACAGACCAGAGATTCAGTGATGCCAACTCTTTGTTTTCAATAGCCCAAGGCAGGGTATGGGTGCTACCAGACTGAGCAGCAGTCTAAAGTCCCAAATTCATTAGTCCTGACCATAAATGGGAATAATGCAAGCTGGTAGGCAGCGAGTGTTTGTGAAGGAAGCAACAGAAAACCTGGACTCTTTGGGGGTTGGCCCATCATGTTGGAAGTCGATTTGGTTCAACGCTTACTCTCCCTGTGCCTGCACAAAGGCACACTCCCTTGTGTAATGTAAATAAAAAGAATAAAATCCCCCCTCCAACAAACAAAGTATTTTCCACTGGATGCTGCTGAATTCACCAAGCTTCTTCCAGCTCCACAGGGCTTGACAGCAGGGCAGTATTCCCAAAAGACAGACAGTAATTGTAGTAACTAGGATGCACTTCAACATCTTTTGTAAATTTGGAAATTTTCTTGGCACTACTACTTCCAGTGCCTTGTGCAAAGACTCTGTTATCTTCAGAAGCACTAGTCTCACTTAGTTGCTTTAGTGGGGGCAGAGTAGGGAGAGCATGGTGGAGTCTTACGCTTAAATGTAATTCCATTTTCTCCTCTTTCCCTTTCCTCTTTGTGACCGATATGGAAAATATTCAAAACCCCACTTTTCCCCTAATAATATCAGTTCCTTTGTGGCCTGCAGATGAACAGGCTGAGGATTAACAGCTCATTCCCAGGAGCAAAATGATTCAGCAGAAGAGAAATGAGCTAAAGACACATTGGATATGTTTGATCTCATATTAGCAGTGGCAATACTTGCACAAAGGAGACATTTCTCCTGCCAAGCACTTACTTTCTTCTTCATTCTTGTCAGGATTTCTTCCAGGTCACGGGTGGAAAGAGATCGTTCCAAAAGCAGTTTAAGTTGTTGATCTGTGAGCAACATCTTCACCATCTCCTGTCCATAATGCCTAAGGAAGGCAGGAAGGAAGGAAACAGAAGAAAAGTGAACAAACAAAGGAAGAGTGTTAACAGAAGAGGCTGATGTCTAAAACTCATCAGCTGCAATCCTTGCATGAGAAGGCATTACCTACTCAGCAAAAAGGGAGATTTACCTCCACTTGACACCACACAGTGCTGTCAGCTGAATACAAGAGGCAAGAGGAGAATGTGGGGTAACAGAAAAATACCATATCACTCTGAAACTGGGGTTGTGCTTCTGAGGCATCAAAGGATCCCAGGAAACAAGCAAAACACATCTGCTTTGTTGTCAGAGCCTGTTAGCAGTGTCCTGCTGCCACTGCACAATAATTTGCCTTTCTTTAACTGGCAGGGAAGCCAGGACAAAACACCTCATGCATCCTCTTGATTATTCTATACTATGTGTATGCACATGGGTAGCTAGTTGCTCTGGTGTTCTTGGCAGCTATTAATGGGAATTTAATCACCAAAGGAAGGGGATTTTCATGGTTTGGGGTGATTTTGCCACTAGGATACCACAGTTTTCTTCAAGAAGAAATGTGGAGCTCACTGAGCCACAGATAACAGCATTCTAGAAATCTGCAGAACAGGTTTAGAAAGACGGAATACAATGGCTAAAGACCTCTGGAATATTTCTAGGAAAGTCTGAAGTTAATGAGAAATGGATGTTTGGGATCCTTCAGTGATGAACATTAGCCAACACTTTGGCTTTGTGTTGTGCATCTAAGGCCAATCAAAACTGTTGGACTGGCTCATCTGAGCTCTTTTGATCTCAGGAAAGAATCCTTCAAGCCACAGGAAGTTGGCAAGGCTCCTTCTCGCTGGCCAACCTCAGGTAACCCAGTACAGCCATTTGCCCAGGCAACCCAGAGCAGCGCTCACAGCACCAAGGCTGACAGAGCCCAAGAAGCATTTGGACACTGCTCTCAGGCACATGGAGTGACCCTTGGGCTGTCCTGCACAGGAGCTGGACTCGATGACCCTGATGGGTCCCTTCCAACTCAGCATATTCCATGATTTTATGACCCTTATTCACACCATGAGGTCACTTCATATTTCCTTTAGTTTCCACTCTTTTGTGGTTTCACCTTTACAGCCAGACACAAAACGGTTTTCCTGTTTGAGGAGGTGAAATGAAGATCATTACCTTGTGTCCTTGTGACAGTCCTGAGCAAGCTTCCCTGCCACGTGTGCCAGCCTCTCAGCCCTGGGTGTGCCTGCGAGCTTCGTGACTCCAATTCTCTCCATCAGGGACAGGAGGAGTTCGGCCGCACACTTCCGCACCTGGGCGTGGCAGCTCCTGGGAAGGAGAGAGCAAACCCTGGGGCACAGGGAGAAGGAGCAGCAGCAGCACAGGCCTTGGCCAGAGCCTGCTCCCTTTTCTTGCTGGGGGAAGAAGCATTTGGACAATCTCAGGCACTTGGTGTGACCCTTGGGCTGTTCTGTGCAAGGCCAGGAGCTGGACTCAGTGGTCCTGATGGGCCCCTTCCAACTCCCCATATTTTACAGGTCTGTGATTCTGAGCACTAATGGGCTGCAGGAGGGCAGAAATAGGTGGCAAGAGGAAAGAAATGAGGTTGGTCGGAGAATCACAGAGTTCACAGAAGATGCAAGATACAGGACCCTTCCCTCCCACCATTCCCATTCTCTGTCTCATCCCTTCTCCCTCCCACACACTAGAAGGTGAAGAATATCACTTAAAGACCTACTTGACTCCCATGTCCATGAGGGCAGTCATTGCTCGTGCAGGAGTCACATTCTCCACCATGATCCCCAGGGTCTGACTGGCTGCTTTCTGAACAAAGTCTGGGGAGTTGGACACCATCTGGAGAAGGACCCGAGCAACCTCATCCACCTCAGAGTCCATGTCCTTCTTCAAGGTCACAAAGAGCTCTCCCAGAGTGACAATTGCAGAGTAGGACACCTTGGAACGGAGGTTGGTCACCTGGGGAAGTCGTGAGGGGAAACATAAGAATCACCTTGAAAAGAAAACCAGTTGCCTTCAACAGAAGTCCCAGGAAATGACAACATGTCCCACTGTGTACAGAGGATCATAAAAGTACAAGAGGAGCAGGAGAGCACAAGCACAGAAAGGCACTTACTCTGGCACCAATTTCTGGCCTCAGACCTGTTTACTGCAGGACTAAAAAAAATATTTCTCTAAAGTGTTCTAATTAACCCTTCTAAAATGTCCAGAGCTTTGATTTTAGGCCCTTTCACTAGAAAACTAAAGCAAGGGCTGCTTTCAAATCATAAATGCACAAGTCCGAAAGATAAAAGTGTCAGGTGCTCCTGTTCCAGAAAGCAACACCAGCAGTTGAAACACTCAGCCAGGAAACAGACAACACAGACTCATTTGCAGTGTTGAGTTACAGCTTGGGCAGAGATTGGGACTCTGGCAAATAATGTCATTAGTGTCTCAGATTCTGCACTTGCACTTTACTTTATAAAGGCACCACACTCACAGACGAGTGCCAGATACCCGACCTACCAGTAAATACAGCTACATGTACCCACAGATCCCACAGGTAGCTGACAGACATTAGAAATATCAGGTCTAAAACAGAAATGAAGGCAGTCCCTGAGCACACATGGAGATGAACAAGCACATACCTACTCTACACACTGTGTATGAAGTATGGGGGACAATTCAGAACAGTGTTCTCACCTCGCTGGTAACTGCCAAGCAAACCTCATGAAGTCTACAAAGCAGGACCTCTGAATGGGACCCAGCCAGGTGTTTGATGCTGAAGAGTCCCTTCTCCTTCAGCTCCCTGAAAGGCAGAAGATTGATATTTCTCTCCACTGAGGCAGCACCCTCTGAAATGACCAGGCTGGCAGCTCAGTCAAGCAATGGGAGGTGCTTTTCAAGGAGTACTTAATGAAACCAAGGAAGGCGTTGCCCCAGGATGCTGTGGCTGTCAAAAGCATTCACAAATGCAAGAGGCAAAGAGAAGGGTTTCGGAGTGGCCATTTAGGAAGACAGCTTTCTGAAATCTGTGGCACAGGAGGCCCCTCTGTCACTGCTTCCTAGAAGCTGTGAGGCCAGGCCATGCTGCTGTTTCTTGTCACCTCTCTGTACCTGTCCCTGAGACACAGTGCCACTGGGCTGTTACTGGGACATTTTCCTTCTCTGTCAGCCCCAGCAGGCAGTTCAGCAGGGAGAGTCTGCACTGGCACTCTGGAGCTGAGTTTCCACTCTATGATCGAGGCCTCTCTGTCAGCCACTCCACTCCACCTCACACATTCCCCAAAAAAGCAGCAGGATGTCCCAGGAGATTGCATCCCTGGGCAAGAACTGTTGAAACTCTGGCTTTTCCCAAAACCCCCTACCTAAAATAACCCCCACAACAGCAACATGTTATTTAAAAGGTGCAAACAACTCTGTCTCTGAGCTCTTGCTTGGAGCAGGCCCTCAGCTACAGGAAGGTGTGTGAGGCATCAGGGCTGCAGCACAGGGCTGGTGACTGATCCCAGGGGCACCCCTGAGTGTCATCCAGACCCCCCACACCTGCAGAAGCTCTCTGCACCTCACAGGGCACCAAAGAGAAATGGGGAAGAGAAAGCAGAAGAGGAAGGGCAAAGCAAAGGAGATGCATCGTGGCCGATTTTTCATGCTTATCCCTGTGAGAATGAAGCATCCACCAGTGAGTGGATGCTAACCCAGACATCAAAAAGAAAACCAATGTCACCTAACATTTGTAGGGTTATCTGCTCGTGGCCTCCTTCTGCCTGTGTAGAATTTTGGGACACATGGTGAATGTTGACAAAACATCTCAGGCCCATATGAAGCAGTGAGGAGGAAAAAGTTGAATTCCAAAAGTGCAAGATTTTTAGAGGATTTTCTTTCTTTTTCCTTCTCTTCTGCCGTGAGCCCTTCAGGAGTAATGACAGGCTGAGGGACTTGAAAGCACAACTCAGTCCATTTCTCAAAAACAGGAGCTCCCTGGAGCTGCCTCTGGGACTCCCATGCAGGAGGTCACAGGGAGACCCTGTCACCTGCCATTGCTGTCAGCAGTGGGAGCAGAGAGGAATCTTACTCAGTCCCAACTGGGCCAGGGCCCAAGGCACCCAAATCTCTACACTCAAAACTGCTGCCATCCTGCTTCTGCCTTCACCCAGCAAATCATCTCCTTCCAGACCTTTGTCTCTTCCCTCAACATTTCCTGTGCAGCTCCATGGAGCAGCAGGCAAAGCCAGGAAACAGCACGGACCTGCTGCAGCTGGAGCACTGCTGCAGAGCAAGGCCAAGAAAAGGCTGCTCTCCAGTCTCCATCCTCTCCCTGCTCTGCAGTGGTTTCTCCAGTGCCCTTTGGCCCTCTGGGCTCTCAGGGCTAAGAGGCACAAGCAAGACACGCCTCTGACCTACCTTAATGCCAAAGAGGGACACAGAGTGAACAGGGCCTTTCTTACCAGTCATCGCTGCCCAGCAAGGAGAGTGCCTCCTGCAAGGACTGCTGTGGGTCTGAGGAGGCTCTGTCCTTCTGCCCGTGCCCACGGAGCGGCTCCTCTCGGCGCTTGGCAGCAGTGGCCATCAGCGAGGTCACTGTAAGGAGAGGGTCAGCCATGGGCGCTGCAGCCCCGGGCAAGGCACCCGCCATGGCGCGGCCTGCAGCCCCATCTCCCAGCCAGGGCTCCGTCTGGGACAAACTGGCACTGGCTCAGAGGCTTCCCTGCTGTCTGGCTCCTGGGGCTCCTTGCTTGCTCCCAGCCTGCCCCAGCTGGGCCCAGCTCCAGGCTAAACCTGACAATTGCGAGGAGCCATCGGGCACTTCTGGGAGCAGCAGCACGACTGCACCAAGCCACTGACTGCCCTGCAGAGACAACTCTTGCTGGATAGCAGAACAGCTGGCTGCAGAACTGGACAGCAGCACAGGCAGAGGGCCCAGATGGTGAGTGAACAACTGATCGTGGTGGTTCCTGTAAGGTGCACAGTGAGCACACCCTGGCAGACTGCCCTGCAGCTCATCCCTGCAGTCCCAGCTGCCTCCTGGCACCAGTGCTGTAGTTTGGACTCTCAGGATGGGCAAAAGCCAGAGCTTAGGCCTTTCCCACTACTTTATTCAGTTCAACTTTCCAATGGATCTCCAAGAACCAACTGCTCCAGTACTACCAAGCTGGAGTAACTCAAAAGTAGATGTGCTGTTCATTCTCAGGACAGACTACAGAGCCAAGATCCCACTGTGCTGGCTGAGGCAGGAGGCAGTTTGTGCTCGTTGTGCAAGGAAAAACCCAGAGCAGGCTTACCTGAGGAGCTGCATGGGAAGCTGCCATCCCCATGCATGATGGGTGTACTGGGCAGTAAGGGCACCTTGTCCTGCTTCCTCACAACCTTCTTCTTCAAGGCATTACCAGGGTGTTTTCTCTGCACTCTAGAAGCTGTGCCATCAACAGGTGGTAGGCTAAAGGCTGCAGGGACCAAAGCGGAGCTTGTAAGTGGAGAGTGCTGGACAGGGTGATGATGGAAAGGGCTAGAAAACTTGCCAGAGCCGGGTAACATCTCTTTGTTATCCCAAAGAACTTCAAGTACAATAATGGCACACTAACATGAGACAGTGATCACAGAATCACAGAATCCTAGAAGAGTTTGGGTTGGAAGGCACCTTTAAGCACCATCTAGTCCAACCCCTGTGAGCAGGGACATCTTCATCCTGATCAGATTCCTCAGAGCCCCATGTAAACTGGCCTTGAACACCTTTGAGGATAAACCAACAACAGTTTCTCTGGGCAAATCCTACCAACTTTTCATCCCCTTCATTATAAAAAAAAACCCCATGTATATCTAATCTAAATTTACCCTATTCTAGATTCAAACCAAACTGCAGTGATGCTTCTCTGAAGAAACAAGGAAAGCCAGTATTGCTTTGCTTCTGTTTTCCTGTTCCGGAGACTGGCAGGGGCATTTCCCAAAGGAAAGTGCAGATAACCTTGTGTGATGCCCTCGGGCTGAGGGCTCCCTCCTAAGGGCCCTGCTGCTGTCCTTGGGCAGCGCTCACAGCCCTGCAGGCAGAGCCCCTCAGCCAGGATTCAGCTGGGAACGCTGCTTGCTGCTGGGGCTACAACAGAAGCCCTGGCTGGGGCTTCAGCACAGCTCTACAGTGCCAGCTCCTCAGCAGGGAGTGGCAGGAGAAGGAGCTGAATTTTGTTTTTTCCAGGTTGCACCCTGGTTGAAAAGCATTCTTTTGGACTCCCCTTCCCTGGAGGCTGCTCTCCAGGAGAGAGTCTGTGTACTTTGCAAGACAGAATTTTCTACTCTGAAAAACTTTAGAGCTGAAGGGGGGAAGCTGATATTCTGTTGCTGACTCAGGGAGGCCATGGGCAAGACACTTCATGCCTCTGTATTTTTCTTTGGGAAACAGAATTAAATCCCAAGCAAGCTTCCACTCAGATGCAAGTGGAACAGCTCCCCAGTCTGATTGCAACACTGTGCAAAAAGCAAGCAAGTGGCCAAACAGGACCACCACAAGTGTAGCCACCACTTACTTGCTTCAGCTGCATCCCCAGGCTCGACTGCCTCAGGAATAAGCTGCAAGGATGTTTTCCTTTCTCTCCTTTTCTTCATCTCTCTCTCCAAAAACTCTGCATCCTTCTGCCCTAAGTTCTTTTGAGCCAACATACACAATGCAGCATGGATCTAGGTGCAATGGAAACACATCACAGACTGTAAGCAGAGACACACAAACCAGACACAACATATCATCAGGAGCACAGAGCCCACAGAGTGCCATAGGCTTCAAAGCAGCTCCATCCACATTCCAATAGTTTCAGAGGAATGTCTCCCATCCTCACCTTGGCAATTACACACAGGGAGGTGGAACACTTCAGTGCCACAACCTTCCACTGCTGCAACTGCAAGCTATGTCAGGAAGCCCTGCTTGAAGCATGAAAGTCATAGGAGTGCTCCAAGACAGAGGAAGAGCTGACATGCCAGTGAGCAGGCAGTTCAGTTCCTACAGGCCATGGCAGGAGTATAAAAACCATGTGCAATACCCAGCAAGGAGGGCTAATGAGCAGTTGCCTAACACTCATGGCCAGGAATTGCAGCTGTTTCTCACTTCCTGGATTCTGATGGACTCTGAAGGACTTGGTCTCTGAGACCAGGAGACCAAAAGGAGGAGACTTGTGAAAACAAGTTGCAGAAACAGTGATGTTAATGAGCAGAAAACTTGAGAATGAGAGGGCTGTGAAATACAGCCACAAAGGTCACCAGGAAAAGTCCAACTCTCCCATTTTCTTTTGCAGCCTTGCTTACACCCAACATTAGAATCTTTGCTTCTCTGCCTCTGAGGGTGCACTTCGCCCACGTGCACAGATGTGTAGCTTGCTCTGTCATTCAGAACTTCTCTAAAACAGCCTTTGCACATAAAGAATGCTTCTGGAATGACCTTAGCACCATCTCCAAACCACAGACCTTGCCACCACTGGAAATAGCCAAGCAATTGCTCTGTAGCTGTCCAATATATTCCCAAGGGAATCCCCATCCCCCAAGAGTGGAAGATGATGATTTTCAGTGACATTTTGGGCCAAGCACTAAACAGCCACTGGAAAGGAAGTCTGCTCATCCCTATCCTTATCCCTTACCTTTCCAAAGCCATCCCTCAGGTCTTTGTCCCTTGTAAGACCAGGACTGGTGGGATGATCCATCTCCTTGGCCTGGCACAGTGGGAGGCCTGGGAATGGAAGCAAAGGTTTGTGTAAATCTCTGGCAGACTTCAAGCCCCCAAAAACACAATGCTGACAAGGCAAGACAGATTTCAGATTGCAGAGCTCTCCTAAGACACAGAGATTGTGATTGAGAGCAGCAAGGTACAATGCCTAGACCCTCTCCCAAGGGATGGGCTACTGGCAGCAGACAGGACATGACTCTGTTGGCCAGCAGAATGAAACCTTCTGCATGATGAAGGCCTCAGCCCCTGCATGCTGGAGAGCCTCTGTGTCTGATAGAGAAGGGCAGAGATGGAGATTGCTCTCGACAGAGATTCTTATCTGCCCTTATTCATGCTGATTGTAGTAAACATCTTCTTTTGGTTCCTAGAAGTCCCAGGTTCTAATACCTGTATGCATTGAGATCAACATTTTCTTCTCTTTGTTGGAATATTTTAGAGGACATTCAAAGAAAAGCTTAGCATTGCAGGACTGCAAGAGTGTTACCAAATGTGAAGTGTGTTCTTGACATTAGATATTTCATTTTCCCCAAGGATTTTCATTCCAAACTTTATGAGATTGGGCCACATTTGGGGCAGCCTGACTAAAGGCTGATTTTCTAGTTGCAATTTTATAGAATGGCTTCACAGAGGATAAATTAAGTGGCAATGCAGTAGAAAAAAAGCAATGTCTTAAATCAGGATTTTTTTGCCCCTGCAGAATGGTCAGCATAATAATAAAAAAGGAAACTTAGATAGTGGCTCTGTGAAAAGACGGCCTTGGAAGGTAAAAGCATTTGGGATGTTGGCAGGGAAACTACAGATCCCAAGGTAACCTCCTTGGGACCATTGCTGTCAGTCAGGCCTGCAAAATGGACACACAAAATGTAACAGTGACGGTGATGCAATCTAAAGCATCTGAAGCTCCATATTTCTTGGGACACATTTCCTGGAAATGTCTAAATACCTGCACAGGGAAACATGCTCCTGCTGCCAGCCCCTTGAAGCAGGCCAGGAGAAAACCCTGACCCGCTTCCAAAGAGCTACCACAGGAACAGCCTGGCCTCTGGGCTGCCCTGGGACAGCAGGGAGCCCAGAGCCCTGTGCTCTCCAGGAATGGCTCAGCTGCACATGCACCCTCCTGCTCCTCTCCCTGCCCCACAGCCATGCAGCCCTACAGCTCCACGGGGCACTGGCAGCAGCACAGCTCAGTGCAGGGGGCACATGCAGGGCACAGCTGTTCCCTGGCAATGAGCACAGCCTCTCTGGGCTGGCACAAGACCCTTCCTCCCACCAGAGATTGGCCCAGCTCCCACCTCACCTCTGTGTGAGGCTGATCCATGCTCCTGAGGCTCCTGGGCCAAGGCCCCCTGAGCTGGCCAGGAGCCCAGACCTCCATTCCCAAGGCCGGAGTCCGGCACATGAGTCTCCAAACCAAACAGGTCAGCCAGTTTCCTTGGGAACAGAGGCATCCCAGGTCCTATCTTGCACCAAGGGCTCTTTCCCTTCTTCCTCTGGGTTTTTGCTGTAGGCTCAGAAGAAGCTGACATTCAGGCACAAGAGAAGAAGTGAGTTAATGGAACTCACGCCTTTACTATCAACCCATCTAATGGGTGAGGAATTCAAAGTGTATTTTAGTTACTGAAAAGATTGCTTGGTTTTTTATTTTTCATGAAATGAGCATTCGTTTAATTTCTCTGAATAATATGGAGCTGGCAAGCCAAGAGAGAAGGGTTCTTCTACTTCTTGTGGTGCCCGTTGCCTTCCCACTACTACAGGATCCCTTTCCTTCCAAACAGTTGGGAATTCACAGTACTCTCTAGAATCTGACACTGTCAAGGAAATAATTGTTTTCAAAAGTAGTTTTCAAGGCCTTTGTTCCTGTAGTTCCCACTCAAATCTAGGTCGGGTTTTGCATTTTTGGGATTTTTATATTACTCTTTACAACAAAAGAAGTGCTGGGACACAAACAATGGCACCACGTTTTAGATGCAAAAGAAGCTTTGCTTTCTCCACTAGATGTGCCCAGTATACTGCGAGCCTGTATTTGTAGGGAAAAAAGTGCTCATCCCAAAGTTCCACTTTTGCTCTACTTACCTCTTCCAGGGGTTTATTCCCTGCTTTCTTTTCAGCAGAGACACCCAAACCCAAAAAAATACAACCTATCTCAAAACATTTCTGATCTTTGCTAATACTGACAATTCAAAATATCCCTAATGGAAATAGCAGAGGGTAAGTAATTTTGAAATACTCTCCAACATGGTAGTTAGAATTAACAGAACTAGCTCTTTACATGGCTGCACAGAGAAAAAAATCATATGGTGGCCAAGCAGGATGAGTGTCTTAAACCTGGATTCCTTCACCCTGTAGAATGCTGGAGTCAGTAATAAAGGTGAGACAGGGAAGGTTTAATGAGATAGGTAATTTCTAGTCCAGAACTGATCCAGCAAAAATGTCACCACACTTACTGAGCAGTACTACTTCCTAGCTGCATGAAGCCTTCCAGATGCATATCAGCAAGTAAGGAGTCATTCCAAAGGGGCCATATCCAGGATTTGGCAGAACTAACCCTGATCCCCAAAGGGACTAGGGGATCTGATCCCTTGTTCTGTATCAGCAGAATTATTTCTTCAAGTCTCATCTCTCCTATCATTACACACCCAGAGATGCCAGAGGACAACATCAGTGGCATTGAGGCTTTCAACTGGAAAGCATTGGCTGACCCAGATGCACCAGACACAGCGCTTTGTCTGGCACAATTCCACTTGTCAGGGATCAGGCAAGGCAGGGACAGGGACAAGGCAGAAGGCATCTCCTCCCCCAGCCTCAGCCTGCAACACGGACACAGGCAGAGAGAGCCAGGGAAGAGATTTGTCATGGTGAACCTGCCATGGGTGGCTTTGGGCTTGGGCTGTCACAGGATGACAAATTCACACCCTGCCTAGGCTGCATCCATTTGGAAGTCTCCTTCTCCTTCACTGGAAAATTCAAAAGTACTTTCTATCATAGGAGGTTTCCATATTTCTGCCTGTGCAAAACCAGGCATGGTCCATGAATTTCCTTCAGATCTCAAAGGGTTCAGCTCACAAACAGCCCAAAGGAAAGGTTTTCTCCTTCAAAAGCAGGAGGAAGGAGTGGGAACATCTCTCATTTATTGCTAAATGCCTGCTTTTTCTATTCTCATTTTGTCACTTAAAAAGCTGCAGGGAGATAAAAAGAATGAGAAGGATGGAGAGAAAGGTATCCTCTTCCAGCTCTGCATTTTAAGGGCCCCAGGTACCACTCAACACTTCACACTGGAGGAATTTTCAGTGCACCACCGGAGAACACTCCCAGTGACTGGGCTCTGGGAAAGTCCACAGAGCCAATCAAGAAATAGAAATGAATTTAAAGAAATCCTAAAAATAATGGGTTTTAACCAAGCTTTCCAAATGTCACCTCTGAGTCAAGAACGCAATGGTCATTCTAGGACAGACGTGCCCTCTACCTACCTGCATCTTCATAATTCTCTTTGCTTCTGCTGCTGGATCTTGGCCTTGAGAAAATGGAGGACAAAAGAACATGTGAAGAGGTAGAAAGAGAAGGGAGGGAATGGGTGTACCATGAAAGGAGGCAAAACTTTTAAACATGGTTACTCTGATGAAAGAGGAAATGCAACACACAGACCCAACAGGCGGCAAAGCTGATTGATTGTCCCTAAGCTTTCAGTTGCTGGAGTCACACAGAGCTGGCCAAACTCTGGCTTAAACACAGCAGTCATTCTTCAACTTGCATCAGAACTCCCCAGTTCTGCTGCCTCTCCTTTTGGAGCCAAGTGGCTCCTACAGCCTCTCTGTAGCAGCAAGAGCTGCTGAGCTGAGGAATGAGTCTGTATGGAGGGCAGCTACTTTTGTACTGCTGACAAACCTTGACTTTGCCTGCTTGTGCCTTACACTGGTGACAGCCTCATGCTACATGTGGTCAGAGCACTGCTGTCTCCTTAGAATATTACACCTCCTTGTTTTTACAAGAAGACAGATTTAATAAAAAGCCCTTGGGTATGACATAGTCCTGCATCATTAGATGGGTAAAATGGTGAATACACAGGGGTTTTCCTAAATACAGTGGACAGCTGACTGTGCAAAATAACCACACGAGATTGGAGGAGTGAGGTGAACAGTACACTGGAGTAACAGACACTTTGGCTTACCTCATCTCCCGAGACTCCTGGAAATCCACCTGGGGAGAGCTTGTCAGGGACCCTGCAGCACTGCCCACAGGGGGACTGCCTGTGTTGCGTATGGGCGGGATCACAGGCAGTCCCAATGACCCCTTCTTCTTATCCCCACCAGTAGAATGCAGTAAGGAAGCCTGGAAAGAGTAAAACACAGTAATCAGATCAAGCATGCAGCCTTGCCTCCAATCACGCCTAAAGACATTTAGATATGCCCTCAAATGGGACTTGGCAGGAAGAGCCAAACTGATGGTGCAGCTTGGCCCAGGATGGTGAATGAAAGTGTGGGAGGTGAGGGAGAGACCTTGTCCCACATTTGACACCTCTCCCCTCATGCTCACTTTTCTCTAAGTGTGGCTGCATTCCCTGCTTGCATCCACCTGTTGGACATCAAGATGCTCTGGTGTGCCACTGCCTCCACTGGCCTTTTGGATGGCATGGGAATGGCTTTAGATCACTGTTCTCTCCCTGCCCATAAGGTACCTAACAGCCAGTGCTGATCTTCAGCCATGTCCCCACACAGCCATTCTGCAGGATGACAAAACCTGCTTTTCTCAGGCCCCTCATTTCTTCTGCTGCTGCCCTTCCCTCCTACACTTCCCCAGCAGCCTTTGAGCCCAGAGGCTGCTGAGCTCTCAGGATGCTGGCTACTCTCCAGCTCCAACACTTCCATCATCTCAGGCTCTCTGGCATTTAGGAAGTTCAGCAGAGCTCCTTGCCCTGCTGCTCTCTGCAAGCTCTCTGCCTGCCCAAGTTCCTCCAGGGCCCCCATGCCATGGCCAGGAATGGGGCTGGAGGCAGCAGGGGCAGATGCATGCCCTTTCTTCATATCCCATCATTTCTGGCCCAGCTAAAGAGCTAAATCAGGATCTGTGCAAACTTCAGTGAGAGGGTCAGTTCCTGTCTGGGAAAAGGTCTCAGAGCTCTGCCAACAGCACAGAAACTGAACATTTTTCACACTGAACTTAGCTTGGTCTCCTTACCTTGCATCCTTTTCCCTCTGAACTCAGCTCCTGTTGTTTTCTACTCTCCTCATCCCAGCCAGTGCCATTTTACCCATTTTCCTTCTCTCCGCTGCATGTCAGGCTTGGCTTGGTAGAAGGAGAGCTCTTTGGGATGGGAGGCAATGGCTTGGAGGGAAGGAGCATAGAGGGACTTGCCAGGGAATACCTCTTGGCAAGAGGGTAGCCAGTCAGGTCTGCAAAGTGGAGACACAAAGTGTAACATAGGCCACATTGCAAACCTAAAGCATCTGAAGCTCCATATTTCTTGGGACACGTTCCCTGCGACCTTCTAAACAGCTGCACAGGGAAACATGCTCCTGCTGGCAGACACTTGAAGCAGGCCAGGAGAAAACCCTCATCCACTTCCACAGAGCTACCACAGGAACAGCCTGGCCTCTGGGCTGCCCTGGGACAGCAGGGAGCCCAGAGCCCTGAGCTCTCCAGGAATGGCTCAGCTGCACATGCACCCTCCTGCTCCTCTCCCTGCCCCACAGCTGAGCAGCCCTACAGCTCCACGGGGCACTGGCAGCAGCACAGCTCATTGCAGGGGCCACATGCAGGGCACAGCTGTTCCCTGGCAATGAGCACAGCCTCTCTGGGCTGCCACAAGACCCTTCCTCCCACCAGAGAGTGGCCCAGCTCCCACCTCACCTCTGTGTGAGGCTGAGCCGTGCTCACAAGGGAAGAATTGAGTTATGTAAACTCCCACATTTATCATCAACACATCTAATAGGTGCGGCACTTGAGAAGAATAGTTATTAATTATTTGGAAAATTTCTTTTTTTTCTTTTTCATGAAACTAGCCTGCACTTAATTCCTCAGAACAATATTGAGTTAGCATGTCTGAATGGATAGGTGGAAGGCTCCAATGATAAGAGGGAGAAAAGAGATTCCTTCTTGAGGCTGGCCTTCTGCAAATCCACAGGAAAGACCCACACAGCTGTGACTGTTAGTTCTGAAAACAACAAAGACCTCTCAGCCACCAGCTAGGCCCTATTGGTGCTTCTATAGCACCGTAATACCATCCTCAATGTTGGACCCAGTCCGCAATCAGAGGAAGAATGGGAAATTTATCTGTAGTGAGACCAGACATTGATGGCAAAGGAAGCAAGAGGACTTGCATCTCATGCCCATGTCCAATTTGGGGTCATCTGTTGCCACAGTCCCTGTCCTGGCTGACAGATTGAGTGATTTGGCCACTGTCAAAAAGGAGAAAGCAGGATAAACTAATGGGACAATGTTTTGATGCCATGGATGTCCTTGCAGGATCATCTGTAGCTGTCAGCCACCTACTCTGACACAGAGCCAGCACTGACCACCACGGACCAGTTTTCCCTGAAATCTGGAGTGATTTTTTTCCATTTGTCATTGGGCTTTTAGCTCTTTTCTATCCTCACCTTTTCCTTCAGTCATCTTTTCTTTTCTGGTAAAATCCATGTTTGAACCCGTGCTTCTGCCTGGCAGAAGTGTCTGGGTTGAGTTTGGGAATGCTCTCAGTGTAGACAGCGACAGGAGCTCGGTCCCAGCCTTTGAACAAGGTCGGGTGACTCCAATCGCCAGCGGTCGGCGCAGACAGGCAGAGCCAGACGCGTCTGCTGCCGCTGTGGCCGTGTCAACCTCAACCTTCACCACCCCAGTGTGGGGCTGCCCCTTTGTGACACGCTCGCCCATGGTTCTCTCGTTTCCATGGCTGCAAAACCCCACCCCAACTCCATCCCTTTCCATGCCCTTCCCAAGGGTAGCTAGCCCTAAACCCAGCCAGGCCAGGCCTGAGCGTTTCACACTGTCTAGGAAGGAGACCCTTTCCAAAGCTACTTTTCAAGGCCTTTATTTCTGTGATTCCCACTCAGTTCTGGGTTGCAGCTTGTTGGTGTGGGATTTTGTTTATTTCTCTTCACATCAAACCAAGTACTGGGATACAAACAATGGCACCAGGTGGTGGAAGTAAAAGCAGCTTTGCACTCCCCAGCAGATGAGCCCAGAATTCAGTTGGCCAATAGCTGTAGGGAACAAATTAGCCATCCAAACGTTCCTCTTTTGCTCTACTTCATTGTTGCATGGGGTTCTTTCCTGCTTTCTCTATTGTACAGACACCCTAACCCAACATAAACATGATCTGCCTCAAAACATTTCTGATCTTGGTTAATACTTTCGATTCAAATTTTTCTTAATGGAAAGAGTGGAGGGCAGGTCATTCTGAAATAATCTCTAAGAGTGTTGTTAGAAGTAAGAGAAGTGATTTTTTACATGGTTTAACAGAAGATAAAACCATGGGGCATCCAAGCAGAAAGAGTGGAACACCTGTCTTAAAAATGGATTTCTTTCCCTCTGTAAAATGTCCCAATCAGTAATAAAAGAGAGGCAGGTGAAGATTGATGAGATAGATCATTCCTAGTCCAGAATTAATCCGGAAAAAGGTTTTACTTCTTCAATGAGCAATACTTCTCCTAAACTGCATGAAGCATTGCAGCTGCAGTTTAGCAATGAAGGAGTCATTCCAAAGGGGACCTACCCAGGATTTGGCAGAACTAACCCTAAGCCAAGGGACCAGGGGATCTGATCCCTTTTTCTCTGCATCAGCAGAATTATTTCTACAAGTCTCATCTCTCCTATCATTACACACCCAGAGATGCCAGAGGACAACATCAGTGGCATTGAGGCTTTCAACTGGAAAGCATTGGCTGACCCAGATGCACCAGACACAGCGCTTTGTCTGGCACAATTCCACTTGTCAGGGATCAGGCAAGGCAGGGACAGGGACAAGGCAGAAGGCATCTCCTCCCCCAGCCTCAGCCTGCAACACGGACACAGGCAGAGAGAGCCAGGGAAGAGATTTGTCATGGTGAACCTGCCATGGGTGGCTTTGGGCTTGGGCTGTCACAGGATGACAAATTCACACCCTGCCTAGGCTGCATCCATTTGGAAGTCTCCTTCTCCTTCACTGGAAAATTCAAAAGTACTTTCTATCATAGGAGGTTTCCATATTTCTGCCTGTGCAAAACCAGGCATGGTCCATGAATTTCCTTCAGATCTCAAAGGGTTCAGCTCACAAACAGCCCAAAGGAAAGGTTTTCTCCTTCAAAAGCAGGAGGAAGGAGTGGGAACATCTCTCATTTCCTGCTAAATGCCTTCATTTTCTATTCTCATTTTGACACTTAAAGACTACAGGGAGATAAAAGTCATGTTCACAATTGAGAGGAATGTTTCCTTGCCCTGCACAGCATTTCCAGGACCCCTAAGTACCAGTCCAGCTCCTGCCACCCAACACTTTACACTGGAGGAATTTTCACTGCACCACCAGAGCACATTCCCAAGGACTGGGCCCTTGGAGAGTCTACTGAGCCCGTTAAGGAAGTGAAATCAATTCAAAGAAATTTTTAAAGAAATGTGTTTTAACCAAGCTTTCCAAATATCACCTCTGAGTCAACATTCCAATGGTCATTTTTAGGAATGATATGCCCTGTACCTACCTGTGTGTTCCGAAGTCTTCTCTTGCCTTCTGCTGCAGGATCCTGACCTGGAGAAAATGGAGGACAAAAGAACATGTGAAGAGGTAGAAAGAGAAAGGAGGGTATGGGTGCACCATGAAAGGAGGCAAACCTTCTTAGCATGGTCACTCTGACGAAGGAGGAAATGCAACACACAAACCCAACGGGATGCAAAGCTGATTGATTGTCCCTAAGCTTTCAGTTGCTGGAGTCACACAGAGCTGGCCAAGCTCTGGCTTAAACACAGCAGTCATTCTTCAACTTGCATCAGAACTCCCCAGTTCTGCTGCCTCTCTTTTTGGAGCCAAGTGGCTCCTACAGCCTCTCTATAGCAGCAAGAGCTGCTGAGCTGAGGAATGAGTCTGTATGGAGGGCAGCTACTTTTGTACTGCTGACAAACCTTGACTTTGCCTGCTTGTGCCTTACACTGGTGACAGCCTCATGCTACATGTGGTCAGAGCACTGCTGTCTCCTGAGAATGATATTACACCTCCTGGCTCTTTTCAGAAAACAAAGGCTTTTTCCAACTCAGCTGCTAGGGAAGGATACTCAGATTGCACTTTCAAAGCCCTACAAGTTTTTCAATTGGAATGATATTTCTGTGACTCCCTCTTTATGGTTATCACTCGGATAAGCTCCACAGCTACATTTTCTCTTGCATGTCCAAGCCAATATTTTTCCATCAGATACAGTCCAATGCCTCTTCTCTACCACCTTGTCCTCTTTGATCTTAAGCCCAGATCTAAACAACATACATCGACTCGATTTTACATTGATATCCCAAAACTTATCAGGGATCTCATTTCACAGTGGAGGCCCAGGCACAGCAAAATTACACCTGATGTTTACAGAAGCAGGACCTGAATTTTCAGACACCTCTTCAGTAGCCAATATTTGCCCATGCATATTCTCCTGGCTGCAGAATTTAACAGGCAAAGACCACAGCTTTCAAAGTTCTGCAGGATCCAGACCCATGCAGCACAGTTCCCAAATGACCCTACAACAATTACAGAGGGATTCAATGGCCAAGTCCAGCAGAGGACCCTTCTGGGGGTGCTTTGAAGCCCTGCCTCCTCTTCCCCACCACCACTGCTGCTCTTGGGGCATTGCTGTTGGGTTTGACATTGGATGGGCCAAATGGTGAATACACAGAGGTGTGCCTGAATATATGGGAGAACTGTGGAAAACCAACACACAGAATGGGAAAAGTGAGGTGAACAGCACACTGCAGCAGCAGACAACTTAGCTTACCTCATCTCCCAGGACTCCTGGAAATCCACCTGGGGAGAGCTTTGGACAGGCCCCGCAGCACTGCCAACAGGGAGACTTCCCACCTTGGGTATTGGGGGGATCAAAGGCAGTCCAAATGACCCCTTCTTCATTTCCCCACCAGTGGTATATGGCAAGGATGCCTGGAAAGAGAAGAAAAAGCATCCAGCTTTGCCCCCATTCCTACCTCGAGACTTTTAGCTACGCCCTCAAATGGGACCGGGCAGGAAAAGACAAGGCAAGCTGATGGTGCTGCTTGGCCCAGGATGAGGAATGCAAAGGGAACTGGTGAGGGAGAGACCATGTCCCACATTTGACACCTCTCCCCTCATGCTCACGCCTCTGCAAGTGTGCCTGTATTCCAAGCGGGCATCCCCATGTTGGACATCAAGATGTTTTTGGGTGCCACTGCCTCCACTGGCCTTTTGGATGGCATGGGAGTGGCTTTAGATCACTGTTCTCTCCCTGCCCATAAGGTACCTAACAGCCAGTGCTGATCTCCAGCCATGTCCCCACACAGCCATTCTGCAGGATGACAAAACCTGCTTTTCTCAGGCCCCTCATTTCTTCTGCTGCTGCCCTTCCCTCCTACACTTCCCCAGCAGCCTTTGAGCCCAGAGGCTGCTGAGCTCTCAGGATGCTGGCTGCTCTCCAGCTCCCACACTTCCATCATCTCAGGCTCCCTGGCATTTAGGAAGTTCAGCAGAGCTCCCTGCCCTGCTGCTCTCTGCAAGCTCTCTGCCTGCCCAAGTTCCTCCAGGACCCCCATGCCATGGCCAGGAATGGGGCTGGAGGCAGCAGGGGCAGATGCATGCCCTTTCTTCATATCCCATCATTTCTGGCCCAGCTAAAGAGCTAAATCAGGATCTGTGCAAACTTCAGTGAGAGGGTCAGTTCCTGTCTGGGAAAAGGTCTCAGAGCTCTGCCAACAGCACATAAACTGAACATTTTTCACACTGGACTTAGCTTGGTCTCCTTACCTTGCATCCTTTTCCCTCTGAACTCAGCTCCTGTTGTTTTCTTCTCTCCTCATCCCAGCCAGTGCCATTTTTCCCAGTCTCCAGCTCTCCACTGCACAACTTACTAGGCTTTGAAGAAGGAGAGCTCTTTGGGATGGGAGGCAACGGCTTGGAGGGAAGGAGCATAGAGGGAATTGCCAGGGAAAACCTCTTGGCAAGAGGGTAGCCAGTCAGGCCTGCAAAGTGGAGACACAAAGTGTAACATAGGCCACATTGCAAACCTAAAGCATCTGAAGCTCCATATTTCTTGGGACACGTTTCCTGCGACCTTGTAAACAGCTGCACAGGGAAACATGCTCCTGCTGGCAGACACTTGAAGCAGGCCAGGAGAAAACCCTCATCCACTTCCACAGAGCTACCACAGGAACAGCCTGGCCTCTGGGCTGCCCTGGGACGGCAGGGAGCCCAGAGCCCTGTGCTCTCCAGGAATGGCTCAGCTGCACATGCACCCTCCTGCTCCTCTCCCTGCCCCACAGCCATGCAGCCCTACAGCTCCACGGGGCACTGGCAGCAGCACAGCTCATTGCAGGGGCCACATGCAGGGCACAGCTGTTCCCTGGCAATGAGCACAGCCTCTCTGGGCTGCCACAAGACCCTTCCTCCCACCAGAGAGCGGCCCAGCTCCCACCTCACCTCTGTGTGATGCTGAGCCGTGCTCACAAGGGAAGAATTGAGTTATGTAAACTCCCACATTTATCATCAACACATCTAATAGGTGCGGCACTTGAGAAGAATAGTTATTAATTATTTGGAAAATTTCTTTTTTTTCTTTTTCATGAAACTAGCCTGCATTTAATTCCTCAGAACAATATTGAGTTAGCAAGTCTGAATGGATAGGTGGAAGGCTCCAATGATAAGAGGGAGAAAAGAGATTCCTTCTTGAGGCTGGCCTTCTGTGAATCCACAGGAAAGACCCACACAGCTGTGACTGTTAGTTCTGAAAACAACAAAGACCTCTCAGCCACCAGCTAGGCCCTATTGGTGCTTCTATAGCACCGTAATACCATCCTCAATGTTGGACCCAGTCCGCAATCAGAGGAAGAATGGGAAATTTATCTGTAGTGAGACCAGACATTGATGGCAAAGGAAGCAAGAGGACTTGCATCTCATGCCCATGTCCAATTTGGGGTCATCTGTGGCCACAGTCCCTGTCCTGGCTGACAGATTGAGTGATTTGGCCACTGTCAAAAAGGAGAAAGCAGGATAAACTAATGGGACAATGTTTTGATGCCATGGATGTCCTTGCAGGATCATCTGTAGCTGTCAGCCACCTACTCTGACACAGAGCCAGCACTGACCACCACGGACCAGTTTTCCCTGAAATCTGGAGTGATTTTTTCCCATTTTGCTCTGGCCTCCTTTCTATCCTCACCTTTTCCTTCAGTCATCTTTTCTTTTCTGGTAAAATCCGTGTTTGAACCCGTGCTTCTGCCTGGCAGAAGTGTCTGGGTTGAGTTTGGGAATGCTCTCAGTGTAGACAGCGACAGGAGCTCGGTCCCAGCCTTTGAACAAGGTCGGGTGACTCCAATCGCCAGCGGTCGGCGCAGACAGGCAGAGCCAGACGCGTCTGCTGCCGCTGTGGCCGTGTCAACCTCAACCTTCACCACCCCAGTGTGGGGCTGCCCCTTTGTGACACGCTCACCCATGGTTCTCTCGTTTCCATGGCTGCAAAACCCCACCCCAACTCCATCCCTTTCCATGCCCTTCCCAAGGGTAGCTAGCCCTAAACCCTGCCAGGCCAGGCCTGAGCGTTTCACACTGTCTAGGAAGGAGACCCTTTCCAAAGCTACTTTTCAAGGCCTTTATTTCTGTGATTCCCACTCAGTTCTGGGTTGTAGCTTGTTGGTGTGGGATTTTGTTTATCTCTCTTCACATCAAATAAAGTGGTGGGATACCAACAATGAAACCAGGTGGTGGAAGTAAAAGCAGCTTTGCATTCCCCAGTAGATGACCCCAGAATTCAGCTGGCCAATAGCTGTAGAAAACAAATTGATCATCCAAACATTCCACTTTTGCTGTGCTTCGTTTTTCCAGGGCTTTATTCCCTGCTTTCTTTATTGCACAGACACCTAAACCCATAAACTTGATCTGCCTCAAAACATTTCTGATCTTGGCAGTTCCTGACAATTTATCAATTTATTAATGGAAATCGCACAATAGGCAAGTTATTCTAAAATACTCTCCAACAGAGACTTAAAACTAATCATGCTTTATTTGGCAGAACTAAGCCTGACCCATGGGTCCCGTGGGTCTGATCCTTTTTTCTGCATCTGCAAATTCATTTCTTCAAGTCTCATCTCTTCTATCTATTCAAAGAGGCTTTGTACTCTGCATTAGATGCCCCCAGTATTCAGTGGGCCAATATGATCAGTATATCTGTAGGGTGTAAATTTGCCATGCAGAGTTCTCCTTTGCTGTTCAAGGGGTTTATTCCCACTTTCTTTCCTGCAGAGACATCCAAACCCAAGATTGCATCACATGCCTCAAAACAATTCCCATTTGGACTGTCCCCGAGAATTCAAAACTATCCTCAGAGCATTTCCCTGTCCCCAGGGAAAGGCTCCAAGGCTGGACTCTTACCTGCACAGAATGAAGAAGAGCTGCTGCCCGTGCCAGCGGCTTCGGGGTGTCGTGATCAGCACTTTGAATGCAGCTTTTGTACACACTCTGCCTCTCTGAGTCCAGCAGCATTCCTGGGCATTGGCAGTGCTGCAGGCCAACATCCTCCAGGCACAGCTGCAGGAAGGAGATTGCAACAAGTCCTGGCTGAAGGAGTCTCCAGGCTGCAGCAGTCCTTCACCTGCTGCAGAATCATCTTGCGCTGCCTTGGGGGGAGCAAAGGGGGTGACGGGCTCTTTGCAGATGAGAGTCTCCTCCATGTGCTGCTGCTCACTGGGCTGATACAGCTGCTGGTGCCGTCCCCACAGCTGTACCAGGAGCCTGGCTGGAAAAATAACACTGCCAGTGCCAGCCACCCATCCCTGCCATGGCCCTGCCCACAGGGCGTCCTGCCCACCAAACGGCTCCAGTCAGGTGATGTCAGAAACCATCAAAATACATTCAAACAATGCATTTTCCACATTCTGTCAAAATCATAGCCCTACAGTCTACATTCTGTTGGCAGAATGGGGGAAGCCCCAGCAGCTGCTCTCCCCATGGCTGGATGGCCATGGCAGCAGAGGCAAGTCTCTCACCGTGCCCACTGCTGTGGGACCCAGTGCTTTGGACATGTTCCCCGTGAACTCAGGCTGCTGCTGCAGCAGCATCATGCCTTCACACATTTGACAACAAAGAGTTGGACTAGCACACAGGACTGCCCCAAGAGCTACAAAAATAAAAAAGGGGGTGTGGGGGGGGGCAAGTGAGTTAAAATAGTTGGCTCCTTGTTAATACAAGCCTACCTGGATTTAAGCAGGGACACTGGGCTAATCCTACTGCAGACTAGTTTGTAAGCCTTGTCTCTAGCAATTCCCACCAATCTGCAAGCATTTTTCAGTAGAAAGGGGTGTAGATAAGATTTTACAGCACATTCATGAGCAAGTCTGAGCCAGAACTCAAAGTACAAGACAAATACTCCCAAATTGGCCGCCCATAAGGAAAGGAAGAAGAAAAGCAGATGAAAAAAGTGCCATTGTGGCTGAATTGCCTGCATTTATCCCATGGTCAAAGCTTTCTGTACAAAAGCACCTCAATTCAAACACATAGCTTAACAGCAAGGAATTCAAGTGCTCTGAGAGCATTTAAAGTCTGATTCAAGGAAAGGTAGATGCTAAATTCCTTAAAAACACAAATGTGGGTCTATTTGGGACTGCATCCTTCAAAAGCAGGAATGGAGGTTTAGAATTGCAGAACTGTTTCCATTGGAAAAAACCTTTAAGATCATAGAGTCCTCCCAATAACCTGAGACCACTGACACTGCCAAGGCCACCACCAAAGCATATCCTGGGAAATGTCATGGGATGGGACAACCTTCATGTCTCCTTTGTCTCCCCAGGAGCCCCTTGGAAAGAGAAATGCCCACATGGGCTTTATCTGACACCTTCCCAGCCAGCCTTTCCCTCACTCCTGGGTCTCATTTGCTCCACAGCCTTCACTAGCTCGCTCAACTCAGAGGAGCTCTCAGAGTGGAAACTGCTGCCACTGTCAGGGCCGTGGCTCCTCCCCGCCGCTGACCCTGCACCTGCAGTGCTGCGTCCGCCTCTGCCGGGCTCCCCGGCACAGATGGCAAGGACATGGACACGCTGCAGCAGGGCCCAGGAGGGACACCACGGTGATGTGAGGGCTGCAGCTCCTCTCCTGCAAGGAATGGCTGACACAGCTCAGCTTCTTCAGCCTGGGAAAGAGACTTAGACTTGGCCAAGCTGTGGCCTTCCAGTACCTAAGGGCAACCTACAAGAAAGCTGGACAGGGACTTTGTACGAGGGCAGGCAGGGACAGGACACGGGAGAATGGATCCAAATGGAAAGAGAGTAGGTTTAGGTAGGGATTCAGAAAAAAGACCCTCCTGGAACAGTTTGCCCAGAGAAGGTGTGGATTTCGAGAAGAGGAAATCAGGGGAAGAGTGAGAGGGAGAGAGAGATCCGCAGTCAGCCTTGGATCCAGCTCCATGTCAGCTGCTCTGAGCTCTGGAGCCCTGGGATGTGTCATCGTTTTCATATCCAAAAGCTCATTCAGTAACAGGCTCCCCCTCCCTTCATCATCCCCAGACTTCAGCTGTCTCATTCCAGACACCACTCCACCTCCCCAGTCCAAACCCCAACCCATCCCACCCCTACTGGACATCAAGATCCCTTCCCAAGACCTATTTCCCCCATTTCACACCACCCAAACCCCATCCCACCCATCCAGCCCCACCCCATGCCTATCTCACCCCTCCTGATTTGCAGACACTGTACCCAATCCCCTTCCAACCCCATTCCACCCTGAGGGGCTGTGGAATCAAGGAATTTTGGGGTGGGATTGAGTAGTTTCCAGTGGCATTCAGCAGTTTTGAGGTGAAAGATTGAACCCTCTCATCTCTTTGAGTGCCAAGAAATGGAGACAACTACATCAAATACCCCCAAATCCCCCCAAGTATCTCCCTGAATCCCAGATTCCCCTGAAACATTAATAAAAGTAGGGGCTTAGATGCCTTCAATGAATTTGTTTTTTCCCCCAACTTTGCCTGTTGTAAGGGATGAAGATCAATCAAAAGAAAATTAGGGCTGAAACAAAAGGATAACTAGCCAAGTGTCTTCCCAACTCAGATCACTGGGAACGTGGGTCTGAAGGGCTCTGACCAACGTGGGTCCTCCAATGGGGGATGGAGTTGGAGCAGTGCACGAAGCTCTTTCTGCACCTGGGGCATTCGCAGGGCTTCCCTTACCTGTGCCTCCGTTGGTGATTACTGAAGTTAGAGCTGTCTGAGAAGCTTTTCCCACACTGGGCACACTCACAGGGCCTCTCCCCAGTGTGGATGCATTGGTGGATGACAAGGGTGGAGTTGTGCTTGAAGCCATTCCTGCAGCTGGGGCAGAAATGGCTTCACTCCTCTCCCTGTGAATCCTCTGGTGCAGGAGAAGAGTGGAGCTGTCTCTTCTGACACTCATGACACTGGTAGGGCCTTTCCCCAGTGTGGATCATCTGGTGGCAGATCAGGGTGTTGCTCTGCCTGAAGCTCTTCCCATACTCCAAGCACTTGCAGTGCTTCTCCCCATCTTGAAGCTGCTCCAGAGATCAACAGCTCTGAGCTCTGGCTGAAGCTCTGTCCACCCTCCTGGCACAGGGCGGCTCTTTCCTCCTCAGGGCACCCTAAGCTGGGTTTGCAGAACCTCCTCGTGTGGGATCTCTGGGGATTTTCCTCCCTTTTTAATTCCTCTGCTGTGGAGTTGCTCAAAATAGCCTCTTCCAGGAGATTATACCGTGGGGATTTGTCCTCCCTGGTCTCCATCCTCAGCTCCTTTTCTGGGGGAGAAAGGACAAGGAGAGGATGGCATTTGCCTCCATGCCACAGGGAAGGAGATCCTCCCACTGTGTCCCTGGCAGGACAGCATCGGCAGCAGGATTGTCCTGCAGCCAGGGGCCATGCTGGGCTGGGAGATGGAGCAGAAGAGAGGAGGAAAGGGGCAGTGACTTCCTCCTCACCTTCCTGGGTGTCCCAGGACATCTTCCTCTTTCTCACAGCCTCCTTCTCCATCCAGCCAAGGTTTGGGAAAGAGAAATCTTGGTTTGGGGAAAAATACACTGTATGAGCACATTGGGTTCAGGGGTGAAATAAACAGGGCAGGAGATATTTCTCCATTTTAATGCCTTCATTAAAAGTGATCAGCTCAGGATGAGGGTGTTGACAGGTCCATGGTTGCCTGCAGCTGCTCGCAGGAGTGACTCAGAGGAGCAGGAATGTGCAGCGCTATCCCCTGGGGGGCAGAGCTGGGAGTCCCATCCTCGCAAGGGCAATGGGGGTACACCCTGCGTTCAGATTGGTTTGCTGGTCCAGGAGTCCCGGCCCCAACTGACGTCTTTGTAACCGGGGCGAGGGACAACCAAGGTTTTCAGCGTCTCTGCCGGCTTCAGACCTCACCCCCGATGTCTAAACACTACTTTGATCTCTTAACTCTGTCTTGGCTCGTTGCTTTTAGGGTATTTTCTGGGATTTGGTGGGGGTCCCGTCCCGTTGCATTCTGGGTTTTTGAGACTATATTTGCATGTCTCCTGAGCTCTCCTCCCTTCCCACCATCTGGGGTGGGGAGGGGGGGAAGTCATCCTCTTGGCAGCAGGTGAGGGTGGTACTGAAAGAAGAATTCTCCATAATAGAGGCTTAAGGACGTGATCCTTAACAGGTTCTTACAACATTCAGCTAACAAAAGAATTCTCCTGGCCAGCGATCAGTTCCCAGCTTAACTTTAAACTTTGCAACCCTTTTTTTAAAAAAATGGGTAACTCTTTTTTACTCATAATAGGGGTTCCTACTGGCAAAGTCCATCCCTAGAAGTCACCAGGAATCTGGTGCCTGTATAAACCTCCAAAACACCAAGATTCAGTCCCTAAAATACACAAATGTCCAAGATGCAGCAAAACCACCACCCAACCCTGAGTTTCCCCTCTCTGGTCTCTCCACTCTGGGCTCATGGAGGCCCCCCTGTCTGGGTTGGTACGGATCAAGTTTGTATTGGTGTTCCTCCTCTCTGGGCTGCTGGGGCTCCTGACAATCCCACAGGTTCCCCTTCTCTGGGCCCACCACTTTGGCATCCCAGGCATCCCAGGGCTCAGCACTGTTCGTGGTCCCTGTTTCAGGGCCCTGGGGTATCCAAGGGTCCCCCTGTCCATGCTTCCAACATGTCCAGGGCTCTGGAGCACCTCCAGCTATCATATTGCCCGTTTCTGCTCCCCCATTGCCGGTTTCCCTGCCAGCCCTGCCGGTCCCGGGTGATCCCCACGTGGCTCTGGGCTGACAGTGCAGCCCCTGGCCCGGGCAGAGGCAGCCCCAGCACGGGGGGACTCTGCATCCTCTGCTGCCTCGGCAGCCGCGCCCAGCTCCGGGCACAGAGTTCCGGCAGCCCCCGCCACCCCCTACCCAGGGAGCCCGAGGACCCTCGCAGCCAGGGCTGGCTCTGAGCGAGGCGGCCCCTGAGCCTGGCTGCGTGGCCAGGGGGGCACGGCGAGCCCGGGGCCTCTGTGCCAAGGCTTCCCCCGCTCTCCCTCAGCCTTTGCCCGGCCCGGCCCCCTGAGCCCCGCCAGGCTCCACACGGCCACGGCCGGGCCAAGCCGCTCCCCTCGGAGCCTGCTGCAGACACGGCCGGGCCGGCCCGGCCACACGGACCCGCCTGCACCGGGGGCTCACGGGCTGCCGAGCGGTTCCCAGGCCTCCCGGGCCTCGGCCCCGAGCACAGAGCTCTGCCCGGGGGCTCCCAGCCCGAGGGGCGGCTCCGGGCCCACCCGGCCGCTCCGGCTCCCACAGCCCACCCGGGGCTGCCAACAAAACATCCCAACAACAAAGCCACAAACCAACCACTGCCACCCTGTCCTGCTGCTCCTTCCCCGGGACCCCAGCCCCGCGGCAATGCCCCGGGACAAAAAGCTGCTCCAGCCGAGCCCCTTGGAACCCCCACCTGCGGCCCGTCCCTGGCACACCGATCCCGGCAGCTGCCCCGCTCTCGCAGATGCACCTCTGGAGCAGGGAGGCTCTGCGGGATCCCCGGGCTGGGCCTCCTCCCAGCCTGTGCCTGCCCCGCACCTTCAGCCCGGCCTCTCTCGCTGCTCCCGGCTCCTGCACAGTCCCCGCTCTCCATTCTGGGGCTCCTAGAACACCCAGTGTCCTGGTTTAGGGCAAATTTGGGAGAGAATCCACAAAATGGGGCCCCTCCAGAAAGCAAACCCACATGGCCCCTCCCCCCAACTGGTTTGGGAAGAATTCCTCGGAGAGAAGTGGAAAGAACCTGTTTATTTGACAAGCACAGCACCCCGCAACACACAAAATGAACAATACCGGATAACACCACTCTTTCACCACTCTGAAAAAAGATGACAAATTCAGAAAGTCTCTCCTGGGGGTGGTCGCTCTGTTATCAGTCCCTCCGGCGCTGGGGCAGCTGCTGCAGCCACAAGATGCAAAATCTCTCTCTCGGTGTTTCCCAGGTCCCAGTCCGGAGTAGCTTTGGGTAGGTCCAAACAGGAAAGGGGAAACAGTCCAGGAAGGAATTGGGGCTGTTTAGCTAAATTAACTAATGAAAAGAGGAAAGAAGCAAGAGCAAGCAGAAGCAAAGCAGAAGCAAAGCAGAAGCACAGCAGAAGCAAGAGCAGGGCAAAAAGCAAAAAAACAGCACTATGTACTGTAGGAAAGACATTCTGTGCTGTTTTTGTGAGCTAGCAAAGGCCTCCAAAAGATAAGGAAGCCCTCTATCTCTCCTGAAGGAAGACACCAAGGTTGTCACCATGGAGACAGGATGAAGGAGAGAAAGTTAGGAGATACGGACTCTGGCTAGCTCACAGAGTGTCGTGGCTCCCCAATAACCTACTGGGAACTTTGTTTCTCTTATATGACCAAGGGACATTGAAAGTGTATGCTGGATGGGTGTAAGTGTCTTGAAAAGTATAAAAGCAATGTTGCAAATAATAAATCTCTCTCTTGCACCCTTTGTGATGGGGTCGTGTATTTCTGTATTGTGTCGTGCTCTATTGTGACATGTTCTGTACTATCAGTATGTTCCGCCGAGTGGCTGATAAGTGGCCCAAAACAAAACTTTCACTCTGCAGAGCCAGTCTTAAAGGCACAGAACATAATATCCAGCATAAATTACACACACACGAATGGGGATACCCGCATCCTAACGTCACCCTAGGACATTCCACCCCTTATCCCCATATCATCGAACACTTTCCTCCTATCTCATGTCTATATGGTTTAGTGTACAGACAATGGCAATAACATAGCAAACAGTGATATTTGCATATCATTCTCACCCCAGAATCAGATCTCCCTGAGGTACACATCGTGTCGTTCCATCTCTTTGCATTATCCACCATGTGCAACCTGGTCCCTGAGCAAAGAGAACCCCACGGATGGGTTTGTCTGTACTCGAGGCAGAATTGATCCACACGGTCCTCCCTAACAGACCTCTGACATGTACCTCTGGAACTTTATCTCCATCTATTATATTCAGGGACTCAGACTGGGCGGGACCTGCTTGGTTGGTGGAACCTCGGGTGTTAACTAACAAGGTGGCCTTTGCTAAGTGCTGCTCCCAATTTCTGAAAGATCCCCCACCCAAGGCTTTTAACTGGGTCTTTAGTAGCCCATTATACCTCTCTACTTTGCCTGCAGCTGGTGCATGGTAGGGGATATGGTACACCCACTCAGTGCCATGTTCCCTAGCCCAGGTGTTGATAAGGCTGTTCTTGAAATGAGTCCCATTATCTGACTCAATCCGCTCAGGGGTTCCACATCTCCACAGGACTTGCTTTTCAAGGCCTAGGATGGTGTTTTGGGCAGTAGCATGAGACACAGGGTAGGTTTCCAGCCATTCAGTGGTGACTTCTACCACTGTGAGCACATAGTGCTTGCCTTGGCGTGTCTGGGGCAGTGTGATGTAGTCGATCTGCCAGGCCTCCCCATACCTGTACTTGGACCACCGCCCACCATACCACAGGGGCTTCACTCGCTTGGCTTACTTGATGGCAGCACACGTCTCACAGTCATGGATAACCTGAGAAATACTGTCCATGGTTAGATCCACCCCTTGGTCTCGTGCCCACTTATAGGTGGCATCCCTGCCCTGATGGCCTGAGGCATCATGGGCCCACCAAGCTAGGAATAACTCTCCCTTGTGTTCCCAATCTAGGTCTGTCTTTGACACCTCTATCTTTGCAGCCTGGTCTACCTGCTCATTGTGTTGGTGCTCCTCATTGGCTCTGCTCTTGAGGACATGGGCATCTACATGGCGGACCTTCACAAGTAGCTTCCCTACCCTAGCAGCAATTTCTTTCCACTCATCAGCAGCCCAAATTGGTTTTCCCCTATGCTGCCAATTGGCCTCTCTCCACCTCTCCAGCCATCCCCACAGAGCATTAGCTACCATCCATGAATCAGTGTAAAGGTAGAGCCTTGGCCATTTCTCTCTCTCAGCAATGTTCAGGGCCAGCTGAACAGCTTTGAGTTCAGCGAGTTGGCTCGATCCACCTTCTCCTTTGGTAGCTTGAGTAACCTGTTGTGTGGGGCTCCATACGGCTGCTTTCCACTTCCGGTTCATCCCTATGATGAGACAGGAACCGTCCGTGAAAAGAGCATAGCGTGTTTCCTCTGGGGGCAGTTGGTTATATGGAGGAGCCTCTTCAGCCCGTGTCACTGGTTCTTGTTCTTCATCTGTGACACCGAAATTCTCACCTTCGGGCCAATTTGTAATAACCTCCAGAATCCCAGGGCAATTCAGTTTACCTATACGGGTGCGCTGAGTGATAAGGGCAATCCACTTGCTCCATGTGGCACTGGTGGCATGGTGAGTGGAAGGAGCCTTGCCTTTGAACATCCACCCCAGCACCGGTAGTCGGGGTGCCAGGAGGAGTTGTGCTTCCCTGCCAATCACCTCTGAGGTGGCTTGGACTCCTTCATAGGCAGCCAAGATTTCCTTCTCTGTTGGGGTGTAGTTGGCTTCAGAGCCTCTGTAGCTTCGACTCCAAAATCCCAGTGGTCGACCTCGAGTCTCCCCAGGCACCTTCTGCCAAAGGCTCCAGGACAAGCCATGGTTCCTGTCTGCAGAGTAGAGCATGTTCCTCACATCTGGTCCTGTCCTGACCAGGCCAAGGGCTACTGCATGAGTGATTTCCTGCTTGATCTCGGAAAAATCTTGTTGCTCAGGGCCCCAGTGGAAATTGTTCTTCTTGCGGGTGACCAGGTAAAGAGGGCTCACGATCTGACTGTATTCAGGAATGTGCATTCTCCAAAAGCCTATGGCACCTAGGAAAGCTTGTGTCTCCTTCTTATTGGTCGGTGGAGACATAGCTGTGATCTTGTTAATGACATCGGTAGGAATCTGACGCCATCCATCTTGCCACTTCACTCCTAGGAACTGAATCTCATGAGCTGGTCCCTTTACCTTGCTCCTTTTAATGGCAAAACCAGCTCCCAGGAGGATTTGGATGATTTTTTGTCCTTTCTCAAACACTTCTGTGGCTGTGTTCCCCCACACAATGATGTCATCAATATACTGGAGGTGTTCTGGAGCCTCACCCTTTTCCAGTGCAGTCTGGATCAGTCCATGGCAGATGGTGGGACTGTGCTTCCACCCCTGGGGCAGTCGGTTCCAGGTATACTGCACTCCCCTCCAGGTGAAAGCAAACTGAGGCCTGCATTCTGCTGCCAAAGGAATGGAGAAAAATGCATTGGCAATGTCAATAGTGGCGTACCACTTCGCTGCCTTGGACTCTAGCTCATACTGGAGTTCCAGCATGTCTGGCACGGCAGCGCTCAGTGGTGGAGTCACTTCATTCAATGCCCGGTAGTCCACCGTCCAATCTCCATTCTCCTTCAGATTTACGCACAGGCCAAATGGGGCTGTTGAAGGGTGAGTGGGTCTTGCTGACCACCCCTTGGCTCTCCAGCTCTCGGATCATCTTATGGATGGGGATCACAGCTTCTCGAGTGGTTCTATACTGCCGTCGATGCACTGTGGAAGTGGAAATTGGCACCTGTTGCTCTTCTCCCTTCAGAAGTCATACTGCAGATGGATTCTTGGACAGTCCAGGCAAAGTGTTCAATTGCTGGATGCCCTCTGTCACTACAGCTGCTATCCCAAATGCCCACCTGAGTCCTTTTGGGTCCTTGAAATACCCACTTCAAAGGTAATCTATGCCCAAAATACACGGGGCCTCTGGGCCAGTCACGATAGGATGTTTCTTCCACTCATTTCCCATCAGGCTTGCATCAGCTTCCACCAAAGTGAAATCCTGGGATCCCCCTGTCACGCCGGCAATAGAAACAGACTCTGCCCCCACATGTCTCGATGGGATTAATGTACATTGTGCACCAGTATCAAACAAAGCTTTATATTCCTGTGGTTCCGATGTGCCAGGCCAAGGAATCCACAGAGACCAGAAAACACGATTTTCCCTAGCCTCTACCTGGCTAGAGGCAGGGCCCCTCTAAGCCTGGTCATGCTTCTTTGCCTGGGCATATGCCTTGGATGTTCCTTCAAGGGGATCGGACATGTCATCATCATCATTGTATCTGGCAGTTCGGCTACGGGCAACTGGAGCTGCTTCCCTTTTGGTGGAGCTCCCTCTCTGAGCCCTGTCTTCCTTCAGTTCATGCACCTGTTGTACCAGAGCAGCAGTAGGTTTTCCATCCCATCTCCTCATGTTCTCTCCACTATCACGCAGGAAGAACCACAGCTCAGCTCGTGGGGTGTACCTTCTCTCTCCATTTGGGGAACGTCTGTATTGGGCACTAGGACCTCTGATCTGTACTGCTGAGATTTGGAGAAGGTCTTCCTTAATCTCCTCTCTGAGCTTCTTGTGATTCTCCTCTATCTTATCCTCTAACTTCTGCAGACGTGTTTCCACTGCTGCGATTCTGGCATGTGTTGGGCCATGCACAGCATCTGCATATGCTCGGAGCTTCTTTGCCATATCCAGCACAGTCTCATCCCTCTCATCCCGCTTCATTAGGGCTAAGGCAGAAGCATATTCATGTGGACTGAGTCATACAAGTTTCCGCCACATCACAGACGTGCATGGTACCAAGTCTGGGTTCCTAGTTGTTACGTCATCTGAGAAGACAATCTCTGCCACTGCCATTTCCCTCAAGCGTTGGATCCCTTGCTCTATGGTCTTCCACTGGGTCTGCTGCGTATAAAGATCATCTGCACACAGGTATCTTTGTGCAACACTGTCCAAGACCCATGCCCAGAGGCTGTGAGGATTAACCCCCCTTATCATTCCTTGGTCGATGGCAGGATCATGTGACAGGGATCCCAAATGCCTGGCTTCAGTGCCATCCAGAATTGTGGCCTCACCTGCAGCATCCCAGAGATGGACTAACCAACTAATTATGGATTCATCAGGTCGCCGGGTGTAATCCTTCCTTAGGCCACGGAGGTCCTTCAGGGAAAAGGACTCCATATTGGCTTCTGATCTGGCACCTGCTGCTTTGACTTCTGATTTTACATCAGGAGGTGCTGAGGGTCCTTCTCCTGCATCATCATCATCATCATCATCATCATCATCATCCACTGGTCGATTGGTCTTGCCTGTGCATTTTCCACTTCTAGTGCTGGTAGCAACAGCCATTGGTTTAGCTGCTGTCTTTGAGCCTGGGGTGCTGGCTGCAGCCTGAGTGACAGGGATAGCTGCTGATTTATCTCCCTGCCCCCCTGCCTCTGTCTGCTGCCCAACTGTGTTTAGCAATGCATGATAAGCATATGCCAAGGCCCAACTCACTGCAATGATCTTTTTCTCCTTAGGGTCATCCTGGTACTTCTCTTTCAGATATTTCCCCACCTCAGCTGGGTTCTGAATTTGTTCATGGGGAAAGTTCCAGACTATAGGGTCAGAGAATTCCTTCAGGATTTGGCCCATATTCTCCCATTTCCCACACCACTTAGGATTTTCCACACCTGGGTCTATTCCTGAGTCAGGGATCTCACCAGCCTGTCTAGAAATCTCAGCCCTCATTCTAGAGATGCAGCAGACTATGTAGAGGAAGCTTACCAGATTGAGTACCAGAAAGATGGTCTCTTTAACATTCAGGGGAAACTGAACATTCTCCAATAGTGATGTAACAGATTCAGAAGAGAAGAAGGAAAGCAAAGGCTGAAAAGCCTCACCCCCTGCTCCTCCTCTAACCAACTGGATGCAGAACCATAACCATGAACCATTCACACCTGGAGCAGACCCCAACATGTTTATAAACTTCTTACAAGCTATTACCACCAAGCCCAGCAGGATAGCTATTCTGGTCACTGCCCCTCTGCTGTAAAAGCTACATATTAGGGACAATAGAAGAGCTATTTCTGGATAAGAAAATAAACCGAGGGACAATAGAGGTATAAAGATCTCAAAAAACCCTAGGGACCAGAAATGCAGGCAAGCCTTCACCCCAATAGACATTATAAATTCAAAAAGCATGTCTATTAACTGCTTATACTAACACATAATAATGGTAACCAAAATGCACTCAAAACAAGGTTTTTCCAGTCTCTCTCGAGCCCCACGTTCTGGGCACCAAAATTTGTCCTGGTTTAGGGCAAATTTGGGAGAGAATCCCCAGAAAGGGCTTCTCCAAAATACAAACCCACATGGCCCCTCCCCCAACCGGTTCGGGAAGAATTCCTCGGAGAGAAGTGGAAAGAACCTGTTTATTTGACAAGCACAGCACCCCCCAGCACACACAATGAACAATACCGGATGACACCACTCTCCCACTGCTCTGACAAAGATGACAAATTCAGAAAAGTCTCTCCTGGGGGTTTGCTCTGTTATCAGTCCCTCCGGCGCTGAGGCAGCTGCTGCGGTCACAAGGTGTAAACTCTCTCTCTCCGTGTTCCAAATCCCAGTCCAGAGCAGTCCGCAGGTCCAACGGGGTGGGGGGAACAGTCCAGAAAGGAATTTGGACTGTTTAGCTAAATTAACTAATGGGGGGGGGGGGGGGGGGGGGGCGGGGAAAGCAAGAGCAAGCAAAGCAGAAGCGAAGCAGAAGCAAGAGCAAAAGCAAAAAGCAGGGGCAAGAAGCAAAAAAACAGCAACATGCACTGGTGCTATCTGGATGTCCTGCCGAGTGGCTGATAAGAGGCAAAAACAAAATCTTCACCCCACCAGTCTTAAAGGCACAGAACATAATATCCAGCGTAAATTACACACACACAAATGGGGATAACAGGATAACAGTCGCCCTAGGACACTTTGGAAACATCTGTTTTAAATGCCATCTCTCTGAGCACAAAAGAGGAGGTCAGAAGACTTCTGGGAACCTTGAGCTTTCTGTAAAAGAAAGGAAAGCTGGCATTTGAAGAGTGGATGCAAGGATTGAAACTTATCTTAAGACATATGGAAATGGTGGTGCCGAATTCCCTGGATGGCAGCAAACATCTGAGCCTGGGCCATTGTGGCACTGCCTGTAAATCAGTGAACAGGAAGGACAGGCAATGCAGGCTGTGCCAGGGAGCCTGAAGTTTGACAAAACAGTTGCTTTCAACTCTCAGGCTGCTTCCCCTAAAGAGGAGGGTTTCTCTCCACCAGAAGAACCAGTTGTTTAACTGTCAGCCTGGTCTTAACTAGAGATTTCTTGCAAATCTTTTACCTTTGGGCCAATAATTTGTAGTTTGAAAGGTTCTGTTACCTTAATCCTTTTCAATTTGGAGGTGAACATGTATATTTCTTTTTCCCCAAAAGCCCAGCATTTCAGCTGGAGAGGGCTAGGTGTCCCTAAAGAAATAACTTGAGCAGGGTTGAGCTGTTGAAGGTTTTTTAGGTTTCCCTGTTGTGGTTTGGTTTGGGTTTTTTTAAATCTTTCTTGCTTGCTTCCCGGCACAGAGAGCACAATTACGGAGCTCAGGACGGCTGGCAGAAACCTCCCCAAGCCCAAGGGTGACAGAGCTTGGCAGGATCCCAGCACCACAGCCTGTGTATGGATGGATGGGGAATGTGACCTGAGTCGCCTGGGAGTGTTGGAAAATGTCAACCAAGCCCCCAGCAGTGTCAGGGGAACATTCCTGATAATGTGGAGCTGCAGAGTTTCTGGCCTTGGGCTCTGGGGGGGCTGTGCTGGCTGGGCACTGGCTGGGTCTGCCCCTGGGTGCCTCAGATCTCACCTTTTTGCTTGCCTTCTCTGTCTTTTCCTCTCCCACTGTGCTTTTGGCATCCCCACAAGGTGTTCATGCCTGTCCTCTGGAGTTGCTCAGTGCAAGCAGTTGCAGCTGCTGCAGCAGCTCAGTGTCATCCCTGGGCTGCCTTTAGAGCAGAGCTGCTCCAGCCTGGATTGGGAAGGGCTGGATTAAACCATTTCTCAGTTCAAGATGCCAGCACCCAGCCAGGGGCTGCATCCTGACCAGGAGCTGCTGGTGCAGGTGTCCCTCCCTCCCACTGCAAGTCCCTGTTCATAGTTCTCTTATTTTCCAGAGATGAGCTTCACCCACCAAAATTCAAACCCCAACCACCAAATGGGGAGAAAACCAGTTTGGATTGCCCAGCAACTCGATGGAGGCACTTCAGGATTGGAAAAGAGGAGGCAGCCAGAGCCCTGAGAGAAGTAGTGCAGGATCTTGCCCAGTCTTCAGGAGCAGAGGTAGATTTTCTTGTCCACCCAGTGCTTGTGTTGCCTCCCCAGCCTGCCAGCACCAAGTCATGCTCGTGCTGACCTCCCTTTTTGCTGCCCTGCTGTCTGTGCCCTGGCAGTGGGCTGGGCAGCAGGGCCAGTGGCTGGACATGGGGTGAGTGGGAGGGAGAAAGAGGAGAGTTTTCCTTGGAGAAGCTGACTCAGATCCTAAAGGCCTGTGCTGAGTGTGGGATGTTTTGCCTTGTTTCCTTCCCAATGTGAGATGAGGCTTTTATCTGCATCATCATGCTCAGAGCTCCAGCTTCCTTCCCAGAGCAAGCTGGGATGAGTCCTGATCTCCATGGAGCCTCTTCCCAAGCCAGCCAGACTCCCTGTGTGCAGGGCTCTGCTTTCACCCCAGAGCTGCTATTGCACTGCTGGCCCTGAAGCTCTCTTACAAAGGGAGACTTTGCAGAGTGGCTGCCTCTTCCTCCCAGCATAGAAAATGGCTTGTTTTTCAGGTGCCAGCACAAACTCCTGAAAACCCTCCCCTCCCACGAGGCTTGGAGGGATTCAGGTGCTCCCTGGACGTAGCGCACACTCCCCTGGAAGGCAAGAGGGAATCTGTCTCACTTGCCCATTGTCAGTGTGGCCAGCAGGGCTGGAGCTCCCAGTGCCACTGGGGGCCCTCAGCATTGGCCACAGAGGGGCCTCCCCTCCCTCCAGGCCCAGCACAAAGTGCTGCTGAAGCAGCTGCTTGTTGGAGAGGCCGTGCAGGACACGTTGTGGGGCTGCCCAAGGACGCTGTGCAGCGCCTGTGGAGGGCACTGCTCCCCCTGGAACTCCTCAGGTGGTCCACAGGAAATTTTTGCAGGAGCTTTTGTTGTAGTACCTTGAGAAAGCAGCGTTTAAATCAGAGAGAGAGGGGAAGAGCCTCAGGAGTCAGATGAGCTGGGCTGGACTCCTTCGCTCAGCTCCAAGAGCTCTCACTCTGAGTCTCCTCCTTTTCTAAAAGCAGGAAGTTTTTAAACTTTTTCAAGGCAAGTTGTGCATCAGAGAGAATTTCTGCTGCCAGGAGACATCCCAGTTCCCTTTCATGTAATGTACTAATTAATGCATTGACCCGTGAGCATGGGAGAAGATTTTCCCATGGTCCCTGCACTGGTCAGTGGCATGGATGCAGGATGAGGTGAGGGTGATTCTTGCAGTGTTTGGGGAATAGGCCCCTCCAGGTCCAGCTGCACTTTGCTCCAAGATGCTCTTCTGCATCCATTTCCATGCTCAACACCTCGATCTCTCCTGTCTTCCATGCAGGCCTTCAGTGTCCTGCCACTCTCAGGTGTGCTGCAGCCAGGACAGAGCCAGCAGGTCTCCTCCACCTTCTCTGGCCACCTCAGCAGCACCTCCAATGTCACCGAGCTGTGCCACGTGGAGGGAGGCCCCACCTGTGAGGTGCTGGTGACTGGGGAGGCCTCAGGTGTCAGCTCCTCCCTGAGCCCACAGGGGATCAACTGTGGCTCTCAGGCACCTCTCAGGGAGAGGTGAGTGAGCCTTGCATGGGTTACTGCTCTGCCATGGGTTCTCGTCCCTGCAGGGCTTCCCTGCTCCAAGGACTCTGAGCTCAGAGGTGCTGCATAGCAAAGGCCAGAAGCAACACAGGGATGGCCACTCTGAGCTCCCTGGCTCCCAAGAGAGGAAGGACCTTCTTCTGTTGAGACAGAACATCTTCTTCTCTATTGGAGTGCTGAGCCCTCCTGGCTTAGCTGCTGCCTGCAGGGAGCTGGGCTCTGGGCTTGCCTTGGCACTGCCTCCGGAGGTGTCTTGAAGTCCATGGTGTTGAGTGAGCATCTTCTTCCTCATCTCCCTTCTTCAGCAGAACAGGTGGATTGTGGGATGGGCAGGCGTGGGGAACAGACCAAACCTTGCTTTGGGTCCTGCTCCTGCCCCAGATGAAGTCCTTGCAATGCTGATCTGCCAGGTTCTCCTTGTGGTGGGACAGCACCCAGAAAAGCTCATGTCCTCGAGGCTCCCCTTCAGCTGCAGCAGTAGGCAAGCACAGGAGAAGCTCAGCTCCAGCAAGGCAGCCCAGCTCAGGACACACAGGCCAAGTGTGGAGCTGGGAGTGGAGGCTGCTCAAAGCAAGCCTGTGCCTCAGGACTTCTTCAGGCCAGGCTGAAGTTGGTTTCATGGGGAGGAGATGGACAAGGCTGCTTCCAATGGTTTCTGTGGCAGCCGGCCCTGGTGTGCTTGGTCACAGCTGGGTTCCAGCAGGAAATCTGGCTGACAAGAGCCTGTCTGGCAGGAGAGGAGTTCCTGCAGCCTTTGCTTTCTGACTGACAGGATTGTTCTCATTAAGGAGCAGGCTAGGAGTCCTTAAAACCGAAGATGAGGGACAGAGACACTCTAACTAATTAAAGTCAGACAGTGGTGTGTTTATTAACACCGGCGGGCAGCACCAGAGCCGTCCCTAAAAGGCGTGACCGCACTGCCCAAGGTTCTCTGCCCTCTCTTTATTTCCCAAGATCTTACATACAATACATCTGCACAGCCCCAGCCCCTCCCACCCCTGCTCTGTATTCAAATGAGGTCATTGGTCCTTCACACCTGTGCAGTTCTTCTCTTGAATTGGGTCGGTGGTCTCGAATTGGGTCCGTGGTCTTAAGGGATGAAGTCAGGAATGTCTTCATCAGGTCTCTGTGACCCTCTGTCATGATCCAAGGTCCCCTGCTTAGTGACTGATGGACATCAAGCCCAGGTGCTAAACCATTGTTCTACTGGTTTCAATTTGTTCTTTGAACAGTTCACTTACTCCCCTTCCTTCTAGAAAGAAGCTCCTAATGGTAAACAATAGAACAATCAGCTCCAGCTTAAGCATCTCATAATCATTAACCTATGGTCTGCCTATCTACCTTACATCCTAATCCATGGGAGTTGCTTCTAACCCTCAGCTGAAATCTTAACCGTTTAAAATCATGCTTCAGCTGTGCCCAGGGAGAAGGGGCTGAATGAGCTGAGTAAGAATGGTAGGAGAGAGAAGCAGATGTGAGCAATCTGTGCTCTGCTCTAACCTGGGAAGCCAAGAGACAAAGAGCGTTTTCAGCACCAGCACAGAGAGCTGGTGGATCAGCCTTTGGCACTGGGCTGGAGGGCTCTGGCTGAGCCTTGAGAGGGAGCTTGCACAGTCAAGAGCTGATGATGGCAAAGCTCAGGTTTGGCTGGTCCTGGAGGTCCCCTTCCACCAATGCCCTCACTTGGGATGCTCCCAACCTCTGTGGGTTGAGGAGAATTCACGGAAATGGCCTCAGGGTCAAGGAGTGAAGTGCAGGGCCAGCCAGGACTGGTGAGCCCAAGTTTCTGGTGGGACTCTCAGCCATGTTTTCTGTTTTGTCTGCAGAAGGGAGCTGAAAAAGCCAGCTCAAAAGCGTCAGGAGGAGGTAAAAGCAGTAAAGGAGGAAGAGAGGCAGAAGGAGGAGGAGAGGTGGAAGAAGGGAAAGAAGGGAGTCTCTGAGGGGAAGCAACCTCCAAAACCAGAGAAGGGGAAAAGCAAACCCCCAGAGAAGACGGAAGCCAAAATCCCAAAAGAGAAAAACAGATCTCCTGAGAAGAAAGAAAAGAAAGCTGCAGAGAAGAAAGAAACGAAGGCCCCAGAGAAGAAGGTCACCAAAGAATCAGAGAGGAAGAAAACCAAAATCCCAGAAAAGAAGGAAGCCAAAGCCCAAAAGAAGGGGGAAGCAAAAGCCCAAAAGAAGGGCCGGAAGTGAAATCGCAGAGAACCCATCTGGGATGGAGAGGAATTCCTAATTCATTATTTACACAACCCAACTTACACAGTTTGACAGACCTCAGTGCAAGTTTAGTTAGTTCATAGATTTCATAGCAGTTATTCTAATATTGGTTAATAAAATTGATTTTACTTGTGCATCAAATCTCTCTATTGTATTGTTTACCTGTTCTCTTCACTGATTCTCACGGCACAAATCCCTTGTTGTTGCAGGTGCATTTGTTTCTCACCCTCAGAATAGATTGCTCACAAAATCTCATTCTCAAAATAGCTTCACTTGGGAACTTGTAACTGCTTAGCTGCACTCAGAGGAGATGACAGGCCAGCTGTTAATAGAGCAGAACAAGGCCTGATTTCATAAGGCCTTTCTTTTATCATTATTCTACCTGTCTATGGCATCTCCCCCTTTTTGTTCATTTAAAAAAGGCTCCTCTGCTCTGATGTTGAAACTGCTCACTCTTGTGAAGGTATTATCTCATCAAGGTTATCACTGGTTATCTACTAGATATGGGATAAGGTAGATAAAAGAGCAATTACAATCAACAAAACTCACCAAATTCTATCAAGTCATTGACGCAGGGTTTGGCAGCATGAGAAAACAGAAGAATATTGTCCAATGTCTCTTGGGGAAATGGAAAGAAATGACCATTGTTTCCAATTAGTTGAGAAGTGTGAGAAAGTCCATTAGCTGGAAATGTTGATCTTTGCCATCCCTGAATGCCCTCCTGGGAGCTGGAACAGGGAATACCTGGAGAAGGTCAGTAGGAGCACTGTACCATGAGGGTGCCCTGAGGCTTTTGTTGGCAAAGTGCCTCTGTCAGTTTCCAGACCCAGCCATGTCTTGGCAGTCCTCCTCCTGCTCCTGCTCTGGCCACAGAGGCTGCAAGGTGATGAGGTTATTTCTCTTTGCCCTGGGCCTCATTTTTTCAGAGCTGATCAGTGTCTGATGGAATGAACAGGTGACTGCTTTGAGCTGCTGATGATAAAACACAGGCACATCTTCTCCTGAAGGTAATGAATCAATTGGGCTTCACTGTGGTGCACTCAGTTGGGATTTAGATGTGATGATCTTTTTTCCAAATTTCTCATGTAAATACTGCATCATTCAGAATGATTAGTGTTCCAAATTTCTCATGTACATTTTGCATTATTTGAATGTTCTTAAGGCGTTCATTCCTCTTCTTTTTTGTTTTTTGAGAATGAGATGCATGTCTTTTGTTATGAGTATGAAGCAACATCATAGTAAAATAATTCATGCAGTGGACAAGAAACTTAAAGCAATTAGGAGTAATTTTGATAAAACTATCAGAAATATTTCAAATAGCAGATTTGGGAATTGGGGAGTTTGATCCTAAAATTTGGGTTTGGATTCATAAATTAAGGGTTTAGGGAAGTTTGACACCTTAGGGTTTGAGGGAGGGTTTGACCCAAGATCCTGGGATTTGGGGGTGTTTGACACCCCAGGATTTGGGGTCCACGGTTTTGACCCCAGAATTTGGAGACTGGGGGGTTTGACCCCAAACTTTGGGAATTGGGAATGCTTGACACCCCAGGGTTTGGGATTTGGGGGTTTTTGTCCCCAGGATTTGGGGATCAGGGGATTTGACCCCAAACTTTGGGATCAGGGCAGTTGGACACCCCAGATGTTTCACACCCCAGGATTTGGGATCAGGGGATTTTGACGCAAAAGTTTAGGAATTAAGGGGATTGACCCCAGGATTTGGTGGGATTTAACCCCAAATGGGGTTTAACTCCCAAATGGGGGGATCGGGGGATTGGATCGGGGGATTGACACCCCAGAGTTTGGGATCAGGGGGGCTTTGAACCCAAAGTTTGGGGACTGGAGGGTTTGACCCCAAACTTTGGGGATGAGGAGGGTTGGACACCCCAGATATTTCAAACCCCAGGAGGTCGGGATTGGGGGTTTTAACCCCAAACGTTGGGGGTTGGGGGTGTTTGACACGTCAGAATTTCGGATTTGGGGATTTTTGACCCCAGAGGGAATGGGGGGTGTTGGACACCCTGAATGTTTCAAACCCCAGGATTTGGGGTCGGGGGTCAGTTGACCCCAGGATTTAGAGTGTTTGATCCCAATGTTGGCGTCCCCCCTCCCCGGGTTTGGAGTCAGGGTAGAGATCGGAGCCATTCCCTGGAAATGGCGGCAGGATAGGGATTGGGAACAGGAACACGAACAGGAATAGGATCGGGAATGGGATTGCGAGCAGGAATAGGAATGGGACCGGGATTGGGATTAGGAATGGCATCGTGAACAGGATCGGGATCAGGAATGGGATTGGGATCGGGAATGGGAACGGCATCGGGATCGGGAACCGGAACAGGAATGGGGAAGGACCCTTACCCAATTCCAGACCCCAATCCCAGGGAGAGACCCCGCCCCAGTCCCGGAATGGACCCATCCCCCCAATCCCAGACCCCTCCCCAGTCCCAGCCCCTCCCCAGCCGCTGAACGGACCCTCCCTCAATCCCAGTCCGCCCCAATCCGGACCGGAGCCATCCCCAGAGCCTCCCCCACTCCCGGCCCAGACCCTTCAATCCCTTTTTGGGGCAGCTCCTGCCACTTCCAGCCCATTCCTGGGAGTTCCAAAGGGCCCCGGGGACCCTCCCTATTTTGGGGGTGTTGGGGTGGCCCCAGGGCTGCCCCGAGGGGGGATCGAAAGCCCCAAACCCGAGGGGCTCCTGGGGGTGCCCAGTTCTTCCTGTCCTCACCCCAAAACAGATCCTGACAGATCAGAGCTTTTGTCGCTGATGACTCATCAGTGTCCAGGAGCGGAATTTGGGGAGGGGGGAGGTGACCCCGGGGATGGGGATGGGGCGTGCGGGGGCAGCTGGGGCCGTACTGGTGGCACTGGTGGTGCTGGGAGCGCCCCCGGCAGCGGGGGGAGCGGGGGGCGCGGTGAGAAGGGGGGCGGGGACTCCAAATTCAACCAAAGGTGGGTCGGGACCCCCAAAGGGAGCAGGAGGGGCCTGGAACCCCCAAAACCAAGAACGGGGGAGGGGATTGGGGATTGGAGGAACGATGGGGACGGGGCAGGAGAGTGAGGGAAAGAGGGGGATGGGACCCCCAAATTGAGCTGGGAGGGATCTGTGGACTGGGGGAATGCTGGGACAGGGGAGGAGAGGGGAGGGAAAGGTGGAGTGGGACAAACTGGGCCAGAAAATCAAACTCTGCAGTCAGGCAGAGCAGGGATTTGTTTATCCACAGCTGGGAGCAAGGGGGATCTCTCTGGCAAAACCCCACTCGATCTCCTTTAGCCTTCAGTTCCATTTTAAAAGTCCCAATTACAACACTTCATTAGCATACTCACATTTGCATAAAGCTGTGTCACGGTTTCACAGCCGTGTGTGGCTTCAGCGCCTGCGTCAGTTCCTCCTGTGGTGCTCGGAAGTCTTCTGGTGGTCTTTTGATGAAGGCTTCTTTAGTCCTCCTCACGTTGGAACTTTTTCCCTGGATCATCAGCCCATGCCTGGTGCTCCTTGTTCTTCAGTCTAACCTGGTTTTAGCTGATTTTGCTCTTTGCAAGTTCTGTTAAAACTTGCTTTCCTGCTCTTGGTGCGTTTGTTGTGTCGCTTGCTCTGCTCTCTGGCTTTCTCTGCTGTCTCGCTGGCTTTGCCTGCACATCTCGCTCCAGTGCTGCTCGTGGTGAACCTTTCCTTGCACAGCCCTGAGGATTCCCCCCAGCCCGGGCTCCCAGCAGCTCCACGCCCGGCCAGGAGGAGCAGCAGGGCCGGGGCTGACAGGGCGTCCCCCCAGATGTGGCCCCCGCTGGTGACACAGCCGGGCACTTGAGAGGCTGCCTCAGGCTTTATTGTCCCCCAGCATCCCAGGAGGGAGCAGAAAATCCTCCTGCAGACGCTGATTCCAGAGGCCCCCAGCGCTTCCTTGTCTCCAGGAGCTTCTGTCAAGTCCCAGTGGAACCTTGGTGCCACATTGTTCCACAGCCTCACAGAGCTCTCCTGGCTTCCATGAGGTCCCTCTGTGTCCCACTGCAGCCTTGGCTCCATCAGGGTCTCCTGGCTCCATGAGGGTCTCCTGGCTCCATGAGGGTCTCCTGGTAACCATGATGCTCCACTCTGTCCCAAGGGGCATCCGCGGCTCAGCTTTGGAGCCCTGTGAGATCCAAAGATTCCCCCCAAAAAACACCAGGACAGGGACCCCTAGGATATTTGGGCTGAGCTCCCGCTCCCCAGGCACCTGCATGGAGCCCAAGAGACCACTTGGCATGGCACCTGCATGGAGCCCTAGGGACAGTTTGTTCCAGGACATTCCGTGGAATGTCCTGGAACAACTGTCCCTTGTCAGACAGCAGGGTGCCACTGGGACACAGCCACTGCCCATGGAACCAGGTGTCCATGGTGACAGAGCCAGGCCTCATGGAACACTGGAGAAAATTGTTACCCCATGGAATCCCATGGAACCAGGTGTCTGTGGTGACAGAGCCAGGCCTCATGGAACCTAATGGAACACAGGAGAACATTGTTACCTGTTGGAACCTTGCCAGCTGAGAATTTTAGATTTTCTGAGCTGACAGACACTGACCCCTGAGAGAACACGGCATTTGACCTGAGGCTGTGGTGAAGGCTTCCAAAATGGAATGATGGAACTGGGATTATGGGTGTGGAGTTTGAATAGAAGGGTGTAATATCACATGGTGAAAAATTCAGGGTTTACCGTTTTAGAATATAGTAATATATATCAAGCAAGATGGAGGTTTTAGGGCAGAGGATGATCCTTTTTCTTTGCCATCTCCTTCACCTTCTTCTTCCTCACGTTCTTCTTTTCCTCCTCCTTCTCCTTCTTCACCTTCTTGTTCATATTCTTCTTCTCCTCCTTCTCCTTCTCCTACCCCTTTTACTCATCCTCTCTCTTCCTCTTCCTCCTCCTCGGGTTTGGGTGGTATTCTGTAATTGGATAAAAAAGTCGGTGTTGTCAGGCACGGGAGGTTGGTTATTGGGTTAAAAGGAAAAATAATTTAGGGGTCATTAGTTATTTGGACAGTTTATCCTTAAAAGACCTTGCAGAGAGAGAGATGGGGCTCCACTTTTCCCTTGTTAGCAAAGTGCTGCAGAACTCACAGCTTGTGAGACTGTTACATGGACAAGAGCTAATGAACACCTGAGTCCAAACAAGAAACACTGTCTTGTGATTTAATCCCGACCTTGGCAGAGAAGAAGCAAAAGAATTGACTGTTCCCCCATGGAATCTCATGGAACCAGGTGTCCACTGTTTCACAGTGCAGCCTCAGAGAGGGTGAGACCATTGTGCCACAATGGAATATCCTGAAACCAAGGCTCCATTGTGACAAACCTGGGCTTTATGAAACCAAGGACACGGCTGGGATGCAATGGAATCTCAAGGAACCCAGGGCCAACTGTCAACACATCAGCTTCTCAGGAAACCAAGGAAAACACTGTGACACAGAGAAGGGCCTCATGGGACCCAGGAGACCATGGTGACACTGTGGAATCTCATGGAACCAAGTCTGAATTGTTACAGGACCCAGGAGACCATGGTGACACCGTGGAATCTCATGGAACCAAGTCTGAATTGTTACAGGACCCAGGAGACCATGGTGACACCGTGGAATCTCATGGAACCAAGTGTCCAGAGTTTCATGGCTCAGCCTCATGGAGCACTGGAGACCATTGTGTCCCAGTGGGAACACAGGGAACAAAGGCTCCACTGTGACCCAGCAGGGCCTCATGGAATGCAAGAGATCATCCTGATGGAATGGGAACTCATGGAACCAAGGGCCCACTCTTTGGCTGCGTGGCCCCATGGAATGCTGGAGACCATTGTGGCACCATGGAATGAATGGCACAAAGGCTCCACTGTGACCCAGCAGGGCCTCATGGAACCAAGGACACCGCTGGGATACAATGGAATCTCATGGAACCAAGGTCCAGTTGTGACAGAGCTGGGCCTCATGGAACCAAGGACACCCCGTGATGCAATGGAATCTCTAGGATCCAAGGATCAATTGCCAACACACCAGGTTCTCATGAAACCAAGCAGAACATTGTGACACAGGGCAATCTCATGGAAGCAAGGCTCTGCTTTGATCAAGTGGGGCCTCATGGGACACAGGTGCCACTGGGACATTGTCAGGCACAGGAGGAACAAGACACCACTGTGGCAGACCAAGGCCTCATGGGACCCAGGAGAGCTCTGTGACACAATGGAACCTGATGGAGCCAAGGGCCCATTGGGACACAGCAGGGTCTCATGGAACCCCTGTGCCACTGGGACATTGCCAAGGCTCCTGCAAGCAAGGTTCCACTGGGACAAAGGCAGGCCCCATGGCACCCAGGAGACCACTGTGGGACAATGGAATCTCATGGAACCAGGTGTCCATGGTGACAGAGCCAGGCCTGATGGAACACTGGAGAACATTGTTACCCAAGGGAATCTCATGGAACCAGGTGTCCATGGTGACAGAGCCAGGCCTGATGGAACACTAGGGACTATTGTTATCCAAGGGAATCCCATGGAACCAGGTGTCCATGGTGACAGAGCCAGGCCTGATGGAACCTAATGGAACACAGGAGAACATTGCTAGCCCATGGAATCTCATGGAACCAGGTGTCCATGGTGACAGAGCCAGGCCTGATGGAACCGAATGGAACAGAGGAGAACATTGTTATCCAAGGGAATCTCATGGAACCAGGTGTCCATGGTGACAGAGCCAGGCCTAATGGAACACTAGGGAATATTGTTATCCAAGGGAATCCAATGGAACCAGGTGTCCATGGTGACAGAGCCAGGCCTGATGGAACCTAATTGAACACAGGTGAACATTGTTACCTTTTGGAACCCTGGCTTCGAGAATTTTAGACTCTGTGCTGACAGACACTCACCCCAGAGAGAACACTGCATTTGACCTTGGACTCTGGAGGAGGCTTCCAAAATGGAATGATGGAACTGGGATTATGGGTGTGGAGTTTGAATAGAAGGGTGTAATATCACATGGTGAAAAATTCAGGGTTTACCGTTTTAGAATATAGTAATATATATAAAGCAAGATGGAGGTTTTAGGGCAGAGGATGATCCTTTTTCTTTGCCTTCTTCACCTTCTTCTTCTTCTTCTTCTTCCTCACGTTCTTCTTTTCCTTCTCCTTCTTCACCGTCTTGTTCATCTTATTCATCTCCTTCTTCTTCTCCTCCTTCTCCTTCTCCTCTTTCTACTCTTCCTCGTCCTCATCCTCCCTCTTCCACCTCGGGTTTGGGTGGTATTCTGTAATTGGATAAAAAAGTCGGTGTTGTCAGGCACGGGTGGTTGGTTATTGGGTTAAAAGGAAAAATAATTGAGGTGTCATTTCTTATTTGGACAGTTTGTCCTTAAAAGACCTTGCAGAGAGAGAGATGGGGCTCCATTTTTCCCTTGTTAGCAAAGTGCTGCAGAGCTCACAGCTTGTGAGACTGTTACATGGACAAGAGCTAATGAACACCTGAGTCCAAACAAGAAACACTGTCTTGTGATTTAATCCCAACCTTGGCAGAGAAGAAGCAAAAGAATTGACTGTTCCCCCATGGAATCTCATGGAACCAGGTGTCCACTGTTTCACAGTGCAGCCTCAGAGAGGGTGAGACCATTGTGCCACAATGGAATATCCTGAAACCAAGGCTCCATTGTGACAAACCTGGGCTTTATGAAACCAAGGACACCGCTGGGATGCAATGGAATTCCAAGGAACCCAGGGCCAACTGTCAACACATCAGCTTCTCAGGAAACCAAGGAAAACACTGTGACACAGAGAAGGGCCTCATGGGACCCAGGAGACCATGGTGACACTGTGGAATCTCATGGAACCAAGTCTGAATTGTTACAGGACCCAGGAGACCATGGTGACACTGTGGAATCTCATGGAACCAAGTCTGAATTGTGACAGGACCCAGGAGACCATGGTGACACTAGAGAATCTCATGGAACCAAGTCTGAATTGTTACAGGACCCAGGAGACCATGGTGACACCGTGGAATCTCATGGAACCAAGTCTGAATTGTTACAGGACCCAGGGGACCATGGTGACACCGTGGAATCTCATGGAACCAAGTGTCCAGAGTTTCATGGCTCAGCCTCATGGAGCGCTGGAGACCATTGTGTCCCAGTGGGAACACAGGGAACAAAGGCTCCACTGTGACACAGCAGGGCCTCATGGAATGCAAGAGATCATCCTGATGGAATGGGAACTCATGGAACCAAGGGCCCACTCTTTGGCTGCGTGGCCCCATGGAATGCTGGAGACCATTGTGGCACCGTGGAATGAATGGCACAAAGGCTCCACTGTGACCCAGCAGGGCCTCATGAAACCAAGGACATCGCTGGGATACAATGGAATCTCATGGAACCAAGGTCCAGTTGTGACAGAGCTGGGCCTCATGGAACCAAGGACACCCCGTGATGCAATGGAATCTCTAGGATCCAAGGATCAATTGCCAACACACCAGGTTCTCATGAAACCAAGCAGAACATTGTGACACAGGGCAATCTCATGGAAGCAAGGCTCTGCTTTGATCAAGTGGGGCCTCATGGGACACAGGTGCCACTGGGACATTGTCAGGCCCAGTAGGAACAAGACACCACTGTGGCAGACCAAGGCCTCATGGGACCCAGGAGAGCTCTGTGACACAATGGAAGCTGATGGAGCCAAGGGCCCATTGGGACACAGCGGGGTCTCATGGAAGCCCTGTGCCACTGGGACAGTGCCAAGGCTCCTGCAAGCAAGGTTCCACTGGGACAAAGGCAGGCCCCATGGCACCCAGGAGACCACTGTGGGACAATGGAATCTCATGGAACCAGGTGTCCATGGTGACAGAGCCAGGCCTGATGGAACACTGGAGAACATTGTTACCCAATGGAATCTCATGGAACCAGGTGTCCATGGTGACAGAGCCAGGCCTCATGGAACACTAGGAACTATTGTTATCCAAGGGAATCTCATGGAACCAGGTGTCCATGGTGACAGAGCCAGGCCTGATGGAACCCAATTGAACACATGTGAACATTGTTACCTTTTGGAACCCTGGCTGCGAGAATTTTAGACTCTGTGCTGACAGACACTCACCCCAGAGAGAACACTGCATTTGACCTTGGACTCTGGAGGAGGCTTCCAAAATGGAATGATGGAACTGGGATTATGGGTGTGGAGTTTGAATAGAAGGGTGTAATATCACATGGTGAAAAATTCAGGGTTTACCGTTTTAGAATATAGTAATATATATCAAGCAAGATGGAGGTTTTAGGGCAGAGGATGATCCTTTTTCTTTGCCTTCTTCACCTTCTTCTTCTTCTTCTTCTTCCTCACGTTCTTCTTTTCCTTCTCCTTCTTCACCGTCTTGTTCATCTTATTCATCTCCTTCTTCTTCTCCTCCTTCTCCTTCTCCTCTTTCTACTCTTCCTCGTCCTCATCCTCCCTCTTCCTCCTCGGGTTTGGGTGGTATTCTGTAATTGGATAAAAAAGTCGGTGTTGTCAGGCACGGGTGGTTGGTTATTTGGTTAAAAGGAAAAATAATTGAGGTGTCATTTCTTATTTGGACAGTTTGTCCTTAAAAGACCTTGCAGAGAGAGAGATGGGGCTCCATTTTTCCCTTGTTAGCAAAGTGCTGCAGAACTCACAGCTTGTGAGACTGTTACATGGACAAGAGCTAATGAACACCTGAGTCCAAACAAGAAACACTGTCTTGTGATTTAATCCCGACCTTGGCAGAGAAGAAGCAAAAGAATTGACTGTTCCCCCATGGAATCTCATGGAACCAGGTGTCCACTGTTTCACAGTGCAGCCTCAGAGAGGGTGAGACCATTGTGCCACAATGGAATATCCTGAAACCAAGGCTCCATTGTGACAAACCTGGGCTTTATGAAACCAAGGACACCGCTGGGATGCAATGGAATTCCAAGGAACCCAGGGCCAACTGTCAACACATCAGCTTCTCAGGAAACCAAGGAAAACACTGTGACACAGAGAAGGGCCTCATGGGACCCAGGAGACCATGGTGACACTGTGGAATCTCATGGAACCAAGTCTGAATTGTTACAGGACCCAGGAGACCATGGTGACACCGTGGAATCTCATGGAACCAAGTCTGAATTGTTACAGGACCCAGGAGACCATGGTGACACCGTGGAATCTCATGGAACCAAGTCTGAATTGTTACAGGACCCAGGGGACCATGGTGACACCGTGGAATCTCATGGAACCAAGTGTCCAGAGTTTCATGGCTCAGCCTCATGGAGCACTGGAGACCATTGTGTCCCAGTGGGAACACAGGGAACAAAGGCTCCACTGTGACACAGCAGGGCCTCATGGAATGCAAGAGATCATCCTGATGGAATGGGAACTCATGGAACCAAGGGCCCACTCTTTTGCTGCGTGGCCCCATGGAATGCTGGAGACCATTGTGGCACCGTGGAATGAATGGCACAAAGGCTCCACTGTGACCCAGCAGGGCCTCATGAAACCAAGGACATCGCTGGGATACAATGGAATCTCATGGAACCAAGGTCCAGTTGTGACAGAGCTGGGCCTCATGGAACCAAGGACACCCCGTGATGCAATGGAATCTCTAGGATCCAAGGATCAATTGCCAACACACCAGGTTCTCACGAAACCAAGCAGAACATTGTGACACAGGGCAATCTCATGGAAGCAAGGCTCTGCTTTGATCAAGTGGGGCCTCATGGGACACAGGTGCCACTGGGACATTGTCAGGCCCAGTAGGAACAAGACACCCCTGTGGCAGACCAAGGCCTCATGGGACCCAGGAGAGCTCTGTGACACAATGGAACCTGATGGAGCCAAGGGCCCATTGGGACACAGCAGGGTCTCATGGAACCCCTGTGCCACTGGGACAGTGCCAAGGCTCCTGCAAGCAAGGTTCCACTGGGACAAAGGCAGGCCCCATGGCACCCAGGAGACCACTGTGGGACAATGGAATCTCATGGAACCAGGTGTCCATGGTGACAGAGCCAGGCCTGATGGAACACTGGAGAACATTGTTACCCAATGGAATCTCATGGAACCAGGTGTCCATGGTGACAGAGCCAGGCCTCATGGAACACTAGGAACTATTGTTATCCAAGGGAATCTCATGGAACCAGGTGTCCATGGTGACAGAGCCAGGCCTGATGGAACACTAGGGACTATTGTTATCCAAGGGAATCCCATGGAACCAGGTGTCCATGGTGACAGAGCCAGGCCTGATGGAACCTAATTGAACACAGGTGAACATTGTTATCCAAGGGAATCTCATGGAACCAGGTGTCCATGGTGACAGAGCCAGGCCTGATGGAACCCAATTGAACACATGTGAACATTGTTACCTTTTGGAACCCTGGCTGCGAGAATTTTAGACTCTGTGCTGACAGACACTCACCCCAGAGAGAACACTGCATTTGACCTTGGACTCTGGAGGAGGCTTCCAAAATGGAATGATGGAACTGGGATTATGGGTGTGGAGTTTGAATAGAAGGGTGTAATATCACATGGTGAAAAATTCAGGGTTTACCGTTTTAGAATATAGTAATATATATCAAGCAAGATGGAGGTTTTAGGGCAGAGGATGATCCTTTTTCTTTGCCTTCTTCACCTTCTTCTTCTTCTTCTTCTTCCTCACGTTCTTCTTTTCCTTCTCCTTCTTCACCGTCTTGTTCATCTTATTCATCTCCTTCTTCTTCTCCTCCTTCTCCTTCTCCTCTTTCAACTCTTCCTCGTCCTCATCCTCCCTCTTCCTCCTCGGGTTTGGGTGGTATTCTGTAATTGGATAAAAAAGTCGGTGTTGTCAGGCACGGGTGGTTGGTTATTGGGTTAAAAGGAAAAATAATTGAGGTGTCATTTGTTATTTGGACAGTTTGTCCTTAAAAGACCTTGCAGAGAGAGAGATGGGGCTCCATTTTTCCCTTGTTAGCAAAGTGCTGCAGAACTCACAGCTTGTGAGACTGTTACATGGACAAGAGCTAATGAACACCTGAGTCCAAACAAGAAACACTGTCTTGTGATTTAATCCCAACCTTGGCAGAGAAGAAGCAAAAGAATTGACTGTTTCCCCCATGGAATCTCATGGAACCAGGTGTCCACTGTTTCACAGTGCAGCCTCAGAGAGGGTGAGACCATTGTGCCACAATGGAATATCCTGAAACCAAGGCTCCATTGTGACAAACCTGGGCTTTATGAAACCAAGGACACCGCTGGGATGCAATGGAATCTCAAGGAACCCAGGGCCAACTGTCAACACATCAGCTTCTCAGGAAACCAAGGAAAACACTGTGACACAGAGAAGGGCCTCATGGGACCCAGTAGACCATGGTGACACTGTGGAATCTCATGGAACCAAGTCTGAATTGTTACAGGACCCAGGAGACCATGGTGACACCGTGGAATCTCATGGAACCAAGTCTGAATTGTTACAGGACCCAGGAGACCATGGTGACACTGTGGAATCTCATGGAACCAAGTCTGAATTGTTACAGGACCCAGGAGACCATGGTGACACCGTGGAATCTCATGGAACCAAGTGTCCAGAGTTTCATGGCTCAGCCTCATGGAGCACTGGAGACCATTGTGTCCCAGTGGGAACACAGGGAGCAAAGGCTCCACTGTGACACAGCAGGGCCTCATGGAATGCACGAGATCATCCTGATGGAATGGGAACTCATGGAACCAAGGGCCCACTCTTTGGCTGCGTGGCCCCATGGAATGCTGGAGACCATTGTGGCACCATGGAATGAATGGCACAAAGGCTCCACTGTGACCCAGCAGGGCCTCATGAAACCAAGGACACCGCTGGGATACAATGGAATCTCATGGAACCAAGGTCCAGTTGTGACAGAGCTGGGCCTCATGGAACCAAGGACACCCCGTGATGCAATGGAATCTCTAGGATCCAAGGATCAATTGCCAACACACCAGGTTCTCATGAAACCAAGCAGAACATTGTGACACAGGGCAATCTCATGGAAGCAAGGCTCTGCTTTGATCAAGTGGGGCCTCATGGGACATAGGTGCCACTGGGACATTGTCAGGCCCAGTAGGAAAAAGACACCCCTGTGTCAGACCAAGGCCTCATGGGACCCAGGAGAGCTCTGTGACACAATGGAAGCTGATGGAGCCAAGGGCCCATTGGGACACAGCAGGGTCTCATGGAACCCCTGTGCCACTGGGACATTGCCAAGGCTCCTGCAAGCAAGGTTCCACTGGGACAAAGGCAGGCCCCATGGCACCCAGGAGACCACTGTGGGACAATGGAATCTCATGGAACCAGGTGTCCATGGTGACAGAGCCAGGCCTGATGGAACACTGGAGAACATTGTTACCCAAGGGAATGTCATGGAACCAGGTGTCCATGGTGACAGAGCCAGGCCTGATGGAACACTAGGGACTATTGTTATCCAAGGGAATCTCATGGAACCAGGTGTCCATGGTGACAGAGCCAGGCCTGATGGAACACTAGGGACTATTGTTATCCAAGAGAATCCCATGGAACCAGGTGTCCATGGTGACAGAGCCAGGCCTGATGGAACCTAATGGAACACAGGAGAACATTGTTATCCAAGGGAATCTCATGGAACCAGGTGTCCATGGTGACAGAGAATCTCATGGAACCTAATGGAACACAGGTGAACATTGTTACCTTTTGGAACTCTGGCTGCGCGAATTTTAGACTCTGTGCTGACAGACACTCACCCCAGAGAGAACACTGCATTTGACCTTGGACTCTGGAGGAGGCTTCCAAAATGGAATGATGGAACTGGGATTATGGGTGTGGAGTTTGAATAGAAGGGTGTAATATCACATGGTGAAGAATTCAGGGTTTACCGTTTTAGAATATAGTAATATATATAAAGCAAGATGGAGGTTTTAGGGCAGAGGATGATCCTTTTCCTTTGCCTTCTTCACCTTCTTTTTCTTCTTCTTCTTCCTCACGTTCTTCTTTTCCTTCTCCTTCTTCACCTTCTTGTTCATCTTCTTCTTCTCCTTCTCCTTCTCCTCCTTCTCCTTCTCCTCTTTCTACTCTTCCTCGTCCTCATCCTCCCTCTTCCTCCTCCTTGGGTTTGGGTGGTATTCTGTAATTGGATAAAAAAGTCGGTGTTGTCAGGCACGGGTGGTTGGTTATTGGGTTAAAAGGAAAAATAATTGAGGTGTCATTTGTTATTTGGACAGTTTATCCTTAAAAGACCTTGCAGAGAGAGAGATGGGGCTCCATTTTTCCCTTGTTAGCAAAGTGCTGCAGAACTCACAGCTTGTGAGACTGTTACATGGACAAGAGCTAATGAACACCTGAGTCCAAACAAGAAACACTGTCTTGTGATTTAATCCCGACCTTGGCAGAGAAGAAGCAAAAGAATTGACTGTTTCCCCCATGGAATCTCATGGAACCAGGTGTCCACTGTTTCACAGTGCAGCCTCAGAGAGGGTGAGACCATTGTGCCACAATGGAATATCCTGAAACCAAGGCTCCATTGTGACAAACCTGGGCTTTATGAAACCAAGGACACGGCTGGGATGCAATGGAATCTCAAGGAACCCAGGGCCAACTGTCAACACATCAGCTTCTCAGGAAACCAAGGAAAACACTGTGACACAGAGAAGGGCCTCATGGGACCCAGTAGACCATGGTGACACTGTGGAATCTCATGGAACCAAGTCTGAATTGTTACAGGACCCAGGAGACCATGGTGACACCGTGGAATCTCATGGAACCAAGTCTGAATTGTTACAGGACCCAGGAGACCATGGTGACACCGTGGAATCTCATGGAACCAAGTCTGAATTGTTACAGGACCCAGGGGACCATGGTGACACCGTGGAATCTCATGGAACCAAGTGTCCAGAGTTTCATGGCTCAGCCTCATGGAGCACTGGAGACCATTGTGTCCCAGTGGGAACACAGGGAACAAAGGCTCCACTGTGACACAGCAGGGCCTCATGGAATGCAAGAGATCATCCTGATGGAATGGGAACTCATGGAACCAAGGGCCCACTCTTTTGCTGCGTGGCCCCATGGAATGCTGGAGACCATTGTGGCACCGTGGAATGAATGGCACAAAGGCTCCACTGTGACCCAGCAGGGCCTCATGAAACCAAGGACATCGCTGGGATACAATGGAATCTCATGGAACCAAGGTCCAGTTGTGACAGAGCTGGGCCTCATGGAACCAAGGACACCCCGTGATGCAATGGAATCTCTAGGATCCAAGGATCAATTGCCAACACACCAGGTTCTCACGAAACCAAGCAGAACATTGTGACACAGGGCAATCTCATGGAAGCAAGGCTCTGCTTTGATCAAGTGGGGCCTCATGGGACACAGGTGCCACTGGGACATTGTCAGGCCCAGTAGGAACAAGACACCCCTGTGGCAGACCAAGGCCTCATGGGACCCAGGAGAGCTCTGTGACACAATGGAACCTGATGGAGCCAAGGGCCCATTGGGACACAGCAGGGTCTCATGGAACCCCTGTGCCACTGGGACAGTGCCAAGGCTCCTGCAAGCAAGGTTCCACTGGGACAAAGGCAGGCCCCATGGCACCCAGGAGACCACTGTGGGACAATGGAATCTCATGGAACCAGGTGTCCATGGTGACAGAGCCAGGCCTGATGGAACACTGGAGAACATTGTTACCCAATGGAATCTCATGGAACCAGGTGTCCATGGTGACAGAGCCAGGCCTCATGGAACACTAGGAACTATTGTTATCCAAGGGAATCTCATGGAACCAGGTGTCCATGGTGACAGAGCCAGGCCTGATGGAACACTAGGGACTATTGTTATCCAAGGGAATCCCATGGAACCAGGTGTCCATGGTGACAGAGCCAGGCCTGATGGAACCTAATTGAACACAGGTGAACATTGTTATCCAAGGGAATCTCATGGAACCAGGTGTCCATGGTGACAGAGCCAGGCCTGATGGAACCCAATTGAACACATGTGAACATTGTTACCTTTTGGAACCCTGGCTGCGAGAATTTTAGACTCTGTGCTGACAGACATTCACCCCAGAGAGAACACTGCATTTGACCTTGGACTCTGGAGGAGGCTTCCAAAATGGAATGATGGAACTGGGATTATGGGTGTGGAGTTTGAATAGAAGGGTGTAATATCACATGGTGAAAAATTCAGGGTTTACCGTTTTAGAATATAGTAATATATATCAAGCAAGATGGAGGTTTTAGGGCAGAGGATGATCCTTTTTCTTTGCCTTCTTCACCTTCTTCTTCTTCTTCTTCTTCCTCACGTTCTTCTTTTCCTTCTCCTTCTTCACCGTCTTGTTCATCTTATTCATCTCCTTCTTCTTCTCCTCCTTCTCCTTCTCCTCTTTCAACTCTTCCTCGTCCTCATCCTCCCTCTTCCTCCTCGGGTTTGGGTGGTATTCTGTAATTGGATAAAAAAGTCGGTGTTGTCAGGCACGGGTGGTTGGTTATTGGGTTAAAAGGAAAAATAATTGAGGTGTCATTTGTTATTTGGACAGTTTGTCCTTAAAAGACCTTGCAGAGAGAGAGATGGGGCTCCATTTTTCCCTTGTTAGCAAAGTGCTGCAGAACTCACAGCTTGTGAGACTGTTACATGGACAAGAGCTAATGAACACCTGAGTCCAAACAAGAAACACTGTCTTGTGATTTAATCCCAACCTTGGCAGAGAAGAAGCAAAAGAATTGACTGTTTCCCCCATGGAATCTCATGGAACCAGGTGTCCACTGTTTCACAGTGCAGCCTCAGAGAGGGTGAGACCATTGTGCCACAATGGAATATCCTGAAACCAAGGCTCCATTGTGACAAACCTGGGCTTTATGAAACCAAGGACACCGCTGGGATGCAATGGAATCTCAAGGAACCCAGGGCCAACTGTCAACACATCAGCTTCTCAGGAAACCAAGGAAAACACTGTGACACAGAGAAGGGCCTCATGGGACCCAGTAGACCATGGTGACACTGTGGAATCTCATGGAACCAAGTCTGAATTGTTACAGGACCCAGGAGACCATGGTGACACCGTGGAATCTCATGGAACCAAGTCTGAATTGTTACAGGACCCAGGAGACCATGGTGACACTGTGGAATCTCATGGAACCAAGTCTGAATTGTTACAGGACCCAGGAGACCATGGTGACACCGTGGAATCTCATGGAACCAAGTGTCCAGAGTTTCATGGCTCAGCCTCATGGAGCACTGGAGACCATTGTGTCCCAGTGGGAACACAGGGAGCAAAGGCTCCACTGTGACACAGCAGGGCCTCATGGAATGCACGAGATCATCCTGATGGAATGGGAACTCATGGAACCAAGGGCCCACTCTTTGGCTGCGTGGCCCCATGGAATGCTGGAGACCATTGTGGCACCATGGAATGAATGGCACAAAGGCTCCACTGTGACCCAGCAGGGCCTCATGAAACCAAGGACACCGCTGGGATACAATGGAATCTCATGGAACCAAGGTCCAGTTGTGACAGAGCTGGGCCTCATGGAACCAAGGACACCCCGTGATGCAATGGAATCTCTAGGATCCAAGGATCAATTGCCAACACACCAGGTTCTCATGAAACCAAGCAGAACATTGTGACACAGGGCAATCTCATGGAAGCAAGGCTCTGCTTTGATCAAGTGGGGCCTCATGGGACATAGGTGCCACTGGGACATTGTCAGGCCCAGTAGGAAAAAGACACCCCTGTGTCAGACCAAGGCCTCATGGGACCCAGGAGAGCTCTGTGACACAATGGAAGCTGATGGAGCCAAGGGCCCATTGGGACACAGCAGGGTCTCATGGAACCCCTGTGCCACTGGGACATTGCCAAGGCTCCTGCAAGCAAGGTTCCACTGGGACAAAGGCAGGCCCCATGGCACCCAGGAGACCACTGTGGGACAATGGAATCTCATGGAACCAGGTGTCCATGGTGACAGAGCCAGGCCTGATGGAACACTAGGGACTATTGTTATCCAAGGGAATCTCATGGAACCAGGTGTCCATGGTGACAGAGCCAGGCCTGATGGAACACTAGGGACTATTGTTATCCAAGAGAATCCCATGGAACCAGGTGTCCATGGTGACAGAGCCAGGCCTGATGGAACCTAATGGAACACAGGAGAACATTGTTATCCAAGGGAATCTCATGGAACCAGGTGTCCATGGTGACAGAGAATCTCATGGAACCTAATGGAACACAGGTGAACATTGTTACCTTTTGGAACTCTGGCTGCGCGAATTTTAGACTCTGTGCTGACAGACACTCACCCCAGAGAGAACACTGCATTTGACCTTGGACTCTGGAGGAGGCTTCCAAAATGGAATGATGGAACTGGGATTATGGGTGTGGAGTTTGAATAGAAGGGTGTAATATCACATGGTGAAGAATTCAGGGTTTACCGTTTTAGAATATAGTAATATATATAAAGCAAGATGGAGGTTTTAGGGCAGAGGATGATCCTTTTCCTTTGCCTTCTTCACCTTCTTTTTCTTCTTCTTCTTCCTCACGTTCTTCTTTTCCTTCTCCTTCTTCACCTTCTTGTTCATCTTCTTCTTCTCCTTCTCCTTCTCCTCCTTCTCCTTCTCCTCTTTCTACTCTTCCTCGTCCTCATCCTCCCTCTTCCTCCTCCTTGGGTTTGGGTGGTATTCTGTAATTGGATAAAAAAGTCGGTGTTGTCAGGCACGGGTGGTTGGTTATTGGGTTAAAAGGAAAAATAATTGAGGTGTCATTTGTTATTTGGACAGTTTATCCTTAAAAGACCTTGCAGAGAGAGAGATGGGGCTCCATTTTTCCCTTGTTAGCAAAGTGCTGCAGAACTCACAGCTTGTGAGACTGTTACATGGACAAGAGCTAATGAACACCTGAGTCCAAACAAGAAACACTGTCTTGTGATTTAATCCCGACCTTGGCAGAGAAGAAGCAAAAGAATTGACTGTTTCCCCCATGGAATCTCATGGAACCAGGTGTCCACTGTTTCACAGTGCAGCCTCAGAGAGGGTGAGACCATTGTGCCACAATGGAATATCCTGAAACCAAGGCTCCATTGTGACAAACCTGGGCTTTATGAAACCAAGGACACGGCTGGGATGCAATGGAATCTCAAGGAACCCAGGGCCAACTGTCAACACATCAGCTTCTCAGGAAACCAAGGAAAACACTGTGACACAGAGAAGGGCCTCATGGGACCCAGTAGACCATGGTGACACTGTGGAATCTCATGGAACCAAGTCTGAATTGTTACAGGACCCAGGAGACCATGGTGACACCGTGGAATCTCATGGAACCAAGTCTGAATTGTTACAGGACCCAGGAGACCATGGTGACACCGTGGAATCTCATGGAACCAAGTCTGAATTGTTACAGGACCCAGGGGACCATGGTGACACCGTGGAATCTCATGGAACCAAGTGTCCAGAGTTTCATGGCTCAGCCTCATGGAGCACTGGAGACCATTGTGTCCCAGTGGGAACACAGGGAACAAAGGCTCCACTGTGACACAGCAGGGCCTCATGGAATGCAAGAGATCATCCTGATGGAATGGGAACTCATGGAACCAAGGGCCCACTCTTTTGCTGCGTGGCCCCATGGAATGCTGGAGACCATTGTGGCACCGTGGAATGAATGGCACAAAGGCTCCACTGTGACCCAGCAGGGCCTCATGAAACCAAGGACATCGCTGGGATACAATGGAATCTCATGGAACCAAGGTCCAGTTGTGACAGAGCTGGGCCTCATGGAACCAAGGACACCCCGTGATGCAATGGAATCTCTAGGATCCAAGGATCAATTGCCAACACACCAGGTTCTCACGAAACCAAGCAGAACATTGTGACACAGGGCAATCTCATGGAAGCAAGGCTCTGCTTTGATCAAGTGGGGCCTCATGGGACACAGGTGCCACTGGGACATTGTCAGGCCCAGTAGGAACAAGACACCCCTGTGGCAGACCAAGGCCTCATGGGACCCAGGAGAGCTCTGTGACACAATGGAACCTGATGGAGCCAAGGGCCCATTGGGACACAGCAGGGTCTCATGGAACCCCTGTGCCACTGGGACAGTGCCAAGGCTCCTGCAAGCAAGGTTCCACTGGGACAAAGGCAGGCCCCATGGCACCCAGGAGACCACTGTGGGACAATGGAATCTCATGGAACCAGGTGTCCATGGTGACAGAGCCAGGCCTGATGGAACACTGGAGAACATTGTTACCCAATGGAATCTCATGGAACCAGGTGTCCATGGTGACAGAGCCAGGCCTCATGGAACACTAGGAACTATTGTTATCCAAGGGAATCTCATGGAACCAGGTGTCCATGGTGACAGAGCCAGGCCTGATGGAACACTAGGGACTATTGTTATCCAAGGGAATCCCATGGAACCAGGTGTCCATGGTGACAGAGCCAGGCCTGATGGAACCTAATTGAACACAGGTGAACATTGTTATCCAAGGGAATCTCATGGAACCAGGTGTCCATGGTGACAGAGCCAGGCCTGATGGAACCCAATTGAACACATGTGAACATTGTTACCTTTTGGAACCCTGGCTGCGAGAATTTTAGACTCTGTGCTGACAGACACTCACCCCAGAGAGAACACTGCATTTGACCTTGGACTCTGGAGGAGGCTTCCAAAATGGAATGATGGAACTGGGATTATGGGTGTGGAGTTTGAATAGAAGGGTGTAATATCACATGGTGAAAAATTCAGGGTTTACCGTTTTAGAATATAGTAATATATATAAAGCAAGATGGAGGTTTTAGGGCAGAGGATGATCCTTTTTCTTTGCCTTCTTCACCTTCTTCTTCTTCTTCTTCTTCCTCACGTTCTTCTTTTCCTTCTCCTTCTTCACCGTCTTGTTCATCTTATTCATCTCCTTCTTCTTCTCCTCCTTCTCCTTCTCCTCTTTCAACTCTTCCTCGTCCTCATCCTCCCTCTTCCTCCTCGGGTTTGGGTGGTATTCTGTAATTGGATAAAAAAGTCGGTGTTGTCAGGCACGGGTGGTTGGTTATTGGGTTAAAAGGAAAAATAATTGAGGTGTCATTTGTTATTTGGACAGTTTGTCCTTAAAAGACCTTGCAGAGAGAGAGATGGGGCTCCATTTTTCCCTTGTTAGCAAAGTGCTGCAGAACTCACAGCTTGTGAGACTGTTACATGGACAAGAGCTAATGAACACCTGAGTCCAAACAAGAAACACTGTCTTGTGATTTAATCCCAACCTTGGCAGAGAAGAAGCAAAAGAATTGACTGTTTCCCCCATGGAATCTCATGGAACCAGGTGTCCACTGTTTCACAGTGCAGCCTCAGAGAGGGTGAGACCATTGTGCCACAATGGAATATCCTGAAACCAAGGCTCCATTGTGACAAACCTGGGCTTTATGAAACCAAGGACACGGCTGGGATGCAATGGAATCTCAAGGAACCCAGGGCCAACTGTCAACACATCAGCTTCTCAGGAAACCAAGGAAAACACTGTGACACAGAGAAGGGCCTCATGGGACCCAGTAGACCATGGTGACACTGTGGAATCTCATGGAACCAAGTCTGAATTGTTACAGGACCCAGGAGACCATGGTGACACCGTGGAATCTCATGGAACCAAGTCTGAATTGTTACAGGACCCAGGAGACCATGGTGACACTGTGGAATCTCATGGAACCAAGTCTGAATTGTTACAGGACCCAGGAGACCATGGTGACACCGTGGAATCTCATGGAACCAAGTGTCCAGAGTTTCATGGCTCAGCCTCATGGAGCACTGGAGACCATTGTGTCCCAGTGGGAACACAGGGAGCAAAGGCTCCACTGTGACACAGCAGGGCCTCATGGAATGCACGAGATCATCCTGATGGAATGGGAACTCATGGAACCAAGGGCCCACTCTTTGGCTGCGTGGCCCCATGGAATGCTGGAGACCATTGTGGCACCATGGAATGAATGGCACAAAGGCTCCACTGTGACCCAGCAGGGCCTCATGAAACCAAGGACACCGCTGGGATACAATGGAATCTCATGGAACCAAGGTCCAGTTGTGACAGAGCTGGGCCTCATGGAACCAAGGACACCCCGTGATGCAATGGAATCTCTAGGATCCAAGGATCAATTGCCAACACACCAGGTTCTCATGAAACCAAGCAGAACATTGTGACACAGGGCAATCTCATGGAAGCAAGGCTCTGCTTTGATCAAGTGGGGCCTCATGGGACATAGGTGCCACTGGGACATTGTCAGGCCCAGTAGGAAAAAGACACCCCTGTGTCAGACCAAGGCCTCATGGGACCCAGGAGAGCTCTGTGACACAATGGAAGCTGATGGAGCCAAGGGCCCATTGGGACACAGCAGGGTCTCATGGAACCCCTGTGCCACTGGGACATTGCCAAGGCTCCTGCAAGCAAGGTTCCACTGGGACAAAGGCAGGCCCCATGGCACCCAGGAGACCACTGTGGGACAATGGAATCTCATGGAACCAGGTGTCCATGGTGACAGAGCCAGGCCTGATGGAACACTAGGGACTATTGTTATCCAAGGGAATCTCATGGAACCAGGTGTCCATGGTGACAGAGCCAGGCCTGATGGAACACTAGGGACTATTGTTATCCAAGAGAATCCCATGGAACCAGGTGTCCATGGTGACAGAGCCAGGCCTGATGGAACCTAATGGAACACAGGAGAACATTGTTATCCAAGGGAATCTCATGGAACCAGGTGTCCATGGTGACAGAGAATCTCATGGAACCTAATGGAACACAGGTGAACATTGTTACCTTTTGGAACTCTGGCTGCGCGAATTTTAGACTCTGTGCTGACAGACACTCACCCCAGAGAGAACACTGCATTTGACCTTGGACTCTGGAGGAGGCTTCCAAAATGGAATGATGGAACTGGGATTATGGGTGTGGAGTTTGAATAGAAGGGTGTAATATCACATGGTGAAAAATTCAGGGTTTACCGTTTTAGAATATAGTAATATATATAAAGCAAGATGGAGGTTTTAGGGCAGAGGATGATCCTTTTCCTTTGCCTTCTTCACCTTCTTTTTCTTCTTCTTCTTCCTCACGTTCTTCTTTTCCTTCTCCTTCTTCACCTTCTTGTTCATCTTCTTCTTCTCCTTCTTCTTCTCCTCCTTCTCCTTCTCCTCTTTCTACTCTTCCTCGTCCTCATCCTCCCTCTTCCTCCTCCTTGGGTTTGGGTGGTATTCTGTAATTGGATAAAAAAGTCGGTGTTGTCAGGCACGGGTGGTTGGTTATTGGGTTAAAAGGAAAAATAATTGAGGTGTCATTTGTTATTTGGACAGTTTATCCTTAAAAGACCTTGCAGAGAGAGAGATGGGGCTCCATTTTTCCCTTGTTAGCAAAGTGCTGCAGAACTCACAGCTTGTGAGACTGTTACATGGACAAGAGCTAATGAACACCTGAGTCCAAACAAGAAACACTGTCTTGTGATTTAATCCCGACCTTGGCAGAGAAGAAGCAAAAGAATTGACTGTTTCCCCCATGGAATCTCATGGAACCAGGTGTCCACTGTTTCACAGTGCAGCCTCAGAGAGGGTGAGACCATTGTGCCACAATGGAATATCCTGAAACCAAGGCTCCATTGTGACAAACCTGGGCTTTATGAAACCAAGGACACGGCTGGGATGCAATGGAATCTCAAGGAACCCAGGGCCAACTGTCAACACATCAGCTTCTCAGGAAACCAAGGAAAACACTGTGACACAGAGAAGGGCCTCATGGGACCCAGTAGACCATGGTGACACTGTGGAATCTCATGGAACCAAGTCTGAATTGTTACAGGACCCAGGAGACCATGGTGACACCGTGGAATCTCATGGAACCAAGTCTGAATTGTTACAGGACCCAGGAGACCATGGTGACACCGTGGAATCTCATGGAACCAAGTGTCCAGAGTTTCATGGCTCAGCCTCATGGAGCACTGGAGACCATTGTGTCCCAGTGGGAACACAGGGAGCAAAGGCTCCACTGTGACACAGCAGGGCTTCATGGAATGCAAGAGATCATCCTGATGGAATGGGAACTCATGGAACCAAGGGCCCACTCTTTGGCTGCGTGGCCCCATGGAATGCTGGAGACCATTGTGGCCCCATGGAATGAATGGCACAAAGGCTCCACTGTGACCCAGCAGGGCCTCATGAAACCAAGGACACCGCTGGGATACAATGGAATCTCATGGAACCAAGGTCCAGTTGTGACAGAGCTGGGCCTCATGGAACCAAGGACACCCCGTGATGCAATGGAATCTCTAGGATCCAAGGATCAATTGCCAACACACCAGGTTCTCACGAAACCAAGCAGAACATTGTGACACAGGGCAATCTCATGGAAGCAAGGCTCTGCTTTGATCAAGTGGGGCCTCATGGGACACAGGTGCCACTGGGACATTGTCAGGCCCAGTAGGAACAAGACACCCCTGTGGCAGACCAAGGCCTCATGGGACCCAGGAGAGCTCTGTGACACAATGGAACCTGATGGAGCCAAGGGCCCATTGGGACACAGCAGGGTCTCATGGAACCCCTGTGCCACTGGGACATTGCCAAGGCTCCTGCAAGCAAGGTTCCACTGGGACAAAGGCAGGCCCCATGGCACCCAGGAGACCACTGTGGGACAATGGAATCTCATGGAACCAGGTGTCCATGGTGACAGAGCCAGGCCTGATGGAACACTGGAGAACATTGTTACCCGAGGGAATCTCATGGAACCAGGTGTCCATGGTGACAGAGCCAGGCCTGATGGAACACTGGAGAACATTGTTACCCAAGGGAATGTCATGGAACCAGGTGTCCATGGTGACAGAGCCAGGCCTGATGGAACATTAGGGACTATTGTTATCCAAGGGAATCCCATGGAACCAGGTGTCCATGGTGACAGAGCCAGGCCTGATGGAACTGAATGGAACACAGGAGAACATTGCTAGCCCATGGAATCTCATGGAACCAGGTGTCCATGGTGACAGAGCCAGGGCTCATGGAACCTAATGGAACACAGGTGAACATTGTTACCTTTTGGAACCCTGGCTGCGAGAATTTTAGACTCTGTGCTGACAGACACTCACCCCAGAGAGAACACTGCATTTGACCTTGGACTCTGGAGGAGGCTTCCAAAATGGAATGATGGAACTGGGATTATGGGTGTGGAGTTTGAATAGAAGAGTGTAATATCACATGGTGAAAAATTCAGGGTTTACCGTTTTAGAATATAGTAATATATATAAAGCAAGATGGAGGTTTTAGGGCAGAGGATGATCCTTTTCCTTTGCCTTCTTCACCTTCTTTTTCTTCTTCTTCTTCCTCACGTTCTTCTTTTCCTTCTCCTTCTTCACCTTCTTGTTCATCTTCTTCTTCTCTTTCTTCTTCTCCTCCTTCTCCTTCTCCTCTTTCAACTCTTCCTCGTCCTCATCCTCCCTCTTCCTCCTCCTTGGGTTTGGGTGGTATTCTGTAATTGGATAAAAAAGTCGGTGTTGTCAGGCACGGGTGGTTGGTTATTGGGTTAAAAGGAAAAATAATTGAGGTGTCATTTGTTATTTGGACAGTTTATCCTTAAAAGACCTTGCAGAGAGAGAGATGGGGCTCCATTTTTCCCTTGTTAGCAAAGTGCTGCAGAACTCACAGCTTGTGAGACTGTTACATGGACAAGAGCTAATGAACACCTGAGTCCAAACAAGAAACACTGTCTTGTGATTTAATCCCGACCTTGGCAGAGAAGAAGCAAAAGAATTGACTGTTTCCCCCATGGAATCTCATGGAACCAGGTGTCCACTGTTTCACAGTGCAGCCTCAGAGAGGGTGAGACCATTGTGCCACAATGGAATATCCTGAAACCAAGGCTCCATTGTGACAAACCTGGGCTTTATGAAACCAAGGACACGGCTGGGATGCAATGGAATCTCAAGGAACCCAGGGCCAACTGTCAACACATCAGCTTCTCAGGAAACCAAGGAAAACACTGTGACACAGAGAAGGGCCTCATGGGACCCAGTAGACCATGGTGACACTGTGGAATCTCATGGAACCAAGTCTGAATTGTTACAGGACCCAGGAGACCATGGTGACACCGTGGAATCTCATGGAACCAAGTCTGAATTGTTACAGGACCCAGGAGACCATGGTGACACCGTGGAATCTCATGGAACCAAGTGTCCAGAGTTTCATGGCTCAGCCTCATGGAGCACTGGAGACCATTGTGTCCCAGTGGGAACACAGGGAGCAAAGGCTCCACTGTGACACAGCAGGGCCTCATGGAATGCAAGAGATCATCCTGATGGAATGGGAACTCATGGAACCAAGGGCCCACTCTTTGGCTGCGTGGCCCCATGGAATGCTGGAGACCATTGTGGCCCCATGGAATGAATGGCACAAAGGCTCCACTGTGACCCAGCAGGGCCTCATGAAACCAAGGACACCGCTGGGATACAATGGAATCTCATGGAACCAAGGTCCAGTTGTGACAGAGCTGGGCCTCATGGAACCAAGGACACCCCGTGATGCAATGGAATCTCTAGGATCCAAGGATCAATTGCCAACACACCAGGTTCTCACGAAACCAAGCAGAACATTGTGACACAGGGCAATCTCATGGAAGCAAGGCTCTGCTTTGATCAAGTGGGGCCTCATGGGACACAGGTGCCACTGGGACATTGTCAGGCCCAGTAGGAACAAGACACCCCTGTGTCAGACCAAGGCCTCATGGGACCCAGGAGAGCTCTGTGACACAATGGAAGCTGATGGAGCCAAGGGCCCATTGGGACACAGCAGGGTCTCATGGAACCCCTGTGCCACTGGGACATTGCCAAGGCTCCTGCAAGCAAGGTTCCACTGGGACAAAGGCAGGCCCCATGGCACCCAGGAGACCACTGTGGGACAATGGAATCTCATGGAACCAGGTGTCCATGGTGACAGAGCCAGGCCTGATGGAACACTGGAGAACATTGTTACCCAAGGGAATGTCATGGAACCAGGTGTCCATGGTGACAGAGCCAGGCCTGATGGAACACTAGGGACTATTGTTATCCAAGGGAATCCCATGGAACCAGGTGTCCATGGTGACAGAGCCAGGCCTGATGGAACTGAATGGAACACAGGAGAACATTGCTAGCCCATGGAATCTCATGGAACCAGGTGTCCATGGTGACAGAGCCAGGGCTCATGGAACCTAATGGAACACAGGTGAACATTGTTACCTTTTGGAACCCTGGCTGCGAGAATTTTAGACTCTGTGCTGACAGACACTCACCCCAGAGAGAACACTGCATTTGACCTTGGACTCTGGAGGAGGCTTCCAAAATGGAATGATGGAACTGGGATTATGGGTGTGGAGTTTGAATAGAAGAGTGTAATATCACATGGTGAAAAATTCAGGGTTTACCGTTTTAGAATATAGTAATATATATAAAGCAAGATGGAGGTTTTAGGGCAGAGGATGATCCTTTTCCTTTGCCTTCTTCACCTTCTTTTTCTTCTTCTTCTTCCTCACGTTCTTCTTTTCCTTCTCCTTCTTCACCTTCTTGTTCATCTTCTTCTTCTCTTTCTTCTTCTCCTCCTTCTCCTTCTCCTCTTTCAACTCTTCCTCGTCCTCATCCTCCCTCTTCCTCCTCCTTGGGTTTGGGTGGTATTCTGTAATTGGATAAAAAAGTCGGTGTTGTCAGGCACGGGTGGTTGGTTATTGGGTTAAAAGGAAAAATAATTGAGGTGTCATTTGTTATTTGGACAGTTTATCCTTAAAAGACCTTGCAGAGAGAGAGATGGGGCTCCATTTTTCCCTTGTTAGCAAAGTGCTGCAGAACTCACAGCTTGTGAGACTGTTACATGGACAAGAGCTAATGAACACCTGAGTCCAAACAAGAAACACTGTCTTGTGATTTAATCCCGACCTTGGCAGAGAAGAAGCAAAAGAATTGACTGTTTCCCCCATGGAATCTCATGGAACCAGGTGTCCACTGTTTCACAGTGCAGCCTCAGAGAGGGTGAGACCATTGTGCCACAATGGAATATCCTGAAACCAAGGCTCCATTGTGACAAACCTGGGCTTTATGAAACCAAGGACACGGCTGGGATGCAATGGAATCTCAAGGAACCCAGGGCCAACTGTCAACACATCAGCTTCTCAGGAAACCAAGGAAAACACTGTGACACAGAGAAGGGCCTCATGGGACCCAGGAGACCATGGTGACACTGTGGAATCTCATGGAACCAAGTCTGAATTGTTACAGGACCCAGGAGACCATGGTGACACCGTGGAATCTCATGGAACCAAGTCTGAATTGTTACAGGACCCAGGAGACCATGGTGACACCGTGGAATCTCATGGAACCAAGTGTCCTGAGTTTCATGGCTCAGCCTCATGGAGCACTGGAGACCATTGTGTCCCAGTGGGAACACAGGGAGCAAAGGCTCCACTGTGACACAGCAGGGCCTCATGGAATGCAAGAGATCATCCTGATGGAATGGGAACTCATGGAACCAAGGGCCCACTCTTTGGCTGCGTGGCCCCATGGAATGCTGGAGACCATTGTGGCCCCATGGAATGAATGGCACAAAGGCTCCACTGTGACCCAGCAGGGCCTCATGAAACCAAGGACACCGCTGGGATACAATGGAATCTCATGGAACCAAGGTCCAGTTGTGACAGAGCTGGGCCTCATGGAACCAAGGACACCCCGTGATGCAATGGAATCTCTAGGATCCAAGGATCAATTGCCAACACACCAGGTTCTCACGAAACCAAGCAGAACATTGTGACACAGGGCAATCTCATGGAAGCAAGGCTCTGCTTTGATCAAGTGGGGCCTCATGGGACACAGGTGCCACTGGGACATTGTCAGGCCCAGTAGGAACAAGACACCCCTGTGTCAGACCAAGGCCTCATGGGACCCAGGAGAGCTCTGTGACACAATGGAAGCTGATGGAGCCAAGGGCCCATTGGGACACAGCAGGGTCTCATGGAACCCCTGTGCCACTGGGACATTGCCAAGGCTCCTGCAAGCAAGGTTCCACTGGGACAAAGGCAGGCCCCATGGCACCCAGGAGACCACTGTGGGACAATGGAATCTCATGGAACCAGGTGTCCATGGTGACAGAGCCAGGCCTGATGGAACACTGGAGAACATTGTTACCCGAGGGAATGTCATGGAACCAGGTGTCCATGGTGACAGAGCCAGGCCTGATGGAACACTAGGGACTATTGTTATCCAAGGGAATCCCATGGAACCAGGTGTCCATGGTGACAGAGCCAGGCCTGATGGAACTGAATGGAACACAGGAGAACATTGCTAGCCCATGGAATCTCATGGAACCAGGTGTCCATGGTGACAGAGCCAGGCCTGATGGAACCTAATGGAACACATGTGAACATTGTTACCTTTTGGAACCCTGGCTGCGAGAATTTTAGACTCTGTGCTGACAGACACTCACCCCAGAGAGAACACTGCATTTGACCTTGGACTCTGGAGGAGGCTTCCAAAATGGAATGATGGAACTGGGATTATGGGTGTGGAGTTTGAATAGAAGAGTGTAATATCACATGGTGAAAAATTCAGGGTTTACCGTTTTAGAATATAGTAATATATATAAAGCAAGATGGAGGTTTTAGGGCAGAGGATGATCCTTTTCCTTTGCCTTCTTCACCTTCTTTTTCTTCTTCTTCTTCCTCACGTTCTTCTTTTCCTTCTCCTTCTTCACCTTCTTGTTCATCTTCTTCTTCTCTTTCTTCTTCTCCTCCTTCTCCTTCTCCTCTTTCAACTCTTCCTCGTCCTCATCCTCCCTCTTCCTCCTCCTTGGGTTTGGGTGGTATTCTGTAATTGGATAAAAAAGTCGGTGTTGTCAGGCACGGGTGGTTGGTTATTGGGTTAAAAGGAAAAATAATTGAGGTGTCATTTGTTATTTGGACAGTTTATCCTTAAAAGACCTTGCAGAGAGAGAGATGGGGCTCCATTTTTCCCTTGTTAGCAAAGTGCTGCAGAACTCACAGCTTGTGAGACTGTTACATGGACAAGAGCTAATGAACACCTGAGTCCAAACAAGAAACACTGTCTTGTGATTTAATCCCGACCTTGGCAGAGAAGAAGCAAAAGAATTGACTGTTTCCCCCATGGAATCTCATGGAACCAGGTGTCCACTGTTTCACAGTGCAGCCTCAGAGAGGGTGAGACCATTGTGCCACAATGGAATATCCTGAAACCAAGGCTCCATTGTGACAAACCTGGGCTTTATGAAACCAAGGACACGGCTGGGATGCAATGGAATCTCAAGGAACCCAGGGCCAACTGTCAACACATCAGCTTCTCAGGAAACCAAGGAAAACACTGTGACACAGAGAAGGGCCTCATGGGACCCAGTAGACCATGGTGACACCGTGGAATCTCATGGAACCAAGTGTCCAGAGTTTCATGGCTCAGCCTCATGGAGCACTGGAGACCATTGTGTCCCAGTGGGAACACAGGGAGCAAAGGCTCCACTGTGACACGGCAGGGCCTCATGGAATGCAAGAGATCATCCTGATGGAATGGGAACTCATGGAACCAAGGGCCCACTCTTTGGCTGCGTGGCCCCATGGAATGCTGGAGACCATTGTGGCCCCATGGAATGAATGGCACAAAGGCTCCACTGTGACCCAGCAGGGCCTCATGAAACCAAGGACACCGCTGGGATACAATGGAATCTCATGGAACCAAGGTCCAGTTGTGACAGAGCTGGGCCTCATGGAACCAAGGACACCCCGTGATGCAATGGAATCTCTAGGATCCAAGGATCAATTGCCAACACACCAGGTTCTCATGAAACCAAGCAGAACATTGTGACACAGGGCAATCTCATGGAAGCAAGGCTCTGCTTTGATCAAGTGGGGCCTCATGGGACACAGGTGCCACTGGGACATTGTCAGGCCCAGTAGGAACAAGACACCCCTGTGGCAGACCAAGGCCTCATGGGACCCAGGAGAGCTCTGTGACACAATGGAAGCTGATGGAGCCAAGGGCCCATTGGGACACAGCAGGGTCTCATGGAACCCCTGTGCCACTGGGACATTGCCAAGGCTCCTGCAAGCAAGGTTCCACTGGGACAAAGGCAGGCCCCATGGCACCCAGGAGACCACTGTGGGACAATGGAATCTCATGGAACCAGGTGTCCATGGTGACAGAGCCAGGCCTGATGGAACACTGGAGAACATTGTTACCCGAGGGAATCTCATGGAACCAGGTGTCCATGGTGACAGAGCCAGGCCTGATGGAACACTGGAGAACATTGTTACCCAAGGGAATGTCATGGAACCAGGTGTCCATGGTGACAGAGCCAGGCCTGATGGAACACTAGGGACTATTGTTATCCAAGGGAATCCCATGGAACCAGGTGTCCATGGTGACAGAGCCAGGCCTGATGGAACTGAATGGAACACAGGAGAACATTGCTAGCCCATGGAATCTCATGGAACCAGGTGTCCATGGTGACAGAGCCAGGGCTCATGGAACCTAATGGAACACAGGTGAACATTGTTACCTTTTGGAACCCTGGCTGCGAGAATTTTAGACTCTGTGCTGACAGACACTCACCCCAGAGAGAACACTGCATTTGACCTTGGACTCTGGAGGAGGCTTCCAAAATGGAATGATGGAACTGGGATTATGGGTGTGGAGTTTGAATAGAAGGGTGTAATATCACATGGTGAAGAATTCAGGGTTTACAGTTTTAGAATATAGTAATATATATAAAGCAAGATGGAGGTTTTAGGGCAGAGGATGATCCTTTTCCTTTGCCTTCTTCACCTTCTTTTTCTTCTTCTTCTTCCTCACGTTCTTCTTTTCCTTCTCCTTCTTCACCTTCTTGTTCATCTTCTTCTTCTCCTTCTTCTTCTCCTCCTTCTCCTTCTCCTCTTTCAACTCTTCCTCGTCCTCATCCTCCCTCTTCCTCCTCCTTGGGTTTGGGTGGTATTCTGTAATTGGATAAAAAAGTCGGTGTTGTCAGGCACGGGTGGTTGGTTATTGGGTTAAAAGGAAAAATAATTGAGGTGTCATTTGTTATTTGGACAGTTTATCCTTAAAAGACCTTGCAGAGAGAGAGATGGGGCTCCATTTTTCCCTTGTTAGCAAAGTGCTGCAGAACTCACAGCTTGTGAGACTGTTACATGGACAAGAGCTAATGAACACCTGAGTCCAAACAAGAAACACTGTCTTGTGATTTAATCCCGACCTTGGCAGAGAAGAAGCAAAAGAATTGACTGTTTCCCCCATGGAATCTCATGGAACCAGGTGTCCACTGTTTCACAGTGCAGCCTCAGAGAGGGTGAGACCATTGTGCCACAATGGAATATCCTGAAACCAAGGCTCCATTGTGACAAACCTGGGCTTTATGAAACCAAGGACACGGCTGGGATGCAATGGAATCTCAAGGAACCCAGGGCCAACTGTCAACACATCAGCTTCTCAGGAAACCAAGGAAAACACTGTGACACAGAGAAGGGCCTCATGGGACCCAGTAGACCATGGTGACACTGTGGAATCTCATGGAACCAAGTCTGAATTGTTACAGGACCCAGGAGACCATGGTGACACCGTGGAATCTCATGGAACCAAGTCTGAATTGTTACAGGACCCAGGAGACCATGGTGACACCGTGGAATCTCATGGAACCAAGTCTGAATTGTTACAGGACCCAGGGGACCATGGTGACACCGTGGAATCTCATGGAACCAAGTGTCCAGAGTTTCATGGCTCAGCCTCATGGAGCACTGGAGACCATTGTGTCCCAGTGGGAACACAGGGAACAAAGGCTCCACTGTGACACAGCAGGGCCTCATGGAATGCAAGAGATCATCCTGATGGAATGGGAACTCATGGAACCAAGGGCCCACTCTTTTGCTGCGTGGCCCCATGGAATGCTGGAGACCATTGTGGCACCGTGGAATGAATGGCACAAAGGCTCCACTGTGACCCAGCAGGGCCTCATGAAACCAAGGACATCGCTGGGATACAATGGAATCTCATGGAACCAAGGTCCAGTTGTGACAGAGCTGGGCCTCATGGAACCAAGGACACCCCGTGATGCAATGGAATCTCTAGGATCCAAGGATCAATTGCCAACACACCAGGTTCTCACGAAACCAAGCAGAACATTGTGACACAGGGCAATCTCATGGAAGCAAGGCTCTGCTTTGATCAAGTGGGGCCTCATGGGACACAGGTGCCACTGGGACATTGTCAGGCCCAGTAGGAACAAGACACCCCTGTGTCAGACCAAGGCCTCATGGGACCCAGGAGAGCTCTGTGACACAATGGAAGCTGATGGAGCCAAGGGCCCATTGGGACACAGCAGGGTCTCATGGAACCCCTGTGCCACTGGGACATTGCCAAGGCTCCTGCAAGCAAGGTTCCACTGGGACAAAGGCAGGCCCCATGGCACCCAGGAGACCACTGTGGGACAATGGAATCTCATGGAACCAGGTGTCCATGGTGACAGAGCCAGGCCTGATGGAACACTGGAGAACATTGTTACCCGAGGGAATGTCATGGAACCAGGTGTCCATGGTGACAGAGCCAGGCCTGATGGAACACTAGGGACTATTGTTATCCAAGGGAATCCCATGGAACCAGGTGTCCATGGTGACAGAGCCAGGCCTGATGGAACTGAATGGAACACAGGAGAACATTGCTAGCCCATGGAATCTCATGGAACCAGGTGTCCATGGTGACAGAGCCAGGCCTGATGGAACCTAATGGAACACATGTGAACATTGTTACCTTTTGGAACCCTGGCTGCGAGAATTTTAGACTCTGTGCTGACAGACACTCACCCCAGAGAGAACACTGCATTTGACCTTGGACTCTGGAGGAGGCTTCCAAAATGGAATGATGGAACTGGGATTATGGGTGTGGAGTTTGAATAGAAGAGTGTAATATCACATGGTGAAAAATTCAGGGTTTACCGTTTTAGAATATAGTAATATATATAAAGCAAGATGGAGGTTTTAGGGCAGAGGATGATCCTTTTCCTTTGCCTTCTTCACCTTCTTTTTCTTCTTCTTCTTCCTCACGTTCTTCTTTTCCTTCTCCTTCTTCACCTTCTTGTTCATCTTCTTCTTCTCTTTCTTCTTCTCCTCCTTCTCCTTCTCCTCTTTCAACTCTTCCTCGTCCTCATCCTCCCTCTTCCTCCTCCTTGGGTTTGGGTGGTATTCTGTAATTGGATAAAAAAGTCGGTGTTGTCAGGCACGGGTGGTTGGTTATTGGGTTAAAAGGAAAAATAATTGAGGTGTCATTTGTTATTTGGACAGTTTATCCTTAAAAGACCTTGCAGAGAGAGAGATGGGGCTCCATTTTTCCCTTGTTAGCAAAGTGCTGCAGAACTCACAGCTTGTGAGACTGTTACATGGACAAGAGCTAATGAACACCTGAGTCCAAACAAGAAACACTGTCTTGTGATTTAATCCCGACCTTGGCAGAGAAGAAGCAAAAGAATTGACTGTTTCCCCCATGGAATCTCATGGAACCAGGTGTCCACTGTTTCACAGTGCAGCCTCAGAGAGGGTGAGACCATTGTGCCACAATGGAATATCCTGAAACCAAGGCTCCATTGTGACAAACCTGGGCTTTATGAAACCAAGGACACGGCTGGGATGCAATGGAATCTCAAGGAACCCAGGGCCAACTGTCAACACATCAGCTTCTCAGGAAACCAAGGAAAACACTGTGACACAGAGAAGGGCCTCATGGGACCCAGTAGACCATGGTGACACCGTGGAATCTCATGGAACCAAGTGTCCAGAGTTTCATGGCTCAGCCTCATGGAGCACTGGAGACCATTGTGTCCCAGTGGGAACACAGGGAGCAAAGGCTCCACTGTGACACGGCAGGGCCTCATGGAATGCAAGAGATCATCCTGATGGAATGGGAACTCATGGAACCAAGGGCCCACTCTTTGGCTGCGTGGCCCCATGGAATGCTGGAGACCATTGTGGCCCCATGGAATGAATGGCACAAAGGCTCCACTGTGACCCAGCAGGGCCTCATGAAACCAAGGACACCGCTGGGATACAATGGAATCTCATGGAACCAAGGTCCAGTTGTGACAGAGCTGGGCCTCATGGAACCAAGGACACCCCGTGATGCAATGGAATCTCTAGGATCCAAGGATCAATTGCCAACACACCAGGTTCTCATGAAACCAAGCAGAACATTGTGACACAGGGCAATCTCATGGAAGCAAGGCTCTGCTTTGATCAAGTGGGGCCTCATGGGACACAGGTGCCACTGGGACATTGTCAGGCCCAGTAGGAACAAGACACCCCTGTGGCAGACCAAGGCCTCATGGGACCCAGGAGAGCTCTGTGACACAATGGAAGCTGATGGAGCCAAGGGCCCATTGGGACACAGCAGGGTCTCATGGAACCCCTGTGCCACTGGGACATTGCCAAGGCTCCTGCAAGCAAGGTTCCACTGGGACAAAGGCAGGCCCCATGGCACCCAGGAGACCACTGTGGGACAATGGAATCTCATGGAACCAGGTGTCCATGGTGACAGAGCCAGGCCTGATGGAACACTGGAGAACATTGTTACCCGAGGGAATCTCATGGAACCAGGTGTCCATGGTGACAGAGCCAGGCCTGATGGAACACTGGAGAACATTGTTACCCAAGGGAATGTCATGGAACCAGGTGTCCATGGTGACAGAGCCAGGCCTGATGGAACACTAGGGACTATTGTTATCCAAGGGAATCCCATGGAACCAGGTGTCCATGGTGACAGAGCCAGGCCTGATGGAACTGAATGGAACACAGGAGAACATTGCTAGCCCATGGAATCTCATGGAACCAGGTGTCCATGGTGACAGAGCCAGGGCTCATGGAACCTAATGGAACACAGGTGAACATTGTTACCTTTTGGAACCCTGGCTGCGAGAATTTTAGACTCTGTGCTGACAGACACTCACCCCAGAGAGAACACTGCATTTGACCTTGGACTCTGGAGGAGGCTTCCAAAATGGAATGATGGAACTGGGATTATGGGTGTGGAGTTTGAATAGAAGGGTGTAATATCACATGGTGAAGAATTCAGGGTTTACAGTTTTAGAATATAGTAATATATATAAAGCAAGATGGAGGTTTTAGGGCAGAGGATGATCCTTTTCCTTTGCCTTCTTCACCTTCTTTTTCTTCTTCTTCTTCCTCACGTTCTTCTTTTCCTTCTCCTTCTTCACCTTCTTGTTCATCTTCTTCTTCTCCTTCTTCTTCTCCTCCTTCTCCTTCTCCTCTTTCAACTCTTCCTCGTCCTCATCCTCCCTCTTCCTCCTCCTTGGGTTTGGGTGGTATTCTGTAATTGGATAAAAAAGTCGGTGTTGTCAGGCACGGGTGGTTGGTTATTGGGTTAAAAGGAAAAATAATTGAGGTGTCATTTGTTATTTGGACAGTTTATCCTTAAAAGACCTTGCAGAGAGAGAGATGGGGCTCCATTTTTCCCTTGTTAGCAAAGTGCTGCAGAACTCACAGCTTGTGAGACTGTTACATGGACAAGAGCTAATGAACACCTGAGTCCAAACAAGAAACACTGTCTTGTGATTTAATCCCGACCTTGGCAGAGAAGAAGCAAAAGAATTGACTGTTTCCCCCATGGAATCTCATGGAACCAGGTGTCCACTGTTTCACAGTGCAGCCTCAGAGAGGGTGAGACCATTGTGCCACAATGGAATATCCTGAAACCAAGGCTCCATTGTGACAAACCTGGGCTTTATGAAACCAAGGACACGGCTGGGATGCAATGGAATCTCAAGGAACCCAGGGCCAACTGTCAACACATCAGCTTCTCAGGAAACCAAGGAAAACACTGTGACACAGAGAAGGGCCTCATGGGACCCAGTAGACCATGGTGACACTGTGGAATCTCATGGAACCAAGTCTGAATTGTTACAGGACCCAGGAGACCATGGTGACACCGTGGAATCTCATGGAACCAAGTCTGAATTGTTACAGGACCCAGGAGACCATGGTGACACTGTGGAATCTCATGGAACCAAGTCTGAATTGTTACAGGACCCAGGAGACCATGGTGACACCGTGGAATCTCATGGAACCAAGTGTCCAGAGTTTCATGGCTCAGCCTCATGGAGCACTGGAGACCATTGTGTCCCAGTGGGAACACAGGGAGCAAAGGCTCCACTGTGACACAGCAGGGCCTCATGGAATGCACGAGATCATCCTGATGGAATGGGAACTCATGGAACCAAGGGCCCACTCTTTGGCTGTGTGGCCCCATGGAATGCTGGAGACCATTGTGGCACCGTGGAATGAATGGCACAAAGGCTCCACTGTGACCCAGCAGGGCCTCATGAAACCAAGGACACCGCTGGGATACAATGGAATCTCATGGAACCAAGGTCCAGTTGTGACAGAGCTGGGCCTCATGGAACCAAGGACACCCCGTGATGCAATGGAATCTCTAGGATCCAAGGATCAATTGCCAACACACCAGGTTCTCACGAAACCAAGCAGAACATTGTGACACAGGGCAATCTCATGGAAGCAAGGCTCTGCTTTGATCAAGTGGGGCCTCATGGGACACAGGTGCCACTGGGACATTGTCAGGCCCAGGAGGAACAAGACACCACTGTGTCAGACCAAGGCCTCATGGGACCCAGGAGAGCTCTGTGACACAATGGAAGCTGATGGAGCCAAGGGCCCATTGGGACACAGCAGGGTCTCATGGAACCCCTGTGCCACTGGGACATTGCCAAGGCTCCTGCAAGCAAGGTTCCACTGGGACAAAGGCAGGCCCCATGGCACCCAGGAGACCACTGTGGGACAATGGAATCTCATGGAACCAGGTGTCCATGGTGACAGAGCCAGGCCTGATGGAACACTGGAGAACATTGTTACCCAAGGGAATGTCATGGAACCAGGTGTCCATGGTGACAGAGCCAGGCCTGATGGAACACTAGGGACTATTGTTATCCAAGGGAATCCCATGGAACCAGGTGTCCATGGTGACAGAGCCAGGCCTGATGGAACTGAATGGAACACAGGAGAACATTGTTATCCAAGGGAATCTCATGGAACCAGGTGTCCATGGTGACAGAGCCAGGCCTGATGGAACCTAATTGAACACAGGTGAACATTGTTACCTTTTGGAACCCTGGCTGCGAGAATTTTAGACTCTGTGCTGACAGACACTCACCCCAGAGAGAACACTGCATTTGACCTTGGACTCTGGAGGAGGCTTCCAAAATGGAATGATGGAACTGGGATTATGGGTGTGGAGTTTGAATAGAAGGGTGTAATATCACATGGTGAAGAATTCAGGGTTTACAGTTTTAGAATATAGTAATATATATAAAGCAAGATGGAGGTTTTAGGGCAGAGGATGATCCTTTTTCTTTGCCTTCTTCACCTTCTTTTTCTTCTTCTTCTTCCTCACGTTCTTCTTTTCCTTCTCCTTCTTGACCTTCTTGTTCATCTTCTTCTTCTCCTTCTTCTTCTCCTCCTTCTCCTTCTCCTCTTTCTACTCTTCCTCGTCCTCATCCTCCCTCTTCCTCCTCCTTGGGTTTGGGTGGTATTCTGTAATTGGATAAAAAAGTCGGTGTTGTCAGGCACGGGTGGTTGGTTATTGGGTTAAAAGGAAAAATAATTGAGGTGTCATTTGTTATTTGGACAGTTTATCCTTAAAAGACCTTGCAGAGAGAGAGATGGGGCTCCATTTTTCCCTTGTTAGCAAAGTGCTGCAGAACTCACAGCTTGTGAGACTGTTACATGGACAAGAGCTAATGAACACCTGAGTCCAAACAAGAAACACTGTCTTGTGATTTAATCCCGACCTTGGCAGAGAAGAAGCAAAAGAATTGACTGTTTCCCCCATGGAATCTCATGGAACCAGGTGTCCACTGTTTCACAGTGCAGCCTCAGAGAGGGTGAGACCATTGTGCCACAATGGAATATCCTGAAACCAAGGCTCCATTGTGACAAACCTGGGCTTTATGAAACCAAGGGCACCGCTGGGATGCAATGGAATCTCAAGGAACCCAGGGCCAACTGTCAACACATCAGCTTCTCAGGAAACCAAGGAAAACACTGTGACACGGAGAAGCACCTCATGGGACCCAGGTGACCATGGTGACACCGTGGAATCTCATGGAACCAAGTCTGAATTGTTACAGGACCCAGGAGACCATGGTGACACTGTGGAATCTCATGGAACCAAGTCTGAATTGTTACAGGACCCAGGAGACCATGGTGACACTGTGGAATCTCATGGAACCAAGTCTGAATTGTTACAGGACCCAGGAGACCATGGTGACATCGTGGAATCTCATGGAACCAAGTCTGAATTGTTACAGGACCCAGGAGACCATGGTGACACTGTGGAATCTCATGGAACCAAGTCTGAATTGTTACGGGACCCAGTAGACCATGGTGACACTGTGGAATCTCATGGAACCAAGTCTGAATTGTTACAGGACCCAGGAGACCATGGTGACACCGTGGAATCTCATGGAACCAAGTGTCCAGAGTTTCATGGCTCAGCCTCATGGAGCACTGGAGACCATTGTGTCCCAGTGGGAACACAGGGAACAAAGGCTCCACTGTGACACAGCAGGGCCTCATGGAATGCAAGAGATCATCCTGATGGAATGGGAACTCATGGAACCAAGGGCCCACTCTTTTGCTGTGTGGCCCCATGGAATGCTGGAGACCATTGTGGCACCGTGGAATGAATGGCACAAAGGCTCCACTGTGACCCAGCAGGGCCTCATGAAACCAAGGACACCGCTGGGATACAATGGAATCTCATGGAACCAAGGTCCAGTTGTGACAGAGCTGGGCCTCATGGAACCAAGGACACCCCGTGATGCAATGGAATCTCTAGGATCCAAGGATCAATTGCCAACACACCAGGTTCTCACGAAACCAAGCAGAACATTGTGACACAGGGCAATCTCATGGAAGCAAGGCTCTGCTTTGATCAAGTGGGGCCTCATGGGACACAGGTGCCACTGGGACATTGTCAGGCACAGGAGGAACAAGACACCACTGTGGCAGACCAAGGCCTCATGGGACCCAGGAGAGCTCTGTGACACAATGGAAGCTGATGGAGCCAAGGGCCCATTGGGACACGGCAGGGTCTCATGGAACCCCTGTGCCACTGGGACATTGCCAAGGCTCCTGCAAGCAAGGTTCCACTGGGACAAAGGCAGGCCCCATGGCACCCAGGAGACCACTGTGGGACAATGGAATCTCATGGAACCAGGTGTCCATGGTGACAGAGCCAGGCCTGATGGAACACTGGAGAACATTGTTACCCGAGGGAATCTCATGGAACCAGGTGTCCATGGTGACAGAGCCAGGCCTGATGGAACACTGGAGAACATTGTTACCCAAGGGAATCTCATGGAACCAGGTGTCCATGGTGACAGAGCCAGGCCTGATGGAACACTAGGGACTATTGTTATCCAAGGGAATCCCATGGAACCAGGTGTCCATGGTGACAGAGCCAGGCCTGATGGAACTGAATGGAACACAGGAGAACATTGCTAGCCCATGGAATCTCATGGAACCACGTGTCCATGGTGACAGAGCCAGGCCTGATGGAACCTAATTGAACACAGGTGAACATTGTTACCTTTTGGAACCCTGGCTGCGAGAATTTTAGACTCTGTGCTGACAGACACTCACCCCAGAGAGAACACTGCATTTGACCTTGGACTCTGGAGGAGGCTTCCAAAATGGAATGATGGAACTGGGATTATGGGTGTGGAGTTTGAATAGAAGGGTGTAATATCACATGGTGAAAAATTCAGGGTTTACTATTTTAGAATATAGTAATATATATAAAGCAAGATGGAGGTTTTAGGGCAGAGGATGATCCTTTTTCTTTGCCTTCTTCACCTTCTTTTTCTTCTTCTTCTTCCTCACGTTCTTCTTTTCCTTCTCCTTCTTCACCTTCTTGTTCATCTTCTTCTTCTCTTACTTCTTCTCCTCCTTCTCCTTCTCCTCTTTCAACTCTTCCTCGTCCTCATCCTCCCTCTTCCTCCTCCTTGGGTTTGGGTGGTATTCTGTAATTGGATAAAAAAGTCGGTGTTGTCAGGCACGGGTGGTTGGTTATTGGGTTAAAAGGAAAAATAATTGAGGTGTCATTTGTTATTTGGACAGTTTATCCTTAAAAGACCTTGCAGAGAGAGAGATGGGGCTCCATTTTTCCCTTGTTAGCAAAGTGCTGCAGAACTCACAGCTTGTGAGACTGTTACATGGACAAGAGCTAATGAACACCTGAGTCCAAACAAGAAACACTGTCTTGTGATTTAATCCCGACCTTGGCAGAGAAGAAGCAAAAGAATTGACTGTTTCCCCCATGGAATCTCATGGAACCAGGTGTCCACTGTTTCACAGTGCAGCCTCAGAGAGGGTGAGACCATTGTGCCCCAATGGAATATCCTGAAACCAAGGCTCCATTGTGACAAACCTGGGCTTTATGAAACCAAGGACACCGCTGGGATGCAATGGAATCTCAAGGAACCCAGGGCCAACTGTCAACACATCAGCTTCTCAGGAAACCAAGGAAAACACTGTGACACAGAGAAGGGCCTCATGGGACCCAGGTGACCATGGTGACACCGTGGAATCTCATGGAACCAAGTCTGAATTGTTACAGGACCCAGGAGACCATGGTGACACTGTGGAATCTCATGGAACCAAGTCTGAATTGTTACAGGACCCAGGAGACCATGGTGACACTGTGGAATCTCATGGAACCAAGTCTGAATTGTTACAGGACCCAGGAGACCATGGTGACATCGTGGAATCTCATGGAACCAAGTCTGAATTGTTACAGGACCCAGGAGACCATGGTGACACCGTGGAATCTCATGGAACCAAGTCTGAATTGTTACGGGACCCAGTAGACCATGGTGGCACCGTGGAATCTCATGGAACCAAGTGTCCAGAGTTTCATGGCTCAGCCTCATGGAGCACTGGAGACCATTGTGTCCCAGTGGGAACACAGGGAACAAAGGCTCCACTGTGACACAGCAGGACCTCATGGAATGCAAGAGATCATCCTGATGGAATGGGAACTCATGGAACCAAGGGCCCACTCTTTTGCTGTGTGGCCCCATGGAATGCTGGAGACCATTGTGGCACCGTGGAATGAATGGCACAAAGGCTCCACTGTGACCCAGCAGGGCCTCATGAAACCAAGGACACCGCTGGGATACAATGGAATCTCATGGAACCAAGGTCCAGTTGTGACAGAGCTGGGCCTCATGGAACCAAGGACACCCCGTGATGCAATGGAATCTCTAGGATCCAAGGATCAATTGCCAACACACCAGGTTCTCACGAAACCAAGCAGAACATTGTGACACAGGGCAATCTCATGGAAGCAAGGCTCTGCTTTGATCAAGTGGGGCCTCATGGGACACAGGTGCCACTGGGACATTGTCAGGCACAGGAGGAACAAGACACCACTGTGGCAGACCAAGGCCTCATGGGACCCAGGAGAGCTCTGTGACACAATGGAAGCTGATGGAGCCAAGGGCCCATTGGGACACGGCAGGGTCTCATGGAACCCCTGTGCCACTGGGACATTGCCAAGGCTCCTGCAAGCAAGGTTCCACTGGGACAAAGGCAGGCCCCATGGCACCCAGGAGACCACTGTGGGACAATGGAATCTCATGGAACCAGGTGTCCATGGTGACAGAGCCAGGCCTGATGGAACACTGGAGAACATTGTTACCCGAGGGAATCTCATGGAACCAGGTGTCCATGGTGACAGAGCCAGGCCTGATGGAACACTGGAGAACATTGTTACCCAAGGGAATCTCATGGAACCAGGTGTCCATGGTGACAGAGCCAGGCCTGATGGAACACTAGGGACTATTGTTATCCAAGGGAATCCCATGGAACCAGGTGTCCATGGTGACAGAGCCAGGCCTGATGGAACTGAATGGAACACAGGAGAACATTGCTAGCCCATGGAATCTCATGGAACCACGTGTCCATGGTGACAGAGCCAGGCCTGATGGAACCTAATTGAACACAGGTGAACATTGTTACCTTTTGGAACCCTGGCTGCGAGAATTTTAGACTCTGTGCTGACAGACACTCACCCCAGAGAGAACACTGCATTTGACCTTGGACTCTGGATCAGGCTTCCAAAATGGAATGATGGAACTGGGATTATGGGTGTGGAGTTTGAATAGAACGGTGTAATATCACATGGTGAAAAATTCAGGGTTTACCATTTTAGAATATAGTAATATATATAAAGCAAGATGGAGGTTTTAGGGCAGAGGATGATCCTTTTTCTTTGCCTTCTTCACCTTCTTTTTCTTCTTCTTCTTCCTCACGTTCTTCTTTTCCTTCTCCTTCTTCACCTTCTTGTTCATCTTCTTCTTCTCTTACTTCTTCTCCTCCTTCTCCTTCTCCTCTTTCAACTCTTCCTCGTCCTCATCCTCCCTCTTCCTCCTCCTTGGGTTTGGGTGGTATTCTGTAATTGGATAAAAAAGTCGGTGTTGTCAGGCACGGGTGGTTGGTTATTGGGTTAAAAGGAAAAATAATTGAGGTGTCATTTGTTATTTGGACAGTTTATCCTTAAAAGACCTTGCAGAGAGAGAGATGGGGCTCCATTTTTCCCTTGTTAGCAAAGTGCTGCAGAACTCACAGCTTGTGAGACTGTTACATGGACAAGAGCTAATGAACACCTGAGTCCAAACAAGAAACACTGTCTTGTGATTTAATCCCGACCTTGGCAGAGAAGAAGCAAAAGAATTGACTGTTTCCCCCATGGAATCTCATGGAACCAGGTGTCCACTGTTTCACAGTGCAGCCTCAGAGAGGGTGAGACCATTGTGCCACAATGGAATATCCTGAAACCAAGGCTCCATTGTGACAAACCTGGGCTTTATGAAACCAAGGACACCGCTGGGATGCAATGGAATCTCAAGGAACCCAGGGCCAACTGTCAACACATCAGCTTCTCAGGAAACCAAGGAAAACACTGTGACACAGAGAAGGGCCTCATGGGACCCAGGTGACCATGGTGACACCGTGGAATCTCATGGAACCAAGTCTGAATTGTTACAGGACCCAGGAGACCATGGTGACACTGTGGAATCTCATGGAACCAAGTCTGAATTGTTACAGGACCCAGGAGACCATGGTGACACCGTGGAATCTCATGGAACCAAGTGTCCAGAGTTTCATGGCTCAGCCTCATGGAGCACTGGAGACCATTGTGTCCCAGTGGGAACACAGGGAGCAAAGGCTCCACTGTGACACAGCAGGGCCTCATGGAATGCACGAGATCATCCTGATGGAATGGGAACTCATGGAACCAAGGGCCCACTCTTTGGCTGTGTGGCCCCATGGAATGCTGGAGACCATTGTGGCACCGTGGAATGAATGGCACAAAGGCTCCACTGTGACCCAGCAGGGCCTCATGAAACCAAGGACACCGCTGGGATACAATGGAATCTCATGGAACCAAGGTCCAGTTGTGACAGAGCTGGGCCTCATGGAACCAAGGACACCCCGTGATGCAATGGAATCTCTAGGATCCAAGGATCAATTGCCAACACACCAGGTTCTCACGAAACCAAGCAGAACATTGTGACACAGGGCAATCTCATGGAAGCAAGGCTCTGCTTTGATCAAGTGGGGCCTCATGGGACACAGGTGCCACTGGGACATTGTCAGGCCCAGTAGGAACAAGACACCACTGTGTCAGACCAAGGCCTCATGGGACCCAGGAGAGCTCTGTGACACAATGGAAGCTGATGGAGCCAAGGGCCCATTGGGACACAGCAGGGTCTCATGGAACCCCTGTGCCACTGGGACATTGCCAAGGCTCCTGCAAGCAAGGTTCCACTGGGACAAAGGCAGGCCCCATGGCACCCAGGAGACCACTGTGGGACAATGGAATCTCATGGAACCAGGTGTCCATGGTGACAGAGCCAGGCCTGATGGAACACTGGAGAACATTGTTACCCAAGGGAATCTCATGGAACCAGGTGTCCATGGTGACAGAGCCAGGCCTGATGGAACACTAGGGACTATTGTTATCCAAGGGAATCCCATGGAACCAGGTGTCCATGGTGACAGAGCCAGGCCTGATGGAACCTAATGGAACACAGGAGAACATTGTTATCCAAGGGAATCTCATGGAACCAGGTGTCCATGGTGACAGAGCCAGGCCTGATGGAACCTAATTGAACACAGGTGAACATTGTTACCTTTTGGAACCCTGGCTGCGAGAATTTTAGACTCTGTGCTGACAGACACTCACCCCAGAGAGAACACTGCATTTGACCTTGGACTCTGGAGGAGGCTTCCAAAATGGAATGATGGAACTGGGATTATGGGTGTGGAGTTTGAATAGACGGGTGTAATATCACATGGTGAAGAATTCAGGGTTTACCGTTTTAGAATATAGTAATATATATAAAGCAAGATGGAGGTTTTAGGGCAGAGGATGATCCTTTTTCTTTGCCTTCTTCACCTTCTTTTTCTTCTTCTTCTTCCTCACGTTCTTCTTTTCCTTCTCCTTCCTCACCTTCTTGTTCATCTTCTTCTTCTCCTTCTTCTTCTCCTCCTTCTCCTTCTCCTCTTTCAACTCTTCCTCGTCCTCATCCTCCCTCTTCCTCCTCGGGTTTGGGTGGTATTCTGTAATTGGATAAAAAGTCGGTGTTGTCAGGCACGGGTGGTTGGTTATTGGGTTAAAAGGAAAAATAATTGAGGTGTCATTTGTTATTTGGACAGTTTATCCTTAAAAGACCTTGCAGAGAGAGAGATGGGGCTCCATTTTTCCCTTGTTAGCAAAGTGCTGCAGAGCTCACAGCTTGTGAGACTGTTACATGGACAAGAGCTAATGAACACCCGAGTCCAAACAAGAAACACTGTCTTGTGATTTAATCCCGACCTTGGCAGAGAAGAAGCAAAAGAATTGACTGTTTCCCCCATGGAATCTCATGGAACCAGGTGTCCACTGTTTCACAGTGCAGCCTCAGAGAGAGTGAGACCATTGTGCCACAATGGAATATCCTGAAACCAAGGCTCCATTGTGACAAACCTGGGCTTTATGAAACCAAGGACACCGCTGGGATGCAATGGAATCTCAAGGAACCCAGGGCCAACTGTCAACACATCAGCTTCTCAGGAAACCAAGGAAAACACTGTGACACAGAGAAGGGCCTCATGGGACCCAGGTGACCATGGTGACACCGTGGAATCTCATGGAACCAAGTCTGAATTGTTACAGGACCCAGGAGACCATGGTGACACTGTGGAATCTCATGGAACCAAGTCTGAATTGTTACAGGACCCAGGAGACCATGGTGACACCGTGGAATCTCATGGAACCAAGTGTCCAGAGTTTCATGGCTCAGCCTCATGGAGCACTGGAGACCATTGTGTCCCAGTGGGAACACAGGGAGCAAAGGCTCCACTGTGACACAGCAGGGCCTCATGGAATGCACGAGATCATCCTGATGGAATGGGAACTCATGGAACCAAGGGCCCACTCTTTGGCTGTGTGGCCCCATGGAATGCTGGAGACCATTGTGGCACCGTGGAATGAATGGCACAAAGGCTCCACTGTGACCCAGCAGGGCCTCATGAAACCAAGGACACCGCTGGGATACAATGGAATCTCATGGAACCAAGGTCCAGTTGTGACAGAGCTGGGCCTCATGGAACCAAGGACACCCCGTGATGCAATGGAATCTCTAGGATCCAAGGATCAATTGCCAACACACCAGGTTCTCACGAAACCAAGCAGAACATTGTGACACAGGGCAATCTCATGGAAGCAAGGCTCTGCTTTGATCAAGTGGGGCCTCATGGGACACAGGTGCCACTGGGACATTGTCAGGCCCAGTAGGAACAAGACACCCCTGTGTCAGACCAAGGCCTCATGGGACCCAGGAGAGCTCTGTGACACAATGGAAGCTGATGGAGCCAAGGGCCCATTGGGACACAGCAGGGTCTCATGGAACCCCTGTGCCACTGGGACATTGCCAAGGCTCCTGCAAGCAAGGTTCCACTGGGACAAAGGCAGGCCCCATGGCACCCAGGAGACCACTGTGGGACAATGGAATCTCATGGAACCAGGTGTCCATGGTGACAGAGCCAGGCCTGATGGAACACTGGAGAACATTGTTACCCAAGGGAATCTCATGGAACCAGGTGTCCATGGTGACAGAGCCAGGCCTGATGGAACACTAGGGACTATTGTTATCCAAGGGAATCCCATGGAACCAGGTGTCCATGGTGACAGAGCCAGGCCTGATGGAACCTAATGGAACACAGGAGAACATTGTTATCCAAGGGAATCTCATGGAACCAGGTGTCCATGGTGACAGAGCCAGGCCTGATGGAACCTAATTGAACACAGGTGAACATTGTTACCTTTTGGAACCCTGGCTGCGAGAATTTTAGACTCTGTGCTGACAGACACTCACCCCAGAGAGAACACTGCATTTGACCTTGGACTCTGGAGGAGGCTTCCAAAATGGAATGATGGAACTGGGATTATGGGTGTGGAGTTTGAATAGACGGGTGTAATATCACATGGTGAAGAATTCAGGGTTTACCGTTTTAGAATATAGTAATATATATAAAGCAAGATGGAGGTTTTAGGGCAGAGGATGATCCTTTTTCTTTGCCTTCTTCACCTTCTTTTTCTTCTTCTTCTTCCTCACGTTCTTCTTTTCCTTCTCCTTCCTCACCTTCTTGTTCATCTTCTTCTTCTCCTTCTTCTTCTCCTTCTTCTCCTTCTCCTCTTTCAACTCTTCCTTGTCCTCATCCTCCCTCTTCCTCCTTGGGTTTGGGTGGTATTCTGTAATTGGATAAAAAAGTCGGTGTTGTCAGGCACGGGTGGTTGGTTATTGGGTTAAAAGGAAAAATAATTGAGGTGTCATTTGTTATTTGGACAGTTTATCCTTAAAAGACCTTGCAGAGAGAGAGATGGGGCTCCATTTTTCCCTTGTTAGCAAAGTGCTGCAGAGCTCACAGCTTGTGAGACTGTTACATGGACAAGAGCTAATGAACACCTGAGTCCAAACAAGAAACACTGTCTTGTGATTTAATCCCGACCTTGGCAGAGAAGAAGCAAAAGAATTGACTGTTTCCCCCATGGAATCTCATGGAACCAGGTGTCCACTGTTTCACAGTGCAGCCTCAGAGAGAGTGAGACCATTGTGCCACAATGGAATATCCTGAAACCAAGGCTCCATTGTGACAAACCTGGGCTTTATGAAACCAAGGACACCGCTGGGATGCAATGGAATCTCAAGGAACCCAGGGCCAACTGTCAACACATCCGCTTCTCAGGAAACCAAGGAAAACACTGTGACACGGAGAAGCACCTCATGGGACCCAGGTGACCATGGTGACACCGTGGAATCTCATGGAACCAAGTCTGAATTGTTACAGGACCCAGGAGACCATGGTGACACTGTGGAATCTCATGGAACCAAGTCTGAATTGTTACAGGACCCAGGAGACCATGGTGACACTGTGGAATCTCATGGAACCAAGTCTGAATTGTTACAGGACCCAGGAGACCATGGTGACATCGTGGAATCTCATGGAACCAAGTCTGAATTGTTACAGGACCCAGGAGACCATGGTGACACTGTGGAATCTCATGGAACCAAGTCTGAATTGTTACGGGACCCAGTAGACCATGGTGACACTGTGGAATCTCATGGAACCAAGTCTGAATTGTTACAGGACCCAGGAGACCATGGTGACACCGTGGAATCTCATGGAACCAAGTGTCCAGAGTTTCATGGCTCAGCCTCATGGAGCACTGGAGACCATTGTGTCCCAGTGGGAACACAGGGAACAAAGGCTCCACTGTGACACAGCAGGACCTCATGGAATGCAAGAGATCATCCTGATGGAATGGGAACTCATGGAACCAAGGGCCCACTCTTTTGCTGTGTGGCCCCATGGAATGCTGGAGACCATTGTGGCACCGTGGAATGAATGGCACAAAGGCTCCACTGTGACCCAGCAGGGCCTCATGAAACCAAGGACACCGCTGGGATACAATGGAATCTCATGGAACCAAGGTCCAGTTGTGACAGAGCTGGGCCTCATGGAACCAAGGACACCCCGTGATGCAATGGAATCTCTAGGATCCAAGGATCAATTGCCAACACACCAGGTTCTCACGAAACCAAGCAGAACATTGTGACACAGGGCAATCTCATGGAAGCAAGGCTCTGCTTTGATCAAGTGGGGCCTCATGGGACACAGGTGCCACTGGGACATTGTCAGGCACAGGAGGAACAAGACACCACTGTGGCAGACCAAGGCCTCATGGGACCCAGGAGAGCTCTGTGACACAATGGAAGCTGATGGAGCCAAGGGCCCATTGGGACACGGCAGGGTCTCATGGAACCCCTGTGCCACTGGGACATTGCCAAGGCTCCTGCAAGCAAGGTTCCACTGGGACAAAGGCAGGCCCCATGGCACCCAGGAGACCACTGTGGGACAATGGAATCTCATGGAACCAGGTGTCCATGGTGACAGAGCCAGGCCTGATGGAACACTGGAGAACATTGTTACCCGAGGGAATCTCATGGAACCAGGTGTCCATGGTGACAGAGCCAGGCCTGATGGAACACTGGAGAACATTGTTACCCAAGGGAATCTCATGGAACCAGGTGTCCATGGTGACAGAGCCAGGCCTGATGGAACACTAGGGACTATTGTTATCCAAGGGAATCCCATGGAACCAGGTGTCCATGGTGACAGAGCCAGGCCTGATGGAACTGAATGGAACACAGGAGAACATTGCTAGCCCATGGAATCTCATGGAACCACGTGTCCATGGTGACAGAGCCAGGCCTGATGGAACCTAATTGAACACAGGTGAACATTGTTACCTTTTGGAACCCTGGCTGCGAGAATTTTAGACTCTGTGCTGACAGACACTCACCCCAGAGAGAACACTGCATTTGACCTTGGACTCTGGAGGAGGCTTCCAAAATGGAATGATGGAACTGGGATTATGGGTGTGGAGTTTGAATAGAAGGGTGTAATATCACATGGTGAAAAATTCAGGGTTTACCATTTTAGAATATAGTAATATATATAAAGCAAGATGGAGGTTTTAGGGCAGAGGATGATCCTTTTTCTTTGCCTTCTTCACCTTCTTTTTCTTCTTCTTCTTCCTCACGTTCTTCTTTTCCTTCTCCTTCTTCACCTTCTTGTTCATCTTCTTCTTCTCTTACTTCTTCTCCTCCTTCTCCTTCTCCTCTTTCAACTCTTCCTCGTCCTCATCCTCCCTCTTCCTCCTCCTTGGGTTTGGGTGGTATTCTGTAATTGGATAAAAAAGTCGGTGTTGTCAGGCACGGGTGGTTGGTTATTGGGTTAAAAGGAAAAATAATTGAGGTGTCATTTGTTATTTGGACAGTTTATCCTTAAAAGACCTTGCAGAGAGAGAGATGGGGCTCCATTTTTCCCTTGTTAGCAAAGTGCTGCAGAACTCACAGCTTGTGAGACTGTTACATGGACAAGAGCTAATGAACACCTGAGTCCAAACAAGAAACACTGTCTTGTGATTTAATCCCGACCTTGGCAGAGAAGAAGCAAAAGAATTGACTGTTTCCCCCATGGAATCTCATGGAACCAGGTGTCCACTGTTTCACAGTGCAGCCTCAGAGAGGGTGAGACCATTGTGCCCCAATGGAATATCCTGAAACCAAGGCTCCATTGTGACAAACCTGGGCTTTATGAAACCAAGGACACCGCTGGGATGCAATGGAATCTCAAGGAACCCAGGGCCAACTGTCAACACATCAGCTTCTCAGGAAACCAAGGAAAACACTGTGACACAGAGAAGGGCCTCATGGGACCCAGGTGACCATGGTGACACCGTGGAATCTCATGGAACCAAGTCTGAATTGTTACAGGACCCAGGAGACCATGGTGACACTGTGGAATCTCATGGAACCAAGTCTGAATTGTTACAGGACCCAGGAGACCATGGTGACACTGTGGAATCTCATGGAACCAAGTCTGAATTGTTACAGGACCCAGGAGACCATGGTGACACCGTGGAATCTCATGGAACCAAGTGTCCAGAGTTTCATGGCTCAGCCTCATGGAGCACTGGAGACCATTGTGTCCCAGTGGGAACACAGGGAGCAAAGGCTCCACTGTGACACAGCAGGGCCTCATGGAATGCACGAGATCATCCTGATGGAATGGGAACTCATGGAACCAAGGGCCCACTCTTTGGCTGTGTGGCCCCATGGAATGCTGGAGACCATTGTGGCACCGTGGAATGAATGGCACAAAGGCTCCACTGTGACCCAGCAGGGCCTCATGAAACCAAGGACACCGCTGGGATACAATGGAATCTCATGGAACCAAGGTCCAGTTGTGACAGAGCTGGGCCTCATGGAACCAAGGACACCCCGTGATGCAATGGAATCTCTAGGATCCAAGGATCAATTGCCAACACACCAGGTTCTCACGAAACCAAGCAGAACATTGTGACACAGGGCAATCTCATGGAAGCAAGGCTCTGCTTTGATCAAGTGGGGCCTCATGGGACACAGGTGCCACTGGGACATTGTCAGGCCCAGGAGGAACAAGACACCACTGTGTCAGACCAAGGCCTCATGGGACCCAGGAGAGCTCTGTGACACAATGGAAGCTGATGGAGCCAAGGGCCCATTGGGACACAGCAGGGTCTCATGGAACCCCTGTGCCACTGGGACATTGCCAAGGCTCCTGCAAGCAAGGTTCCACTGGGACAAAGGCAGGCCCCATGGCACCCAGGAGACCACTGTGGGACAATGGAATCTCATGGAACCAGGTGTCCATGGTGACAGAGCCAGGCCTGATGGAACACTGGAGAACATTGTTACCCAAGGGAATGTCATGGAACCAGGTGTCCATGGTGACAGAGCCAGGCCTGATGGAACACTAGGGACTATTGTTATCCAAGGGAATCCCATGGAACCAGGTGTCCATGGTGACAGAGCCAGGCCTGATGGAACTGAATGGAACACAGGAGAACATTGTTATCCAAGGGAATCTCATGGAACCAGGTGTCCATGGTGACAGAGCCAGGCCTGATGGAACCTAATTGAACACAGGTGAACATTGTTACCTTTTGGAACCCTGGCTGCGAGAATTTTAGACTCTGTGCTGACAGACACTCACCCCAGAGAGAACACTGCATTTGACCTTGGACTCTGGAGGAGGCTTCCAAAATGGAATGATGGAACTGGGATTATGGGTGTGGAGTTTGAATAGAAGGGTGTAATATCACATGGTGAAGAATTCAGGGTTTACAGTTTTAGAATATAGTAATATATATAAAGCAAGATGGAGGTTTTAGGGCAGAGGATGATCCTTTTTCTTTGCCTTCTTCACCTTCTTTTTCTTCTTCTTCTTCCTCACGTTCTTCTTTTCCTTCTCCTTCTTGACCTTCTTGTTCATCTTCTTCTTCTCCTTCTTCTTCTCCTCCTTCTCCTTCTCCTCTTTCTACTCTTCCTCGTCCTCATCCTCCCTCTTCCTCCTCCTTGGGTTTGGGTGGTATTCTGTAATTGGATAAAAAAGTCGGTGTTGTCAGGCACGGGTGGTTGGTTATTGGGTTAAAAGGAAAAATAATTGAGGTGTCATTTGTTATTTGGACAGTTTATCCTTAAAAGACCTTGCAGAGAGAGAGATGGGGCTCCATTTTTCCCTTGTTAGCAAAGTGCTGCAGAACTCACAGCTTGTGAGACTGTTACATGGACAAGAGCTAATGAACACCTGAGTCCAAACAAGAAACACTGTCTTGTGATTTAATCCCGACCTTGGCAGAGAAGAAGCAAAAGAATTGACTGTTTCCCCCATGGAATCTCATGGAACCAGGTGTCCACTGTTTCACAGTGCAGCCTCAGAGAGGGTGAGACCATTGTGCCACAATGGAATATCCTGAAACCAAGGCTCCATTGTGACAAACCTGGGCTTTATGAAACCAAGGGCACCGCTGGGATGCAATGGAATCTCAAGGAACCCAGGGCCAACTGTCAACACATCAGCTTCTCAGGAAACCAAGGAAAACACTGTGACACGGAGAAGCACCTCATGGGACCCAGGTGACCATGGTGACACCGTGGAATCTCATGGAACCAAGTCTGAATTGTTACAGGACCCAGGAGACCATGGTGACACTGTGGAATCTCATGGAACCAAGTCTGAATTGTTACAGGACCCAGGAGACCATGGTGACACTGTGGAATCTCATGGAACCAAGTCTGAATTGTTACAGGACCCAGGAGACCATGGTGACATCGTGGAATCTCATGGAACCAAGTCTGAATTGTTACAGGACCCAGGAGACCATGGTGACACTGTGGAATCTCATGGAACCAAGTCTGAATTGTTACGGGACCCAGTAGACCATGGTGACACTGTGGAATCTCATGGAACCAAGTCTGAATTGTTACAGGACCCAGGAGACCATGGTGACACCGTGGAATCTCATGGAACCAAGTGTCCAGAGTTTCATGGCTCAGCCTCATGGAGCACTGGAGACCATTGTGTCCCAGTGGGAACACAGGGAACAAAGGCTCCACTGTGACACAGCAGGGCCTCATGGAATGCAAGAGATCATCCTGATGGAATGGGAACTCATGGAACCAAGGGCCCACTCTTTTGCTGTGTGGCCCCATGGAATGCTGGAGACCATTGTGGCACCGTGGAATGAATGGCACAAAGGCTCCACTGTGACCCAGCAGGGCCTCATGAAACCAAGGACACCGCTGGGATACAATGGAATCTCATGGAACCAAGGTCCAGTTGTGACAGAGCTGGGCCTCATGGAACCAAGGACACCCCGTGATGCAATGGAATCTCTAGGATCCAAGGATCAATTGCCAACACACCAGGTTCTCACGAAACCAAGCAGAACATTGTGACACAGGGCAATCTCATGGAAGCAAGGCTCTGCTTTGATCAAGTGGGGCCTCATGGGACACAGGTGCCACTGGGACATTGTCAGGCACAGGAGGAACAAGACACCACTGTGGCAGACCAAGGCCTCATGGGACCCAGGAGAGCTCTGTGACACAATGGAAGCTGATGGAGCCAAGGGCCCATTGGGACACGGCAGGGTCTCATGGAACCCCTGTGCCACTGGGACATTGCCAAGGCTCCTGCAAGCAAGGTTCCACTGGGACAAAGGCAGGCCCCATGGCACCCAGGAGACCACTGTGGGACAATGGAATCTCATGGAACCAGGTGTCCATGGTGACAGAGCCAGGCCTGATGGAACACTGGAGAACATTGTTACCCGAGGGAATCTCATGGAACCAGGTGTCCATGGTGACAGAGCCAGGCCTGATGGAACACTGGAGAACATTGTTACCCAAGGGAATCTCATGGAACCAGGTGTCCATGGTGACAGAGCCAGGCCTGATGGAACACTAGGGACTATTGTTATCCAAGGGAATCCCATGGAACCAGGTGTCCATGGTGACAGAGCCAGGCCTGATGGAACTGAATGGAACACAGGAGAACATTGCTAGCCCATGGAATCTCATGGAACCACGTGTCCATGGTGACAGAGCCAGGCCTGATGGAACCTAATTGAACACAGGTGAACATTGTTACCTTTTGGAACCCTGGCTGCGAGAATTTTAGACTCTGTGCTGACAGACACTCACCCCAGAGAGAACACTGCATTTGACCTTGGACTCTGGAGGAGGCTTCCAAAATGGAATGATGGAACTGGGATTATGGGTGTGGAGTTTGAATAGAAGGGTGTAATATCACATGGTGAAAAATTCAGGGTTTACTATTTTAGAATATAGTAATATATATAAAGCAAGATGGAGGTTTTAGGGCAGAGGATGATCCTTTTTCTTTGCCTTCTTCACCTTCTTTTTCTTCTTCTTCTTCCTCACGTTCTTCTTTTCCTTCTCCTTCTTCACCTTCTTGTTCATCTTCTTCTTCTCTTACTTCTTCTCCTCCTTCTCCTTCTCCTCTTTCAACTCTTCCTCGTCCTCATCCTCCCTCTTCCTCCTCCTTGGGTTTGGGTGGTATTCTGTAATTGGATAAAAAAGTCGGTGTTGTCAGGCACGGGTGGTTGGTTATTGGGTTAAAAGGAAAAATAATTGAGGTGTCATTTGTTATTTGGACAGTTTATCCTTAAAAGACCTTGCAGAGAGAGAGATGGGGCTCCATTTTTCCCTTGTTAGCAAAGTGCTGCAGAACTCACAGCTTGTGAGACTGTTACATGGACAAGAGCTAATGAACACCTGAGTCCAAACAAGAAACACTGTCTTGTGATTTAATCCCGACCTTGGCAGAGAAGAAGCAAAAGAATTGACTGTTTCCCCCATGGAATCTCATGGAACCAGGTGTCCACTGTTTCACAGTGCAGCCTCAGAGAGGGTGAGACCATTGTGCCACAATGGAATATCCTGAAACCAAGGCTCCATTGTGACAAACCTGGGCTTTATGAAACCAAGGGCACCGCTGGGATGCAATGGAATCTCAAGGAACCCAGGGCCAACTGTCAACACATCAGCTTCTCAGGAAACCAAGGAAAACACTGTGACACGGAGAAGCACCTCATGGGACCCAGGTGACCATGGTGACACCGTGGAATCTCATGGAACCAAGTCTGAATTGTTACAGGACCCAGGAGACCATGGTGACACTGTGGAATCTCATGGAACCAAGTCTGAATTGTTACAGGACCCAGGAGACCATGGTGACACTGTGGAATCTCATGGAACCAAGTCTGAATTGTTACAGGACCCAGGAGACCATGGTGACATCGTGGAATCTCATGGAACCAAGTCTGAATTGTTACAGGACCCAGGAGACCATGGTGACACTGTGGAATCTCATGGAACCAAGTCTGAATTGTTACGGGACCCAGTAGACCATGGTGACACTGTGGAATCTCATGGAACCAAGTCTGAATTGTTACAGGACCCAGGAGACCATGGTGACACCGTGGAATCTCATGGAACCAAGTGTCCAGAGTTTCATGGCTCAGCCTCATGGAGCACTGGAGACCATTGTGTCCCAGTGGGAACACAGGGAACAAAGGCTCCACTGTGACACAGCAGGGCCTCATGGAATGCAAGAGATCATCCTGATGGAATGGGAACTCATGGAACCAAGGGCCCACTCTTTTGCTGTGTGGCCCCATGGAATGCTGGAGACCATTGTGGCACCGTGGAATGAATGGCACAAAGGCTCCACTGTGACCCAGCAGGGCCTCATGAAACCAAGGACACCGCTGGGATACAATGGAATCTCATGGAACCAAGGTCCAGTTGTGACAGAGCTGGGCCTCATGGAACCAAGGACACCCCGTGATGCAATGGAATCTCTAGGATCCAAGGATCAATTGCCAACACACCAGGTTCTCACGAAACCAAGCAGAACATTGTGACACAGGGCAATCTCATGGAAGCAAGGCTCTGCTTTGATCAAGTGGGGCCTCATGGGACACAGGTGCCACTGGGACATTGTCAGGCACAGGAGGAACAAGACACCACTGTGGCAGACCAAGGCCTCATGGGACCCAGGAGAGCTCTGTGACACAATGGAAGCTGATGGAGCCAAGGGCCCATTGGGACACGGCAGGGTCTCATGGAACCCCTGTGCCACTGGGACATTGCCAAGGCTCCTGCAAGCAAGGTTCCACTGGGACAAAGGCAGGCCCCATGGCACCCAGGAGACCACTGTGGGACAATGGAATCTCATGGAACCAGGTGTCCATGGTGACAGAGCCAGGCCTGATGGAACACTGGAGAACATTGTTACCCGAGGGAATCTCATGGAACCAGGTGTCCATGGTGACAGAGCCAGGCCTGATGGAACACTGGAGAACATTGTTACCCAAGGGAATCTCATGGAACCAGGTGTCCATGGTGACAGAGCCAGGCCTGATGGAACACTAGGGACTATTGTTATCCAAGGGAATCCCATGGAACCAGGTGTCCATGGTGACAGAGCCAGGCCTGATGGAACTGAATGGAACACAGGAGAACATTGCTAGCCCATGGAATCTCATGGAACCACGTGTCCATGGTGACAGAGCCAGGCCTGATGGAACCTAATTGAACACAGGTGAACATTGTTACCTTTTGGAACCCTGGCTGCGAGAATTTTAGACTCTGTGCTGACAGACACTCACCCCAGAGAGAACACTGCATTTGACCTTGGACTCTGGAGGAGGCTTCCAAAATGGAATGATGGAACTGGGATTATGGGTGTGGAGTTTGAATAGAAGGGTGTAATATCACATGGTGAAAAATTCAGGGTTTACTATTTTAGAATATAGTAATATATATAAAGCAAGATGGAGGTTTTAGGGCAGAGGATGATCCTTTTTCTTTGCCTTCTTCACCTTCTTTTTCTTCTTCTTCTTCCTCACGTTCTTCTTTTCCTTCTCCTTCTTCACCTTCTTGTTCATCTTCTTCTTCTCTTACTTCTTCTCCTCCTTCTCCTTCTCCTCTTTCAACTCTTCCTCGTCCTCATCCTCCCTCTTCCTCCTCCTTGGGTTTGGGTGGTATTCTGTAATTGGATAAAAAAGTCGGTGTTGTCAGGCACGGGTGGTTGGTTATTGGGTTAAAAGGAAAAATAATTGAGGTGTCATTTGTTATTTGGACAGTTTATCCTTAAAAGACCTTGCAGAGAGAGAGATGGGGCTCCATTTTTCCCTTGTTAGCAAAGTGCTGCAGAACTCACAGCTTGTGAGACTGTTACATGGACAAGAGCTAATGAACACCTGAGTCCAAACAAGAAACACTGTCTTGTGATTTAATCCCGACCTTGGCAGAGAAGAAGCAAAAGAATTGACTGTTTCCCCCATGGAATCTCATGGAACCAGGTGTCCACTGTTTCACAGTGCAGCCTCAGAGAGGGTGAGACCATTGTGCCCCAATGGAATATCCTGAAACCAAGGCTCCATTGTGACAAACCTGGGCTTTATGAAACCAAGGACACCGCTGGGATGCAATGGAATCTCAAGGAACCCAGGGCCAACTGTCAACACATCAGCTTCTCAGGAAACCAAGGAAAACACTGTGACACAGAGAAGGGCCTCATGGGACCCAGGTGACCATGGTGACACCGTGGAATCTCATGGAACCAAGTCTGAATTGTTACAGGACCCAGGAGACCATGGTGACACTGTGGAATCTCATGGAACCAAGTCTGAATTGTTACAGGACCCAGGAGACCATGGTGACACTGTGGAATCTCATGGAACCAAGTCTGAATTGTTACAGGACCCAGGAGACCATGGTGACATCGTGGAATCTCATGGAACCAAGTCTGAATTGTTACAGGACCCAGGAGACCATGGTGACACCGTGGAATCTCATGGAACCAAGTCTGAATTGTTACGGGACCCAGTAGACCATGGTGGCACCGTGGAATCTCATGGAACCAAGTGTCCAGAGTTTCATGGCTCAGCCTCATGGAGCACTGGAGACCATTGTGTCCCAGTGGGAACACAGGGAACAAAGGCTCCACTGTGACACAGCAGGACCTCATGGAATGCAAGAGATCATCCTGATGGAATGGGAACTCATGGAACCAAGGGCCCACTCTTTTGCTGTGTGGCCCCATGGAATGCTGGAGACCATTGTGGCACCGTGGAATGAATGGCACAAAGGCTCCACTGTGACCCAGCAGGGCCTCATGAAACCAAGGACACCGCTGGGATACAATGGAATCTCATGGAACCAAGGTCCAGTTGTGACAGAGCTGGGCCTCATGGAACCAAGGACACCCCGTGATGCAATGGAATCTCTAGGATCCAAGGATCAATTGCCAACACACCAGGTTCTCACGAAACCAAGCAGAACATTGTGACACAGGGCAATCTCATGGAAGCAAGGCTCTGCTTTGATCAAGTGGGGCCTCATGGGACACAGGTGCCACTGGGACATTGTCAGGCACAGGAGGAACAAGACACCACTGTGGCAGACCAAGGCCTCATGGGACCCAGGAGAGCTCTGTGACACAATGGAAGCTGATGGAGCCAAGGGCCCATTGGGACACGGCAGGGTCTCATGGAACCCCTGTGCCACTGGGACATTGCCAAGGCTCCTGCAAGCAAGGTTCCACTGGGACAAAGGCAGGCCCCATGGCACCCAGGAGACCACTGTGGGACAATGGAATCTCATGGAACCAGGTGTCCATGGTGACAGAGCCAGGCCTGATGGAACACTGGAGAACATTGTTACCCGAGGGAATCTCATGGAACCAGGTGTCCATGGTGACAGAGCCAGGCCTGATGGAACACTGGAGAACATTGTTACCCAAGGGAATCTCATGGAACCAGGTGTCCATGGTGACAGAGCCAGGCCTGATGGAACACTAGGGACTATTGTTATCCAAGGGAATCCCATGGAACCAGGTGTCCATGGTGACAGAGCCAGGCCTGATGGAACTGAATGGAACACAGGAGAACATTGCTAGCCCATGGAATCTCATGGAACCACGTGTCCATGGTGACAGAGCCAGGCCTGATGGAACCTAATTGAACACAGGTGAACATTGTTACCTTTTGGAACCCTGGCTGCGAGAATTTTAGACTCTGTGCTGACAGACACTCACCCCAGAGAGAACACTGCATTTGACCTTGGACTCTGGAGGAGGCTTCCAAAATGGAATGATGGAACTGGGATTATGGGTGTGGAGTTTGAATAGAACGGTGTAATATCACATGGTGAAAAATTCAGGGTTTACCATTTTAGAATATAGTAATATATATAAAGCAAGATGGAGGTTTTAGGGCAGAGGATGATCCTTTTTCTTTGCCTTCTTCACCTTCTTTTTCTTCTTCTTCTTCCTCACGTTCTTCTTTTCCTTCTCCTTCTTCACCTTCTTGTTCATCTTCTTCTTCTCTTACTTCTTCTCCTCCTTCTCCTTCTCCTCTTTCAACTCTTCCTCGTCCTCATCCTCCCTCTTCCTCCTCCTTGGGTTTGGGTGGTATTCTGTAATTGGATAAAAAAGTCGGTGTTGTCAGGCACGGGTGGTTGGTTATTGGGTTAAAAGGAAAAATAATTGAGGTGTCATTTGTTATTTGGACAGTTTATCCTTAAAAGACCTTGCAGAGAGAGAGATGGGGCTCCATTTTTCCCTTGTTAGCAAAGTGCTGCAGAACTCACAGCTTGTGAGACTGTTACATGGACAAGAGCTAATGAACACCTGAGTCCAAACAAGAAACACTGTCTTGTGATTTAATCCCGACCTTGGCAGAGAAGAAGCAAAAGAATTGACTGTTTCCCCCATGGAATCTCATGGAACCAGGTGTCCACTGTTTCACAGTGCAGCCTCAGAGAGGGTGAGACCATTGTGCCACAATGGAATATCCTGAAACCAAGGCTCCATTGTGACAAACCTGGGCTTTATGAAACCAAGGACACCGCTGGGATGCAATGGAATCTCAAGGAACCCAGGGCCAACTGTCAACACATCAGCTTCTCAGGAAACCAAGGAAAACACTGTGACACAGAGAAGGGCCTCATGGGACCCAGGTGACCATGGTGACACCGTGGAATCTCATGGAACCAAGTCTGAATTGTTACAGGACCCAGGAGACCATGGTGACACTGTGGAATCTCATGGAACCAAGTCTGAATTGTTACAGGACCCAGGAGACCATGGTGACACCGTGGAATCTCATGGAACCAAGTGTCCAGAGTTTCATGGCTCAGCCTCATGGAGCACTGGAGACCATTGTGTCCCAGTGGGAACACAGGGAGCAAAGGCTCCACTGTGACACAGCAGGGCCTCATGGAATGCACGAGATCATCCTGATGGAATGGGAACTCATGGAACCAAGGGCCCACTCTTTGGCTGTGTGGCCCCATGGAATGCTGGAGACCATTGTGGCACCGTGGAATGAATGGCACAAAGGCTCCACTGTGACCCAGCAGGGCCTCATGAAACCAAGGACACCGCTGGGATACAATGGAATCTCATGGAACCAAGGTCCAGTTGTGACAGAGCTGGGCCTCATGGAACCAAGGACACCCCGTGATGCAATGGAATCTCTAGGATCCAAGGATCAATTGCCAACACACCAGGTTCTCACGAAACCAAGCAGAACATTGTGACACAGGGCAATCTCATGGAAGCAAGGCTCTGCTTTGATCAAGTGGGGCCTCATGGGACACAGGTGCCACTGGGACATTGTCAGGCCCAGTAGGAACAAGACACCACTGTGTCAGACCAAGGCCTCATGGGACCCAGGAGAGCTCTGTGACACAATGGAAGCTGATGGAGCCAAGGGCCCATTGGGACACAGCAGGGTCTCATGGAACCCCTGTGCCACTGGGACATTGCCAAGGCTCCTGCAAGCAAGGTTCCACTGGGACAAAGGCAGGCCCCATGGCACCCAGGAGACCACTGTGGGACAATGGAATCTCATGGAACCAGGTGTCCATGGTGACAGAGCCAGGCCTGATGGAACACTGGAGAACATTGTTACCCAAGGGAATCTCATGGAACCAGGTGTCCATGGTGACAGAGCCAGGCCTGATGGAACACTAGGGACTATTGTTATCCAAGGGAATCCCATGGAACCAGGTGTCCATGGTGACAGAGCCAGGCCTGATGGAACCTAATGGAACACAGGAGAACATTGTTATCCAAGGGAATCTCATGGAACCAGGTGTCCATGGTGACAGAGCCAGGCCTGATGGAACCTAATTGAACACAGGTGAACATTGTTACCTTTTGGAACCCTGGCTGCGAGAATTTTAGACTCTGTGCTGACAGACACTCACCCCAGAGAGAACACTGCATTTGACCTTGGACTCTGGAGGAGGCTTCCAAAATGGAATGATGGAACTGGGATTATGGGTGTGGAGTTTGAATAGACGGGTGTAATATCACATGGTGAAGAATTCAGGGTTTACCGTTTTAGAATATAGTAATATATATAAAGCAAGATGGAGGTTTTAGGGCAGAGGATGATCCTTTTTCTTTGCCTTCTTCACCTTCTTTTTCTTCTTCTTCTTCCTCACGTTCTTCTTTTCCTTCTCCTTCCTCACCTTCTTGTTCATCTTCTTCTTCTCCTTCTTCTTCTCCTCCTTCTCCTTCTCCTCTTTCAACTCTTCCTCGTCCTCATCCTCCCTCTTCCTCCTCGGGTTTGGGTGGTATTCTGTAATTGGATAAAAAAGTCGGTGTTGTCAGGCACGGGTGGTTGGTTATTGGGTTAAAAGGAAAAATAATTGAGGTGTCATTTGTTATTTGGACAGTTTATCCTTAAAAGACCTTGCAGAGAGAGAGATGGGGCTCCATTTTTCCCTTGTTAGCAAAGTGCTGCAGAGCTCACAGCTTGTGAGACTGTTACATGGACAAGAGCTAATGAACACCCGAGTCCAAACAAGAAACACTGTCTTGTGATTTAATCCCGACCTTGGCAGAGAAGAAGCAAAAGAATTGACTGTTTCCCCCATGGAATCTCATGGAACCAGGTGTCCACTGTTTCACAGTGCAGCCTCAGAGAGAGTGAGACCATTGTGCCACAATGGAATATCCTGAAACCAAGGCTCCATTGTGACAAACCTGGGCTTTATGAAACCAAGGACACCGCTGGGATGCAATGGAATCTCAAGGAACCCAGGGCCAACTGTCAACACATCAGCTTCTCAGGAAACCAAGGAAAACACTGTGACACAGAGAAGGGCCTCATGGGACCCAGGTGACCATGGTGACACCGTGGAATCTCATGGAACCAAGTCTGAATTGTTACAGGACCCAGGAGACCATGGTGACACTGTGGAATCTCATGGAACCAAGTCTGAATTGTTACAGGACCCAGGAGACCATGGTGACACCGTGGAATCTCATGGAACCAAGTGTCCAGAGTTTCATGGCTCAGCCTCATGGAGCACTGGAGACCATTGTGTCCCAGTGGGAACACAGGGAGCAAAGGCTCCACTGTGACACAGCAGGGCCTCATGGAATGCACGAGATCATCCTGATGGAATGGGAACTCATGGAACCAAGGGCCCACTCTTTGGCTGTGTGGCCCCATGGAATGCTGGAGACCATTGTGGCACCGTGGAATGAATGGCACAAAGGCTCCACTGTGACCCAGCAGGGCCTCATGAAACCAAGGACACCGCTGGGATACAATGGAATCTCATGGAACCAAGGTCCAGTTGTGACAGAGCTGGGCCTCATGGAACCAAGGACACCCCGTGATGCAATGGAATCTCTAGGATCCAAGGATCAATTGCCAACACACCAGGTTCTCACGAAACCAAGCAGAACATTGTGACACAGGGCAATCTCATGGAAGCAAGGCTCTGCTTTGATCAAGTGGGGCCTCATGGGACACAGGTGCCACTGGGACATTGTCAGGCCCAGTAGGAACAAGACACCCCTGTGTCAGACCAAGGCCTCATGGGACCCAGGAGAGCTCTGTGACACAATGGAACCTGATGGAGCCAAGGGCCCATTGGGACACAGCAGGGTCTCATGGAACCCCTGTGCCACTGGGACATTGCCAAGGCTCCTGCAAGCAAGGTTCCACTGGGACAAAGGCAGGCCCCATGGCACCCAGGAGACCACTGTGGGACAATGGAATCTCATGGAACCAGGTGTCCATGGTGACAGAGCCAGGCCTGATGGAACACTGGAGAACATTGTTACCCAAGGGAATCTCATGGAACCAGGTGTCCATGGTGACAGAGCCAGGCCTGATGGAACACTAGGGACTATTGTTATCCAAGGGAATCTCATGGTACCAGGTGTCCATGGTGACAGAGCCAGGCCTTATGGAACCTAATGGAACACAGGAGAACATTGTTATCCAAGGGAATCCCATGGAACCAGGTGTCCATGGTGACAGAGAATCTCATGGAACCTAATGGAACACAGGTGAACATTGTTACCTTTTGGAACCCTGGCTGCGAGAATTTTAGACTCTGTGCTGACAGACACTCACCCCAGAGAGAACACTGCATTTGACCTTGGACTCTGGAGGAGGCTTCCAAAATGGAATGATGGAACTGGGATTATGGGTGTGGAGTTTGAATAGAAGGGTGTAATATCACATGGTGAAGAATACAGGGTTTACCATTTTAGAATACAGTAATATATATAAAGCAAGATGGAGGTTTTAGGGCAGAGGATGATCCTTTTCCTTTGCCTTCTTCACCTTCTTTTTCTTCTTCTTCTTCCTCACGTTCTTCTTTTCCTTCTCCTTCTTCACCTTCTTGTTCATCTTCTTCTTCTCCTTCTTCTTCTCCTCCTTCTCCTTCTCCTCTTTCTACTCTTCCTCGTCCTCATCCTCCCTCTTCCTCCTCCTTGGGTTTGGGTGGTATTCTGTAATTGGATAAAAAAGTCGGTGTTGTCAGGCACGGGTGGTTGGTTATTGGGTTAAAAGGAAAAATAATTGAGGTGTCATTTGTTATTTGGACAGTTTATCCTTAAAAGACCTTGCAGAGAGAGAGATGGGGCTCCATTTTTCCCTTGTTAGCAAAGTGCTGCAGAACTCACAGCTTGTGAGACTGTTACATGGACAAGAGCTAATGAACACCTGAGTCCAAACAAGAAACACTGTCTTGTGATTTAATCCCGACCTTGGCAGAGAAGAAGCAAAAGAATTGACTGTTTCCCCCATGGAATCTCATGGAACCAGGTGTCCACTGTTTCACAGTGCAGCCTCAGAGAGGGTGAGACCATTGTGCCACAATGGAATATCCTGAAACCAAGGCTCCATTGTGACAAACCTGGGCTTTATGAAACCAAGGACACCGCTGGGATGCAATGGAATCTCAAGGAACCCAGGGCCAACTGTCAACACATCAGCTTCTCAGGAAACCAAGGAAAACACTGTGACACAGAGAAGGGCCTCATGGGACCCAGTAGACCATGGTGACACTGTGGAATCTCATGGAACCAAGTCTGAATTGTTACAGGACCCAGGAGACCATGGTGACACCGTGGAATCTCATGGAACCAAGTCTGAATTGTTACAGGACCCAGGAGACCATGGTGACACCGTGGAATCTCATGGAACCAAGTGTCCAGAGTTTCATGGCTCAGCCTCATGGAGCACTGGAGACCATTGTGTCCCAGTGGGAACACAGGGAGCAAAGGCTCCACTGTGACACAGCAGGGCCTCATGGAATGCAAGAGATCATCCTGATGGAATGGGAACTCATGGAACCAAGGGCCCACTCTTTGGCTGCGTGGCCCCATGGAATGCTGGAGACCATTGTGGCCCCATGGAATGAATGGCACAAAGGCTCCACTGTGACCCAGCAGGGCCTCATAAAACCAAGGACACCGCTGGGATACAATGGAATCTCATGGAACCAAGGTCCAGTTGTGACAGAGCTGGGCCTCATGGAACCAAGGACACCCCGTGATGCAATGGAATCTCTAGGATCCAAGGATCAATTGCCAACACACCAGGTTCTCACGAAACCAAGCAGAACATTGTGACACAGGGCAATCTCATGGAAGCAAGGCTCTGCTTTGATCAAGTGGGGCCTCATGGGACACAGGTGCCACTGGGACATTGTCAGGCCCAGTAGGAACAAGACACCCCTGTGTCAGACCAAGGCCTCATGGGACCCAGGAGAGCTCTGTGACACAATGGAACCTGATGGAGCCAAGGGCCCATTGGGACACAGCAGGGTCTCATGGAACCCCTGTGCCACTGGGACATTGCCAAGGCTCCTGCAAGCAAGGTTCCACTGGGACAAAGGCAGGCCCCATGGCACCCAGGAGACCACTGTGGGACAATGGAATCTCATGGAACCAGGTGTCCATGGTGACAGAGCCAGGCCTGATGGAACACTGGAGAACATTGTTACCCAAGGGAATGTCATGGAACCAGGTGTCCATGGTGACAGAGCCAGGCCTGATGGAACACTAGGGACTATTGTTATCCAAGGGAATCCCATGGAACCAGGTGTCCATGGTGACAGAGCCAGGCCTGATGGAACCTAATGGAACACAGGAGAACATTGTTATCCAAGGGAATCTCATGGAACCAGGTGTCCATGGTGACAGAGCCAGGCCTGATGGAACCTAATTGAACACAGGTGAACATTGTTACCTTTTGGAACCCTGGCTGCGAGAATTTTAGACTCTGTGCTGACAGACACTCACCCCAGAGAGAACACTGCATTTGACCTTGGACTCTGGAGGAGGCTTCCAAAATGGAATGATGGAACTGGGATTATGGGTGTGGAGTTTGAATAGACGGGTGTAATATCACATGGTGAAGAATTCAGGGTTTACCGTTTTAGAATATAGTAATATATATAAAGCAAGATGGAGGTTTTAGGGCAGAGGATGATCCTTTTTCTTTGCCTTCTTCACCTTCTTTTTCTTCTTCTTCTTCCTCACGTTCTTCTTTTCCTTCTCCTTCCTCACCTTCTTGTTCATCTTCTTCTTCTCCTTCTTCTTCTCCTCCTTCTCCTTCTCCTCTTTCAACTCTTCCTCGTCCTCATCCTCCCTCTTCCTCCTCGGGTTTGGGTGGTATTCTGTAATTGGATAAAAAAGTCGGTGTTGTCAGGCACGGGTAGTTGGTTATTGGGTTAAAAGGAAAAATAATTGAGGTGTCATTTGTTATTTGGACAGTTTATCCTTAAAAGACCTTGCAGAGAGAGAGATGGGGCTCCATTTTTCCCTTGTTAGCAAAGTGCTGCAGAGCTCACAGCTTGTGAGACTGTTACATGGACAAGAGCTAATGAACACCCGAGTCCAAACAAGAAACACTGTCTTGTGATTTAATCCCGACCTTGGCAGAGAAGAAGCAAAAGAATTGACTGTTTCCCCCATGGAATCTCATGGAACCAGGTGTCCACTGTTTCACAGTGCAGCCTCAGAGAGAGTGAGACCATTGTGCCACAATGGAATATCCTGAAACCAAGGCTCCATTGTGACAAACCTGGGCTTTATGAAACCAAGGACACCGCTGGGATGCAATGGAATCTCAAGGAACCCAGGGCCAACTGTCAACACATCAGCTTCTCAGGAAACCAAGGAAAACACTGTGACACAGAGAAGGGCCTCATGGGACCCAGGTGACCATGGTGACACCGTGGAATCTCATGGAACCAAGTCTGAATTGTTACAGGACCCAGGAGACCATGGTGACACTGTGGAATCTCATGGAACCAAGTCTGAATTGTTACAGGACCCAGGAGACCATGGTGACACCGTGGAATCTCATGGAACCAAGTGTCCAGAGTTTCATGGCTCAGCCTCATGGAGCACTGGAGACCATTGTGTCCCAGTGGGAACACAGGGAGCAAAGGCTCCACTGTGACACAGCAGGGCCTCATGGAATGCACGAGATCATCCTGATGGAATGGGAACTCATGGAACCAAGGGCCCACTCTTTGGCTGTGTGGCCCCATGGAATGCTGGAGACCATTGTGGCACCGTGGAATGAATGGCACAAAGGCTCCACTGTGACCCAGCAGGGCCTCATGAAACCAAGGACACCGCTGGGATACAATGGAATCTCATGGAACCAAGGTCCAGTTGTGACAGAGCTGGGCCTCATGGAACCAAGGACACCCCGTGATGCAATGGAATCTCTAGGATCCAAGGATCAATTGCCAACACACCAGGTTCTCACGAAACCAAGCAGAACATTGTGACACAGGGCAATCTCATGGAAGCAAGGCTCTGCTTTGATCAAGTGGGGCCTCATGGGACACAGGTGCCACTGGGACATTGTCAGGCCCAGTAGGAACAAGACACCCCTGTGTCAGACCAAGGCCTCATGGGACCCAGGAGAGCTCTGTGACACAATGGAACCTGATGGAGCCAAGGGCCCATTGGGACACAGCAGGGTCTCATGGAACCCCTGTGCCACTGGGACATTGCCAAGGCTCCTGCAAGCAAGGTTCCACTGGGACAAAGGCAGGCCCCATGGCACCCAGGAGACCACTGTGGGACAATGGAATCTCATGGAACCAGGTGTCCATGGTGACAGAGCCAGGCCTGATGGAACACTGGAGAACATTGTTACCCAAGGGAATCTCATGGAACCAGGTGTCCATGGTGACAGAGCCAGGCCTGATGGAACACTAGGGACTATTGTTATCCAAGGGAATCTCATGGTACCAGGTGTCCATGGTGACAGAGCCAGGCCTTATGGAACCTAATGGAACACAGGAGAACATTGTTATCCAAGGGAATCCCATGGAACCAGGTGTCCATGGTGACAGAGAATCTCATGGAACCTAATGGAACACAGGTGAACATTGTTACCTTTTGGAACCCTGGCTGCGAGAATTTTAGACTCTGTGCTGACAGACACTCACCCCAGAGAGAACACTGCATTTGACCTTGGACTCTGGAGGAGGCTTCCAAAATGGAATGATGGAACTGGGATTATGGGTGTGGAGTTTGAATAGAAGGGTGTAATATCACATGGTGAAGAATACAGGGTTTACCATTTTAGAATACAGTAATATATATAAAGCAAGATGGAGGTTTTAGGGCAGAGGATGATCCTTTTCCTTTGCCTTCTTCACCTTCTTTTTCTTCTTCTTCTTCCTCACGTTCTTCTTTTCCTTCTCCTTCTTCACCTTCTTGTTCATCTTCTTCTTCTCCTTCTTCTTCTCCTCCTTCTCCTTCTCCTCTTTCTACTCTTCCTCGTCCTCATCCTCCCTCTTCCTCCTCCTTGGGTTTGGGTGGTATTCTGTAATTGGATAAAAAAGTCGGTGTTGTCAGGCACGGGTGGTTGGTTATTGGGTTAAAAGGAAAAATAATTGAGGTGTCATTTGTTATTTGGACAGTTTATCCTTAAAAGACCTTGCAGAGAGAGAGATGGGGCTCCATTTTTCCCTTGTTAGCAAAGTGCTGCAGAACTCACAGCTTGTGAGACTGTTACATGGACAAGAGCTAATGAACACCTGAGTCCAAACAAGAAACACTGTCTTGTGATTTAATCCCGACCTTGGCAGAGAAGAAGCAAAAGAATTGACTGTTTCCCCCATGGAATCTCATGGAACCAGGTGTCCACTGTTTCACAGTGCAGCCTCAGAGAGGGTGAGACCATTGTGCCACAATGGAATATCCTGAAACCAAGGCTCCATTGTGACAAACCTGGGCTTTATGAAACCAAGGACACCGCTGGGATGCAATGGAATCTCAAGGAACCCAGGGCCAACTGTCAACACATCAGCTTCTCAGGAAACCAAGGAAAACACTGTGACACAGAGAAGGGCCTCATGGGACCCAGTAGACCATGGTGACACTGTGGAATCTCATGGAACCAAGTCTGAATTGTTACAGGACCCAGGAGACCATGGTGACACCGTGGAATCTCATGGAACCAAGTCTGAATTGTTACAGGACCCAGGAGACCATGGTGACACCGTGGAATCTCATGGAACCAAGTGTCCAGAGTTTCATGGCTCAGCCTCATGGAGCACTGGAGACCATTGTGTCCCAGTGGGAACACAGGGAGCAAAGGCTCCACTGTGACACAGCAGGGCCTCATGGAATGCAAGAGATCATCCTGATGGAATGGGAACTCATGGAACCAAGGGCCCACTCTTTGGCTGCGTGGCCCCATGGAATGCTGGAGACCATTGTGGCCCCATGGAATGAATGGCACAAAGGCTCCACTGTGACCCAGCAGGGCCTCATAAAACCAAGGACACCGCTGGGATACAATGGAATCTCATGGAACCAAGGTCCAGTTGTGACAGAGCTGGGCCTCATGGAACCAAGGACACCCCGTGATGCAATGGAATCTCTAGGATCCAAGGATCAATTGCCAACACACCAGGTTCTCACGAAACCAAGCAGAACATTGTGACACAGGGCAATCTCATGGAAGCAAGGCTCTGCTTTGATCAAGTGGGGCCTCATGGGACACAGGTGCCACTGGGACATTGTCAGGCCCAGTAGGAACAAGACACCCCTGTGTCAGACCAAGGCCTCATGGGACCCAGGAGAGCTCTGTGACACAATGGAAGCTGATGGAGCCAAGGGCCCATTGGGACACAGCAGGGTCTCATGGAACCCCTGTGCCACTGGGACATTGCCAAGGCTCCTGCAAGCAAGGTTCCACTGGGACAAAGGCAGGCCCCATGGCACCCAGGAGACCACTGTGGGACAATGGAATCTCATGGAACCAGGTGTCCATGGTGACAGAGCCAGGCCTGATGGAACACTGGAGAACATTGTTACCCGAGGGAATCTCATGGAACCAGGTGTCCATGGTGACAGAGCCAGGCCTGATGGAACACTGGAGAACATTGTTACCCAAGGGAATGTCATGGAACCAGGTGTCCATGGTGACAGAGCCAGGCCTGATGGAACACTAGGGACTATTGTTATCCAAGGGAATCCCATGGAACCAGGTGTCCATGGTGACAGAGCCAGGCCTGATGGAACTGAATGGAACACAGGAGAACATTGTTATCCAAGGGAATCTCATGGAACCAGGTGTCCATGGTGACAGAGCCAGGCCTGATGGAACCTAATGGAACACAGGTGAACATTGTTACCTTTTGGAACCCTGGCTGCGAGAATTTTAGACTCTGTGCTGACAGACACTCACCCCAGAGAGAACACTGCATTTGACCTTGGACTCTGGAGGAGGCTTCCAAAATGGAATGATGGAACTGGGATTATGGGTGTGGAGTTTGAATAGACGGGTGTAATATCACATGGTGAAGAATTCAGGGTTTACCGTTTTAGAATATAGTAATATATATAAAGCAAGATGGAGGTTTTAGGGCAGAGGATGATCCTTTTTCTTTGCCTTCTTCACCTTCTTTTTCTTCTTCTTCTTCCTCACGTTCTTCTTTTCCTTCTCCTTCCTCACCTTCTTGTTCATCTTCTTCTTCTCCTTCTTCTCCTCCTTCTTCTCCTTCTCCTCTTTCAACTCTTCCTTGTCCTCATCCTCCCTCTTCCTCCTCGGGTTTGGGTGGTATTCTGTAATTGGATAAAAAAGTCGGTGTTGTCAGGCACGGGTGGTTGGTTATTGGGTTAAAAGGAAAAATAATTGAGGTGTCATTTGTTATTTGGACAGTTTATCCTTAAAAGACCTTGCAGAGAGAGAGATGGGGCTCCATTTTTCCCTTGTTAGCAAAGTGCTGCAGAGCTCACAGCTTGTGAGACTGTTACATGGACAAGAGCTAATGAACACCCGAGTCCAAACAAGAAACACTGTCTTGTGATTTAATCCCGACCTTGGCAGAGAAGAAGCAAAAGAATTGACTGTTTCCCCCATGGAATCTCATGGAACCAGGTGTCCACTGTTTCACAGTGCAGCCTCAGAGAGAGTGAGACCATTGTGCCACAATGGAATATCCTGAAACCAAGGCTCCATTGTGACAAACCTGGGCTTTATGAAACCAAGGACACCGCTGGGATGCAATGGAATCTCAAGGAACCCAGGGCCAACTGTCAACACATCCGCTTCTCAGGAAACCAAGGAAAACACTGTGACACAGAGAAGGGCCTCATGGGACCCAGTAGACCATGGTGACACTGTGGAATCTCATGGAACCAAGTCTGAATTGTTACAGGACCCAGGAGACCATGGTGACACTGTGGAATCTCATGGAACCAAGTCTGAATTGTTACAGGACCCAGGAGACCATGGTGACACCGTGGAATCTCATGGAACCTAGTGTCCAGAGTTTCATGGCTCAGCCTCATGGAGCACTGGAGACCATTGTGTCCCAGTGGGAACACAGGGAGCAAAGGCTCCACTGTGACACAGCAGGGCCTCATGGAATGCATGAGATCATCCTGATGGAATGGGAACTCATGGAACCAAGGGCCCACTCTTTGGCTGTGTGGCCCCATGGAATGCTGGAGACCATTGTGGCACCGTGGAATGAATGGCACAAAGGCTCCACTGTGACCCAGCAGGGCCTCATGAAACCAAGGACACCGCTGGGATACAATGGAATCTCATGGAACCAAGGTCCAGTTGTGACAGAGCTGGGCCTCATGGAACCAAGGACACCCCGTGATGCAATGGAATCTCTAGGATCCAAGGATCAATTGCCAACACACCAGGTTCTCACGAAACCAAGCAGAACATTGTGACACAGGGCAATCTCATGGAAGCAAGGCTCTGCTTTGATCAAGTGGGGCCTCATGGGACACAGGTGCCACTGGGACATTGTCAGGCCCAGTAGGAACAAGACACCACTGTGTCAGACCAAGGCCTCATGGGACCCAGGAGAGCTCTGTGACACAATGGAACCTGATGGAGCCAAGGGCCCATTGGGACACAGCAGGGTCTCATGGAACCCCTGTGCCACTGGGACATTGCCAAGGCTCCTGCAAGCAAGGTTCCACTGGGACAAAGGCAGGCCCCATGGCACCCAGGAGACCACTGTGGGACAATGGAATCTCATGGAACCAGGTGTCCATGGTGACAGAGCCAGGCCTGATGGAACACTGGAGAACATTGTTACCCAAGGGAATCTCATGGAACCAGGTGTCCATGGTGACAGAGCCAGGCCTGATGGAACACTAGGGACTATTGTTATCCAAGGGAATCCCATGGAACCAGGTGTCCATGGTGACAGAGCCAGGCCTGATGGAACCTAATGGAACACAGGAGAACATTGTTATCCAAGGGAATCTCATGGAACCAGGTGTCCATGGTGACAGAGCCAGGCCTGATGGAACCTAATGGAACACAGGTGAACATTGTTACCTTTTGGAACCCTGGCTGCGAGAATTTTAGACTCTGTGCTGACAGACACTCACCCCAGAGAGAACACTGCATTTGACCTTGGACTCTGGAGGAGGCTTCCAAAATGGAATGATGGAACTGGGATTATGGGTGTGGAGTTTGAATAGACGGGTGTAATATCACATGGTGAAGAATTCAGGGTTTACCGTTTTAGAATATAGTAATATATATAAAGCAAGATGGAGGTTTTAGGGCAGAGGATGATCCTTTTTCTTTGCCTTCTTCACCTTCTTTTTCTTCTTCTTCTTCCTCACGTTCTTCTTTTCCTTCTCCTTCCTCACCTTCTTGTTCATCTTCTTCTTCTCCTTCTTCTTCTCCTCCTTCTCCTTCTCCTCTTTCAACTCTTCCTCGTCCTCATCCTCCCTCTTCCTCCTCGGGTTTGGGTGGTATTCTGTAATTGGATAAAAAAGTCGGTGTTGTCAGGCACGGGTGGTTGGTTATTGGGTTAAAAGGAAAAATAATTGAGGTGTCATTTGTTATTTGGACAGTTTATCCTTAAAAGACCTTGCAGAGAGAGAGATGGGGCTCCATTTTTCCCTTGTTAGCAAAGTGCTGCAGAGCTCACAGCTTGTGAGACTGTTACATGGACAAGAGCTAATGAACACCTGAGTCCAAACAAGAAACACTGTCTTGTGATTTAATCCCGACCTTGGCAGAGAAGAAGCAAAAGAATTGACTGTTTCCCCCATGGAATCTCATGGAACCAGGTGTCCACTGTTTCACAGTGCAGCCTCAGAGAGAGTGAGACCATTGTGCCACAATGGAATATCCTGAAACCAAGGCTCCATTGTGACAAACCTGGGCTTTATGAAACCAAGGACACCGCTGGGATGCAATGGAATCTCAAGGAACCCAGGGCCAACTGTCAACACATCAGCTTCTCAGGAAACCAAGGAAAACACTGTGACACAGAGAAGGGCCTCATGGGACCCAGGTGACCATGGTGACACCGTGGAATCTCATGGAACCAAGTCTGAATTGTTACAGGACCCAGGAGACCATGGTGACACTGTGGAATCTCATGGAACCAAGTCTGAGTTGTTACAGGACCCAGGAGACCATGGTGACACCGTGGAATCTCATGGAACCAAGTGTCCAGAGTTTCATGGCTCAGCCTCATGGAGCACTGGAGACCATTGTGTCCCAGTGGGAACACAGGGAGCAAAGGCTCCACTGTGACACAGCAGGGCCTCATGGAATGCACGAGATCATCCTGATGGAATGGGAACTCATGGAACCAAGGGCCCACTCTTTGGCTGTGTGGCCCCATGGAATGCTGGAGACCATTGTGGCACCGTGGAATGAATGGCACAAAGGCTCCACTGTGACCCAGCAGGGCCTCATGAAACCAAGGACACCGCTGGGATACAATGGAATCTCATGGAACCAAGGTCCAGTTGTGACAGAGCTGGGCCTCATGGAACCAAGGACACCCCGTGATGCAATGGAATCTCTAGGATCCAAGGATCAATTGCCAACACACCAGGTTCTCACGAAACCAAGCAGAACATTGTGACACAGGGCAATCTCATGGAAGCAAGGCTCTGCTTTGATCAAGTGGGGCCTCATGGGACACAGGTGCCACTGGGACATTGTCAGGCCCAGTAGGAACAAGACACCCCTGTGGCAGACCAAGGCCTCATGGGACCCAGGAGAGCTCTGTGACACAATGGAAGCTGATGGAGCCAAGGGCCCATTGGGACACAGCAGGGTCTCATGGAACCCCTGTGCCACTGGGACATTGCCAAGGCTCCTGCAAGCAAGGTTCCACTGGGACAAAGGCAGGCCCCATGGCACCCAGGAGACCACTGTGGGACAATGGAATCTCATGGAACCAGGTGTCCATGGTGACAGAGCCAGGCCTGATGGAACACTGGAGAACATTGTTACCCAAGGGAATGTCATGGAACCAGGTGTCCATGGTGACAGAGCCAGGCCTGATGGAACACTAGGGACTATTGTTATCCAAGGGAATCCCATGGAACCAGGTGTCCATGGTGACAGAGCCAGGCCTGATGGAACCTAATGGAACACAGGAGAACATTGTTATCCAAGGGAATCTCATGGAACCAGGTGTCCATGGTGACAGAGCCAGGCCTGATGGAACCTAATTGAACACAGGTGAACATTGTTACCTTTTGGAACCCTGGCTGCGAGAATTTTAGACTCTGTGCTGACAGACACTCACCCCAGAGAGAACACTGCATTTGACCTTGGACTCTGGAGGAGGCTTCCAAAATGGAATGATGGAACTGGGATTATGGGTGTGGAGTTTGAATAGACGGGTGTAATATCACATGGTGAAGAATTCAGGGTTTACCGTTTTAGAATATAGTAATATATATCAAGCAAGATGGAGGTTTTAGGGCAGAGGATGATCCTTTTTCTTTGCCTTCTTCACCTTCTTTTTCTTCTTCTTCTTCCTCACGTTCTTCTTTTCCTTCTCCTTCCTCACCTTCTTGTTCATCTTCTTCTTCTCCTTCTTCTTCTCCTCCTTCTCCTTCTCCTCTTTCAACTCTTCCTCGTCCTCATCCTCCCTCTTCCTCCTCGGGTTTGGGTGGTATTCTGTAATTGGATAAAAAAGTCGGTGTTGTCAGGCACGGGTAGTTGGTTATTGGGTTAAAAGGAAAAATAATTGAGGTGTCATTTGTTATTTGGACAGTTTATCCTTAAAAGACCTTGCAGAGAGAGAGATGGGGCTCCATTTTTCCCTTGTTAGCAAAGTGCTGCAGAGCTCACAGCTTGTGAGACTGTTACATGGACAAGAGCTAATGAACACCCGAGTCCAAACAAGAAACACTGTCTTGTGATTTAATCCCGACCTTGGCAGAGAAGAAGCAAAAGAATTGACTGTTTCCCCCATGGAATCTCATGGAACCAGGTGTCCACTGTTTCACAGTGCAGCCTCAGAGAGAGTGAGACCATTGTGCCACAATGGAATATCCTGAAACCAAGGCTCCATTGTGACAAACCTGGGCTTTATGAAACCAAGGACACCGCTGGGATGCAATGGAATCTCAAGGAACCCAGGGCCAACTGTCAACACATCAGCTTCTCAGGAAACCAAGGAAAACACTGTGACACAGAGAAGGGCCTCATGGGACCCAGGTGACCATGGTGACACCGTGGAATCTCATGGAACCAAGTCTGAATTGTTACAGGACCCAGGAGACCATGGTGACACTGTGGAATCTCATGGAACCAAGTCTGAATTGTTACAGGACCCAGGAGACCATGGTGACACCGTGGAATCTCATGGAACCAAGTGTCCAGAGTTTCATGGCTCAGCCTCATGGAGCACTGGAGACCATTGTGTCCCAGTGGGAACACAGGGAGCAAAGGCTCCACTGTGACACAGCAGGGCCTCATGGAATGCACGAGATCATCCTGATGGAATGGGAACTCATGGAACCAAGGGCCCACTCTTTGGCTGTGTGGCCCCATGGAATGCTGGAGACCATTGTGGCACCGTGGAATGAATGGCACAAAGGCTCCACTGTGACCCAGCAGGGCCTCATGAAACCAAGGACACCGCTGGGATACAATGGAATCTCATGGAACCAAGGTCCAGTTGTGACAGAGCTGGGCCTCATGGAACCAAGGACACCCCGTGATGCAATGGAATCTCTAGGATCCAAGGATCAATTGCCAACACACCAGGTTCTCACGAAACCAAGCAGAACATTGTGACACAGGGCAATCTCATGGAAGCAAGGCTCTGCTTTGATCAAGTGGGGCCTCATGGGACACAGGTGCCACTGGGACATTGTCAGGCCCAGTAGGAACAAGACACCCCTGTGGCAGACCAAGGCCTCATGGGACCCAGGAGAGCTCTGTGACACAATGGAAGCTGATGGAGCCAAGGGCCCATTGGGACACAGCAGGGTCTCATGGAACCCCTGTGCCACTGGGACATTGCCAAGGCTCCTGCAAGCAAGGTTCCACTGGGACAAAGGCAGGCCCCATGGCACCCAGGAGACCACTGTGGGACAATGGAATCTCATGGAACCAGGTGTCCATGGTGACAGAGCCAGGCCTGATGGAACACTGGAGAACATTGTTACCCAAGGGAATGTCATGGAACCAGGTGTCCATGGTGACAGAGCCAGGCCTGATGGAACACTAGGGACTATTGTTATCCAAGGGAATCCCATGGAACCAGGTGTCCATGGTGACAGAGCCAGGCCTGATGGAACCTAATGGAACACAGGAGAACATTGTTATCCAAGGGAATCTCATGGAACCAGGTGTCCATGGTGACAGAGCCAGGCCTGATGGAACCTAATTGAACACAGGTGAACATTGTTACCTTTTGGAACCCTGGCTGCGAGAATTTTAGACTCTGTGCTGACAGACACTCACCCCAGAGAGAACACTGCATTTGACCTTGGACTCTGGAGGAGGCTTCCAAAATGGAATGATGGAACTGGGATTATGGGTGTGGAGTTTGAATAGACGGGTGTAATATCACATGGTGAAGAATTCAGGGTTTACCGTTTTAGAATATAGTAATATATATCAAGCAAGATGGAGGTTTTAGGGCAGAGGATGATCCTTTTTCTTTGCCTTCTTCACCTTCTTTTTCTTCTTCTTCTTCCTCACGTTCTTCTTTTCCTTCTCCTTCCTCACCTTCTTGTTCATCTTCTTCTTCTCCTTCTTCTTCTCCTCCTTCTCCTTCTCCTCTTTCAACTCTTCCTCGTCCTCATCCTCCCTCTTCCTCCTCGGGTTTGGGTGGTATTCTGTAATTGGATAAAAAAGTCGGTGTTGTCAGGCACGGGTAGTTGGTTATTGGGTTAAAAGGAAAAATAATTGAGGTGTCATTTGTTATTTGGACAGTTTATCCTTAAAAGACCTTGCAGAGAGAGAGATGGGGCTCCATTTTTCCCTTGTTAGCAAAGTGCTGCAGAGCTCACAGCTTGTGAGACTGTTACATGGACAAGAGCTAATGAACACCCGAGTCCAAACAAGAAACACTGTCTTGTGATTTAATCCCGACCTTGGCAGAGAAGAAGCAAAAGAATTGACTGTTTCCCCCATGGAATCTCATGGAACCAGGTGTCCACTGTTTCACAGTGCAGCCTCAGAGAGAGTGAGACCATTGTGCCACAATGGAATATCCTGAAACCAAGGCTCCATTGTGACAAACCTGGGCTTTATGAAACCAAGGACACCGCTGGGATGCAATGGAATCTCAAGGAACCCAGGGCCAACTGTCAACACATCAGCTTCTCAGGAAACCAAGGAAAACACTGTGACACAGAGAAGGGCCTCATGGGACCCAGGTGACCATGGTGACACCGTGGAATCTCATGGAACCAAGTCTGAATTGTTACAGGACCCAGGAGACCATGGTGACACTGTGGAATCTCATGGAACCAAGTCTGAATTGTTACAGGACCCAGGAGACCATGGTGACACCGTGGAATCTCATGGAACCAAGTGTCCAGAGTTTCATGGCTCAGCCTCATGGAGCACTGGAGACCATTGTGTCCCAGTGGGAACACAGGGAGCAAAGGCTCCACTGTGACACAGCAGGGCCTCATGGAATGCACGAGATCATCCTGATGGAATGGGAACTCATGGAACCAAGGGCCCACTCTTTGGCTGTGTGGCCCCATGGAATGCTGGAGACCATTGTGGCACCGTGGAATGAATGGCACAAAGGCTCCACTGTGACCCAGCAGGGCCTCATGAAACCAAGGACACCGCTGGGATACAATGGAATCTCATGGAACCAAGGTCCAGTTGTGACAGAGCTGGGCCTCATGGAACCAAGGACACCCCGTGATGCAATGGAATCTCTAGGATCCAAGGATCAATTGCCAACACACCAGGTTCTCACGAAACCAAGCAGAACATTGTGACACAGGGCAATCTCATGGAAGCAAGGCTCTGCTTTGATCAAGTGGGGCCTCATGGGACACAGGTGCCACTGGGACATTGTCAGGCCCAGTAGGAACAAGACACCCCTGTGTCAGACCAAGGCCTCATGGGACCCAGGAGAGCTCTGTGACACAATGGAAGCTGATGGAGCCAAGGGCCCATTGGGACACAGCAGGGTCTCATGGAACCCCTGTGCCACTGGGACATTGCCAAGGCTCCTGCAAGCAAGGTTCCACTGGGACAAAGGCAGGCCCCATGGCACCCAGGAGACCACTGTGGGACAATGGAATCTCATGGAACCAGGTGTCCATGGTGACAGAGCCAGGCCTGATGGAACACTGGAGAACATTGTTACCCAAGGGAATGTCATGGAACCAGGTGTCCATGGTGACAGAGCCAGGCCTGATGGAACACTAGGGACTATTGTTATCCAAGGGAATCCCATGGAACCAGGTGTCCATGGTGACAGAGCCAGGCCTGATGGAACCTAATGGAACACAGGAGAACATTGTTATCCAAGGGAATCTCATGGAACCAGGTGTCCATGGTGACAGAGCCAGGCCTGATGGAACCTAATTGAACACAGGTGAACATTGTTACCTTTTGGAACCCTGGCTGCGAGAATTTTAGACTCTGTGCTGACAGACACTCACCCCAGAGAGAACACTGCATTTGACCTTGGACTCTGGAGGAGGCTTCCAAAATGGAATGATGGAACTGGGATTATGGGTGTGGAGTTTGAATAGACGGGTGTAATATCACATGGTGAAGAATTCAGGGTTTACCGTTTTAGAATATAGTAATATATATCAAGCAAGATGGAGGTTTTAGGGCAGAGGATGATCCTTTTTCTTTGCCTTCTTCACCTTCTTTTTCTTCTTCTTCTTCCTCACGTTCTTCTTTTCCTTCTCCTTCCTCACCTTCTTGTTCATCTTCTTCTTCTCCTTCTTCTTCTCCTCCTTCTCCTTCTCCTCTTTCAACTCTTCCTCGTCCTCATCCTCCCTCTTCCTCCTCGGGTTTGGGTGGTATTCTGTAATTGGATAAAAAAGTCGGTGTTGTCAGGCACGGGTAGTTGGTTATTGGGTTAAAAGGAAAAATAATTGAGGTGTCATTTGTTATTTGGACAGTTTATCCTTAAAAGACCTTGCAGAGAGAGAGATGGGGCTCCATTTTTCCCTTGTTAGCAAAGTGCTGCAGAGCTCACAGCTTGTGAGACTGTTACATGGACAAGAGCTAATGAACACCCGAGTCCAAACAAGAAACACTGTCTTGTGATTTAATCCCGACCTTGGCAGAGAAGAAGCAAAAGAATTGACTGTTTCCCCCATGGAATCTCATGGAACCAGGTGTCCACTGTTTCACAGTGCAGCCTCAGAGAGAGTGAGACCATTGTGCCACAATGGAATATCCTGAAACCAAGGCTCCATTGTGACAAACCTGGGCTTTATGAAACCAAGGACACCGCTGGGATGCAATGGAATCTCAAGGAACCCAGGGCCAACTGTCAACACATCAGCTTCTCAGGAAACCAAGGAAAACACTGTGACACAGAGAAGGGCCTCATGGGACCCAGTAGACCATGGTGACACTGTGGAATCTCATGGAACCAAGTCTGAATTGTTACAGGACCCAGGAGACCATGGTGACACTGTGGAATCTCATGGAACCAAGTCTGAATTGTTACAGGACCCAGGAGACCATGGTGACACCGTGGAATCTCATGGAACCAAGTGTCCAGAGTTTCATGGCTCAGCCTCATGGAGCACTGGAGACCATTGTGTCCCAGTGGGAACACAGGGAGCAAAGGCTCCACTGTGACACAGCAGGGCCTCATGGAATGCACGAGATCATCCTGATGGAATGGGAACTCATGGAACCAAGGGCCCACTCTTTGGCTGTGTGGCCCCATGGAATGCTGGAGACCATTGTGGCACCGTGGAATGAATGGCACAAAGGCTCCACTGTGACCCAGCAGGGCCTCATGAAACCAAGGACACCGCTGGGATACAATGGAATCTCATGGAACCAAGGTCCAGTTGTGACAGAGCTGGGCCTCATGGAACCAAGGACACCCCGTGATGCAATGGAATCTCTAGGATCCAAGGATCAATTGCCAACACACCAGGTTCTCACGAAACCAAGCAGAACATTGTGACACAGGGCAATCTCATGGAAGCAAGGCTCTGCTTTGATCAAGTGGGGCCTCATGGGACACAGGTGCCACTGGGACATTGTCAGGCCCAGTAGGAACAAGACACCCCTGTGTCAGACCAAGGCCTCATGGGACCCAGGAGAGCTCTGTGACACAATGGAAGCTGATGGAGCCAAGGGCCCATTGGGACACAGCAGGGTCTCATGGAACCCCTGTGCCACTGGGACATTGCCAAGGCTCCTGCAAGCAAGGTTCCACTGGGACAAAGGCAGGCCCCATGGCACCCAGGAGACCACTGTGGGACAATGGAATCTCATGGAACCAGGTGTCCATGGTGACAGAGCCAGGCCTGATGGAACACTGGAGAACATTGTTACCCAAGGGAATGTCATGGAACCAGGTGTCCATGGTGACAGAGCCAGGCCTGATGGAACACTAGGGACTATTGTTATCCAAGGGAATCCCATGGAACCAGGTGTCCATGGTGACAGAGCCAGGCCTGATGGAACCTAATGGAACACAGGAGAACATTGTTATCCAAGGGAATCTCATGGAACCAGGTGTCCATGGTGACAGAGCCAGGCCTGATGGAACCTAATTGAACACAGGTGAACATTGTTACCTTTTGGAACCCTGGCTGCGAGAATTTTAGACTCTGTGCTGACAGACACTCACCCCAGAGAGAACACTGCATTTGACCTTGGACTCTGGAGGAGGCTTCCAAAATGGAATGATGGAACTGGGATTATGGGTGTGGAGTTTGAATAGACGGGTGTAATATCACATGGTGAAGAATTCAGGGTTTACCGTTTTAGAATATAGTAATATATATCAAGCAAGATGGAGGTTTTAGGGCAGAGGATGATCCTTTTTCTTTGCCTTCTTCACCTTCTTTTTCTTCTTCTTCTTCCTCACGTTCTTCTTTTCCTTCTCCTTCCTCACCTTCTTGTTCATCTTCTTCTTCTCCTTCTTCTTCTCCTCCTTCTCCTTCTCCTCTTTCAACTCTTCCTCGTCCTCATCCTCCCTCTTCCTCCTCGGGTTTGGGTGGTATTCTGTAATTGGATAAAAAAGTCGGTGTTGTCAGGCACGGGTGGTTGGTTATTGGGTTAAAAGGAAAAATAATTGAGGTGTCATTTGTTATTTGGACAGTTTATCCTTAAAAGACCTTGCAGAGAGAGAGATGGGGCTCCATTTTTCCCTTGTTAGCAAAGTGCTGCAGAGCTCACAGCTTGTGAGACTGTTACATGGACAAGAGCTAATGAACACCCGAGTCCAAACAAGAAACACTGTCTTGTGATTTAATCCCGACCTTGGCAGAGAAGAAGCAAAAGAATTGACTGTTTCCCCCATGGAATCTCATGGAACCAGGTGTCCACTGTTTCACAGTGCAGCCTCAGAGAGAGTGAGACCATTGTGCCACAATGGAATATCCTGAAACCAAGGCTCCATTGTGACAAACCTGGGCTTTATGAAACCAAGGACACCGCTGGGATGCAATGGAATCTCAAGGAACCCAGGGCCAACTGTCAACACATCAGCTTCTCAGGAAACCAAGGAAAACACTGTGACACAGAGAAGGGCCTCATGGGACCCAGGTGACCATGGTGACACCGTGGAATCTCATGGAACCAAGTCTGAATTGTTACAGGACCCAGGAGACCATGGTGACACTGTGGAATCTCATGGAACCAAGTCTGAATTGTTACAGGACCCAGGAGACCATGGTGACACCGTGGAATCTCATGGAACCAAGTGTCCAGAGTTTCATGGCTCAGCCTCATGGAGCACTGGAGACCATTGTGTCCCAGTGGGAACACAGGGAGCAAAGGCTCCACTGTGACACAGCAGGGCCTCATGGAATGCACGAGATCATCCTGATGGAATGGGAACTCATGGAACCAAGGGCCCACTCTTTGGCTGTGTGGCCCCATGGAATGCTGGAGACCATTGTGGCACCGTGGAATGAATGGCACAAAGGCTCCACTGTGACCCAGCAGGGCCTCATGAAACCAAGGACACCGCTGGGATACAATGGAATCTCATGGAACCAAGGTCCAGTTGTGACAGAGCTGGGCCTCATGGAACCAAGGACACCCCGTGATGCAATGGAATCTCTAGGATCCAAGGATCAATTGCCAACACACCAGGTTCTCACGAAACCAAGCAGAACATTGTGACACAGGGCAATCTCATGGAAGCAAGGCTCTGCTTTGATCAAGTGGGGCCTCATGGGACACAGGTGCCACTGGGACATTGTCAGGCCCAGTAGGAACAAGACACCCCTGTGTCAGACCAAGGCCTCATGGGACCCAGGAGAGCTCTGTGACACAATGGAAGCTGATGGAGCCAAGGGCCCATTGGGACACAGCAGGGTCTCATGGAACCCCTGTGCCACTGGGACATTGCCAAGGCTCCTGCAAGCAAGGTTCCACTGGGACAAAGGCAGGCCCCATGGCACCCAGGAGACCACTGTGGGACAATGGAATCTCATGGAACCAGGTGTCCATGGTGACAGAGCCAGGCCTGATGGAACACTGGAGAACATTGTTACCCAAGGGAATGTCATGGAACCAGGTGTCCATGGTGACAGAGCCAGGCCTGATGGAACACTAGGGACTATTGTTATCCAAGGGAATCCCATGGAACCAGGTGTCCATGGTGACAGAGCCAGGCCTGATGGAACCTAATGGAACACAGGAGAACATTGTTATCCAAGGGAATCTCATGGAACCAGGTGTCCATGGTGACAGAGCCAGGCCTGATGGAACCTAATTGAACACAGGTGAACATTGTTACCTTTTGGAACCCTGGCTGCGAGAATTTTAGACTCTGTGCTGACAGACACTCACCCCAGAGAGAACACTGCATTTGACCTTGGACTCTGGAGGAGGCTTCCAAAATGGAATGATGGAACTGGGATTATGGGTGTGGAGTTTGAATAGACGGGTGTAATATCACATGGTGAAGAATTCAGGGTTTACCGTTTTAGAATATAGTAATATATATAAAGCAAGATGGAGGTTTTAGGGCAGAGGATGATCCTTTTTCTTTGCCTTCTTCACCTTCTTTTTCTTCTTCTTCTTCCTCACGTTCTTCTTTTCCTTCTCCTTCCTCACCTTCTTGTTCATCTTCTTCTTCTCCTTCTTCTTCTCCTCCTTCTCCTTCTCCTCTTTCAACTCTTCCTCGTCCTCATCCTCCCTCTTCCTCCTCGGGTTTGGGTGGTATTCTGTAATTGGATAAAAAAGTCAGTGTTGTCAGGCACGGGTGGTTGGTTATTGGGTTAAAAGGAAAAATAATTGAGGTGTCATTTGTTATTTGGACAGTTTATCCTTAAAAGACCTTGCAGAGAGAGAGATGGGGCTCCATTTTTCCCTTGTTAGCAAAGTGCTGCAGAGCTCACAGCTTGTGAGACTGTTACATGGACAAGAGCTAATGAACACCCGAGTCCAAACAAGAAACACTGTCTTGTGATTTAATCCCGACCTTGGCAGAGAAGAAGCAAAAGAATTGACTGTTTCCCCCATGGAATCTCATGGAACCAGGTGTCCACTGTTTCACAGTGCAGCCTCAGAGAGAGTGAGACCATTGTGCCACAATGGAATATCCTGAAACCAAGGCTCCATTGTGACAAACCTGGGCTTTATGAAACCAAGGACACCGCTGGGATGCAATGGAATCTCAAGGAACCCAGGGCCAACTGTCAACACATCAGCTTCTCAGGAAACCAAGGAAAACACTGTGACACAGAGAAGGGCCTCATGGGACCCAGGTGACCATGGTGACACCGTGGAATCTCATGGAACCAAGTCTGAATTGTTACAGGACCCAGGAGACCATGGTGACACTGTGGAATCTCATGGAACCAAGTCTGAATTGTTACAGGACCCAGGAGACCATGGTGACACCGTGGAATCTCATGGAACCAAGTGTCCAGAGTTTCATGGCTCAGCCTCATGGAGCACTGGAGACCATTGTGTCCCAGTGGGAACACAGGGAGCAAAGGCTCCACTGTGACACAGCAGGGCCTCATGGAATGCAAGAGATCATCCTGATGGCATGGGAACTCATGGAACCAAGGGCCCACTCTTTGGCTGTGTGGCCCCATGGAATGCTGGAGACCATTGTGGCACCATGGAATGAATGGCACAAAGGCTCCACTGTGACCCAGCAGGGCCTCATGAAACCAAGGACACTGCTGGGATACAATGGAATCTCATGGAACCAAGGTCGAGTTGTGACAGAGCTGGGCCTCATGGAACCAAGGACACCCCGTGATGCAATGGAATCTCTAGGATCCAAGGATCAATTGCCAACACACCAGGTTCTCATGAAACCAAGCAGAACATTGTGACACAGGGCAATCTCATGGAAGCAAGGCTCTGCTTTGATCAAGTGGGGCCTCATGGGACACAGGTGCCACTGGGACATTGTCAGGCCCAGTAGGAACAAGACACCCCTGTGTCAGACCAAGGCCTCATGGGACCCAGGAGAGCTCTGTGACACAATGGAAGCTGATGGAGCCAAGGGCCCATTGGGACACAGCAGGGTCTCATGGAACCCCTGTGCCACTGGGACATTGCCAAGGCTCCTGCAAGCAAGGTTCCACTGGGACAAAGGCAGGCCCCATGGCACCCAGGAGACCACTGTGGGACAATGGAATCTCATGGAACCAGGTGTCCATGGTGACAGAGCCAGGCCTGATGGAACACTGGAGAACATTGTTACCCAAGGGAATGTCATGGAACCAGGTGTCCATGGTGACAGAGCCAGGCCTGATGGAACACTAGGGACGATTGTTATCCAAGGGAATCTCATGGTACCAGGTGTCCATGGTGACAGAGCCAGGCCTGATGGAACACTGGAGAACATTGTTACCCCATGGAATCTCATGGAACCAGGTGTCCATGGTGACAGAGCCAGGCCTGATGGAACACTAGGGACTATTGTTATCCAAGGGAATCCCATGGAACCAGGTGTCCATGGTGACAGAGCCAGGCCTGATGGAACCTAATGGAACACCGGAGAACATTGTTATCCAAGGGAATCTCATGGAACCAGGTGTCCATGGTGACAGAGCCAGGCCTCATGGAACCTAATTAAACACAGGTGAACATTGTTACCTTTTGGAACCCTGGCTGCGAGAATTTTAGACTCTGTGCTGACAGACACTCACCCCAGAGAGAACACTGCATTTGACCTTGGACTCTGGAGGAGGCTTCCAAAATGGAATGATGGAACTGGGATTATGGGTGTGGAGTTTGAATAGAAGGGTGTAATATCACATGGTGAAGAATTCAGGGTTTACCGTTTTAGAATATAGTAATATATATAAAGCAAGATGGAGGTTTTAGGGCAGAGGATGATCCTTTTTCTTTGCCTTCTTCACCTTCTTTTTCTTCTTCTTCTTCCTCACGTTCTTCTTTTCCTTCTCCTTCTTCACCTTCTTGTTCATCTTCTTCTTCTCCTTCTTCTTCTCCTCCTTCTCCTTCTCCTCTTTCTACTCTTCCTCGTCCTCATCCTCCCTCTTCCTCCTCCTTGGGTTTGGGTGGTATTCTGTAATTGGATAAAAAAGTCGGTGTTGTCAGGCACGGGTGGTTGGTTATTGGGTTAAAAGGAAAAATAATTGAGGTGTCATTTGTTATTTGGACAGTTTATCCTTAAAAGACCTTGCAGAGAGAGAGATGGGGCTCCATTTTTCCCTTGTTAGCAAAGTGCTGCAGAACTCACAGCTTGTGAGACTGTTACATGGACAAGAGCTAATGAACACCTGAGTCCAAACAAGAAACACTGTCTTGTGATTTAATCCCGACCTTGGCAGAGAAGAAGCAAAAGAATTGACTGTTCCCCCATGGAATCTCATGGAACCAGGTGTCCACTGTTTCACAGTGCAGCCTCAGAGAGGGTGAGACCATTGTGCCACAATGGAATATCCTGAAACCAAGGCTCCATTGTGACAAACCTGGGCTTTATGAAACCAAGGGCACCGCTGGGATGCAATGGAATCTCAAGGAACCCAGGGCCAACTGTCAACACATCAGCTTCTCAGGAAACCAAGGAAAACACTGTGACAAAGAGAAGGGCCTCATGGGACCCAGTAGACCATGGTGACACTGTGGAATCTCATGGAACCAAGTCTGAATTGTTACAGGACCCAGGAGACCATGGTGACACCGTGGAATCTCATGGAACCAAGTCTGAATTGTTACAGGACCCAGGAGACCATGGTGACACTGTGGAATCTCATGGAACCAAGTCTGAATTGTTACAGGACCCAGGAGACCATGGTGACACCGTGGAATCTCATGGAACCAAGTGTCCAGAGTTTCATGGCTCAGCCTCATGGAGCACTGGAGACCATTGTGTCCCAGTGGGAACACAGGGAACAAAGGCTCCACTGTGACACAGCAGGGCCTCATGGAATGCAAGAGATCATCCTGATGGCATGGGAACTCATGGAACCAAGGGCCCACTCTTTGGCTGTGTGGCCCCATGGAATGCTGGAGACCATTGTGGCACCATGGAATGAATGGCACAAAGGCTCCACTGTGACCCAGCAGGGCCTCATGAAACCAAGGACACTGCTGGGATACAATGGAATCTCATGGAACCAAGGTCCAGTTGTGACAGAGCTGGGCCTCATGGAACCAAGGACACCCCGTGATGCAATGGAATCTCTAGGATCCAAGGATCAATTGCCAACACACCAGGTTCTCATGAAACCAAGCAGAACATTGTGACACAGGGCAATCTCATGGAAGCAAGGCTCTGCTTTGATCAAGTGGGGCCTCATGGGACACAGGTGCCACTGGGACATTGTCAGGCCCAGTAGGAACAAGACACCCCTGTGGCAGACCAAGGCCTCATGGGACCCAGGAGAGCTCTGTGACACAATGGAACCTGATGGAGCCAAGGGCCCATTGGGACACAGCAGGGTCTCATGGAACCACTGTGCCACTGGGACATTGCCAAGGCTCCTGCAAGCAAGGTTCCACTGGGACAAAGGCAGGCCCCATGGCACCCAGGAGACCACTGTGGGACAATGGAATCTCATGGAACCAAGGCTCCATTGTGACAAAGCACGGCTTCATGGAAGCCCAGTGCCACTGGGACACCTTCAGCCTTGGAGGAAGCAAGTGTCCATGGTGACACAGCACAGCTTTCAGTCACAGGAGAGCAGAGGGATGCCATGGAATCTTGGGGAGCCAAGTGTCAATTCTAAACACAGTGAGGACTCACGGAACCCAGGAGACCATTGTGACACCGCCCTTTGTCACAACGGGGCCGTGCTCCTATGAGAATCCACGGGCCCACCGTGTTCTCCTGGGTTACAGGAGGCCCTGCTGTGTCACAATGGCCCCTTGCTCCCACGAGCCACAGCACGGTCCCCGTTGCCCCTGGGTTCTGGGAGGCCATGCTGCATTCACAACTGACACTTGCTGCCATGAGATTCCACTGTGTCCCAGTGGTCCCCATGTTTCCATGGGGTTCTGCTGTGTCCCAGTGGACACTGGGTTCCACAAGAGCTGGCAATGTCCCAGTGGCACCTGTGTCCTGTGGGCCCCACTTTGCCAAAGGAGAGCCTTGGTTCCATCAGATTCCAGGTTGTCCCAATGCTCTGCTGAGCTCCATGAGGCTGTGCTGTGTCACCATGGAAACTGAGTTCCACCTGCCCTGGCAATTCCCAAGTGGCACCTGGCTTGCACGAGGCCCCATTGTGTTTGCAGCTGACACTTGGTTCCCCAAGATGTCATTGTCACAGAGCTCTCCCAGGTGCCCTGAGGCCTTGCTGTGCAATAATGGAGCCTTGTTCCTGCCAGACCTGGCAATGCCCCAGTGGCACCTGTGTCCATGAGGCCCCACTTGGTCAAAGCAGAGCCTTGGGTTAACAACTGACCCTTGTTTCCTTGAGATTCCATTTGTGAAAAATAGATTAACTCCCCTGTGAAAATGTAAAAAGTTTAATAAAGGACAATGGGAGACCAGGACCATGGAGCAAAGGTTATTATGGCCAGGTGCATCTTGGCACTCAGCCAGGAGCACCCTGTTCCCTTCGGGGATCCCCCTGAAATACCTTTTCCCTTACAGCAGCCTGTTGCATATTCATAGACCCTCATGCATATCCATAAACTACTTCACATATTCCAGGAACTGTTCTACATGGCCCCTCCTTGGGTCTGCCTTTTCAGAGCATGTGTGTTTCTTGGCTGTGGTTTTGGCTCCTTCTCTTCATCACCTCCAGGTTTTGGGCCTTGGTGCACTCTGACTTCAGATGGGGAGTGCTGATAGTTGGCAGATCTGTACAGGTGTCCTCATCCTGTGTGGATGTTATCCACATTGAATGTTATCCCATCCCAGCAGGCAGTTTAACACAAGCATGCTTCTCTCAGCTATTTCACTACAATGTCTAAGCTCAATTAACAACAGAAATAAAAACTATAGAACAAAGTTACTTTAACATCACACATAGAAAATCCATTTTAATATTTGTTAAAAGCCAGTAATATACTATATAACAGGGTGAAGGAGCCCTGGCCCAGGCTCTGGCCCTGGGGGACACAGGGATGCTGCTGGGGGGTCCCTGTCCCCCTGTCCCACCCCCATGGCCCCGGCCCCCCTGTCCCCGTGTCAGGCTCTGGGGTCGATCTCGTGGAACATCCTCTGGGGGAGGCTGTGGCACCGGGGGCAGGGGGACCCAGGGGGGACAGGGGACCCTGCTGTGCATGAGCAGGGTTGGACTGCTCTGGGGGGAACTGTGAGGGGGGCTGGGGCAGAGTGACCTCCCCAGTGACCTCACACAGCCCATGTGATGTCACAAAGCCTCCTGTGATATCACAGACCCCCTGTGATGTCACACAGCCATCTGTGATGTCACACTGCCCCTGTGATGTCACACAGACCTCTCTATGATGTCATACAGCTTTCTGTGTGAACTCACAGAGCCCCTTGTGATGTCACACTGTGCCTGTGATGTCACAAAGCCCCTGTGATGTCACAGAGCAAACTTTATGTCATCTTGTGGTGTCATACAGCAGTGCTGTGATATGACAGAAGACTGATGCCACAAAGTCACCCTGTGATGTCACAGTCTATTCTGTGACATCACAGCCTACTCTATGATGTTACACAGGCACCAGGTGATGTCACAACCCACCCTCTATGATGGCAGACTCTGCTCTACGGCCTCACACCCTACTCTGTGATCTCACAGCCAGCTCTGTGAGGTCATAGCCAGCTTTGTAATGTCACAACCCCCTTCAGTGATGTAACAACACTCTCAGTGATGTCACTGAGAAATCAGTTACATTGAAACACTGAAGTTTTTTGTACGTTGAACAGAGATCCCTGTCCGGGACACAACTGAGAAAGTGTCCCAAGATTCCAGTTAGAGCAGAACACTGGAGGAAGTGATGACAGGTGGGGACAAGCAAGGCAAAGGTGCCTCGGGTGCTGAGCACACCTGGATGTGTTTCTGTGTTTCAGGAATGCAAATGGCCAAGGCCTGAGCCCCAGCCCCTGGCAAGGCAGATCCTGTCCCTCCCTCAGTGCTCAGGGTTCTTCCCAGGATGGGCACTGGCATGTGGGGATGGGCAATGCCCAGGACAGGACAGTGGGGCGGCCCCTGCCAGGCTGCTGAGCAGGGACAAGGAGGCAATGAGGCCCCAGGTCTGCAAGGGTCACTTGTCCCCTCGTGGCCTCAGGCCCAGGGCCAGCAGCCATGGCCAAAGTGCTGCCCAAGTTGGCTCTGTCAGGGCCTGGCAGCTGCTGCCCATCCCTGTGCCCTGTGCAGCCCAGGCTGTGCTACGGTGTCCCTGCCCTGGCCTCTGTCCCTGCAGGCTGTGCTCATCACCTGGCTGCCCCACCTGGCTGGCCCCTTCCTTTGCTGACAGCTCTGCCTCCTGCCTGCCTCTGCCTGCCCACACAAAGCCTTGGGCTGCTCCAGGCTCCTTCTGGGGGTCGTGTTGTACCACAGCCCTGCCCTGGCAGGGAAATTCCTTTCTCTTTGCTCCCAGTCTGGGCTTCCCCAGCTGCCCTTGGTATTAATTTTTTCTTTCTCTGGCTATTCTCTACTATGTCAAAAGGATCCACCATCTCTGAAACCACCCTTCAATCCCTCCCAGGGCTCTCCTCTGCTGTCCTCAGTTTCCATGCCACTGAGCCCAGAGCTCCTGTGTCCCTGTAGAGTGGTCAAATGCCTGAGGCCAAGAGCACCTGGACAAGAGGGACAGTTCTCTTCTACAGGAAGGAATCCACAGAACCCCAGGGGTTTGGAGGCAGATGAGAAGCAGTCACCAGAGGCCAAGGCAAGCCAGACCTGTCTGTCCTTGCAGCTTTTGTCTGAAGATATCCCTTGGATATATGGGGAGTTTTGGGGGTGGAATTCCATTTCAGCCATGGGTTCCTGGACTGGAATGACAGTTCTCCATAGGAAGGAAAGGGTGGAGCCCCAGTGTTTCAATAGCTGATTAGACAGAGGCAGCCCCAAGGAGGCCAAGGCAGCCAGACCTGTTGTCAGGGAGGAATCCTTGGTTAGACAGAATTTGGGAGGCCAAACCCCACTTTTGTCTTTGGGCATCTGGACAAGGACAGTTCTTTTCCATAGGAAGGAAAGTAGAGAATCCCAGAATTTCAAAGGCAGATGAGAGAGCTGGCCCTCAGGAAGCCAAGGGTACCTGGACAGTTTTGGAAGTTTTTGTCTGGGAGCTATCCTTGGATATAAGGAATTATGGAGGCTGATTCTCCATTTCAGCCATGGATGCCTGGACTTTAAAGACAGTTTTTTCCATGAGAAGAAAAGCACAGACCCCCAGTGTTTTGAAGGCAGATGAGAGGTGGTCCCCAGGAGGCCAAGGCCAGCACAGACTGTGTTTTGTGAGGTCACAGATTGAGCTATGACATCACAGTTTGTTGTGTGAGGTCATGGAGCAGCTACAGCATCACAGAGGGGACTGTGTGACATACCAGAGTAGGCTGTGACATCATGGCATGGCTGTATGACATCACAGAGCAGGCTGTGAGATCAAAATGTGTGCTGTGACATTACAGAGTGGCAGTATGACATCACAGAGAAGGTTTTGTGACATCACTGAGGGCGTTGTGACATCACAGAGCTGTCTGTGATGTCATAGAGTAAGGTATAGGCCCAAGAGCAGACACTGTCATCATAGAGGGCAGCTCTGTGACATCAGAAGTGTGTTGTGATATCACCAAGTGGCTGTGTATCATCATAGAGCAGGTTGTGACATCACAGAACCAACAGTGACATCACACGGTGACTTTGTGACATCACAGAGGCTTCTGTGACATCACAGAGAAGCTGTACCACGTCATAGGGTGACATCTCAGAGTTGATTCTATGACATCACAGGGGCTCTGGGACATAACAGGGAGAATGTGTGACATCACAGGGGCTGTGTGACATCACTGGTGCTGTGTGAGGTCACTCTGCTTTGCCCCAGCTCACAGTTCCCCCCAGAGCAGTCCAACCCTGCTCGTGCACAGCGGGGTCCCTTGTCCCCCCGGGTCCCCCCACCCCTGGCGCCTCCCCCAGATGATGTTCCATGAGATCAACCCCAGAGCTTGACATGGGGACGAGGGACTGGGGTCCTGGGGGGTGGGACAGGGGGACAGGGACCCCCCAGCAGCGTCCCCGTGTCCCCCAGGGCCAGCAAAAATCCCCAGCAAGGGATCAGCAAAAACCAGATGTAACATTAAGCGACAGCACCAGAGAGTTCCTTGGCAAGAGTCACTCTGCTCTTGATGGGACACTTCAGGCACAGCAGGGAAACAAAGCAACAACGAAACCTCACAAAATCCAGGCAATCTAACCAGACATAAACCAAGAACTGCCCCTGTGTGTGTGTGTGAGAAAAGGACAGTGAGGGCAAGGATAAAAGGATACGGTCCAAAAGTTTAACAGAGTTCAAACTTAACAGGACTTATTCCTTAACCCTAACTGATCCCTTCCACTTCACAATTAACCAAAAGAACAGCACTTAACAGAATTTAACCTAACTTAAAACATATGACTTAATGATTTAACAGAGAAATAATGGTTATTAATATTCAAGTTAGCTTTTTACTTATATTAAGCTTAACAAATTAGCAAAAGAACAATTCTCAGAAGCATTTAACTTAGCTCATACCTCATGACTGAACATTTCTTACAGGCCTGACTGACTCAGCTATGCAAGGCACTCCAACCACTCAGAGAGCAGCATTTCTGCCACATTTCCCCAGCACAGGCACTCCTGTGTGCACACAGACACAAAGAGTCAGTGCAAGGCACCAGGGAGAAATTCCCCTCAGGGCAGGAAATGCTCCCTGTGGATCCTTTGGCATCTCCCCAGCAGGTCAAGGGTTGAGCCTGGAGGAGTGAGGGGATCAGCCCAGGCTCTGTCATTGTTCAGGATCCCCGAGTGCAGCAAACGGGAGAGTTCCCGGCTGGGAGAGGCCCCACTCAGAGGGAGTCGCTGGCCCAGGAGAGCTCCAAGGGCTCCTTTTGGAGCGCTGTTTGCAGGGCCCCACCAGAGGGGCTTCAGTCCCAGCAATGGCTCATCCTGGCCACACTTGGCATCAGCAGCTTTCTTTGGCACTGTGAGAACAGGGATGTTGTGCCACCGAGGGAACAAAACCAGTTCCCAGGGCTGCTCCTACAGAAAGCAGGAGCTGGTTGGGCAGCAGCAGTGCCTGGAGCAGACAGTGTTTGTGATGAGCTGCAGAGGAGCTGAGCCCAGGGGCTGCTGGCCAAGGCCGAGGCCCAAGGAGCATTTCTCAGCTGGCAGGGCGGGCTGAGAAGGGGAGGGGGGAATGCAGCAGCACAGGGCCATGGAACCAAGGGAGCATTGTGACACTGTGGGGCCCTGTGAGACCAAGGGACCATTGTGACACTGTGGGGCCCTGTGAGACCAAGGGAGCATTGTGACACTGTGGGGCCCTGTGAGACCAAGGGACCATTGTGACACTGTGGGGCTTCATGGAATCATGGAGAGCACTGTGACATTGCTGGGCCTCATGGAACCAAGGGGGCTATACTGACACTGTGGGGCTCCATGGAATGTAGGGATCATTGTGACACAGAGAGGCCCCATCAAACCAAGGGTCCATTGTGACACCACGGCGCCTCAAGAAACTGTGGAGACCATTATGACACTTTGGGGTGTCATGGGACCAAAGGAGCCATTGTGACACTGCAAGACCCCATGGAGCCAAAGGTCCATTGTGACATTGCAAGGCTTCATGGAACCATGGAGACACCATTAGGAGACTTCAATGCCTCATGGAACCAAGGGACCGTTGTGACACTGTGGGGCTCCATGAATCATGGAGACCCTTGTGAGCCTTCAGGGCCTCAGGAAATCAAGAGGAAGTTGTGACACTGCAGGGCCACATGGAACCAATGTGACCATGGTGACACAATGAGGTCCCAGGGAGCCAAGAAGAGCATTCTGACATTGTGAGGCACTATGGAACCAAGGATCCATTGTGATACCAGGGGGCCTCATGGAACCAAGGGCACCATAGTGAAACTGGGGCAGCTCCATGGGACCAAGGGCCCATTGTGACATTGTGGGGCCTGTGGAACCACAGAGACCATTGTGACACTGCAGGGCCCAATGGAACCAGGAGAACACAGGACAGGTCTGGCTGGGCTGGCATCCTGGGGACTGCCTGACTGGTCCAGCTGACCTTGGCACATTGAGGGTCTCTTCTCATCTGCTACTGAAACACTGTGGCTCCCTGTTTTTCCTTCCTACGGAAAAGAACTGTCCTTCTCAGACAGGTGCCCATGGCCAGAATTGTGAGTTCTACCTCCAACATTGCATATTGTGACAGACTGGAAGAGATTCTTGGCTGGAAGCATTTCATGTGTCAGGGAGAGGAAAGGGCAGGTTCAGCCCTGCCCTGCCCTGGAACTCCAGCACTGCTCTGCCCTGGAACCCCAATCCCCCCAGAGCCTCCATCCCAGCCCAGCAGTGTCTGCCAGTCCCTGGCACAGCACAGGCAATGCTCCACAGCCACCTCTGGAGCCCCCAGCCCAACTCCTGAGGGACCAAATGAGCCCAAGTCCCACCTGGGGGAAAGGCCCAGAAAGACCAAGGGGTGTTTAAGGCTGACCACAAGGTAAGCACACATCTTGACCCTCCCTCCTCTAGGAATTTTGGTCTGAACACTGCTGGAATCCAGGAGTTGGTACCTTTGTGTGTGTGCTTCTCTCTATATTTTTTGTCTTTCTCTCTTTCTGTGTCTTCTTCTTCTGTTTCTGTACTCCTGCAAATTTTGATTAACATTACATTGAACTGGCTTAGAGTTTGTGAAGTCGAATGGGCCAAGTCAATGCTTTGAGGAGTGTTTTTGTTGATTGAATGTCTGTTGTAGTTTGACATGAGAAGAATTTTAAAAAGTAATACAAAACTTTTTGTGGAACTGACAATCTGTTAAACCACTGAAATACTGAACATGCCTCTGTGAAACACAAATGTTTAAGATGAAAAAACCCAGGAACCTCCTCTTTCTTTCCCAGTCAACAAAGAAGCAGCAGGCCCTGGCCCCAAACCAAACAACCAAACTAAACCAAACCAAACCAAACCAAACCAAACCAAACCAAACCAAACCAAACCAAACCAAACCAGGCCAAACCAAACCAAACCAAACCAAACCAAACCAAACCAAACGAGACCAGATCAAACCAAGCAGCCCTTAGGAGGGCTGAGCCCCTTCCCCCTCCCCAGGCTGCCCCCACCCCATCAGCTCCGTTCTGACCAAACCAAACCCCAACAACTGCCAAACAGGAAAACAAAAGAGGCTACAAAACCCCAACCAGAACAAAGCTAGCCACACCTACTAAAATCCTTCCATCAAGTCCCATCCTCCCAACACAATTAAAACCCAAAACTCCTACAACCTACAACCCATACAAAAGAATCCTACAAATAAAAACTTAAAAAACTCTAAAACCAACCAGAAAACCAATCCTAACACAACCCAACCACAACTTCCACCACAAGTTCCTGGCAGGTCAGGTGTTTATCCTTTCAATTCTTCAATTCCCCCTCAAGTAAAAGAAAAACAAAATGCAAGCATTAAAAAAACAACATAAAACCATCAAAGTCAGTAAAGAAGAAATTAAATCCCAATTAAAAGAAAAAAATACCTTAATCTTAAAACTAAAATCCTCTTATAAACTATAAAGAAAAAATTCTTCTTCTTTATAACACAAAAACCTTTAAAAAAATCAAATTAATATGAAAAAAAACCTCCACGATAAAATCAACAAATGTTAAAATAATAGTAATTTCATCAAAAGTTTAAAAAGAAAAAAAAAAAGGAAGCCAGTATCCCCAAGAGAAGATCTCTATTTCCAGAGATAAAAATAATTTAAAAATTAAAGAATGAAAACTTTTACCTTTAAAAAATTTACCTTTAAATCAATACCCTATAAGTCAACATGGCCCATCAACAAGCTGTAAAAGAGCTTGTAGCAATAAAAACAACTTCACAATACAACTTTCCCCAGGCAACTGTTATCCAAGACAAAATAAAGAACCACATAAAACCAACATTTTCTTCTTATTAAAAAAATCTCCATAACCTTAAAAACTTCTCTCCCAAAGTAAACTAAAAAAAGACTATTCTAGAAATACTAAACTAACTACAAATTTTTAGTTTAGTTTCTTTACATTGCCAGGAAAAAAAAAATTCAAAAAAAAATAGTATAAAGTTTATTTTAATTATTACATCCTTTTTTCTTTTTTTTTTTAAATCCAATTTTCTTTATACCCTTTTAAAATTTTAAGCCTACTTTACCTTTCTCTTAATTTTATCTCACAACAAAACAAATACATAAATAATTAATGGACACTAAACCCCACCACACTTTTCAATCCATTAATTAAGAAAACTCAAGATTACAAAAATCTTAAATTAAAAAACCAAAACCACTACAATGTCCTAAAAAACATTTTGCCAACATTTCTCTGATTTTCTTAAGTTCCCAGAAAAGGCTGTTTTGTTCTTTTGAGTTCCTCAGAATCCCTTGTACTGGTATTTCTCCTGCACAACTCAGGGTACACAAACAATTGTAATTCCTTTTAAATGTCTCCTTGAGAGAGTTATTTGGGGGATGGCAGTCAGGGCTTGTCTGTCCTGCTTGGCCCAGCCCAGGCAGGGCTTTCCCAGCCCCATTCCACACTCCATTTCCCAGCTGGAGCCCCTGGTGCCTCTGAGTTGTGCTGCCCCAGCCCCAGGGATGCTCTCCTTGGCTGCCCATTCCCCCACGGGCTCTGGGCAGGGATGGCCTCAGTGGGGGCTGCTGACATCCTCAGCAACTTGGAGGCTGCTGCTGAACTTCACTGCTCCAGAGGCTTGTTCAGCCTTCAGCTCTTCAGTGCAGGAATTCAGTGTCCCAGGGCTCATTAACATTGAGAACACCTTAAAAGCCAAGCCTCTGGGGATTTTAATTTGATTTCAATTTTCAAATCCTTTGTGGTTAATTAGACAGATTTCAGAAGCCAATTTAAAGAGACTACACGATATTTAAACAGACAGGCAGAAAAGATCTTTTTTACGTCCTGTTTAATTTTTTTTTCCCGTTGATAAATTAATATATGCAATCTGCAATTGACACTGAATCCAATTGACACCTCATCATGCAGTTTGAGTAGATATGAAAATCAAGACCCTTCATGGCTGACAATCAATCAGACTCTGTCCCTACCCCCACCCCACCATTTCCCCCATCCAAGCCCTGGCACTCAGAGCAGCCTTGTGCAAATCTGAGCTCCCTCCAGCCCAGGCTGCACCTGCAGCTTTCAGCTCCTTGCCTCCAACTCCCACCTGCTCTCCTTGGAGAAGGAGCTGCCTGAGACACAGAGGGATGTTCATTTCTTGTCAGCACAAAAGCACAAGGGAAGGCAAAAGTCATTCCTCTGCTGGATATTAAATCCACTTTGCACAGCAGACAGTCTCAGAGCAATGGAAAACACCTTCTGTGCCCAGCACAGATCCCAAGGTCCCCCCAAACCCTCCCTGCCCTGATTCTGCCCAGATTTGCTCTTTGCACACACGAGTCACACGCTGAAGTCATGAGCTCCCTTCATGCCCAGAGGGAGAAAAAGAGAGAAAGGATTATGAAGAACTCTCCTGTGCAGAGCCAAGGTCCAAGTGACCCTGGAGTGGGAACCACAACTCATCAGGTTTGTGTCCCTTTGGGGTCAGGGACTGCTGACACTCAGAGGCACAGAAAGTTTCTCTTCATGGCCAACAGACCATGGTTGAACAGGACACAATTTAATAACAACCACTCTCTTCCCTGAGCTATGTGCAATGTCCCAGCAGCATCTGATGAATCCACCATCCACAAGTGATTTGCATACTGAAATTGGTTTTAGACAAATGTGGATCTGTGATAGATGCAAACACAATTAAGCTCTTGTATCAGGATGCTCGTTCTGGAGCGCGGGCAAAACAATTTGAACAATTCCTGATTTGCAAAGCTGTCAGTGGTGGATGGAGAAGGGAGGTCAGGCTGCTCTTGGTGTTGAGGAAATGCTGAAACCAGCCTGACTCATTTCATAGCTCTATGCCCTGGCTGATCTTCCCTCTTTCCCCTCCCACCCATTGGCTTTTGTCTCCCACCAGGCCCCCTGGTGAATAGCCTGGCTCTGTGTTCTCCATCACCTCCTGGCTGGCACTGCCAGGCTGGGATGAGGAGCCCCTCAGCCTTCCCTGCTCTGGGCTGGACAAGCCCAGCTCCCTCAGCCTCTGCTCACAGCCCAAGGGCTCCAGCCCCACCTTGGAGGCCCTTCCCAGACCCTGCTCCAGCTGCCAGACATCTTTCCTGCCCTGGGGAACCCAAACCAGGCCACAGTGACCTGGATAATCCATGTCCTTGATGCCCTGGTCACACAGTCCTGGCCCCTTGTCCCCATTTCAGTCGCTGGGGTGGATCCTGTGGAACATCCTCTGGTGGAGGCTGTGGCTTCAGGTGGGCCGGGGGGATACCCGGGGGACAGGGACCCTGCTGGGCATGAACAGCATTGGACTTGTTGGGAGAAACTGTGAGGGGGAGCTGGGGTGGAGTGACCAACCCAGTGACCTCACACAGCCCTGCTGGGATGTCATAGTCTGCTCTGTGATGGCACAGCCCATTCTCTGATGTCACACAGCTGGTCACTGAGTCACAGCCAACTCTGTGATATCATAGTCTGCTCTGGAAAGTCAGACCTCTGCCCTGTGATGTCAGAGCTGTATCTAAGATGTCACAGAGGCAGTCTGTGATGTTGTAGCTGTTCGATGACCTCACAGAACCCAGTCTGTGGAGTTATAGCCCACTCTGTCACCTCATGTTACCAGATGATAAATTGTCTACACCAGGTGAGCTCACACCTGGAGCTTGTTCTCCAAAACCCCACGGCTATGGAAAGCACACAATGCCCATTGTGTGAGAAGGAGAACTGGAAGTTCACCAGCCTCAGTGTCCTGCCAGCTCAGCCAGGCCCACTGGAACACTGGGCTCCACGACCACCAGGGACCACCAGAGAGACCCGCCAGGACAGAAGAACGCATGGGTAAAGGTGAGGAGAAATCTCTTAATGATTTTGGGGAAATGATTATCATATGTGTGTTTAGTTCAGGACAATCAATGAATATGTGTGCAAAATACAGAAAACAAACAGAAACTTTCCTGTACTCAGCATGCATGGCTTTGGGAGGAGCTGTCCCCTGTACATCCCCTGGCTGAATAAAGAATGCTGCTTCTTCATGCTACATTGGGGTTAAGGAGTTTTTTGTTTTACCAAATTTTTGGTAACACTCCCACTGCCAAGGAAAGCTCTGTCTCCTGCTGTTCACAAACAGAGAAAGGCTGGTGGCAGATGTGGGGCTCAGAGGCTGCCTGGGGCACAGTGACCATGGAACAATGAAGTTTTCAATGTTCTGTGAAAGAAGGAGGGGCAGCAACAAAACTTCTACACTGGAATTAGGAAGGGCAGACTTTGGCCTGTTTAGGATGCTGATTTGGTGAGGACCGAATCAGGTACTGATTTTTTAAAGAGAAACAGCCCTTAAAAACAAAGGGGTCCAGGAAGGATGGACACACTTCAAGAAAGTAATGTTAAGGGGCAAGGAGCAGCCTGTCCCAGTGAGGCAAGAGATGAGCTACTGAGGAAAATGACTGTCCTGGCTGCCTATGGAGCTTTTGTGGGAACTCAGGGAGGAAAAGGACCAGAAACTCAGGAAGTGTTTAAGGATGTCCTTAGGTCATACAGAAAGAAAATCTGAGAGGTAAAATCTCAATTAGAACTTAACCTGGGAGCTTTTGTTTAAAAAAAAAAAAAAAAAAAGGTTTGTATTAAAAAAATATGCAAAAATGTGTGAGAAGGAGAACCTGTACTCTTCTTTGGATGAAGTAGAAAATAGAGTAACCAAAGACAAGGAAAAGTCTCATCTATTTAACACCTCAATCACACCAAATTTTTTGCCTCAATTTTCAATATTGGGACTGGTTGCCCTCAGGACAAGTGTTCTCCTGAGCTGGTAGATGGGCACAGGGAGCAGAACAGCCCCCTGGAAGCCAGGAGGAAGCAGTTGCTGACCTGCTGAGCCACTCAGGTGCTCACAGGTGTATGGGATCAGATGGGATCCATCCCAGGGGGATGAGGGAGCTGGTGGATGAGCTCCCCAAGCTGCTCTCCATCATTTACCATCAGTCCTTGCTCTGTGGGGAGGTCCCAGAGGACTGAAGATGCCAGTGTGACCCCATCCCCAAGGAGGGGATGGGGTCACACTGGCAGGAGGATCTAGGGAACTCCAGGCCTGTCAGCCTGACCTCGGTGTGCAGCAAGGAAATGAAACACATCGCCTTGAGTGCCATCACAGGGCACCCACAGGATGGCCAAGGGATCAGAGCCAGCCAGCGTGGATTTAGGGGTGGCTGGTCCTGCCTCACCAACCTGGTCTCTCTTTATGACCAGTTGACCAACCTGTGGATGTGGGAAGGGCTGTGGATGTTGTGTGCCTGGACTTCAGCAAAGCCTTTGACTCTGTCTCTGACAGCATTCCCTGGAAAAGCTGCAGCCCATGGCTTGGGCAGGTTCCCTCCTCATTGTGAGATTTAAGAACTGGCTGAGGCTGGGCCCAGGGAGTGGTGGGGATGGTGCTGCACCCAGCAGGTGTCCAAGCATTGGTGCTGTCCCCCAGGGATCTGTGTTGGGCCCAGTCCTGTTTAACATCTTCACTGATGATCTGGCTGAGGGGATCCAGTCCAGCATTCATAAATTTGCAGATGGCACCAAGCTGGATGTGAGTGTGGATGTGCTGGAGGGCAGGACAAGAAGACACAGCCTTAAGCTGCACCAGGGGAGGTTTGGGATGGACAACAGGAGGAAGTTCTTCACAGAAAGGGTGAGTGGGCTTTGGAATGGGCTGGCCAGGGGAGAGGTGGCAGAGTCACTGTCCCTCTCCAGTGGCACTTAGTGGCATGGTCTGGGTGACAAGGCAGTATTGGGGCATTGGTTGGACTTGATTATCTGAAAGATTTTTTTTCAGCCTATTTGATTCTGTCATTCTCTGATGATTGGGACACTCTGGGGCCATTGTGACACTGCGGGGTTTTGTGTAACTAAGGGAATCATGGTGATGCTGTGTATCCCCATAGAACCAGGGGTGCATTGTGGTGCTGCGGGGCCAAATGGAGCCAGGGAGTGCACCGTGACACTCTGGGTTCTTGTGGAACCACAGAGACCACTGTGACACTGCAGGGCCTGGTGTAACCAAGGGGTTTCACCATTTTGACACTCAAAACCAAGGAGACCATTGGGAGACTCCAGGGCCCAGTGGAACCAAGGGGCCCTTTTGACACTGCAGGGTCTCATGGAACCAAGGGGACATTGTGACACTGCAGGATCCTGTGTAACCAAGGGGCCACTGTGACATTATGGGGCCTCAAGGAATGTGGAAGAACGTTGTGACACTGTGTGGCCTTGTGGAAACAAGGAGTCCATTGAGACACTGAGGGGACTTGTGGAACCACAGAGACCATGGTGACAGTGTGGGACCTTATGTGACCATGGGGCCACTGTGACACCCTGCGGGACCATGGCACTGTGAAACTGTGGCAGCAATGAGAACATTGTGACACAATGAAGCCCATGGAACCAAGGAGACCATTGTGGCTCTGCAAGGTTTCATGGAACCAAGAAGACCAGGGTGACTGTGCAGGGCCTGGTGTGACCAAGAGGCCATTGTGACACTGAGGGGCCCCATGGAACCAAGGACATCTTTGCAGATGACACAAAGCTGGGTGTGAGTGTGGATCTGCTGGAGGGTAGGAGGCCTCTGCCCAGGGACCTGGACAGGCTGGATCCAGGGGATGAATCCAAAAAGGTGAGGTTTAACAAGTCCAAGGGCCAGGCCCTGCAATTTGGCCCCAGTGCTACAGGCTGGGGACAGAGTGGCTGGACAGCAGCCAGGCAGAAAGGGTCCTGCAGGGGCTGATGGACAGCAGGCCACACATGAGCCAGCAGTGTGCCCAGGTGGCCAAGAAGGCCAATGGCTCCTCGCCTGGATCAGGAATGGTGTGGCCAGCAAGACCAAAGCTGCTGTGCCAGCACTGACCTGCCCTCTCCTCTGCACATAGACATTGCTGCTGCAGCACCAGAGAATGCAAAAAAAGGGCATCTCTGCAGAAAAGTTTGCTGCGAGATCCTTTAGTTCCTTTATAGCCACCAAGAGTGCAGCCCCTTATTGACACAGTATGTGGCCACAGGGAAGGTGGAGAGAAACAAAATGAGAAATGGCACAAACAATGACATTTCTTTGTGGACAAGATTAAAAAAGTAAAACAAAGAAAACAAACCTCCAAAATGGAACCAACAAGAAGTATCAAAGATTACTTTTATTACAAGTGACTTGCAGACACTGGCCAGTAGTTTAATGTCCCTGAAAGTGTCCAGTCATCAGTCTCCACACTGCAGCCTTGAGCTCCTGGTTCCTCAGGCTGTAGATGAGGGGGTTCAGGGCTGGAGGCACCACCGAGTACAGAACTGACAGGGCCAGATCCAGGGACTGGGAGGAGATGGAGGGGGGCTTCAATTGAGCAAATGTGCCAATGCTGACAAACAGGGAGACCACAGCCAGGTGAGGGAGGCAGGTGGAAAAGGCTTTGTGCCGTCCCTGCTCAGAGGGGATCCTCAGCACAGCCCTGAAGATCTGCACATAGGAGAAAACAATGAACACAAAACAACCAAGTCCTAAACAGACACTAACTGTGATGAGCCCAAGTTCCCGGAGAGAGGATTTGGAGCAGGAGAGCTTGAGGATCTGTGGGATTTCACAGAAGAACTGGCCCAGGACATTGCCATGGCACAAGGGCAGGGAAAATGTATTGGCTGTGTGCAGCAGTGAATAGAGAAAGGCACTGGCCCAGGCAGCTGCTGCCATGTGGGCACAAGCTCTGCTGCCCAGGAGGGTCCCGTGGTGCAGGGGTTTGCAGATGGACACGTAGCGGTCGTAGCACATGATGGTCAGGAGGGAAAATTCTGCTGAGATGAAAAAGGCAAAAAAAAAGAGCTGTGCAGCACATCCTGTGTAGGAGATGGTCCTGGTGTCCCAGAGGGAATTGTGCATGGCTTTGGGGACAGTGGTGCAGATGGAGCCCAGGTCAGAGAGGGCCAGGTTGAGCAGGAAGAAGAACATGGGCGTGTGCAGGTGGTGGCCGCAGGCTACGGCGCTGATGATGAGGCCGTTGCCCAGGAGGGCAGCCAGGGAGATGGCCAGCAAGAGGCAGAAGTGCAGGAGCTGCAGCTGCCGCGTGTCTGCCAATGCCAGCAGGAGGAAGTGGCTGATGGAGCTGCTGTTGGACATTTGCTGGGGCTGGTTATTGGGACCTGTTCATCGAGAAAAGGACAGTGAGGAATTGGGGGAGTTACCTGAGACCAAAAAAAAAACCAATTCCCATACACCCTGGTCTGTAACACACATGAACATGCTTCTGTGTTTAAGATTTCTGAGGTTTTCTTTATAATATTGCCCCATGTTGCTCCTGCTGTTCTTGGATAGGAGAAACCCTGAGTATTTCTGCTTTCCTGTGGTAGAACAGAGTGAGTTCCCTGACGCAAGGGGGTGAGTGAAGACTGGGGGCAGATGGTCTGTCACTTGATTATGTTTGGAGTTTCTCTGGGCTTTCACTTTTCCAAATGGAGGACATTCACTCTACCAAGATTCTCTTACAAACACCCAGGTACTGCTGAGAGCAAATGAATCTACCACAGCCCAGCTCCACATTTCTAGTTAAGGACTCACATTGCTCATTTCACCAAACCAGCAGCAATTTCAGTGTCACAACACTTCTGCCTTTCCCCATTCATCTTAGAACTCAGAGATGCTCTAGGACAGGTTTGCATCCTGGATTGAAGCTCCCAGCTTGGACTGAAATCTCAGGGAGACTTCCAAGTGTCCTTATGATGGCATTGGATTGAGGGAGATGCAGCTCCTTCCCTGGCTGCACTGACAGCATTGCCCAGAGCCGGCACTGGGGTCAGCAGCACCCTGAGCCAGCTGTGCCCCCTGACAGAGCCCCCAGGGCTGGGCAGCTGCTCCCAGCCCTGTGCTCTGCAGAGGGAACTGGGCCTGGGGCTGCAGAGCTGCCCCACGGCTCTGCTGCAGCTCTGCCTGCACAGGAGGGACTGCACACCTTGGAGCCACAGCCCTGAGGGCAGAGGCTTGGCTGGGGCACAGGAGGGTGGGGGCTTGTTCAGAAGGAGGGGCTGCACTGCAGGAGATCCTGTGGATATCTTTAAATTCTCCCTTCCACAGCATTTCTGGGTTTTGTTTTCTCCCATTGCCTGATCTTCTCTCTGCTTCCTGGAGATTTTCCTCCTGCAGGTGTTTCCCTGTGCCTGATCTCTCCGTGCCAGCACTCACAGACCCCAAATCTCTGTGCACTCTCCTTGGCCTTACAGAACCCTGCCTGTTTGCAGGGCACTGGCTGGGGGCAGGTTCTGTTTGCAGCTTGGAGAAAGGACAGCTCAGACTGAGCCTGATGGGTCCAGCAAAGGTGATGCTGCTGCTGTCCAAGGGCAGAGTGGCTGCAAGCACATTAGGGATCTCCTGTGAACCTATGGATCACTAAAAGTAACAGCTCAGATATCTCAGGCACCTGTCAGCATTCATAATAATTTCAAATTAAACTTAAATATTTTTCCCCCAATCCCTGCTGATATCCAGTAGTAGAAAACTAAATACAAAGTCTCAAGATATTTCCTCATTTTTATCAAAATCCTTGTCTTGGAAAGATTGTACAACTGACCAGAACCCCTCAGCATGTTAGAGCTTCATGAGCATTTCACCTCCCCAGCACAAGAAAACCCACAGTTGTACTCACAGAGTCTGCAGGCATTGGGATGTTCCAGGTTTAGGAGATCACTGCAGGAGCTGCAGCTGCATTGTCCTGCAGCCAGAGGTTCCTGTGCCAAGGGCTGGCAGGGATTCTGCCCCAGGCACTTCTCAGCACCTTCCCAGCCCTGACTGATTGAAGCTCTCTGTGCCTCTGTGCTGTGCCCGGGGTTGCTGCACGCAGTGCCCCAGCCCTGCTGGGCTGGCAGAAGAGCTGCTCATCAAGAGAAATGTGCTTTTGAGGCTCTTCTTGGTTACCAGAAGCTGCCTCTGTGCCAGGAGCCCAGCCCAGCTCAGCAGCACAGACACAGCACAAGGACTTTAATCACCCTCTGGGGCTTTGTGCTCAGGCCCCGAACATCAGTCCCTGAGAGGGAGCTGAAGAAACCTCTCAACTCCAAGTCAGAATCACACTCCAAAGTTTCTTTCAGTTTTAATGGGTCCCACTGAGGGACACAACTGAGAAAGTGTCCCCAGGCCCCAGGCAGAGCAGAGAACTGCAGGCAGTGCTGACAGGTGGGGACAAAGAGAAGCCAAGTCTTGGTGCCCTGGGGCACAGCAGGGTCTGTGCCACCAAGGGCTGGGAGGAGACACCTTGTCCTGAGGCACTGGGGCCTCCTGGCACAGCCCCAGCCAGGCTGGGCACTGTCAGCCCCTTGTCCTGCCCTCAGCATCCCCCCCTAGCCCACATCCCCGTGGCCTCAAGGATCTGCTGGAAGGAGTCCCTGGGGAGCCTTGCTCAGGAATGGCCCTGGGAGCTCCTTCATGCTCCCAGGAACTGCAGGGTTTTCAAAGGACTTTGGGTTTGGCTTTTGCCTTGGAGTCTCTGAGAGGTTTGTGCAATCATGGCCTCCAATTATCTGCTGTAATTAGTCCCTGGAGAGGCTTTGTCAGTAACAACACTCAGTGGGGCTCATTAATGCTTCAAGGTACTTCAGTAATTTTAAGGTAGTTGGTGTTTCCATTTTGATACAGACTCTGTGAGAGGTTTGTGCAATCATGGACCCCATTATCTGATTTAACGAGTCTCTTGAGATCTGACACTGAGTGTCAGTCCCTTGTACTGACACTCAGTGGGGCTCATTAATGCTTTGAGATACTCAAGGTTTTTAAGGTACTTTGGATTTTCCTTTCTACATTGAGTCTCCGAGAGGTCTTTGTGCCATTCTGGCCTCCAAGGAGTCCATGAGGAGCCTGTGTTGGAGATGGAACTCAATGGGACCCATTCATGCCTTGCGACACTTCGGAAGTTTCCTCTGACTTTGACTCCTGGAAAGGTTTGTGCAATCTCCTCTCAGGCCCTGAGGCTCCAGGGCTCAGCTCCAAATGCACCACAGAGCTCATTAGGATCAAACAAGTCCTGACAAACCATGGCTGTGCCGTGATTTCTGTCTGTTCTTGTGCAGTTCATCAGGAACTGTAGTGGTTTTGCTTTGCCAGTTTGAGATTTCTTGGCCAACACATCAGTTATTGTGGTGGGTTCAGTGTTGGCTAATTTCCAGTGCACTCACTAGAATATCCTTACTCATTTCCTTCGGTGAGACAGGATTAGGAGAAAGGCAACGTAGGCTCAAAACTTTAAAAGGGTATAAAGGAAAGTTCATAATTAGTAATAAATAATAGGAGTAATAGTTATTACTATATAATAATTAGTAATAAATATTACTCTTAATATTATTTACTAATAATGAACAAAACTTTCAGAACACTTCTCTCCCCACAACCTTTTCTTTCTTACTGGCAATATAAAGAGAAAAAACCTAGAATTTTCAGTCAGTTTATCACCTGTAGAATAGCCTTTGTTCAGTTCACTTTGGGAGAGGAGTCTCTCTTTCATACTATGGAGACTTCTCCATAAGTAAACAGTTCTCTCGTTTCTCTCAATTTCCACGAATAGCAGCTACCCCAAAAACCTGCAATCTTGAAGTCCTTCCCATTTTTTCACAGCCTTTCCCACAGCTGTGGTTTTGGGCCATGCTAACTTATGGGGTATTACTTTAAAGATGAGCGGTTTAAGAGCAAAGGTTCTCTTCATCTAATTCTGAAATCATCTATCTCTGGGAAGAGAGATCTTCTTCTCTCCATGAGGGCACAAGGTCTCATCACCCTTTTTTTTTCTCTGTTCAAACTTCTCATGGGATCACAGTTGCTTCAACATTTGCTTCCTTTAGCATGGAGGCCTTTGCTGAACAAGTCATCTCCCGCATACTTTTCAAGGCTTTATAGGGAAAAAGAGAGTCTGATGTATCAATTACATCCTTCTCCATAGCTTTACAGGAGGATTTCAGCCCCAATATCAAGGCATCTCCTCATCCCTCCCATCTGAGACTCAACTTCCCCTCACTGACCTCGGTGTCTTCATGTTGCTCCTCTATGTGCCTGCATGTAGCATTTACATTTTCTGGAAAAATTCCTTTGCCCAGGATTTTTCTCCTGGGAGGCTGAGAAGCCTCAGAGAAAAAAGAAAACAATAATTATCTCATTTTCTTCTCCTGTGTTTTGCTCCTTTGCAATGTGTTTGGAGATTGTTTACCAACAGGTGGTTGTTTCATTGGTTTCTGCTTTGAGTTGTTTGGACTCAATGACACATTGGGGCCAAGCTCTGTCGGGACTCTGGAAACAGTCATGAGTTTTCATTAGTATCTTTTTAGCCTTCTGTAAGTATCCTTTTTATATTCTTTCGTTTAGTAATCTTTAATGTATTATAGTACCATAAAATAATAAGTTAGCCTTCTAAAAACATGGAGTCAGATTCATCATTCCTTCCTTCGCATGGGGAGAACACAAATACAATCCCTGCACTTTGTCCTTTTCTCTCACTCGAGGGAAGATGGAAGCACTGAAAGAGTTCATATCTCACCCGGGGCCTGCAGAGGTTTCTGTGACCCAGCCGGGCTCGGTCCTTGGGCCGGAGCTGTTTTACAATGGAGGTTTCTGCAGTGGCTGCGCTGGGGCTGTGTCAGGATCTCAGCAGCCAGGCCAGAACACAGCAGCAGCACGGCCGGGGGCTGATGGCTTCTCCTCCCCCTGCCCAGTGGCCGATGGGGCCTGGCGGGGTTCCTGGGAAGGTGCCTGGCCCCACCGAAGGAGCCACAAGGCCCGTGCTGTCTGAGGGTTGGGTCAGCCATGTTACCTCTTTAACAGCCAGAAGGGAAAGAGACCCTTCCAGGCTTTCTCATCTTTAACATGTGTCTTCACAGAGTCATTTACAGTTTTCTTAGTGGTTTAAAAGATTGTCAATTCCCAAAGCTAATTACTGATTTTATTTTGTCAGACATAGAGGAAACTGCTAGCAGCTTCTCTTAGGACATCACTTCTGTGATGCAAAACCACCACAACAGCACAGAGCACAAAGCTCCTTTGTCCATATGTAGTGGTCATGTGCCTGAGGCCTCAAAATCCCTCCTTAGGAGATCTCTGAGCCCTCTCCAAGGTGTTTTCCATTGAAAACATTCAGCTCAGAGTCTAAGAAAATCAACAGAGGACAGGGCCAGCCTGATTTGCCTGTCCTGGCTACTTTTGTCTAGGAGCAATCCAATATACAGGATTTGGATGGCCAAATTCTAATTTTGTCTGTGGTCCCTTGAAATCTGGTTCTTTTCCATAAGAATGAAGGAAGACAGCCCCAGTGTTTCAGGGGCAGATGAGAGGTGACCACCAGAGGCCAAGGCCAGCCAGAGCTGGCAGGTTTTGTTCTGAGAGATACCCTTGCATACAGGTAATTTTTTAGGGAGAGTACCAATTTTGGCAATAGGCATCTGAAAAGACAGATGGCTCTTTTCCACAGCAAAGAAAGCACGGAGCCCCAGTGCTCCAGGAGCTGATGAGAGGCAGCCCTTGACATTCCAAGATCAGCCAGACCTGTCACGTGGCCCCTGGGAGGCCAAGCCAGCCAGACCTGTTCCATGTTCCCTGGGTTCCATGGGGCCCCACAGTGTTTCAATGGTCCCTTGCTTCCATGAGGCCCTGAGGTGCCATAATGCCCCCTTGATGACACGAGGCCCTGAAGGGTCACAATGCTCTCCACGGTTTCATCAGGCCCCACAGAGTCATAATGGTCTCTGGGTTCCATGAAGCCCCGCTGTGTCACCATGGCCCCTTGGTTCCATGGGCTCCAGTGGTGCCGCAATGATCCCCTTGGTTCCATGGGCTCCAGTGGTGCCACAATGATCCCCTTGGTTCCATGAGGTCTCCACAGTTTCCCTGGGATCTCTATGGGAAGGAAAGAACCCAACCCCAGTGTTGCAGGGGCAGCCACCAGAGGCCAAGGCCAGCCAATTTTGACAGCACTGGCGGATTTTGCCTGGAGCAACCCTTGGATCTACAGTATTTTAGAGGTGGAATCCCAGTTTCAGACATGGACACCCAGAGGTGAAGGATGTTTTTTTTCTGTAGGAAGGCAAGTATGGAACACTGGTATTTGAGGGGCAGATGAAAGGCAGCCATCAGAGGGCTAGGCCAGCCAGACCTCTCTGTCCTGGTCGCTTTTTTCTGAAAGCAGCCCTTGGATATAGGGAATTTGAGAAGAGGAATCCCATTTTCGGCCATTTCTGTATGGATAAGAAAACGGTTGTTTTCCATTGGAAGGAAAGCACCAAGCCCCAGTGTTTGGAAAATAGTTGAGAGGCAGCCCCCAAGAGGCCAAGGGCAGCAAGACTTGTCTGTCCTGGTGGCTTTCACTCGGGAGCAATCCTTGGATGTACAGATTTTGCAGTAGGAATGTCAGTTCCGGCCATGGGCCCCTGGAGAAGGATAGTTCTCTCTCATAGGAAGGAAAGCCCAGAGCCCCAGTGCTTCTGGGCATCTGGGATTCCACAGTTGCCAGGGTACGGGTTGTCAGTTTTTCTGGGTCTGGACTGAAGGCACTTGAGACAGTAGTTCATGTTCAGACTCAAGTGTTTATTAGTTATCAGTAAAACAGTCCTTACTGTGAGTTCAGCAGCTTTACATTAGAAGGCACAAAATGGCTAACAATCTCTTGTTGCAAGGTCTTTTTAGACTAAACTATCCAATTAAGAGCTGACACCTAGATTATTTTCCCTTTTAACCCAATAACTCATCCCAAAGAACCTGCAATGCAGACTTTTCTGCCCAATTACAAAATGCCACCCAAACCCATGAAGGAGAAGGAAGAAAAAGCATGCAGAAAAAACCCAGGAAAACACCCTGTGCCCTCCATCTTGCTTCCTTCCACAACATACTAAAAATCCCAAAATGTAAATTTCTCACCAAGTGATACACCTACACTACTCTCTATAATCTATTTCACACTTTAGTGGATACTAGTCTGTCTTGAAGTCCAGGAAACTTTCTCCATGAATGAGGGTCAAAGCCAGTGCTCCCCTGGGGGTCAGGGCACCCCAGAGCAGACAAATATTCCTGGTGCCCTGGGTTTCTGCAAGGGCAGACAGGAAGCAGCCCTCAACATGCCAAGGTCAGCTGGACCTTTCAGGTGGTCCCCAGGAGATCCAGCCTGACAGGCATGTTCCCTTGGTTTTGTGGGACCCCCACAGTGTCACAATGGTCTCCATGGTTCCATGAGGCCCTGGAGTGTCACAATATTCCTCTTGCTTCTGCAGTGTCACAATGGTCCCGTGCTCCCATGAGGCCTTGCAGTGTCACAATGGCTTTGTGGTTCCACAAAGCCCTGATGTGTCACCATGGCCCCTCAGCTCTATGCACCCTCGCTGTGTCACAATGGCTCCTCTGTGACACTCTGGATTCCACAAGGTCACCATGGACCCTTGGTTCCTTGGAACCCCTGAGTTTCACAATGGTCGCCTTGATTCCATGAGGCACCACAGTGTCACAATGGCCCCTTGGTTCCATGAGGTTCCACAGTGTCACCATGGTCACTGTCAGAAGCTGGATGAGATCGATGTCCTGAGACACCTTGGGATGCTCGGAATGCCCGTGTGGGGCCAGGGCTGGGTCAGGCCTTGGTTTGTGGTGGGACAGAGGTCCGGCCCCAGCCCTGGACTGGTAGAGCTGTCAATCACACAGCAGGGGTGGTGCTAACCAGCCCCGATTGGCTGAGCTGTCAATCAATCACACACTTGCAGCTGCGGCCTACCCTAACTCTGATTGGACAAGCAAGTGGTAGTCCCACCCCAGGGGCGGGCCCATGAAGGCCCAGGAGGTTAAAAGCTGGAGCATGAGGCCAGCCCAGGGTTGGGATCCTGCCTTCTTCTGGGGTTCCTCTGTTAGTGGTGATGCTGAAACCTCAGCAGTTGGTTTGTATGTGTGTGTCTTCCTATAGATCTTCTCTTGTTCTCTTCTCTATTTCTTCTCCTTCTAATCCTACATACCTGGAACATTTTTGGGTAACTTCACATGTTAAGGGTTAAAGGATTTTGGGTTAAATGTGTGGGAATCCAGGGCACAGGGAATATTTCTCTGTCTGCTCTGAGGGGTCCTGATCCCCAGAGAAACACTGCCTTTCACATTCGCCCATGGTGAGGACTTCCAAGACTTTGAGATAGATTAGAATTTACCAAAGTGTGAAATAGATAATTGAGAGTAGTATAGCATGTCGCTTGGGTGAGAAATTGAGGTTTTGGGATTTTTAGTATGATGTAGATAGGAAGCAAGATGGAGGAATTTGGGTGTAGTCCCTTTCTTCTTCATCTACTCCATTTTCTGCAGTGTTGGTGGCACAGGGGGATTGGTCAAGGAAAGCACAGTGCGGAAGTGATGTGGACAGTCAAAGGATGAGTTATTGGTCAATAAGTAGAAATAATGTTTGTTTTAACAATTAATTGGATGAGACAACTTTAAAAGACCTTGAAACTGTACATTTTAGAGCCATTTTACGGTGCTTTTCCAGTGTGCTGAACCTGGTGTGCACAGCTTGCAAAACTTGAGATAAGATAGCAAAAAACAAGAACCCGAAGACCAAAAAAGTCCTGTGAATCTCTTTTTACCTGGCACAGAACTGCTACAGGAGGGCTTCTCCCATCCAGGGAGCCCCCAGAAGGGCCCAACGTAAAACAAACATCAATAACTGGTGCCCTGACAATGTTTGTAATAAGTTGGTTTTTTTCAATAAAGTTGTTTACTGTAGGGTGTTGTCTTAATTGGCCAATCATGTGAAATGTGTTGAGCAAATGACCAGTGAGGTCCACCTGTAGCAAACCAAGATATAAAAGAAGAGAATTGAAAAAATGGGTGGCTTTTAGCCCTTAGCCTTCTGATCTGAGTCTGTGTCATCTCTGATTGGAGGGTGACATTTGAGGGATCTGTGGGGGCTATTGGGGATCCTTTCTGCACCTCGTGACCCAACAGGGGCTTCTCTAATAACCTTTGCTTAAGCTCCCACTGTGCCCACGACAGGAACTCCTCTGAGTGTCAGGGACATCCCGGCTCTTTGGCAGCCTGGGGACTCCTGGGATGTCACCGTGGAGCCCCTGTGAGTGCCTGTGACAGATCAGTGCCTTTGCAGCCCAAGGTCCCCTGGGATGTCACCATGGAATGGCTGTGACTGCCTCTGACCACACGGCTCTTTACCATCCCCAGAAACCCCTAGGAGGTCTCCATGGAGCCCCTGACTCTGCCTGTGACATTCCAGCTCTTGAACAGCCTGAAGACTCTTGGGAAGTCCCCATGGAACCCCTTTGAGAGCCTATGACAAATCTGATCCTTATCAGGCAAACACCACCAGGACCCTGCTGCTATGCTCAGTCCTTCAGCAGCTCCATGGAGACCCATGCCAGGGGTGGTTGCCATGGACACCAGCTCAGGCCTGCAGCCAGAGCCCATTGCCATGGCAACCATTTGCAGTCCCATCCCCAGGGTCATGGGATCCCACAGAATTGGCTGAGCTGGGAGGGACCCATGAGGATCCTGGAGTCCAACTGCTGGCCCTGCACAGGACACCCCAACAATGCCAGCCGGGGCCTGGCAGCACTATCCAAACGCTGCTGGGGCTCAGAGAGCCCTGGAGCTGGGACCCTTCCCTGGGGAGCCCGGGCAGGGCCCCAGCAGCCTCTGGGGAAAAACCTTTTCCTGAGATCCAACCTAAGCCTGCCCTGACTCAGCTGCAGCTGTTCCCTCCAGTCCTGTCCCTGGGCACCAGAGGGAAGAGGCTCCCACAGCCCCAGCCAGGGACCCGCTCCCAGGGCTGTTGCCATGGCCACCAGGGCTGGGACCAGCTGGCATTCTCAGTTTCCACAGGCCTGGGTTCAGGAATGGGATTCCCCAATTTCCTGGTCCTGCTAAAACCGTGCTGCCCTCGCTGCCCTCCCGCCTCGCATGGAAAGCACAAAAGGCAAAGATCCCAGGCTGGAATAAGAACAATTTACTGGGAACAGCAACAAGATAAAGAACAAACAGGAACAGAAACAATATTGATAACAGAAGGAATAAGAAAAACTATTTACAGGGAAAACTATAACATCAAAGGCTGGCTCTTCCTGGCCATGTATTTCCCCCTGCCTGGAAAGGACACCCTTCTCCTCAGGGAGTGAGAGAGTCCCTTTCCTGCCCCTGGCAATGACCTGAAGGGAGGGAATGAAATGACATGGCCATGGCCAGACCCTCATGTTCTTCAATCCCACATCATGTCACTGGCAGGGGCAGGAAAAGGGACAGGTGTCTTCCTAGCATGGATCATGGGGAACATGGATCAGCAGGGCTCTTCCCAACGTGGGACCTTCAATGGGGGATGAAGCTGGAGCAGTGCATGAAGAGCACTGCAGTGGGGGTGTTTGCAGGGCTTCCCTTACTCGTGCCTCCGTTGGTGTTTGGTCAGGTGAGAGCTCTGGGTGAAGCTCTTCTCACACTGGGGACACTCATAGGGCCTCTCCCCAGTGTGGATGCACCGGTGGGTGATGAGGTGGGAGTTTTGCTTGAAGCCCTTCCCACACTCAGGGCAGCAGAAGGGCCTCTCATCCGTGTGAATGCGCTCATGCAATAGGAGGTTAGAGCTGCTCTGAAACCTTTTCTGACACTCAGGACACTCGTAGGGCCTCTCCCCAGTGTGGATGCGTTGGTGGGTGATGAGGTGGGAGCTGCAGCTGAAGCCCTTCCCACATTCCCCACACTCATAGGCCCATTCCCCAGTGTGGATCATCTGGTGCTGGATCAGGTGGGAGCTCTGCCTGAAGCTCTTTCCACACTCCGTGCACTTGTGGGGCTTCTCCCCATCATGAAGCTGCCCACGGCCCACCAGCTCCGAGCTCTGGCTGCAGCTCTGTCCACCTTCCTGGCTCAGGGTGGGTCTTTCCTCCTCAGACAACCCTGGTCTGGCTTTGCAGTCCCTCCTCCTATGAGATCTTCCAGGCTTTTCCTCTCCGTTTGAATTCTGCACTGTGACACTGCTCAAAACGGCCTCTTCCACGAGGTTCTGCTGTGGGGATTTGTCCTCCCTGGTCTCCATCCTCAGCTCATTCACTGGGGGAGGAAAGGCAAGGAGAGGATGGGATTTGCCTCCGTGCCACAGGGAAGGGGAGGGAGATCCCCCCAGTGCATCCCCAGCAGGACAGCGATGGCACCAGGGTTGTCCTGCAGCCGGGGGCCATGCTGGGCTGGGAGATGGAGCAGGAGAGAGGGGGAAAGGGGCACTGACTTCCTCCTCACCTGCCTCAGTGTCCGGGGTCATCTTCCTCTTCCTCACAGCCTCCCCCTCCATCCAGTCAACGTTAGGGATTTGAAAATCCTGGTTTGTGGAAAAATACAATGGATGAGCACATTGGGTTAGGGGGTTCCTCCTGCCCAAGTCCATCTCTAGTGTTGCGATGCATCCAGAACGAGCCTCTGTGAGCAACCTGCACTCCCAGAGCCCAGAGCACGCTTGCTTAACCTGCTGATGGACAAGGCCAGAGACAGATCTTTGTGCAGAGCTCCAAACACAGTTTATGGCGAGGGTCCAGGGACAGAGACAAAATAGGGGTGAGGACACAGGGTTTGATAAGGGGGAAAGGGGCGGATCTGAGGGTCAAGGGCCAATGGGAACTGAGCACAAGAGGCACAGAGGAGGGGCAGGCAACTGGGGAACCAATGAGGTAACAGGGGCGGAGCATTGCAATAAACCGGGCCAATAGGGGACAAGAAAGGGGAGAACATTCTAGGGGGGGTACATATAAAGAAAAAACAGCATTGAACTGGATGATACCAGGGAAACCTGCTGCATTAACATGAGCCTGGAAATGCTGATGGCTGAGACCATTGTACTCAGAGGGGTGTCTCTCTTTGACCCTGGTCACCTTTGCCCTGAGGTATTGCAGTTCCAGTGTTGGGCACCTGGACCTCCACACTCTAGAACTCACTGGGAATCTGGTGCCCATTTAAACCTCCAAAATGCCAAGATTCAGTTCCCCAAAATACACAAATGAACAAGATTCAGCAAAAAACCTCAACCCTGAGTTTTCCCTCTCTGGTCTCTCCACTTTGGCTCCTGGAGCCCCCGTGTCTGGGTTGCTGAGGGTCAAATTTGCATTGGTGTTCCCCTCTCAGGGCTGCTGGGGCTCCTGGCAATCCCACAGGTTCCCCTTCTCTGGGCTCACCCCTTTAGTATCACAGGTGTCCCAGGGGTCAGCACTGTCCGGGATCCCTGTTTCAGGGTCCTGGGCTATCCATGGCTCCCCCCTGTCCATGCTGCCAACACGTCCAGGCTTCTGGAGCACCCCCAGCTCCCGTATTTGCCCCTTTCTGCTCCCCCCATTGCCGGTTTCCCTGCCAGCCCTGCCGGTGCCGGGCGATCCCCACGTGGCTCTGGGCTGACAGTGCAGCCCCTGGGCCGGGCAGAGGCAGCCCCAGCACGGGGGGACCCTGCATCCTCCGCTGCCTCGGCAGCCGCGCCCAGCCCCGGGCACGGAGCTCCGGCAGCCCCCGCCACCCCCTGCCCAGGGAGCCCCGGGGAGCCCCACCTGCGGCCCGTCCCTGGCACACCGATCCCGGCAGCTGCCCCGCTCTCGCAGCTGCGGCTCTGGAGCAGGGAGGCTCCGCGGGACCCCCGGGCTGGGCCCCCTCCCAGCCCGTGCCCGCCCCGCACCTTCAGCCCGGCCTCTCTCGCTGCTCCCGGCTCCTGCACAGTCCCCGCTCTCAATTCCTGGGCCCCCCGGGGTCTCCTCTGGGCCTCCTAGAACAGCCGGCAATGGAAAGCAATCGATTTTGATTTTGGCCTTCCCTGGCGAGGCCACAACTGAAACTTTGTTCCTTTTGCCTGGCTGCAGAGAACCCCAGGGCGTTTTCCGCACCCAGTCCCAGCCCGCAGCACTTGCTGAAGGCGCTCCCTGCAAATGTCCCACTGCTAGTGCCCTATCTTTGCTGTCACCTGCTGGGGCTGGCCATGGACAGAGCTGCTGGACTTGCATTTCCAGCTGCTGTGCAGCCAAAGCTGAGGGATCTGCAGCTGCCTGAATGCAACAACTGGAATAGGAGCCTCTCTCCAGGGAGAAATCTCCTCCTCGTGTGCCAGCCCGTGGCAATGCTGCCATTCTCTGCTGCTGCTGGGGCACTCGGGGCTCTGGCTGAGCAGCAAAGGTGACCCTGAGCCAGGAGCTTTCCTTGGCTGCAGCAAAGCCTCGGCACGCAAAGCCCTTCCCAGCGCTGTGCCCTGCGCCAGGAGGGATTGTGCCAGTAGAGCTGACCCGAAATTCCTTCTCCCGGGCAGCTTTAGGACATGCAACACGCAGAAGCCAGAACCCAGTCTCAGCTTTGCGCAGCCCTCCAGAAGAATCCTGAGTGTGAAGCAGCCTGGGAACAGGGTTTGGTGTCAGGGGAGGGGAACTCAGAGCCCTTTTCTGCCCTGTGGGCTGAGGCTCTGCATTTCCAATGGCCCTGCAGCTGCCAAAGGGGCCTTTATGGCTCAGCTGAGAACAGTTCTGCTGAGAGCCTGTCCTAAGCCTGCTTCTCCTGCAAATGTGCCCAAGGAATCCTCATTTTTTGCAGCCCCAGGCCTTGTTTGAGTGCAGGTGTGACAACTCACTAGCTGGACCAGCTCTGCTGGGGGGAGTTCTCCTTTTCTTCTTCTGGTTTTTCTTCTGTTTGGTTTGGATTTTTTTTTTTTTTTTTGTTTATGTTTGTTTGTTTTGATTTGTTTTTTGATTTTTTTTTTGGTTGGTTGGTTGTTGGGTTTTGGTTTTTTTTTTAGGGTGGTGGTGGGGTTTTTTTTTTGTTGGTATGGTTTTGTTAGGTTTTTTGTTGGGGTTTTTTTTGGCTTTTTGGTTTTTTTAATGAACTCTCCTTGTCATGTCTGGGCAGAGCTCTGTCACTGTGTCTGACACTTGTCTGTGGCACTGTGCAGGTGGCCAGGGGGACCTTCCCCGAGCTGTGTGCAGAGGAATCCACATCAGCCCAGGCCGGGGTGGGCAGTGGCCGCTCAGTTCCATGGGCTGGACACGGCTCTGGACGCTTCCCTTGGAGCCACTGCAGGGAGGGAACGCTGGGGCTGTCACCGCTGGGGTGTCACACCCAGGGGAACCCTGGGGCTGTCACCACTGGGGTGTCACAGACAGGGGAACCCTGGGGCTGTCACCGCTGGGGTGTCACAGACAGGGGAACGCTGGGGCTGTCACTGCTGGGGTGTCACACACAGGGGAACGCTGGGGCTGTCACCACTGGGGTGTCACACACAGGGGAACGCTGGGGCTGTCACCGCTGGGGTGTCACACACAGGGGAACACTGGGGCTGTCACCGCTGGGGTGTCACAGACAGGGGAACCCTGGTGCTGTCACCGCTGGGGTGTCACACACAGAGGAACGCTGGGGCTGTCACCGCTGGGGTGTCACACACAGGGGAACGCTGGGGCTGTCACCGCTGGGGTGTCACACACAAGGGAACGCTGGGGCTGTCACCGCTGGGGTGTCACACACAGGGGAACACTGGGGCTGTCACCGCTGGGGTGTCACAGACAGGGGAACCCTGGTGCTGTCACCGCTGGGGTGTCACACACAGAGGAACGCTGGGGCTGTCACCGCTGGGGTGTCACACACAGGGGAACGCTGGGGCTGTCACCGCTGGGGTGTCACACACAAGGGAACGCTGGGGCTGTCAACGCTGGGGTGTCACAGACAGGGGAACCCTGGTGCTGTCACCGCTGGGGTGTCACACACAGGGGAACGCTGGGGCTGTCACCGCTGGGGTGTCACACACAGGGGAACGCTGGGTCTGTCACCGCTGGGGTGTCACACACTGGGGAACGCTGGGGCTGTCACCGCTGGGTGTCACACAGAGGGGAACACTGGGGCTGTCACCACTGGGGTGTCACACACTGGGGAACGCTGGGGCTGTCACCGCTGGGTGTCACATACAGGGGAATGCTGGGGCTGCCCCGCTCCTGCCCTGTCCCCAACAGCTCTGCCAGCGCCTCGAGTGGACACAAAAGCTGAGCCAAAGGGTGAGAATTGCCGAAGGGGCTGAGCTGGGAGGGACACATTGGACTCATCGAGTCACAGAATCACAGAATTACTGGGTTAGAAGAGACCTTCAAGATCATGGAATCCAACCCAGCCCTAACACCACTTTAACTAAACCATGACACTTAGTGCCACATATAATCTGTTTTTAAACACATCCACAGGTGGTGACTATACCACCTCCCTGGGCAAACCAATCCAATACTTTATCACCCTTTCTGCAGAAAGCTTTTTCCTGATATCCAACCTATATTTTCCTTGGCACAGCTTAAGACTGTGTCCTCTGGTTCTGTCAGTTGTTGCCTGGAGAAAGAGACCGATCCCCACCTGACTACAACCACCTTTCAGGAAGTGTTGGAGAGTTTTAATGTCACCTCTGAGTCTACTTTTCTCCAGGCTAAACAACCCCAGCTCCCTCAGCCACTCCTCACAGGACTTTCATTCCAAGCCCCTCACCAGCCTTGTTGCCCTTCTCTGGACACGCTCCAGACCCTCCATGTCTTTCCTAAACTGGGGGGCCCAGAACTGGACACAGCACTCAAGGGACAGTGCCGTTAGAGGGGAAGAATGCCAAGTACAGGGGAAGAATGACCTCCCTGCTCCTGCTGGCCACACCATTCCTGATCCAGGCCAGGAGCCCTTGGCCTTCTTGGCCACCAGGGCACACTACTGGCTCATGTCCAGCTGGCTGTTGATCAGTACCCCCAGGTCCCTTTGTGCCTGGGCACTATCCGGCCACACTGTCCCCAGGCCATAGCATTGCAGGAGGTTGTTGTGGCCAAAATGCAGGACTGGGCACTTGGACTGATTAAACTTTATCTTACTGGACTCTGCCCATCCCTTCAACCATTCCAGGTCTCCCTGCAGAGCCCCCCTACCTTCCAGCAGATGGACACACACTCCCAGCTTAGTGTCATCTGCAGATTTTCTAATGAAAGCCTCAATCCCCTCATCCATGTTGTCAATAAAAACATTGAATAGAGCTGGCCCCAGCACAGAGCCCTGAGGGACACCCCTGGTGCCTGGCTGCCAGCTGGATGCAGCCCCGCTCACCAGCACTCTCTGGGCCGGCCATCCAGCCGGTTCTGAACCCAGCACAGAGTGCTCCTGGCCCAGCCCTGGGCTGCAGCTTTTCCAGGAGTGTGCTGTGGGAGACAGTGCCAAAGGCCTTGCTGGAGTCCAAAGAGACACATCCACAGCCTTTCCTGCATCCACCAGGAGCATCATCTGGTCATAAAAGGAGACCAGGTTGGTCAAACAGGACCTACCCCTCCTAAACCCCTGCTGGCTGGGTCTGAAACCCTGGCCATCCTGTAAGTGCTGTGTGATGACACTCAGCATAAACTGTTCCATCATCTCACCTGGTGAGATCTCATATCATCTCATCTCCCTGGCCTGTAATTACCAGGATCCTCCCTCCCACTCTTGTTGCACATGGGTGTCACATTGGGCAGCTTCCAGTCATCTGAAACCTCACCAGTGAGCCAGGACTGCTGGTAAATGATGGAGAGCAGCTTGGCAAGCTCATCTGCCAGCTCCCTCATCACCCTGGGGTGGATCAACTTCTGGTCCCATGGATTTATGAACATCCAAGCAGCTCAGCAGTTCCCTGACTGCCTCCTCCTGGATCACAGGGGCCCATTCTGCTCCCTGACACCATCTACCAGCCCAGGAGGACAGCTGTCCTGAGGACAAGCCATCTTCCCACTAAAGACTGAGGCAAAGAAGGCATTAAGCACCTCTGCCTTCTCCTCATCTGCAGTTAAGTTCCCTCCCTAATTCAATAGAGAAAAAATTTGGTCTTAGCCTTCCTTTTGCTGTTAATATATTATAAAAATATTTTTTATTATCCTTTACAGAAGTTGCCAAATTAAGTTTGAACTGAGCTTTGGCCTCCCTAATTTTTTTATTATGTGCCCTAGCGACCCCCTTAAATACTTCCTGGGAGACCTGACCCGCATTCCAAAGATTATATATCCTCTTTTTATTCTTAAGTTTCTTCAAAACCTCATAGCCCATCCAGGCTGGGTGTTTGACTCATTGACTCATCTTTTGGCACACAGGGACAGTCGGTTCCTGTGCTCTCAAGATCTCTGCTTTGAAGCACGCCCACCCTTCCTGAACTCCTTTGTTTTTAAGAGCTGCTTCCCAAGGAACTCTCTGAATAAGTCCCCTGAATCGACCAAAATCTGCCCTTATGGAAGTCAAATGTAAAAGTCTCATTGATGTTCCTCCTGACTTCAACAAATATTGAGAATTCTATAATCTCGTGATCACTCTGCCCCAAGCGGCCTCCAACTCCAACCACATCTCCCACCAGCCCATCTCTATTCCCAAACAACAGGTCCAACGCAGTCCCTCCCCTGGGGGACTCACTCACCAGCTGTGACAAAAAGTTGTCCTCCACACACTCTAAAACTTTACTGAACTGCCTCTTTTCAGCTGTATTAAGTTCCCAGCAAATGTCCAACAGGTTGAAAGCACCTACAAGAACAAGAGCTGATGAACCTGAAACATTCTCTAGCTGCTCATAGAATGAGTTGTCTACCTCTTCTTCCTGGTTGGGTGGGTGATAACAGACTCCCAGGAGGATGTCAGCCTTGTTGGCCTTCCCCTTAAGTCTTACCCATAGACATTTACTTTCATCATCATTAGTTTGAACACCCATAGCATCAAATACCTCCCTAATATAAAGGGCCACCCCTCCACCTCTTCTCCCTTTCCTGTCTCTCCTGAAGAGCTTGTAGCCTGTTGAGGATTTGTTGCAGATTGAGGAGTTTTTGCAGAACAAGGGCCATATTCATCCGATGCACAATCCAGCCTGCTTGGGATAATGGACAATGGACACGTTCACAAACAATAATGGACATATTCAGAAAATGTGGTCGGTATATCCTTGAAAAAGATACAAGAAGAAGAGTCAAATGGACTCAGCAGGTTTATCAGTGAGCTTGGGAAAGTGAGGAAAAAAGACAGTTCATGGGTGGGACAGAAAACCACAGCCAGACGTGTGAAAAGTTAGATGATCCAATCAGCATCCTATCTTAGACGCGTGAACAGCTAGGCCTGGCCAATCATGTATTAGCTAGAGACACGTGGACAGTACAGAATTATTACAAATACAGTCTTTTGAGGGATAATAAAATTGGCTTCACTGGATCATATTGGGTGTGGTGTGATGTTCCTGAACCTCCACATCCCGCACCGTTCCCCCCACATTTCTGGTGGAGAATTGCGGGGCAACCCTGAGAGGGACTCGAGGTTGGCAATTTGGCTGCTGTGCAGAGGGTCGGAGCCAGCCTTGGAGGAGCGGAGAAGCCGGTCGAAAGTATCCTCACTGCCCTGGTGAGAGGAAAAGGTTACTGGAGCTCCAATCGTAGATGTCCTGAGTCTCGCCCTGATCAAGGTGAGCGGCCGGGGAGGAGATGGGGTCTGAACGTGAAAGGGAAGGTGTTCAGAAACTCCTCCAACATATCCTCTCTAAGAGAGAATATAAGTATTATGCTTCCAATTTGAAGGGACTATTACACTGGGCTTGGGAACATAATCTCATACCAGGAGCACAGGGTGCTTTTGAGATTTCGACATGGGAAGCTGTGGGGCGAAGGCTGTGGGACTGCATTGCATCTGGGGGGAATAAAGCAAAAGAGGTGTCTAAGTATGCTACTTTGTGGAAAATCATCATAGAAGCTTTACAAGGTTTAAAGGCAGAGAGGAAAGCTGCTGCTGCAGCTTGTGCTGCCCTTGCCTCTGAGCCAGAAAAGCCTCAGGCATTCCCGATAACTTCAGTTCAGCCACTGTTTTCTACAACCTTAGATATTCCCACAACCCCTCAGCTCAGCATCGAGCATTACATCAACTGCTCCTCCAGCTCCTAGTGAGAAGGAGGAAGCTGCTGCCTCTTCAGAGGTGCTGGTCTGCAGACCAAAGGACACTTGTGATCGCAGTGAAAAAAGTTCTTCGGGTTTGTTAGTCTGCAGAACAAAGGACAGTTGTACTCAGAGTGAAAAAATTGCTGCTAACACTAACTTAGAGACTAGACATGCTGTAAAGGATAAGGAAAGAGATGTTGTTATGAATAATACTTCTATTGAAGAGGATTTAAGGTCTCTTGTGGACAATTTGCAAAAATTGGTAATTCAACAAAAGGATTCAATTGTCCCTAAAAGAGATTATTCTTTTGAAAAAATGGATCTACCTATGGTTGTGGGTTCGGACAGACAATCAGGAAAGCGGGTACCTCCCTCTCATGTTGTCTCTGAGCCAGCATCCCAGCTGGCTAAACGAAATCCTCCCTCTCATGCTGTAAAGAATGTGGAGTTAGAACTGGAATGTGACCCTGAAATAGAAGCAGCACAGAAACGCAAGTGGCAGGGGGTTATTACAGAAGCAATTATAAAAGGGACTTTTGTCGCAAATTATTTACAGGCTTTTCCTGTAGTAACTAATGCTGCAAGTAGAATTTGGGAACCTTTCGACTGGAAGATTTTAGAGAGGGTAAGAAATGCAATCTCTTAATTTGGTTTAAAATCCCAGCTTGCACAGTCACTGCTGCAGTATGTTTTTACCTCTAGCACATTTATTCCAGCTGATGTGTATACCCTAATAAGGCTTGTATTGCCACCCCACCAGCAGGTGATGTTCCATAAAAGCTGGGAGGAAAAGTGTGCCCAGGAAGCAGCAAAGCCTCGGGCACAGGGTGATCCTCTGTATGGTTTAACAGCACAACATTTACTTGGCAAAGGACCCTGGGCTACTGCCACTGCCCAGGCTAGGAGCATTGATGAAGTTTTACAGATGAGCCAACAATTAGCCTATAATGCTATTCCTGCACTTCCTGATGGATTACACACTAAGGCATTTACACAAATTCGCCAAAGAGAGAATGAGGACTTTGATAAATTTGTGGACAGATTGCATGAGGCTATTTATGATCATCCTGATTTGGACCCAGACACAAAGGTGAAATTGTTTAATATGCTGGCTTTTGACAATGCTAATGATAAAACTCAGCAGATTTTGGGTACCTTAAAGAAGGGAGCTGATGTTACAGAAATGCTGGAACTGATGGCTAGAACTACAGAAATGGAAAAGGCATCCTATGTAGCTGCTGCCGTACAGGATGCAGTAAAACGACTGATTTCTAAACTGGAAAAGAAAGCAGAAGGGAAAGAACATTAAGTGCTTTGGATGTGGTAAAATTGGACATGTTCAAAGTCAGTGTCGCTTTTCAGTGGTGGAAAGAAGAAAAAAAAGAAAAAAAAATTTGTTCTATATGCAAAAAAAAAAAAAAAAAAAAAAGATAACCACAATACTAAAGAATGTCGCTTCCAGGGAAACCGCCTTGCCAACACGTTCTCTCCTCACATGCAGAAACAAGTAAGGAGAGCCTGGATAGCTCAGCCTCCCACGGTGGACTTAACTCACTCAGATCGTCAGCAGCTGGAAGTGCCAGGCTGAATTTGGACACCGCAGTAGACGTCACCATCACGGACTCTGCTGTTCACCTGATAGACACCAATGTAAAAGGACCCTTGGGGGGTGGGCTTAGTGCTTTTCTGTTAGGGAGATCATCTGCCTGTAAAAAGGGATTGGATATAACCCCTGGGGTTATTGATGCGGACTATCAAGGGGTTGTTAAAATTATGGTTAGAACATTTTTCCCTCCTGTGTCTATTCCCAAAGGTTCACAAATTGCTCAGCTTGTTCCTTTTAAGTCTTGTGTCCCCCGTGCAGGCGACAAGGAGTGGGGAACAGGAAGCTTTGGTTCCACAGGTAACCCAGAAGTATATTGGGCCATGGACATCACAAGAGGTAAACCAAACCAACAGGTAACACTGACACATCCTAATGGTGATTCTATCACTAAAAATCTCACAATTGACACTGGAGCAGATGTAACCATTGTTTCAAACACAATTTAGCCTAAAGATTGGGCATTAGTTAACCCTATTTTAGGCATTTCAGGTATTGGGGGGACTCAGGCAACTCAAATGAGCAAAGATGTAATTACCTTTGCCTTCCCAGATGGAGTAAATGCATCTACAAGGCCTTATGTCATGCAAACTCCTGGTACTTTGCTAGGTTTGGTTGGCAGGGATTTGTTAAGCCAATTAAAAGCCACCATTGTCACACAGTCTTTTTAGCAGCGGCCACTGGGGGGGCAGCCAATCCTCAAAATTAGCTGGACCACTGATAGACCTGTGTGGATTGATCAGTGGCCGCTGTCAAAGGAAAAGCTGCCCATAGTTCAACAATTAGTGCAAGAGCAGCTTGAGGAAGGGCACATACAACCATCCACAAGCCCGTGGAACACTCCAATTTTTGACATTCAGAAAAAGAGTGGGAAATGGAGATTGCTGCATGACTTACGTGCTGTAAACGCAGTAATGCTAAGTATGGGTGCCTTGCAACCTGGTCTTCCATCTCCTACTATGATACCTGAGTCATGGAATCTATTGATCATTGATCTCAAAGACTGTTTCTTTACCATCCCCTTACATCCGGAGGACAGAGATCATTTTGCTTTTTCTGTTCCATCTATCAATAAGGAAGAACCCTGCAAAAGGTATGAATGGGTTTGTTTGCCCCAGGGCATGAGAAACTCCCTGTGATGTGCCAAATTTATGTCACTTGGGCATTAGAACCTGTTCGGCAACAATTCCCTGAGTATATCATCTGTCACTACATGGATGATATATTAGTAGCTGGAAAACAATTAGACTCTGTAACTGTTCTAAAAACCATGACAGTTTTGCTAGAAGGAAGGGGGTTAAAAATTGCTCCCGATAAGGTGCAGCATTCTGCTCCTTGGAAATATCTCAGGTGGCAGATTGATCAGTCTGTAGTGAAACCACAGAAACTCTCCATTCCCACTGAAATTAAAACTGTGCATGATGTTCAGAAGCTAGTTGGAGATATTCAGTGGATCAGAACTATTTGTGGGATAACTAATGCAGAACTTGAGCCATTAATACAGATACTAGGTACTTCACCTCGGGCAGATGAACGCCGGACTCTGGATAAGAGACAACAGCGGGCCTTGGATCACATTGCCACAAAGGTTGCTACATCACATGCACATCGTCTGATCGAGGATGTTCCAGTTCAATTGATGATCATCAATCACAGCAAGGAGGATGACTACTTTGCAAAGCATCCTTTCGCCTTAATTTGTCAATGGGTTAAAACTCGGGTTAATCCTTTAATTATTTTGGAATGGGTGTTTTTACCTGTAAAACAGTCTAGAACTATTACCACTCGATTGGAAATTTTTGCTCATTTGATAATGAAGGGTAGAGGGAGAATTTTGGAAATCTGGGGACATGAACCATATGCAATTGTAGTACCCCTGGCTAACTGGTATCTTGAATGGGGAATTAGACATTCTGTTTCTTTTCAGATAGCTTTGGCTGGGTATGATGGTAAAGTTCACAACACTTACCCACGGTACCGGGTGTTATCTTTATTGGAGCATCAGCATCTGGAGGACAGACCCTGGAGATCTGACTGTCCGGTATCTGGGCAGACAGTATTTACAGATGCAGGTAAAAGGTCAAAAAGGGCTGCCTGCACTTGGCAGCAGGACAAAGTGTGGAAAAAGCATGTCATTTTTGGAGAGTCAAAAGATACATTAGAATTGAAAGCTGTGATTTGGGCTTTTGAAAATTGGTATAATGAGGCCATTAACATTGTTTCTGATTCGCTTTTTGGAGTTGGCTGTGTCCAACGCCTTGAAAGAGCAGTACTCAAGGAGGTGAGTAATAAACATTTGTATTCCCTTTTAAGCTGATTGCTTAAAAACCTAAACCAACGATGGCAGGAATACTTTATTACTCATGTTTGAAGCCATCAAGCTCTCCCTGGTCTGTCTGAAGGTAACACTCGAGCTGATCAGTTGGTAGCCACTGTCTGGCCAATGCCAAACCCTGATAAATTCCAGCAGGCTAAAACTTCCCACGCTTTTCTTCATCAATCTGCTAAAACGTTAGTTAAACAATTTGGTGTTCCCTTTACTGATGCTTCTGGTATTGTGCAATCCTGTCCTGACTGTCAACAAGATAGCATTGGTTTAGGCACTGGTGTTAACCCTAGGGGTCCCTCAACCTTTGCAATTGTGGCAAATGGATGTAACTGATGTACCAGAATTTGGTCAGAAAAAGTTTGTACATGTTTGCATTGATACCTATTCTTGTGTTATATGGGCTACTCCCTTAACAGGTGAGGCAGCATGTCATGTTGAGAAACATTTGTACAATTGCTTTGCCATATTAGGTGTCCCCTTAGCAATCAAGACTGACACTGGTCCTACTTACTATTCTTTAAGATTCAAGCATTTCTGTAATTTATGGGGTATTCAACATGACACTGGTATTCCTCACAACCCTACTGGTCAGGCAATTATTGAGCGTGCTCATCAGACATTCAAGGGCATGCTGCAAAAACAAAAAGGGAGAACTACAGGGTTATCTCCTGAGGAAAAATCAGCTAAAGCCATCTTTGTGCTTAATTACCTTAGAACAACAGGAGATAGGGAAGATCCACCTATTCTTGTGCATCATGCCCTCACAGTAATCCAAGGGAAGAATTGCCTGATGGTATTCAGGTCATGTTCAAAAGCCCAGAAACAGGGGTGTGGGAAGGACCAGCTACAGTAAAACGAATAGGCAGAGGTCATATGTGCTTGCTTACAGATAAAGGCATTCGTTGGATCCCAGCCAAGTGGGTGAAGCCCTATCTGAAACCATCGTCATCAACCCATGCTGTGTCCAGAGGCAAAAGCACCGATTCCAGACAGCCCTGAATCCACTTCTCCAACACCTGACAGCTGAGCAACGATCGGAGTATCTACCAAGTGTGCTGGAGTATGCTGAGGAAGTACTAGCAACTCCACATAGGCTTAACATACACCTTCGGATCCATTTCGTACCTGCTTAATTGGAGTTCCCCTAGACACAATGGAAGAATTTGGAAAACGGACCAGAGCTCAAATTTATGGTGACTTAAGTAAGGCCTGGTCAAATTGGTGTACTAATCAAAATGGAATAATCACAGAAAATTGGTGTGAAAAACAAAAAATCTCTAGAAATCCTTTAGGAGATCAGGCACTTTAAATCACTGAAAATTTAAATACTGCAAGTCAGGAGCCGCAGGAGCTGGATATTCTGGGGTCAGTGCCAGGAAATGATTGTTTGTTCTTTGAGTACTTCAAGGGCAGAGAGCTGATTAGGGAGAGGTCAGGAAAGCCCGGAGATGACAGCACTTGGATATCTCCTGTTTCTTTGTGGTATTACAATACCACGGCATACTGTGCCAACTGGACACGGTCTGTGCCCTTAAAACAAAAATCAGCAAGCATGTTGCCTCCTGGAGTTTTTCTCATTTGTGGAGATAGAGCTTGGACTGCAATTCCTCAGAAAGCATTAGGAGGACCATGCTATTTTGGGAAACTGACGCTGTTTGCCCCTAGCATTCAACAGATGCTTAACATCAGGCACAAATACCAACATCAGAAACGTAGTGTGCATTCATTAGGCTCAGGCTGTAAGGATAATGTAGAACTGGGGAAGAGGCCTTCGGCTATACTGGCATCACTTTTTACATCAGGCGTAGCTTCTTCACAGGCCCTTACACAATTAACGCGATTGGCTTGTTGGACAGGAAAACAAATTAACATTACATCTATGATACTGAATGAGCTTACCACTGATGTAGGTAGCATATGCCACGCTGTGCTACAAGACAGGGCTGCTATAGATTTTTGTTGCTAGCACAAGGACATGGGTGTGAGGATTTTTAAGGGATGTGTTGCATGAATTTCTCTGACCGCTCTGAATCTATTCACAAAAACGGACACTGCTTAAGGAGAATGTGCAAAAGCTCACAGCTGTTGACAATTCCTTTGATGTGTGGCTAAAATCCTGGGGAATAACAGGCTGGCTCAAGGACTTTGTGCGTTTTGGCATAATGATACTTTGTATTCATTTGTCACTTCTGCTTCTAGTGCCTTGCTTACTACGCTGGGTGCAGAAACTAAATGACTGTGGTTTTAAATCAGTCTGGCTTGTGCAAAAAGAAAGCAGGGGAAATGTTGAGGATTTGTTGGAGATTGAGGAGTTTTTGAAAAACAATAGCCATATTCAGACGATGCACAATCCAGCCTGCATGAGATAATGGACATGTTCAGAAAAAAGGGTTGGTATATCCTTGATAAAAGAAGAAGAGTCAAATGGACTCAGCAAGTTTATCAGTGAGCTTGGGAAAGTGAGGAAAAAAGACAGTTCATCGGTGGGACAGAAAACCACAGCTAGACATGTGAAAAGTTAGATGATCCAATCAGCATCCTATCTTAGACGTGTGAACAGCTAGGCCTGGCCAATCATGTATTAGCTAGAGACGCGTGGACAGTACAGAATTATTATAAATACAGTCTTTTGAGGGATAATAAATTTGGCTTCACTGGATCATATTGGTTGTCATGTGATATCCCTGAACCTCTGCATCCCACACCGTTCCCCCCACAGGTTTCCAACAACACGGATGCTGTTAGTTCCAGAGCGCCCAGGATCTGTTTTGCAAGTCAGCTCCGGCAGGAGCAAGGTGGCTGCCAGAGGGCTGCTTATGGCCTCTGACACCCAATTGCTCAGGGCTTCCCGGTGCCCCAGCCCCTCAGGGTCTGCCCCAGCCCAGCCAAGTGCCCCATAGCAGCTCCAGAGGACACCCCACCAGCCAGCGGGACCTCGGAGCCCTCAGCAACGCAGGCAGCAGCACACGGGCAGGAGGACACGGATGGCGCTTCCTGCCTGGCACAGGGCTTGTGGCCATCTCCAGGCACCGCTCTCGCAGGGATCCCGCAGTTCCGACCCCTGCACAGCCTCTCTGTCGGCAGCACAAAGGCCTCAGCGGCACAGCTCCCTGCCAGCGGCGCTGCCGGCGCTGTGGCCACACGGCCTGCTGGCCCGGCAGGGCTCAGCCCAGGCCCTGGCCGCACGCTGCCGCCCCAGGGCACGGCTGCCAGAGGGCGGCAGCAGCGCCGAGGCCAGCCGGGGCTCCACGGCGCCGGGCCCGGCCAGCACTGCCGGGGCAGCAAGCGGGGCTGGGGCCGAGCTGCGGCGGGCCGGGGAGGGAGCCCGGGCTCGTGGCTCACCCATGAACCTGATGGCCGCCTCTCGCAGGGGCTCCTGTGGGCTCTGCAGGTAGCGCAGGGCCCGGCGCAGGTGCTCGGCCGCTCTGCTCCTGTCCTCTGCCAGCTGGAGAGAGCGGCGGGAGGGAAGGAAGGGTTGGCGCGGGCTCAGCCCCTCGGCCGGGCGCTGCCTGCGCCCAGCCCCGGCCTCCCCTGCCCGCACAGCCCTGAGGCGCGGCCAGCAGCCGCCGGCGCCGGGCTCCCGAGGGGAGGGGCCCGAGGGCCGGCTGCTGCCCGGGGAGCGGCGGTGCCGGCCCGCCCCGCAGCTCCGCCGGGCCGGGGCTCCACGGGCATCCGGCTCTGGCCCACGGGAGCCTGGAGAAGAGCCCGCGCGGCCTCTCCGTGCAGCAGCGGGCAGGGGCACAGCTGCCCCCCCCGCACTCTGAGCATCGCCCTCGGGGGCCTTCTCCCGGCTGAGGCTGGGCATTCTTGGTCGTCCTTACCAGGCACTTGCTGAACTTCCACAGTTTCTCCTCCTTCACCAGCTTTTTGAGATCCCTCCTCTTCATAAACTTGACCACAGAAAGCAGCGTTTCCCGGGAAGCCTGGAGAGCAGCAGAGACTTGGAGATGGCCCCAGAGCCCGGGGCATGGGAGCAGCATCCCTGTGCCACGGCCTGGAGGAGGCTGCGGTCCAGCAGGCGCAGGGCAGGATGCAGCCGAGCCCCCTCCCAGGGGGACAGCAGCAGCCCTCGAGTCCTCACCTCTGCCACGTGCTGATTCTCATCATGGCAGTGGAAGAGCAGTGGAAGCAGGCTCTGGTGCACAGTACTTTCCAAAGGTTTTTCTCTCTCTTCCAAAAAGTCCATCATGTCTTGGAAGAGTTTTATGGAGAGCAGCTGTACCTGGCTGTTATCCTGTATTAAAAAAAAAGGGCAAAAATATGTCAGCATTGGCTCCTCCAGGCCTTCCTGGGCACAGGCCTGGAAGTGCACAGGGCACACAGTTTTCAGGCAGCACCCAGTGGCTGTGGCTGGGGGCACAGGGCCTTACATGGTCAAAGAGCAGCAGGAGCGCCTCAGCCAGCTGCAGGGCAATGGGGGTTGACATCAGAATGTATTTGTGCAGGAATATAAAGCTGAGTGTCATCATAGCTATCTCTGCATCATTGTCCCACAGTAGGTCCATGAGGCTTTCGGTCAAGCTCCACATTCTTTCGTCCTGTGCGGAACACAAGTCTGTGAAACCCCACCCTGCTGCCCCAGGGCCCAGAGGCCAAAGGCCTGTCCCGAAGCACTCGGGCAGCTGAAGTGGGAGGCAGGAGAGCTGGGAGCAGCTGCTCCAGCACCCAAAGCCCAGGCAAGGCCAAGCGACTGCGTTCCCAGCGCAGCTTCAGCCACTGCCCCCTTCTCACCATTGAGGGATCATCAATGAGCTCGAGAAGGGCCCTGAGCGCCAGGCGACGCCTCTCCCTGCACTCGCTCTGCAGGTACCTTGATGAGACCTTCACAACACTGTCAGCACATTCACTTGAATCCAGGCACTCGAGGACCTGAAAGGCACAGGGCAGTGATGGAGGGCCCAGCCAGCAGGACCCCGGAGCCACACAGGGTTGGGTACGGGCAGCAGCACAGGGTGCAGGCACCGTCCCAGGCGGCTGCGGTGACGAGAGGGCAGGGAGCTGGGAGGCAGCTCAGCGAGGCAGCGCTGGACACCCGGCTCACCTCCACAAGGAATGCCAGGGCGGGCAGATCCCAGTGTGGCTCCTGCGTGCTGAGGAGCCAGAGGAGGTGGAGTGCAATACTGGAACACAAGCGAGGATAAGCATGGCGCATCTCCCTAACAGGGCGAAAAAGGAACCAGGAACCTGAGCAAATCTCTCCAGGGACATGCTCGCAGAGCCTGGTGGTCTTGCACCACCATCCTGCAAAGGCACGTGGGCCATTGAGGAGGTGTCTCCTCGAGTGCTCTCTCCCCTCCTAGCCTTTTCCAGTCTGCTTAGCTGTCCCTCAGTGACAAGGCCCTGTGTCCCAGGGCCACGGGGACTGTGTGGGACACCCCTGGCACAGAGCACAAATGCCGGGAGCAGTGGGCAGAAGGGGAGTCTCACCTGGCCAGCAGACCCACGGCATAGTGGCGGGTGTCAGCACAGAGCAGCGTGTCCCAGCAATGCTTGCGTTCCATTGACACCAACACATCCGTGTTCTCCTTTCGGCAGAGCACGGACTTCAGGGTCCGCACTGCAAACCTGTGTGCAGAGCAAAGCCCAGGTCACACTGGCAGCACTGGCTCCTTCGCAGGCCATGTGCCAGGGACAGGAGGACTTGGATGGAGCACCTGTTTGGGCTGGTGGCAAGGCCGTGCTCTTCCTGGCATTGCTTCCAGAAGGTATCGACCTCCTTTGGCATCTCTTCTGTGCTGAAGAACACTTGGAAGAGCAGATGCACAAAAAGGCAGGGAAAGTATGCCGTCACTACATGTAAGATGTGGGGCTCCTGGAGGAACTTCCACATCACCATGGTTGCCTGCAAAGGACAAAGGCCCCCCAAGACAGTGCTCAGTGCCGAGGTGTCCGTGTGGCAGGGCCCGAGCTATGCAGGGAGAGGCCCGGAGAGACCGTGCCAGGGGAGCACGGGGCCTGGTGGGCCTGAAGCTGCCCCTGGGCCAGGTTTGAGGCCAGCGCCTGAGGTGGGGAGATGCAGTGGGGGAAGGAGGAAGCAGAGCTGCTGGAGAGGTGGCCTTGGGGCCAGCAAAGGCCTGTGTCAGAAACTCACAGCCAGGGCAAAGACACCCGTTTCGTCCCCATTGGAGGTGCAAATGCTGCGCTCTGGCCAGCTCCCCAGCACATCCAGGAGGATCAGCAGCACTGGCTCCACAGTCCTGGCTGAGCCCATGATGGTCTTCCACATGGCCATGGCAGCTCTGTGGGGTTAGAGCTCTGTCTCAGGGCGGGTCTCAGACACAGCACCGTGGCCTGGGCATCCCTAGGGGCCCGGGCTGACCGCCGGCTCTGCCTCTGCCCACTGGCCCTCACCAGCGGCACCCGGGCAGCCCAGCCCTGTGGGGACAGAGCCCTGAGGGGCGGCAAGGGAGCATGGCAGCAGGCTTGGCAGCTGACGTGCCAGGGCTGGGAAAGGAGGGCCCTGGAACTCTCTGTTGGTCAGACACCTGGGACAGGTTGTACAGGGTGATGGGCTGGGGAGCCCTGAGCCCTCTGGGCAGGTGGGCCCCATACCTGTCACAGGACGGGGCCAGACGCAGGAGAGTCACGACTGTGTCACCTGGGTGTTCTTTGGTGACACTCAGCAGGGTCTTGTCCAGCCGGTGCTCAGCAGAAGCATTGGCCAGGAGCCATTGGTGAATGTACCTCACCGTGGCGGGCACCTGGAGAAGGCACAGGGAGGCTTGGTAATCTGCCAGAGGGAGCGATGTCCCCAGCGTCCCCAGAGAAGTGCTTCCCTTCCCAGCGCACTGCAATGGCCTCAAAGGCACCCAGGGACCAGCAGGCACAGCTTGGGAAGCCATGTGACTCATGGGGGAATTGAAGCCTGGCCAAAGGCTGCTTACTTGTTCTGGCCTGGAAACACCCCTCTCCATGAGCAAATCCAGCAGGGCGGCACTGGTCTCATGTCCCAGGAGCTCTGAGTGAGCTCTGAGCCCAGTGCCCGTGGTGCTGGTCTCTCCCTGCCGGACGCTGTGGAGGAACTTGCAAACGAGCTGAAGGAGAAGGGCAAGAAGCCGGTGATGTTGCATGGACTGCTCCACACACGGTGCTCGGCTGAACAGGGACAGCAGGCCCAGCCCAGGTGGGGATGGCTGCAGGTACCTGTGCTGTGCTCCGGAAGCGGCCACGGCTGGATTCCTGCTCTCGTGTGCACTCCAGGGCTGCATCTGGCAAAGAGTGAGCGCAGCCAGAGCTGAGGGGCTGCGGGAGAGGCCAGAGAACAAAGCCCAGCCCTGCGCTTCCCAGGCAGGGAGAGCCCCGGGATGCCCCAGGAGGATGGAGCACGGCCACTGCGGGGTGTGTGCCTGGCCCCTCTTCCGTCCTCTCTGTGGGCATGTCCCCAGGGAATGGGATGGCATGGGATGGGGCCAAGTTGGCTGCAGGCTCCAGCTCTGCGGCCCAGATCTGCCACTCACCCTCCTGTGGTGGATGGAACGGCACCACCTCTTCAGTCTCCTGTGCTGGGGCAGCTCCAGGGCCTTCTTCCTCCTCCACCTCCCCCAGGCAGGCCAGCTTGGGAACTCTCGGGGGTCTCTGCTCCATGCCACTGACTGGAGATACTTGCAGGAGAGATGTCCTGGAAAAGCTCTGGGGCACCAAGTCCCACGCTTTTCCCTTGAGGGCAGCTGCAGAACAGAAGTCTCAGAAGGCCACAGGTCAGTGAGTCCTGTATTCAGGCCTCAAGCTCAGCCTCAGGAACAAGGCCAAGGAAAAGCTCCGGGTCAGATGGGAACGAGTGCGCTGTGCGGGGGCTCCTCACGGCACTGCTCTGTCCCGTTCTGAGCCGTTGGGTGTTCCGAGCACCCGGGCAAGCTTCTATTTCCCACGCGTCACAAAGGGCCCTTGGACACCGGCTTCCGTTCCGTGCCATGGTGACCGTGCTGCAGCGTGCCACCCAGGGCCCTTGCACACGCTGCCACCTGCCCTGGGGCTGCCCCCAGCCCGCCCAAAGTGGCCCAGGTTGGAAGGAATCCCTGGCCCCAGGGGTCTAAGATAGCCCGACAGGATCTTTAGGAAGAGCTCAGACCATCAGCAAACGCTGCCCTGCTCTGCGGGCTCGGTCCTATTCCCATAGCTTTCCCTCAGAGCATTTTAATTTCTAAATTATAATCATTTGAAGGGAGGGGATTTACATTTTCCATTTCAGAGAAGGCTTCTGCCTTCCATAGCAGACACCTATCTTTTCAAACCAAGACAATTATTTCTCATCTTGCAGATGCACAGTTGCTGGGGAGCCCCCTTTTACACCAGGGACCTGGAGAACCATTCCCGGCAATTGGGAAAATCCTAGGTGCTCCATCCACCCATAGAGGAGGTCTCCAAATTTGCTTGAAAGTGGGTCCAGCTTTTATAGGCCAAGTGACTTGATGCTATTTTTAGCCCAGAAAGCCCTGCAGCTGATGGCACACTTCACAATCAGCAGGGACAAAGCGAGGCCAAAGGCCAGACCTCTGCTGGGAGGCTTTCTCCGCAAACACCTTTCAAACAAACCCCCATTCAAGTCCGTGGGGAAAGTTTCCTAAAATGATACATTTCTGGCACATAACTACACAGGGTTATGTGAAAGATTCTAAAGCAGCTGCTTTGGAGTCAAAGAGACAGCATTACGAGTCCTTGTCATCTGTTCATAGCTAAATCACACTTTGGGAAATTTGAAGGGGTTATGAAGGAGCTAGAGAGCAGACCTCTGAGTTTTTTAGATGATGCCATTTATTTTCCTTATCTTGGGCATGGACAGCAAGAGTGAGTTTGGCTCCCATCTCCACTGCATGTCTCACAATGCCACAAGACTTCTAGTTACAAGAGCTTTTAAGGATTTGTTGGCCAATAAGACACTGCCAACAAGAATATCTATGTTTTGGACCCAATCCTTCAATATTTCCTCCTATGGACTCATGCTACAGTGTAAGCTTCCTGAGCCAACCAACCATGTTATGACACACAAACCTACGACACTGCATCCTAAGCTTCTTGTTTACCATTGTAGCTACTTTTAGTTTTTCTATATCTTGAACGCTACAACTCTAAACTTTCCTCCACATCAACTTTTCTTCCACATGTCTCTGCTATAAAATATAAATCCACATTCTCCCTTCTAGCACCCAAGTTTGGAAGCCATTTCCAAGGTGTCAGATCAAATCCTGTGTTTAATTCTAAGCTCTGCTGACAAGACCAAAGGTCTGAGAATTCTCTGCATTTCACTTTCCAACAACACAGATGCTGTTAGTTCCAGAGCACCCAGGATCTGTTTTGCAAGTCAGCTACAGCAGGAAAAAGGCGGCTGCCAGGGGGCTGCTTATGGCCTCTGACACCCAATAGCTCAGGGCTTCTCAGTGCCCCAGCCCCTCAGGGTCTCCCCCAGCCCAGTCAAGCTGCCCAGCAGCAGCGCCGCAGCACCACAGCAGCTCCAGAGAAGAACAATCCGGAGGCACCTCGGAGCCCTCAGCAACGCAGGCAGCAGCACACGGGCAGGAGGACACAGATGGCGCTTCCTGCCTGGCACAGGGCTTGTGGCCATCTCCAGGCACCGCTCTCGCAGGGATCCCCGCAGCTCCAGCCCCTACCCGGCCACTCTGTTGGCAGCACAAAGGCTTCAGCGGAAGCACCAAAGGCCAAGGGGCTTCTGGCCATTTCCCCTTCCCCACGGCACGCCTGGGCAGGATGCTAAGTACAAGCACCCTTTTCCCTGCTTTCCCTATGCCCTAGAGACCCTGGGCAGCAAAGAAAATCTCCTGAGAGTCTGTATATTGTAACACTTTCTATATTTACATAGAATAAAAAATGCAACAGAACAAAAGAAAACTCATAAAGAAAAAGAAAAACCCATCTGGCGAATGTTAGCCCAGCAAAGAGAGCCTCCTGGATCAGCTCTCTACCGAGCTCCAGCAGTGCAGCCAGCCAAGCCGCAAGAGACGAGGCCGAGGCCGAGTCATCCATGCCCTGCGCAGCTGATCTTGCAGCCTCTGGAAGATGGAATATCGCCCGCTCGCTGTTGCTCGGAGGACATGCAGTGTTTCAAGTGCCAGCTCGGACACGGCACTGCTCATGTCCTCCGTCAGGCGTTCGAGGGCTGCAAGAGAGAGGAACAGAGCCACGGTCAGATGCCGGATCTGTGGGGAGCCAAGGAGAGCCCCGTGCCAGGGCCATGGCAGCCGACTCTTGCCATGGCCAGGAGGGAGCAGGGACCCAGGGGATCAGCCCGAAGCTGCCGGCGACGAATGGCACACGTGGCCCTGAAATCTCTGTGTGCTCTGCCCACGGGAGCAGAGCCCTCTGAAGCCAGGGCAGGGTTTGCAGCTCCCCCTGCTGTCAACCCCTGTGCTCAGCCCGCTGCCCTCACTCACCACTGCAGATCAGCTGGAGCTCTTGCTGCTGCCCCCTCAGGTGCCGCCCGGCCATCCCTGTGAACACAGAGCCTGTCACAGCCCCAGCTCCACAGCTCCCTGCCGGCGGCGCTGCCGGCGCTGTGGCCACACGGCCTGCTGGCCCGGCATGTCTCAGCCCGGGCCTTGGCCGCACGCTGCCGCCCCAGGGCACGGCTGCCAGAGGGCGGCAGCAGCGCCGAGGCCAACTGGGGCTCCACGGCGCCGGGCCCGGCCAGCACTGCCGGGGCAGCAAGCGGGGCTGGGGCCGAGCTGCGGCGGGCCGGGGAGGGAGCCCGGGCTCGTGGCTCACCCATGAACCTGATGGCCGCCTCTCGCAGGGGCTCCTGTGGGCTCTGCAGGTAGCGCAGGGCCCGGCGCAGGTGCTCGGCCGCTCTGCTCCTGTCCTCTGCCAGCTGGAGAGAGCGGCGGGAGGGAAGGAAGGGTTGGCGCGGGCTCAGCCCCTCAGCCGGGCGCTGCCTGCGCCCAGCCCCGGCCTCCCCTGCCCGCACAGCCCTGAGGCGCGGCCAGCAGCCGCCGGCGCCGGGCTCCCGAGGGGAGGGGCCCGAGGGCCGGCTGCTGCCCGGGGAGCGGCGGTGCCGGCCCGCCCTGCAGCTCTTCCGGGCCGGGGCTCCACGGGCATCCGGCTCTGGCCCACGGGAGCCTGGAGAAGAGCCCGCGCGGCCTCTGCGTGCAACAGCGGGCAAGGGCACAGCGGCCCCCCCCGCACACTGATCATCGCGCTCGGGGGCCTTCTCCAGGCTGAGGCTGGGCATTCTTGGCAGTCCTTACCAGGCTCTCGCCGAACCTCCATATCTGATCCACCTGTAGCACTTGATGGAGATCCCTCCTCTTCAGGAATGTGGCTGAAGAATGCAGCATTTCCCGGGAGGCCTGGGGAGCAGCAGAGATGTGGAGATGGCCCCACAGGCCAGGGCACAGGAGCGTCCTAGTGCCAACAGCCTGGAGGAGGCTGCAGCCCGCAAAGTGCCAGGGCAGGAGGCAGCCCAGGCCCCTCCCAGGGGGACAGCAGCCGGCCACAAGTCCTCACCTCAGCTACAAGCTGATTCTCATCATGGCAGTGGAAGTAGAGTGGGAGCAGGCTCTGGCGCACGTGGGACTTCAGGGCCTTTCTTCCCTCTGGCGTTAATAAGTCCAGCATCTCTTGAAAGATACACATGGAGCTCAGCTGCACCTGGCTATCATCCTGTATGAAAGCAAGGGCAAAAGACCTCAGCATCAGCTTCTCCAGGCCCCCCAGGGCACCGGGCTGCATGTCCACAGGGCACCGAGTGTCCGGGCAGCAGCCAGTGGCCGTGGCCGTGGGCACAGAGCCTTACGCAGTCAAAGAGTGGCAGGAGCGCCTCAGCCAGCTGCAGGGCGATGGGGGTGGGTATTGGGGCACCATTATCCAGGAGCAAATATCGCAGTAGAAGAATGGTCATCCTGACCATGTCACTATCATTTTCCTCCAGGAGCTGCACAAGACTTTCTGTCAGGCTCCCCATTTTTTCAGCCTGTGTGGAACACAAGTTTGTGAAACACCACCCTGCTGCCGCAGGGCCCAGAGGCCAAAGGCCTGTCCCCAAGCACTCGGGCAGCTGAAGCGGGAGGCAGGAGAGCTGGGAGCAGCTGCCCCAGCGCCCAAAGCCCAGGCAAGGCCAAGCAACTGCGTTGCCCAGCCCCACGCTGCCTGCATGGCTTCAGCCACTGTCCCCTCCTCACCATCAAGGGATTCTTGCCCAGCACTACGAGGCCTCTGAGTGCCAAGTAACGCCTCGCCCTGTGCTCGCTCTGCAGGTTCTCTGATATGATCTCCAGAACACTGTCACTGCATTCTTTCAAGTCCAGGCACTCGAGGACCTGAAAGGCACAGGGCAGTGACAGGGACCCGGCCAGCAGGAGCCCTCAACCGCACAGGGTTGGGCCCAGGCAGCAGCACAGGGCACAGGCACCGTTCTGGCAGCTGTGGCTACGAGAGGGCAGAGAGCTGGGAGGCAGCTCAGCAAGGCAGTGCTGGCCTTGAGGCTCACCTCCACAAGGAATGCCAGGGCAGGGAAATGCCAGTATGGCATTTCTTTGCCGAGCAGGCTGAGCAGGTAGAATGCAATCCCGGAACAAAAGTGTATGGCTGAATGGCAAATTTCTCTGACAAGAGCAAAAAGGAAACAAGACCCTGAGCCAGTGGGCAAACCTCTTCCAGGAGTGACTCACAGATTTCTCATCTTTCCCCATCAGCCTTCCAGCAAGGGGACCTGGGCCATGTGGGAGTTGGTTGCTCATGGGCACCCTCCTCTCCCTGCCTTTTCCAGTGTGCTTGGCCATTCCTCAGTGACAGGGCCCTGTAGCCCACGACCACGGGGACTGATGGGGGCACCTGGGCACAGAGCACAAATGTCAGAGGCAGTGGGGAGAAGGGGTCTCACCTGGCCAGCAGAGCCACGGCAAAGTGGTGGGTGTCAACAGAGAGCAGCGTGTCCCAGCCACACTTGCGTTCCATTGCCACCACCACATCCTCACACCGCAGAAGGCAGAGCAGGGACTTCAGGGTCCGCACTGCAAACCTGTGTGCAGAGCAAAGCCCAGGTCACACCGGCAGAACTGGCTCCTTTGAAGGCCACGTGCCAGGGCCAGGAAGAGTGAGATGGAGCACCTGTTTGGGCTGGAAGCAAGGCCGTGCTCTTCCTGGCATTCCTTCCAGAATGTATCGACCTCCTCTGGCATATCCAGAGTGCTGAAGAACACTTGGAAGAGCAGATGCACAAATAGGCGAGGGAAATACACCTTCAATATACGTGGGATGCAGGGCACCTTGAGGATCTTCCACATCACCACGGTTGCCTGCAAAGGACAAAGGCCCCCCGAGAAAGCGCTCAGTGCTGAGGTGTCTGTGTGGCAGGGCCTGAGCTGTGCAGGGAGAGGCCTGGAGAGACCATGCAGGGGGAGCAGGGGGCCTGGTGCCCCTGAAGCTGCCCCTGGGCCAGATATTAGGCCAGCGCCTGAGGTGGGGAGATGCAGTGGGGGAAGGAGGATGGAGAGCGCCTGGAGAGGTGGCCTTGGGGCCAGCAAAGGCCGGTTGCAGAAACTCACAGCCAGGGCAAAGACACCCGTTTGGTCCCCATCAGAGGTGCACATGCTGTGCTCTGGCCAGCTCCCCAGCACATCCAAGAGTGTCAGCTGCACCAGCTCCGCAGTCCTGGACGAGCCCATGATGGTCTTCCACATGGCCATGGCAGCTCTGCAGGGTTAGAGCTCTGTCTCAGGTAGTCTCAGACACAGCATCGCGGGGAGCTGAGCTGGCTGCCAGTTCTGTCTCTGCCCACTGCCCCTTGCCAGCAGCACCCAGGCAGCCCAGCCCGTTGGGGACAGAGCCCTGAGGGGCAGGGAGGGAGCATGGCAGCAGGCTCGGGGGGTGACATGCCAGGGCTGGGAAAGGGAGTAGTGAGAGGACCCTGGAACTCTCTGTTGGTCAGACGCCTGGGACAGGTTTTACAGGGTGATGGGCTGGGGAGCCCTGAGCCCTCTGGGCAGGTGGGCCCTATACCTGTCACAGGACGGGGCCAGACGCAGGAGCGTCACCACTGCGTCATCTGGCTGTGCTTCTGTGAGATCCAGCAGGGGCTTGTCCAGCCTGTGCACGTCAGAATCATTGGCCATGAGCCACTGGTGGATGTACCTCACCATGGCAGGCACCTGGAGAAGGCAAAGGGAGACTTGGGAAGCTGCCAGAGGGAGCGATGTTCCCAGCTTCCGCAGGCAAGTGCTTTCCTTCCCAGCACACGTCCATGTGGCCTCGAAGGCTCACAGCAACCAGCATGCATGGCTTGGGAGGCCAAGCAATTCTTGGCAGAATCAAACCCAGACCACAGGCTGCTTACTTGCGTTGGACTGTAAAAATCTTCCTCTACAAGCATACACAGAAGGGCAGCACTGGTCTTAGTCTGGAAAATGGGCAAGTATGGTCTGAGCCCAGTGCCCATGGTGATGGTCTCTTCCTCCTGCATTCTCTTGATGAATTGGCAGATGAACTGTCGGAGAAGGGCAGGAAGGCAGGGATGTTTCATGGAATGCTGCACACACGCTGCTTGGCTGAGCAGGGACAGCAGGCCCAGCCCAGGTGGGGATGGCTGCAGGTACCTGTGCTGTGCTGCGGAAGTGGCCACGGCTGGATTCCTGCTCTTGTGTGCACTCCAGGGCTGCATCTGGCAATGAGCAAGCACAGCCAGAGCTGAGGGGCTGCAGGAGAGGCCAGAGAACAAAGCCCAGCCCTGCGCTCCCCGGGCAGGGAGAGCCCTAGGAAGTCCCAGGACGATGGAGCACGGCCAGTGCAGGGTTTCTGCCTGGCCCCTCTTCCGTCCTGTCCGTGGGCATGTCCCCACGGGATGGCATGGCATGGCATGGCATGGCATGGCATGGCATGGCATGGCATGGCATGGCATGGCATTGGGTCAAGCCAGCTGCAGGCACCAGTCCTGCGGGTCAGCTCTGCCACTCACCCTCCTGCGGTGGCTGGAAGGGCACCACCTCTTCAGTCTCCTGTGCTGGGGCAGCTCCAGGGCCTTCTTCCTCCTCTTCCTCCAGCCAGGCCAGCTTGGGCACTCTCGAGGGTCTCTGTTCCATGTCTCTGACTGGATTTGTTGGTATTTGCAGGAGAGATGCCTTGGAAAAGCTCCAAGTCACCAAGTCCTGCACTTGTGCCTGGAAGGCACCTTCAAGAAAGAAGCCTCAGGAAGGCTGCAGGACAGCAAGTCCTGCACTTGGTCCCAAGGGCTCCTGCCACAAGGACAGGAGACTCCTGTCAAGGATTGTGGTCTGGCCTCGAGGGCACTGGCGGCAGGGATGGGAGATGCCTCCGGGGCACCAAGTCCCACGCTCTGCCCTCGAGGGCACCTGCAGAAGAGAAGCCGCAGGGAGACCACGGGTCGGCAAGTCCTGTGGTCAGGCCTCGAGCTCAGCTGCAGGAACAATGCCTCGGAAAGGCTCCGGTTTGGACACGAACGAGCGCGCTGTGTGGGGGCTCCTCACGGCACCGCTCTGTCCCGTCCTGTCCCGTTGCCTGCTCCGAGCACTGTGGTGTGCTCTTGTCACTGCCAGCTCCTATGTCACCACGTGTCACAAAGGGCCTTTGGACACCCGTTCTATGCCACGGTGCCCATGCTGCACTGTGTCACAAAGGGCCCCTGCACACACTGCCGCCTGCCCTGGGGCTGCCCCCAGCCCACCCAAAGTGGCCCAGGTTGAAGGAATCTCTCACCCCAAATGTCTAAGACAGCCCGACAGGGTCTTTAGGAATGCTTCAAACGATCAGCAAATGCTGCCCTGCTCTGTGGGCTCAGGGCAGCAGAAGGAGCCTCCAGGGCTCTGCTGGGCAGGGCACGGGGCCTTCCACAGAAGCTGGCTCAGCATCCTTGGGACACATCCTGGCTAGTGGCCATCCTAAACCCACGGGTGTGACACGGACAGGGAACATGTGGGCCAGGGAAGGAATGCTGCTCTGAGCCCTGGGGCCTGGGGAGCACTGACCTCAGCAGGTGTGGCAGAGTCCCCGCCCAAGAAGACCTGCCACCCCCCGAGCCCTGGCAGGGCTTGGGCTCATCTTCTGCTCCAGAGACCTGTGCCCCCGGGGGGCTTCTGTGCCAGAGGGAGCCAAAGCCCACAGGCACTGGGGACTGTGCTCCTTCCTGCAGGGACTGTTGGCAGGAGCACCTGGAGCAACTGCTGGCAACACTTGGTCTGGGTCAGAAGCTCTCACTCCATGCTGAAATGATTTTCTCATTGAAGTAATTTCCTTCAGCACAAAAACACCTTCGTGGCAAAGACACAGAAGAATCTGTCATTTAAGAATCCTCACTTCAGGAAAGCTTTACTTCCCGTTGCTCAAGTCAGGTAGTTCCAAAAATTTGCAAACTTCCCAACTTCATTGGGATGGCCTGAGATAGTGAAGAGTTGGAATTTTGCTTCCTGTCTCAAAGCAGCAACTCATTTGCCTTAACATCATCCACTGAGAGTCACTTAACACTGCACAGAGGTAAAAAAAGGGCCATTCTTTGCTTTGCAAATGGTTTTCTATGATATTATCCTAATTCTCTTAAAGAATAAAAGCTCTCAAGAAATTTAAGTCCACTCAGTGTTTAAAAAGTAGCCCAAACAAATGAATAGATGGCAAAAGGGCTAATCCTCCCCCTGGTACAGATATCTAAGTGGCCAGTAAAGTACAGCTCTCCCCTCTTGTTCCCTGCAGGAAAATCAGGACCATGAACAAGAATAGTCACAGGTATTCTTTCTGCCCTCCATAACCAAAGCTGTGCCAAACCACAGATGCTGCTTTCAAACAGACCCAAATTCCAGCCTACCCTCTCACCTTGCAGACAGCTCCTTCCCTGACACCCCACCAACACCAACACCCCCAAACTCCCACACAGAAGCCCTCAACACCCCGCCAGGACCCCCAGCTGTGCCTGTCCCTCCGCAGAGCTTTCCCACCCTCCAGCAGACCCCCTGGTTCCCTGCACATGCCATGGGATGGCACTCAGGAGGATTTGCTCCAAGGCCTTCCTCGGTGGCAAGCCCAGGCTGCCAGGCCTGTGGTTCCTGGATCACCCTTCCCACCTCACTGGGAGCTCCCTGGGAAGCACTTTCCTTGAGAATCAAGCCCCTTTCCTCCAAAGGCATTTCCCCAAATGTGTTGCTTTCCTGGGGAACATCAATACACTCTTAAGAAATGCTGGCAAGGCTGAATGACTTCAGGTCCTTTCAGGACAGGCACCCCAGCTCTAGCTCGTATTCCTCCAAGTGTGTTTCCAGGTGGAGGTTCAGAGGTGCAGCCCCAGGCCTTCTACAAACACAAGCTGCCCACTGCCTCTTCTCCTGCCTCAACTCCTGCCTGCAGTCACAGCAGCAAAACCAGGCTGTTCCCAGCCAGAGCCCAGAGCCCTGTTCCTGCAGGATGCTCTTGCCAGCACCTTCCAGGACTCTCGGCTGTGCACGCAGCGCTTTTCATGCTGGCTCCCAACAGGCTTTGGAAGGCAGAGCACAACCTGGCTGGCTCTGCCACCAGCACACCCCAAACACAGGTGGAGGAAGAAGCAGCAGGGGCTGTTTTGCGGCCATGCCCAAGGGAAACAGGAAGGGTGCCCTCCCTCTGGTCTCACTTGGTTGGCTTTCTGACTGGCTCTGAGCCTGGGGCTGCCATTCTTCACTTGTGGGGACCAGAACCACACCCGGGATCCCAGCACTGCCAGGCAGCACTCCAGGCACTGGCACGGTCATGTGTCTGAGTCTCGGGCACCGTGCTGCAGCTTCATTTGTCTTTAGGCACACCCAAAGCTCTCTGTTAAGCCCAGATGGTCGCTGGTTCTGCCCTCTTCCTGATCCTGTGCAGGGATGGAGCACTGCTGTGCTTTCAGGAAGCTGTTCTTGAAACCTTCCAGCATTCCAAGCTCCTTTGCCTTCCATGGATGCTTGCCATGGAATCCCTCACAGCTGGGTTCAGAGCATCCTCAGGTTTGCTCTTCCAAAGTCCAGGGGCTCCAGGGTGCTCAGCAAGATCTGTAACTCCACAGTGTTGTGGAACTGGACCTTCAGCACAGGGACCTTTCCAGCCTGATATGCCCTCGTTCCTCTGTGTCTGTGCACAAAACACGGTGTGGAAGAGAATGGCAGGAGCGGCCTGAGTGTCCCAAGGCTCTGGATTTGCATCGCTCCAGCTCCACAGGGATGCAGGTAAAGCAAAGAAGCCAAACTGTTTATTAATGGAAGGCAAAGCAAAGGGATGAGCTGGGAGGGAAGAAAGGGGATGGGCAGGTTCTGAGGGCTGGAGGGAGGGAGCTGTCAACAGCAAGAGAGAAGGCAGGAGCTGTGGGAGCTTCCCACAGGCTCAGCTGTGCCAGTCGTCAGCTGTGCCTGGAGCTCCAGCTGATCTCCTCTGGTCTCCAGGTGCTGTCACCTTCCAAGGGATCTGGAGGTCTTAAAGAGCCACTGGTTCTTCTGAGCCAGCAGATGAAAGTAGTTCTGCAGCTCTTCCCTCGAACATCACCTGAACAAATATGCTTATGCAGGAGGGGCTGTTGTCTTCACTCAGGCCTTGAAGGGCTGAAAGAGAGAGGAATAGAGCCACAGTCAGAACCTGGATGTGCAGGAATCCAAGGAGACCTTTCTGCCAGAGCCATCCCACCCAGCTCTTGCCAGGGCCACAAGAGAGGAGGGGCCAAGGGGATCAGCTGCAAGGTGCTGGCCATGAATCCCCCTGCCTGCATCCCTGAAATCTCTGTGTGCTCTGCCCACCGCACCCCTCGTCCACACAAGGAGCAAAGCCCACCACAGCTGGGGCAGGGATTGCAGTTCCCTGCCCAGGGATTGCAGCTCACCCAGCCAGCCCCTGCTGTCAGCCCACTGCCCTCACTCACCCTCACAGAGGGCCTGGAGCTCTTCCTTCTGCTCCGTCAGGAGCAGCCTGGTCATCCCTGAGAACACAGGCTAACCATAACTAAGGCTGCTGTGGCTATTATCCAGTTTGCTTTATGGCCTAATAAGGTGAGGAATTAATGGATTTTTAACTTCCTCTGGAAGGCAGGCACATGGATTCAGAGCTATCAGACAGTAAGTTTATGGTTTTGGGTTACTTTAAGAATGGTACTTACTGTGAGGAAATGACAATGGGGGAAATTTTCTCTCAGCTGTTCAGCCAGCTCTTTGGGTCTGCTCCACCAGTTTTCAAAGGGTTCAGATCCACTCTTAATGCTAAAGATACCATACAGTGGTTGGTGTTGTTGATAGGCCTGTTCTATTTAGCATTCAGAGATAAAGGAAGATTACCCTGGATAACCACGCTGACACCTACCCCAGAGACAAGGGATGCTGCTGCTCCAGAGCCTGCCCCTGCCCCGGAGCCCATCTCAGAAATGAACCACCCAGGTTGGGTGGGGGTTTCTAGTGAAAGAGATGGGCCAGATGCCGAAGGAGTACATTTCCCCAGCTGGTGAAAAACCCTGCCCCTGCCACAAAGAGGGGGAGTCTGATGGTGCAGCAGTGGAACCCACAGATGTTATAACAGTCCAGGTTCTAGCAGAACTGCAAAGGCAATCACAGCCAGCAGCAGTTGCCCCGGTGGAAACAGGGAGGTCTAAGATGAAGCCAGAGCAGCCAGATGAGCATAAGAAAGGAGGGCCCTCACAACCCGCAGGAGAGACAAGAGTTGAGATCATCACTGAGTCCATGACGTACGAAAGTCTCTGCAATCTGCACAAAGACATTGTACAATGGGGATGTGTGGCTTGTATAATCTGGCTACTTTGGGTCTGAGACCTTATTGGTACAGGTGTGCAACTGGATGGTGGTGAGGCAAGGAATTTGGAACCCTTGACCCAGGACTCAGCAAAAAAACAGATTTTTGTAAGGGGGCCAAGGTCCCCTTCCCTCTGGTAGCAGCTTTTAATGAGTGCCAGAGAGAGTTTTGTCCACAGGGAGAGAATGCAGGAGTACCACCATAGAATGTGCTGGAAGACCCTCTGAGAGGGGAGGAAGGGATCCAACAGCTGAGAGAAGTGGCAGTATTGGAGGTACTCTTTGGGAGGGATGGACAGCATGATAATGACTCCGACATGGTCAGGTGCACAGGGCAAATGCTGTGGAGTCTGGCAAATCTGGGGCCATCTCAATACATCACCTTCATTGAAACAATTAATGCCGATACCAAGCGAGAGACAGTGGGCTCTGTTGCCAACAAGCTTAGAAATTATGAAAGTATGATCAATGGCCTGATGCAGGCTCATGTCTCTGCCGTGGTCCAAGAACTCAGAGTGGAGATGACGGAGATGAAGGAGGAGATGAGGAGGAACAGTTCCCACATGGCATCAGTGCGAGTCACAGTCCCCAAAGCCGGAGACCAACGTTCCCCAGCCAGAGAGAGAGGGGACACCCCACGGGCTGATCTGTGGTTCTTTCTGTGTGACCATGGGGAAGACATGGGAAGGTGGGATGGGAAACCTACTTCTGTCCTGGCAGCACGGGTGTGTCAACTCAAGGAGGGAAACACTAATCAAGGGAACTCCAGTAAAGTGAAGGTAGCCTCAGCCTCCCGTGACCGAGCTGCTCAGTATGATCTGTCAGATCCCCTTGAAGGTACCTCTGCCATCTATGCCTTCATAAGCAGACACCTGTCTTTTCAAACCAAGAAAAGGGGAAAGGTTCAAAGCCTCAGTTATAATGCCAATAAAGTTTGAAGAAACAAATATATTAGGAACTGGGGATATTCTGTTAGTTCCAGATGCAAGGGGAAATTTATTAGGATGGGATTTACAGGTGCAGTTTGACATTGTAGAGCTCCCAGAGAAAGAAAAAATGGTAGTTAAGCTTCTCCACTTAAGGGAAGAAAATAAGGAGAAAATTCATGAGATTATGTGGCCAAAACTAAAAAACTGGGGTAAATTAAACATCAAACCTTTAGTAATAAAGATAGTTAATGAAAACCATCCAGTTTGGGTACGACAACATCCAGTCTCTCTGGAGGGGAGATGAGGACTACGGCCGGTGATCCAGGACCTACTTGAGGACAGGACCTTAGAACCATGTATGTCCCCCCATAATACACCCATATTACCAGGAAAGAAGTCAGATGGGACTTGCAGGCTTGTCCAAGATTTGAGAGAAGTGAACAAAGAACAGTGAATCCATACCCAGTTGTGCCTAATCCCTATATGCTACTGAGAAACATCCCAGTGGTTCAGTGTGATAGACCTAAAAGATGCTTTTTGGATGTGCCCACTGGCAGAGAAAAGTGGGATATATTTGCCCTTGGGTGGGAGAACCCTGATTCCAGGAGGAAGCAACAGCTTCGGTGGACTGGGTTACCCCAAGGGTTTTCCGAATCCCCAAATTTCTTTGGTCAAGCCCTAGGAGAAGGACTACAACTCTTCTCCATGAAATCTGAGATAAAGCTCATCCAATATGTAAATAATTTGCTTCTCTCAGGACAGGAAGAAAAAGAAGTTTGGGAATCCATCAGAGTGTTGCTAAATTTTCTGTGGGACCAAGGACTTTGGGCATCTAAAAAGAAACTCCAATTTATAGAATGGGAAGTAAAATACCTAGGAGATGTGATTGGTCAAGGGAGCTGGTGGCTGAACCTGAACCCTGAGAGCAATACGGGGATAGTCTCACTACCACGGCCAAAAACTAAAAGGGAAGTCAGGAGGCTTTTAGGCCTGTTGGGATATTGTAGGCTATGGATTGAAGGATACACGCAGGACATCAGGTTCTTGTATGAAAAGTTAGTTGAAGAAGAGATTACATTGGAAAAAGGTGATGAACAAAAGTTTGAAGTTTTAAAGCAAAGATTAGTCAGTGCACCAGCACTGAGTCTTCCTGCCTTAGACAAAGCTTTTTATCTGTTTGTATATGTGGAAAGAGGGGTAGCATATGGAGTGCTAAGACTGAGGAGGATCCAGGAAACCAGTGGCCTATTTATCAAAATTCCTAGGCCCTGTCAGCCAGGGGTGGCCAACCTGCATTCAGACAGTGGCAGCAACTGCCGTACTTGTAGAGGAAAGCAAAAAATTAACCTTGGGGGAAAACTGAAAGTATACACCCCTCACTCAGTTAGAAATAGCCTAAGCCAAAAGGCTGAGAAATGGCTCCGTGATTCCCAAGTGCAAAACTATAAAGCCATCTTAATAAATAGTGATTTAGAGCTAATCGTGAGTAACCAACTCAACTCTGCCCAGTTCTTGTATGGAGAACCAGGTGAGGAACTAATACAAAATTGCCCAGAAGTTATAATCTATCAAACTGAAGTAAGAGAGGATCTAACAGATCAACCACTCCAAGGTGGGAAACAATTGTACATCAATGGATCTTCACAAGTAATAAAGGGGCACAGGGTATCGGGTATGCTCTGGTGCATGAAGGGTTGGTAGCCACAGAAAAGAGAAAGTTACCTTCCAACTGGTCAGCCATAGCGTGTGAACTATATGCCCTAAAGTGAGTGCTGGAAATATTAGCACAGGAAAAGGGAACCATATATACAGACTGAAAATACACTTTTGGAGGAATGCATACCTTTGGAAAAATTTGGGAAGAGAGGGGGCTATTAAATTCAAAGGGAAAGGGACCGATTTACAAAAAACCTTTTGAGAGGTATTAAAAATGTTACAACTGCCAGAAATAGCAGTGGTGTATGTTAAAGGACATCAAAAAGGGGTGGCTCAAGAAGCACAAAGGGACAATTTAGGAGATTTAGATGCTAAGAATGCAACTGAATCAAGGGCAGAAAAATTAATGATAGCATTAAGCCTCATGAGAGAAATGCAAGAAGTCCCCGTATTCAGTGGGACAGAAGAGGAAGAACTGCTTAAAATAGGAGCCAGGAAAGGTAACGAAGGGAAGTGGAGATTGGCAGATGGGAGGCAAGTGTTGAATAAGAAAATGCTAGAAGGCATACATGGAACAACACATTGGGGTACACAAGTGCTAAGTGATCAATTTCCAAGGGATTGGGGCTGCATAGGAACTTTCAGAATAGCTAAACAAGTAACTGAATGGCATGTGATATGTCAACAGGTGATTAAGGAAATCATGAGGAAAACATTCAGAGAAGGGTAAGAACTAGCCTTAAGGTCCTTTCAAAACATCCAAGTCAACTTTACCAAGCTTCTCCAGGTACAATGGTGGAAGTTTTTGCTAGTGATAGTAGATCATGTGACTCCTTGGGTAGAAAGCCAATGCCAATGTTGTGAGTAAAACACTTCTAGAATCAATCATTCCCTGATATGGGATAGCAAACAGGATTGATTCAGACCGAGGAACTCATTCACATCTAAGATATTGCAGAAAGTTGTTTAGGCTCTGGGAGTAAACACTCCATGGCATCCACAGAGTTCCAGTCATGTTGTAAGGATGATTCAATCTATTAAAAGAGCTCTAGTTAGGCTAATGATTGAAACCCAGATGTCATGGATAAAATGTCTCCCTTTGGCCTTATTAAGAAGTAGGAACCAACCCCAGTCAGATCTGGGGGTGTCACCCTATGAAATGATGTTTGGGTTGCCCTTTCTGACCTCACCCCAGAGGGTTGCCACCTCTGAGGAAGGGGAAGCCAATGCCAAGAAATAAGTTATGTCTATAGCACAAACCTTAGAAGGGCTAAGACATAAAGGGGCAATTCCTCAGACTGCCACCCTGGATTTCAGAATCCATAATAATAATCCTGGGGATTGGGTGATGATTAAGTCATGGAGAGATCAGCCTCTAACTCCTCAGTGGGAAGGTCCCTTTCAGGTACTGCTCACCACAGAATCGGCCGTGCGAACGGCAGAGCGGGGATGGACTCATGCCAACAGAGTCAAAGGCCCAGTAGAAGAACCCAAAGAGTGGACTAAAACATCCAGGCTGGGTGAAACGAGATTGACTCTCAAGCAGAGACTGAAAGACAACCAGAGAAACAGCAGGAAGCCCAAAAAGTAGAGTCAAGCTTCCACCAACCAGCTCGAGAACTGTCTTCTGTTTTAATGGGTGAGAATTACCAGCACTTGTTGAGGGGAAGTCCCCAAAGGACTGTAAAAGGTAATGGGACAGCTCTTTAAGAAAATAGGACAAAGGAAGGTGGACAAGACTGGGTTGGCCCTTTGTTTGCTACCAAGAAGGCTCCATAGCCCTGCTGTGGGTAGCAACCCCGTAGGCATGGTAAGGTAGGGACAAAAGGCCAGACCAGACCTCTGACATTCCTCAGTTGTCTTTTAATTCCACAGGGACTGCAGGGCCGGACCAGTTGGGCTCTGTACTCTCCCATAAGATACACTGACTATGGGTAGCAGCCACATAGGCATGGTAGGTGGGAGTCAAAGCCATACTGGAACTCTGTGATGCCCTTTTGTCCATTCCAAATAAGTGTGTCTGAGGAAAACCTGAGATTTTTTTCTCCTATTCCCACTGTCCTTGCCCACATCAACAAATGCTGGTATGACTCATTCAAGAGAGAGAGAAAATTTTTTACTTAATTGTTTGAACTAAATACTTATAGAAAAAGAAAACGGGGGTTTGTTATAGGTGAGTAATCCTATGGTTGACTCTCACAATTAAGGGGTGAATATTAAATAGATCTTAAGAAAAGTTTTGTAGATGTAGAGTTATCCTTCCTCTCCCTCTTGCATTGTTCTCACGGGATGGCCTCAGTGGTTGGGGCATTTGGGAGGGTTGGCTTTTTACTATGACAGCACCTGACCTCCAATCAAGGTGTAAGAAAGTGATCTCCACCACTGGACAGAGAAGAAGGAGTCGATTGACAAGCCTTTGGGAGAGGCTAGAGGTATAAAAGACAGAACATCCATAGTGTAGATAAGAACATGGTGACTGATTCCTTTGCTCCCTGTGCTCTGTTCTTTTCTTAATTCAGTCTCCTGTTGTATTTTGATAAGATCTTAATAGAGCATTTGAATTTTTGAAAGTAAGAATCATTTCTCACATGGGGTTGGGGAATGTGGGGCAAGGTTGTCCACACGGGGCGAGCTCCAAGGTACAACTTCACTGACCTGGCCAGACCTCCTTAGGAGAGACCCTGGATCAATATTAATCACAGAATGCTGCAATCACCTCTTGTATAAGAGGAAGAGCAGTAAAAGACACCCTTTAAAAGAGGAATACATATTTCTTAGAAGGCCTTTAAAATATTTCTCTATACCTCTAAAGGAAATGTTCCTGATGAATTGCATGAGAGCAGAGGGAGATCAAGGCAGAGCCATGGTTTGTCAAGACTTGCTTGATCCTAATGAGCCCTGTGGTGCATTTGGAGCTGAGCCCTGGAACCTCAGTGCGGGATTTGCTGCGGGGCGGACGCTCTTCGCTCGTGTAGAGGAAGAGGAGAAAGGGAATACTCTCCTCAGCAGCTTCTCCCGCTGAAGGGGATCCTGGGCAGGTGGTCCAACTCCCAGGAGAGCTGTCTCCTCGATTGTCCTCTCGCGTATTAAATCCCTGATGGTTTAAAGATGTCCAACCAGTTATGGAAGGAGGACTCCGCACACTCTGCTGATGGTCCAACAGGGTTTATTGAAGGCGCAGGGAAGGATCACAGGCAGGGTAAGCAGGAGAGAAGCAGGGAGACAACCAAGCTGAAGGGCAGCCGGTGGCAGAAGACCAAGGTGGGTAGGAGAGAAGTAGGAACACAACCCGGCAGAAGGGAAGCAGGCGGCAAGAGCAAGGAACTGGGCGGGAGCAGGGTTTATAACATTGTAGCGGTAGGAGGGACTAGGGTACAATAAACCAATGGGGTAAGGGACCAGGGGAGGAGCAGGATTGGAGTGATTGGGGATATACAAATGAAATGAGGGGAAGAGGGTGGCACTAACATACAAGCCAATGGGGAAGGGGGAGCTACAGAACTTTCTGGATCTTCGGGAGGGAGCCACAGTTGACTGACACATATGGGGGAGTGCCCTCCCAAGGCATCTCCACCTCATTGTCCCTATGGTCTCCTCCCACATCTCCCCCTTTTCTGTTTATTAAAAAAGCTTCCCCCAGACTCTTCTGTAGAGCCCTCTTAAAGCAACTAATAGCAGCAAGCACAATTGTAAAGCGTGCTCTGGAAAAAAGACGTGTAAGTTTCATATCAACTGTCAGGGCCCATCTTTTCTCTCCCCATGGCTCTATCAAACCTCCCCCTTCTTTATATTTAAAGAAAAAAGGAAGGGGAAAGGGGTGGAATACGGGGAAAAGCAAAGGGACAAGGGTCAGGTAGGGAAGAGTTAAAGGAAGGAGGGCTTGGGGAGGTCAACGTCTGAGGGTAGTGGATTGGAAGGGGCTTGAAGGGTTACAGTATCTTGGGAAGGGAGGGGGTATGTCCAGTTCTGATATCTGGGTACAGTCTGTGGGAGGGATGTATCGGCGCGTTATTAGGACCCGCGCGACGAGGTTGGGATAGATCCCCTTCTTCTTCCTCCTCTTCCAGGGGAAAGCGGTGTTTTGTATTTGGTGGTGAGCGTGGTTGGCTTGTTCGGTGGCTGCGGCGTCTTCGGGCGTGCAGTCAAGGTATGGTTTCACATACCTGCCGGGAATCCATTTTGGTCCAGATCCTGTGGAGACACAAGCAAAGCCTCTCCCCCACGTAATCAGTGGAAAAGGTCCCTCTACTATTTTTGATTCTGGGTCTCGAACGAGCACAGGAGGTTTCTCTTTGAGTTGTGCGTGCGTGTTATTATGAAAGTGTCTGAGGATAGGGGGATTGGGCTCCCTCTGGGAGCAGTTCATGAAGTTCATTACGTATAAGGCTTTGCACAACTTTTCAGGAGGGGACGAGGTAACCGCTGGGTCATTCTGTTGTTCCAGTAACCTTTTAATTTCTTTATGTGCTCGTTCGACAATCGACTGACCTGTGGGGTTGTGAGGGATGCCTGTGATATGTGAAATTCCCCATTGCTGGGTGAATGCCTGGAACTGTTTGGAACTGTAAGCTGGACCATTGTCCGTTTTTATGGTCTTTGGGACTCCCAGAGTAGCGAAAGCCATATAAAAATGTTTGAGCACATCTCGTGCCTTCTCGCCCGTATGGACTGACGCAAACACAGCGCCTGAAAAGGTGTCAATAGACACATGTATGTATTTGAGCCTCCCAAAGGGGGCGTGGTGGGTAACGTCTGTTTGCCAGAGTTCAAGAGCGCCCAAGCCTCTGGGGTTGACGCCAACTGACATCGATGGTAGGGAAAAGGCTTGGCAGTTGGGGCACGTTGCTATAATTGCTCTGGCTTGTTCCACGGAAATTTTAAATTGCCGCCTTAAGGCGGGGGCATTTTGGTGGTAGAATTTGTGGCTCAATTGAGCCTGGCGAAAGGTGTCTGGAACAGTGTGAAGGGAGACACCCAAGGTGGGACTTGAACTGGCTGCCATGGCTAGGTGGTCTGCTCTCCGATTGCCCTCAGTGATGGGACCGGGCAAATCTGTGTGAGACCGGACGTGCGTGATGTGGTAAGGTTGCTCTCGGTGGGATAATAGCCAAACTAATTCAGAGAGCAAGCTAAACAATTTTTCATTTTGGACGTCTTTCAGCAGGGCATGTTCTGCCCGCTCAGCTACCCCGGCTACATAGGCCGAATCGGTGACCACATTTAACGGTTGCTGAAATTTTCTGAATGCTCTTACGACCGCAGCAAGTTCTGCGATCTGAGGAGATCCTTCAACAGTCCTGACATTGGATTCCCACTTTCCAGTGTCATTGTTTCTCCAGGTGATCACTGACTTGTGGGACTTCCCAGACCCGTCAGTGAACACCGTGAGAGCATTCTTGAGTGGCACGTTACTTTTGAGCGGACGAGGGGCCAATTGCAATGAATCTTTGAAAATTTTATGTTTTGGGTAGTGGGTGGAAAGTTGTCCGGGATAGCTATCTAGCGCGACCTGAAGATGTTCATTGGTCTGCAAGAGAGTGTCCAAATGGTCAAGTGTGAATGGCAAATAAAAACACGCCGGCTCACAGCCCGCAAGGGTCCGGAGGCGACTCCTAGCCTTAATTACAAGCTGCGACACCAGTTCCTGTGGTGTAGTGATTGTTTTGTGTGGCTGGTGTGGCAGGAACAACCACTCGATGATAAGGAGTGGGTCCTTGGAATTTGCGTCCCACTGGAAAACGAGCGCGTGGAACTGAGGGGCCTTACCTAACACTGCGACTTCTAGTGGAAGGGATCGTTCAATTCGGTGGGCTTGGCGGGACTTCATCGCAGCTGCAACCTTGTCTAAGGCCGTCCGAGCTTCTGGGGTCAAGGCACGAGGTGAGGTGAGGTCTCGGTCGCCACGCAACAGGTTGAACAGCGGCGCCAATTCCTCCGTGGTGAGACCCAGGAACGGCCGAATCCACGTGATGATCCCGCAGAGCTGTTGAAGGTCGTGCAGGGTGCGTGGATCGTTCCGGATGGCAAGGGTCTGAGGCACGACGGCTCTTTCGGTGATCCGGAAGCCGAGGTATTTCCACGGGCTGCAGAGCTGTATCTTGTCGGAGGCGATTTGAAGTCCTGCCTTCTCCACCGCAACCACTGTTTTGTCCAAAGCTGCCTTTAGGTAGGCTTCAGTTGGTGCGCAGACGAGGATGTCATCCATGTAGTGTAAGATGACAGCTTCTGGAAAGAGCCCACGTACTGGGGAAAGGGCTTGAGCAACATATGTCTGGCAGAGCATGGGGCTGTTTTTCATCCCCTGGGGCAAAGTGACCCAATGGTATCGCTTATACGGTTCCCGTCGGTTGGTGGAAGGCACCGAAAAGGCGAACCTGGGGGCGTCGCCGGGATGCAGCGGGATGTTAAAAAAGCAGTCCTTGATGTCGAGGACTGCGAGCGGCCAGTCTCTGGGGAGCATAGAGGGGGAAGGGAGACCAGGCTGGAGGGGGCCCATGTCTTGAATTACCTCATTTACTTTCCTGAGGTCTTGGAGCAGGCGCCATTTGTCTTTGCCGGGTTTTTTGATTACAAAGACTGGGGTGTTCCAATGACTATGGGAAGGGACAATGTGTCCCAGGCGCAGCTGCTCTTCGACCAATTCATTGAGCGCTTTCAGTTTTTCTTCAGGAAGGGGCCACTGCTCCACCCATACCGGCTTATGTGATTTCCAGACAAGCGGTGGGGTGGTGCGCTCAGCAGTGGCCCAAGCTAAAAATCCCAGGTGACATCAGGGATATCAAGACGAGCCCCCCATTGAGACAGGACGTCTCGGCCCAGTAAGGCTACGTTAGCGGTTGTAATAAATGGCCTTACCGTGGCGATCTGCCCCTCCGGCCCCTCTACGGTGACCAGGTGTTTGCTCCGCATAGAGTTGACCGCTCCACCGATCCCAGAGACAGTGCCGCAAGAGGGCACCAACTCCCAGTCACGAGGCCACTTCGCCCTGGGGATGATGGTGACATCGGCTCCCGTGTCTGCCATCATGGTAAGCTCAAAATTCCTGTCTTTCCAGGAAATCAATGCGCCGATGTTAGGTCTTTCCCTAGTAAGCACTTGGGAATAAAAAACGTCATGGTCATGGTTTTCATTGTCTTGTCCGGGGAGAATGTACATTTGTGCAAAAGGGGCGTGCTTACAGAGTGTGAAGGGTGGTGAATTGCACGCAACAGTCACAGTCACTTCATTGTGGGGCCACACTGTCACGACCTCAGGGATGACGGAAAGTTCAAAGGGGGTGTGCTTGTTGTCCCCCAAGAGGAGTACTTCGACGGCCTGGTTGTGGTATGGTGGAGGCAAGTAGCCTGCAGGGACCCGGACGATTTCTTCGTCGTCCAGCATGAGGTGAACTGAGCTGTGTAGGACCCTGCAAAGGCGTGGATCTAATGCCCCTGTCCTGCGGAAGTATTTAAGTCCGTCGCCGGGGCTCCGCTCCTCTGCGATGATCCGACCGGCAGCGGGCTTTCCTGGATGGTGGAGAGGGACGGTCTGCCACTTGGTGTCGTCGCGCGGGACCGCTGCGCGCTCTGCCATCCGTTTCCCGGCCGCCGAGGGGCATGCTGGAGCCTTGGAGCGTGTGGTGAAGGAGGCGGATGTGCCGATGGCGAGGGCACAAAGGACGAAATGCGACCGTCGGACAGGAGGTATGGGCAGTTGGCGTACATATGGCCATATTGCTTGCAGTTAAAGCACTGGGTGTTATGCAGTGCGACCATCGCCTCCCCGACACCCTTGCTTACCGCTGCTGCTACTGTGTGCTCGATAGAGGTGGCCCTGGTGCAGGCGGTGAGCATCTGGGTGATGGAGGGCTCGGGATCCTGAGGAAGAGCCCTGAGGACCTTCTTGGTGTCCGGGTTGGCGTTGGTCATGGCCATTTTCCGCAATAGTTCGTCTCTTGCCTCCACATTGTCAATCTGGCGCTCGATGGCTTCCCGCAACCGATCAACAAATTTGATGAACGGCTCATTGACTCCTTGGTGGACGGAGGAGAAACTCTGGAGCGGGGTGGAACTGTCCGGCAATTTCAGGAGGGCGGTTCGGGCGGCTGACTTGATGTCATTTAAGACGTCCACCGGCAGAGCGGCTTGGTCCTCAGGCCTGTCGAACACGCCATCTCCCGAAAAAGCATCCAAAGCGTCATCCCCCAGCCCATCCACCTGATGTTTGTCTATTAGAGGTCTCAACAGTTTTTTCCACTGAGCCTCCCAAAGGAGAAACTCAGTGGGGGACAACAGTGCCGTCATAATGTACCTGAGGTCGTGGGGAATTAGAGTGTGTCCCGTGAAGGTCAAATCTAATAAGCTTTTAAAATAAGGGGAACCCCTCCCATAGTCTTTGGCCGCCTTTCGCAACTCCTTTATTTCGGGGTATTGTATCTGCTCCCACCGCGCGTTCCCATTCCGGCTCACGATGACCGGAGCCACGAATCGGTCGAGGTCCTTAGCGAACTCGAGGTCCCCGTCCCTGACTGCCTCCTCCCGGATCCGTGCCCAGCTACTACCCGGCCTGATGGTATGGCCATAAGGGTAGCAAGCGCCGTCCTCATCGGATGATGAGACCGCGCAGGCCAAGACACGGGGTCTCCGGCTGACCGGAGGGTCCCGGTGACTGGAACCCCGGCAGTCCAAGATGGCCGCCTTCCGGTCCGGCCCACTTCCGGTTCCGGTCTGGGAACCGGAAGAGGCTGGAGACCGGGGGGTGTGGCTTGAGGGGGCGTAGCCAGATGGAAGGCTGACGTCACGAGAACCACCCACTGAAGGCCCACCCAAGGGAGGTGCAAGTGAGGCAGGAGGGGTGGAACCCGACGAACACATCATCGCCGCGTTGGAAGGGGCGGGACCCGACGCAGGGGCGGAACACGACGCGATGGGAGGGGCGCTCAAAGGGGCAGGAGGTGCCGGTGAAAGGGCGGGAAAACTATGAGGGGGTGAAGAAAAGCCATTTTGTGGCGCCACGAGGTCGACGCCATTTTGTACATTTGAACTGGGGATGGAACTAGGCTGCGAACTAGGGACATGGGTGTTTGGGTCGAGGGTGAGGGTAGAGTCCAAGCTGGGGTGGCCAGTCCCAGGTTGGTGTGGGGACTGAGTGGGGCAGGAAGCAGCAGGGAGTCGGTAGCAACCCTGTGCCCTTGGGCAGGATCTGGGTCCTGTCCCACTCATAGGGGAAAAGGGTTTAGGGTCGTGTGGGGAGGAACACGGGGGAGGAGAACTGGGGACCCCAACTTTCTCCCTTTCTTTTAATAACTTAAAAAGCGGATCAAAAATAACATTGAATTTCCCCGCACGAAAATTCCCCTTAACTTGTTCACTATAAATACATCTCCCCACTTTTCCCCAAAACGAAAGAGAAAAGGCATCTTCCTGAGAAACGTCAGGAAAATGTTCAAAAACAAATTTAACAAAAGATTTAAGTTCCCTTTTCTTGAAAGAAATGTTCCCCAACACAAGGGTAGCTTTAACTTGGACATAAAACTCCTTCTCGGGGCGGGTTAACTTAAGACCCATTTCCCCGAACTCCCCCCAACAAGGCAAATGTAAAAAAGAAAAGCAACGAGCCCAGGTGGAGCGCCCTTCTGGCGCAGAAATGACTCACCCACAGTCCGAAACACCGGGCGAAAGGAAAGAACCTTGCGGGGCTGGCTGGCTCCTGCCGGTCCCTTGGGGTCGCTGGTGCTCCCTCGGAGCTATTAAAGTTGCAGCGAGGCACGAAGGGGTGTCGGCAGGCCAGGCAGAGCAGTCCTCTGCACAATCGAGGCTTCTGCTCTCCCTGGAGCTGGAACCAAACGGCGCTTGTGTCCTGTCGTGGCTGCTCACAGAGTGCCCTCGTCGAGGAGTCGCTCTCTAGGACCTGGACGAGCCGATGACTGCCCAGGCCTCACGTTGGGCGCCAGCTGCGGGATTTGCTGCGGGGCGGACGCTCTTCGCTCGTGTAGAGGAAGAGGAGAAAGGGAATACTCTCCTCAGCAGCTTCTCCCGCTGAAGGGGATCCTGGGCAGGTGGTCCAACTCCCAGGAGAGCTGTCTCCTCGATTGTCCTCTCGCGTATTAAATCCCTGATGGTTTAAAGATGTCCAACCAGTTATGGAAGGAGGACTCCGCACACTCTGCTGATGGTCCAACAGGGTTTATTGAAGGCGCAGGGAAGGATCACAGGCAGGGTAAGCAGGAGAGAAGCAGGGAGACAACCAAGCTGAAGGGCAGCCGGTGGCAGAAGACCAAGGTGGGTAGGAGAGAAGTAGGAACACAACCCGGCAGAAGGGAAGCAGGCGGCAAGAGCAAGGAACTGGGCGGGAGCAGGGTTTATAACATTGTAGCGGTAGGAGGGACTAGGGTACAATAAACCAATGGGGTAAGGGACCAGGGGAGGAGCAGGATTGGAGTGATTGGGGATATACAAATGAAATGAGGGGAAGAGGGTGGCACTAACATACAAGCCAATGGGGAAGGGGGAGCTACAGAACTTTCTGGATCTTCGGGAGGGAGCCACAGTTGACTGACACATATGGGGGAGTGCCCTCCCAAGGCATCTCCACCTCATTGTCCCTATGGTCTCCTCCCACACCTCAGGGCCTGAGAGGAGATTGCACAAACCTTTCCAGGAGTCAAAGGCAGAAGAAAACCCCAAAGTGTCTCAAGGCAGAATGGGCCTCACTGAGGCCCATCCCCATCACAGGATTCTTATGGACTTCTTGGAAGAAAGAACTGCAGGCCAGGATGGCCTCCACATATTCAGTGTGGAAATAAAAATCCAAAGTATCCTAAAAAACCTTGAGTATCTCAAAGCATTAATGAGCCCCACTGAGTGTCAGTACAAAAGTCTCCAAGGGACTCGTTAAAGCAGATAATTGGGGCCATGATTGCACAAACCTCTCCCACAGTCTGTATCCAAAGGGAAACACCAAGTACCTTAAAAGAACTGAAGTACCTTGAAGCATTAATGAGCCCCACTGAGTGTTGTTACTGACAAAGCCTCCCCAGGGACTAATTACAGCAGATAATTGGAGGCCATGATTGCAAAAACCTCTCAGAGACTCCAAGGCAAAAGCCAAACCCAAAGTCCTTTGAAAACCCTGCAGTCCCTGGGAGCATGAAGGAGCCCCCAGGGCCATTGCTGAGCAAGGCTCCCCAGGGACTCCTTCCAGCAGATCCTTGAGGCCACTGGGATGTGGGCTAGGGGGGGATGCTGAGGGCAGGACAAGGGGCTGACAGTGCCCAGCCTGGCTGGGGCTATGCCAGGAGGCCCCAGTGCCTCAGGACAAGGTGTCTCTCCCAGCCCTTGGTGGCACAGACCCTGCTGTTGCCCAGGGCACCAAGACTTGGCTTCTCTTTCTCCCCAGCTGTCATCACTGCCTGCAGTTCTCTGCTATGCCTGGGGCCTGGGGGCCCTTTCTCAGTGGTGTCCCTCCGTGGGACCCATTAAAAGTGAAAGAAACTTTGGAGTGTGATTCTGACTTGGAGTTCTGGAGAGGTTTCTTCAGCTCCCTCTCAGGGACTGATTTTCAGGGCCTGAGCACAAAGCCCCAGAGGGTCATTAAAGTCCTTTTGCTGTGTCTGTGCAGCTGCTGAGCTGGGCTGGGCTCCTGGCACGGAGACAGCTCCTGGTAACCAAGAAGAGCTTCAAAAGCACATTTCTCTTGATGAGCAGCTCTTCTGCCAGCCTAGCAGGGCTGGGGCACTGCCTCCAGCCACCCCGGGCACAGCACAGAGGCACAGAGAGCTTCAATCAGTCAGGGCTGGGAAGGTGCTGAGAAGTGCCTGGGGCAGAATCCCTGCCAGCCCTTGGCACAGGAACCTCTGGCTGCAGGACAATGCAGCTGCAGCTCCTGGAGCCATCTCCTAAAGCTGGAACATCCCAATGCCTACAGACTCGGTGAGTACAACTTTGGGTATTTCTGGTGCAGGGGAGGTGAAATGCTCGTGAAGCTCTGACATGCTGAGGGGTTCTGGTCAGTCACAGAATATTTCCAAGACAAGGATTTTGATAAAAAAGAGGAAGTTTCGTTAGACTTTTTATTCAGTTGCATAATATTAGGGAATGGCAGGGAGAGGGGAATAAATATTAAAGGTTCATTAGGAAGTAATAATGATGAATTTTGACAACAGCCTGAGAGATCTGAACTGTTACTTTTAGTGATCCATAGGTTCACAGGAGATCCCTAATGTGTTTTAAGCCACCCTGCCCATGGACAGCAGCAGCATCACCTTTGCTGGAGCCATCGTGCTCAGTCTGAGCTGTCCTTTCTCCAAGCTGCAAACAGAACCTGCCCCCAGCCAGTGCCCTGCAAACAGGCAGGGTTCTGTAGGGCCAAGGAGAGTGCACAGAGATTTGGGGTCTGTGAGTGCTGGCAGGGAGAGATCAGGCACAGGGAAACACCTGCAGGAGGAAAATCTCCAGGAAGCAGAGAGAAGATCAGGGAAGGAAAGAAAACAAAACCCAGAAATGCTGTGGCAGGGAGAGTTTAGAGATCTCCACAGGATCCCCTGCAGTGCAGCCCCTCCCTCTGAACAAGCCCCCTCCCTCCTGTGCCCCCAGCCAAGCCTCTGCCCTCAGGGCTGGGGCTCCAAGGCGTGCAGCCCCTCCTGTGCAGGCAGAGCTGCAGCAGAGCTGTGGGGCAGCTCTGCAGCCCCAGGCCCAGTTCCCTCTGCAGAGCACAGGGCTGGGAGCAGCTGCCCAGCCCTGGGGGCTCTGGCAGGGGGCACAGCTGGCTCAGGGTGACGCTGTCTCCAGTGCCCGGCTCTGGGCAATGCTGTCAGTGCAGCCAGGGAAGGAGCTGCATCTCCCTCAATCCAATGCCATCATAAGGGCACTTGGAAGTCTCCCTGAGATTTCAGTCCAAGCTTGAAGATTCAATCCGGGGTGCAAACCTGTCCTAGAGCATCTCTGTGTTATAAGATACATGGGGAAAGGCAGAGGAGTTGTGACACTGAAAATGCTGCTGGGTTGGTGAAATGATCAAAGCAAGTCCTTGGCTACAAATGTGGAGTGGGGCTGTGGTGGATTCTTCTGCTCTCAGTCGTACCTGGTGACATTTTAGATGAAGCATGGGTAGGTCATTAACCTCCACCTGAGAAAGGATAAAACATAGAAAAACTCTTAAGAGGTCAGAATGACAGACCATCTCCTCCACTCCCCACTCATCACTTTGCCTCACTGAATTTGCTCTGTTCTCCCTGAGTGCAGCAGAAATGCTGAGTGTTTCTAATATCCAAGAACACCAGCAAAAATGTGGGACCTCTAAAAAATGCCAGAACACTTGAACAACAAAGCATGTCCATCTGTGTTACACAGGAGGGGATATTGGAAAGGGCTTTGATTTTGGTACAGCTATCTCCGCTAACACTTCACTGTACTTTTCTCCAAGAACAGGTCCCCAGGTACAGCCCCAGCAAATGTCCAACAGCAGCTCCATCAGCCACTTCCTCCTGCTGGCATTGGCAGACACGCGGCAGCTGCAGCTCCTGCACTTCTGCCTCTTGCTGGCCATCTCCCTGGCTGCCCTCCTGGGCAACGGCCTCATCATCAGCGCCGTAGCCTGCGGCCACCACCTGCACACGCCCATGTTCTTCTTCCTGCTCAACCTGGCCCTCGCTGACCTGGGCTCCATCTGCACCACTGTCCCCAAAGCCATGCACAATTCCCTCTGGGACACCAGGACCATCTCCTACACTGGATGTGCTGCACAGCTCTTTTTTTTTGCCTTTTTCATCTCAGCAGAGTTTTATTTGCTGACCATCATGGGCTATGACCGCTACGTGTCCATCTGCAAACCCCTGCACTACGGGACCCTCCTGGGCAGCAGAGCTTGTGCCCACATGGCAGCAGCTGCCTGGGCCAGTGCCTTTCTCAATGCTCTGCTGCACACAGCCAATACATTTTCCCTGCCACTGTGCCATGGCAATGCCCTGGGCCAGTTCTTCTGTGAAATTCCCCAGATCCTCAAGCTCTCCTGCTTACATATCAACCTCAGGGAACTGGGGGTCATTGCAGTCAGTACCTGTTTGGTACTTGGCTGTTTTGTGTTCATTGTTTTCTCCTATGTGCAGATCTTCAGGGCAGTGCTGAGGATCCCGTCTGAGCAGGGACGGCACAAAGCCTTTTCCACCTGCCTCCCTCACTTGGCTGTTGTTTCCCTGTTTGTCAGCACTGCAGCCTTTGCTCATCTGAAGCCCCTCTCCATGTCCTCCCCATCCCTGGATCTGGCCCTGTCAGTTCTGTACTCAGTGGTGCCTCCAGCCCTGAACCCCCTCATCTACAGCCTGAGGAACCAGGAGCTCAAGGCTGCAGTGTGGAGACTGATGACTGGATGCTTTCAGAAACATTAAACTGCTGGCCAATTTCTGCCAATCACTTGTAATAAAACTCATCTTTGATACTTTCTTTTAGTTTGCTTGTGAGGTCTTTTTCTGTTTGTTTTAGTTTTTTAGAACTGTCCACAAAAAAATGTCATGGTTTCTGTCATTACTCATTTGTTTCTCTCCACCTTTCCTCTGGTCACAGACTGTGTCAATGAGGGGCTGCACCCTCAGTGGTTTTAATGGAACTAAAGGATCTTGCAGCAAAGTTTTCTGCAGAGATGCCCTTTTGTTCCCTTCTCTGGAGCTGCAGCAGCAATGTCTGTGTGCAGAGCTGGGGGCAGATCAGTGCTGGTACAGCAGCAGTGCCCAGCAGCAGCAGCACTTGGTGTTGCCAGTGCTGCTCCCGTGGCCCTGCCCCGCTGCCCTGGTGGCCCTGGTGTTGCTGTAGGGCCTGAGTGCTCTCAGGGCCAGGCACAGCCCTGGGGGTGGCAGTGCCAGGGCTGCAGCAGGGACAGGCCATGGGCACTGCTGGGGCAGCGCTGACGCCTCAGGCCAGGCCCTGGGGGCTCCAGGCTCCTTGCCCAGGCTCTCTCAAGAACACGGCCAGGCCAATGCTCAGCACAGAAAATCCCCATGAGCAGCCCCAGGGTGGCCGTGGGCAGGCTGGGGGCAAACAGCATGGCTGGGGCTCTGCGAGGGCCCTGGGGGAGATGGGAAGGAGCAGCAGAGCAGGGGCTGATCCATCCCCAGTGTGCTGGACAGCCCAGGGCAGTGTCCCAGAGCGTCCTCATGGAGCTGCCAACAACATCCCCCCTCTGCAGCCCTGGCCTCTCCCCCAGCTCACACAGGTGCCCCATCCTTGCAGGCACAGACACGGCAGCACTGGCTCAGGAGCCCCTGTTTGCATTGCACAGAGCAGGGGGAGCAACACCTAGGCTGTTGGTGTGGGGACATGAACCTGAGGGAGCACAAATGCCATCAGCCCCTGGGGCCAGGAAGGGCTGGGAATGGCAGGGAAATGACTCAGCTTTGTCCTGGCCACTGCAGTCATCCAGAACGTTTTTTCCCATCAGCTGGGAGTGTCCTGTCCCACTGCAGATGCTGTTGCTCAGAGCCAGGGCTGCCTGGCAGCCATCCCCAAACTGCCCTGAGCATTTCCTTTGCTTCACCTTTGCTTTCTTTATTATTCCCAGGCACAAATTTCTTCCTCTTGCCCACCTCTGTTCCCTCCCCTGCAAACAGCCCATCCCTGTTTGCCCTTTCCTCTCTGTCCCCACTCCCCATTGCACTTCCTGCCTTGGCACCATGGGAACGTCCCTTGGACAGCAGGATCATCCTACAAGTGCTGCAGGAATTGTCTGCAGGCTCCTGCAGTGCCTCCTGCTGCTCCCTTGCCAGAGGCACCACAGGCCAGGGGGGCACATCTGGGCTGCTGTGTCTGCCTCTGGGGCTCCCTGTTCTGGGCAATGAGGAGGGGCTGCAGAGGCTCTGCAGGACTGACAGGATGGGCTTTGGGGCTGGCAGGAGAAGCTGAGGGACCTGGGCTGCTGGAACTTCTGAAGAGGAGGCCCAGGGCTCATACTGCAACTGCTCCAAGGGTGGTTTCAGAGAATCCCAGAATCAGCAAGGTTGGAAAAGACCTTGGAGATCATCAAGTCCAACCTGTGCTCTGCCACCACCTTGTCTCTCCTGAGCCTCCTCTTCTCCAGGATAAACAACACCAGCTCCCTCAGTCACTCCTCACAGGACTTGTATTCCAGACCCCTCCCCAGCCTTGCTGCCTTTCCCTGGACACACTCCAGCCCCTCCATGTCCTTCCTAAATTGGGGGGCCCAGAACTGAATACAGCACTCAGGGTGCTGCCCAACAAGTGCTGAGCACAGGGGAAAACCTGTTAAACCTCTCCTTGTTGGATCTGGTCCCTGGACCCAGCCTGCCCAGGTCCCTGTGCATATCTCACCTACCCGCTAGCAGATCAACACTCCCAGCCAACCTGGTGCCACCACGGTTCCATGAGGCCCCAGAGTGTCACAATGGTCTCCAGAATTCCATGAGTCCTCCCAGTGTCACAATGTCCCTTTTGGTTCCATTGGACACCTTGGGGTCATAAAGTCCTTGGATCCTTGGGGCCTGCAGTGTCATAACAGTGCCGTGGTCCCCAAGGCCCTGCAGTGTCACAATGGATCCTTGGCTCCATGAGGTCTGGCAGTGCAGCAATGCTCTCCTTGGTTCCACAGTGTCACAATGGCCTCTTGGTCCCAAGGGCCACTATGGTGTCAAAGATGTTTGCTTCCTTCCAGGAGTCCCTGAGGAGCAGCACTGGCCCTTGGTTCCATGGGGCCCTGCAGTGTCACAATGGCCCCATCATGACACCAGGTCCTGCTCTGTCACAATGCTCTGCATGGTTCCACAAGGCCCTGCAGGGTCACAGTGGCCTTTTGGCTCCATGAGGCCTCACAGTGCCACAAGGAATTCCTTGCTGCTACCGGGTCACAAATTAGTCCTGGTGACACAAGATCCTGCAGTGTCCCCAGGGACCCTTGGTTCAGTGGGGCACCACAGTGTCACAATTGTTCCCTCAGTTCCCAGAGTCATGTAAATGGAGCAATGGCCCCTTGATTCCATTGTCCCCAGACTCTCCCAAGGGTCTCCTTGGTTCCACAGTGGCACAATGGCCTCTTGGTTCAACAGGGCCACACAGTGTCACAGTGGCCTCTGTGGTTGCACCAGGTCCCAGACTGTTACAATGGACTCCTTGCTTCCATTCAGCCCCACAGTGTCACCATGGCCCCTTGGCTCTGTGCTGCCATGTCATACACAGTGTCACCATGGTCCTTTTTACTGCCACCAGGCCCCGCAGTGTCACCATGGCCCCTTGCTTCCCCAGGGCCCTGCAGTGTCACAATCATCAGAGAATCAGCCAGGCTGGAAAAGACCTTGGAGAGCATCAAGTCCATCCTGGGACCCAACACCACCTTGTCACCCAGACCATGGCTCTGAGTGCCACATCCAGTCATTCCCTAAACACCTCCAGGGATGGTGACTCACCCACCTCCTTGGCCAGCCAATTCCTGTGACCTAACACCATGCTGCCCAAACAGTGCTGAGCACAGGGGAAGAATCACTGCCCTGCTCCTGCTGGCCACACCATTCCTGATCCATAGGAGAGTCAGGTGTTGGATAAGGTAAATGGTGGAGAGGGGATAGGGGCAAAGTGTTATTTATTGCCAGCCATTGAAGGTCTTGATTTTCATATCTATTCAGACTGCATTAAAAGGTGCTGGGGATCAATATCAACTGGACATTGCTGATATCAATCTCTAAACTGAAAAAAAAAAAGTAACAGGACAAAACAATTCTCCCTGCATTGTTTCCAATACAGTATATTCACTTAAAATACAATTCAGAAATATGACTAATTAACCAGAGAAAATTTGAAAAATTAAGTGATTCTCTGGGACTTTTCTTTTTTGATGTAATGAACAAATGTTTATGAGCTTTTCTCACTGAATTTCTGTTGTGAAGAGCTCAAAAAAGAACAGGCCTCTAGAGTAGGAAAATTCATCAGCAGCCTCCCAGTGGCTGAGGTTCCATCCCCATCAGAGCAGCAATGAACAGAAATGGGCACAGCTTTGAGGCTGCCCCAGCTCTGGCAAGGGGCCCTGGGCCTGGAGCAGGAGCAGCTCTGGAGGGCCCCAAGGCCGGGGCTCTTGTGCTGCCCTGGGCAGATGGGATGGCAGCAGGGGCTGCAGAGCTCTCAGCACCTCAGCCAGAGGGGAGCAGGGCACCCAGGGAGCCTCCTTGTGCCTTGGCCAAGCCCCTTCCCCCATGGCTGGGGCTGAGTCCTGGGGGAGCTGCAGCTGCTGCTGTGCCCTGGCCAGGGGCTGAGGCCGTGGGGCAGTGCCCAGAGCAGCCTGGCCTGAGCAGAGCTGTGGGGCCAGAGCCGGCTGGGCTGGGCTGGGGAGAGGCCCTTGGTGCTGCCCAGAGCTCAGGGCAGCTGGGAGAGCTTGCAGGGAGCTGGGCTGGGCTCAGAGAGCCTGGTACAGACACCATCAGTGTCCATCTCAGCCTGGCTGAGCGTGCAGGGGCAGGACTCAGGCCAGGCCTTGTGGGGCAGGGCCAGCGCCTGTGCCAGGCATTGAAAACAGGCAAGTGGGCCAGAGAGGAGGCTGCTCTGTGCCCTTGGGGGCATGGACAGAGCAGGGAGGGGGCCCAGGACATTTGTCAGCACCAGCCTCTGTCCCCAGCCCTTGTCAGTCCTGGCTGCTGAGCCCAGCTTTGCCCTGGGCTGAGTTTGGCTGTGGCCCAGCTCCATCCTCCTGTGGGGCTCAGGGCCTGTTCCCAGCAATGGCCAGCCTTGGCTGCCTCTCTGCTGGCCCAGAAGCCGACAGAGTCCAGGGCACGGCTGTCTGTGCAGGCCCACAGGGGCCACGGGCTCTGCAGGAGCTGGCAGAGGCTGCCCAGCAGGGAGGCCATGGGGCACAGAGCCCCAAGGCTGCTGTGGGCACCACGGCACAGGGGCCGTTCCCAGCCGCAATGCTCCTGGCCTGGGCTGGGCCTGCACAGGGGCTGGGCCACCATGGCTGGGCCAGCACAGGGCCACAAAGGGGCCACACAGCCGCTGCCAGGGCTGACAGCAAGGCCAGGCACACACAGGCAATTGCTGAGCATGGCCTGTGCTGGCCAGGGCTGACTGTGCCAAAGTCAGAGCTCAGCTGCCCTTGGGGGCTGCAGGAACAGTCCAGAGCCCAAAGAGCCTCCATGGCTGTGCTGGAGACCAAGGCTGCAGGAGGGAAATGCAGGGCTGCTGCGGGATGGGGAGGGCATTGAATTCCAGCACACACCTCAGCTCTCTGATGTTCCCAGCACCATGCTGGGCCCTGTTCCAGACTGGAGCAGAGCAGCTGTTGATGGGACAGGAGCCCTGCGGGGCTCTCAGGGACCTGCAGCTTGCAAGGTGCTCTGCTCTCCCTCAGGTGCTCTGGGAGAGATCCAATCCCAGCTGGGCACCTCAGGGCACAAGTGGCACTGCCTGTTCATGGGGACACAACTGATGTCTGCCTGGAAAGGGACACAGGTTTTAATACCTGTTAATTTTATAATATGCAAGCAAATCTTTATTATCTGGGTCATTTGAGTACTTTTAAGAAATGGCAAAACTTTCCCACATGGAACAAGAATTTTCTTGGAGGTGTACTGATGGCAGGAGAAATACTGGTCATTCTTTCTACTGGTGTCACCTATGTTCAGTGTATTACTTCCTCTCCCTTTTCCTTTAGGTGTTTACAGCTGTCCTGTTTAAATGGCCGTGTTAAAGTACATCTTTTCATTTAGATCAGCCAGACTGGTGTACCTCTACTGCTCTCTGATTTCTTTATCCAGGAGCTCTGTAGTCAATCATGTACCTCTCAACTGACTGGTTTCATACTTTGAGCTACAGGGAGTTACCCAATCTTTCTGAAATTCAAATAAATATAAAATAAACATCATCTTGATTGTGTTTATATCTATCACAGAATTTATTTATGTGTTTGTCTAAAACTGTTCCTGTACCGAAATCTTTAGGGGATGGGGGACATGTCAGATGCTGCTGGAACATCACAGAGAGCTGAGGGAAGAGCTGAGATGGTTATTAGACTGTTAGAATGTTCAACTTGTGTTTGTTGGCAAGAAACTTTACTCTGCCTCTGAGTGTCCCCAGGCCCTGAGCCCAAAGGACACAAACCTGGTGAGTTGTGGTTCCCACTGCAGAGGCACTTTGACCTTGACTCTGCACAGGAGAGCTCTTCATCCACTTTCTCTCTCTTTCTCCTTCTGGCCATGGAAGGAGCTCCTGACTTCAGTGTGTGACTCGTGTGTGCAAAGAGCAAATTTGGGCAGAATCGGGACAGGGAAGGTTTGGGGGGCCTTGGGATGCAGAAGGTGCTTTCCATTTCTGGGCACAGAAGGTGTTTTCCATTGCTCTGAAACTGTCTGCTGTGGAAAGTGGATTTAATATCCAGCAGAGGAAGGACTTTTGCATTTGATGGAGCTGTGCCTTCCCTTGGCTTTTTTGGCTGACAAGAAATGAACATCCCTCTGTGTCTCAGGCAGCTCCTTCTTCAAGGGGAGCAGGTGGGAGTTGGAGCCAAGGAGCTGAAAGCTGCAGGTGCAGCCTGGGCTGGAGGGAGCTCAGATTTGCACAAGGCTGCTCTGAGTGCCAGGGCTTGGATGGGGGAAATGGTGGGGTGGGGGTAGGGACAGAGTCTGATTGATTGTCAGCCATGAAGGGTCTTGATTTTCATCTCTATTCAAACTGCATGAGGAGATACTTGGATTCAGTGTCCATTGGAGACTGCACATATCAATGAATTAACGGGGAAAAAAATGAAACAGGATGTAAAATTAATCTTTTCTCCCTGTCTTTTTAAATATAGAGTATTCACCTTAAATTGGCTTTGGAAATCTCTCAAATTAACCACAAAGGATTTGAAAACTAAAATCAAATTATCCCCAGAGGCTTGGCTGTTTGGGGTTCTCTGAATGTTAATGAGCCCTGGGACACTGAATTCCTGCACTGAAGAGCTGAAGGCTGAACAAGCCTCTGCAGCAGTGAAGTTCAGCAGCAGCCTCCAAGTTGCTGAGGATGTCAGCAGCCCCCACTGAGGCCATCCCTGCCCAGAGCCCGTGGGGGAATGGGCAGCCAAGGAGAGCGTCCCTGGGGCTGGGGCAGCACAACTCAGAGGCACCAGGGGCTCCAGCTGGGAAATGGAGTGTGGAATGGGGCTGGGAAAGCCCTGCCTGGGCTGGGCCAAGCAGGACAGACAAGCCCTGACCACCATCCCCCAAACTACTCTCTCAAGGAGGCATTTAAAAGGAATTACAATTGTTTGTGTACTCTGAGTTGGACTCCTTGGAGAAATACCACCAAGAGATTCTCAGGAGCTCAAAAGAACAAAACAGCCTTTACTGGGAACTTTAGAAAATCAGAAAAACTTTGGGAAAAGGTTTGTTAGGACATTGTAGTGGTTTTGGTTTGTTAATTTAAGATTTTTCGACTCTTGAGATTTCTTAATCGATGTCTTGATGAGTGTGGTGGGGTTTAGTATTGGTTAATTATTTATGTATTTATTTTGTTGTGAGATTGGATTAGGAGTAGAGTAAAAAAGGCTTAAATTTTAAAAGAGTATAAAGAAAATTTTAATAAAAGTAACTTAAAGAAGATAAGGTGGTAAGAATTAAAATAAACTGTTCTGAACACTTTTTTCTTCACAATTTTTTCTTTTTTACTGATAATATAAAGAAACAGAACTAAAAGTTTCTGGTTACTTTACTATATCTAGAACAGTCTCTTTTTAAATTACTTTGGGAAAGAAATTTTTCTTGTTAAGGTTATGGAGATTTTTTTACAAGAGGAAAAAATAGGTTTTTTGTTGTTTCTATTTTGTCATGGATAACAGTTTTCTGGGGAACTTTGTTTTTGTGAAGTTGTTTTTATTGCTACAAGCTTTTTTACAGCTTGTTGATGGGCCATATTGACTAATGGGGTATTGTTTTAAAGATGAGTTAAAAGTAAAAGTTTTTATTATTTACTTTTAAAATTAGTTTTTACTCTTGGAACAGAGATCTTTTCTGTGAGTACTGGATTGCTTTTTTTTACCCCACTGTTTAAACTCTTTATGAAATTAGAGGTCGTTTAACATTTGTTTATTTAATCATGGAGGTTTTTGTTTCATATTAATTTGAAATTTTTATAGTTTTATGTGATATATTGAAAAATATTTTTTTTAGAGTTTAGAAGAGAATTTTAATTTTAAGATTAAGATTTTTTTTCTTCTTTTTTATTTGGGAATTAATTTCTTCTTTACTGACTTTGATGGTTTTATGTTTGTTTTTTAATAAGCTTGTAGCTTGTTTCTCTTTTATTTGAGGGAGGATTGAGGTATTGAAAAGGTTAAAACCTGACCTGCCAGAACCTTGTGGTGGAAGTTGTGTTTGGATTGTGTTAGGATTGGTTTTATGGTTGTTTTGGGGGGTTTTTGGTTTAATTTTATTTGTATGGTTTTTTATGTATGGCTTGTAGGTTGTAGGGGTTTTTTGTTTTAGTTGTGCTGGGGGGAGGGGACTTGATGGTAAGATTTTAATAGCTGTGGTTGGCTTTGTTCTGGTTGGGGTTCTGTAGCCTCTTTTGTTTTCCTATTTGGGAGTTGTTGGGGTTTGGTTTGGTCAGAATGGGGCCAATGATGGGGGGGGCAGCCTGGGGAGGGGGGAAGGGGCTCAGCCCACGGCAGGGCTGCTTGGTTTGGTTTGGTTTGGTTTGGTTTGGTTTGGTTTGGTTTGGTTTGGTTTGGTTTGGTTTGGTCTGGTTTGGTTCAGTGTGGTTGGGATGGGGGCCGGGGCCTGCTGCTTCTTTGTTGACTGGAAAAGAAAGAGGAGGTTCCTGGGTTTTTTCGTCTTTAACATTTGTGTTTCACAGAGGCATGTTCAGTATCTCAGTGGTTTAACAGATTGTCAGTTACACAAAAAGTTTTGTATTACTTTTTAAAATTCTTCTCATGTCAAACTACGACAGACATTCAATCAACAAAAACACTTCTCAAAGCATTGACTTGGCCCATTCAACTTCACAAACTCTCAGCCTGTTCAATGTAATGTTAATAAAAAATTGCAGGAGCACAGAAACAGAAGAAGAAGACAAAGAAAGAAAGACAAAAAAGATATAGAGGAGCACACTCACAGCTACCAGCTTCTGGATTTGAGTGGTGTTCAGATGGAAATTCCAAGAGGATGCAGGGTCAAGATGTGTGCTTGCCTTGTGGTCAGCCTTCAATACCCCTTGGTCTTCCTGGGCCCTTCTCCCAGGTGGGACTTGGGCTCATTTGGTCCCTCAGGGGCTGGGCTGGGGGCTCCAGAGGTGGCTGTGGAGCATTGCCTGTGCTGTGCCAGGGACTGGCAGACACTGCTGGGCTGGGACAGAGGCTCTGGGGAGATTGGGGTTCCAGGGCAGGGCAGTGCTGGGGTTCCAGGGCAGGGCAGGGCTGGACCTGCCCCTTCCTCCCCTGCACAACAAATGCTTTGAGCCAACAACCTCCTCCAGTCTGTCACAACAGGCAAGGTTGGAGGTGGAACCCAAATTTGTCCAAGGGCACCTGGCCAAGAAAGACAGTTCTTTTCCATAGGATGGAAAGCACTTAGCCCTAGTGTTTCAGCAGCAGATGGGAAAAGTGACACTCAACATGTCAAGGTCAGCTGGACAAGTCAGGTGGTCCCTGGGAAGCCAAACCAGCCAGACATATTCCATGTTCCCTTGGTTTTACAGTGCCCCATAATGTCACAATGGTGTCTTGATTCCATGGGATCCAGCAGTGTCACACTGGCCCCTTGGTTCGATGGGGTCCCACAATGTCACAGTGGCCCCCGGGTTCCAGAAGGCTCCACAGTGGCACAATGGTCCTAACGAATCCATGAGGACTTGCAGTGTCACAATGGTCTCTGTGGTTCCCCAGGCCCCACAATGACATGTGACTCCTCTGTTCCATGAGGCCCAGAATGTCACAATGGACCTTTGGACCATGGGGGTTTGCAGTGTCACAATGGTCTCCTTTGGCTCCATACTGTCACAATGGACGACTGATGACAGGAAGCCCCACAGTGCCACCCTGGAGCTTTGGTTCCAGGCAGCCCTGCAGTGTCACAATGGTCTCCTTTGGCTCCACAATGTCACAATGGACCTCTGATGACACGAGGCCCTGCAATGTCACAATGGACCTTTGGTTCCATGCAGCCCTGCAGTGTCACAAAGGTCTCTTTATTCACAAGGCCCCACAGTATCACAATGGTCCTCTTGGTTCCGTGGGTAGCCTGAGGGTCACAAGGGTCTCACTGGTTCCATGAGGCCTCACAGTGTCACAATGCTTTGTTTATTCCATGGGGCCTCACAGTGTCACAATGGTCTCCATGAGTCCCCTCAGCATCACAATGGTCTCTATGGTGCCATGGTGCCCCACAGTGTCACAATGTCCCCTTAGTTCCATGACACCCCAAAGTGTCATAATGGTCTCCACAGTTCCATGAGGCCCCATGGGTCACAATGGACCCCTGGTTTGATGGGGCCTGTCAGTGTCACAATGATCCCTACATTCCATGGAGCCACACAGTGTCAGTAGGATCCCCTTAGTTCCATGAGGCTCAGCAATGTCACAGTGCTCTCCACGATTCCATGAGGCCCCACAGTGTCACAATGGTCCCTTGGTCTCACAGGGCCCCACAGTGTCACAATGGTCCCTTGGTCCCACAGGGCCCCACAGTGTCACAATGGTCCCTTGGTCTCACAGGGCCCCACAGTGTCACAATGCTCCCTTGGTTCCATGGCCCTGTGCTGCTGCATTCCCCCCTCCCCTTCTCAGCCCGCCCTGCCAGCTGAGAAATGCTCCTTGGGCCTCGGCCTTGGCCAGCAGCCCCTGGGCTCAGCTCCTCTGCAGCTCATCACAAACACTGTCTGCTCCAGGCACTGCTGCTGCCCAGCTGTTGCCCGATCCGAGTAGAAAGACACAAAACAACAAAGTTGTTTTATGCGGTGCTTTATTGTGGGCCCTGGGGACCTGAGGACTATTGTCCAAAGTCAGAGCCCCAATTTGCCACAGAATTTACAGGGTTTATATATCTTTCTTAACATGATTGCTTCATTTACTCCATGTGCATTGCTAAGCATTTTTAATCAACGTCATGATACACCCAACATCTCCCTGCACGCTTTTAGAGATAGCATACAGAGATTTATTAGGTACACCATGACACCCGTTACTCAGCCAAAAGGTGCATTCCATAGATAAGGTTTAGTACATTCTCTAGATAATACATCCTCCGATCCACCAGGCACTAAAGCACTAAAGTTCACTTGAAGTTTACCGGGCCTATGAGGCCTTAGCATAACTACTGCTACTTATGCTAACTTTATATTGTTTCACTAATCTAGGCATCTATTTACTAGAATATAATTTTCAATCATTTCTGCAACAAGTCCCCCCTTTTGAGCATTCTTCAGATCTTCTGCAAGGATGCTCAACCTTCAACTTCGGTTCTTCTAGAAAGGGCAGGAAGGACCACCTCTTCGTATTTAGGCGGGGGAATTCCCAATCCGTAGTTTCTTCCTATAGCTTTTACCAATCTTCGGGTTCGTCTTGTTTCCTTGGTTATTATTCCTAAAACACACTTATATGCTATCCAAGCAACAATTAGTACAATCACAAACAATATATATTGCAGTATTGACGATATCCAACCAGAAACCTGAAGCCCCATTGAGTCTAACAAGGCTCCTATCCAATTGTGCTGGGCCTCCTTTTCAATTTCCTTTGTTCCAGATTCCACTATTTCTAGTTGGGAGATATCCTTCTCTACCTCTATTGTTACATTTGGGATATGGATGCAACAGTGGTCAATTCTTTTGTTTAAATACCCACAGACTCCATGCTCCTTCAATAACAACATATCTAGAGCCATTCTATTTTGGAGAGTCATACGGGAAGTAGCCTGCAACTGTAAGTTCAAATCTGTGAACCCTTTTCTAGTTGCTAATGCCAGTCTCTCTGTTTGTCCCAGTAACTTAAACAACATTTCTCTATTTCTATATGTAGCTATTGGTGCAAACAAAGATTCCAATGCCCATCCAAACTTCACCCCGCTGTCTGGTTCATGCCATTGGTCTTCATCTCCTAATAAATTCAAATCATCATAAATTTCTCTCTTTTTCCTAGTCCCTGATGCCCTTAACTTAGACTGTTTCCACAAGGGGCATAGCGTTGGTACTCCCAAAGTTACTTGTGTCACTGGTCCGTCCAAAGGGAGATGAGTGGTCCACTGTCCATGTTCCATTACCCACACCAAATTTCCTGGACTTCTGAGTGTAGTTGTTCTACAGGAGACCCTTCCATAAAATCCATTCATAAGGGGTTTGCCTGGTACTGTATGATTGTATTTCCTACATTCACATCCCCATTTCAAAAGGACCCTTACTGGGACTAGGCTAATTTGATCCCCTGGAGTATCACATGTATAGACTTCTGTACAGTTCCAGTTTTCCTTTGTTATCACCCTCTCTCTAGTAGAGGTATATATCTCCAACACTTCGTCATGTGATTGGTTTTTACTTCCTGACCACTGTACACACCAATCAACAGGCCCAATATAACTATAGTGTTCCAGCAAACTTGGACCCCAAATAGCCTCCCAGTGGTCCCATAAGGGCTGTTCTTGTGTCATATTATGACATCGCATTTCCCGGGATAATTGCTTCCTCTTGATTTGTTGGTCTTGCTTATCAAAACACCAACCATAATTTCCTAATCCTCCATACAATCCAGGTTTTGGTTGATATCTACCTCCTTTTTCCCGACAATCCCAAATTGATGAATATCTCCATACAGGGGAATAGCCTTCTTTAATCTCTACTACCTCCTTTTCCACGACCTTCATTTGACACATGACTGTCATGTTCCCTTGTATTGTTGGAGGCATTGGGACCGGAATCACTCCCCATGGAATAGGCTCCCCAGCTGCCTGTGGGAGCGGAGGGCATGCTGTGATTCGTGAGACATTTTGTACTGTCCCAAAATCTCTGATCAATCCTACTATCAGATTTTCTTGTTCCTGCTCATTTTGTATAGTGATATTGGTTTCTCTTACTCCTCTTGGTTTCCCTCGAGTGAGCGAGACCATCGTCCTTGAATGTCCCCACCAAGAATCCTTGCTAATCCAGCACCAATAATATCCCTCGTCTTCAGGCTGTACGTCCTTGATTATAAGGACGATAGTTTGGTCTGATCGTTTTTCCCTGCGATATTTCCCTTCCTTGTCCCATATATTGTTTCCCTTAAACCACCATCCATATTCAATAAACTGTACATCCCTTTCTATCTTACAGACTAGAATGACTGCCATGTTCCGTACTGCTCGAAATATTCCATGTGTTGCTTTAACCCTTTCTCCCAAATGTGCCTTAGCTATTGACGATCGGATACCATAGTCTGCATCTAATCCACACATAACTAAACACAGATAACGCCCTTCATCCATGCCTTGTTTAGGGTCTGAGATGTTTAACCACCCAATTCCTCTATCCCCTAATTTCCACCAACTCACTTCCTGGTCAATTTGTTCCCACATTTGTTGTTGTTCTCTCCACCACTTAACCTTCACATCTTGTTTACATGCTTCTGTCAGCGTGAATGGGCAATTGAGCTTTAACGGGGGACCGTCCCACATGTCTTGAATAGCGGATGTTGGCTTAACTGACACCGATTCCTGAGAGACAGTCCCTTCCCGTAATCTCCAAGATACCACCCTCAATTTGATTTTCTTATAGTCAAAGCTATACTTAATTTGCACTATACACATATAGATTTCCATATCTTCCTTGGTTACTTGCTTTAATTGTAATGTGGTATTTCCTTTCTGTGCATCTCTATCCCAAACAGTAGTAAAACTTGCCTTGGGGTACCCAGCTCCTTGTTTCCAGAATACTCGTAAATCTCGGGCTTCAGCTTTCTGGTCATTGGTAACAGCACAGGTCAGATTCACATCCATCCCTTCCATGATTCCGACAACAGATTCTGAAACAGTAACAACCACAACACCTTGAGTAGGTATCAATTTCATCATTACCAGTAACAGAATAATTAAGAATGCGGCTTTGCGCGAAATATCATTCGCGTCGGGGAGACCATCTGAGCTTCCCATTGTGTTGGAGTTTTCTTGACTCGAGTGTAGTGGATCCAGGTGTCGATTCCCGCCACCTTTACTGCTGTGTATGTCGTCAGGATCACCTGGTAAGGACCGTCCCATGTTTCTTTCAGTGGATCAGTAAACCAGTTTTTCACATACACTCGGTCACCAGGCTGGATGTCATGGACGGGGTTCTCCAGTGGTAGAGGTCGGTTCCACTGCAGGGCTCCCCGTAGGCTGTTGAGAGTTCTGTTTAGTGACATTACATAGTTAAATATCACTTGATCCCCTTGTACATGCAAATCTCCCTTCAGTACAGTAGCATGATAAGGTTTCCCATATAGAATCTCATAAGGACTTACTCCCAACCTTTCTCTGGGCTTTATCCTAATTCGCAATAAGGCTAACGGTAATGCTTGCGGCCATTGCATTTTAGCTTCCTGACAAATTTTCTTAATTTGCCCTTTCAATGTTTTATTCATTCTTTCAACCTGACCACTTGATTGAGGTCGCCAAGGTGTGTGCAAGTCCCATGATATGTCCAGCATCCTGGCTACTGTTTGAACGACTCCAGCTATAAAATGTGGACCTCTATCTGACGATAACCCTAAAGGTACTCCAAACCTGGGAATTATTTCTTTGAGCAATGTCCTGACCACTTCTTTAGCCTGATTTGTCCTACAGGGGTAGGCTTCTGGCCATCCTGAAAAAGTACAGACATACACTAATAAGTACTTGAAATTCTGTGCTTTTGGTAACTCGGAAAAATCTACCTGCCAATAATCTCCTGGTTCCGGTCCTACCTGTAGTTTCCCCAGTTGAATTTGTTTCCTGACAATCGGATTGTTTTTCAAACAGACTGGGCACATTGCATTCACCCGTTTTGCAAGTGTTAACATCTGGTTTGAAACTATCTCTCTCCGTAAGAATTTTACGAGCATCTCTGCACCCCAATGGCATTTGTTATGTTCTGTTTCAAGGATGACTTTCATTATTTTTGCTGGTACCACTACTTGTCCCGTTGTTGTCACATACCATCCAGTCGTGTTCTTTTGTGCATTCAATAACGTTGCCAGCTTCTCATCGTCTGTTGTGTATTTAGGTGCCTGGTTTAGGAAGGGATTCACTGGGCTTACCTTGACAGGTATTAATGCCATCTGAGTCCATACCTCTCGTGCCACCTTTCGAGCTGTCACATCTGCCAAATCATTTCCACGATAAATTTTTCCTTCCTCCTTCCGATGTCCTCTTACGTGCATCACCGCAACTTTTGTCGGCCTGTGTACTGCTTCCAGCAAGGCTAGGATTTCTTCTTTGTATTTGATAGAAGTTCCCTGTGAACTGAGTAGTCCCCTCTCCTTCCACAATGCCCCATGTACATGGATTACCCCGAAAGCATATTTAGAATCGGTCCAAATGTTAACCTTCGTTCCAGTACTCAGAATGAGGGCTCGTGTAAGCCCAATTATCTCTGCCTTCTGGGCTGAGGTGCCAGGAGGTAAAGCTTTTGCCTCTACCACCGTATGAACAGTCACCACGGCATACCCTGCATACCTGGTACCACTTTCCACATAGCTTGATCCGTCCGTAAACAGTTCCCAATCTGGATCTTCCAGTGGTGTGTCCTTAAGATCCATCCGACTCGCGTATACCTGCTCGATGACCTCCACACAATCATGCGCCAATTCCCCTTCCTCCTGTTCACTGCGGAGAAATTCTGCTGGATTGATATGATTAGTTATTTTCAATTCTACATCATCCTGCTCTCTCAATATGGCTTGGTACTGCAGCATTCGGCTAGATGATAACCAGTGACCCCCCTTTTGTTCCAAAACAGCCAGTACCATATGGGGCACAAATACCTCCATTTTCTTGCCCATTGTCAATTTTCTGGCTTCTTGAATGAGAATCACCGTGGCGGCAACCACCCGCAAGCACGACGGCCAACCAGCACTAACTGTGTCCAGCTGCTTCGAGAAGTATCCCACCGGGCGTTTGCATGACCCGATCCGTTGAGTTAACACTCCCAGAGCCAATTTTTGTCTCTCATTATCGTACAACTGAAAGTCCTTGCTTAGATCCGGGAGCCCTAAAGCCGGGGCCTCCTTCAGGGCTTGCTTTAAATTCTGAAAGGCATTCTTCCTTAACCTGTCCCAGTTCAGCTTGGTTCCTTCAGGGCCTCATACAATGGTTTTGCTAATAACCCGAAATTCAGAATCCACAATCGACACCATCCTACCATCCCCAAGAAAGATCTTAATTCTTGATGACTCCTCGGGAGCGGGATGGCGCAAATGGCCTCCACTCGGTTGATTCCCAACCGTCTCTGACCCTGAATGATTTCACAACCCAGGTAAATCACACTTTCCCTTACTAGCTGTGCTTTTTCCTTTGATACTCGATATCCAGCCTGGCCCAGCATGTTCAACAATGCTATTGTAAGTTTCAAACACAATTCTTTCTCTTCAGTGGCTAGAAAAATATCATCGACATACTGCAAAATCACGTATGAGGACGGTGAGTCTCTTACCTCAGTCATCTGCCATCCTTCCAATTCTTTTGCCAACTGATTCCCAAATATCGAGGGACTGTTTTTAAATCCTTGGGGAATTCTCGTCCAGGTGAGTTGCTTCTTACGACCGGTGTCTGGGCTTTCCCATTCAAAGGCAAAATATTTCCTACTTTGCAATGCCAAGGGAATGCAGAAGAATGCATCCTTCAAATCAATCACAGTGAACCATTTAAATTTTTCAGACACAGATGTTAACAGAGTATATGGATTTGCAACCACCGGGTGAATATCCTTAACAATGTTATTAATTGCCCGTAAATCCTGTACCAATCTATACTTACCGTTAGGCTTCTTTACGGGGAAAATAGGGGTATTGTATTCTGATTCACATTCTTCCAGTATTCCTTGTGTTAAAAATTGGGCTATGAGAGGAGCGACCCCCTTTTTGGCTTCAAGTTTAATAGGATACTGTTTTATATTTACAGGTTGTGCCCCTTCTTTTAATTCCACTATTACTGGTTGAGCAGCTTTGGACTTCCCCGGGACTCCTGTCTCCCATACCCATGGTACCACAGCCTGTTCCACCTCCTCAGGGATAGGGATGGGTTCCACTTCCTTAATTACAAATAATTTGGCTATTTCTTCCTCAGGGACTTCTACTTTAACTCTTCCATCCTCAAACAGAATTTTCATATTCAAAAGAGATAGCAAATCCCTTCCGAATAGTGACTTGGGGCAATTGGGCATATATAAAAATTGATGATCTAACTCTTTTCCTCCAAATCTTAAATTTAATGGCTGTAGGAAAGGCCTTTCTTCCAACTGGCCCATTGCTCCTACTACTTGCACTGTAGTGTCACTGATTGGTCCCAATCGTTTATTTAAAACCGAATAAGTGGCCCCAGTATCTACAGTAAATTCCTGCTCTTTCCCTTCGATTTCTAACCTAACCTTCAAATCCTGTTCTAGTCAGCTCTGATTCTGATAGTTTCCCAGGACCATAGCTTGAGCGACATCTCCTGGAGTCATCGGGTAGCTTGCTGGCATACTGCTATTCATTCCCACTCCGTTCATCCCGTTCCTTACCGGACATTCGTTCTTCCAATGGCCTATCTGGCGACAAAAGGCACACTGGTTGGGTCCCAGAATTTGTCCCCGTCCCCCAGTGTTTTGAAATCCTCTCCTACCACGACCCATTCCTCGGCCCCGCATAGATCCACCTCTACCCCTCCCTCTATTTCCAGTTTACTGAATTACTGCTAGAATCCCTGCTTGCTGCCTCTTGGCAGTCTCTTTTTCCCTATTGTTATATACTTTCCAGGCTACCTCCAGCATTTTATCCAAGTTGCGGGTATCCTCTCCCTCTAATTTCTGTAACTTCTTTTGGATATCATCTTGAGATTGTCCCATAAAGATTAATGCAAGCTGTAGCTTCCCTGGCTCATCCTCTACTTCCAAATTAGTATATTTTCTGGCAGTTTCCTTCAGTCTCTCTAGGAATGCTGATGGGGACTCGCTTTTGTCCTGTCTTACTGAATACAGTTTAGACCAATTCAATGTCTTGGGCATACCGGTTCTGATCCCTTCCAGCAACAATTCCTGGTATTCTTTAATTGCACTCATACCCCCGCTTGTATTCGGATCCCATCCCGGATCTTCACTCGGGACCAAATCATTAACAGTTCCTTCTGCTAACTGTAACCTTATAGCCTCTCTAGCTCTCTCCTTTGCTGCTTTTAAAACCATCTCCCTTTCTGTGGAATCCATCAATGTGTCCAACAACACCTGCAAATCATTCCAGTCTGGGTTCTGTGTTCTAATTATCATTTTTACCACCCGCGCCATCCTTTCTGGATCCTCCCGATAGCTTCCTGCAGACTGCTTCCAAATAACCAGATCTCCGGGGGAAAAGGGCACCTTTATCAGTACCCTATCCCCCTGGGGTCCCACTGCTTCCCTCAAGGGAGCTATTTACTTAGGTTCCCCAAGATTTCTTCGCCCTTGCCTTGTCCTATTCGCAAGAGGAGTTCTTTGCACATTTCCAGAAGGGCCGGGAGAGGGAGTATGAGGCTGTATTTTTATAGTTCTGCGTTCCTTCTTACTTTTACCCCGGTTTTTCCCCCTCACTATCATCGCTACTACTATCTCTAGGTAGTGGCGGGTATGAAGAAAGGGAAACTGGAGCAGGGGCTGAGGGAACACTTGGAGCCACGAACGGGGATAAATCCTCCTCTGGTCGGGAGGTTAAAGCCAAACACTGAGTACATTTAGATTTTTCTTTGCACCCTCCGCATTCCGCATTCTTTAACTCCAAAACCATTATTCCACATTCCTTCTGCCACTCCTTTTTCTCCCTTAGGAGATAGAATAAATCTAAGTACGGCACCTCATCCCATTTCTCATTTCGCCTTAAAAACTGCATTAAAGGAGTGATCACTTCATAATCTACAGACCCATTCACCGGCCACTCCGGTCCTACCCTTTCATATTCCGGCCACCAATGATTACAATAATCAATCATCTTTTCCTTCTCCAAATCCTGATAAAATCCTTCACTCCTCCACCGCTTCAATAAGCAACCTAGTGGAGTATTTCCCGGTATGTTATTGTTAGACTGGGCCATAGTTTTAAACGCTTTAAATGGCATCTTACTTCAATAACCTTACAGCAATCAGCCGCAACCACCAATACACACCGGCACTAAGCACAACCAGCAAAACTATAAATATCAACAGCTCGACTATTCCAACCATAAACAGCAAAAACAAACAGCAAATACAACACCAAGCACCACCAACAAAACTATAAAGCTCAATTATTTAAAACATAAACAGCAAAAATAAACAGCAAAAACAACAGCGTGATTATTATTAGATACCAAACCAACCAAAACCAATCTTGCCGTTTCTCGTCGCCGCGAGTGGCAAGTGCCGGACCTGCGCAGCTTTCGCCGCGTCTGACAGCCGGCGCCTAGGCTTCCCAACCAGACGTCTTAGCCCAATCCTGCGAGGATTACCACCTCGTCTTATGGACAGGCACCCCAATACCAATATCAGAAATAAAGCACCTTCGGGCTTACCTCCTCACAGTCGTCCGACAGGCGCAGGGGTCGGGCACGAACCGATGACTCCCCGAGAATCCCTCGGTGCCGGCGTGGAGTGGATCGGGACGTGAGCCGCCCCAGCCACCTTTGGAGTCCTGCCGCGGTCGCCAGAAAACTGTTGCCCGATCCGAGTAGAAAGACACAAAACAACAAAGTTGTTTTATGCGGTGCTTTATTGAGGGCCCTGGGGACCTGAGGACTATTGTCCAAAGTCAGAGCCCCAATTTGCCACAGAATTTACAGGGTTTATATATCTTTCTTAACATGATTGCTTCATTTACTCCATGTGCATTGCTAAGCATCTTCAACCAACGTCATGATACACCCAACATCTCCCTGCACGCTTTTAGAGATAGCATACAGAGATTTATTAGGTACACCATGACACCCGTTACTCAGCCAAAAGGTGCATTCCATAGATAAGGTTTAGTACATTCTCTAGATAATACATCCTCCGATCCACCAAGCACTAAAGCACTAAAGTTCACTTGAAGTTTACCGGGCCTATGAGGCCTTAGCATAACTACTGCAACTTATGCTAACTTTATATTGTTTCACTAATCTAGGCATCTATTAACTAGAATATAATTTTCAATCATTTCTGCAACACAGCCAGCTCCTGCTTTCTGTAGGAGCAGCCCTGGGAACTGGTTTTGTTCCCTCAGTGGCACAACATCCCTGTTCTCACAGTGCCAAAGAAAGCTGCTGATGCCAAGTGTGGCCAGGATGAGCCATTGCTGGGACTGAAGCCCCTCTGGTGGGGCCCTGCAAACAGCGCTCCAAAAGGAGCCCTTGGAGCTCTCCTGGGCCAGCGACTCCCTCTGAGTGGGGCCTCTCCCAGCCGGGAACTCTCCCGTTTGCTGCACTCGGGGATCCTGAACAATGATGGAGCCTGGGAAAATCCCCTATTCCTCCAGGCTCAACCCTTGGGCTGCTAGGGAGATGCCAAAGGATCCACAGGGAGCATTCCCTGCCCTCAGGGGAATTTCTCCCAGGTGCCTTGCACTGACTCTTTGTGTCTGTGTGCACACAGGAGTGCCTGTGCAGGGGAAATGTGGCAGAAATGCTGCTCTCTGAGGGGTTGGAGTGCCTTGCATAGCTGAGTCAGTCAGGCCTCTAAGAAATGTTCAGTAATGAGGTATGAGCTAAGTTAAATGCTTCTGAGAATTGTTCTTTTGCTAAGTTGTTAAGCTTAATATAAGTAAAAAGCTAACTTGAATATTAATAACCATTATTCCTCTGTTAAATTGCTAAGTCATATGTTTTAAGTTAGGTTAAATTCTGTTAAGTGCTGTTCTTTTGGTTAATTGTTACATGGAAGGTATCAGTTAGGGTTAAGGAATATGTCCTGTTAAGTTTGAGGGCTGTTAAGCTTTTGGACCGTATCCTTTAATCCTTGCCCTCACTGTCCTTTTCTCACACACACACACAGGGGCAGTTCTTGGTTTATTTCTGGTTAGATTGCCCGGATTTTGTGAGGTTTTGTTGTTGCTTTGTTTCCCTGCTGTGCCTGAAGTGTCCCATCAAGAGCAGAGTGACTCTTGCCAAGGAACTCTCTGGTGCTGTTGCTTAATGTTACATCTAGTTTTTGCTGATCCCTTGCTGGGGATTTTTGCTGGCCCTGGGGAACACGGGGGCGCTGCTGGGGGGTCCCTGTCCCCCTGTCCCACCCCCCAGGGCCCCAGCCCCTCGTCCCCATGTCAGGCTCTGAGGTTGATCTCATGGAACATCCACTGGGGGAGGCGCCAGGGGTGGGGGGACCCGGGGGGACATGGGACCCCGCTGTGCACGAGCAGGGTTGGACTGCTCTGGGGGGAGCTGTGAGCTGGGGCAAAGCAGAGTGACCTCACACAGCACCAGTGATGTCACACAGCCCCTGTCATGTCACACATTCTCCCTGTTATGTCCCAGAGCCCCTGTGATGTCATAGAATCAACTCTGAGATGTCACCCTATGATGTGGTACAGCTTCTCTGTGATGTCACAGAAGCCTCTGTGATGTCACAAAGTCACCGTGTGATGTCACTGTTGGTTCTGTGATGTCACAACCTGCTCTATGATGATACACAGCCACTTGGTGATATCACAACACACTTCTGATGTCACAGAGCTGCCCTCTATGATGACAGTGTCTGCTCTTGGGCCTATACCTTACTCTGTGACATCACAGACAGCTCTGTGATGTCACAACCCCCTCAGTGATGTCACAAAACCCTCTCTGTGATGCCATACTGCCACTCTGTAATGTCATGGCACACATTTTGATCTCACAGCCTGCTCTGTGATGTCATACAGCCATGCCATGATGTCACAGCCTGCTCTGGTATGTCACACAGTCCCCTCTATGATGCTGTAGCTGCTCCATGACCTCACACAACAAACTGTGATGTCATAGACCAATCTGTGACCTCACAAAACACAGTCTGTGCTGGCCTTGGCCTCCTGGAGACCACCTCTCATCTGCCTTCAAAACACTGCAGGTCCGTGCTTTTCTTCTCATGGAAAAAACTGTCTTTAAAGTCCAGGCATCCATGGCTGAAATGGAGAATCAGCCTCCATAATTCCTTATATCCAAGGATAGCTCCCAGACAAACACTTCCAAAACTGTCCAGGTACCCTTGGCTTCCTGAGGGCCAGCTCTCTCATCTGCCTTTGATACTCTGGGGCTCCCTATTTTCCTTCCTATGGAAAAGAACTGTCCTTGTCCAGATGCCCAAAGACAAAAGTGGGGTTTGGCCTCCCAAATTCTGTCTATCCAAGGATTCCTCCCTGACAACAGGTCTGGGTGGCCTTGGCCTCCTTGATGCTGCCTCTTATCAGCCATTGAAACACTGGGGCTCCACCCTTTCTTCCTATGGAGAACTGTCATTCCACTCCAGGAACCCATGGCTGAAATGGAATTTCACCCCAAAACTCCCCATATATCCAAGGGATATCTTCAGACAAAAGCTGCAAGGACAGACAGGTCTGGCTTGCCTTGGCCTCTGCTGACTGCTTCTCATCTGCCTTCAAACCCCTGGGGTTCTGTGGATTCCTTCCTGTAGAAAAGAACTGTCCCTCTTGTCCAGGTGCTCTTGGCCTCAAGCACAGGACCACTATACAGGGACACAGGAGCTCTGGGCTCAGTGGCATGGAAACTGAGGACAGCAGAGGAGAGCCCTGGGAGGGATTGAAGGGTGGTTTCAGAGATGGTGGATCCTTTTGACATGGTAGAGAACAGCCAGAGAAAGAAAAAATTAATACCAAGGGCAGCTGGGGAAGCCCAGACTGGGAGCAAAGAAAAAGGAATTTCCCTGCCAGGGCAGGGCTGTGGTGCAACACGTCCCCCAGAAGGAGCCTGGAGCAGCCCAAGGCTTTGTGTGGGCAGGCAGAGGCAGGCAGGAGGCAGAGCTGTCAGCAGAGGAAGGGGCCAGCCAGGTGGGGCAGCCAGGGGATGAGCACAGCCTGCAGGGACAGAGGCCAGGGCAGGGACACCGTAGGACAGCCTGGGCTGCACAGGGCACAGGGATGGGCAGCAGCTGCCAGGCCCTGACAGAGCCAACTTGGGCAGCACTTTGGCCATGGCTGCTGGCCCTGGGCCTGAGGCCACGAGGGGACAAGTGACCCTTGCAGGCCTGGGGCCTCATTGCCTCCTTGTCCCTGCTCAGCAGCCTGGCAGGGGCTGCCCCATGGTCCTGCCCTTGGCATTGCACATCCCCACATGCCAGTGCCCATCCCGGGAAGAGCTCTTGGCAATGAGGGAGGGACAGGATCTGCCTTGCCAGGGGCTGGGGCTCAGGCCTTGGCCCTTTGCATTCCTGAAACACATCCAGGTGTGCTCAGCACCAGAGACACCTTTGCCTTGCTTGTTCCCACCTGTCATCGCTGCCTCCAGTGCTGTGCACTAGTTGGAACCTGGGGACACTTTCTCAGTCGTGTCCCTCAGAAGGGTCTATTTTATGTATGAGAACAGTGTTTCAACCTCACTTTTAGTTCTTGAGAAGTTCTTTGAGCACACTCTGAGGGACTGGGTCTGATGCAAAGAGCACCAAAGCCCCAGAGGGTCATTCAAGTCCTTGTGCTGAGTCTGTGCTGCTGAGCTGGGCCGGGCTCCTGGCACAGAGGCAGCTCCTGGCAAGGGCAGTGCTGCAGAGAGACAGCTCTGGGCAGGAGCAGCTCCTGTGCACAGCCCAGCAGGGCTGGGGCACTGCCAGGGCACCTCAGGGACACCAGCAGGGCACAGACAGAGCTCACAGGGGCTCAGCACTGGCAGGGGCTGGGGGATGTCCCAGAGGGGGCTGTGTCACAGCAGCACCTCTGTGGCTGTGTCATGGAGCCACAGAGCAGCTGTGATGTCAGCAAGGGGCTGTGAGACAGCACAGAGTGGGCTGTGTGAGGTCACAGAGTGGGCAATGACACCACAGAGTTTGTTGTGTGAAGTCATTGAGCAGCTACAGCATGATAGAGGGGATTTTGTGATATCACAGAGCAGGCTGTGACATCATGGCATGGCTGTATGACTTCATAGAGAGGGCTGTGAGGTCAAAGTGTGTACTGTGACATTACAGAGTGGCAGTATGACATCACAGAGAGGGTTTTGTCTCATCACTGAGGGGGTTGTGACGTCACAGAGCTGGCTGTGACATCCTAGAGTAGGGTGTGAGGCCATAAAGTAGATTCTGCCATCATAGAGGGTGGCTCTGTGGCATCAGAGAGTGGGTTGTGACATCAGTGGGTGGCTGTGTAACATCGTAGAGCAAGCTGTGACATCACAAAACAGACTGTGACATCACAGGGTGACTTTGTGACATAACAAAGCAGCTATATGACATTCCAGGGTGACATCCCAGAATTGGCTTTGTGACATCACAAGGGTGCTGTGTGACGTCCCAGAGTGGGCTGTGACATCACAGGAGGGGTGTGTGACATCACAGGAGGGGTGTGCGATATCACAGGGGCTCTAAGAGGTCACTGGGGAGGTCACTCTGCCCTGTCCCCCCTCACATTTTCCCCCCAGAGCAGTCCAACCCTGCTCATGCACAGCGGGGTCCCCTGTCCCCCCAGGTCCCCCCACCCCCGGTGCCGCAGCCTCCCCCAGAGGATGTTCCACGAGATCGACCCCAGAGCCTGACACGGGGATGGGGGGCCGGGGCCCTGGGGGGTGGGACAGTGGGACAGGGACCCTCCAGCAGTGTCCCTGTGTCCCCCAGGACCAGAGCCTGGGCCAGGGCTCCTTCACCCTCTTCCAAATGAAGGCTTGAGAGCGCTGAAAAAATCCCCGGCAAGGGATCAGCAAAAACCAGATTTATCAGTAAGGGACAGCACCACCATGTTACTTGGCAAGAGTCACTGTGTTCCTGACTGGACACTTCAGGCACACCAGGGAAACAAAGCAACAACAAAACCAAACCAAATCCAGGCAATCAAACCAGAAATGAGCCAAGAACTGTCGCTCTGTATGTGTGTGTGACACAAGGGCAGTGAGGGCGAAGATAAAAGGAATACAGCCTAAAAGCTTAAGAGAGCTCAAACATATGAGGACTTAACTTATAACTTAACCTTAACTGATACCTTCAACTTCACAATTTAGCAAAAGAAAAGCACTTAACCTAACTTATAACCTTTGACTTTGCAACACAGGAATAACACTTCACAATATTTTGCTTAGCTTATAACTTATACGAAACATAACAGCTTAGAAAAAGAACAACTCTTAGCAGCGATGAACTTCACTTAGATCTTGTGATTTAACCTTACCTACTGGCCTGACTGACTCAGCTATCCAAGGCACTCAGACCCCTCAGAGAGCAGCATTTCTGCCACATTTCCCCAGCACAGGCACTCCTGTGTGCACACAGACACAAAGAGTCAGTGCAAGGCACCTGGGAGAAATTCCCCTGAGGGCAGGAAACGCTCCCTGTGGATCCTTTGGCATCTCCCCAGCAGGCCAAGGGTTGAGCCTGGAGGAGTGGGGGGATCGGCCCAGGCTCTGTCATTGTTCAGGATCCCCGAGTGCAGCAAACGGGAGAGTTCCCGGCTGGGAGAGGCCCCACTCAGAGGGAGTCGCTGGCCCAGGAGAGCTCCAAGGGCTCCTTTTGGAGCGCTGTTTGCAGGGCCCCACCAGAGGGGCTTCAGTCCCAGCAATGGCTCATCCTGGCCGCACTTGGCATCAGCAGCTTTCTTTGGCACTGTGAGAACAGAGATGTTGTGCCACTGAGGGAACAAAACCAGTTCCCAGGGCTGCTCCTACAGAAAGCAGGAGCTGGTTGGGCAGCAGCAGTGCCTGGAGCAGACAGTGTTTGTGATGAGCTGCAGAGGAGCTGAGCCCAGGGGCTGCTGGCCAAGGCCGAGGCCCAAGGAGCATTTCTCAGCTGGCAGGGCGGGCTGAGAAGGGGAGGGGGGAATGCAGCAGCACAGGGCCATGGAACCAAGGGAGCATTGTGACACTGTGGGGCCCTGTGAGACCAAGGGACCATTGTGACGCTGTGGGGCCTCACGGAATCATGGAGAGCACTGTGACATTGCTGGGCCTCACGGAACCAAGGGAGCTGTACTGACACTCTGTGGCTCCATGGAATGTAGGGATCATTGTGACACTGACAGGCCCCATCAAACCATGGGTCCATTGTGACACCATGGGGCCTCATGGAACTGTGGAGACCATTATGACACTTTGGGGTGTCATGGAACTAAGGGGACATTGTGATACTGTGGGGCACCATGGCACCAGTGAGACCATTGTGATGCTGAGGGGACTCATGGAGACCATTGTGACACTGTGAGGCCCCATGGAATAAGCAAAGCATTGTGACACTGTGAGGCCTCATGGAACCAGTGAGACCCTTGTGACCCTCAGGCTACCCACGGAACCAAGAGGACCATTGTGATACTGTGGGGCCTTGTGAATAAAGAGACCTTTGTGACACTGCAGGGCTGCATGGAACCAAAGGTCCATTGTGACATTGCAGGGCCTCGTGTCATCAGAGGTCCATTGTGACATTGTGGAGCCAAAGGAGACCATTGTGACACTGCAGGGCGGCCTGGAACCAAAGCTCCAGGGTGGCACTGTGGGGCTTCCTGTCATCAGTCGTCCATTGTGACAGTATGGAGCCAAAGGAGACCATTGTGACACTGCAAACCCCCATGGTCCAAAGGTCCATTGTGACATTCTGGGCCTCATGGAACAGAGGAGTCACATGTCATTGTGGGGCCTGGGGAACCACAGAGACCATTGTGACACTGCAAGGCCTCATATATTCGTTAGGACCATTGTGCCACTGTGGAGCCTTTTGGAACCCGGGGGCCACTGTGACGTTGTGGGACCCCATCGAACCAAGGGGCCAGTGTGACACTGCTGGATCCCATGGAATCAAGGCACCATTGTGACATTATGGAGCACTGTAAAACCAAGGGAACATGGAATATGTCTGGCTGGTTTGGCTTCCCAGGGACCGCCTGACTGGTCCAGCTGACCTTGGCATGTTGAGTGTCACTTTTCCATCTGCTGCTGAAACACTAGGGCTATCTGCTTTCCATCCTATGGAAAAGAACTGTCTTTCTTGGCCAGGTGCCCTTGGACAAATTTGGGTTCCACCTCCAACCTTGCCTGTTGTGACAGACTGGAGGAGATTGTTGGCTCAAAGCATTTGTTGTGCAGGGGAGGAAGGGGCAGGTCCAGCCCTGCCCTGCCCTGGAACCCCAGCCCTGCCCTGCCCTGGAACCCCAATCCCCCCAGAGCCTCCATCCCAGCCCAGCAGTGTCTGCCAGTCCCTGGCACAGCACAGGCAATGCTCCACAGCCACCTCTGGAGCCCCCAGCCCAGCCCCTGAGGGACCAAATGAGCCCAAGTCCCACCTGGGGGAAGGGCCCAGGAAGGCCAAGGGGTACTGAAGGCTGACCACAAGACAAGCACGCAGCTTGACCCTACATCCTCTTGGAAATTCCATCTGAACACCACTCGAATCCAGAAGCTGGTAGCTCTGTGTGTGCTCCTCTATATCTTTTTTGTCTTTCTTTCTGTGTCTTCCTCTTCTGTTTCTGTGCTCCTGCAAATTTTGATTAACATTTCATTGAACAGACTTAGAGTTTGTGAAGTTGAATGGGCCAAGTCAATGCTTTGAGAAGTGTTTTTTGTTGATTGAATGTCTGTTGTAGTTTGACATGAGAACAATTTTAAAAAGTAATACAAAACATTTTGTGTAACTGACAATCTGTTAAACCACTGAGATACTGAACATGCCTCTGTGAAACACAAATGTTAAAGACGAAAAAACCCAGGAACCTCCTCTTTTTTATCCAGTCAACAAAGAAGCAGCAGGCCCCAGCCCCCATCCCAACCACACTGAACCAAACCAAACCAAACCAAACCAAACCAAACCAAACCAAACCAAATCAAACCAAACCAAACCAAACCAAGCCAAGCAGCCCTGCCGTGGGCCGAGGCCCTTCCCCCCTCCTCAGGCTGCCCCCCCCCATCATTGGCCCCATTCTAACCAAACCAAACCCCAACAACTCCCAAAGAGGAAAACAAAAGAGGCTACAGAACCCCAACCAGAACAAAGCCAACCACAGCTATTAAAATCTTACCATCAAGTCCCCTCCCCCCAGCACAACTAAAACAAAAAACCCCTACAACCTACAAGCCATACAAAAAAAACCCCATACAAATAAAATGAAACCAAAAACTCCCCCAAAACAACCATAAAACCAATCCTAAAACAATCCAAACACAACTTCCACCACAAGGTTCTGGCAGTTCAGGTGTTAACCTTTTCAATACCTCAATCCTCCCTCAAATAAAAGTGAAACAAGCTACAAGCATATTAAAAAACAAACATAAAACCATCAAACTCACTAAAGAAGAAATTAATCCCAAATAAAAAAGAAGAAAAAAATCCTTATCTTAAAACTAAAATCCTTTTATAAACTCTAAAAGAAAAAAAAATTTTTTGTTTAACACATAAAACAATTAAAAAATTCAAATTAATATAAAACAAAAACCCGCTATGCTAAAAAAACCAAATATTAAAAAAAATCTAATTTCATAAAAAGTTTAAACAGTGGGGTAAAAAAAAGCAATCCAGTACTCACATAAAAGATCTCTGTTCCAAGAGTAAAAAATAATTTTAAAAGTAAATAATAAAAACTTTTACCTTTAAATAACTCATCTTTAATACAATATCCCATTAGTCAACATGGCCCATCAACAAGCTGTAAAAAAGCTTGTAGCAATAAAAACAACTTCACAATAACAAAGTTCCCCAGAAAACTGTTATCCATGACAAAATAATAAACAACAAAAAAACCTGTTTTTTCCTCTTGTAAAAAAATCTCCATAACCTTAACAAGAAAAATTTCGTTCCCAAAGTAATCTAAAAAGAGACTGTTCTAGATATAGTAAAGTAACCAGAAACTTTTAGTTCTGTTTCTTTACATTATCCGTAAAAAGAAAAAATTGTAAAGAAAAAAAGTGTTCAAAAGATTTTTTTTTTAATTCTTACTGCCTTATCTTCTTTAGGTTACTTTTAATAAAATTTTCTTTATACCTTTTTAAAATTTTAAGCCTACTTTACCCTACTCCTAATCCAATCTCACAACAAAATAAATACATACATAATTAACCAACACTAAAACCCACCACACTCATCAAGACATTGATTAAGAAATCTCAAGAGTAGAAAAATCTTAAATTAACAAATCAAAACCACTACAATGTCATAATAAACCTTTTGCCAAAGTTTCTCTGATTTTCCTGAAGTTGCCAGTAAAGGCTGTTTTGTTGTTTTGAGCTCCTGAGAATCTCTTGTTGGCATTTCTCCAACAAGTCCAACTCAGAGTACGCAAACAATTGCAATTCCTTTTAAATGACTCCTTGAGAGAGTGGTTTGGGGGATGGCAGTCAGGGCTTGTCTGTCCTGCTTGGCCCAGCCCAGGCAGGGCTTTCCCAGCCCCATTCCACACTCCATTTCCCAGCTGGAGCCCCTGGTGCCTCTGAGTTGTGCTGCCCCAGCCCCAGGGACGCTCTCCTTGGCTGCCCATTCCCCCACGGGCTCTGGGCAGGGATGGCCTCAGTGGGGGCTGCTGACATCCTCAGCAACTTGGAGGCTGCTGCTGCATTTCACTGCTCCAGAGGCTTGTTCAGCCTTCAGCTCTTCAGTGCAGGAATTCAGTGTCCCAGAGCTCATTAACATTCAGAACACCTTAACAAGCCAAGCCTCTGGGGATAATTTGATTTTAATTTTCAAATCCTTTGTGGTTAATTCAATGGATTTCAGTACTGTATTCAAACAGAATATGTTCTATTTAAAAAGACAGTGAGAAAAGATTTCCTAGGTCCTGTTTTTTTTTTTTCCCTGTTAACACCTTGATATGTGCAATCAACAATTGACACTGAATCCAAGTACCTCCTCATGCAGTTTAAACAGATATGAAAATCAAGACCCTTCATGGCTGACAATCAGTCAGACTCTGTCCCTACCCCCACCCCACCATTTCCCCCATCCAAGGCCTGGCACTCAGAGCAGCCTTGTGCAAGTCTGAGCTCCCTCCAGCCCAGGCTGCACCTGCAGCTTTCAGCTCCTTGGCTCCAGCTCCCACCTGCTTTCCTTGGAGAAGGAGCTGCCTGAGACACAGAGGGATGTTAATTTCTTGTCAGCCAACAAAGCCAAGGGAAGGCACAGATCCATCAAATGCAAAAGTCATTCACCTGCAGGATATTAAATCGACTTTCCAGAGCAGACAGTTTCAGAGCAATGGAAAACACCTTCTGTGCTCAGCACAGATCCCAAGGTCCCCCGAAACCCTCCCTGCCCCAATCCTGCCCAGATTTGCTCTTTGCACACACGAGTCACAGGCTGAAGTCAGGAGCTCCCTCCATGCCCAGAGAGAGGAAGAGAGGAAAAGGGGATGAAGAGCTCTCCTGTGCAGAGCCAAGGTCCAGGTGCCCCTGCAGTGGGAAGCACAACTCATCAGGTTTGTGTCCTTTGGGCTCAGGGCCTGGGGACACTCAGAGGTACAGAAAGGTTTCTTGCCAACAAACACAAGTTGAACATTTGAACAGTTTAATAACCATCTCAGCTCTTCTCTCAGCTCTCTGGAATGTCCCAGCAGCATCTGACATGTCCACCATCCTCCAGGGATTTCCAGTCAGGAACAGTTCTAGAAAAAGACATAAGACAACACAATTTTGTGATAAATATAAACACAAACGAGATGATGATTAATTACATTTTTATTTTAACTTCAGAAATATTGGGCAACTTCTTGCAGCTCAAAGCACTAAAACAGTCATTTGAGAACTTCTTGAATGACCAGAGAGGACCTACAAGAGCAAATCTGGGAGCAGCAGGAAGTACATAGATCCACTTGCTCTAAATGAAGAGTTGTCCTTAGACAGACCCATTTAAACAGGAGAGCTGGAAACACCTGAAGGAAGAGGGAGATTAAATAATAGACGGAATATTGGTGACATAAGTAGAGGGGAAGATCAGTATTTCTTCTCCTTCTGCCATCAGTACACTTCTAGGAAATCCCTGTTCTTTATGGGAAATCTCTCCCATTTCTTAAAAGTACTCAAATGACCCAGATAATAAAGATTTGCTTGTATATTATGGAGCTAACACCTGTGTCCCTTTCCAGGCAGACATCAGTTGTGTGCCCATGAACAGGCAGTGCCACTTGTGCCCTGAGGTGCCCAGCTGAGATTGGATCTCTCCCAGAGCACCTGAGGGAGAGCAGAGCACCTTGCAAGCTGCAGGACCCTGACAGCCCCGCAGGGCTCCTGTCCCTTCAACATCTGCTCTGCTCCAGTCTGGAACAGGGCCCAGCATGGTGCTGGGATCATCAGAGAGCTGAGGTGTGTGCTGGAATTGAATGCCCTCCCCATCCCGCAGCAGCCCTGCATTTCCCTCCTGCAGCCTTGGTCTCCAGCACAGCCATGGAGGCTCTTTGGGCTCTGGACTGTTCCTGCAGCCCCCAAGGGCAGCTGAACTCTGCCTTTGGCACAGTCAGCCCTGGCCAGCGCAGGCCATGCTCAGCAATTCCCTGTGTGTGCCTGGCCTTGCTGTCAGCCCTGGCAGCGGCTGTGTGGCCCCTTTGTGGCCCTGTGCTGGCCCAGCCATGGTGGCCCAGCCCCTGTGCAGGCCCAGCCCAGGCCAGGAGCATTGCGGCTGGGAAGGGCCCCTGTGCCGTGGTGCCCACAGCAGCCTTGGGGCTCTGTGCCCCATGGCCTCCCTGCTGGGCAGCCTCTGCCAGCTCCTGCAGAGCCCGTGGCACCTGTGGGCCTGCACAGACAGCCCTGCCCCAGGCTCTGGTGGCTTCTGGGACTGCAGAGAGGCAGCCAGGGCTGGCCATTGCTGGGAACAGGCCCTGAGCCCCGCAGGAGGATGGAGCTGGGCCACAGCCAAACTCAGCCCAGGGCAAAGCTGGGCTCAGCAGCCAGGGCTGCCAAGGGCTGGGGACAGAGGCTGGCTCTGACAAATGTCCTGGGCCCCCTCCCTGCTCTGTCCATGCCCCCAAGGGCACAGAGCAGCCTCCTCCCTGGCCCACTTGCCTGTTTTCAATGCCTGGCACAGGCGCTGGCCCTGCCCCACAAGGCCTGGCCTGAGTCCTGCCCCTGCACGCTCAGCCAGGCTGAGATGGACACTGATGGTGTCTGTACCAGGCTCTCTGAGCCCAGCCCAGCTCCCTGCAAGCTCTCCCAGCTGCCCTGAGCTCTGGGCAGCACCAAGGGCCTCTCCCCAGCCCAGCCCAGCCGGCTCTGGCCCCACAGCTCTGCTCAGGCCAGGCTGCTCTGGGCACTGCCCCACGGCCTCAGCCCCTGGCCAGGGCACAGCAGCAGCTGCAGCTCCCCCAGGACTCAGCCCCAGCCATGGGGGAAGGGGCTGGGCCAAGGCACAAGGAGGCTCCCTGGGTGCCCTGCTCCCCTCTGGCTGAGGTGCTGAGAGCTCTGCAGCCCCTGCTGCCATCCCATCTGCCCAGGGCAGCACAAGAGCCTTGGGGCCCTCCAGAGCTGCTCCTGCTCCAGGCCCAGGGCCCATGCCAGAGCTGGGGCAGCCCCAAAGCTGTGCCCATTTCTGTTCATTGCTGCTCTGATGGGGAAGGATCCTCAGACACTGGGAGGTTGCTGATGAATTTTGCTCCTCCAGAGGCCTCTTCTTTCTTGAGCTCTTCAGTTCAGGATATCACTGAAAAAGGCTCATAAACATTTGTTCCATGTTCCAAAACATGTGAACAAAAAATGCCCCCAGGAATATTCTGTATTAAATTCTTCTGGGGATAATTAGACAAATTTCAGAACCATTTTCAAAGTTAATCTGCTATATTGAAAAAAAAAAAAAACAGAGAGGAGTGTTTTGTCATGTATTATTTTCCTGTTTATAGTTTGATATCAGCAATGTCTAATTTATATTGACTCCCAGCACCTCATAATGCAGTCTGAATAGATATGAAAATCAAGATCCTTCATGGATGACAATCAATACCACTGTGTCCCCACCCCCTCCCCACCATTTCCCTCATCCAGCTGCTGGCACTCCTCTGGATCAGGAATGGTGTGGCCAGCAGGACCACGGCAGTGATTCTTCCCCTGTGCTGGGCACTGGTTGTGCAGCACCTCGAGTGCTGTGTCCAGTCCTGGGCCGCCGGTTGCTGAAGGACATGGAGGGTCTGGAGCGTGTCCAGAGAAGGGCAACAAGGCTGGTGACAGCTCTGGAACACAAGTCCTGTGAGGAGCACCTGAGTGAGCTGGGGTTGTTTACCCTGGAGAAGAAGAAGCTCAGGGGAGAACTCATCACTCTCTACAACTCCCTGACAGGAGTGTGAAGCCAGGTGGGGGTCGGGATCTTTTCCCAGGGAACAGGGACAGGACAAGAGAATGCAGCCTTCAGCTGCACCAGGGGATGTTTAGGCTGACATTAGGAAATATTCTTTTCACAATGTGTGATTGAGCATTGGAATGGGCTGCCCAGGGGGGTGGGTGAGTCACCATCCCTGGAGGTGTTTAGGGAATGACTGGATGTGGCACTCAGTGCCATGGTCTGGGTGACAAGGTGGTGTTGGGTCCCAGGATGGACTTGATGCTCTCCAAGGTCTTTTCCAGCCTGGCTGATTCTCTGATGATTGTGACACTGCAGGGCCCTGGGGAAGCCAGGGGCCATGGTGACACTGCGGGGCCTGGTGGCACTAAGAGGACCATGGTGACACTTTGTACGACATGGCAGCACAGAGCCAAGGGGCCATGGTGACACTGTGGGGCTAAATGGAAGCAAGGAGTAGATTGTGACAGTCTGGGACCTTGTGCAATTACAGAGGCCACTGTGACCCTGCAGAGCCTTGTGGAACCCAGGGGCCATTGTGCCACTGTGGAACCAAGGAGACCCTTGGGAGAGCCTGGGGACAATGGAATGAAGGGGTCATTGCTCCATTGCAAGGACTCTGGGAACTGAGGGAACAGTTGTGACACTGTGGTGCCCCACTGAACCAAGGGTCCCTGGTGACACTGCAGGATCTTGTGTCACCAGGGCTCCTTTGTGAACACTGCAGCACCAAGGAATTCCTTGTGGCACTGTGAGAACTCATGGAACCAAAAGGCCACTGTGACCCTGCAGGGCCTTGTGGAACCATGCAGAGCATTGTGACAGAGCAGGACCTGGTGTCATGATGGGGCCATTGTGACACTGCAGGGCCCCATGGAACCAAGGGGCCAGAGCTGCTCCTCAGGGCCTCCTGGAATGAAGGGAACATGTTTGACACCGTGGTGGCCTTGGGACCAAGAGGCCATTGTGACACTGTGGAACCAAGGAGAGCATTGCTGTACTGCCAGACCTCATGGAGCCAAGGATCCATTGCGACACTGCAGGGCCTTGGGGACCACGGCACCGTTATGACACTGCAGGCCCCAAGGATCCAAGGACTTTATGACCCCAAGGTGTCCCATGGAACCAAAAGGGACATTGTGACACTGGGAAGACTCATGGAATTCTGGAGACCATTGTGACACTCTGGGGCCTCATGGAACCGTGGTGGCACCAGGTTGGATGGGAGTGTTGATCTGCTAGCGGGTAGGTGAGATATGCACAGGGACCTGGGCAGGCTGGGTCCAGGAACCAAATCCAACAAGGAGAGGTTTAACAGGTTTTCCCCTGTGCTCAGCACTTGTTGGGCAGCACCTCAAGTGCTGTATTCAGTTCTGGGCCCCCCCAATTTAGGAAGGACATGGAGGGGCTGGAGTGTGTCCAGAGAAAGGCAGCAAGGCTGCGGAGGGGTCTGGAATACAAGTCCTGTGAGAAGTGACTGAGGGAGCTGGTCTTGTTTATCTGGGAGAAGAGGAGGCTCAGGAGAGACAAGGTGGTGGCAGGGCACAGGTTGGACTTGATGATCTCCAAGTTCTTTTCCAACCTTGCTGATTCTGGGATTCTCTAAAACCACCCTTGGAGAATTGCAGGATGATCCCTGGGCCTCCTCTTCAGAAGTTCCAGCAGCCCAGGCCCCTCAGCTTCTCCTGCCAGCCCCAAAGCCCATCCTGTCAGTCCTGCAGAGCCTCTGCTGCCCATGCACATTTCCCAGAACAGGGAGCCCCAGAGGCAGACACAGCAGCCCAGATGTGCCCCGCTGGCCTGCGGTGCCTCTGGCAAGGGAGCAGCAGTAGGCACTGCAGGAGCCTGCAGACAATTCCTGCAGCATTTGTAGGATGATCCTGCTCCCCAGGGGACATTCCCATGGTTCCAAGTCAGGAACTGGAATGGGGAGTGGGGCCAGAGAGGGAAGGGCAAAAAGGGATGAGCTGTTTGCAATAGAGTGAAGAGGGGTGGCAAGAGGAAGAAATTTGTAGCAGGAAGAGTAAAGAGAGCAAAGGTGAAGCCAAGGAAATGCTCAGGGCAGTTTGGGGGTGGCTGCCAGGCAGCCCTGGCTCTGAGCAACAGCGTCTGCAGTGGGACAGGAAACTCCCAGCTGATGGGAACAAACTTTCTGGCTGACTGCAGAGGCCAGGACAAAGATGAGTGGTTTCCCTGCTGTCCCCCAGCCCTTGCTGGCCCCAGGGGCTGATGGCATTTGTGCTCCCTCAGGTTCATGTCCCCACACCAACAGCATGGGGGTGCTCCCCCTGCTCTGTGCAATGCAAACAGGGGCTCCTGAGCCAGTGCTGCCGTGTCTGTGCCTGCAAGGATGGGGCACCTGTGTGAGCTGGGGGAGAGGCCAGGGCTGCAGAGGGGGGATCTTGTTGGCAGCTCCATGAGGACACTCTGGACGCTGCCCTGGGCTGTCCAGCACACTGGGGATGGATCAGCCCCTGCTCTGCTGCTCCTTCCCATCTCCCCCAGGGCCTTTGCAGAGCCCCAGCCATGCTGTTTACCCCCAGCCTGCCCACGGCCACCCTGGGGCTGCTCACGGGGGTTTTCTGTGCTCAGCATTGGCCTGGCCGTGTTGTTGAGAGAGCCTGGGCAAGGAGCCTGGAGCCCCCAGGGCCTGGCCTGAGGCGTCAGCGCTGCCCCAGCAGTGCCCATGGCCTGTCCCTGCTGCAGCCCTGGCACTGCCACCCCCAGGGCTGTGCCTGGCCCTGAGAGCACTCAGGCCCTACAGCAACACCAGGGCCACCAGGGCAGCGGGGCAGGGCCACGGGAGCAGCACTGGCAACACCAAGTGCTGCTGCTGCTGGGCACAGCTGCTGGGCCAGCACTGATCTGCCCCCAGCTCTGCACACAGACATTGCTGCTGCAGCTCCACAGAAGGCAACAAAAGGGCATCTCTGCAGAAAACTCTGCTTGGTGATCCTTTAGTTCCTTTAAAGCCACTGAGAGCACAGCCCCTCTTTGACAGAGTGAAGAATGAAGAATAAAGAATGGCACAGAAAATAACATTTTTTTGTGGACAACATGAAAAAAAAAAAGAAAAAAAACGCCCTAAATGAAGCCAATATTAAGCATAAAAGATGATTTTTACAAGTGATTTGTGACATTTACGACATGTGATTTGTGATTATACAGAAGGTTAGTGTTTTTTAAACCATCCAGTCATCAGTGTCCACACTGTAGCCTTCAGCTCCTGGTTCCTCAGGCTGTAGATGAGGGGGTTCAGGGCTGGAGGCACCACCGAGTACAGAACTGACAGGGCCAGATCCTGGGAGGGGGAGGAAAGGGATGGGGGCTTCATGTAGGCAAATGTGCCAGTGCTGAAGAACAGGGAGAGCACAGCCAAGTGAGGGAGGCAGGTGGAAAAGGCTTTGTGCCGTCCCTGCACAGAGGGGATCCTCAGCACAGCCCTGAAGATCTGCACATAGGAGAAAACAATGAACACAAAACAGCCAAATACCAAAGACACACTAATAGCAAGAAGCCCAAATTCCCTGAGGTAGGATTTTGAGCAGGAGAGCTTGAGGATCTGTGGGATTTCACAGAAGAACTGGCCCAGGGCATTGCCCTGGCACAGGGGCAGGGAAAATGTATTGGCTGTTTGCAGCAGAGCATTGAGAAAGCCACTGGCCCAGGCAGCTGCTGCCATGTGGGCACAAGCTCTGCTGCCCAGGAGGGTCCTGTGGTGCAGGGGTTTGCAGATGGACACGTAGCGGTCATAGCACATGATGGTCAGGAGGAAATACTCTGCTGAGAGAAAAAACATATAGAAAAAGAGCTGTGCAGCACATCCTGTGTAGGAGATGTTCCTGGTGTCCCAGAGGGAATTGTGCATGGCTTTGGGGACAGTGGTGCAGATGCAGCCCAGGTCAGCGAGGGCCAGGTTGAGCAGGAAGAAGAACATGGGCGTGTGCAGGTGGTGGCCGCAGGCTACGGCGCTGATGATGAGGCCGTTGCCCAGGAGGGCAGCCAGGGAGATGGCCAGCAAGAGGCAGAAGTGCAGGAGCTGCAGCTGCCGCGTGTCTGCCAATGCCAGCAGGAGGAAGTGGCTGATGGAGCTGCTGTTGGACATTTGCTGGGGCTGCACATGGGGGTCTGTTCATGGAGAAAAAACAGTGAGAAGTCAGGAAAGGCTGCTTTGAGCCAAACCTGGGCTGTTCCCTGGAGACTGTTCCCCTGGGACTCACCCACCCTTGCTCAAGCTCTGGGAAAATCTTCACCCAGGTCCCTGCCTAATCTCCAGGTGGGCTGGCTCAGTGTGCCAGGAGCAGCCAGGCCTGTGCTTGGGGGATTTCGAGGAGCCATCCCTGCCCCACTGCCCTGGGTTTGTTGGCATGTGGCAGAGGGACAAGGCTGGATATTCAGGATTTGTCAGGCGAATCAGTCCTACTGCAGACAGGCTTGGTAGCATCTGCACTCACACTTATAAAAGAAATAGATGGCAAAGTTTGTTCAAGGAATGTTTTTCCTACCCACACATCATTCCTGGCTTTCTGAGGTCAGAAATCCCCAGCATTTCTGCTGCACTATGAGTCTGCCACTGAGAGATGGGAGAGGCAAAGATTCCCTGTGGCTCAGGGAAGGTGAGGGGCTGGATGGGCTTGTTCCCAGCTGCCCTGCCTTTGCACCTTTGGCTGCAATCAGAGCACAATCACACTCCCGGGTCACCCTGGGATAAACCAGACCCTGCCCAGAGCAGAGGGATCCCTGAATGTCTCACCCTCTCCAAAGGTCTCTGGGCAAGGTCTCAGCACCCCCATGTGCCAAGGACACTCACGGCTCCCTTGGCAAACCCAACAGCATTTCCTCAGCTGTGGCAGCTCTACCCTTCCCTGTGGGACATTCAGGGAACTCCCAGAGGCTCTGGCACAGATTTGCACCCAGGAGGGCAGCTCAGAGCCTGGAAGGGCACAGCAAGGAGATCCCTGTGTGTGCCCATGATGGGATCTCAGGGAGGGGGCTCAGCTCATTCCTGTTTCCCATGGACTGCTTTGCCCTCTGCCCCACAGGTCCCAGGGAAGCTTGGACACCCCATTCCCATGGACACCCCTGCCTAGCAGGAAAGCCAAGGGCAGTGCCTGACTCAGCTGCTGCAAATGCCAGAGCCTCCTTGAGAGCAGCAGATAACAGTGACAATACCAGGGCAGTGCAGAAACAAGAGGAGATGTTGTGGTGCTGTGCCTGAGAGGGCAGGGCAGAGACAGCTGGGCACTCAGGACAGTGTTCCTGTGCCCAGCTGTGCCCGGCACCTCCCACACACCAGCAGTGCCCTCCTGCCACCAGCACTGCTCTCTTCAGCCTCCTCTCCTTCCCTCAGCATCTCCCTGGGCCTGGACATTCCCTCCTGAGAGGAGCCTTGTCCCTGCCAGCGCTCACAGAGCCCATCCCAGCCTGGGTGCCCCGGCCCTACAGAAACCTGCCTGTGTGCAGGGCCCTGGCTGGGGCAGGCTCTGTGTGCAGGTGGGCAAGGGCAGCTCAGGAGAGCCCTGCTGGGCCCTGCAGAGGTGATGCTGCTGCTGTCCAGGGCTGAGGAGTGGCTGAGGGCCCTTTGGGAGGCTCTAGGCAGAGAGACTGACCACCCAAAGTAACAGTTCTGGAGTCCCTGTAAATGTTTAAACATTCCTTGTATGATCCTCTGTGTCCCTTTCAACTCAGAATGTTCTGGGATTCTGGGATTACAATTCCTGTTCTGCTTCTCTCATCCCCCTGTGGTCTATAATCAAAAGAGAATAAAACCCCTTGCAACAGAGTTAGAACAGTAAAGTAAAAACCAGATATTTATTGGAAGCTTCCAGGTGTCCCAGTGGGGATGGGGCATACCTGGCCCCTGGTTTCAACAATTTATTAAGATTGATAAATTAGGATATTTAACAGGAACATCCAATAGGAGATTCAGTTTCCCCAGTTACACACCCCTGGCTCAACTCATTGGAGTAGGTCCAAGGGCTTCTTTGCCTTTACTTTTTGCTATGACTGCTCACATTCTGATCAAAAACCAAAATGCTCTTCTTGTAGGTCCTATTCCTCATAATAGGACTATACAGTATTTCAGGAATATATTTAGACAGTCAGCTTATTGCTCTAAAATCTAAGAGAAAGGTTAGGAAACGCACTAGATTTAATTAAGAATTATATTTACAGAAGTATATAATAGTAGTTTAAAAGAGTTAGTTAAGAGTTTAATAGAGTAAGGATTATAGTTGTATAACTATGTAATAGTAATTTACAGAACTAGGAAGATATAAAAAAAGTATAAAAAGCAAAAATCTTTTTGTCACCACCCCAACATTCCCATCCTTCTCCAAGCAGGAAATTGAAAACACTCTCAGGAAACCTCCTGATCCTTACAGCAATCCCAGTTTACCTTCTTTGAGAAGTGCCCTCCGGAGCTGTGCCCAGGCTGGTCTGGAGCAGGGAGCAGCCCTGCCCCACCAAGCCCCTCTCAGCAGCAGCACCTGCCCTGCTCTGGGTGGCTCCTTCCCCCCAGAGCTTCTCCCCAGCGCTGGGAGCAGCTCCCCGGGCCGGCTGAGAGCTGTCCCTGGCAGGCAGCAGAGTCCCTGCCCCAGCACAGAGCCCTGGGCTGCAGGACCCTGCTCTGCAGGACAGCCCTGGGCACCCCTGGCTGCAGCCCCGGCTGCCCAGCCCTGCAGCAGAGCCTGGCAACAGGAGCTGCCTTAGGCTGTGCCTGGGCTGGGGCAGCAGGGAAAGCCAGCCTTGCCCCAGGGCCACAGCCCTGCCCTGGAGCAGCTCTGAGAGTGCTCCTGAAAGGTCCTCAAAGCTGTGGGATGTGCCAGCTCCAGGAGATCCCTGCAGGAACTGCAGCTTCTCTTCCCACAGCCAGGGAATGACTGTTTCAAACCTGGGATGATTTCTGCTTTAGTGAGCCCTGAGTGAGCTCTGCTCTGTGCTCCCAGCCCAGGCTGGGTTTAACCCCTCTGTGCCTCTGTGCTGTGCCCAGGGTGGCTGCAGGCAGTGCCCCAGCCCTGCTGGGCTGTGCACAGGAGCTGCTCCTGGCCAGAGCTGTCTCTCTGCAGCACTGCCCTTTCCAGGAGCTGCCTCTGGGCCAGGAGCCCAGCCCAGCTCAGCAGCACAGACACAGCACAAGGACTTTAATGACCCTCTGGGGCTTCGTGCTCAGGCCCTGAGCATCAGTCCCTGAGAGGGAGATGAAGAAACCTCTCCAGAACTCCAAGTCAGAATCACACTCCAAAGTTTCTTTCACTTTTAATGGGTCCCACTGAGGGACACAACTGAGAAAGTGTCCCCAGGCCCCAGGCAGAGCAGAGAACTGGTGGCACTGATGACAGGTGGGGACAAAGAGAAGCCAAGTCTTGGTGCCCTGGGCCACAGCAGGGTCTTTGCCACCAAGGGCTGGGAGGAGACACCTTTTCCTCAGGCACTGGGGCCTCCTGGCACAGCCCCAGCCAGGCTGGGCACTGTCAGCCCCTTGTCCTGCCCTCAGCATCCCCCCCTAGCCCACATCCCAGTGGCCTCAAGGATCTGCTGGAAGGAGTCCCTGGGGAGCCTTGCTCAGCAATGGCCCTGGGGGCTCCTGAATGCTCCCAGGGACTGCAGGTTTTTCAAAGGACTTTGGGTTTGGCTTTTGCCTTGGAGTTACTGAGAGGCTTTTGCAATCATGGCCTTCAATTATCTGCTGTAATTAGTCCCTGGAGAGGATTTGTCAGTAACAACACTGAGTGTGGCTCATTAATGCTTCAAGGTACTCCAGTTATTTTAAGGTACTTGGTGTTTCCCTTTTGATACAGACTCTGTGAGAGGTTTGTGCAATCATGGCCCCAATTATCTGCTTTAAGGAGTCCCTTGAGAGCTTTGTACTGACACTCAGTGGGGCTCATTAATGCTTTGAGATACTCAAAGTTTTTAGTGTACTTTGGAGTTTTCTTTCCACTCTGAATGTCTCAGAGGTTTTCTGTGCCATCCTGGTGTCCAATTCTCTCATCCAAGGAGTCCATGAGGAGCCTGATTTGGGGATCGACCTCAGTGCGACCCTTTAATGCTTTGAAACACTTTGAGTTTTTCCTCTGACTTGGACTTCTGGAAATGTTTGTGCAATCTCCTCTCAGGCCCTGAGGTTCCAGGGCTGAGCTCCAAATGCACCATGGGGCTCAACAGGATCAAGCAAGTCCTGACAAACCAGACCTGTGCTTTGATTTCCCTCTGATCTGGTGCAGTTCATCAGGAACGTCTCCTGCTGCAGTTATGGGGAAATATTTCAATGACCTTCTAAGAAATCCACATTCCTATTATAAAGAATGTATTTTTTTCTTGCTCTCTTTAGAGAAGAGGTTATTTTTGCATTCTGTGTTTGATATTGATGTTGGACCACTCCCAAGAAGTTCTGGCCAGGTCACAGAAGTTGTACATTGACAGCTGACCCAGTTTGGAAAACCTTGCCTCACATTCCACAACCTCATGTGAGAAACTATTTTCACTTTCAAAAATGTAAATTATTAAGATCTTATCAAAAATCTGGGGAAACAGAAGACTGAATAAAGAAAAGAACACAGCACTGGGGGCAAAGGATTCAGTCTCTATGTGCTTATCTACAAAATGGATGTTCTGTCTTTTACACCAGTAGCCCCTCCCAAGTTCTTGTCAATCGACTCTTTCTTCACTGTCCAGTGGTGCAGATCACTTTCTTACACCTTGATTGGAGGTCAGGTGCTGCCATAGTGACAAGTCAACCCTGCCAAATGCCCCAACTACTGAGGCCATCCTGTGATAACAATGCAAGAGGGAGAGGAAGGATAATTATACATCTACAAAACTTCTCTTAACATCTATTTAATATTCACCCCTTAATTGTGAGAGTCAACCATAGGATTACTCACCTATAACAAACCCCCCTTTTCTGTTTCAATAAGTCTTTTCGCTTGAACAATTAAGTAAAATTTTTTCTCTCTCTTGAATGAGTCATACCAGCATCTGTCAATGTGAGCAAGGATAGTTGGAACAGAACAAAAAATCTCAGGTTTTCCTTAGACACACTTATTTGGAATGGACATAAGGGCATCGCAGAGGTCCAGTATGGCTTTGACTCCCACCTACCGTGCCTATGTGGCTGCTACCCATAGTCAGTGTATCTTAGGGGTGAGTACAGAGCCCACCTCGGTCCTGCCTTCCAGTCCCTGTGGAATTCAAAGTCAGCTGAGGAATGTCAGAGGTCTGGTCTGGCCTTTTGTCCCTACCTTACCATGCCTATGGGGTTGCTACCCACAGCAGGGCTATGGAGCCTTCTTGGTAGTGAGCAGAAGGGCCAACCCGGTCTTGCTCTCCTCCCTTTGTCTTATTTTCTTAAAGAAGCTGTCCCATTACCTTTTACAGTCCCTTGTGTACTTCCCCTCAACAGGTGCTGGTAATTCTCACCCATGAAAACAGGAAGACAGTTCTCGAGCTGGTTGATGGAAGCTTGACTCTACTTTTTGGGCTTCCTGCTGTTTCTCTGGTTGTCTTTCAGTCTCCGCTTGAGAGTCAATCTTGTTTCACCCAGCCTGGATGTTTTAGTCCACTCTTTGGGTTCTTCTACTGGGCCTTTGACTCTGTTGCCCTGAGTCCATCCCCACTCTGCAGTTCGCGCGGCCGATTCGGTGGTGAGCAGTACCTGAAAGGGACCTTCCCACTGAGGAGTTGGAGGCTGATCTCTCCATGATTTAATCATCACCCAATCCCCAGGATTAATATTATGGATTCTGAAATCCAGGGTGGCAGTCTGAGGAATTGCCCTTTATGTCTTAGTCCTTCTAAGGTTTGTGCTATAGACATAACTTATTTCTTGGCATTGGCTTCCCCTTCCTCAGAGGTGGCAACCCTCTGGGGTGAGGTCAGGATGGGCAACCCAAACATCATTTCACAGGGTGACACCCCCAGATCTGACCGGGGCTGGGTTCTAATTCTTAATAAGGCCAAAGGGGGACATTTTATCCATGACATTGGAGTTTCAGTCATTAGCTTAACTAGAGCTCTTTTATTCATTCTCTCAACCTGACTGGAACTCTGTGGATGCCGTGGAGTGTGTAATTCCAATTTCACTCTGAAGGCCTGAACGACTTTCTGCAGTCTCTTAGATGTGATACGAGTTCCTTGGTCGGAATCAATCCTGTTTACCATCCCATATCAGGGAATGATTGATTCTAGAAGTGTTTTACTCACAACATTGGCATTGGCTTTCACAGTGGGTACCACCTCTACCCAGTGAGTCATGTGATCTACTATCATTGGCAAAAACTTTTACTGTTGTACATGGGGAAGCTCGATAAAGTCTGCTTGGATGTTTTAGATGGGCCGTAAGGCTAGTTCTCCTCCTCTTCGGGGTGTTTTCCTCATGATTTTCATATAAACTTGTTGACATCTCACACACTGTTCAGTTACTTGCTTGGCTATTCTGAAAATTCCTATGCATCCTCAGTCCCTTAGAAATTGCTCACTTAGCGCTTGTGTACCCCAGTGTGCTGTTCCATGTAGGCCTTCTAGCATTTTCCTGGCAAAGGGTTTATTCAACATTTGCCTCCCATCTGCCAATCTCCACTTCCCTTTGTTATCTTTCTTGGCTCCTATTTTAAGGAGTTCTTCCTCTTATGTCCCATTGAATACGGGGACTTTTTGCATTTCTCTCATCGGGGTTAATACCATCATTAGTTTTTCTGTCTCTGATTCAGTTGCATTTTTAGTCTCTAAATCCGCGAAGTTGTTCTGTCATGCCTCCTTAGCCGCCCTCTTTTTATGTCTTTTAACATACACCACTGCTACTTCCTCTGGTAATTTTAAGGTTTCTAACTCTTCTAAAAGAAATTTTTCATGAATCAGTCCCTTTCCCTTTGAATTTATAGCCCCCTCTTTTCCCAAATTTTTCCAGAGGTATGCAGTACTCCAAAAGCGAACTTTCTGTCTATATATATTATTCCTCTTTTATGTGCTAATATTTCCAGAGCTCTTTTTAGGGCATATAGCTCACATGCCTGGGCTGAGCAGTGGGAAGGTAACTTTCTCTTTTCTGTGGCTACCAACCCTTCATGCACTAGAGCATACCCGATACCCTGTGCCCCTTTATTACTTGTGAAGATCCATTGATGTACAATTGTTTCCCACCTTGGAGTGGTTGATCTGTTAAGTCCTGTCTTACTTTAGTTTGATAGTCTATAACCTCTAGGCAATTATGCATTAGTTCTTCACCTGGTTCTCCATACAAAAACTGGGCAGGGTTGAGTTGGTTACTCACGATAAGTTCTAAACCATTTTCTCTTAAGATGTCTTCATACTTTAGCACTTGGGAATCACTGAGCCATTTCTCAGCCTTTTGGCTTAGGATAGTTCTGAGTGAGGGCTGTATACTTTCAATTTTCCCCCAAAGGTTAATTTTTTTGCATTCCTCTACGAGTTTGGCAGTTGCTGCCACTGCCTGAATACAGGTGTGCCACCCCCAGCTGACAGGGTGTAGCAGTTTTGATAAATAGTCCACCGATTTCCTGGATCCTCCACAGTTCTGGGCTAACACTCCATGTGCTACCCCTTTATCTACAAACAGATAAAAAGCTTTATCTAAGGCAGGAAGACTCCATGCCAGTGCACTGACTAGTTTTTGCTTTAAAGCTTCAAAATTTTGTTCGTTGTCTTTTTCCCAACTGTCATGGTTTGAGGGGAAATGGTTTTTTTTTTGGGATGGTGTGGTCACGCCAATCAGTGACCAGATTTCATTATTGGCACCTGGTTTGTCCACTGAGGGCATGGATATGCCTCTGAGAACACAGGGGGTTAAAAGCTGTGAACTCCCACTTGAAGTTCCTTTTGAGTTCTGGCCCTGGACCTGAGGAGACCTGGGCAGGGGGGTGGGGAGGGAAGGGAGCCATGTGGCCAGAGGGAGATAGGCCAGGCCTGGGCCGAAGGGTGGAGGAGCATTGCACTGCCAGGGCTTCGGGCAGCCATCCCCCATTCCCCCCCCGGAGGGAGAGAGAGCGAGAGCAGACTGTGCCTGTGATAGCGCGGCTGGAGTGAAGGAGAAGGGGGGGGTGCCCAGCAGGGCAGCCAGCCGTGGGAGTTCATGAACCAAACCGGCAGAGCCTGGGACTTTTAACCCTTCTTGGGACAATGGAAACCTTGCAAATGCTGATTCCTCCTGGAGTTGGTGAGATTGAGAGAAGTTGAGAAGAATTCTAGGTGGGAGGAGATGATGGAGTGGCTTTTGGCTGGACTTTTCTTGGATAGCTATGGACAGAACCCTTGAGTTCCTGTGACACAGAGACTGCATTCTAGGGGGGAGGCAAGGGCTCAGAGCCAGGAGAGTGCAGTGATGTGAAGGTGTGTGAACAGAGACGAAGGGTGGAGGAGGGTTGTGGTGGTGCCCTCCATCTCCGAAGAAGAAGAAGAGGAAGATGATCTCTGTTCGAGAGACCCCTCAGCCCCAGGGGGTGAAACATGGCGGGGACAGGTGTCCCAAAAGGAGAGGGACTGTGCTCTTTTTTTGGAACTGGACAAAGCATCCTTAAAGGGACAAACCCTAGAAGCAGCTCTGGTCCATGTGCAGTGGTGAGAGCACTGGACATGGAAGGAAGAGGTCACGATGGCAAAATGTTCTCCGGGCGGTGCCACACGTGACACGGAAACACGAGAAGTTTCGACTGTTTCCTGGGTGAAGTCTGTGGTGCAAGAGGGACTCCTCTCTTCTCGAAGAATTGAGAATTGATTATCCAAAGGGTGGTAACGGAATTAGGAAATTTGGTGGGGGGAGGAGGAGGAAATTTGGAAGGTTTTCATCCTGTGTTCTGTGTGTTTTTTTCCCTGTAGTTTTATGTTAATAAAGTTTTTTTCCTTTCAATCGTAAGTTGGAGCATGCTCTGCTCTGTCTCTGATCACATCTCACAGTACATACCAGGAAAAGAGGTTTTCTCATGGAAGCACTGGCATTTCACCAGGCTCAGACCATGACACAGATAGTAAAGGAAACATAGCTGCTAACCAGCCTACTATTTGTCTGTTTGAATTGAAACCCTGTTCACCTGAACAACTGCAGCAGCAGGCTGATGCAGCCTGTGTCTCTGACATGAGTTTGCCCATTTTCTATAAGAGAACACACACAAGACTCCAGAGACAAATGCAACTGCAGACAAAATCTTAACAGCAAGTTAAATTTACATACATACATTCCCTTTCCTAAGCACATATCCTACCCAGAAGGAAATACAAAATCATATCAACATATTGGTAAATAACCTTTCTATGTCTCTCTCTTTCTAGACACTCTCAGAAACTATGGGTTTGCATTTGCAAACTCTCTTTTTAGAACTAAACCATGTTCTGCTGTTTAAGGAAATCCCAGTGAGCAATGACCTACTTCAACAATTCAGGTTCGGTTACATGCAAACATTCATCTTTATAAATTCACTTCACCACAACATTGCTTATTGCATGTTCCAAATTCTGGACTGCAGATTGGCAAACAGAAAAGGAGTGTTGTTGTAACACAGAAAAAAAACCAACTTACCATTATTTGACACCAGTACTAAGATGACAGAAACCAACATTCTTTTCAAGTTCACATCAGAATCCTTTTTAATTCAAAATAAAATGAGTTCTTCAAGCAATGCAGAAGTACACAAAGTCTGTTGACAAGACACTGAAAACAAAAAGTGAAAACCATTAAGTCCTAAAGTAAGCTACTCATCATCCTAAATTATTAAGTTTCAGTTGTAGCCAGTATGTGGGGAGCAGAGACAGGGCAGGACTATGAAGTGCCTGAGGGCTTCCCCCTGCAGAGAGTTCTACACCAAGCAGGACCCTGGCAAGCTTTGGAACAATCCAGGAGTCACTGAACACTTGCTGCTGAGGGAGAGGGGGAGTGCAGCTGTCTGGTAACCTAAAGACACCCTGTGTGCACAAGTCAGCAAGGCACAGATCAAATCTGGGGATGGACAGGGCAACTGGGGCACCTTCCCTGCCCTTGCTCCAGCTGACAATCCTGTAGTCTCATTTTGTGAGACCAAAAGAAAATGGAGACAAAGCAGGAGCACAAGTAATGACAGGGGGTCATAGCGCACTCAGAAATACAAACAGTGTTATTTTTATTGCCTTTACTCTCTAGAATAATCCCCAATGTAAATAAAGCTGCTTCCTTTACGATGCAATGAGCACTCGACTTGGCAAGGTCATTTTTAAACATCAAACCACCAATTTCTCCAAAGTATTTGCTCGCTTCACTTACAAGAGGAAAAAAGAACAGAAAATTTTGCTTCTGTTTCTCTGCAAAATGAAAGGCTTCTAAGATTTTCCAACATCTCAAGCCTTATGTCCTTTGGACATTTTTACAGTGCCCACCAGTTTCTTGCCATATATGGGGAACATAAATGATTGCATTGTTTCTAAGGAAAAGCCTTTCTTACTGTTTTGTTGGCAAATGGAATAGACAGTGACCACAGCCTCCTGCTGAGACAGAGGGCAGTCCATCTGAGATTTAAGGCATTCCAGCAGTAAGTTCAGATCTGTTTTCATATCTAAGAGCAAACACAAACAGCTTCATTAAAATTGTTATCTTTTCTATCTATTAATCTAGTCAGTATTAGAATAAACCTGTCAAAATGCAGTATGTAGGTGTATTTTAAAAAAGGGGGGGGAAGTGAGCCAAAATGGAGCTACATCACTTCTATTCAGCCACAAACAACAAACCTAGAAATATTTCTGTCCATCCTTTGTTATTTGAGCATGATTTCCTTTGCAGAGTAACAGCCTCCTTTTAATATTTCTGGCCTTTAATTACTAGTAATTCTTAGTAAGTCTGATGTAAACTACTAAATATTAAATTCACAGTTGCAAGGTGCATTAATTGTAAATAATACACAGACATTAAAGTATTCAGAGTGCAAATAAAATTCAGAGTGCAGTTGAAAATCTGTGGAGTAGTAAGGAAAGAGTCCAAGAGCACAAGGCTGCTCCGTGGTACTGAGGTACAGGAGACATAAACCATGCAGCACAGCAGCAGAGCCCTCAGTCAGGTGGTTGGAGACAGAACACAAAATATTCTCTGGGCACCTACACACAACCCTGGGTGGGAAAACAGACTTGGAAAATCTGCTTCTTAGTCTTTGGGGTATCATTAAATAATTTAGTTGATAATTATTTCTAACAGTGACAGAATGTATTGTTTACTGTAAACCCTTACAAGGTTTGAGGGTTCTTAAAGAAGTTAAAATACAATAAAAATGTGGATAAATATTAGCAAATAAAAACCATAAAAAGTGACTTTGTGGTGGTGTGTTTTACTATATGTGTAGGTTTGGCATTGGATTTACCCTTTGCATATCCAATATAGTATCCAAAATTTGGCAAATAGGAAAAAGCATGTTTTCCCAACTGCTCAATACCCCACAAAAGGCCTATCACAGTCTACTAAAACTTTGTGAAATTGATGCAGATTATAATGACAAATTATATAGGTATCTTACCACACTGATTTATCTGCACCTTTTGAGTGTTCATTGTTTTTTAATCTCTGTCCTGTTCTACAACAGCAAGGAAAAAGTTTTTTCAGTTCTGTTCAGATTAGCACTGTTTATAATATATGCAGTAGAAATGACATAATTTTTCTAAAATGCACTTTTCCCAGTTTTCTGCTTTTCCTTTGTCATCTCACACACACACACAGAGTTGAATGTATTCTTGTATGGCAAAGTTTTCCTTTGGAAAGACAGTCTTTGATAACAGCCCTGCATTTGTAACTCCCAGGTGATCACCTTTTGAGAGTGGACATTCTGCAGAAATCAGGTCGTTCCATGTTACCCCTGAGGGGCACTGTCAGTAAAGAACATCCCCTGCTCCGTGTCACTGATCACAACAAAGCTGATCCAACTTTCCTTACAAGAGTGGCCACCTTTGCCATCAGCCAACAACTGGCACTAAGACCAAGTCATGTTACTTAGGGGATGGACACTCTAAAACACTCGGCCTCCTGCTGCTCAAGGAGCCACCAAACCATCAGCATTGTTCTGGCAGCACTGATCAAACCAAGGGCAGTGAGCACAGAGACATGTTCCTTACAGGGAGAATCCATTGAAATTCCCCAAAGACATTGCCACATTACATGAACCATGCAACCCACCAAACCCCACAGCATTGCTTCTTCACAAACCCCACAGGGCAGCCTCTGAGAGCAGAGCAGCAGAGTGACATTCAGCTTTGGAGGCACAAAGATGCTCCCTCAAACATGCCCCAAGTCCCAAACAGAGAAGGTTGATGCAAGCATCACAGTAACCTCTTACAATTTCTCCAAAAATTACTTAGATCCAGGTAGAAACTTTAAATCAGTGGCAAATGCAGCTTAAGAATGGATTCATTTTCCTTCTCCAAGTGGAGCAAAGGCTCAAAGCAGAATCACTGTCATCTTAATGAAGACAGCCAGCCCTGCTTTCTCTTGGGACTTACTGATTGCCCCAATTCCTTTGCTGCTTCCCTTAGAGAGCAAGATTTGAGAGAGGTCATCTCCCTGCAGCCTTTCAGAAGTGATAACAGACATGCATTTCATTTTCCTGCAGATCCAACCCTGCCACAACAAGGAAAAGCTTGCCAGCCTTCCTCACCTCTTTTTGTCCTACTGCCACCACCCTGCCAGCCTAAGAAAAAACACAAGTCACCCAAACAAAAGGAAGGCTGTAAAAATGAGTTTGCTCTGGAGCTAATTGCTTTTCAGAAGAGTTTCATTTAATACATATTTATACAAATATGCAATATAAGAAGCACAAGGGGTTTAAAACTGGATGTATACAACGACACATCTTGACCTTTACCTGCATCTTTTTGACTTTTGCAACCTACAGGAGGTACGCAAAATAGTATTGATAAGCCAGCCTACATTAATTAGATGCAAATAGCTCACCTCGGTTGTTGCATCACAGAGCAAGGTGGAAAGACAAACAACTAGATTTGCTTCAACAAACAGCTGGCAAATGTTGCATCTAAAACTCTTCTCCATCAGTTATTGCTTCAAACCCCAGAAACCACTCCTGGAGAACTGCAGATCTGTCAACGTGTGTGCTCAGCAGCACCAGAGCACATGGCTGGCACGGTCAGTAGACCAGCCAGCCTGGGCAGGACTTATCCTTCGAAACCCAGGGAGCAAAGCCCAGAGGGGAGAAGTGCGGGTTGTTGGCGTCCTGTGGAAACCAAACCCCACAGCAGCAGCTGAGGCCGTGAGGACGCTGCGCTGTGGAACAGGACTTGGGGCTCTCCTGGCCTATTTCAGCTCCCTCGCACCCTCCTCCCTCAGATGGGCCGTGTGCGATTTACAGCTCTTTATCAGAGCTCCACTCTGAAGCCTTAGCAAGCACCCCAGATCAGCCCAAATATAAAACGGAAAGAACATATACAAATTTAAATAAGGGTGGGGGGGCGGGGGGGAGTGGGGGGGTGGGTGTGGTTGGAAGGCAACAGTTTAAAGAGAAACAGCAGCTGCATTCTTCTGTGGGAAGGCTGGGGAGTCCCGAGGGGGGAAATGGGGCACGGCTCGGGTACCTGTGATCCAGGGGCGCGGGTGGCTCCGGGCAAACCCCGAGGCGAGACGGGTGCCCGCTGCCGAGCGCTGTCCGGCTGAGGGGTGGGATCTGCGGGCTGAGGGGTGGGATCTGCGGGCTGAGGGGTGGGATCTGCGGGCTGAGGGGTGGGATCTGCGGGCTGAGGGGTGGGATCTGCGGGCTGAAGGACAGCAGTGGCCCCGCCGGCCTGGGGCTGGGATCTCGCGGAGCTGAGGGCAGAGCCCGGCACGGCCCCTCAGGAGGCGCCGCCGCCGCAGCGCCGCCCCAGCACCTCAGGGCACGGCCGCCCTTGGACTCAGGTGAGCCCTGAGCCTTCCCCTCAGCCAGGCGGGAAGCGCTTGGAATTGTAGAACCGTCAGAGGTGAAAGAGATCTTGAAGACCATCAGTTCAGCGTTAGCCCAGCACTGACACTGCAAACCCTAAACCACTAAACCATTTGCCAGTGTCAGATCCAGAGGCCTCTTTAACACCTCCAGGGATGGCAGCTGCACCACCTCTCTGACCAACCTGTTCCCAGGCCCGAACACCTGAGCAGTGAAATTTTTTTCTAAAGTCTAAGCTGAACGTGAGGCCACTTCCTCTGGCTCTCAGTGCAGGCCCAGCAGAAGAGAGCAGCCCCCCTTCAGTGCACGCTCCTGTCAGGGAGTTGGAGAGAGCGGGGAGGTCCCTCCTGAGCCTCTTCTCCAGACTGAACAAACCCAGCTCCCTCAGCTACTCCTCATGGGGCATGTTTTCTAGAGCCTTCGTGAGCCTTGCTGCCCTTCTCTGGACACACTCAGCCCCTCAATGTCCTTTTTCCCGAGGTGCCAGAGCTGGCACAGCACTCGAGCTTTGGCCTCAGCAGTGCCCAGCACAGAGGGGCAGGCACTGCCCTGGTCCCGCTGCCCACACTGCTGCTGATCCAGGCCAGGTGCCATTGGCCTCTTGCCCCCTTGGGCACACTCTGGCTCACACTGAGGCAGCTGGTGACCTGCAGGATGTGGCACTTGGCCTTGTGGAACCTCAAGCCCTTGCCCTTGGCCCATTGATCCAGTCCGTCCAAGTCTCACTGCAGAGCCTTCCTGTCCTCCAGCAGATCCACACTCCCACCCAACTGGGCATCTGCAAATTTACTGAGGGTGCTCTCAATCTCCATCTCCAGATCATCAATAAAGAAGTTAACCAGGACCAGCCCCCAAACTGAGCCCTGGAGAACACATTTCAGTGCAGCTCAGTTTGCATACTCTGCAGTTGAAGGCTGCAATGCCCCCACAACAGAAAGAGCTGCCATCCCTCGGCATTGGCCACACACACAGGTGCAGGAAAAAAAACCTTTTACTAGGTGAATATGGCTGACAGAACAGAGCTTTCAGGCAAACACTCCCTTTCCCTAATGACCCTGAACTCAAGAAAAGGTATTTCACCTTCCAGCTCTTTGCACCATTGCATCCTCAGACCATCAGAGCTCCACCAGCCTCTCTCATCCTTTTGCACCGTCTCCCCACTCAAGCTGAGGAGCAGCTTTGATAAGAAAAAATGCTGCCAACGAGGTGAGCCAATTTGCAAATGCAACTTACCCTGCCAAAAACAGCTACTGCCTTTTTCTTTCAGAGGTGAGCCATCAGAAGTAATGAAAATGTGGAGCTGTCAGCTCCAGCTGCAGAGAAGCCTGGAGACCCTTTAGCTTTGGTTACAGTGCATTATATACACTGCTTTGCTGAGCATCCTAGTACAGTAGAACCAATCTTCACCTTTACTTTTATCTATAGCCTATCATAACTCCTGTAATTACCATATTCATATTACTATTCTCCAGTCACTAAAAGTTAGTACATTACAGTTTAAGCTAGAAGTTGTTTTTCAGTTTTCTTGCAGTGGAAAATTCTGAGACCTTTTTTCTACTTGCAACTTTGCTGACTTGTTTACCTGTGGAATCTTTTTAGTTGGTAAAAACATCTGATTGAGGTAGGTTTATCCTTTGCTCTAAGCCATAAAAACCCCTTGTAAGTAGCACACCCTTTGCCTTCTTAGTTACCCAGTGAGACTGGCTCAGCAATTCTTTTCTTCTATATCCAAACTTGCTTTAATTTCTATTCCTTCTTCAGATTCTACATTCAAAAATCTTTCTGCCAAGCACACATACCTGTTAAAAGTTTCTTGTTGAACTTTCATCCTTCCCAACACTCTGTGCCACCCTGTCTCTCTTTTCCTGAGGGCAGAACAAGGGACAGAATTCATCCAGAGGTGACACGGGAGCGCTGCTGTCCTCTCTCCGTTCTGTGTCCTCCTCCCCCCCATCTTTCCATGTCCCCCCTACCCTGCCTGTCACTGCTGAGTCAGAAATGACACGGATAAATGAGTGACACACTCCATGCATCTTCAGAAGGCCAATAATCATCTTTATTAGGAAACCCATTGTTTTGTACTCGATCCCAATACAGGTGGACCTGATTGGTTATTTTACATTTCACATGAGTGGCTAATTAAGAAAACACCCCTTGGGGTAAACAATCCGTGAGGAAAACAATTGTCACAAACACCACCTGCGAGGTTGTTCAGAATTCTTCATCTCCAGCTCCCTAATGTTTCCCAGACGGATCCATGGGAAATCTTACCTGGATTGTGTATCCACACCTACCCAGGAAGGTGACGGCCGTGCCGTCCCAGGCCCTCCCTCTAGAAATGGCGCTTACCACGCTGTTTAAGGTTCCCTTTTTTCCTGCCCAAGTCCTTCTTTTCCTGTCCCCAACATCCCCTTCCCCCCTGCTGTTGGAACCCAGGGCACAGGGGATGTCTCCCTGCCTGTCCTGAGAAGTCCTGATCCCCAAGAGATCACTGCTTTTAACCTTTGTCCATGGAGAAAGCTTCCAAGACTTTGGGATAAATTGGAATCTACGAGTGTGTGAAATAGAGAGTAGTGTAGCTTATCACAGGGTGAAAAACTGAGAGCTTTGGGTTTTTAGTCTGAGGGTGGATAGAAGGGAGGATTTTGGGCATTGCCTGATCTCCTTCTTGTTCTTAATCTCCTCCATTTTCTGCCGTGTTGGGAGCACAGGGTGATTGGTTGGAAAGAGCTGCAATGCAGATGCTGAGTGGTAAACAGAGAATTAGTTACTGGTAGAAAGGTAGAAATAAAATGTGTTCTAAGAGTTAATTGGACAAAATCGTTTTAAAAGACCTTGAACCTGTGTGTCCTGTGACTTTTGGTGCCTTCTCTTTGTACACTAAGTCTGGTGTGCAGACAGCGTGCTGAACTTTTGGTAAGAGAAAAATAAACAACAGCCTGAAGACTGAAAAAACCAAAGGTCCCGTTTGTTTCTCAATCCTGGCACAGAAGCTTTTAGGGGTGTCCCCATCAGGGGATCCCCGGAGGAGGTTCACACCTCCATCCCTCCCTTCCTCCCTCCCTCCCTCCCTTCCTGTCCCGCTGCTCAGCCCCGCTCAAAGCCCTGCACCCTCACTGCTTCACAAAAGGACCCAAAATTAACCAAAATCCACCCAAAATTACCTCAGAACCCATCCTGAGGGGCTCTGGGTGAAATTTGAGGGGAGTTTTGAGGGATTTGAGCAGACTTTGGCTGGGTTTGAATCCTTCACTCGCTTGGGCATCCACAAGGTACTAAAACCACCCAAAATTTCCTCCAAATTAACCCAAAATCCACCAAAAATCGATCCCACAACCAGGCAGCTGGGGGGAAATTTTTGGGATTTTGAGATTTGGGGGAATTTTGGCTGGGTTTGAATCCTACACCAAATTTTGTTTCCAGGAGGTACCAAAACGACCCCAAATCAACCCAGAATCGACCCAAAATTACCTGAAATTAACCCAAAATTACTTCCAAATCCATCCTGAGAAGGTTTGGGGGTACTTGGAGGGATTTTAAGGGAGCATTTTTGTTGGGAATTGGTTACATGACAAAGGTCACTTAGACATGCTCTGGATAGCTGAGAATTGGAAAAGTACTGGCCCAGCTAATCTGAGGCCTTACACCTGCAAGGCCGCAGTGGCCTTGGGTATAGCTGTAGTCTGATAACAGGATGATGTAGCCGAGAGCAGAGCATGAGAAAAGGGAGATGTAAGTTGTAAAGAATGAAGAAGTAAGAATAATCAATAGACTGCTTAGCTTACAGAATATGCATGAGCTTATTACATGTTGTGCTTAAATGTCTGATGCTCTAATCAATAAACGAAGCTTGCCGATTCTCACATTGAGGTGTCACCGAGCCTCCCTCACTGTGACACATAACCAAAACTGCTCAATCAGGGTACGGGGAGGGCTTCCCACCCTGCCTGACGTGCAAAAGGCAAAAGGATCCAAACACAACTTATGTACAGTGGGCTAATACATATTCATCAATATTTTCCTGTAAATCTCCTCCTTTTTCTGATTCTTGAAATCGACATCACCACACTCACAGCGCATGCTCCCGCTGTGGCTGAGGGGGCTTCTGGCTCTCTGGGACTCTCCTTTGAGGAAGGCCGACAGTCTTCCTCACTGTCCTCTGAATAACCTGGCAGGCTGTGCATGCGCCCCAAGTCCTGTGTTATGTAAGTAAGCACTATGCTCCAATTAAGCCTTATTATTTTATAGAAAAGAACACTCTTTTAGACTCCCTGTCTGGAATCGTCCCAACGTTCTCCATGTCATGGCCGATCCTGTCCTGGGAGTTGTCTTAACTTCGTCTTGATGCCAATTCTGACTTGGGAGTCTTCCTAGCTTTTGTTCATCAAGGCCAATTCCAATCTCCTGTATCCTGTTTCCCACATGTATCATCTACAAAGAAACCCATCTGCTTCATACCATGAATCACATATACCTTTCCAATTTTCTTCCCAAAATATTGATATATTTACAATTTTGTTAGCACAAACCACATCCATTTATCACAATTTCCCCCATCTTCTCTTTGGATAATATTAATTCATGCTTTTTAATAAAGACTGAATTTTGGTGTCTTCTACATCCCACAAATCCCGGTTTTAACACTCCCTCATTTCTCTTTTTGATCAAATTTGATACATGGTATTTTACTTATGCAGGAAATAAAACATGGTATAGACCACAATAGAGTCCAGCTGGTATAAACCACCAGATTTTGTTAGCACAAATCATATCCATTTATCACAGGAGGCCAAAAGCTTGGAAAAGGATGAAAGAAATGCTCCGATGACGATGATAACAAAAAAAAAAACCCAAAATAATTTATCTTTGACAGCAAATGAACACGGGCTGCCCTCCAGCCCCCCGAGCCTGGCAGGCCGAGCGGTGCCGTTCCCATGGCATGAGGTGCTGGCAGCCTGCGGAGAGAAACCAGAGAGCCCCGGTCAGTCGCAGCAGGCTCCTGTCCCCCTGTCCTGCCATGGCCTGTGCCCGGGCCAGGCTGCTGGCTGTGCTCAGAGCCCAAACCTCCAGTCCTAGTCTCTGTTTTTAGAGAAGGCGTGGCAGGCCACGTTCCACCTCCTCTGCTTAATCACGGCACAGCAACTCCTCAGCAGCTGCAAGAGCGGGATGCCCGTGTGCCCGCTGCCGCCTGCCCGGAGCCCTTCTGCCAGGTGAGCTATGGAGCCGGGTGCCCACCTCTGGAGAGCTGCTGCTAGGAGAGGAGCTGATCCTGCACCAGGTCCTCGTCCTTCTGGAAGGGGCTGTCCCTGCAGACCGTGGCCCCTGGGGTAGCGTTAGCACTGGATGTGCTCCACGGACGCTGCAGGCACTTCCCCGTCCAGTCTGGGCACCAGGTGTAATCCTCCTGGGAAAAACAGAGAACAATTGCATGGAAGTCAATTCAAAACAAGGCCTGGAAACAAGAAAAACCACAAAGCCTGTCACCGTTTCACAGGCCTGAGGAGGGTCTGACCACTCCATGCAAGAATTAAACCTGCCCAAGGGTGGGGAAAATCCCCACCTTTCCCACGTGTAAACGCACCCCTTCTTTAAGGGCCTGCAAAGCAGACCAGCTGGGGCACGGCTTCAAAACCTGTCCCCTCCCCACCCCCCATCCACATGGATGGATGCTTTTGTCAGGCTGGCTGCCCCCGCCTCACCACCTGCCAGGCTGGCTGGCAGAAGCTGTCAGCAAGGCCAACAGCCGGCTCCCCTTCCACAACATCCGTCCGCTGTCCTGCCAAAAAGCAGCTCAGGGGCTGGCAGAAAAATTAATATTCCCCAGCGCCGCCGAGCAGGGAACCTCTAGCACGTGGCCAGGCCGAGCCCTGCCCTGCCTGGAAGCACCAGCATCCCCCCACCCCTGTGCCGGCTGGGGACTCATCTTGATTTCATCGGGGCGCAGCGCGTGTCCTCCAGGTAGGGGCCGCAGCCAAAGCCCATTGGCTCTGCCCTGCCAGCAGCTTGCTCCAGGATGGTGTTCCCAGCTCCACGTCATCCTCCAGAAGAACACACCGGCTGTGCCTCGGCTTGTGGTGACACCAGAATGCCATTGAGATGCAGGGGAATGTTTCCCCTGTCCCAGTCCATGGCACCTTCACTGCACAGCCACCACTTCTCCAATAGGATGGGGAGCTCAGAGCTGTTCCCTCCACAGCTCGCCGGGGACCAGCGGAAGCATCTCCTCGGCTGCGCTCTCTCCTCCGCGCCGCAGCTGCAGGGAAACGCTCTGGGCTTTTCTTCCAGCGCCACGGGACGCGTGCTGCTGGTACTTGCTGGGCTCCTGGATCCTACTGTGCACAGGGATGCATCTCTGCTGTCTCCTAGGCCAGACAGGGCTCCTGCAGCCAAGAATGCTCAAAAACGTCCTCCAGTGATGGTCTGTCGGTGGGGTCCATGCATAAACACCACCTGATAAAGTGCTGGCACTCTGCAGAGAAAAACCAGAAATCGCCGCTCAGCGGGACAAGGTCCTGTCCATGTTCTCCCACATTCCACAGTGCTCAGGCCACACCAGGAGTGCTCAGAGCTGCAGCAAAAAGCTTCCCATCGATCATCTCTTGCAGAGGACACCAGCACAGAGGCACAGGTGCCACCTCCTCCAGCTAAGCCCAGGAGATCCACCTCCTCACCAGCTGCAAGAGCAGGACGCTTCTGTGCCAGCTGTCCCACCCAACCCCGTTCTTACCCCTCGTGCCTTGAGGGCGCATCCCCGCCTTGAGACACCCGGGCGGGGAAGCAAAGCTGGCCCTGGATGATGTCCTCATTGGTGTGGAAAGGAAGGTGCCCGCAGACCAGCTCATAGAGCAGGATGCCCAAGGACCAGATGGTGGCTGGCTGGCCATGGTAGCAGCCAAAGAGGATCCACTCCGGTGGGCTGTACTCCGGCGTTCCTATGGGACACGGGCGCAGCTCATCAGGCATATCCTGCTCCCTCCCTCCCTCCTACCCTCCCTCCCAGCCAGCTCCCGTCCCACAACAGCCAGCCCCTGCCCTTCCAAAAAGCAACTTGGCTGCAGCTGGCAGAAGAAGAATTCCCCCTCTTTCCTTCCCTCCCTCTTCCCCCTCTACCAGCAAAGGGGGGAACCTCCACTGCCTGGCTGGGCCCTGGCTTTGGGCTCACCTGACATCTGGGTGTAGAACGTGTCCTGCAGGATCGTGCCGCACCCGAAGTCGATGAGCTTCGTCTCGCCTGTGGCCAGGTCCACGAGGACGTTCTCGGCCTTGATGTCGCGGTGCAGGACGCCGCGGCTGCTGCAGTGCCGCACGGCCTCCAGCACCTGGCGGAACAGCCCCCGCGCCACGGGCTCCGTCAGGAAGCGCCGCTCGTGCAGGAAGTACCAGAGGTCCTGACAGCGCTCCGGACGCTCCATGACCAGCGCGAAGCCCTCGGGCACCTCGAACCAGTCCAGGAGCCGCACGACGCCGCGGAAGCCAGGCCACGACACCATCCACAGCAGCACCAGCTCCAGGGGCACAAGGGCGCCGTTCTGCTGCGGGGGCACCGCGATGCCGTCAGTGGGGCCGATGCTGCGCCGCGCCTCGGGCACCCCCTGCCCGACCCTGCCACTGCTCGCCACCCCGCTCACCCCACGCTCGCTCCCCTCGCAGTGTTCCGGCTGCCGCCCTGCCGGGCCTCGCCTTCGCCCCGCCCGGCACGCCCCGCCGGCTTCTCCCGCTGGCCCCGCTCACTCACCAGCCGCGCCCACTCCGAGATGCGGTCCCGGGACACTCGCTTGATGGCCACCTGCGAGCCAAGGCGAGCGGCGGGCTGAGCTCCTCGGCCGCTGCCCGCCGCCCGCCGCCCCCCTCCGACCGGCCCCGTCTCTTACCGGGGCGCCGTCGGCGAGCCGGGTCTCGGAGTAAACGCTGCCGAAGCCGCCGCTGCCCAGCAGCGGGCCCTCCCTGTAGAGCTGCTCTAGGGGAGGCTTCTCCGCCCGTGCGGGCAGCACCGCGCTCCCGCTCTTCTGCTCGGGGCACCCGCCCGCCCGGCGCGCTGCTGCTTGCCCAGCCGCCCCGGGCTGCGGCGGCTCGGGGCGGGCGGCCGAGCTGGCGAGAGGCGGAGCTCGGAGCGGGGAAGCTGCCGGCGACGCTGTCGGCCACGGGGCGGGAGCCGAGCGGCAGCGGGGCGGCAGCGGGCGGAACCGCGGCAGGGGCTTCTTTCGGGGCCGGGGCCTCGGCCGCGGCTGGGCCAGAGCCCGCGCCAGGCGGAGCCAAAAGACCGTGCTGCTCCGCCAGCACCAGAGCGAGCAGCTCTTCCAGCGGCGCCACAGCCAGTACGGAGAGAGCCCGGCGGAGGCGGAACCACGGCGGGCCGGGCAGGGGCGGGCACGGGGCGGCCCCGCCGAGGGGCGCCTTGCGGGACGTGGCATGAGCCGGCCTGGGAGAGGCGGAACACGGACGGCACGGGACGGGACGGGATGGGAGCAAGTGGAAAGTCGAGCGGAAAACCGATCGAGAGAAGCGCTGCTGCTGCTGCTGCTGCGGAGCCGCCGGAGCTCGCGGCCGTTCCTCCGTTGCCACCGCGAACCCAACGGAGGAGCTGCCGCGCGCCCCAAGGAACGAAAGAGAGAAACAAACAAATCACACCCCAAAGTCATTCCTATTAGAGAAGTAACCAAAGAAAACAATGTAGCAATAAAGAAGAGTGTTGGCTTGTGGCTTCTTTCTTCTTTGTGTGAGGCGAAGCATTTGATGGGGAAGAATTGCCTCTTCTGACAATTTTGCACAAGTGGACAGGAGGAGAGCATTAAATTTTCTAGTAGAAAAGGGAAATCATGTCGCTAATGTCATCTCTTTTCATCCTCTGTTGACACAGATGCAGGCTGCCAAAATACATAGTCTGCAGTGTGGAGCTTGGGGCCAAGTTTCTTTTCCTGCCAGAGGATGAGTAGGGGAAGTATCCCAGAGTCATGGAGTTGTGGCATGGTTTGGCTTGGAAGGGATCTAAAAGATCCCATGGCTGCTGGGAACCCCCCTGCTGTGGCTGGGGACCCCTTGCACCAGACCGGCTTGTCTAGAGCTCCATGCAGCCTGCCTTGAACACTGCCAGGGATGGGACATGCACACCTTCTCTGGGCAGCCTGTTCCAGGAGAGTCTTTTTTCTGAATCCCTTACCTAAACCTAATCTCTCTACATTTGGATCCATTCTCCCTTGTCCTGTCCTTGCCTGACCTCATACAAAGTCCCTGTCCAGCTTTCTTGTAGGTTGCCCTCAGGTACTGGAAGGGCACAGTTAGATCAAGGCCCAGTCTCTTTCCCAGGGTGAAGAAGCCGAGCTGTGTCAGCCTTTCCTTGCAGGAGAGGACCTGCAGCCCTCGCACCATCTCGGTGTCCCTCCTGGGCCATGCTGCAGCGTGTCCACGTCCTTGCCGTCCGTGCCGGGGAGCCCGGCAGAGCCGGACGCAGCACTGCAGGTGCAGGGTCAGCGGCGGGGAGGAGACACGGCCCTGGCAGCAGCTCTGGGAGCAGCGATTGGCGATGGGCTGCCTGCCCTGCAGAGAGCCGGGGCTCTTGTGCCTGCCCTTGTGCCCAGGGCACCTTTCCCCGCCGCTCGTCCGCCCGCTCGGGGGAAATGCGCCCTGTGCTGCCCCTCAGTGCCGCCCCTCGCCGCTGCCCCGGGGACTGCCCGGTGCCAGCTGGAGGGCCCCAGGCCTCGGCCTCACCCTGCTCAGCCCAAGGCCCTGGAAAAGCAGATTCAAACACCCACCCAGAAAGGGCCCGAGGATTCCAAGGTCAGTATTTTGTCACCAGCACAGCTTTGCCATCAGAGTCTGGATGGGATTAGAAAATCACCAGGAGAAAAGAGCATGAACAAGTTCTGCCTTGGCACTACCTCAAGGTGTGGGAGTACCAGTCGTCGGTTTCACTGGCTCTGGATTGAAGGGACTTGAGACAGTAATTCATCTTTGGACTCAAGTGTTTATTATTTCTTATCAGTAAAACAGTCTCATTAATGTGAGTTCAGCAGCTTTTCATTAGAAGGCACAAAATGGCTAACAATATCTTGTTCCAAGGTCTTGTAAGACTAAACTATCCAATTAAGAACTGACACCTAGATTATTTTCCCTTTTAACCCAATAGCTGATCCCAAAGAGCTTGCAATATGGAATTTCTGCCCAATTAGAAAAAGCCACCCAAACCCATGAAGAAGAAGGAAGAAGAAGCATGAAGAAGAAACCCAGGCTGACAACCTGTGCCATCCGTCTTGCTTCCATCCACAACATACTAAAAATCCCAAAACCTAAATTTCTCAGAATCAGAGTAGACCAAGGCCCAAAACCTGGAGGTGATAAGAATGGATTACAACTACAACCAAGGAATCTGCATGCTCTAAAAAGGCAGACCCAAGGAAGAGCCATGCGAAACAGTTCTTGAAACATGTAAACTGCTTTGGGGAAAAGTTTGCTATGCATGAGGGTCCATGAATATTCAACAGGCTGATGTAATGGAAAAGGTATTTCAGGGGGATCACCGAAGGTAACAGGGTGCTCCTGGCTGAGTGCCAACATGCACCGGCTGTAATAACTTTTACTCCATGGTCCTGGTCTCCCATTGTCCTTTATTAAACTTTTTACATTTTCACAGGAGAGTGAACGTGTTTTTCACATTTAGGAATGGTTAAAGTTTTTTCACTTTTCACGGGAGGGAGTCTTGAAGAGCTACAAGTGGCTAATCTGCCTGCAACAAGGACCATCCCACGGGCTCTTGTCACCTTTCCCAACACGTCTGCTGCAGCTCATGGAGGGTGAAGCCCTGGAGGCTCCTTAGGGGTGGTTATGGACGATTGCAGGCAGTGCCTCGATGCCCTGGATCAGCGGTGCCCCATCCTGGGAACCCCCACGTTTTCCAAATAGGCATCATCTCCTTCAGGGTGCTTCCTTAAGAATCTGAGCTGTACATTGATGACAGAGGTTACAATCTAAACCATTCCCATCAGTCAGTAATATAATTCAGGTGTTAAGATGTTGGAATGTTGGAGGACAGAAGACAGATGATGGACTTTGGACCTGGTTAACATAAGAGATTTGATACCAGGATGCCTTGGCAAAAGCAAACAGAACTTTGAAAATTAGACCTAGATTGCAAGAAGATTGAGTCAGATGGGTTTACTGGAAAAAGAAAATCCCATTAAACTCTGCAAGCAAGGGATGTTGTTTTATGCATAAGTTTGTGTAGGTAATTGTAACCTAATCATTGTAGTAGACATTACTAGTCTCCCTAAAATAGTATATAAGTGCTTGTATCCCACAATAAAATCGGATTCTGATCACCAAGTCAGTCTCCCAATCTCTCTCCATTGCTGACACTTCCCTAATAAAGAACTGTTATTTCTTGCTCCCATAGTTTTACCGGAGAGCCCCCCTTAATTTAAATTTATACAATTCTGAAGGAAGGGGTTTACATTTTTCCATTTCAAGAAAGGCTCCTGCCTTCCTTAGCAAACATCTGTCTTTCCAAACCAAGACACAGGAGCCACCTGTATTATACATGGAAATACTTCACACAAAAAACCAAGAGCCTCAAAAAGGCAAAACAGCTTGGTAATTTGTACAAAGTAACTCTGATCAGAAATAAAATGTCTTAATAGATCGGTCTGAAGATGACATTCACAATTTTCCTGGTGACATTGTGCACTGTACTGTAGCAGTGGACAGTCACTGGACATAGACAGTAGGATAACTGGATATGCTTTTCAAACTTATTCTTAGTATTCATTGAATTATTCATTGAATCCTCATCCTTCGGTACACTTCAGCTCTGCTGTAAACTTCAGAGACATTTTTTCACAAGCTTCTAACAAGTTACTCTGGCTCCATAATTCCTGAGACCAAATGGAGTCCAAATGCCAAGTGGGATTACTCTTTTCAAAGCCTGGAGTCACACAGAATGAAGCAGCACTTAAATCATCCTGTGCATCCCATACACATATCAGTCCAGTCACTGACCATCTGCAATAATTTTTTACTTTTGCTACAAATTACTTTCAAGAATAAGCTACAAATAATATCTTGATCCGGTTTAAATTTAGGGACAGCATTGCATTTGCCCAAAAAAATTCTAAGGGCACCTAGTGCTGTTGCAGTAATACAAGAGAACTGTAAGTGTGTATTTCTAGTTGTTATTCATATTAGGTAAAAATGGCTCAGCTCAGCTTTGCAAAGTAAGAAACAAAACATGGAGAGTTGAAATGATGGAGTTGGGACAGTGCAGCCCGTCTGCTTTTTGTGATAGATGCTCTTAAGCAGTGGCAGTTTTAATGCACTTGTCTCCTGTAACTTTGCTCCTTGTGATCTACTGTCCACCTCAGCAACTTTTTCTGCTCTTTTTTTTCCTTTATTTTTTCAGCTGAGTACCAAAAGGAAAAGACAGAACTGCAATGTAACTACCAAAATAATAGATTTTTTTTCAAACTAAAAAATACTCACAGCTTTTAGAAAACACATCAGAAGTGTTGGAAAGTATAAGCAATACAAGGTATTGAACAGTATTTTTACATTATACTACATCAGCCAAACAAATGGATAGTAGGGCTTGAGGATCAAGGATATCATTGAAGTTTTGTTAAAAGGGCTTCTTTTGGTCTCTGTGTGGTAACTGTCATCACCCTGATGTAAATACTTCACAATCTATTTACATTTTCCTAAGTTGTAATATTTTGCATCATTGATCAGCTATGGTTTTTTAGATTTCTCTAGTACCCATCATTGAATTATCTGAGCACAACCTCCAAATAAGACAAATGGCAAAGTAGCAAAGGTCTGCAATAACTGAGCAGCCAACAGGATTAGCCACACTGGCATCTCTTGGCTTTGCCAAATCCTCTGTGAGTGCTTTTGTTTCTTTTCCTCTTTGGTTTAAAATGCAACACATTTTCATTATTTCTGATGTCTCACCTCTGAAAGAAAAACATAGATATTCTTGTTAGCAGTGTCTTATTGGCCAACAAATCCTTAAAAGCTCTTGTAACTAGAAGTCTTGCGGCCTAGTGAGCCATGCAGTGGAGATGGGAGCCAAACTCACTCTTCCTGTCTATGCAGAAGATAAGGAAAAGAAATGGCATCATCTAAAAAACTCAGAGGTCCGCTCTCTGGCTCCTTCCCAACTCCTTCAAATCTCCCAAAGTGTGAATTAGTGACAAACAGATGACAAGGACTTGTAATGCTGGCTCTTTGACTCCAAAGCAGCTGCTTTAGAATCTTTCACATAACCCTGTGTAGTTATGTGCCAGAAATGTATCATTTGAAGAAACTTTCCCAACTGACTTGAACAGAGGTTTGTTTGAAAGGTGTTTGAGGAGAAAGCCTCCCAGCACAGGTCTGGGCATTGGCCTAGCTGTGTCTCTGCGGATTGTGAAGTGTGCCATCAGCTGCAGGGCTTTCTGGGCTGAAAATAGCATCAAGTCACTTGAACTTGCTCCTTTTGGCCTATAAAAGCTGGAGCCACTTTCGGGGCAAATTTGGAGATGTCATCTATGGGTGGATGGAGCACCTAGGATTTTCCAAATTGCTGGGAATGGTTCTCCAGGTCCCCAGTGTAAAACGGGGCTCCCCAGCAAAATGAGAAACAATTGTCTTGGTTTGAAAAGACAGGTGTCTGCTAAGGAAGGCAGAAGCCATCTCTGAAATGGAAAATGTAAATCCCCTCCCTTCAAATGATTATAATTTAGAAATTAAAATGCTCTCAGGTAAAGCTATGGGAATAGGACCGAGCCCGTAGAGCATGGCAGCGTTTGCTGATGGTCTGAGCCCTTCCTAAAAATCCTGTTGGGCTGTCTTAGACCCCTGGGGCCAGGAATTCCTTCCAACCTGGGCCACTTTGGGTGGGCTGGGGGCAGCCCCAGGGCAGGTGGCAGCGTGTGCAAGGGCCCTGGGTAGCACGCTGCAGCACGGTCACCGTGGCACGGAACGGAAGCCGGTGTCCAAGGGCCCTTTGTGACGTGTGGGAAATAGAAGCTTGCCCGGGTGCTCGGAACACCCAACGGCTCAGAACGGGACAGAGCAGTGCCGTGAGGAGCCCCCACACAGCGCACTCGTTCCCATCTGACCCAGAGCTTTTCTGTGGCCTTGTTCCTGAGGCTGAGCTCGAGGCCTGAATACAGGACTCGCTGACCAGTGGCCTTCCGAGGCTTCTGTTCTGCAGCTGCCCTCAAGGGCAGAGCGTGGGACTTGGTGCCCTGGAGCTTTTCCAGGACATCTCTCCTGCAAATATCTCCAGTCAGTGGCATGGAGCAGAGACCCTCGAGAGTTCCCAAGCTGGCCTGGCTGGGGGAGGTGGAGGAAGAAGAAGGCCCTGGAGCTGCCCCAGCACAGGAGACTGAAGAGATGGTGCCGTTCCATCCACCACAGGAGGGTGAGTGGCAGATCTGGGCCGCAGAGCTGGAGCCTGCAGCCAACTTGGCCCCATCCCATGCCATCCCATTCCCTGGGGACATGCCCACAGAGAGGATGGAAGAGGGGTCAGGCACACACCCTGCAGTGGCCGTGCTCCATCCTCCTGGGGCATCCCGGGGCTCTCCCTGCCTGGGAAGCGCAGGGCTGGGCTGTGTTCTCCGGCCTCTCCCACAGCCTCTCAGCTCTGGCTGCGCTCACTCTTTGCCAGATGCAGCCCTGGAGCGCACGGGAGAGCAAGAATCCAGCCGTGGCCGCTTCCGCAGCACAGCTCAGGTACCTGCAGCCATCCCCACCTGGGCTGGGCCTGCTGTCCCTGCTCAGCCGAGCACCGTGTGTGGAGCAGTCCATGCAACATCCCCGGCTTCTTGCCCTTCTCCTACAGCTCGTTTGCAAGTTCCTCCACAGCGTCCGGCAGGGAGAGACCAGCACCACGGGCACTGGGCTCAGAGCTCACTCAGAGCTCCTGGGACATGAGACCAGTGCCGCCCTGCTGGATTTGCTCATGGAGAGGGGTTTTTCTAGGCCAGAACAAGTAAGCAGCCTTTGGCCAGGCTTCAATTCCCCCATGAGTCACATGGCTTCCCAAGCTGTGCCTGTTGGTCCCTGGGTGCCTTTGAGGCCATTGCAGTGCGCTGGGAAGGGAAGCACTTCTCTGGGGATGCTGGGGACCTCGCTCCCTCTGGCAGATTTCCAAGCCTCCCTGTGTATTCTCCAGGTGCCCGCCACGGTGAGGTACATTCACCAATGGCTCCTGGCCAATGCTTCTGCTGAGCACCGGCTGGACAAGACCCTGCTGAGTGTCACCAAAGAACACCCAGGTGACACAGTCGTGACTCTCCTGCGTCTGGCCCCGTCCTGTGACAGGTATGGGGCCCACCTGCCCAGAGGGCTCAGGGCTCCCCAGCCCATCACCCTGTACAACCTGTCCCAGGTGTCTGACCAACAGAGAATTCCAGGGCCCTCCTTTCCCAGCCCTGGCACGTCAGCTGCCAAGCCTGCTGCCATGCTCCCTTGCCGCCCCTCAGGGCTCTGTCCCCACAGGGCTGGGCTGCCTGGGTGCTGCTGGCAAGGGGCAGTGGGCAGAGGCAGAGCCGGCGGTCAGCCCTGGCCCCTAGGGATGCCCAGGCCACGGTGCTGTGTCTGAGACCCGCCCTGAGACAGAGCTCTAACCCCACAGAGCTGCCATGGCTATGTGGAAGACCATCATGGGCTCAGCCAGGACTGTGGAGCCAGTGCTGCTGATCCTCCTGGATGTGCTGGGGAGCTGGCCAGAGCGCAGCATTTGCACCTCCGATGGGGACAAAACGGGTGTCGTTGCCCTGGCTGTGAGTTTCTGTAACTGGCCTTTGCTGGCCCCAAGGCCACCTCTCCAGCAGCTCTGCTTCCTCCTTCCCCCACTGCATCTCCCCACCTCAGGCGCTGGCCTCAAACCTGGCCCAGGGGCAGCTTCAGGCCCGCCAGGCCCCGTGCTCCCCTGGCACGGTCTCTCCGGGCCTCTCCCTGCCAAGCTCGGGCCCTGCCACACGGACACCTCGGCACTGAGCGCTGTCTTGGGGGCCTTTGTCTTTTGCAGGCAACCGTGGTGATGTGGAAGTTCCTCCAGGAGCCCTGCATCTTACATGTAGTGACGGCATACTTTCCCTGCCTTTTTGTGCATCTGCTCTTCCAAGTGTTCTTCAGCACAGAAGAGATGCCAAAGGAGGTCGATACCTTCTGGAAGCAATGCCAGGAAGAGCACGGCCTTGCCACCAGCCCAAACAGGTGCTCCATCCAAGTCCTCCTGTCTCTGGCACATGGCCTGCGAAGGAGCCAGTGCTGCCATTGTGACCTGGGCTTTGCTCTGCACACAGGTTTGCAGTGCGGACCCTGAAGTCCCTGCTCTGCCGAAAGGAGCACACGGATGTGTTGGTGTCAATGGAACGCAAGCATTGCTGGGACACGCTGCTCTGTGCTGACACCCGCCACTATGCCGTGGGTCTGCTGGCCAGGTGAGACTCCCCTTCTGCCCACTGCTCCTGGCATTTGTGCTCTGTGCCAGGGGTGTCCCACACAGTCCCCGTGGCCCTGGGACACAGGGCCTTGTCACTGAGGGACAGCTAAGCAGACTGGAAAAGGCTGGGAGGGGAGAGAGCACTCGAGGAGACACCTCCTCAATGGCCCAGGTGCCTTTGCAGGATGGTGGTGCAAGACCACCAGACTCTGTGAGCCTGTCCTTGGAGAGATTTGCTCAGGTTCCTGGTCTCTTTTTCACCCTCCTAGGGAGATGCGCCATGCTTATCCTCGCTTGTGTTCCAGTATTGCACTCCACCTCCTCTGGCTCCTCAGCACGCAGGAGCCACACTGGGATCTGCCCGCCCTGGCATTCCTTGTGGAGGTGAGCCGGGTGTCCAGCGCTGCCTCGCTGAGCTGCCTCCCAGCTCCCTGCCCTCTCGTCACCACAGCTGCCTGGGACGGTGCCTGCACCCTGTGCTGCTGCCCGTACCCAACCCTGTGTGGCTCCGGGGTCCTGCTGGCTGGGCCCTCCATCACTGCCCTGTGCCTTTCAGGTCCTCGAGTGCCTGGATTCAAGTGAATGTGCTGACAGTGTTGTGAAGGTCTCATCAAGGTACCTGCAGAGCGAGTGCAGGGAGAGGCGTCGCCTGGCGCTCAGGGCCCTTCTCGAGCTCATTGATGATCCCTCAATGGTGAGAAGGGGGCAGTGGCTGAAGCTGCGCCGGGAACGCAGTCGCTTGGCCTTGCCTGGGCTTTGGGTGCTGGGGCAGCTGCTCCCAGCTCTCCTGCCTCCCACTTCAGCTGCCCGAGTGCTTCGGGACAGGCCTTTGGCCTCTGGGCCCTGGGGCAGCAGGGTGGGGTTTCACAGACTTGTGTTCCGCACAGGACGAAAGAATGTGGAGCTTGACCGAAAGCCTCATGGACCTACTGTGGGACAATGATGCAGAGATAGCTATGATGACACTCAGCTTTATATTCCTGCACAAATACATTCTGATGTCAACCCCCATTGCCCTGCAGCTGGCTGAGGCGCTCCTGCCGCTCTTTGACCACGTAAGGCTCTGTGCCCCCAGCCACAGCCACTGGGTGCTGCCTGGAAACTGTGTGCCCTGTGCACTTCCAGGCCTGTGCCCAGGAAGGCCTGGAGGAGCCAATGCTGATGTATTTTTGCCTTTTTTTTTTTATATAGGATAACAGCCAGGTACAGCTGCTCTCCATAAAACTCTTCCAAGACATGATAGACTTTTTGGAAGAGAGAGAAAAACCTTTGGAAAGCCCTGTGCACCAGAGCCTGCTTCCACTGCTCTTCCACTGCCATGATGAGAATCAGCACGTGGCAGAGGTGAGGACTCAAGGGCTGCTGCTGTCCCCCTGGGAGGGGGCTCGGCTGCATCCTGCCCTGCGCCTGCTGGACCGCAGCCTCCTCCAGGCCGTGGCACAGGGAGGCTGGTCCCATGCCCCGGGCTCTGGGACCATCTCCAAGTCTCTGCTGCTCTCCAGGCTTCCCGGGAAACGCTGCTTTCTGTGGTCAAGTTCATGAAGAGGAGGGATCTCAAAAAGCTGGTGAAGGAGGAGAAACTGTGGAGGTTCAGCAAGTGCCTGGTAAGGACTGCCAAGAATGCCCAGCCTCAGCCTGGAGAAGGCCCCCGAGGGCGATGCTCAGTGTGCGGGCCGGGCAGCTGTGCCCCTGCCCGCTGCTGCACGCAGAGGCTGCGCGGGCTCTTCTCCAGGCTCCCGTGGGCCCGAGCCGGGTGCCCGTGGAGCCCCGGCCCGGCGGAGCTGCGGGGCGGGCCGGCACCGCCGCTCCCCGGGCAGCAGCCGGCCCTCTGGCCCCTCCCCTCGGGAGCCCGGCGCCGGCGGCTGCTGGCCGCGCCTCAGGGCTGTGCGGGCAGGGGAGGCCGGGGCTGGGCGCAGGCAGCGCCCGGCCGAGGGGCTGAGCCCGCGCCAACCCTTCCTTCCCTCCCGCCGCTCTCTCCAGCTGGCAGAGGACAGGAGCAGCGCGGCTGAGCACCTGCGCCGTGCCCTGCACTACCTGCAGAGCCCACAGGAGCCCCTGCAAGAGGCGGCCATCAGGTTCATGGGTGAGCCACGAGCCCGGGCTCCCTCCCCGGCCCGCCGCAGCTCGGCCCCAGCCCCGCCTGCTACCCCGGCAGTGCTGGCCGGGCCCGGCGCCGTGGAGCTCCGGCTGGCCTCGGCGCTGCTGCCGCCCTCTGGCAGCCGTGCCCTTGGGCGGTAGCGTGCGGCCAGGGCCCGGGCTGAGCCCTGCCGGGCCAGCAGGCCGTGTGGCCACAGCGCCGGCAGCGCCGCCGGCAGGGAGCTGTGCCGCTGGGGGCGTGACAGATTCTGTGTTCACAGGGATCGCCGGGCAGAGCTGGAGTGGGCAGCAGCAAGAGCTCCAGCTGATCTGCAGTGGTGAGTGAGGGCAGTGGGCTGAGCACGGGGGCTGACAGTGGGTGGAGAACTGCGAGCCCTGCCGCGGCTGCAGTGGGCTCTGCTCCCGTGTGCAGAGCACACAGAGATTTCAGGGCCACGTGTGCCATTCGTCGCCGGCAGCTTCGGGCTGATCCCCTGGGTCCCTGCTCCCTCCTGGCCATGGCAAGAGCCGGCTGGCATGGCCTTGGCCAGGGGCTCTCCTGGGGTCCCTGACGATCTGGGATCTGACCGTGGCTCTCTGTTGCAGCCCTTGAAGAGCAAACAAATGATGTCAGCCTCGCTGTCAGAAGCCTGGCAATTCAAACACTCTGCATTCTGAAGTCATCAGATCCGGCTCCGATCTCCATGTTCCAGCGGCTTCGAAGTCACCTGCGCAGGGCATGGAAGATGCGGCATCGCCTGTCACGGCTCAGCTGCCTGCCCTGCCGGAGCTCTGTGGAGAGCTGATCCACAGGCTCTTTTTTCTGAGGCCACCTAAATCAGGAGGCTTTTTTTTTTTCTTCAGAAACGTTCTTTTCTAGCCTTTTTCTTTGTTTTTTTGTTTTGGTTTTTTTTGTTTGTTTTCTTTTACAATGTAAATATAGACTGTGTTATAATACACAGACTGCCAGGATCTTTCTTTTGCTGCCCAGGGTCCACAGGGCATAGGGGAAGAGCGGGAAAAGGGTGCTTGTGCTCAGCCAGCTGCCCAGGCGTGCAGTGCCTCAGGGGAAATGCCCATAAGCCCCTTGGCCTTTGGTGGTTCCGCTGAAGCCTTTGCGCTGCCGACAGAGAGGCCGGGCAGGGGCCGGAGCTGCGGGGATCCCTGCGAGAGCGGTGCCTGGAGATGGCCACAAGCCCTGTGCCAGGCAGGAAGCGCCATCTGTGTCCTCCTGCCCGTGTGCTGCTGCCTGCGTTGCTGAGGGCTCCGAGGTCCCTCTGGCTGGTGGGGTGTCCTCTGGCGCTGCTATGGGGCAGCTTGGCTGGGCTGGGGCAGACCCTGAGGGGCTGGGGCACCGGGAAGCCCTGAGCAATTGGGTGTCAGAGGCCATAAGCAGCCCTCTGGCAGCCACCTTGCTCCTGCCGGAGCTGACTTGCAAGACAGATCCTGGGCGCTCTGGAACTAACAGCATCCGTGTTGTTGGAAACCTGTGGGGGGAACGGTGCGGGATGCAGAGGTTCAGGGATATCACATGACAACCAATATGATCCAGTGAAGCCAAATTTATTATCCCTCAAAAGACTGTATTTATAATAATTCTGTACTGTCCACGTGTCTCTAGCTAATACATGATTGGCCAGGCCTAGCTGTTCACGCGTCTAAGATAGGATGCTGATTGGATCATCTAACTTTTCACATGTCTGGCTGTGGTTTTCTGTCCCACCCATGAACTGTCTTTTTTCCTCACTTTCCCAAGCTCACTGATAAACTTGCTGAGTCCATTTGACTCTTCTTCTTGTATCAAGGATATACCAACCCTTTTTTCTGAACATGTCCATTATCCCAAGCAGGCTGGATTGTGCATTAGCTGAATATGGCCATTGTTTTTCAAAAACTCCTCAATCTCCAACAAATCCTCAACATTTCCCCGCTTTCTTTTTGCACAAGCAAGACTGATTTAAAAACACAGTCATTTAGTTTCTGCACCCAGCGTAGTAAGCAAGGCACTATAAGCAGAAGTGACAAATGAATACAAAGTGTCATTATGCCAAAACGCACAAAGTCCTTGAGCCAGCCAGTTATTCCTCAGGATTTTAGCCACACATCAAAGGAATTGTCAACAACTGTGAGCTTTTGCACATTCTCCTTAAGCAGTGTCCGTTTTTGTGAATAAGTTCAGAGTGGTCAGAGAAATTCATGCAACACATCCCTTAAAAATCCTCACACCCATGTCCTTGTGCTAGCAACAAAAAATCTATAGCAGCCCTGTCTTGTAGCACAGCGTGGCATATGCTACCTACATCAGTGGTAAGCTCATTCAGTATTATAGATGTAATGTTAATTTGTTTTCCTGTCCAACAAGCCAATCGTGTTAATTGTGGAAGGGCCTGTGAAGAAGCTACGCCTGATGTAAAAAGTGATGCCAGTATAGCCGAAGGCCTCTTCCCCAGTTCTACATTATCCTTACAGCCTGAGCCTAATGAATGCACACTACATTTCTGATGTTGGTATTTGTGCCTGATGTTAAGCATCTGTTGAATGCTAGGGGCAAACAGTGTCAGTTTCCCAAAATAGCAAGGTCCTCCTAATGCTTTCTGAGGAATTGCAGTCCAAGCTCTATCTCCACAAATGAGAAAAACTCCAGGAGGCAACATGCTTGCTGATTTTTGTTTTAAGGGCACAGACCGTGTCCAGTTGGCACAGTATGCCGTGGTATTGTAATACCACAAAGAAACAGGAGATATCCAAGTGCTGTCATCTCCGGGCTTTCCTGACCTCTCCCTAATCAGCTCTCTGCCCTTGAAGTACTCAAAGAACAAACAATCATTTCCTGGCACTGATCCCAGAATATCCAGCTCCTGTGGTTCCTGACTTGCAGTATTTAAATTTTCAGTGATTTTAAATGCCTGAGCTCCTACAGGATTTCTAGGGATTTTTTGTTTTTCACACCAATTTTCTGGGATTATTCCATTTTGATTAGTACACCAATTTGACTAGGCCTTACTTAAGTCACCATAAATTTGAGCTCTGGTCCGTTTTCCAAATTCTTCCATTGTGTCTAGGGGAACTCCAATTAAGCAGGTACGAAATGGATCCGAAGGTGTATGTTAAGCCTATGTGGAGTTGCTAGTACTTCCTCAGCATACTCCAGCACACTTGGTAGATACTCCGATCGTTGCTCAGCTGTCAGGTGTTGGAGAAGTGGATTCAGGGCTGTCTGGAATCGGTGCTTTTGCCTCTGGACACAGCATGGGTTGATGACGGTGGTTTCAGATAGGGCTTCACCCACTTGGCTGGGATCCAACGAATGCCTTTATCTGTAAGTAAGCACATATGACCTCTGCCTATTCGTTTTACTGTAGCTGGTCCTTCCCACACCCCTGTTTCTGGGCTTTTGAACATGACCTGAATACCGTCAGGCAATTCCTCCCTTGGATTACTGTGAGGGCATGATGCACAAGAATAGGTGGATCTTCCCTATCTCTTGTTGTTCTAAGGTAATTAAGCACAAAGATGACTTTAGCTGTTTTTTCCTCAGGAGATAACCCTGTAATTCCCCCTTTTGTTTTTGCAGCATGCCCTTGAATGTCTGATGAGCACGCTCAATAATTGCCTGACCAGTAGGGTTGTGAGGAATACCAGTGTCATGTTGAATACCTCATAAATTACAGAAACGCTTGAATCTTAAGGAACAGTAAGCAGGACCAGTGCCAGTCTTAATTGCTAAGGGGACACCTAATATGGCAAAGCAATTGTACAAATGTTTCTCAACATGACATGCTGCCTCACCTGTTAAGGGAGTAGCCCATATAACACAATAGGTATCAATGCAAACATGTACAAACTTTTTCTGACCAAATTCTGGTACATCAGTTACACCCATTTGCCACAATTGCAAAGGTTGAGGACCCCTAGGGTTAACACCAGTGCCTAAACCAATGCCATCTTGTTGACAATCAGGACAGGATTGCACAATACCAGAAGCATCAGTAAAGGGAACACCAAATTGTTTAACTAACGTTTTAGCAGATTGATGAAGAAAAGCGTGGGAAGTTTTAGCCTGCTGGAATTTATCAGGGTTTGGCATTGGCCAGACAGTGGCTACCAACTGATCAGCTCGAGCGTTACCTTCAGACAGACCAGGGAGAGCTTGATGACTTCGAATAAGAGTAATAAAGTATTCCTGCCACCATTGGTTTAGGTTTTTAAGTGTTTCCCTCAAACACCTCACTCGATGGTGACTCCACCAGTGCCCCCAGGGCAGAGCATTCCCATATCTAGTGCCCCTTTCTGGGCCAAAGTTCTCCCTAAAGTCCAATGTAAACCTCTCTTGGCCCAGCATTAGCCCTCCTTGGCATCTGCTCTCTCGTGTCCTCGCCCATCTCTGGGAAGGCTGGCGCTGCCGTGTTGGTCGCTCGCTGGCTGTGGGAGGAGAGGCTGTGCCAACGAGTGCTGCTCAGCTTTGAGCCACTCAAAGGAGCACTGGGTTGTGCCTGCAGGGGAAAGGACCATTCCTGCATGTTGGCATTTCTTACAGGTTTTGTCAGATTTTCATGGACAGCTGTCCTAGTGGAAGCAGGTCTGTTTTCATGAGTATTTGGAGGGTAATGGAACACAATGCCATCCAGGGAAATTCTGCTGGTTTCGTTTCTCTGAAGTTTTGAGATAGTTGCAAATCCCCAAAATTTTCTCCTTGGGGAAGTAGTGATTTCCACAGTTTAGGTGGTGGGGATATTGATTACCCAATGTTGACGACCTAATGTAACTTTCAGCACCAAAAATTTTAAACATCCAGTGGTTGTCCTTGAAACAAAAACATTTTACATCTTTTCTGGAGACAGGAATTGCTTCTGTGTTATTTCACATAATCCATTAAAAATCTCCCACCTGGAAAAAGTCCATAGTGCTGTGTGATTTCCTTGGTTCTCTGTGGTTCCACTGTTCTCTGGAATGGTTTTGCCCCATTTTCTGAAGCTGCCCACAGAAAGGTAACAGATGTGTGAGAAGTTCTGAAAGGCAAACTGGTGTAAGTCTTGGCCTCCTGTTTAGAGGTCTGTGGTGAGCTGTGAGTCAAAGAGCTGATTTCACAAGGTGTTGAAAACCCAATTGAACCTTTTTGCAGCAGGATGTATTGATAGAATCAAAGCAGAGCATGGCTGACACTAGTAAATGAATTAAAATGCAAATCTGGAATGTGTTTATTTGATTGTTATGCTGATATTGTGGTAATAATTACAATGTCTGAGTACTAACCAAGCTAGCACCTGATTTGTAGTTGCTTTTCTGTCTCTAATGTAGGGAATAGGTTTTTAAGCATTATGTTTTCTCTCATAGCTGAGCAATGTCTTGTTCCCAGGCTGCATCTTAATATCAGTTTGCTTTTGCAGAAGAGCCAGTTTCACCTGAAGATGATTTTCCTTGCCCTCACTTTTAATTTTTACTTGATGTGTTATTGTCCAGCAGGTTGACTTTTTCAGATTCTGTGCTGTGAAATGTTGCTGCTAAGGAGAGTTGGTGCTTTTCTGGCTTTTATTTCAAATATTGAGAGATTCAAGGATCCCATGGTGGTTTTTTTGCAGAAGAGACGTTAAATTGATGGAAAATTGTATTATTTGATAGTGTTTGTATTCTGTGTCTACAGCAGTGTGCAATATTTGGGTCAGACTGTTTTTGAGTGGTTAATTGTCTGCCCAACTGAATGCTCAAGCATAATCAGGCTGATTATGTTCAAGCAGTTGAAAGTTCAATGTACAGTGAGAAATAGGATAGCAATTATCTTCTGAATTCCTTTATATGAGCCACAGGAGGTACTTTTGCTCCGGTCTGGAATCCTGGATAATTTGTATCATCAACACAGTTTGTTCCTAACATGTTTTTGAGAAAAAAAACCAGCATGCAAATGATTGAAGTTAATTTTTTTGTTAATCCTCAGGCAGCTATGAGTGGGAGGCACCTGTGATTTCAGACTTCTAAAACAATTCATAGTTCAGTAGTTAAAATTCTGAGCCCTGAAAGTACAAGAGAACTGCTTATTCCAGGTATTCATGAAAATCACATTGCAGCACAGCCCAAAGAAGGTGCCTTTGCATTAGAAGTATGGGATTACATGAGGCTTTTTAAACACTTTGGTTTTTTGGCCTTTGAATATATGTGATATTTCTTAAGAGGGCTCTTTCCCAAGATGTATTTGGTGCAAGGAATATGCTCTCAGAATCAGTAATTTGATATTAGAAGTTATTTCTCTTGGTTTTCTAGAAATCTAAGCTTGGAAGTTTTTCTATCAAATGCTCCCACTCTGAAGGGAAATATTTTTCCCTCTGGGTTTTGGGCAAAGGTGCCTTACTGAACACCTGGGGCTGTTTTGTTTGGCCATTCTGGCTGATGTCACACGGATTCTCTGAGCACAGCTGAGAATAACAGAAAGACAGTAGAGAATTTTTATGTTCTTGAGACTGTATCTCTAGTACAGAATCAACTTCTGCTTAATCAGCTTCATGATGGGTGAATATATTCAAATAACAAATATGTGTAAATAAGTTTTTTTCTGAATCAGTTTAATTTCTTTTTCCAGCAGATCTACACCTGTTGATTTAATCTAGTTGAAAGTTTTTTTTTTTTCCAAACAGAACTTTAAAAAGTTATCATATTTCCAGTTTTCTTGTAAAGCAATATTCTCTTCAAAAAGATCACACAGATGCTCAGAAGCACTGAGGTCCCTGTGCATTTGAATGAATCCAATGGCATTCTGATTGTGTTCTTAGATTAAATCATAGCCATGTGTTAATTTTATTTGGTTTGAACCCCTTTTGACCTGGTTCACTTGGAGCAGTGATACAAAGCTGAGGTAAATTTAAAAGAAAAAGGAAATGTAAAGTCTGCTTTTTGTCAATACATCTTTATGACCTATCCTCCACAAGAGGCTCCTGCTCCTCTGATAATGTGGGATGATAGCTAATGGGGGAATTGTTCTGCTGCTGAGCTGATCATCAAAACAGGAGGAGATGAATGAAGTCATCAAACAGGTTTAAAACAGCAGCTTTTATTTCACAGCACCTTTAAGACAGTGCTTCAGAAAAGCTGTGACATCTTGCTCCAAAGCCTCATGGTGCTGAAAATGTAAATTGCTTGAGAGGTTTAAACCCAGCACTTGTTCTGTGTTTTCTAGACTGTTCTTTCACCATTTTCTGAATTCTCCATGTTGATGGCAAGTGCCTTGGTAACAGTAGGTGATGGCTGGTTGTATGGAATTTTCCCCTGAAATATGTAATTTAAACATTATCTGTGATGGACACAGGCTCCTGCTGGTAGATACTAGTTCAAAGTAGAGCTCATATCCATCCTCAATACCAAGTTTACTTCTTTTAATGGGGTATTCCTCTGCATTTTCACGTTGTCCTAAGTTCTCCTTCCTCACCTACTTGTATTTCAGATGGGTGATCTTTCTTCCTAAAAATTAATTTCCCAGAGTCCCCTTATTACTTCTCCAACCTGGGGATCTCCTAAGCATAAATGACCACTCTGACATGGGTGTTCCCATCTGTTCCAAAGCTTTTTCTGCTTTTGGTTCAATGCAGGATTTATTCAGTGAAGAGGAAATACCTCCTGAGAATCATTCAGGGGCTACCCCAGCACCTATAGAAAGAGCCCTCCCCTTCTGAGCTGGAAGGATCTCCCTTCCTTCCAAGAAAGCCCCATCTGAAATTGTTTCCTCACACAAACTTTGCTCGTGCATTCTCCATCTCGCTGGACAGGCTCCAGCACCCCCTTGGGTGACACAAATGTGCTGAGAATGCCAAGTGCCCCCTGTTCTCAGTCACAAAGGCACTGGCAGAGACTAAATGGTCAAAAGAAAATGTGTTGAAACATGTTGAGAAGTAAAATAGCAACAATCCCGACGGGCAGATGGTGCTCACAGAAAGCTTGAAAGAATTAATCACTGTTCTGTAGGCTGGTAACAAAACTATGTTTGCTGTATTTAAATGAAGATACTTTACTGAAGAGTTTCAGAGTAATTAGAATTTTCCTAAAACTCTCTGTCAAAATTACACTGAAAGAACTGTGGGCCAGATGATTCAGACCCAAAGAACTTGGTTCAAGCTTTAGGTGCTTAGCCCAAACGTTCTCCCCTTCCTTGTCTTTCCTGTTCAATATTTTAGCCCTTGTGGCTTCACTTGGTGAAGTATTTGATAGAAGATTTTAATTCAAGTATCAAAGAAAAGAGTAAAGCCACACTGTGCAGCCACACTGTGCAGTAAGCTGCAAGCTAATGTATTTTAGTGTTTTATAAATTGCTGCTCTGAGCCCTGATCTCAGTGACATCCCCAATGGTTTCAGCTGAGCCATGATTCTTAGCTCTGACAATCTTATTTATTCACTGTTGCTTTCACTACCAGATTACAGTTTAAGTGGCTGTGAAAAGCTTCTTCATTCCTTGAGACAGTTTTCTGTGTTTTCACCTTTCAAATATATTTAAAGACTCATTAAACAAGTCTTTAGGAGTTCTGCTACAATAATTCAGATGCTTTTGGTGCTTTTTTGTTCCTGACACATTCCCTTCTATTTTTAAATTTTTTTGTCATTATGCCATTGTCACATTTTCCACTGAAATCAGTGAACTCTGCAGTAAACTTCACATTTCTCACAATTAAAAAAAAAACCAAAACCAACCACCACCAGCCAATTCCAACCATGCCACATCTTCCTTTCCATAAATGAATGTGAGTTTCTCTAATTTACTCTTGAACAACTTGCAGGGGGAAAGAACTAAAGAAAAGGAAATGGCTGATCTTTCTTCCTTCTTCCTTTTCCTCAAAGGAGAGGACAACAGGATTTCTGATAGATTTTCCCTTGGAAGACAAATGAGAACATTCCAAGCTTTGAGTACTGGAAATCAATGTGCATAAAGCAAGAAAAATGGGCAATGTTATCAAGCCCAGAGTTTGCACAGGCAGTGAACTGCCCAGAAAATGGGCTGTTTTCCCATCTCTGTCTAAGCTGGCAAGCTCCAACAGAACTGGCTCCATCTGAGATTGCCCTTCCTGCCCCAGCACACGCTGTTGGAGCTGCCTTCGACTGACCCACCTGTATCCTGAGAAAGTTCAGTGCAGTTTTTGGTGTGATCCAGTGTTGGGTCAGGTTTTCACAAAGTAGTCATCAATAGTATTTTTCTTCTGTATACGAAATGGTTGCCCAAACTTTGTGTGTCATATTTTAAATCTTTCTTTTCGAGAATTTACCGATAACTTCACTGTCTTTGCTACAGTGAAGTTCCATAATGGCAACCGAGTTAGGGAAAATATTTGTAGCTAAGAGCATCCACCTAAATCCAACTGACTTCTGGGGTGATTCATAAGTCCCACAAGCAATTTTAAGACAGAGCATTAATTGTTCTTTCCATCAGGGACATGACATCAGCAAGGTTTTGTACCAATCTGTTGTGCTTTTTAAGTATGAAAGTGGCTCTTGTAATTCTTACCCATTCTGTCCCGGCATATTCCATGTGTGGAATGTAATTAGGTTTATTTGGAGGACTCTACAGAATGTCTGTGAAGGGAAAGTGTGTGGGTGGAATCCTGGCCCTGTTAAAAGAGATGAGAAGTTTCCCTTGCCTGGAATGAAGTTCCAGTTTTTAACTGGGGTTTTGTACACATGAGATAAGCAGCAGGCAAAGCTCCTTGGTTGTGGATATTTCTTATCTCAGAGGGAAGTTGTCCTAAGAAATGAAGCATTTAGAATCTTCTGACATGTACATTATTGTCAATTCTCAGAGTGGCAAGAGAGCTACCACTTGAGTCTGTGAAAAATCTGGGTAGTTGTAGCATCAAGGGTACATCTTTAGGAACATTCCTTACAGTCACACTGAGTGGGATTTCTTGGCACTGAAGCTCTCATTATGTATTGGAAAATGTGTTTCTTCATTTCTATGAGATAAGAATTCAATGAAAATCTCTTTCCCTGGAGAGGGAGTTCTTTCATTAGTGCAGGAGTAACTGTAGGTTAATTTTAAAGGTTTTTGCAGTCAAATTATTCTAATCTGCCAGAAAATTTACCTGGATACATATGAAGACATCACCTATTCACATTCATTTGAATAACAGACAGTCACACTATTTTTTTTTACTTAATCTGTGAAGCAATAGTCAGTCTAAATCCCTAAAATTGCACTGCTGCCTTAAAATGTCAATGCTATAGAGGAAATCAGAGCTGGGGAAAGTTCTGGACTCTTTTCCATGGAAACAGCATTGGTCATTATCCCTGGGATAGTGAAGATTTTAAAGCTAACCAAAGAAGCTCTGCCCTCTTTCAGTATCCCAATAAGTCTGAAAAATTTATGGGATAATGTATAGATAATCAATCAATGTTATTTCTTTGCTTCTAAATAATGCTACAATCAGCTCCACAAATTGAGTTCTATTCTCAGCCTCTCTTCTGTTGTCAAAAGAATTTAAACTCTGCCAAATTGAAAACAAGCAAGTAAAGCACACTTGGCTTATTTTGCCTTGAGTATATAATAACTTTCCTCAGTCTGCTGGCTGTGCCACTCTGAAATAAATGACACTTGTTTTTGCAATAGAGGAGAGTAGCTGTTGATAGTATACCATCTTGTCATCCATTGCAAAATCATTTGTGGCTCCTGATAGCTCTGGAGTCTTGAATTTTGATTAAGCAATTCAATTTTGAAATGACTGCTTCCCACTTGTCTAAAATGTTCCATTACAAAAGGCTTCAATGCAATTTGATTTTCATTTCCTTGGATCGCCTTCATCAATTAAAGGTAAAAAAGATGGAAATCCACCACTAAAGGTCCTTTGGAAAGGAATAGAGATTATGAAAATACATGTCCTCATCTAGAACCATGTGTGCAATTCCAGTTTCTTTGTCTCAGGAAGTGCATCTGAAGTAGGGAACAGATTCTCCTTTCTATGTAGAAGATGGTGTCTTTACATGGATATGTGTCCATGTAAAGAGACTTTTACTGACATTGAGGGGAGCAGGAGATGGGAAATGAGCCAAGAACAGAACTGGAGGCAGACTGGAGTGCAGAGTGGGGCTGGTGATATGCCAAGTCCAGAAATGGGGAGGTTCTGTTGTTAAAAAGAGTCACATCTCTCCCAAAGGACAGTGAAAACAGAGTGACCAAATTTTTGTTGCTTCTTATGAGTCAAAGGAAACAGATTTCCATCAAATCCTGCCTGTTCTTTCATGAATCTGAGGTTCTAGCATGTGTCTCATTCCTGTTTTCTGCTTTGGTCAGTTTTGTATGTTTTGTTGCATATTTTGCTGCAATAATCTCAAGATGGAAAGGGCAGAGATGGGTACTGCAAAGATGATCATCACAGCAGGCAGCTGGTAAGAGACAGCACGTAGGAAATAAGTTGGATTTTACAAAGACGATTAAAACATGCTTTCAAGTTGGCTTGGAGTGATTCTGAAGGCAGCCTGCTCCCCAATCCTCAGCTTTCTGTCCCAAATGGTTGCTGATCCGTGAGGGGCCGGGCCCGCGGCCTTGGGGCTCTCTCGGCCGAGCTTGGGAAGCCTCAGGGCCCAGCGGCGCCGGGCGCTTCGGTCTGGCTCGGCCAGCTCGGTTTTATGGACCCGAGTGAAATAAACAGGGCAGCAGACATCTCTCCTTTTTTGATGCCTTCATTTAAAAGTGATCAGCTCAAGGCTGGGAGGCTTGACGGATCCACGGGATCCGCAGGTTCGCTGTCGCAGCTCCCTGGAACGACTCAGAGGAGGAGGCAAATGCAGCTCCCTGCAGTGACTCAGAGGAGGAGGCAAATGCAGCCTTGTCCACCGGGGGCAGAGCTGGGGGTCCATCCTCACGAGAGCAGGTGGGGGCATACACCCCCAGAATCCTGAATTTGAGATGGCAGTCTCAGGTCCTGGCTCTAACCAACATCTTCTGAAGTTGTAGTGAGGGGCTATTAAGGTTTTCAGAGTCTCTGCTGGCTTCTCACCTCACCCCTGATGTCTAGAGACCACTTTGATCTCTGAATTCCATATTGGCTCGCTGGTTTAGGGGTTTATTAATTGCGTTAGGTGGGGGGCTTGCCCCATTGCATTTTGGCTCTAAACTTCTCTGCATATCAACTCCTGGTTCCCTCCCCTCTACCGTCTGGGGGGGGATGCCATCCTCCCACCTGGCTGCAAGGAGGGTGATGCTGATACAATAGAGTGAATTCTCAACCATAGATGGCTAACGACCCGATATTTAACAGGTGATTACAACATGCAGCTAACAAAAGCACTCCTCTGCCAGAATGGGTTAAAATTGTAATTCTACAACTTTTGGAAAAAAAATGCGTAACCCTTTTTTTGTTCATAACATATTCTATTACTGACCAGAACCCCTCAGCATGTCAGAGCTTCATGAGCATTTCACCTCCCCTGCACCAGAAATACCCAGAGTTGTACTCACAGAGTCTGCAGGCATTGGGATGTTCCAGCTTTAGGAGATCACTCCAGGAGCTGCAGCTGCGTTGTCCTGCAGCCAGAGGTTCCTGTGCCAAGGGCTGGCAGTGATTGTGCCCCAGGCACTTCTCAGCACCTTCCCAGCCCTGACTGATTGAAGCTCTCTGTGCCTCTGTGCTGTGCCCGGGGTGGCTGCAGGCAGTGCCCCAGCCCTGCTGGGCTGTGCACAGGAGCTGCTCCTGCCCAGAGCTGTCTCTCTGCAGTGCTGCCCTTGCCAGGAGCTGCCTCTGTGCCAGGAGCCCAGCCCAGCTCAGCAGCACAGACACAGTACAAGGACTTTAATGACCCTCTGGGGCTTTGTGCTCAGGCCCTGAACATCAGTCCCTGAGAGGGAGCTGAAGAAACCTCTCCAGAACTCCAAGTCAGAATCACACTCCAAAGTTTCTTTCACTTTTAATGGGTCTCACTGAGGGACACCACTGAGAAAGTGTCCCCAGGCCCCAGGCAGAGCAGAGAACTGGAGGCACTGATGACAGGTGGGGACAAAGAGAAGCCAAATCCTGGTGCCCTGGGCCACAGCAGGGTCTGTGCCACCAAGGGCTGGGAGGAGACACCTTGTCCTGAGGCACTGGGGCCTCCTGGCACAGCCCCAGCCAGGCTGGGCACTGTCAGCCCCTTGTCCTGCCCTCAGCATCCCCCCCTAGCCCACATCCCAGTGGCCTCAAGGATCTGCTGGAAGGAGTCCCTGGGGAGCCTTGCTCAGCAATGGCCCTGGGGGCTCCTGAATGCTCCCAGGGACTGCAGGGTTTTCAAAGGACTTTGGGTTTGGCTTTTGCCTTGGAGTCTCTGAGAGGTGTGAGCAATCATGGCCTCCAATTATCTGCTGTAATTAGTCCCTGGAGAGGCTTTGTACTGACACTCAGTGGGGCTCATTAATGCTTTGAGACACTCAAGGTGTTTAAGGTACTTTGGATTTTCCTTTCCACACTGAGTGTCTGAGAGGTTTTTGTGCCATCCTGGCCTCCAATTCTCTCCTCCAAGGAGCCCATGAGGAGCCTGTGTTGGGGATGGACCTCAGTGGGACCCATTAATGCCTTGAGACACTTTGAGTGTTTCCTCTGACTTGGACTCCTGGAAAGGTTTGTGCAATCTCCTCCCAGGCCCTGAGGTTCAAGGGCTCAGCTCCAAATGCACAGTGAGGCTCATTAGGATCAGGCAAGTCCTGACACACCATGGCTCTGCCTTGATTTCCCTCTGCTCCAGTGCAGTTCATGAGGAGGGTTTCCTTTGACAGTTATGGAGAAAGAGTTCAAAGAGCTTCTAGGAAATATGGATTCCTGTTTTAAAGAGTGTCTTTTATGGCTGTTCTTGTTACACAAGAGGTGATTGTATTAATCAGGGACTGATATTGATGCAGGGACTCTCCTAAGGAGGTCTGGCCTGCTCAGAGGAGCTGTGCCTTGAGGTCTGATCCAGCGTGGACAACCTTGCTCCACATTCCCCAAGCCCATCGTGTCTCTCCTCACTCACCTGGGACCTGCTTTGATGGAGAACTGGCTGCACACAGCCAAAGAGGGATTTTCCTTCCTTTATTTTTGAAGCAATCTAAAACTCCTGAGTTTCCCCACTGCAAACAGACATCCTCCTCAAGTGTGTGCCAAGCCCAAGGCGCCACCAAGAGCACTCCAGACCTGCCCTGGGCCAGCTGTGAGGGTGGATCATCATCCCAACAGGCAGTGTGTCATTGCAAGGGACTGTTGCCATGGACACTGCAGTGACCCCACTGCTGGGTTTGGGTGCCATGGACACCCCCATCAGTTCAGGTTTCCTTGGAAACCAGCCCAAGGAGCCATTTCTGCAGCCAGGTTCCATGGCCACGTGCCTGCAGAGCTGTTGCTGCCCTCGGCTGCCATGGCAACCCTCAGGACAAAGCGGTGCCAGGGCTGTTCCAGGTACAATTGCAGTGACATTCCTTGGTGCCACCAGGTGCCATGGCAACGGCCACGGGGACCCGTTCCTTAGTTTGGTGCCATGGCAACCAATGCCCAGACCAGTTGTGGTGGTTGGTGGCCATGGAAACCTGCCCTGGGCCCCTTGCTCGGGGCTGGTGTCACTGCCCGGAGCCAGAGGGGATCCCTGGCTGGGGGCTTGTGCCATGGCCACCTGCCCTGTGCCGCGCTGGCCGCTCAGGCACCAGGAACCAGCAGCCAACGCCACTGCCAGGGCCAAAGGCCAGGTCAGCCAGACAGAAAGGGGCAGTGCTGGGCACTGTTTCCATGGCAACCGTCCCTGGGGGTGACACCTGGCTCACCTGTGCTGGCAGTTGCCATGGAAAGCCCTGGCAGGGACTGAGGGCACAGACACTGGCACTGAGGCACTGCTGGGCCGGTGCTGAGCACAGGGCTGAGCACGCAGAGATGGTTTTGTTCTTGCTGAGCTGCAGCAGAGCCAAGGCCTGTCCTGACCCTGGTCCAGCCACGCTGGGGAGGGGCTGGGGCTGCGGGGCAGCTGGGCAGGGGACACAGCCAGGACAGGGGACCCCAACTGAGCCCGGGGATACCCCAGACCACAGGACATCATGCTCAGTGTATGAAGGGGGGGAACAAGGAGGAGGGGGGGAATTTTGGAGGGAGGGATTTTGCCTTGCCAGGTAACACTTAGGCAAGAGAGGCCCTGTTTCACCAGTGGGCAGGGTCACTACCAAAGACACAGACACCTGCTTAAGGAATTGTGTCATTTATATCATGCACAGCTGCAAAGAATTACAAAAGGATAAGCTCAGCAAAGCACATCATCGTTAGCAAAGAATTACAAAAGAAGCTCAGCAATCCATCCAGTCATCACTACCAAAGATTGCCTGCAGTGATTAAAGAAAGATCCACCAGCAGTTCCCCTCAGGCTTTACCATCACCCAGATCCACACATCAGCTGGGGAAGCCAAGGACTGCAGAGCCACTCCCAGACACTGGGAATTCCTGCAGGTGCCTCCACCTCTGCAGGCAAGGAGGCTCCAAGCCCGCGGGGAGAGGACACAGCTTTTACACTGTTAAACAAACAAGCTGACATCACTGCTACTGTGGGAACATCTGGTTTCATTCTCCTCATTGCTTTCTCCCAAAGCCTTGCCAGGGCTCAAGGAGGAACCAGGGGAGTTGGCTTTGATCCTTCAGCCCCAAAAAAGGCCAGATGGGGCCTGCTCTGGTTTCTAAATACAGAAAGATAAATCCATGTTTTATCAAGGAACACATACACTGATCATGTTGGTAATAATGCTTCCTTAAGGAGTGGATACAAATCTAACATTTGGTTGGAAGGTTCATCTAGAGGTGAACTTTGCCTCAGGGCCTCTTCAGGCCTTGGTACTTTGATCGGCCTCAGACCTACAATGAACTACAACGCTCATAACAATTCTTTCAATAACACAGTTTGCATTTACATATTAGGCATAAAGACATCTCCTCTTCTGCTTCAATTAGGTGCTATTGCACATTTCAACAGGATTAGTTGCTACTTCTGTGTTGCAGTTCCCTGCAAGGCGACCTGGTTCTGGGGGATCGGCACGGTGACCCAAATACAGGGTCACTCGGTCCACTCACTGCAGACACCAATATGGTGGATAGCAAATGGCGTTTATTCAAAGCCTTCAGGGGTATTTATGGCTTTAGGCAGTTTGTGTCACTTCCTTTAGCCCTGTCCTGGGTGTGGCCAAGTAGCTAAAGTCAACTGAAAGTGAAATCTTCCTGTCTACCCGTAACAGCCCGAGATCTTCCAGCCGCAATTCCTAACTCTCCCACATTTCATCATCAAAATAAAATAGATACAATTAAAAATATGTCATCAAAATTTAAAGATAGAATCAAAACACATTTATTAAAAACTACATGTAAAGATCAGAACATATGTACATCTGTAACTATGAAGTCTAACACATAAATCCTATTCTTCAAACACTCTTCTGACAGGTGGCAGCTGCTTCCTGAGCTTGGAGGAAAGAGAGCTCTTCTGGACGGGAGGCAAAGACTTTGTGGGTAAGGGAACATCGGAAGTATCCAGAGAAAACTTCTCAGTAAGTCTGTAACCAGTCAGATCTGCAAAATGGAGACACAAAGTTTAACACAGGCCACCATGCAAACCTAAAGTAGCTAAAGGTCCAATTTAATGGGACACATTTCCTGCAAACTTCTAAACAGCTGCACAGGGAAAAATGCTCCTGCTGGCAGACACTTGAGGCAGGCCAGGGGAAAGCCCAGAGCCACGTCCACAGAGCTACCACAGGAACAGCCTGGCCTCTGGGCTGCCCTGGGACAGCAGGGAGCCCAGAGCCCTGAGCTCTCCAGGAATGGCTCAGCTGCACATGCACCCTCCTGCTCCTCTCCCTGCCCCACAGCCATGCAGCCCTACAGCTCCACGGGGCACTGGCAGCAGCACAGCTCAGTGCAGGGGCCACATGCAGGGCACAGCTGTTCCCTGGCAATGAGCACAGCCTCTCTGGGCTGCCACAAGACCCTTCCTCCCACCAGAGATTGGCCCAGCTCCCACCTCACCTCTGTGTGAGGCTGAGCCATGATCCGCCCTCACCTTGTCCTCCATCTGGAGTTGCTTCAGGCCCCCCACGCCATGACTAGGACAGGTGATGGAGAGAGCGGGGGCAGATGCACACCCTTCCTTAGTGTTTTGTCATTTTTGGCACAGCTGAAAAGTCACATCCAGAGGTGTCCAACTCAGCAAATGGTCAGCTTTCTGGAGAACATCTCGCCTTCACCAGCCCAAAATCTTGGAGAGGTTTTCCCGCACATGTGGAGGCTTGCTGGCAGCGCATTTCTTCAGCTGGGTGCCCATCACCTTGTAGAGGGCACAGGCAAGCTTGGTGGCCACGGTGCGGACGTTGGCGCTTCGGACAGGCAGCGCCTTGTTCTCCAGGAAGGACCAGAGCACGGGCAGGGCGTCGTGCTGGACCACTTCAGGGCTGCTGGCATAAACCCACTCCACAAGCACTGCCGGGAGAGAGACACAGCTTCTTAGCCACCAACCTCAATGCAAACAAGGATCTACCTCTGCTTTTGCTTCTTGCAAGCCTCTCTGGCCAAGATCAGAGAAATAGCACACAGAGCCCCATGATCCAGAAACGGGCAAAGCAGCTGATCATCCTGGAAACAGAACCACCAACTCCTCAGCACTAATTTCTCCAACCAGAGCCTTGTGCCTGTGGCAGACTTCGTACCTTTACTAAATTATCTCACAATCTCTTTCTGCATGAACAATGAATGAAATGTCCAATTGCAATTTATGTCCATTAACAAGTTGTCAAAACCCACACTGAAGATTTGGAAATGCACCTTAGAGAGGCAAATGAGAGATTTCTAATAAAAGGTTGATTCCATTTTTGTACCTTTGATGTCAAGTGCCAAATGTCTCATCTGGCTCTTCCCTTTGCTCAGTGGCACACAGCAAAGGGCAGTATTAGAACACACCTCAAAACTCCAGCTCACCAGAGATGGCTGCTGCCTGACAGCTGGATTAGAAACATCAGTGCCTAGCAGGTGTCTTTGGCAGAATGCTTTTGGGGCTTCCAGCAAACAGCTCTTTCAAACCTGAGGGTGCCTTAGATAATTACCCAGGCTGCATTGCTGTGGCATTTGAATGCTCCACATTTTAATGCCATTTCCCCTCCCAGTGTTAATGACATTTTTTCTTATAATGTCCACAGAAATAGGGGCATAGAGAGGGGAAAATGCTACACAGGGCACTGAAATGTAACCAAAATATGAGTGTTTTCTCATATTGTCTCTGAAATCTGCTCTCTGCCCATTTTCTGACCTGAACTGTATCAAACACAGACAAAAATTTACTATCAACTGGCTCCTTGCAACAGGCCGATTTGGCTGAGAGATCAAAACCTGAAATGCTCTGGAGACCATTCTTATTTTCTGATCAGGCAAAATGTTATCTAGTAGCCCTTGATTGTTCTGTGATGGAAGAGACTTCATTTTCTCTGTGCTGTCAATCCACCAACAGTCATCAACATTGGAACCGCTCCTGAATGTACCCAAAACCAATTCTGCTAAGCAGGAAAGGGTTATGGTGCCCATTTTAAAACAGGAATTCATTTGAGTTAAAAAATCGTTAAAGACAATTGGTGACTATTGAATGTGAGGAACAGCTGTCTGTTCCTCCTAAATCTCAGAGAGAACATCTGCTTTCTCTAAAGTAGTCCTAATTGATAGGTAATTCCTTTATTTGAAAAAGAGATCAAAAGAACTGCTAAACTAAATTCCCTGTTGCTGGAGATCTACTTTATTCAAATGCTCTTTAAAGGGCCTTTGACATTTCCAATCACTGAACATGCCCTTTTGAGATTCCTAATGAAGACACAAAGTGGATTAAACCTTGCATTCAAAGATGTTGCCTTTCCAAGAGTAAAACAAGAATTCTGTGAGGACAAAACAAACTGATGCCCTGAAACAGCATTTGCCACCATTTTCCTTAAAAGATCACAGATGTCCCTCAGCTGCCCAGGGAGGAGCCAGCTGGGGTATTTTTAGCCCTTCCCTTTCCTGGAGGTGGGTTCTGAGATGCCCCAGTGAGAGCTCAGCCCCCAGGCCAAGCTCTGCCCCCATCTCAGATGCTGCACAGCTCTGCAGCAGCCAGGGGAAACCTGCCAAATACACCTGCCATGGGTATTGGGCAGGAGGGACAAGCTCAGCACTCCTGATTTGGAGGAGCTACTCTGCTGTCTGTTCACAGGCATTCCCTGTAAATACTCCCTGGGAAGAGCTCTTGGCTTAGAAGGGGAGGCCATACCTGTGATACGCTCCGTGACATCCAGCAGAGCTTGGCCACTCAGCTGATTCCATTGGTAGCTGAACTCTTTCAGCAGTGATACTTTATCTACAAGTGAAACACACGTTTCAGCTCACTTGTCTGAGGGCATAGCAGAAAGGACAGTGGGGACAGAAAGGGTAGGGGCAACCCCATTTTATAAAATCAAGTCAATTTCTGCTGATTTTTGAATCCTTTTCTTCTTTCCTCCCAGCCTACTTGGCAGGGTTTTAAATTCCAAAAGAAAAGCTCTCCTTTCACATTTGTAAATTCTAACTTGTCTGCTATACCAGGAGCTATGTTCAAACATTTCACATCAGGGACCTCAGGAGTTCAGTCACATGGAAGCAGTGAAAATGTTTTGCATCCCAGAGCAAAAAGGAAAAAGCTACTTGGGACACAGAAAGGCACTGAGTCAGGTAGTTTGTGAGTTCAAAGAGCAGCTAGGGAGGAGAAAGTGGAAACTCCCCTTGAAGACCTGCCTTTTCAACACTCCATTTTTCAGACATATTTCCCCAGTGCAGAGCTGACATAAATCTGTGTGGCAAAGGAATTTAGAGCAGCCCTTGCCAATGTAGTTATTTGCTATTGCCATCTTGCCCCATGGAAAACAGCACGTGGAACAAGGCATCATTGACAGCTGCATTTATACCTGTTTGTTCTAAAGAAATGAACTTGGTAAATCATCAGTTCCCCTTTGAAAAAACAAGACAAAGGAGAAAGGTGGAAAATAGGCAGCTAATGCCTATTATGTAGAGCCATCCAGGTAGCTGCTCTGCAGAAGCTCTGATGAGCCAGTGTCTCTTAATGCCAACAGCAAAGTTATTCATTTGGGAAGTCAAACGGGGCCCAAGGAAACTCCAAAACCCCTTTGCCTCTGAACTGTTGCAAAGCTGCAGTCTGGGATCTGCTCTTCAGACAAGCAGCACAGAGCCAAGGGTGCCTGGGACTGTTGGGAAATGCTGCTGCACATTCCAGCCTCTTGGGGACTGGTGCATAAGGACTGCACCTGCGCAGCTTCTGGTGGGTGTCAGCTGGAGCATTCACAGACAACAACAGCTCTCAAGGCACTCAAGGATCTCTTGTGCAGGAGAGACAGAGACGCAGTTGAGGAAAGTCCCTGCCAGGGCTCAGCCTTACCCAAATGAGCAATGGATTTGTCCAGTGCTTTCACAGCTGCAGCACGAACCCTGGGATCTTTAGAGTTCAGGTTCCTTGTTATTCCCTCCACCAAACCAATGATCACCGGGTTCAGGGCATCTTTCAGGACGCCTGTGATTTCAGCCAGCACGTCCAGCGCCTTCTGCTTCACCTTCTTGTGGCTGTCAGATATTCTCCGGACAAAATAATCAAAAATCTGTAAAGAGAACAAGCAACGTGAAAGCTGGAATCATATGCCCTTGTTTGAAGAGTGGATGTAGCAGTCACCAATGTCAAAGATGAAAGTCATCCTTTCTGTCAGGTCAGCACTTGCTTGCACAATTTCACTGTTTTCCTGTGGGCCACTCACTGGAATGGTGGTGCAACCTCATGCCGGTTGAAAGATTTTCTTCTGTTTTTAAGAGGTTTGGCTGGGGACAGAATAGTTCCTATGGTATTTCTCTCCATCTATAAATCATTATATCAATTCCATTTGTTAATGCTAAAAACTACCTTTGCTTTGGATGGAAGCAAGTGTTTACAATGCCTGGTTTTCTATACAGTTGCCTCAAGTACTGAGGGCAATTATGATTTTGCCAAAACTATGGCTGGAGGAGATCTAAATTTTCTTTTGTTTGTCTCAGAACCAGTGTCTGGAGAAGTGCAGGGCTCTGATCAACTCTTCCAGGATCCAGACCATTTCTCTAACTAACAGGTGGACTTCTGAAATGTAATGTGCTGTACAGCTCTCATTAGAGCAGGTTCAGTCCCTTGAAAGCCACATTATCAGGCACCTTTTCCTGGAAAAAGGGAAAAAGCATCCACTGGGAGGAGAAGGCAGAGATTAGTCCTTAGCTGTTTTCCTCCTTTTCCAAAGAGAAAAAAAGGCCCCCCCAAGAAGGGTGAGCACCATCTTTACCCATGAGGAATAGGAACAGAAATGAATATGAGTAGCCAGAGTTGTGCCTGTGCCAGAGGAGATGGAGTATATAGAAGTATTCTTTAAAAAAATAATTGGGTTTAAACCAACCCAGCTTGATACTTCTCTTCCCCATGCAAACCCATTTTTGGTCCAGAGAAAAATTGTCATGCTTTCAGGGGCTGGATTCCCTTCACTTCACCCAACTGGGAGTAGGAGAGAACAGCAGTTACACCAGCAGAAAATTCTGCCGTCATCTGATGAACAGCATCAATAGGCACCTGCCAGACAAATACAGCTGGACTGCAATAACTTGTCCTGAAGCCTGGGGCTGAATTACATTTGTCTGGGTAAGAGGGACCAGCCTGTCCCAAACAGCCAGGATGTAGTGCCAAGACACACTGATTTACTTTACTGCTACAGGCTTAGGAAAGGAGCTAAAGGAAAGGAGCAGTGAAGATATCTTACATACTTGGACAATGTTAGTGCAGATGAGCTGGGGGCTGGTTTTGCACAGGTCTAGGAGGAGTGCCACTCCTTCCATCCGTGTCTGAAACCCCTTGGCTTCCAGGAGATGGTAAAGCTTCTGGAGCAGCTCAGTTTCTTCCACAGCTGGAGGTAACGTGACCTGGGCTTTTGCACGGTGTAGGAGGTGTTCATCAGAGGTAGATTTCACCCTGGAAAATGAAACCAAATGAGGACCTGTTGGTGATAATTATCGTAGCATGGCATCCCCATTGTGGAAATAATTAGCATTGACTCCATGATTTCAGAAGGCTGATCAATCACTTTATTATACCATACTACACTACACTATACTATACTATACAGAAACTCATTGCTGTTACAGATAGTCCAATACAGCCAGACCAGATTGGTCACTTGAATCCAAAACACCATCACCAGTGGCCAATTAAGAAATTACCCTTTGGTAAACAAATCTCCATAACACATTCCACATGTTCACAACAATAGGTGCAGCAAGTGAAGATAAGAATTGTTTCTCATTCTTTTCTCTCCTCTTCTCACAGCCCTCCCCAGGACCATGCCTCAGAAAGTTTGCCTGCTGCTCTCTGTGGAGAGAGCTGCAGCCACAGATTATATCTTCAGTTAATTGTGAGCAAAACCTCTTGAGCAGCTTTCCTTATTATGTGATTTCAAGCTGGAAAATCATGAGGCTCTGAAGAACAAGGTGGACCTCATGACAATCATTACGGGAGACAATCTGCAAGTGACATCCTCACCAGTGCTCACTCAGGAAAACCAAGGATGAGATGCATCTGATCAAGCTTCAGATGGCTGCCAAGGAACACAGGTCACATTGCTTTGTGGAGAAAGAGAGACACTACTTCCAAGTTTAAATGCGCCCTCATTTGGCACATGTGTGACTTATAATAAGGAAACTCATCACTCTGGAGAAGTGTCTCTACAACCAGGCATGACAATCTGGAAAAGTAGCTCAGCTGCATCTGAACAGATAAACAGGGCCATATGTGAAGGATTTAGAAAATCAGTAAGAGAGATATAAACAGAAGCCAGACATCCCAGAACTACACTCACATTTCATTTGCTTCCCTAGAGACTAGATCCAGAGCATAACGACCCCAGTGGGAACAATTTTCCTGAATCAACCTGTCTCTTCCATGAGCACAGGAAGATGCTAGCTGTGCTTCTGAGGCATATGGTCACTTTCCAGCCACTGCTGAGCATGACAGAGCTAAATAAATCCCCCCTGTTATCAGAGGAGAACAGGTACAAGTAGCTCTGCCACTGGCATGAAGAGACAGTGAGGATGAAATTCCTGTCTTAAATGCTGACTGTAGCACAAGACGAAATAAACCAAACATGCTGTCCATCAAGAAAATTATATTAATAACAGAAATATCAAGACAAAAAGTCCACATTGAGACACCAGTTGACTGAAGTTGTTCAGGAATTGCCTTGCTACTTAGTACTCAAACTTGATACTGTTAGAGGGTAAGAAAACCATGATTAAGCCAGGCCAAACCACATGGATGAGAACTGCATCTTTGTGGAATGGCATCTTGCTTCTAGACTGAGATTTCTCATCAAAACACCCATCTAAAAAGACTCCACTCAGATGACAAAAACACCCTAGCTGAATTTACTTGTCCCAAGTCAGGCAGCAGAAACTTGGCCCTCTCCTAGCCTCCAGAACACTGCCCTTGCACTGCACTGGTTCGTCTGAGCTGCAACCAATGGGTGTCTCTTTTTGTCTCTCCATTTTTTGGAAACCCCTCCAGAGAAGTTGTGCTCAACACAATGCAGAAGTAGACATTTTTTATCTTAGAGCATTTGTAGGGAAAGGAAACAATCTGTGGCATTGGTCATCGCTGCCAGAAAGATTTTCCTGAGGAAGAGACATGTAAAGCTTGCCATGTGCTTTGTCACATCTGACAAAAGTGCTCAGTACCGTTTGCTAGAAGGCACTGTGGCCTGGGGCTTCTTTGAGCCATCGTTCCTCTCCTTCACCGGCTCCTTGACAGATGGGCGTTCAGCCTTCTGGTTTTCCATCCCCTACAAGGACATAGAGAAACCCCATCTATCTTTAGACCATTGAATAGGAAATTCCCTGTTTAAAACCCAAGTTAGAACCAGGATCACTGCTACCAAGGCTTAGGGAAACATTTCCTAACTGACAGAAGGAAACAGACCAGAGATTCAGTGATGCCAACTCTTTGTTTTCAACAGCCCAAGGCAGGGTATGGGTGCTACCAGACTGAGCAGCAGTCTAAAGTCCCAAATTCATTAGTCCTGACCATAAATGGGAATAATGCAAACTGGTAGGCAGCGAGTGTTTGTGAAGGAAGCAACAGAAAACCTGGACTCTTTGGGGGTTGGCCCATCATGTTGGAAGTCGATTTGGTTCAATGCTTACTCTCCCTGTGCCTGCACAAAGGCACACTCCCTTGTGTAATGTAAATAAAAAGAATAAAATCCCCCCCCAACAAACAAAGGATTTTCCACTGGATGCTGCTGAATTCACCAAGCTTCTTCCAGCTCCACAGGGCTTGACAGCAGGGCAGTATTCCCAAAAGACAGACAGTAATTGTAGTAACTAGGATGCACTTCAACATCTTCTGCAAATTTGGAAATTTTCTTGGCACTACTACTTCCAGTGCCTTGTGCAAAGACTCTGTTATCTTCAGAAGCACTAGTCTCACTTAGTTGCTTTAGTGGGGGCAGAGTAGGGAGAGCATGGTGGGGTCTTACGCTTAAATGTAATTCCATTTTCTCCTCTTTCCCTTTCCTCTTTGTGACCGATATGGAAAATATTCAAAACCCCACTTTTCCCCTAATAATATCAGTTCCTTTGTGGCCTGCAGATGAACAGGCTGAGGATTAACAGCTCATTCCCAGGAGCAAAATGATTCAGCAGAAGAGAAATGAGCTAAAGACACATTGGGTATGTTTGATCTCATATTAGCAGTGGCAATACTTGCACAAAGGAGACATTTCTCCTGCCAAGCACTTACTTTCTTCTTCATTCTTGTCAGGATTTCTTCCAGGTCACGGGTGGAAAGAGATCGTTCCAAAAGCAGTTTAAGTTGTTGATCTGTGAGCAACATCTTCACCATCTCCTGTCCATAATGCCTAAGGAAGGCAGGAAGGAAGGAAACAGAAGAAAAGTGAACAAACAAAGGAAGAGTGTTAACAGAAGAGGCTGATGTCTAAAACTCATCAGCTGCAATCCTTGCATGAGAAGGCATTACCTACTCAGCAAAAAGGGAGATTTACCTCCACCTGACACCACACAGTGCTGTCAGCTGAATACAAGAGGCAAGAGGAGAATGTGGGGTAACAGAAAAATACCATATCACTCTGAAACTGGGGGTGTGCTTCTGAGGCATCAAAGGATCCCAGGAAACAAGCAAAACACATCTGCTTTGTTGTCAGAGCCTGTTAGCAGTGTCCTGCTGCCACTGCACAATAATTTGCCTTTCTTTAACTGGCAGGGAAGCCAGGACAAAACACCTCATGCATCCTCTTGATTATTCTATACTATGTGTATGCACATGGGTAGCTAGTTGCTCTGGTGTTCTTGGCAGCTATTAATGGGAATTTAATCACCAAAGGAAGGGGATTTTCATGGTTTGGGGTGATTTTGCCACTAGGAAACCACAGTTTTCTTCAAGAAGAAATGTGGAGCTCACTGAGCCACAGATAACAGCATTCTAGAAATCTGCAGAACAGGTTTAGAAAGACGGAATACAATGGCTAAAGACCTCTGGAATACTTCTAGGAAAGTCTGAAGTTAATGAGAAATGGATGTTTGGGATCCTTCAGTGATGAACATTAGCCAACACTTTGGCTTTGTGTTGTGCATCTAAGGCCAATCAAAACTGTTGGACTGGCTCATCTGAGCTCTTTTGATCTCAGGAAAGAATCCTTCAAGCCACAGGAAGTTGGCAAGGCTCCTTCTCGCTGGCCAACCTCAGGTAACCCAGTACAGCCATTTGCCCAGGCAACCCAGAGCAGCGCTCACAGCACCAAGGCTGACAGAGCCCAAGAAGCATTTGGACACTGCTCTCAGGCACATGGAGTGACCCTTGGCCTGTCCTGCACAGGAGCTGGACTCGATGACCCTGATGGGTCCCTTCCAACTCAGCATATTCCATGATTTTATGACCCTTATTCACACCATGAGGTCACTTCATATTTCCTTTAGTTTCCACTCTTTTGTGGTTTCACCTTTACAGCCAGACGCAAAACGGTTTTCCTGTTTGAGGAGGTGAAATGAAGATCATTACCTTGTGTCCTTGTGACAGTCCTGAGCAAGCTTCCCTGCCACGTGTGCCAGCCTCTCAGCCCTGGGTGTGCCTGCGAGCTTCGTGACTCCAATTCTCTCCATCAGGGACAGGAGGAGTTCGGCCGCACACTTCCGCACCTGGGCGTGGCAGCTCCTGGGAAGGAGAGAGCAAACCCTGGGGCACAGGGAGAAGGAGCAGCAGCAGCACAGGCCTTGGCCAGAGCCTGCTCCCTTTTCTTGCTGGGGGAAGGAGCTTGGGTTCTCGCTGCACCTTCAGACACCTGCAGAATGTTCTGTCCTCAGATAAACACTGAGTTAGCACTGTACAGAGGGCCTCCCTGCACAGAAGGGGGAGGAATTCAGTCTCCCTGCACTGTCTGATACTCAATTTCTTTTCTCAAAATTTGCTCGGAGAAAGATTAAGTATTAGATCACATATGAATAATTTAGACATTAAGGACAATTGATGCTGAGCCATCAGAGGGCACCCACTACACAGAGCTGCAGCAGGATGAGGCACTTTCCACCCATTCATCCCCAAATCTGCACACCTCTGGGATAAACAAATGAAGGGAAAACACAGTGTGGGCCATGAAGTTGCAGAATATCCAGCAATGCAGCCTGTTTCTTCTTTGGGGCTTGGCAAAGGATACATCTGAATGTTTTACCCTGTTCCAAAGCTGAGGAAAGGGTGGCAGGCAGTTTAGCCAGCTTGTCCTGTTCTAGAGAGTGTCTTTTGGGAACTATCAGGCCCAGGACCAACACTTAGGGCAGCATTTGCATCATGGCAGTCAGCCTGTGAAGGTGCCTTTTAAGTGATTCATCATCTCAAGGCTAACATGAAAAATCAGTTTGAATAGAAAGTAGAGTTCAATGGCCAGGACAGCCATACAAGACTGCTTTTGGCAGGAGCTGCAGCTGCTGTGCAGGCTGTGCCACACCCAGCATTCTCCCCCATGTGCTCTACGCCCCAGCAAGGATCCTCCTCATTTCTCAGGTTAATGGCATCATGAGGATATGTGGTTTTCCCAGGGCCTCTGTGGATAGCACTGTGAAATACCAAACACTGCTCTCAGCTGCAATTGCAAATGTCTCCCTTCCCACAAAAGGACAAGGCTCTATCCTTAGCCTTTGCAAGCACTTTCACTTCCCCACCATTCGCCACGTCTAGGAAAATCTGACAGACTGGGAGAAGTCCAGGAAGCAGCAAGCTGAGTCAGAGGAGCTTTAGTTTGGATATCAGAAAAAGGTTTGTCACCCTGAGGGTGGGCACTGCAACAGGCTCCCCAGGGCAGTGGTCACAGCACGAAGCCTGACAGGGTTGAAGAAGCATTTGGTCAACAATCTCAGGCACTTGGTGTGACCCTTGGGCTGTTCTGTGCAAGGCCAGGAGCTGGACTCAATGACCCTGATGGGCCCCTTCCAACTCCCTATATTCTACAGGTCTGTGATTCTGAGCACTAATGGGCTGCAGGAGGGCAGAAATAGGCGACAAGAGGAAAGAAATGAGGTTGATCAGAGAATCAAGTCCCTGAGTTCACAGAAGATGCAGGATACAGGACCCTTCCCTCCCACCATTCCCATTCTCTGTCTCATCCCTTCTCCCTCCCACACACTAGAAGGTGAAGAATATCACTTAAAGAAGAAGAAGAACCTACTTGACTCCCATGTCCATGAGGGCAGTCATTGCTCGTGCAGGAGTCACATTCTCCACCATGATCCCCAGGGTCTGACTGGCTGCTTTCTGAACAAAGTCTGGGGAGTTGGACACCATCTGGAGAAGGACCCGAGCAACCTCATCCACCTCAGAGTCCATGTCCTTCTTCAAGGTCACAAAGAGCTCTCCCAGAGTGACAATTGCAGAGTAGGACACCTTGGAACGGAGGTTGGTCACCTGGGGAAGTCGTGAGGGGAAACATAAGAATCACCTTGAAAAGAAAACCAGTTGCCTTCAACAGAAGTCCCAGGAAATGACAACATGTCCCACTGTTTCCAGAGGATCATACAAGTACATGAGGAGCAGGAGAGCACAAGCATAGAAAGGCACTTACTCTGGCACCAATTTCTGGCCTCAGACCTGCTTACTGCAGGACTAAAAAAAAAAAAAATTTTCTAAAGTGTTCTACTTACTCCTTCTAAAATGTCCAGAGCTTTGATTTTAGGCCCTTTCACTAGAAAACTAAAGCAAGGGCTGCTTTCAAATCATAAATATAAAAGAGTCAGGGTCTCCTGTTCAAAAAAGCAATACCAGCAGTTAAAGCACTCAGCCAGGAAACAGACAACACAGGTTGTCTAAGGTCTACAGACTAATTTGCAGTGTTGAGTTACAGCTTGGGCAGAGATTGGGACTCTGGCAAATAATGTCATTAGTGTCTCAGATTCTGCACTTGTACTTTACTTTATAAAGGCACCACACTCACAGACGAGTGCCAGATACCCAACCTACCAGTAAATACAGCTACATGTACCCACAGATCCCACAGGTAGCTGACAGATATTAGAAATATCAGGTCTAAAACAGAAATGAAGGCAGTCCCTGAGCACACATGGAGATGAACAAGCACATACCTACTCTACACACCGTGTATGAAGTATGGGGGACAATTCAGAACAGTGTTCTCACCTCGCTGGTAACTGCCAAGCAAACCTCATGAAGTCTACAAAGCAGGACCTCTGAATGGGACCCAGCCAGGTGTTTGATGCTGAAGAGTCCCTTCTCCTTCAGCTCCCTGAAAGGCAGAAGATTGATATTTCTCTCCACCGAGGCAGCACCCTCTGAAATGACCAGGCTGGCAGCTCAGTCGAGCAATGGGAGGTGCTTTTCAAGGAGTACTTAATGAAACCAAGGAAGGCGTTGCCCCAGGATGCTGTGGCTGTCAAAAGCATTCACAAATGCAAGAGGCAAAGAGAAGGGTTTCGGAGTGGCCATTTAGGAAGACAGCCTTTCTGAAATCTGTGGCACAGGAGGCCCCTCTGTCACTGCTTCCTAGAAGCTGTGAGGCCAGGCCATGCTGCTGTTTCTTGTCACCTCCCTGTACCCGTCCCTGAGACACAGTGCCACTGGGCTGTTACTGGGACATTTTCCTTCTCTGTCAGCCCCAGCAGGCAGTTCAGCAGGGAGAGTCTGCACTGGCACTCTGGAGCTGAGTTTCCACTCTATGATCGAGGCCTCTCTGTCAGCCACTCCACTCCACCTCACACATTCCCCAAAAAAGCAGCAGGATGTCCCAGGAGATTGCATCCCTGGCAAGAACTGTTGAAACTCTGGCTTTTCCCAAAACCCCCTACCTAAAACAACCCCCACAACAGCAACATGTTATTTAAAAGGTGCAAACAACTCTGTCTCTGAGCTCTTGCTTGGAGCAGGCCCTCAGCTACAGGAAGGTGTGTGAGGCATCAGGGCTGCAGCACAGGGCTGGTGACCGATCCCAGGGGCACCCCTGAGTGTCATCCAGACCCCCCACACCTGCAGAAGCTCTCTGCACCTCACAGGGCACCAAAGAGAAATGGGGAAGAGAAAGCAGAAGAGAAAGGGCAAAGCAAAGGAGATGCATCGTGGCCGATTTTTCATGCTTATCCCTGTGAGAATGAAGCATCCACCAGTGAGTGGATGCTAACCCAGACATCAAAAAGAAAACCAATGTCACCTAACATTTGTAGGGTTATCTGCTCGTGGCCTCCTTCTGCCTGTGTAGAATTTTGGGACACATGGTGAATGTTGACAAAACATCTCAGGCCCATATGAAGCAGTGAGAAGGAAAAAGTTGAATTCCAAAAGTGCAAGATTTTTAGAGGATTTTCTTTCTTTTTCCTTCTCTTCTGCCATGAGCCCTTCAGGAGTAATGACAGGCTGAGGGACTTGAAAGCACAACTCAGTCCATTTCTCAAAAACAGGAGCTCCCTGGAGCTGCCTCTGGGACTCCCATGCAGGAGGTCACAGGGAGACCCTGTCACCTGCCATTGCTGTCAGCAGTGGGAGCAGAGAGGAATCTTACTCAGTCCCAACTGGGCCAGGGCCCAAGGCACCCAAATCTCTACACTCAAAACTGCTGCCATCCTGCTTCTGCCTTCACCCAGCAAATCATCTCCTTCCAGACCTTTGTCTCTTCCCTCAACATTTCCTGTGCAGCTCCATGGAGCAGCAGGCAAAGCCAGGAAACAGCACGGACCTGCTGCAGCTGGAGCACTGCTGCAGAGCAAGGCCAAGAAAAGGCTGCTCTCCAGTCTCCATCCTCTCCCTGCTCTGCAGTGGTTTCTCCAGTGCCCTTTGGCCCTCTGGGCTCTCAGGGCTCAGAGGCACAAGCAAGACACGCCTCTGACCTACCTTAATGCAAAGAGGGACACAGAGTGAACAGGGCCTTTCTTACCAGTCATCGCTGCCCAGCAAGGAGAGTGCCTCCTGCAAGGACTGCTGTGGGTCTGAGGAGGCTCTGTCCTTCTGCCCGTGCCCACGGAGCGGCTCCTCTCGGCGCTTGGCAGCAGTGGCCATCAGCGAGGTCACTGTAAGGAGAGGGTCAGCCATGGGCACTGCAGCCCCGGGCAAGGCACCCGCCATGGCGCGGCCTGCAGCCCCATCTCCCAGCCAGGGCTCCGTCTGGGACAAACTGGCACTGGCTCAGAGGCTTCCCTGCTGTCTGGCTCCTGGGGCTCCTTGCTTGCTCCCAGCCTGCCCCAGCTGGGCCCAGCTCCAGGCTAAACCTGACAATTGCGAGGAGCCATCGGGCACTTCTGGGAGCAGCAGCACGACTGCACCAAGCCACTGACTGCCCTGCAGAGACAACTCTTGCTGGATAGCAGAAGAGCTGGCTGCAGAACTGGACAGCAGCACAGGCAGAGGGCCCAGATGGTGAGTGAACAACTGATCGTGGTGGTTCCTGTAGGTGCACAGTGAGCACACCCTGGCAGACTGCCCTGCAGCTCATCCCTGCAGTCCCAGCTGCCTCCTGGCACCAGTGCTGTAGTTTGGACTCTCAGGATGGGCAAAAGCCAGAGCTTAGGCCTTTCCCACTACTTTATTCAGTTCAACTTTCCAATGGATCTCTAAGAACCAACTGCTCCAGTACTACCAAGCTGGAGTAACTCAAAAGTAGATGTGCTGTTCATTCTCAGGACAGACTACAGAGCCAAGATCCCACTGTGCTGGCTGAGGCAGGAGGCAGTTTGTGCTCGTTGTGCAAGGAAAAACCCAGAGCAGGCTTACCTGAGGAGCTGCATGGGAAGCTGCCATCCCCATGCATGATGGGTGTACTGGGCAGTAAGGGCACCTTGTCCTGCTTCCTCACAACCTTCTTCTTCAAGGCATTACCAGGGTGTTTTCTCTGCACTCTAGAAGCTGTGCCATCGACAGGTGGTAGGCTAAAGTCTGCAGGGACCAAAGCGGAGCTTGTAAGTGGAGAGTGCTGGACAGGGTGATGATGGAAAGGGCTAGAAAACTTGCCAGAGCCGGGTAACATCTCTTTGTTATCCCAAAGAACTTCAAGTACAATAATGGCACACTAACATGAGACAGTGATCACAGAATCACAGAATCCTAGAAGAGTTTGGGTTGGAAGGCACCTTTAAGCACCATCTAGTCCAACCCCTGTGAGCAGGGACATCTTCATCCTGATCAGATTCCTCAGAGCCCCATGTAAACTGGCCTTGAACACCTTTGAGGATAAACCAACAACAGTTTCTCTGGGCAAATCCTACCAACTTTTCATCCCCTTCATTATAAAAAAAACCCCCATGTATATCTAATCTAAATTTACCCTATTCTAGATTCAAACCAAACTGCAGTGATGCTTCTCTGAAGAAACAAGGAAAGCCAGTATTGCTTTGCTTCTGTTTTCCTGTTCCGGAGACTGGCAGGGGCATTTCCCAAAGGAAAGTGCAGATAACCTTGTGTGATGCCCTTGGGCTGAGGGCTCCCTCCTAAGGGCCCTGCTGCCTCCCTCAGGCAGCGCTCACAGCCCTGCAGGCAGAGCCCCTCAGCCAGGATTCAGCTGGGAACGCTGCTTGCTCCTGGGGCTACAACAGAAGCCCTGGCTGGGGCTTCAGCACAGCTCTACAGTGCCAGCTCCTCAGCAGGGAGTGGCAGGAGAAGGAGCTGAATTTTGTTTTTTCCAGGTTGCACCCTGGTTGAAAAGCATTCTTTTGGACTCCCCTTCCCTGGAGGCTGCTCTCCAGGAGAGAGTCTGTGTACTTTGCAAGACAGAATTTTCTACTCTGAAAAACTTTAGAGCTGAAGGGGGGAAGCTGATATTCTGTTGCTGACTCAGGGAGGCCATGGGCAAGACACTTCATGCCTCTGTATTTTTCTTTGGGAAACAGAATTAAATCCCAAGCAAGCTTCCACTCAGATGCAAGTGGAACAGCTCCCCAGTCTGATTGCAACACTGTGCAAAAAGCAAGCAAGTGGCCAAACAGGACCACCACAAGTGTAGCCACCACTTACTTGCTTCAGCTGCATCCCCAGGCTCGACTGCCTCAGGAATAAGCTGCAAGGATGTTTTCCTTTCTCTCCTTTTCTTCATCTCTCTCTCCAAAAACTCTGCATCCTTCTGCCCTAAGTTCTTTTGAGCCAACATACACAATGCAGCATGGATCTAGGTGCAATGGAAACACATCACAGACTGTAAGCAGAGACACACAAACCAGACACAACATCTCATCAGGAGCAGAGTCCACAGAGTGCCATCAGAGGCTTCAAAGCAGCTCCATCCACATTCCAATAGTTTCAGAGGAATGTCTCCCATCCTCACCTTGGCAATTACACACAGGGAGGTGGAACACTTCAGTGCCACAACCTTCCACTGCTGCAACTGCAAGCTATGTCAGGAAGCCCTGCTTGAAGCATGAAAGTCATAGGAGTGCTCCAAGACAGAGGAAGAGCTGACATGCCAGTGAGCAGGCAGTTCAGTTCCTACAGGCCATGGCAGGAGTATAAAAACCATGTGCAATACCCAGCAAGGAGGGCTAATGAGCAGTTGCCTAACACTCATGGCACGAAATTGCAGCTGTTTCTCACTTCCTGGATTCTGATGGACTCTGAAGGACTTGGTCTCTGAGACCAGGAGACCAAAAGGAGAAGACTTGTGAAAACAAGTTGCAGAAACAGTGATGTTAATGAGCAGAAAACTTGAGAATGAGAGGGCTGTGAAATACAGCCACAAAGGTCACCAGGAAAAGTCCAACTCTCCCATTTTCTTTTGCAGCCTTGCTTACACCCAACATTAGAATCTTTGCTTCTCTGCCTCTGAGGGTGCACTTCGCCCACGTGCACTGATGTGTAGCTTGCTCTGTCATTCAGAACTTCTCTAAAACAGCCTTTGCACATAAAGAATGCTTCTGGAATGACCTTAGCACCATCTCCAAACCACAGACCTTGCCACCACTGGAAATAGCCAAGCAATTGCTCTGTAGCTGTCCAATATATTCCCAAGGGAATCCCCATCCCCCAAGAGTGGAAGATGATGATTTTCAGTGACATTTTTGGCCAAGCACTAAATAGCCACTGGAAAGGAAGTCTGCTCATCCCTATCCTTATCCCTTACCTTTCCAAAGCCATCCCTCAGGTCTTTGTCCCTTGTAAGACCAGGACTGGTGGGATGATCCATCTCCTTGGCCTGGCGCAGTGGGAGGCCTGGGAATGGAAGCAAAGGTTTGTGTAAATCTCTGGCAGACTTCAAGCCCCCAAAAACACAATGCTGACAAGGCAAGACAGATTTCAGATTGCAGAGCTCTCCTAAGACACAGAGATTGTGATTGAGAGCAGCAAGGTACAATGCCTAGACCCTCTCCCAAGGGATGGGCTACTGGCAGCAGACAGGACATGACTCTGTTGGCCAGCAGACTGAAACCTGCTGCATGATGAAGGCCTCAGCCCCTGCATGCTGGAGAGCCTCTGTGTCTGATAGAGAAGGGCAGAGATGGAGATTGCACTCGACAGAGATTCTTATCTGCCCTTATTCATGCTGATTGTAGTAAACATCTTCTTTTGGTTCCTAGAAGTCCCAGGTTCTAATACCTGTATGCATTGAGATCAACATTTTCTTCTCTTTGTTGGAATATTTTAGAGGACATTCAAAGAAAAGCTTAGCATTGCAGGACTGCAAGAGTGTTACCAAATGTGAAGTGTGTTCTTGACATTAGATATTTCATTTTCCCCAAGGATTTTCATTCCAAACTTTATGAGATTGGGCCACATTTGGGGCAGCCTGACTAAAGGCTGATTTTCTAGTTGCAATTTTATAGAATGGCTTCACAGAGGATAAATTAAGTGGCAATGCAGTAGAAAAAAAGCAATGTCTTCAATCAGGATTTTTTTGCCCCTGCAGAATGGTCAGCATAATAATAAAAAAGGAAACTTAGATAGTGGCTCTGTGAAAAGACGGCCTTGGAAGGTAAAAGCATTTGGGATGTTGGCAGGGAAACTACAGATCCCAAGGTAACCTCCTTGGGACCATTGCTGTCAGTCAGGCCTGCAAAATGGACACACAAAATGTAACAGTGACGGTGATGCAATCTAAAGCATCTGAAGCTCCATATTTCTTGGGACACATTTCCTGGAAATGTCTAAATACCTGCACAGGGAAACATTCTCCTGCTGCCAGCCCCTTGAAGCAGGCCAGGAGAAAACCCTGACCTGCTTCCAAAGAGCTACCACAGGAACAGCCTGGCCTCTGGGCTGCTCTGGGACAGCAGGGAGTCCAGAGCCCTGAGCTCTCCAGGAATGGCTCAGCTGCACATGCACCCTCCTGCCCCTCTCCCTGCCCCACAGCCATGCAGCCCTACAGCTCCACAGGGCACTGGCAGCAGCACAGCTCAGTGCAGGGGGCACATGCAGGGCACAGCTGTTCCCTGGCAATGAGCACAGCCTCTCTGGGCTGGCACAAGACCCTTCCTCCCACCAGAGATTGGCCCAGCTCCCACCTCACCTCTGTGTGAGGCTGATCCATGCTCCTGAGGCTCCTGGGCCAAGGCCCCCTGAGCTGGCCAGGAGCCCAGACCTCCATTCCCAAGGCCGGAGTCTGGCACATGAGTCTCCAAACCAAACAGGTCAGCCAGTTTCCTTGGGAACAGAGGCATCCCAGGTCCTATCTTGCACCAAGAGCTCTTTCCCTTCTTCCTCTGGGTTTTTGCTGTAGGCTCAGAAGAAGCTGACATTCAGGCACAAGAGAAGAAGTGAGTTAATGGAACTCACGCCTTTACTATCAACCCATCTAATGGGTGAGGAATTCAAAGTGTATTTTAGTTACTGAAAAGATTGCTTGGTTTTTTATTTTTCATGAAATGAGCATTCGTTTAATTTCTCTGAATAATATGGAGCTGGCAAGCCAAGAGAGAAGGGTTCTTCTACTTCTTGTGGTGCCCGTTGCCTTCCCACTACTACAGGATCCCTTTCCTTCCAAACAGTTGGGAATTCACAGTACTCTCTAGAATCTGACACTGTCAAGGAAATAATTGTTTTCAAAAGTAGTTTTCAAGGCCTTTGTTCCTGTAGTTCCCACTCAAATCTAGGTCGGGTTTTGCATTTTTGGGATTTTTATATTACTCTTTACAACAAAAGAAGTGCTGGGACACAAACAATGGCACCACGTTTTAGATGCAAAAGAAGCTTTGCTTTCTCCACTAGATGTGCCCAGTATACTGCGAGCCTGTATTTGTAGGGAACAAAGTGCTCATCCCAAAGTTCCACTTTTGCTCTACTTACCTCTTCCAGGGGTTTATTCCCTGCTTTCTTTTCAGCAGAGACACCCAAACCCGAAAAAATACAACCTCTCTCAAAACATTTCTGATCTTTGCTAATACTGACAATTCAAAATATCCCTAATGGAAAGAGCAGAGGGTAAGTAATTTTGAAATACTCTCCAACATGGTAGCTAGAATTAAAAGAACTAGCTCTTTACATGGCTGCACAGAGAAAAAAATCATATGGTGGCCAAGCAGGATGAGTGTCTTAAACCTGGATTCCTTCACCCTGTAGAATGCTGGAGTCAGTAACAAAGGTGAGACAGGGAAGGTTTAATGAGATAGGTAATTTCTAGTCCAGAACTGATCCAGCAAAAATGTCACCACACTTACTGAGCAGTACTACTTCCTAGCTGCATGAAGCCTTCCAGATGCATATCAGCAAGTAAGGAGTCATTCCAAAGGGGCCATATCCAGGATTTGGCAGAACTAACCCTGATCCCCAAAGGGACTAGGGGATCTGATCCCTTGTTCTGTATCAGCAGAATTATTTCTTCAAGTCTCATCTCTCCTATCATTACACACCCAGAGATGCCAGAGGACAACATCAGTGGCATTGAGGCTTTCAACTGGAAAGCATTGGCTGACCCAGATGCACCAGACACAGCGCTTTGTCTGGCACAATTCCACTTGTCAGGGATCAGGCAAGGCAGGGACAGGGACAAGGCAGAAGGCATCTCCTCCCCATGCCTCAGCCTGCAACACGGACACAGGCAGAGAGAGCCAGGGAAGAGATTTGTCATGGTGAACCTGCCATGGGTGGCTTTGGGCTTGGGCTGTCACAGGATGACAAACTCGCACCCTGCCTAGGCTGCATCCATTTGGAAGTCTCCTTCTCCTTCACTGGAAAATTCAAAAGTACTTTCTATCATAGGAGGTTTCCATATTTCTGCCTGTGCAAAACCAGGCATGGTCCATGAATTTCCTTCAGATCTCAAAGGGTTCAGCTCACAAACAGCCCAAAGGAAAGGTTTTCTCCTTCAAAAGCAGGAGGAAGGAGTGGGAACATCTCTCATTTATTGCTAAATGCCTGCTTTTTCTATTCTCATTTTGTCACTTAAAAAGCTGCAGGGAGATAAAAAGAATGAGCAGGATGGAGAGAAAGGTATCCTCTTCCAGCTCTGCATTTTAAGGGCCCCAGGTACCACTCAACACTTCACACTGGAGGAATTTTCAGTGCACCACCGGAGAACACTCCCAGTGACTGGGCTCTGGGAAAGTCCACAGAGCCAATCAAGAAATAGAAATGAATTTAAAGAAATCCTAAAAATAATGGGTTTTAACCAAGCTTTCCAAATGTCACCTCTGAGTCAAGAACGCAATGGTCATTCTAGGACAGACGTGCCCTCTGCCTACCTGCATCTTCATAATTCTCTTTGCTTCTGCTGCTGGATGTTGGCCTTGAGAAAATGGAGGACAAAAGAACATGTGAGGAGGTAGAAAGAGAAGGGAGGGAATGGGTGTACCATGAAAGGAGGCAAAACTTTTAAACATGGTTACTCTGATGAAGGAGGAAATGCAACACACAGACCCAACAGGAGGCAAAGCTGATTGATTGTCCCTAAGCTTTCAGTTGCTGGAGTCACACAGAGCTGGCCAAACTCTGGCTTAAACACAGCAGTCATTCTTCAACTTGCATCAGAACTCCCCAGTTCTGCTGCCTCTCCTTTTGGAGCCAAGTGGCTCCTACAGCCTCTCTGTAGCAGCAAGAGCTGCTGAGCTGAGGAATGAGTCTGTATGGAGGGCAGCTACTTTTGTACTGCTGACAAACCTTGACTTTGCCTGCTTGTGCCTTACACTGGTGACAGCCTCATGCTACATGTGGTCAGAGCACTGCTGTCTCCTTAGAATATTACACCTCCTTGTTTTTACAAGAAGACAGATTTAATAAAAAGCCCTTGGGTATGACATAGTCCTGCATCATTAGATGGGTAAAATGGTGAATACACAGGGGTTTTCCTAAATACAGTGGACAGCTGACTGTGCAAAATAACCACACGAGATTGGAGGAGTGAGGTGAACAGTACACTGGAGTAACAGACACTTTGGCTTACCTCATCTCCCAGGACTCCTGGAAATCCACCTGGGGAGAGCTTGTCAGGGACCCTGCAGCACTGCCCACAGGGGAACTGCCTGTGTTGCGTATTGGGGGGATCAAAGGCAGTCCCAATGACCCCTTCTTCTTATCCCCACCAGTAGAATGCAGTAAGGAAGCCTGGAAAGAGTAAAACACAGTAATCAGATCAAGCATGCAGCCTTGCCTCCAATCACGCCTAAAGACATTTAGATATGCCCTCAAATGGGACTTGGCAGGAAAAGCCAAACTGATGGTGCAGCTTGGCCCAGGATGGTGAATGAAAGTGTGGGAGGTGAGGGAGAGACCTTGTCCCACATTTGACACCTCTCCCCTCATGCTCACTTTTCTCTAAGTGTGGCTGCATTCCCTGCTTGCATCCACCTGTTGGACATCAAGATGCTCTGGTGTGCCACTGCCTCCACTGGGTTTTGGATGGCATGGGAATGGCTTTAGATCACTGTTCTCTCCCTGCCCATAAGGTACCTAACAGCCAGTGCTGATCTCCAGCCATGTCCCCACACAGCCATTCTGCAGGATGACAAAACCTGCTTTTCTCAGGCCCCTCATTTCTTCTGCTGCTGCCCTTCCCTCCTACACTTCCCCAGCAGCCTTTGAGCCCAGAGGCTGCTGAGCTCTCAGGATGCTGGCTGCTCTCCAGCTCCCACACTTCCATCATCTCAGGCTCCCTGGCATTTAGGAAGTTCAGCAGAGCTCCCTGCCCTGCTGCTCTCTGCAAGCTCTCTGCCTGCCCAAGTTCCTCCAGGACCCCCATGCCATGGCCAGGAATGGGGCTGGAGGCAGCAGGGGCAGATGCATGCCCTTTCTTCATATCCCATCATTTCTGGCCCAGCTAAAGAGCTAAATCAGGATCTGTGCAAACTTCAGTGAGAGGGTCAGTTCTTGTCTGGGAAAAGGTCTCAGAGCTCTGCCAACAGCACATAAACTGAACATTTTTCACACTGAACTTAGCTTGGTCTTCTTACCTTGCATCCTTTTCCCTCTGAACTCAGCTCCTGTTGTTTTCTACTCTCCTCATCCCAGCCAGTGCCATTTTTCCCATTCTCCTTCTCTCCGCTGCATGTCAGGCTTGGCTTGGTAGGAGGAGAGCTCTTTGGGATGGGAGGCAACGGCTTGGAGGGAAGGAGCATAGAGGGACCCGCCAGGGAAAACCTCTTGGCAAGAGGGTAGCCAGTCAGGTCTGCAAAGTGGAGACACAAAGTGTAACATAGGCCACATTGCAAACCTAAAGCATCTGAAGCTACATATTTCTTGGGACACGTTTCCTGCGACCTTCTAAACAGCTGCACAGGGAAACATGCTCCTGCTGGCAGACACTTGAAGCAGGCCAGGAGAAAACCCTGATCCACTTCCAAAGAGCTACCACAGGAACAGCCTGGCTTCTGGGCTGCCCTGGGACAGCAGGGAGCCCAGAGCCCTGAGCTCTCCAGGAATGGCTCAGCTGCACATGCACCCTCCTGCTCCTCTCCCTGCCCCACAGCCATGCAGCCCTACAGCTCCACGGGGCACTGGCAGCAGCACAGCTCATTGCAGGGGCCACATGCAGGCCACAGCTGTTCCCTGGCAATGAGCACAACCTCTCTGGGCTGCCACAAGACCCTCCCTCCCACCAGAGATTGGCCCAGCTCCCACCTCACCACTGTGTGAGGCTGATCCATGCTCACAAGGGAAGAATTGAGTTATGTAAACTCCCACATTTACCATCAACACATCTAATAGGTGCGGCACTTGAGAAGAATAGTTATTAATTATTTGGAAAATTTCTTTTTTTTCTTTTTCATGAAACTAGCCTGCATTTAATTCCTCAGAACAATATTGAGTTAGCATGTCTGAATGGATAGGTGGAAGGCTCCAATGATAAGAGGGAGAAAAAAGATTCCTTCTTGAGGCTGGCCTTCTGCAAATCCACAGGAAAGACCCACACAGCTGTGACTGTTAGTTCTGAAAACAACAAAGACCTCTCAGCCACCAGCTAGGCCTCATTGGTGCTTCTATAGCACCCTAATACCATCCTCAATGTTGGACCCAGTCCGCAATCAGAGGAACAATGGGAAATTTATCTCTAGTGAGACCAGACATTGATGGCAAAGGAAGCAAGAGGACTTGCATCTCATGCCCATGTCCAATTTGGGGTCATCTGTGGCCACAGTCCCTGTCCTGGCTGACAGATTGAGTGATTTGGCCACTGTCAAAAAGGAGGAAGCAGGATAAACTAATGGGACAATGCTGTGATGCCATGGGTGTCCTTGCTAGTTCATCTGTAGCTGTCAGCCACCTACTCTGACACAGAGCCAGCACTGACCACCACGGACCAGTTTTCCCTGAAATCTGGAGTGATTTTTTCCCATTTGTAGTTGGGCTTTTAGCTCTTTTCTATCCTCACCTTTTCCTTCAGTCATCTTTTCTTTTCTGGTAAAATCCATGTTTGAACCCGTGCTTCTGCCTGGCAGAAGTGTCTGGGTTGAGTCTGGGAATGCTCTCAGTGTAGACAGCGACGGGAGCTCGGTCCCAGCCTTTGAACAAGGTCGGGTGACTCCAATCGCCAGCGGTCGGCGCAGACAGGCAGAGCCAGACGCGTCTGCTGCCGCTGTGGCCGTGTCAGCCTCAACCTTCACCACCCCAGTGTGGGGCTGCCCCTTTGTGACACGCTCACCCATGGTTCTCTTGTTTCCATGGCTGCAAAACCCCACCCCAACTCCATCCCTTTCCATGCCCTTCCCAAGGGTAGCTAGCCCTAAACCCTGCCAGGCCAGGCCTGAGCGTTTCACACTGTCTAGGAAGGAGACCCTTTCCAAAGCTACTTTCAAGGCCTTTATTTCTGTGATTCCCTCTCAGTTCTGGATTGCAGCTTGTTGGTGTGGGATTTTGTTTATTTCTCTTCACATCAAACCAAGTACTGGGATACAAACAATGGCACCAGGTGGTGGAAGTAAAAGCAGCTTTGCACTCCCCAGTAGATGAGCCCAGAATTCAGTTGGCCAATAGCTGTAGGGAACAAATTAGCCATCCAAACGTTCCTCTTTTGCTCTACTTCATTGTTGCAGGGGGTTCTTTCCTGCTTTCTTTATTATACAGACACCCTAACCCAACATAAACATGATCTGCCTCAAAACATTTCTGATCTTGGTTAATACTTTCAATTCAAATTTTTCTTAATGGAAAGAGTGGAGGGCAGGTCATTCTGAAATAATCTCTAAGAGAGTTGTTAGAAGTAAGAGAAGTGATTTTTTACATGGTTTAACAGAAGATAAAACCATGGGGCATCCAAGCAGAAAGAGTGGAACACCTGTCTTAAAAATGGATTTCTTTCCCTCTGTAAAATGTTCCAATCAGTAATAAAAGAGAAGCAGGTGAAGATTGATGAGATAGATCATTCCTAGTCCAGAATTAATCCGGAAAAAGGTTTTACTTCTTCAATGAGCAATACTTCTCCTAAACTGCATGAAGCATTGCAGCTGCAGTTTAGCAATGAAGGAGTCATTCCAAAGGGGACCTACCCAGGATTTGGCAGAACTAACCCTAAGCCAAGGGACCAGGGGATCTGATCCCTTTTTCTCTGCATCAGCAGAATTATTTCTACAAGTCTCATCTCTCCTATCATTACACACCCAGAGATGCCAGAGGACAACATCAGTGGCATTGAGGCTTTCAACTGGAAAGCATTGGCTGACCCAGATGCACCAGACACAGCGCTTTGTCTGGCACAATTCCACTTGTCAGGGATCAGGCAAGGCAGGGACAGGGACAAGGCAGAAGGCATCTCCTCCCCCAGCCTCAGCCTGCAACACGGACACAGCCACAGAGAGCCAGGGAAGAGATTTGTCATGGTGAACCTGCCATGGGTGGCTTTGGGCTTGGGCTGTCACAGGATGACAAACTCGCACCCTGCCTAGGCTCCATCCATTTGGAAGTCTCCTTCTCCTTCACTGGAAAATTCAAAAGTACTTTCTATCATAGGAGGTTTCCATATTTCTGCCTGTGCAAAACCAGGCATGGTCCATGAATTTCCTTCAGATCTCAAAGGGTTCAGCTCACAAACAGCCCAAAAGAAAGGTTTTCTCCTTCAAAAGCAGGAGGAAGGAGTGGGAACATCTCTCATTTCCTGCTAAATGCCTGCTTTTTCTATTCTCATTTTGACACTTAAAGCCTACAGGGAGATAAAAGTCATGTTCACAATTGAGAGGAATGTTTCCTTGCCCTGCACAGCATTTCCAGGACCCCTAAGTACCAGTCCAGCTCCTGCCACCCAACACTTCACACTGGAGGAATTTTCACTGCACCACCAGAGCACATTCCCAAGGACTTGGCCCTTGGAGAGTCTACTGAGCCCGTTAAGGAAGTGAAATCAATTCAAAGAAATTTTTAAAGAAATGTGTTTTAACCAAGCTTAAGCTTTCCAAATGTCACCTCTAAGTCAACATTCCAATGGTCATTTTTAGGAATGATATGCCCTGTACCTACCTGTGTGTTCCGAAGTCTTCTCTTGCCTTCTGCTGCTGGATCCTGACCTGGAGAAAATGGAGGACAAAAGAACATGTGAAGAGGTAGAAAGAGAAAGGAGGGTATGGGTGCACCATGAAAGGAGGCAAACCTTCTTAGCATGGTCACTCTGACGAAGGAGGAAATGCAACACACAAACCCAACGGGATGCAAAGCTGATTGATTGTCCCTAAGCTTTCAGTTGCTGGAGTCACACAGAGCTGGCCAAGCTCTGGCTTAAACACAGCAGTCATTCTTCAACTTGCATCAGAACTCCCCAGTTCTGCTGCCTCTCCTTTTGGAGCCAAGTGGCTCCTACAGCCTCTCTGTAGCAGCAAGAGCTGCTGAGCTGAGGAACGAGTCTGTATGGAGGGCAGCTACTTTTGTACTGCTGACAAACCTTGACTTTGCCTGCTTGTGCCTTACACATGTAGCCTCATGCTACATGTGGTAAGAGCACTGCTGTCTCCTGAGAATGACATTACACCTCCTGGCTCTTTTCAGAAAACAAAGGCTTTTTCCAACTCAGCTGCTAGGGAAGGATACTCAGATTGCACTTTCAAAGCCCTACAAGTTTTTCAATTGGAATGATATTTCTGTGACTCCCTCTTTATGGTTATCACTCGGATAAGCTCCACAGCTACATTTTCTCTTGCATATCCAAGCCAATATTTTTCCATCAGATACAGTCCAATGCCTCTTTTCTACCACCTTGTCCTCTTTGATCTTAAGCCCAGATCTAAACAACATACATCGACTCGATTTTACATTGATATCCCAAAACTTATCAGGGATCTCATTTCACAGTGGAGGCCCAGGCACAGCAAAATTACACCTGATGTTTACAGAAGCAGGACCTGAATTTTCAGACACCTCTTCAGTAGCCAATATTTGCCCATGCATATTCTCCTGGCTGCAGAATTTAACAGGCAAAGACCACAGCTTTCAAAGTTCTGCAGGATCCAGACCCATGCAGCACAGTTCCCAAATGACCCTACAACAATTACAGAGGGATTCAATAGCCAAGTCCAGCAGAGGACCCTTCTGGGGGTGCTTTGAAGCCCTGCCTCCTCTTCCCCACCACCACCTCTGCTCTTGGGGCATTGCTGTTGGGTTTGACATTGGATGGGCCAAATGGTGAATACACAGAGGTGTGCCTGAATATATGGGAGAACTGTGGAAAACCAACACACAGGATGGGAAAAGTGAGGTGAACAGCACACTGCAGCAGCAGACAACTTAGCTTACCTCATCTCCCAGGACTCCTGGAAATCCACCTGGGGAGAGCTTTGGACAGGCCCCGCAGCACTGCCAACAGGGAGACTTCCCACCTTGGGTATTGGGGGGATCAAAGGCAGTCCAAATGACCCCTTCTTCATTTCCCCACCAGTGGTATATGGCAAGGATGCCTGGAAAGAGAAGAAAAAGCATCGAGCTTTGCCCCCATTCCTACCTTGAGACTTTTAGCTACGCCCTCAAATGGGACCTGGCAGGAAAAGACAAGGCAAGCTGATGGTGCTGCTTGGCCCAGGATGAGGAATGCAAAGGGAACTGGTGAGGGAGAGACCTTGTCTCACATTTGACACCTCTCCCCTCATGCTCACGCCTCTGCAAGTGTGCCTGCATTCCAAGCGGGTATCCCCATGTTTGACATCAAGATGCTCTGGTGTGCCACTGCCTCCACTGGCCTTTTGGATGGCATGGGAGTGGCTTTAGATCACTGTTCTCTCCCTGCCCATAAGGTACCTAACAGCCAGTGCTGATCTCCAGCCATGTCCCCACACAGCCATTCTGCAGGATGACAAAACCTGCTTTTCTCAGGCCCCTCATTTCTTCTGCTGCTGCCCTTCCCTCCTACACTTCCCCAGCAGCCTTTGAGCCCAGAGGCTGCTGAGCTCTCAGGATGCTGGCTGCTCTCCAGCTCCCACACTTCCATCATCTCAGGCTCCCTGGCATTTAGGAAGTTCAGCAGAGCTCCTTGCCCTGCTGCTCTCTGCAAGCTCTCTGCCTGCCCAAGTTCCTCCAGGGCCCCCATGCCATGGCCAGGAATGGGGCTGGAGGCAGCAGGGGCAGATGCATGCCCTTTCTTCATATCCCATCATTTCTGGCCCAGCTAAAGAGCTAAATCAGGATCTGTGCAAACTTCAGTGAGAGGGTCAGTTCCTGTCTGGGAAAAGGTCTCAGAGCTCTGCCAACAGCACAGAAACTGAACATTTTCCACACTGAACTTAGCTTGGTCTCCTTACCTTGCATCCTTTTCCCTCTGAACTCAGCTCCTGTTGTTTTCTACTCTCCTCATCCCAGCCAGTGCCATTTTTCCCAGTCTCCAGCTCTCCACTGCACAACGTACTAGGCTTTGAAGAAGGAGAGCTCTTTGGGATGGGAGGCAACGGCTTGGAGGGAAGGAGCATAGAGCGACCTGCCAGGGAAAACCTCTTGGCAAGAGTGTAGCCAGTCAGGCCTGCAAAGTTGACACAGAAAATGTATCAGAGCCTGCAATGCAAACCAAAGGCATCTGAAGCTCTGTATTTCATGGGACAGATTCCATGGAAACTTCTAAACAGCTGCACAGGGAAACATGCTCCTGCTGGCAGACACTTGAAGCAGGCCAGGAGAAAACCCTGATCCACTTCCACAGAGCTACCACAGGAACAGCCTGGCCTCTGGGCTGCCCTGGGACAGCAGGGAGCCCAGAGCCCTGAGCTCTCCAGGAATGGCTCAGCTGCACATGCACCCTCCTGCTCCTCTCCCTGCCCCACAGCCATGCAGCCCTACAGCTCCACGGGGCACTGGCAGCAGCACAGCTCATTGCAGGGGCCACATGCAGGGCACAGCTGTTCCCTGGCAATGAGCACAGCCTCTCTGGGCTGCCACAAGACCCTTCCTCCCACCAGAGATTGGCCCAGCTCCACCCTCACCTCTGTGTGAGGCTGAGCTGTGCTCACAAGGGAAGAAGTGGGTTTGGTGAACTCCCACATTTATCATCAACACATCTAATATGTGTGGCATGCAAGGTTTTTTTTAATTTTTGACACAATTTCTTTGTTTTGTTTTTTTTTCCTGAAACTAGCCTGTGTTCAATTCTTTTGAACAGTATTAAGTTAGCAAGTCTGAAGGGAAGGATGGAAGGCTCCAATGATAAGAGGGAGAAAAGAGACTCCTTCTTGAGGCTGGCCTTCTGTGAATCCACAGGAAAGACCAACACAGCTGTTGCTGTTAGTTCTGAAAACAACAAAGACCTCTCAGCCACCAGCTAGGCCCTATTGGTGCTTCTATAGCACCGTAATACCATCCTCAATGTTGGACCCAGTCCGCAATCAGAGGAAGAATGGGAAATTTATCTGTAGTGAGACCAGACATTGATGGCATAGGAAGCAAGAGGACTTGCATCTCATGCCCATGTCCAATTTGGGGTCATCTGTGGCCACAGTCCCTGTCCTGGCTGACAGATTGAGTGATTTGGCCACTGTCAAAAAGGAGAAAGCAGTATAAACTAATGGGACAATGTTTTGATGCCATGGATGTCCTTGCAGGATCATCTGTAGCTGTCAGCCACCTACTCTGACACAGAGCCAGCACTGACCACCATGGACCAGTTTTCCCTGAAATCTGGAGTGATTTTTTCCCATTTTGCTCTGGCCTCCTTTCTATCCTCACCTTTTCCTTCAGTCATCTTTTCTTTTCTGGTAAAATCCGTGTTTGAACCCGTGCTTCTGCCTGGCAGAAGTGTCTGGGTTGAGTTTGGGAATGCTCTCAGTGTAGACAGCGACGGGAGCTCGGTCCCAGCCTTTGAACAAGGTCGGGTGACTCCAATCGCCAGCGGTCGGCGCAGACAGGCAGAGCCAGACGCGTCTGCTGCCGCTGTGGCCGTGTCAACCACAACCTTCACCACCCCAGTGTGGGGCTGCCCCTTTGTGACACGCTCACCCATGGTTCTCTTGTTTCCATGGCTGCAAAACCCCACCCCAACTCCATCCCTTTCCATGCCCTTCCCAAGGGTAGCTAGCCCTAAACCCAGCCAGGCCAGGCCTGAGCGTTTCACACTGTCTAGGAAGGAGACCCTTTCCAAAGCTACTTTTCAAGGCCTTTATTTCTGTGATTCCCACTCAGTTCTGGGTTGCAGCTTGTTGGTGTGGGATTTTGTTTATTTCTCTTCACATCAAATAAAGTGGTGGGATACCAACAATGAAACCAGGTGGTGGAAGTAAAAGAAGCTTTGCACTCCCCAGTAGATGAGCCCAGAATTCAGTTGGCCAATAGCTGTAGAAAACAAATTGATCATCCAAACATTCTACTTTTGCTGTGCTTCATTTTTCCAGGGCTTTATTCCCTGCTTTCTTTATTGCACCGACACCTAAACCCATAAACATGATCTGCCTCAAAACATTTCTGATCTTGGAAGTTCCTGACAATTTATCAATTTATTAATAGAAATCACACAATAGGCAAGTTATTCTAAAATACTCTCCAACAGAGACTTAAAACTAATCATGCTTGATTTGGCAGAACTAAGCCTGACCTATGGGTCCCATGGGTCTGATCCTTTTTTCTGCATCTGCAAATTCATTTCTTCAAGTCTCATCTCTTCTATCTATTCAAAGAGGCTTTGCACTCTGCATTAGACGCCCCCAGTATTCAGTGGGCCAATATGATCAGTATATCTGTAGGGTGTAAATTTGCCATGCAGAGTTCTCCTTTGCTGTTCAAGGGGTTTATTCCCACTTTCTTTCCTGCAGAGACATCCAAACCCAAGATTGCATCACATGCCTCAAAACAATTCCCATTTGGACTGTCCCTGAGAATTCAAAACTATCCTCAGAGCATTTCCCTGTCCCCAGGGACAGGCTCCAAGGCTGGACTCTTACCTGCACAGAATGAAGAAGAGCTGCTGCCCGTGCCAGCGGCTTCGGGGTGTCGTGATCAGCACTTTGAATGCAGCTTTTGTACACACTCTGCCTCTCTGAGTCCAGCAGCATTCCTGGGCATCGGCAGTGCTGCTGCAGGCCAACATCCTCCAGGCACAGCTGCAGGAAGGAGATTGCAACAAGTCCTGGCTGAAGGAGTCTCCAGGCTGCAGCAGTCCTTCACCTGCTGCGGAATCATCTTGCGCTGCCTTGGGGGGAGCAAAGGGGGTGACGGGCTCTTTGCAGATGAGAGTCTCCTCCATGTGCTGCTGCTCACTGGGCTGATACAGCTGCTGGTGCCATCCCCACAGCTGTACCAGGAGCCTGGCTGGAAAAATAACACTGCCAGTGCCAGTGCCAGCCACCCAACCCTGCCATGGCCCTGCCCACAGGGCATCCTGCCCACCAAACGGCTCCAGTCAGGTGATGTCAGAAACCATCAAAATACATTCAAACAATGCATTTTCCACATTCTGTCAAAATCATAGCCCTACAGTCTACATTCTGTTGGCAGAATGGGGAAAGCCCCAGCAGCTGCTCTCCCCATGGCTGGATGGCCATGGCAGCAGAGGCAAGTCTCTCACCATGCCCACTGCTGTGGGACCCAGTGCTTTGGACATGTACCCCGTGAACTCAGGCTGCTGCTGCAGCAGCATCATGCCTTCACACATTTGACAACAAAGAGTTGGAATAGCACACAGGACTGCCCCAAGAGCTACAAAAATAAAAAAGGGGGTGTGGGAGGGGGCAAGTGAGTTAAAATAGTTGGCTCCTTGTTAATACAAGCCTACCTGGATTTAAGCAGGGACACTGGGCTAATCCTACTGCAGACTGGTTTGTAAGCCTTGTCTCTAGCAATTCCCACCAATCTGCAAGCATTTTTCAGTAGAAAGGGGTGTAGATAAGATTTTACAGCACATTCATGAGCAAGTCTGAGCCAGAACTCAAAGTACAAGACAAATACTCCCAAATCGGCCGCCCATAAGGAAAGGAAGAAGAAAAGCAGATGAAAAAAGTGCCATTGTGGCTGAATTGCCTGCATTTATCCCATGGTCAAAGCTTTCTGTACAAAAGCACCTCAATTCAAACACATAGCTTAACAGCAAGGAATTCAAGTGCTCTGAGAGCATTTAAAGTCTGATTCAAGGAAAGGTAGATGCTAAATTCCTTAAAAACACAAATGTGGGTCTATTTGGGACTGCATCCTTCAAAAGCAGGAATGGAGGTTTAGAATTGCAGAACTGTTTCCATTGGAAAAAACCTTTAAGATCATAGAGTCCTCCCAATAACCTGAGACCACTGACACTGCCAAGGCCACCACCAAAGCATATCCTGGGAAATGTCATGGGATGGGACAACCTTCATGTCTCCTTTGTCTCCCCAGGAGCCCCTTGGAAAGAGAAATGCCCACATGGGCTTTATCTGACACCTTCCCAGCCAGCCTTTCCCTCACTCCTGGGTCTCATTTGCTCCACAGCCTTCACTAGCTCGCTCAACTCAGAGGAGCTCTCAGAGTGGAAACTGCTGCCACTGTCAGGGCCGTGTCTCCTCCCCACCGCTGACCCTGCACCTGCAGTGCTGCGTCCGCCTCTGCCGGGCTCCCCGGCACGGACGGCAAGGACGTGGACACGCTGCAGCAGGGGCCCAGGAGGGACACCAAGGTGATGTGAGGGCTGCAGCTCCTCTCCTGCAAGGAATGGCTGACACAGCTCAGCTTCTTCAGCCTGGGAAAGAGACTTAGACTTGGCCAAGCTGTGGCCTTCCAGTACCTAAGGGCAACCTACAAGAAAGCTGGACAGGGACTTTGTACGAGGGCAGGCAGGGACAGGACACGGGAGAATGGATCCAAATGGAAAGAGAGTAGGTTTAGGTAGGGATTCAGAAAAAAGACCCTCCTGGAACAGTTTGCCCAGAGAAGGTGTGGATTTCGAGAAGAGGAAATCAGGGGAAGAGTGAGACGGAGAGAGAGATCCACAGTCAGCCTTGGATCCAGCTCCATGTCAGCTGCTCTGAGCTCTGGGGCCCTGGGATGTGTCATCGTTTTCATATCCAAAAGCTCATTCAGTAACAGGCTCCCCCTCCCTTCATCATCCCCAGACTTCAGCTGTCTCATTCCAGACACCACTCCACCTCCCCAGTCCAAACCCCAACCCATCCCACCCCTGCTGGACATCAAGACCCCTTCCCAAGACCTATTTCCCCCATTTCACACCACCCAAACCCCATCCCACCCATCCAGCCCCACCCCATGCCTATCTCACCCCTCCTGATTTGCAGACACTGCACCCAATCCCCTTCCAACCCCATTCCACCCTGAGGGGCTGTGGAATCAAGGAATTTTGGGGTGGGATTGAGTAGTTTCCAGTGGCATTCAGCAGTTTTGAGGTGAAAGATTGAACCCTCTCATCTCTTTGAGTGCCAAGAAATGGAGACAACTACATCAAATACCCCCAAATCCCCCCAAGTATCTCCCTGAATCCCAAATTCCCCTGAAACATTAATAAAAGTAAGGGCTTAGATGCCTTCAATTAATTTGTTTTTTCCCCCAACTTTGCCTGTTGTAAGGGATGAAGATCAATCAAAAGAAAATTAGGGCTGAAACAAAAGGATAACTAGCCAAGTGTCTTCCCAACTCAGATCACTGGGAACGTGGGTCTGAAGGGCTCTGACCAACGTGGGTCCTCCAATGGGGGATGGAGTTGGAGCAATGCACGAAGCTCTTTCTGCACCTGGGTCATTCACAGGGCTTCCCTTACCTGTGCCTCCGTTGGTGATTACTGAAGTTAGAGCTGTCTGAGAAGCTTTTCCCACACTGGGCACACTCACAGGGCCTCTCCCCAGTGTGGATGCATTGGTGGATGACAAAGGTGGAGTTGTGCTTGAAGCCATTCCTGCAGCTGGGGCAGAAATGGCTTCACTCCTCTCCCTGTGAATCCACTGGTGCAGGAGAAGAGTGGAGCTGTCTCTTCTGACACTCATGACACTGGTAGGGCCTGTCCCCAGTGTGGATCATTTGGTGGCAGATCAGGGTTGGAGCTATAGCTGAAGCCTTTCCCACACTCCCCACATATGTAGGGCCATTTGCCAGTGTGGATCATCTGGTGGCAGATCAGGGTGTTGCTCTGCCTGAAGCTCTTCCCATACTCCAAGCACTTGCAGTGCTTCTCCCCATCTTGAAGCTGCTCCAGAGATCAACAGCTCTGAGCTCTGGCTGAAGCTCTGTCCACCCTCCTGGCACAGGGCGGCTCTTTCCTCCTCAGGGCACCCTAAGCTGGGTTTGCAGAACCTCCTCGTGTGGGATCTCTGGGGATTTTCCTCCCTTTTTAATTCCTCTGCTGTGGAGTTGCTCAAAATAGCCTCTTCCATGAGATTATACCGTGGGGATTTGTCCTCCCTGGTCTCCATCCTCAGCTCCTTTTCTGGGGGAGAAAGGACAAGGAGAGGATGGCATTTGCCTCCATGCCACAGGGAAGGAGATCCTCCCACTGTGTCCCTGGCAGGACAGCATCGGCAGCAGGATTGTCCTGCAGCCAGGGGCCATGCTGGGCTGGGAGATGGAGCAGAAGAGAGAAGGAAAGGGGCAGTGACTTCCTCCTCACCTTCCCGGGTGTCCCAGGACATCTTCCTCTTTCTCACAGCCTCCTTCTCCATCCAGCCAAGGTTTGGGAAAGAGAAATCTTGGTTTGGGGAAAAATACACTGTATGAGCACATTGGGTTCGGGGGTGAAATAAACAGGGCAGGAGATATTTCTCCATTTTAATGCCTTCATTAAAAGTGATCAGCTCAGGATGAGGGTGTTGACAGGTCCATGGTTGCCTGCAGCTGCTCGCAGGAGTGACTCAGAGGAGCAGGAATGTGCAGCGCTATCCCCTGGGGGGCAGAGCTGGGAGTCCCATCCTCGCAAGGGCAATGGGGGTATACCCTGCGTTCAGATTGGTTTGCTGGTCCAGGAGTCCCGGCCCCAACTGACGTCTTTGTAACCGGGGCGAGGGACAACCAAGGTTTTCAGCGTCTCTGCCGGCTTCAGACCTCACCCCCGATGTCTAAACACTACTTTGATCTCTTAACTCTGTCTTGGCTCGTTGCTTTTAGGGTATTTTCTGGGATTTGGTGGGGGTCCCGTCCCGTTGCATTCTGGGTTTTTGAGACTATATTTGCATGTCTCCTGAGATCTCCTCCCTTCCCACCATCTGGGGTGCGGAGTGGGGGAAGTCATCCTCTTGGCAGCAGGTGAGGGTGGTACTGAAAGAAGAATTCTCCATAATAGAGGCTTAAGGACGTGATCCTTAACAGGTTCTTACAACATTCAGCTAACAAAAGAATTCTCCTGGCCAGCAATCAGTTCCCAGCTTAACTTTAAACTTTGCAACCCTTTTTTTAAAAAAATGGGTAACTCTTTTTTACTCATAATAGGGGTTCCTACTGGCAAAGTCCATCCCTAGAAGTCACCAGGAATCTGGTGCCCGTATAAACCTCCAAAACACCAAGATTCAGTCCCCAAAATACACAAATGTCCAAGATGCAGCAAAACCACCACCCAACCCTGAGTTTCCCCTCTCTGGTCTCTCCACTCTGGGCTCATGGAGGCCCCCCTGTCTGGGTTGGTACGGATCAAGTTTGTATTGGTGTTCCTCCTCTCTGGGCTGCTGGGGCTCCTGACAATCCCACAGGTTCCCCTTCTCTGGGCCCACCACTTTGGCATCCCAGGCATCCCAGGGCTCAGCACTGTTCGTGGTCCCTGTTTCAGGGCCCTGGGGTATCCAAGGGTCCCCCTGTCCATGCTTCCAACATGTCCAGGGCTCTGGAGCACCTCCAGCTATCATATTGCCCGTTTCTGCTCCCCCATTGCCGGTTGTCCTGCCAGCCCTGCCGGTCCCGGGTGATCCCCACGTGGCTCTGGGCTGACAGTGCAGCCCCTGGCCCGGGCAGAGGCAGCCCCAGCACGGGGGGACCCTGCATCCTCCGCTGCCTCGGCAGCCGCGCCCAGCCGCGGGCACGGAGCTCCGGCAGCCCCCGCCGCCCCCTGCCCAGGGAGCCCGAGGACCCCCGCAGCCAGGGCTGGCTCTGAGCGAGGCGGCCCCTGAGCCTGGCTGCATGGCCATGGGGGCACGGCGAGCCCGGGGCCTCTGTGCCAAAGCTTCCCCCGCTCTCCCTCAGCCTTTGCCCGGCCCGGCCCCCTGAGCCCCGCCAGGCTCCACACGGCCACGGCCGGGCCAAGCCGCTCCCCTCGGAGCCTGCTGCGGACACGGCCGGGCCGGCCCGGCCACACGGACCCGCCTGCACCGGGGGCTCACGGGCCGCCGAGCGGTTCCCAGGCCTCCCGGGCCTCGGCCCCGAGCACAGAGCTCTGCCCGGGGGCTCCCAGCCCGAGGGGCGGCTGCGGGCCTGCCCGGCCGCTCCAGCTCCCACAGCCCACCCGGGGCTGCCAACAAAACATCCCAACAACAAAACCACAAACCAACCACTGCCACCCTGTCCTGCTGCTCCTTCCCCGGGACCCTAGCCCCGCGGCAATGCCCCGGGACAAAAAGCTGCTCCAGCCGAGCCCCTTGGAACCCCCACCTGCGGCCCGTCCCTGGCACACCGATCCCGGCAACTGCCCCGCTCTCGCAGCTGCGCCTCTGGAGCAGGGAGGCTCTGCGGGATCCCCGGGCTGGGCCTCCTCCCAGCCTGTGCCTGCCCCGCACCTTCAGCCCGGCCTCTCTCGCTGCTCCCGGCTCCTGCACAGTCCCCGGTCTCCATTCTGGGGCTCCTAGAACACCCAGTGTCCTGGTTTAGGGCAAATTTGGGAGAGAATCCACAAAATGGGGCCCCTCCAGAAAGCAAACCCACATGGCCCCTCCCCCCAACTGGTTCGGGAAGAATTCCTCGGAGAGAAGTGGAAAGAACCTGTTTATTTGACAAGCACAGCACCCCGCAACACACAAAATGAACAATACCGGATAACACCACTCTTTCACCACTCTGAAAAAAGATGACAAATTCAGAAAGTCTCTACTGGGGGTGGTCGCTCTGTTATCAGTCCCTCCGGTGCCGGGCAGCTGCTGCAGCCACAAGATGCAAAATCTCTCTCTCGGTGTTTCCCAGGTCCCAGTCCGGAGCAGCTTTGGGTAGGTCCAAACAGGAAAGGGGAAACAGTCCAGGAAGGAATTGGGGCTGTTTAGCTAAATTAACTAATGAACAGAGGAAAGAAGCAAGAGCAAGCAGAAGCAAAGCAGAAGCAAAGCAGAAGCACAGCAGAAGCAAGAGCAGGGCAAAAAGCAAAAAAACAGCACTATGTACTGTAGGAAAGACATTCTGTGCTGTTTTTGTGAGCTAGCAAAGGCCTCCAAAAGATAAGGAAGCCCTCTATCTCTCCTGAAGGAAGACACCAAGGTTGTCACCATGGAGACAGGATGAAGGAGAGAAAGTTAGGAGATACGGACTCTGGCTAGCTCACAGAGTGTCGTGGCTCCCCAATAACCTACTGGGAACTTTGTTTCTCTTATATGACCAAGGGACATTGAAAGTGTATGCTGGATGGGTGTAAGTGTCTTGAAAAGTATAAAAGCAATGTTGCAAATAATAAATCTCTCTCTTGCACCCTTTCTGATGGGGTCGTGTATTTCTGTATTGTGTCGTGCTCTATTGCGACATGTTCTGTACTATCAGTATGTTCCGCCGAGTGGCTGATAAGAGGCCCAAAACAAAACTTTCACTCTGCAGAGCCAGTCTTAAAGGCACAGAACATAATATCCAGCATAAATTACACACACACGAATGGGGATACCCGCATCCTAACGTCACCCTAGGACATTCCACCCCTTATCCCCATATCATCGAACACTTTCCTCCTATCTCATGTCTATATGGTTTAGTGTACAGACAATGGCAATAACATAGCAAACAGTGATATTTGCATATCATTCTCACCCCAGAATCAGATCTCCCTGAGGTACACATCGTGTCGTTCCATCTCTTTGCATTATCCACCATGTGCAACCTGGTCCCTGAGCAAAGAGAACCCCACAGATGGGTTTGTCTGTACTCGAGGCAGAATTGATCCACACGGTCCTCCCTAACAGACCTCTGACATGTACCTCTGGAACTTTATCTCCATCTATTATATTCAGGGACTCAGACTGGGCGGGACCTGCTTGGTTGGTGGAACCTCGGGTGTTAACTAACCAGGTGGCCTTTGCTAAGTGCTGCTCCCAATTTCTGAAAGATCCCCCACCCAAGGCTTTTAACTGGGTCTTTAGTAGCCCGTTGTACCTCTCTACTTTGCCTGCAGCTGGTGCATGGTAGGGGATATGGTACACCCACTCAGTGCCATGTTCCCCAGCCCAGGTGTTGATAAGGCTGTTCTTGAAATGAGTCCCATTATCTGACTCAATCCGCTCAGGGGTCCCACATCTCCACAGGACTTGCTTTTCAAGGCCTAGGATGGTGTTTTGGGCAGTGGCATGAGACACAGGGTAGGTTTCCAGCCATTCAGTGGTGACTTCTACCACTGTGAGCACATAGTGCTTGCCTTGGCGTGTCTGGGGCAGTGTGATGTAGTCGATCTGCCAGGCCTCCCCATACTTGTACTTGGACCACCGCCCACCATACCACAAGGGCTTCACTCGCTTGGCTTGCTTGATGGCAGCACACGTCTCACAGTCATGGATAACCTGAGAAATACTGTCCATGGTTAGATCCACCCCTCGGTCTCGTGCCCACTTATAGGTGGCATCCCTGCCCTGATGGCCTGAGGCATCATGGGCCCACCAAGCTAGGAATAACTCTCCCTTGTGTTCCCAATCTAGGTCTATCTTTGACACCTCTATCTTTGCAGCCTGGTCTACCTGCTCATTGTGTTGGTGCTCCTCATTAGCTCTGCTCTTGGGGACATGGGCATCTACATGGCGGACCTTCACAAGTAGCTTCCCTACCCTAGCAGCAATGTCTTTCCACTCATCAGCAGCCCAAATTGGTTTTCCCCTATGCTGCCAATTGGCCTCTTTCCACCTCTCCAGCCATCCCCACAGAGCATTAGCTACCATCCATGAATCAGTGTAAAGGTAGAGCCTTGGCCATTTCTCTCTCTCAGCAATGTTCAGGGCCTGCTGAACAGCTTTGAGTTCAGCGAGTTGGCTCGATCCACCTTCTCCTTTGGTAGACTGAGTGACCTGTCATGGGGGGCTCCATACAGCTGCTTTCCACTTCCGGTTCATCCCTATGATGAGACAGGAGACATCCGTGAAAAGAGCATAGCGTGTTTCCTCTGGTGGCAGTTGGTTATATGGAGGAGCCTCTTCAGCCCGTGTCACTGGTTCTTGTTCTTCATCTGTGACACCAAAATTCTCACCTTCAGGCCAATTTGTAATAACCTCCAGAATCCCAAGGCAATTCAGTTTACCTATACGGGTGCGCTGAGTGATAAGGGCAATCCACTTGCTCCATGTGGCACTGGTGGCATGGTGAGTGGAAGGAACCTTGCCTTTGAACATCCACCCCAGCACTGGTAGTCGGGGTGCCAGGAGGAGTTGTGCTTCCCTGCCAATCACCTCTGAGGTGGCTTGGACTCCTTCATAGGCAGCCAAGATTTCCTTCTCTGTTGGGGTGTAGTTGGCTTCAGAGCCTCTGTAGCTTCGACTCCAAAATCCCAGTGGTCGACCCCGAGTCTCCCCAGGCACCTTCTGCCAAAGGCTCCAGGACAAGCCATGGTTCCTGTCTGCAGAGTAGAGCATGTTCCTCACATCTGGTCCTGTCCTGACCAGGCCAAGGGCTACTGCATGAGCGATTTCCTGCTTGATCTCGGAAAAATCTTGTTGCTCAGGGCCCCAGTGGAAATTGTTCTTCTTGCGGGTGACCAGGTAAAGAGGGCTCACAATCTGACTGTATTCAGGAATGTGCATTCTCCAAAAGCCTATGGCACCTAGGAAAACTTGTGTCTCCTTCTTATTGGTCGGTGGAGACATAGCTGAGATCTTGTTAATGACACTGGTAGGAATCTGACGCCATCCATCCTGCCACTTCACTCCTAGGAACTGAATCTCATGAGCTGGTCCCTTTACCTTGCTCCTTTTAATGGCGAAACCAGCTCCCAGGAGGATTTGGATGATTTTCTTTCCTTTCTCAAACACTTCTGTGGCTGTGTTCCCCCACACAATGATGTCATCAATATACTGGAGGTGTTCTGGAACCTCACCCTTTTCCAGTGCAGTCTGGATCAGTCCATGGCAGATGGTGGGACTGTGCTTCCACCCCTGGGGCAGTCGGTTCCAGGTATACTGCACTCCCCTCCAGGTGAAAGCAAACTGAGTCCTGCATTCTGCTGCCATAGGAATGGAGAAAAATGCCTTGGCAATGTCTAAAGTGGCGTACCACTTTGATGCCTTGGACTCCAGCTCGTACTGGAGCTCTAATATGTCTGGCACAGCAGCGCTCAGTGGTGGAGTCACTTCATTCAATGCACAGTAGTCCACAGTCAATCTCCATTCTCCTTCAGATTTATGCACAGGCCAAATGGGGCTGTTGAAGGGTGAGTGGGTCTTGCTGACCACCCCTTGGCTCTCCAGCTCTCGGATCATCTTATGGATGGGGATCACAGCATCTCGAGTGGTTCTATACTGCCGTCGATGCACTGTGGAAGTGGCAATTGGCACCTGTTGCTCTTCTCCCTTCAGAAGTCCTACTGCAGATGGATTCTTGGACAGTCCAGGCAAAGTGTTCAATTGCTGGATGCCCTCTGTCACTACAGCTGCTATCCCAAATGCCCACCTGAGTCCTTTTGGGTCCTTGAAATACCCACTTCAAAGGTAATCTATGCCCAAAATACATGGGGCCTCGGGGCCAGTCACGATAGGATGTTTCTTCCACTCATTTCCCATCAGGCTCACATCCGCTTCCACCAAAGTGAAATCCTGGGATCCCCCTGTCACGCCGGCAATAGAAACAGACTCTGTCCCCACATGTCTCGATGGGATTAATGTACATTGAGCACCAGTATCAAACAAAGCTTTATATTCCTGTGGTTCCGATGTGCCAGGCCAACGAATCCACACAGACCAGAAAACACGATTTTCCCTAGCCTCTACCTGGCTAGAGGCAGGGCCCCTCTAAGCCTGGTCATCCTTCTTTCTCTGGGCATATGTCTTGGATGTTCCTTCAAGGGGATCGGACATGTCATCATCATCGTCATATCTAGCAGTTTGGCTACGGGCAACTGGAGGTGCTTTCCTTTTGGTGGAACTCCCTCTCTGAGTCCTGTCTTCCTTCAATTCACGTACCCATTGTGCCAGAGCAGCAGTAGATTTCCCATCCCATCTCCTCATGTTCTCTCCACTATCACGCAGGAAGAACCACAGCTCAGCTCGTGGGGTGTACCTTCTCTCTCCATTTGGGGAACGTCTGTATTGGGCACTAGGACCTCTGATCTGTACTGCTGAGATTTGGAGAAGGTCTTCCTTAATCTCCTCTCTGAGCTTCTTGTGATTCTCCTCTATCTTATCCTCTAACTTCTGCAGACGTGTTTCCACTGCTGCGATTCTGGCATGTGTTGGGCCATGCACAGCATCTGCATATGCTCGGAGCTTCTTCGCCATATCCAGCACGGTCTCATCCCTCTCATCCCGCTTCATTAGGGCTAAGGCAGAAGCATATTCACGTGGCCTGAGTTGTACAAGTTTCCGCCACATCACAGACGTGCATGGTACCAAGTCTGGGTTCCTAGTTGTTACGTCATCTGAGAAGACAATCTCTGCCACTGCCATTTCCCTCAAGCGTTGGATCCCTTGCTCTATGGTCTTCCACTGGGTCTGCTGCATATAAAGATCATCTGCACACAGGTATCTTTGTGCAACACTGTCCAAGACCCGTGCCCAGAGGCTGTGAGGATTAACCCCCCTTATCATTCCTTGGTCGATGGCAGGATCATGTGACAGGGATCCCAAATGCCTTGCTTCAGTGCCATCCAGAATTGTGGCCTCACCTGCAGCATCCCAGAGATGGACTAACCAACTAATTATGGATTCATCAGGCCGCCGGGTGTAATCCTTCCTTAGGCCACAGAGGTCCTTCAGTGAAAAGGACTCCATATAGGCTTCTGATCTGGCACCTGCTGCTTTGACTTCTGATTTTACATCAGGAGGTGCTGAGGGTCCTTCTCCTGCATCATCATCATCATCATCATCCACTGGTCGATTGGTCTTGCCTGTGCATTTTCCACTTCTAGTGCTGGTAGCAACAGCCATTGGTTTAGCTGCTGTCTTTGAACCTGGGGTGTTGGCTGCAGCCTGAGTGACAGGGATAGCTGCTGATTTATCTCCCTGCCACCCTGCCTCTGTCTGCTACCCAACTGTGTTTAGCAATGCATGATAAGCATATGCCAAGGCCCAACTCACTGCAATGATCTTTTTCTCCTTAGGGTCATCCTGGTACTTCTCTTTCAGATATTTCCCCACCTCAGCTGGGTTCTGAATTTGTTCATGAGGAAAGTCCCAGACTATAGGGTCAGAGAATTCCTTCAGGATTTGGCCCATTTTCTCCCATTTCCCACACCACTTAGGATTTTCCACACCTGGGTCTATTCCTGAGTCAGGGATCTCATCAGCCCATCTAGAAATCTCAGCCCTCATTCTAGAGATGCAGCAGACTATATAGAGGAAGCTTACCAGATTGAGTACCAGAAAGATGGTCTCTTTAACATTCAGGGGAAACTGAACATTCTCCAAAAGTGATGTAACAGATTCAGAAGAGAAGAAGGAAAGCAAAGGCTGAAAAGCCTCACCCCCTGTTCCTCCTCTAACCAACTGGATGCAGAACCATAACCATGAACCATTCACACCTGGAGCAGACCCCAACATGTTTATAAACTTCTTACAAGCTATTACCACCAAGCCCAGCAGGATAGCTATTCTGGTCACTGCCCCTCTGCTGTAAAAGCTACGTATTAGGGACAATACAAGAGCTATTTCTGGATAAGAAAATAAACCAAGGGACCATAGAGGAATAAAGATCTCAAATAACCCTAGGGACCAGAAATGCAGGCAAGCCTTCACCCCAATAGACATTATAAATTCAAAAAGCATGTCTATTAACTGCTTATACTAACACAGAATAATAGTAACCAAAATGCACTCAAAACAGGGTTTTTCCACTCTCTCTCGAGCCGAATGTTCTGGGCACCAAAATTTGTCCTGGTTTAGGGCAAATTTGGGAGAGAATCCCCAGAAAGGGCTTCTCCAAAAAACAAACCCCCACGGCCCCTCCCCCAACCGGTTCGGGAAGAATTCCTTGGAGAGAAGTGGAAAGAACCTGTTTATTTGATAAGCACAGCACCCCCCAGCACACACAATGAACAGTACCGGATGACACCACTCTTCCACTGCTCTGACAAAGATAACAAATTCAGAAAAGTCTCTCCTGGGGGTTTGCTCTGTTATCAGTCCCTCCAGCGCTGAGGCAGCTGCTGCAGTCACAAGGTGTAAACTCTCTCTCTCCGTGTTCCAAATCCCAGTCCGGAGCAGTCGGCAGGTCCAACGGGGTGGGGGAAACAGTCCAGAAAGGAATTTGGACTGTTTAGCTAAATTAACTAATGGCGGGGGGGCGGGGAAAGCAAGAGCAAGCAAAGCAGAAGCGAAGCAGAAGCAAGAGCAAAAGCAAAAAGCAGGGGCAAGAAGCAAAAAACCAGCAACATGCACTGGTGCTATCTGGATGTCCTGCCGAGTGGCTGATAAGAGACCAAAACAAAACCTTCACTCCACCAGTCTTAAAGGCACAGAACATAATATCCAGCGTAAATTACACACACACAAATGGGGATAACAGGATAACAGTCGCCCTAGGACACTTTGGAAACATCTGTTTTAAATGCCATCTCTCTGAGCACAAAAGTGGAGGCCAGAAGACTTCTGGGAACCTTGAGCTTTCTGTAAAAGAAAGGAAAGCTGGCATTTGAAGAGTGGTTGCAAAGATTGAAACGTATATTAAGACATATGGAAATGGTGGTGCCAAATTCCCTGGATGGCAGCAAACATCTGAGCCTGGGCCATTGTGGCACTGCCTGTAAATCAGTGAACAGGAAGGACAGGCAATGCAGGCTGTGCCAGGGAGCCTGAAGTTTGACAAAACAGTTGCTTTCAACTCTCAGGCTGCTTCCCCTAAAGAGGAGGGTTTCTCTCCACCAGAAGAACCAGTTGTTTAACTGTCAGCCTGGTTTTAACTAGAGATTTCTTGCAAATCTTTTACCTTTGGGCCAATAATTTGTACTTTGAAAGGTTCTCTTACCTTAATCCTTTTCAATTTGGAGGTGAACATGTATATTTCTTTTTCCCCAAAAGCCCAGCATTTCAGCTGGAGAGTGCTAGGTGTCCCTAAAGAAATAACATGAGCAGGGTTGAGCTGTTGAAGGTTTTTTAGGTTTCCCTGTTGTGGTTTGGTTTGGGTTTTTTTTTAAATCTTTCTTGCTTGCTTCCCGGCAGAGAGAGCACAACTACGGAGCTCAGGACGGCTGGCAGAAACCTCCCCAAGCCCAAGGGTGACAGAGCTTGGCAGGATCCCAGCACCACAGCCTGTGTATGGATGGATGGGGAAAGGGACCTGAGTCGCCTGGGAGTGTTGGAAAATGTCAACCATGCCCCCAGCAGTGTCAGGGGATCATTCCTGATAAATCCCTGGTGGAGCTGCAGAGTTTCTGGCCTTGGGCACTGGGGGGGCTGTGCTGGCTGGGCACTGGCTGGGTCTGCCCCTGGGTGCCTCAGATCTCACCTTTTTGCTTGCCTTCTCTGTCCTTTCCTCTCCCACTGTGCTTTTGGCATCCCCACAAGGTGTTCATGCCTGTCCTCTGCAGTTGCTCAGTGCAAGCAGTTGCAGCTGCTGCAGCAGCTCAGTGTCATCCCTGGGCTGCCTTTAGAGCACAGCTGCTCCAGCCTGGATTGGGAAGGGCTGGATCAAACCATTTCTCAGTTCAAGGTGCCAGCACCCAGCCAGGGGCTGCATCCTGACCAGGAGCTGCTGGGGCAGCTCCCTCCCACTGCAGGTCCCTGTTCATAGTTCTCTTATTTTCCAGAGATGAGCTTCACCCACCTAAATTCAAGCCCCAACCCCCAAAGGAGCAGAGAACTGGCTTGGACTCCTCGGCATCTCGCTGGCGGCACTTTAAGATCAGAAACGAGGAGGCAGCCAGAGCCCTGAGAGAAGTGGAGGATTTTAGCCACTCTTCAGGAGCAGAGGTAGATTTTCTTGTCCACCCAGTGCTTGTGTTGCCTCCCCAGCCTGCCAGCACCAAGTCATGCTCGTGCTGACCTCCCTTTTTGCTGCCCTGCTGTCCTGTGCCCTGGCAGTGGGCTGGGCAGCAGGGCCAGTGGCTGGACATGGGGTGGGTGGGAGGGAGAAATAGGAGAGTTTTCCTTGGAGAAGCTGACTCAGATCCTACAGGCCTGTGCTGAGTGTGAGGTGTTTTGGCCTTGTTTCCTTCCCAATGTAAGATGAGGCTTTTATCTGCATCATCATGCTCAGAGCTCCAGCTTCCTTCCCAGAGCTAGCTGGGATGAGTCCTGATCTCCATGGAGCCTCTTCCCAAGCCAGCCAGACTCCCTGTGTGCAGGGCTCTGCTTTTACCCCAGAGCTGCTGTTGCACTGCTGGCCCTGAAGCTCTCTTACAAAGGGAGACTTTGCAGAGTGGCTGTCTCTTCCCCCCGGCACAGAAAATGGCTTGTTTTTCAGGTGCCAGCACAAACTCCTGAAAACCCTCCCCTCCCACGGGGCTTGGAGGGATTCAGGTGCTCCCTGGATGTAGCGCACACTCCCCTGGAAGGCAAGAGGGAATCTGTCTCACTTGCCCATTGTCAGTGAGGCCAGCAGGGCTGGAGCTCCCAGTGCCACTGGGGGCCCTCAGCATTGGCCACAGAGGGGCCTCCCCTCCCTCCAGGCCCAGCACAAAGTGCTGCTGAAGCAGCTGCTTGTTGGAGAGGCTGTGCAGGACACATTGTGGGGCTGCCCAAGGACGCTGTGCAGCGCCTGTGGAGGGCACTGCTCCCCCTGGAACTCCCCAGGTGGTCCATAGGAAATTTTCCAGGAGCTTTTGCTGTAGCACCTTGAGAAAGCAGCATTTAAATCAGAGAGAGAGGGGAAGAGCCTCAGGAGTCAGATGAGCTGGGCTGGACTCCTTCCCTTAGCTCCAAAAGCTCTCACTCTGAGTCTCCTCCTTTTCTAAAAGCAGGAAGTTTTTAAACTTTTTCAGGGCAAGTTGTGCATCAGAGAGAATTTCTGCTGCCAGGAGACATCCCAGTTCCCTTTCATGTAATGCACTAATTAATGCATTGACCCATGAGCATGGGAGAACATTTTCCCCATGGTCCCTGCCCTTGTCAGTGGCATGGATGCAGGATGAGGTGAGGGTGATTCTGGCAGTGTTTGGGGAATAGGCCCCTCCAGGTCCAGCTGCACTTTGCTCCAAGATGCTCTTCTGCATCCATTTCCATGCTCAACACCTCAATCTCTCCTGTCTTCCATCCAGGCCTTCAGTGTCCTGCCACTCTCAGGTGTGCTGCAGCCAGGACAGAGCCAGCAGGTCTCCTCCACCTTCTCTGGCCACCTCAGCAGCACCTCCAATGTCACTGAGCTGTGCCACGTGGAGGGAGGCCCCACCTGCGAGGTGCTGGTGACCAGAGAGGCCTCAGGTGTCAGCTCCTCCCTGAGCCCCCGGGAGATCAGCTGTGGCTCTCAGGCACCTCTCAGGGAGAGGTGAGTGAGCCTTGCATGGGTTACTGCTCTGCCATGGGTTCTTGTCCCTGCAGGGCTTTCCTGCTCCAAGGACTCTGAGCTCAGAGGTGCTGCATAGCAAAGGCCAGAAGCAACACAGGGATGGCCACTCTGAGCTCCCTGGCTCCCAAGAGAGGAAGGACCTTCTTCTGTTGAGACAGAACATCTTCTTCTCTGAGTGCTGAGCCCTCCTGGCTTAGCTGCTGCCTGCAGGGAGCTGGGCTCTGGGCTTGCCTTGGCACTGCCTCTGGAGGTGTCTTGAAGTCCATGGTGTTGAGTGGCATCTTCTTCATCTCCCTTCTCCATCAAAGCAGTGGGATTGTGGGATGGGCAGGCGTGGGGCACAGACCAAACCTTGCTTTGGGTCCTGCTCCTGCCCCAGATGAAGTCCTTGCAATGCTGATCTGCCAGGTTCTCCATGTGGTGGGACAGCACCCAGAAAAGCTCATGTCCTTGAGGCTCCCCTTCAGCTGCAGCAGTAGGCAAGCACAGGAGAAGCTCAGCTCCAGCAAGGCAGCCCAGCTCAGGACACACAGGCCAAGTGTGGAGCTGGGAGTGGAGGCTGCTCAAAGCAAGCCTGTGCCTCAGGACTTCTTCAGGCCAGGCTGAAGTTGGTTTCATGGGGAGGAGATGGATGAGGCTGCTTCCAATGGTTTCCGTGGCAGCCAGCCCTGGTTTGCTTGGTCACAGCTGGGTTCCAGCAGGAAATCTGGCTGACAAGAGCCTGTCTGGCAGGAGAGGAGTTCCTGCAGCCTTTGCTTTGACTGACAGGATTGTTCTCATTAAGGAGCAGGCTAGGAGTCGTTAAAACAGAAGATCAGGGACAGAGACTCTCTAACTAATTAAAGTCAGACAGTGGTGTGTTTATTAACACCGGCGGGCAGCACCAGAGCCGTCCCTAAAAGGCGTGACCGCGCTGCCCAAGGTTCTCTGCCCTCTCTTTATTTCCCAAGATCTTACATACAATACATCTGCACAGCCCCAGCCCCTCCCATCCCTGCTCTGTATTCAAATGAGGTCATTGGTCCTTCACACCTGTGCAGTTCTTCTCTTGAATTGGGTTGGTGGTCTCGAGTTGGGTCTGTGGTCTTAAGGGATGAAGTCAGGAATGTCTTCATCAGGTCTCTGTGACCCTCTGGCATGATCCAAGGTCCCCTGCTCAGTGATTGACTGACCTCAAGCCCAGGTGCTAAACCATTGTTCTACTGGTTTCAATTTGTTCTTCTAACAGTTCACTTACTCCACTTCCTCCTAGAAAGAAGCTCCTAATGGTAAGCAATAGAACAATCAGCTCCAGCTTAAGCATCTCATAATCATTAACCTATGGTCTGCCTATCTACCTTACATCCTGATCCATGGGAATTGCTTCTAACCCTCAGCTGAAATCTTAACCCTTTAAAATCATGCTTCAGCTGTGCCCAGGGAGAAGGGGCTGAATGAGCTGAGTAAGAATGGTAGGAGAGAGAAGCAGATGTGAGCAATCTGTGCTCTGCTCTAACCTGGGAAGCCAAGAGACAAAGGGCGTTTTCAGCACCAGCACAGAGAGCTGGTGGATCAGCCTTTGGCACTGGGCTGGAGGGCTCTGGCTGTGCCTTAAGAGGGAGCTTGCACAGTCCAGAGCTGATGATGGCAAAGCTCAGGTTTGACTGGTCCTGGAGGTCCCCTTCCACCAACGCCCTCACTTGGCATGTTCCCAACCTCTGTGGGTTGAGGAGAATTCACAGAAATGGCCTCAGGGTCAAGGAATGAAGTGCAGGGCCAGGCAGGACTGGTGAGCCCAAGTTTCTGGTGGGACTCTCAGCCATGTTTTCTGTTTTGTCTGCAGAAGGGAGCTGAAACAGCCAGCTCTAAAGCCTGAGGAGGAGGAGGCAGAAGCCTTAGAGGAAGAAAAGAGGCAGAAGGAGGAGGAGAGGTGGAAGAAGGGAAAGAAGGGAGTCTCTGTGGGGAAGCAGCCTCCAAAAGCTGAGAAGGGGAAAAGCAAACCACCCGAGAAGAATAAAACCAAAATCCCAAAAAAGGAAACAAAATCCCCAGAAAAGAAGCTAAAGAAAGCAGCAGAGAAGAACACCAATGCCCCAGAGAAGAAGGTCACCAAAGAATCAGAGAGGAAAAGAACCAAAATCCCAGGGAACGAAACCAAAGCGCCAGAAAAGAAGGAAGCCAAAACCCCAAAGAAGGGGGAAGCCAAAGCCCTAAAAAAGGGGGTGAACTGAAATCCCCAAGGACCCAGCTGAGCTGGAGAAGAACTCCTTATTCTTTATGCACACAACTCATTTTACACAGTTTGAAAGACCTCATGTGCAAGTTTAGTTAGTGAATAGGTTTCTAAGCAGTTTTTTTATTATTAGGTAATAAAATAGATTTTACTTGTGCATCAAATCTCTCTATTGCATTGTTTACCTGTTCTCTTCAATGATTCTCATGGCACAAATCCCTTGTTGATGCAGGTGCATTTGTTTCTCACCCTCAGAATAGATTGTTCACAAAATCTCATTCTCAAAATCGCTTCACATGGGAACTTGTAACTGCTTAGCTGCACTCAGAGGAGATGACAGGCCAGCTGTTAATAGAGCAGAGCAAGGCCTGATTTCATAGGGCCTTTCTTTTATCATTATTCTACCTGTCTATGACATCTCCCCCTTTTTGTTCATTTAAAAAAGGCTCCTCTGTTCTGATGTTGAAACTGCTCACTCTTGTGAAGGTATTATCTCATCAAGGTTATCACTGGTTATCTACTAGATATGGGATAAGGTAGATAAAAGAGCAATTACAATCAACAAAACTCACCAAATTCTATCAAGTCATTGACACAGGGTTTTGCAGCATGAGAAAACAGAAGAATATTGTCCAATGTCTCTTGGGGAAATGGAAAGAAATGACCATTGTTTCCAATTAGTTGAGGAGTGTGAGAAAGTCCATTAGCTGGAAATGTTGATCTTTGCCATCCCTGAATGTCCTCATGGGAGCTGGAACAGGGAATAACTGGAGAAGGTCAGTAGGAGCACTGTACCATGAGGGTGCCATGAGGCTTTTGTTGGCAAAGTGCCTCTGTCAGTTTCCAGACCCAGCCATGTCTTGGCAGTCCTCCTCCTGCTCCTGCTCTGGCCACAGAGGCTGCAAGGTGATGAGGTTATTTCTCTTTGCCCTGGGCCTCATTTTTTCAGAGCTGATCAGTGTCTGATGGAATGAACAGGTGACAGCTTTGAGCTGCTGATGATAAAACACAGGCACATCTTCTCCTGAAGGTAATGAATCAATTGGGCTTCACTGTGGTGCACTCAGTTGGGATTTAGATGTGATGATCTTTTTTCCAAATTTCTCATGTAAATACTGCATCATTCAGAATGATTAGTTGTCCAAATTTCTCATGTACATTTTGCATTATTTGAATGTTCTTAAGGCGTTCATTCCTCTTCTATTTTGTTTTTTAAGAATGAGATGCATGTCTTTTGTTATGAGTATGAAGCAACATCATAGTAAAATAATTCATGCAGTGGACAAGAAACTTAAAGCAATTAGGAGTAATTTTGATAAAACTATCAGGAATATTTCAAATAGCAGATTTGGGAATTGGGGAGTTTGATCCTAAAATTTGGGTTTGGGGGCGTGGATCCATAACTTTAGGGTTTAGGGGAGTTTGACACCTTAGGGTTTGGGGGAGGGTTTGACCCAAGAATCTGGGATTTGGGGGTGTTTGACACCCCAGGATTTGGGGTCCAGGGTTTTGACCCCAGAATTTGGAGACTGGGGGGTTTGACCCCAAACTTTGGGAATTGGGAATGTTTGACACCCCAGGGTTTGGGATTTGGGGGTTTTTGTCCCCAGGATTTGGGGATCAGGGGATTTGACCCTAAACTTTGGGATCAGGGCAGTTGGACACCCCAGATGTTTCACACCCCAGGATTTGGGATCAGGGGATTTTGACGCAAAAGTTTAGGAATTAAGGGGATTGACCCCAGGATTTGGTGGGATTTAACCCCAAATGGGGTGTAACTCCCAAATGGGGGGATCGGGGGATTGGATTGGGGGATTGACACCCCAGAGTTTGGGATCAGGGGGGCTTTGAACCCAAAGTTTGGGGACTGGGGGATTTGACCCCAGACTTTGGGGATGAGGAGGGTTTGACACCCCAGATATTTCAAACCCCAGGAGGTCGGGATTGGGGGTTTTAACCCCAAACGTTGGGGGTTGGGGGTGTTTGACACGTCAGAATTTCGGATTTGGGGATTTTTGACCCCAGAGGGAACGGGGGGTGTTGGACACCCTAAATGTTTCAAACCCCAGGATTTGGGATCGGGGGTCAGTTGACCCCAGGATTTAGAGTGTTTGACCCCAATGTTTGGCGTCCCCCCTCCCCGGGTTTGGAGTCGGGGTAGAGATCGGAGCCATTCCCTGGAAACAGCGGCAGGATAGGGATTGGGAACAGGAACGCGAACAGGAATAGGATCGGGAATGGGATTGCGAGCAGGAATAGGAATGGGACCGGGATTGGGATTAGGAATGGCATTGTGAATGGGATTGGGATCAGGAATGGGATTGGGATCGGGAATGGGATTGGGAACAGCATTGGGATCGGGAACCGGAACGGGTAAGGACCCTTACCCAATTCCAGACCCCAATCCCAGGGAGAGATCCCACCCCAGTCCCGGAATGGACCCATCCCCCCAATCCCGGACCCCTCCCCAGTCCCAGCCCCTCCCCAGCCGCTGAACGGACCCTCCCTCAATCCCAGCCCGCCCCAATCTGGACCGGAGCCATCCCCAGAGCCTCCCCCATTCCCGGCCCGGACCCTTCAATCCCTTTTTGGGGCGGCTCCTGCCGCTTCCAGCCCATTCCTGGGCATTCCAAAGGGCCCTGGGGACCCTCCCCATTTTGGGGGTGTTGGGGTGGCCCCAGGGCCGCCCCGAGGGGGGATCAAAAGCCCCAAACCCGAGGGGCTCCTGGGGGTGCCCAGTTCCTCCCGTCCGCACCCCAAAACAGATCCTGGCCAATCAGAGCGCGGGACGCTGATGACTCATCAGTGTCCAGGAGCAGAATTTGGGGAGGGGGCAGGTGACCCCGGGGATGGGGATGGGGCGTGCGGGGGCAGCTGGGACCGTACTGGTGGCACTGGTGGTTCTGGGAGCGCCCCCGGCCGCGGGGGGAGCGGGGGGCGCGGTGAGAAGGGGGGCGGGGACCCCAAATTCAACCAAAGGGGGGTCGGGACCCCCAAAGGGAGCAGGAGGGGCCTGGAACCCCCAAAACCAAGCACGGGGGAGGGGATTGGGGGAACGATGGGGAAGGGGCGGGAGAGTGGGGGGAAAGAGGGGGATGGGACCCCCAAACAGGATCAAGCCAACTTGATGTGGCCATCATTACACGTGGATGGTAGCCAAAGGCAGCCAGTGGTAGCCAAAGCTTTTTCCCAGTCCGTGTGATCCCAGTCTGTGCAATCCCAGTCCATATGATCCCAGTCTAGTTTATCCCAGTCTGGGTGGTCCTGATCCATACGGTCCCACTCTGTGCAGTCCCAACCCACAGGATCCCAGTCCATATTTGATCCCAGTCCATATTTGATCCCAGTCTGTGTGGTCCTGTGCACACTCCCAGGGTTTGGAATTCCAGTTCCCATCCAGGAAAAAATGTTCCTGCCCTTGAAATTCCTTCCTATCCTCTCAACAAATTAGAGTAAAATTATAAATCAAGAAATTAGAATTAAAATGAAATAAATTGTTTAAAAAATGAAATATAAAAATCTCAGCTCTTCCTTACAATACTCCAATAACGATTCAAGCCAAACCAACAATAACTATTACTATAACATTACCAATACATACAAACAAATTATATACCAAGAAATACCTTTTGAAAGTTTTAACTCGATGACTGATATACTTCAGATAAAAAATATCTAAAAAAACTAACATACAGTCTAACACACCTTAGTAAAACAATTGATATTACAAAAATACTGAACACAAAACCAAACACCACTATAATTTCTCACACATTTTAACCAAACAATTAAACTTTAATAACGCACTTAAGTACTCTAAAAAAAATTAAAATTACTTTAAATAAATTTAATTGCGGGTGGGTTGTTTCATTTGGATATTGGTTTTTGGATTGTTTGGGTTAGATGACTTAAAAAATGGGATTTTTATAGGAATTGAATTAGCTGAGAAGGTGGCACTCTGCAAACAGAACTGACAGAAAATAAACGGGACAGAAATCAGCAACTCTGAAAGTTTTATTTGCTATCAAATACATCCCACCCACCCAGCCCCACACAATCCCCATCCCACCACTCCAAATTGGGATCCCACTTCTCCCAGTCCCTTCCCAACCCCAACTCACCCTGGCAGCTGTGGAATGGAGTGAGTTTGGCCTGGGATTGAGTGGTTTTGACAAGGGAACAAGAAATTTGAGCTGCTATGGTGCCTTTATGGGTTAAAATTCAGTTGTTTTCAGTGGGATTTGAGTGGTTTTGAGGTGACAGATCGATCCCTCTTGGCTTTCGGAGTGCAAAGAGATGGAGAACAGTACCCAAAATCCTCCCAGAACCCACAAATCCTCCAGAATTGTTGCAGCTGAGTTCATGGTGTCCAGGGAGGCTGCAGCTGCCGGTGCTGGGAACAAACGAGACAGGTCTTGGTTTCAGAGAGCTCCAGAATCCATTTCTGACCCCCGAAAGACAGGGCAAAGGCAGGGCTGTGGGGTTTTTATAGGGAATCCCAGGGGTGGAGTTTGGGTTTGGGCCAGGGGAGGAGTTCTTAGCAACACAAGAAGGATGAGATCAAATTCCTGCCTTTTAGTAACAGGGACACTCCACACAGAATGTGTCCCCAAATCCTTAATTCCTCCTCAAACACCTGAGAAATGGTGGGAGTTCAGATATATTTGATCAATTGCCTTCATTTAACCCTGTTTTGGGAGTTTTTAAGGGATGAAGATGAGGCACAAGAAAATTGAGGCCAGACCAAAAGGAGAAGCAGCCAGGTATGTTCCCAGCATGGATCACAGGGAATGTGGGTGACCAGGGCTGTGCCCAAAGTGGCTCCTCCAGTGGGGGATGGAGCTGGAGCAGCACACGAAGCTCTTCCCGCACTCGGGGCACTCTCAGGGCTTCCCTTAGTGGTGCCTCTGTCGGTGTTTGGTCAACGCAGAGCTGCTGGAGAAGCTCTTCCCACACTGGGGACACTCGTAGGGCCTCTCCCCAGTGTGGATTTGCTGGTGGTTGATGAGGGTGGAGTTGCCCCTGAATCCCTTCCCACAGTCAGGGCAGAGGAAGGGCCTCTCTTCTGTGTGAACCTGATAGTGCCGGAGGAGACAGGATCTGCTCTGAAACCTCTTCCCACACTTGGAACACTTGTAGGGCCTCTCCCCAGTGTGGATCTTTTGGTGGACAAGCAGGTTGGAATGCTGGCTGAAGCTCTTCCCACACTTGGAACACGTATAGGGCTTCTCCCCAGTGTGGATGCGCTGGTGGCTGATCAGGGTGGAGCTCCTCCTGAAGCTCTTCCCACATTCCCCACACTCGTGGGGCCTCTCCCCAGTGTGGATGCGTCGGTGCCTGACAAGATGGGAGTTCTGCCTGAAGCCCTGCCCGCAGTCGGGGCAGCGGAAGGGCCTCTCCTGTGTGTGCGTGCGCTGGTGCACGAGGAGATCAGAGCTGGTGTGAAACCTCTTCCTGCATTGATCACACTCGTAGGGCCGTTCCCCAGTGTGGGTCCTCTGGTGACTGATCAGGTAAGAGCTCCACCTGAAGCTCCTCCCACACTCCCCACACTCATGGGGCCATTCCCCAGTGTGGATCCTCTGGTGCAGGATCAGGCTGGAGCTCTGCCTGAAGCACTTCCCACACTCCCCACACTTGTAGGGCCATTCCCCAGTGTGGATCCTCTGGTGCTTGATCAGGTTGGAGCTCCGGCTGAAGCTCTTCCCACACTCCATGCACCTGTGGGGCTTCTCCCCAACATGGAGCTGCTCATGCAGCACCAGCTCCGAGCTCTGGCTCCATCTCTGGCCGCCTTCCCGGCCCAGGCTGGCTCTTTCCCCCTCAGATCCCTGCCATCTGCGTTTGCAGCCCCTCCTCGTGCGGGATCTCCGGGGCTTTTCCTCCCCGTTGGGTTCCTGCGCCATGGAGCCGCTCAAAACGGCCTCTGCTGCCAGGTTCTGCCGTGGGGATTTGTCCTCCCTGCTCTCCATGCTCAGCTCCTGCTCTGGGGGAGGAAGGACAAGGACAGGATAGGATTTGCCTCCGTGCCACAGGCAAAGGGAAGGAGATCCCCCCAGGGCTGTCCTGCAGCCAAGGCTGTGCTGGGCTGGGAGATGGAGCAGGACAGAAGGGGGAAAGGGGCACTGACTTCCTCCTCACCTGCCTCAGTGTCCTGGGGCATCTTCCTCTTCCTCACAGCCTCCCAGGGGTTGGGAATGGGAAATCCTGGTTTGGGGAAAACAAGGGAAGAGCATGTTGACTTTGAAGGTCCCTCTACCCAAGCCCATCTCTACACAACACCAGCCACCTGGGCTCCAGAAAAACCTCCCAAACACCAAGATTCAGCCCTGGAAAAGCCTTCCAGGAGTTCCCTGTCCCTGGTCCCTCCCCTTTGCTGTCCAGGGTTCCCCCTTGTCCCAGCTGCTGGGGGTCATGCTTGGATTGGCGGTCCCCCTTCTCCTCACTGCCCACCCTCCCCAGGCTGCTGGCAGTCCCAGCAATCCCAAAAGCTCCCCCCTCTTCGCTCTCACTATTTCGGGATGCCGCTGCTTTTTGGGCTCCCAGGCTCCCTTCTCCCCTCACTCTCTGCTCTGGGCTGCAGGGGCTCCAAGGAGTCCCCCCTGCCCCTCTCCAGGCTCCTGAGGGTCCCACCAATGGCAGCGCCCCCCCACTCTGGGCTCCCCACTTTGGGCTCCCGGGGGACACAGGGCTCTGCTCCTCCAGGCTGCCTCTGCCGGCAGCCGCCACCGGCACCCCCCGATGTCCCCCCAAGGGGCCTTTTCCGCTCAGCCTTGGACTTCTTCCTTCTCCAAACATCTCCCCAAAAACCCAAGTAGGAGTGACTGGGAATGACTGGGCATATGCTAGAGGGAACTGGGCTACACTGGGAGATACTGGGAGTGACTGGAACAAAAGTGAGGGTGAAAGAGAGCAACTGGAACCATTTGTGGAGCACAACTGGTTCATACTGGCAGGGACTGGGAGCACACTGGGCTCATCTTTGGATCATACTGGGAGGGACTGGACTAATACTGGGAGTATCTGAGAGCGACTGGGAATACACCCTTCACATCATCCCCCACTGGGCCTGATTGGGAGCATGCTGGGAGCAAATGGCATCATACTGGGACTGACTGGGTTGATCTAGGAAGCAACTGGAACCACGCTGGAGGAATCTGGGACCATACTGGGAGAGATTGGAAGCAACTGGGATTATACTGGGACCACACAGGGAGTGCTGGCATGGGACTGGGATCAAACTGAAGCTTACTGGGATTATATTGGGGTTGAAAGGGAGCGACTGGGATCACACTTGGGGCTACTGGGAACAACTGAGAGAAACTGGGATCATGCTGCAAGCAAACTGGAGGAACTGGGAAAGACTGGATGCATGCTGGAGGCAACTGGGATATTCTGGGCATGACGGGGGGATCATACTGGGATAACTCACACCTTACTGGGGCCACTGGCAGTTCCTGGAAATGACTACAGACATGTTTGGGGCAACTGGGATATACTGGGAGTGTCTGTAACCATACTGGTAGGACTGGAACGACCGTGGGAACAACCAAGACCATGCTGGGGAGAACTGGGACCACACTGGGGTAACTGGGAGTGAGTGGGACCATACTGGGAGGGACTGGGATCATTTGGGGAGTGACTGGGACCACACTGGCAACAGTTGGGATCATGCAGGGGACAACTCAGACCACACTTGGGGCAACTGGGCATGACTGGGACCCTGCTGGGAAAAACTGGGACTATTCAAGGGGCAACTGGGATCATAATGGGAGGAACTGGGAACAACTGGAACTATGCTGGGGGCAACTGGGATCACACTTGAATCACACTGGAAGCAGCCAAGTCCATGCTGGTTTAGATCGGGATCACACTGACGGTGACTGGAATCATACTGGGAGCAACTGGAAGTGGCTGTGAGCAACTGGAATTGTGCTGAAAGCAACTAGAAGGAAGTTGAAGTAACTGGGAGCATGCTGGGGGTGACTGGGATCATACTGGAGGCTACTGGAGTCATGCTGCCATTGAGAGGAAGCAACTGGGACCACACTGGGGTCACACTAGAAGCAACTGGGATCACACTGGGGGCACTGGAATGAGACTGGGACCAGCTGGGCTCATCCTGGGAGCAGCCACTGCAGACCCCAGGACCCCCCAAAAACACCTCCCAAGGACCCCCGATGTCCCCCCGAGGGCCATCTGCGGCTCGGCTTTGGGGCCCTGCCAGCTCCAAACATCCCCCCCAAAATCCCCAAACCAGGCACCCCCGGCAGATTTGGGCCGAGCTCCCCCTCCCCAAGCACCTGCGGGATGGTCCCAAAAGGTCCCACTCACAGTCCCAAAATGCCCTGGTTTGGTATAAAATCACCCAACAGGGCCTCAAATGCAGCCAAAATCCACCAGGTTTGGCCTAGAATCAGCCAAAGGGGCCCCATAACCTGCCCTAAATCCACACAGTTTGGCCTGAAATCAGCCAAACGGCATTAAAAGTATCCAAATGGATCAAAAATTCAACCAAAAAGGGCCTAAAATTGCCCTAAATGTTTTAAAACCCATACACAATGGCCTAAAATCACCCTTGCATCTCTCAAATGCACCTAAAATCCACCCTGAAAGAACCTGTTTTTTCCTGAATTTACCAAAGGGACCTAAAATCCACCCAAAAATCCACACAGTTTTGCCTAAGGTCACCCAAACTTTCCTGGAACCAACACAAGGGGACCTAAAATCAGCCTAAAATGGCTTGATTTGACTTAAAAACAAAAAATCCAACCAAATGTGCCCAAAATCACCAGAAAGTGGGACTGAAATCACCTATGAAAGAATGAGGTTCACCCATATGGACCTAAAATCAGCCAAAGTGATCTAAAATCCACCCTCAAACTGTCCAGTTTATCCTAAAATCACCCAAATGCGAACCAATCCCACCAACACGGGCCTAAAATCAGCCAAAGGGATCTCAAATTCCCCCTCAAACCCACCAGATCCAGCCCAAAATCAGCCAAAGGGGTCTAAAATCCACCCTGAACAGCTGGGACTCCCTGCCAGGGATCTGAGCCCACCCTAACCCTGCCCAGGCTGGCCCAAAATGCCCCCAAGGGGCCGAGCTGAGGCCCAGCCCGGGATGGGCTCCGGGCTCGCTCCGGGCCCTCCGCGCTCGCTCCGGGCAGTTTTGGCCACGGCCCCGGACGGGCCTGGGAGGGACCAGGGAGGGACCAGGGAGGGCTGGGCAGGGCTGGGGCATCTGGGGCTTCTGGGCTGGGAGAGTCTGCTGGGAGTTTGGGGCAATTATTGGGGTTTTTGGAGAGAATTATTGGTGTTGAGGGAGTTGGGGATTTTGGGGGGTTGTGTAGATTTTGGGGGGTTTTATTGGCACTTTAGGGGGGGTTGTTTTTTGGAGATTTATTAATTTTTTTTTGTTTTTTAAATAATTGGGGGGGGATTACTGGGGTTTTGGGGATTCTCTTGAATTTTTGGGGGTTTTATTGGAATTTCTGGGGGATGTGAGGTGGGTTTATTGGAATTGTGGAGGCATTTATTTTGATTCTTTGGAGGTCTGGGTTTTTTAAGGAAATTTTTGGGGGGTTTTGGGGCTTTTTGTGCAATTTGGGGGGGTTTTGTGGGGTTTTTTGGGTGTTGCCAAGATTTCTCTGGGTCTCGGGGGGGATTTTGTGGGGCCTCTTTTGGCTTTACAGACATGTTTGAGGGATTTGTGGGACTCAGTTGGAATTTTTGGGGGGATTGTGGCAATTGCAAGCGATTTTGTGGGCTTTTATTGGGATTCAAGGATGTTCTAATGAAATTTTGTGAGATTTAATTGGGATGTCGTGGGTTTTATTGGGACTTTTAGGGATTTTAATGAGATTTTGGTGCCTCTCAGCCCTTGCCCACACCCGGGGATAATTGCAAAGCCTCCCCCAAATTATATTAAAAACCCTCAAAATCCTCCAGAAATCCCTAAAGCACTCTCTGAACACCCACAAATCCCACAAAATCCCAGTGGAACCCAACAAAATTTTAAAAAACATCTCAAAAAATTCAATAAATACCCCCCCAGAAACCTCCCCCAACCCCCAAAAAATCCCCCAAAATCCAAAACCCCCCAAATGCACAACCACCCACAAAACCCAATAATTTTCCCCAAAAAACCCCAAAATACTCCCCTGAACAACAAAATCCCCCAAAGCCCAAAAAAGCCAATACCAAATCCCCCAAAACCCCTCCCAAAATTCCAAAAAAAAGTCCCCAAAATCCCCCCTAGAACCCCCCAGACTCACTGGGGCCATCCTGGATTAGGGGGCACCGGCCGGTGGAACAGGAGCCACTTCAGGGGGCCCTCGGAGCTTTTTGGGGAGGGGGCACCATGGAAGACCCCCAAAAACCAGAAGGGGGAATCCCTGCTGTGCCCCCTCCCCCTGAAACCCCCCGACCCCGGTTCAGGGTGAGCCTGAGACTCCCCGGGACCCCCAAATCTCCTCCAGGTCCCCCACAGTCCCCCAAGGTTGGCCCAGGACCACTCCGGACCCAAAAACACGCCCCAAGACCCCCCAAAACCTCCCCCGGACCCACCAGAAACCCACCCAAATCCATCAGACTGCCCCAAATCCCCCTCGGACCCCTCAATTCCCCCAAAACCCTATGAAATCCCCTCAGACTCCCCCAAATTCCCCCCAGACCCACCTCAGAACCCCCAGATCCCCTCACAACCCCGCAGTTCCTCTCACAACCCCCCAAAATCCCCTCAGACCCTCCCAATTCCCCTCAGACCCCCTAAACCCACCTGAGAACGCTCCAGACCCTCTCAAGCTTCCCCCAAAGCTCCCAAAAGCCCCCTCACACCCACCAAAGCCCCCTTACACCCACCCAAGCCCCCTCAGACTCACCAAAGCCCCCTCAGACTCACCAAAGCCCCCTCACACCCCCTCATTCCCCCCAAATCCACTGCACACCCCCCCATTTCCCGTCAATGCCGCCAAAAATCCCCCGTTTCTCCTCAAACCTGCCTCATACCTGCCCCAACCCCCCCCCACAGTTTCGCCCCGGCCCCACCTGATCTCCTCCTCCACCGATCGCCTCTTGCAATCTCCCACCTCGGCCGCGTGCGCCGGTTCCCAGTCAATAGCGGCGCGCACCGCCGAACCGACCAATCACCGCGCTGCACGTCCCCGAACCAACCATTCACAGCGCGGCTCCCCTCAGCAACGCCCGCCTTCCCCGCCCCGGCCAATCAGAGGCGAGCCGGAAGTGGTGCCCCATTCCCCGCTGCCGCCGGGACCCGCCGGGCTGGGGACAGGTGCGGGAGGGTCCTGGGGGGGGATCGGGGGGGCTGGGGAGGCTTCTGGGGGGTCTGGGGGGTCTGGGGGGGCGTCGGGGAGGGGCTCGGGGGTTTGGGTGGGGTCTGGGGAGGGTCCTGGGGCATTGTGGGGGGACCTGGGGGGTGCGGAAGGGTCCTAAGAGAGGTCTTGAGGGGGGGGAAGTGGAAGGGTCTGGGGAGGTTTTGGGGAGGGGTTGTAGGAAGGTCCTGGAAGGGTCTAGGGGTGTTGGGATGGTCCTGGAGGAGTTTGGGGAGGGCTCTGGGGGGTCCTGAGGGTGTCCATGGAGGGTTTTGGAGGTTTTGGGGAGGAGCTTTCGGGGGTCAGGAAGGGTTTGGGGAGGGGGTCTGTGGGGGGGGGTTTGGGGGGTTTGGGGAGAGATACTGGGGGGATCTGGGGAGGGGCTGGGGGAGCCTGAGTTTGGTTTCGGGGGCGGGTCTGGAGGGTCCTGGCAGGGTCCTGGGTGGGGTCATGGGAAGGGTCTGGGAGGATCTCAGGGGACATCCTGGGCTGGGCCTGATTGGGGTCTGGGGGCTCTCAGGGGCCCCTGGGCCAACCTTGGGGGGCTCTCGGGGGTTTGGGGTTCCTGGAGGGGTCCTGGGGGAGATTTGGGGGTCCCGGGGGTCCCAGACCCACCCTGAACCGGGGTCTGGGGGTTTCAGGGGGAGGCGGCGCAGCAGGGGTTCCCCCCCGGTTTTTGGGGGGGGTCTCCCATAGTGCCCCCTCCCCAAAAAGCTCCGAGGGCCCCCTGAAGTGGCTCCTGTTCCACCGGCCGGTGCCCCCTGATCCAGGACGGCCCCAGTGAGTCTGGGGGGATTTTGGGGACTTTTTTGGAGAGATTTTTTGGGGGATTTGGTATTGGCTTTTTTGGGCTTTGAGGGATTTTGTTGTTTAGAGGGAATTATTGGGTTTTTGGGGAAAATTATTGGGTTTCGGGGGGTTGTGGATTTCAGGGGGTTTTGGATTTTGAGGGAGTTTACTGGGGTTTTGCAGGGGCTTTTGTTGGGGGGGGAATTTAATGAATCTTTTGGAAGTATTTTTTCATTTTGGTGGGTTCCACTGGGATTTTGTGGGATTCTTGGGGGTTTTGGAGGATCTTACTGTACTTTTGGGGAGATTTGGGGGATTTTTAGCGGAATTCTGGGGGGCCTTGGTTGGTCTGTGGGTTGTCCCTGGGTGTGGGGAAGGGCTGAGAGGCACCAAAATCTCCATTAAACCCCCAAAAGTCCCCCAATTAAATCTCACAAAATCCTGTTAGAACACCCTAGAATACAAATAAAAGCCCACAAAGTGTCTTGAAATCCCAACAACCCCCGCCAAAATCCCAATTAAGACCCACAAATCCCCCAAAATTTTATGCAAAACCATAAAAAGTCCCACAAAATCCACCCCGGGATCCAAAGAAATCCTGGCAACACCCAAAAAACCCCACAAAACCCCCCCCAAATTGCACAAACATCCACAAGAAACCCCAAAAACTTACGTAAAAAACCTAGACCTCAAAGAATCCCACTAAATGCTTCACAATTCCAAAAAAGCCACGCAAAATCCCCCAGAAATTCACGAGAATCCCAAAACTCGCTACAAAATCCTAGTAATTCTCCCCAAAATGGTAAAAAAAAAAACCCCAAATATTTTAATAAACCCCAAACAACATCAGAAAAAACACCCCCCTAAAGTGCCAATAAAACTCCCCAAACCCAAACTGCCCAGAGCGAGCCCGGAGCCCATCCCGGGCTGGGCCTCAGCTCGGCCCTTGGGGGCATTTTGGGCCAGCCTGGGCAGGGTTAGGGTGGGCTCAGATCCCTGGCAGGGACTCCCAGCTGTTCAGGTCCCTTTGGCTGATTTTGGGCCAAATCTGGTGGGGTTTAGGCCAGTTTTGATAATTTTAGAATAAACTGGGCAGTTTTACAATGGATTTTAGATCCCTTTGGCTGATTTCAGGCCTCTTTGGTTAATTTTAGTTTAAGCCAAGCTTCCTGAGGGCGATCTTAAGTTCCATTGTGAGCGTTTGAAACCAATCTTGGTGATTTTATGTCTCTGTGGCTGATTTTATGTGAAACCAGGTGGGTTTTAGGGTGGATTTTAAGCTCATTTGGGTGATTTTAGTCCAAACTAGGCACATTCAGGGTGGATTTGAGCCCATTTCAGAGAATTTAAGAGTGGATTTAGGTCGTTTTGTGTGGGTTGTAAAATAATTTGGGCACTTTTGGGTCCATTTGTCTGATTTTAGGCCAAACCTGGTGGATTTTGGCTGCATTTGAGGCCCTTTTGTGTGATTTTAAACCAAACCGGGCCCTTTTAGGACCGTGCGTCTCCTTGGCCCGGCCCCTTTCCCCTCACGGTTCCGCCCTTTCCTCGCCCCCTTTCCCCTCAGGGTTCGGCCTTCAGGAATGGGGAGGAGGAGGAGGGAGGGAGGAAGAGGCCGAGTGGCAGCAGGAAGCAGCTGGAGCAGGGGAGAGGGAACCCTGGAGTGGCCGCAGCCCCAGGAGCATCGCCCCCATCCCGCAGGTGCCCGGGGAGGGGGAGCTCGGCCCAAATCTGCCGGGAGTGCCTGGGTTTGGGGATTTTGGGGGGGATGTTTGGAGCTGGCAGGGCCCCAAAGCCGAGCCGCAGATGGCCCTCGGGGGGACATTGGGGGTCCTCGGGAGGTGTTTTTGGGGGGTCCTGGGGTCTGCAGTGGCTGCTCCCAGGATGAGCCCAGCTGGTCCCAGTCTCATTCCAGTGCCCCCAGTGTAATCCCAGTTGCTTCCAGTGCGACCCCAGTGTGCCCCCAGTGTGATCCCAGTTGCTTCCTCTCAATGGCAGCATGACTCCAGTAGCCTCCAGTATGATCCCAGTGACTGTCTCTCCCAGTTGATCCCAGTCACCCCAGCATGGTTCCAGTCACTCTCAGTTTGTCCCAGTTGCTTTCAGCACGATTCCAGTTGCTCACAGCCACTTCCAGTCAATCCCAGTATGATTCCAGTCACCGTCAGTGTGATCCCGATCTAAACCAGCATGGACTTGGCTGCTTCCAGTGTGATTCAAGTGTGATCCCAGTTGCCCCCAGCATAGTTCCAGTTGTTCCCAGTTCCTCCCATTATGATCCCAGTTGCCCGTCGAATAGTCCCAGTTTTTCCCAGCAGGGTCCCAGTCATGCCCAGTTGCCCCAAGTGTGGTCTGAGTTGTCCCCTGCATGATCCCAACTGTTGCCAGTGTGGTCCCAGTCACTCCCCAAATGATCCCAGTCCCTCCCAGCATGGTCCCACTCATTCCCAGTTGCCCCCAGTGTGGTCCCAGTTCTCCCCAGCATGGTCTTGGTTGTTCCCAGTGTGGTTCCAGTCCTACCAGTATGGTTACAGACACTCCCAGTATATCCCAGTTGCCCCAAACATGTCCTATATCAGTCATTCCCACAGTCATGGGCATGACTGTGGGAAGGGCTACCCAGTGGCCCCAGTAAGGTGTGAGCTATCCCAGTATGATCCCCCAGTCATGCCCAGAATAACCCAGTTGCCTCCGGCATGCATCCAGTCCTTCCCAGTTCCTCCAGTTTGCTTGCAGCATGATCCCAGTTTCTCTCAACTGCTCCCAGTACCCAAAGTGTGATCCCAGTTGCTGCCTTTCAACCCCAGTGTGATCCCTGTAAGCTCCAGTATGATCCCAGTCATATGTGAGCCCTCCCAGTGTGGTCCCAGTATAATCCCAGTTGCTTCCAATCTCTCCCAGTATGGTCCCAGCTGCCTCCAGCGTGATTCCAGTTGCTTCCTGGATCAACCCAGTCAGTCCCAGTATGATGCCATTTGCTCCCAGCGTGCTCCCAGTTGCTCCCAGTCAGGCCCAGGATGGGGAATGATGTGCAGGGTGTGTTCCCAGTCGCTCTCAGATACTCCCAGTATTAGTCCAGTCCCTCCCAGTATGATCCAAAGATGAGCCCAGTGTGCTCCCAGTCCCTGCCAGTATGAACCAGTTGTGCTCCACAAATGGTTCCAGTTGCTCTCTTTCACCCTCACTTTTGTTCCAGTCCCTCCCAGTATCTCCCAGTTTAGCCCAGCTCCCTCTAGTATGTTCCCAGTCACTCCCAGTTCCTTCCAGTATGATCCCATTTGCTGCCAGCCACTCCCAGTCAGCCTCAGTGTGGTCGCACTCAATGCCAGTATGATCCCAGTCACCTCCAGCATGATCCCAGTGTATCCAAGTATAAGCCCAGTTGTTTCCAATCACCCCCAGCATGTAGCCAGTCATGCCCAGTTCCTCCCAGCTGGATTTTGGGGGAGGATGTTTGGAGAATGAAGAAGTCCAAGGCTGAGTGGAAAAGGCCCCTCGGGGGGACATCGGGGGTGCCGGTGGCGGCTGCCGGCAGAGGCAGCCTGGAGGAGCAGAGCCCAGTGTCCCCCAGGAGCCCAAAGTGGGGAGCCCAGAGAGGGGGGAGCGCTGCCATTGGCGGGACCCTCAAGAGCTGGAGAGGGGCAGGGGGGACTCCTTGGAGCCCCTGCAGCCCAGAGCAGAGAATGAGGGGAGAAGGGACTCGGGAGAGCCCAAACAGCCCCGGCATCCCGAAATGGGGAGAGCAAAGAGGGGGGAGCTTTTGGGATTGCTGGGACTGCCAGCAGCCTGGGGAGGGCAGGCACCGAGGAGAAGGGGGACCCCCAATCCAAGCATTACCCCCAGCAGCTGGGACAAGGGGGAACCCTGGACAGCAAAGGGGAGGGACCAGGGACAGGAAACTCCTGGAAGGCTTTTCCAGGGCTGAATCTTGGTGTTTGGGAGGTTTTTCTGGAGCCCAGGTGGCTGGTGTTGTGTAGAGATGGGCTTGGGTAGAGGGACCGTCAAAGTCAACATGCTCTTCCCTTGTTTTCCCCAAACCAGGATTTCCCATTCCCAACCCCTGGGAGGCTGTGAGGAAGAGGAAGATGCCCCAGGACACTGAGGCAGGTGAGGAGGAAGTCAGTGCCCCTTTCCCCCTTCTGTCCTGCTTCATCTCCCAGCCCAGCACGGCCCCCGGCTGCAGGACAGCCCTGGGGGGATCTCCTTCCCTTTGCCTGTGGCACGGAGGCAAATCCCATCCTGTCCTTGTCCTTCCTCCTCCAGAGCAGGAGCTGAGCATGGAGAGCAAGGAGGACAAATCCCCACGGCAGAACCTGGTGGAAGAGGCCGTTTTGAGCAGCTCCACTGCGAAGGAACCCAATGGGGAGGAAAAGCCCCAGAGATCCCGCACGAGGAGGGGCTGCAAACGCAGATGGCAGGGATCTGAGGGGGAAAGAGCCAGCCTGGGCCGGGAAGGCGGCCAGAGATGGAGCCAGAGCTCGGAGCTGGTGCTCCATGAGCAGCTCCATGATGGGGAGAAGCCCCACACGTGCATGGAGTGTGGGAAGAGCTTCAGGTGGAACTCCGACCTGATCAGGCACCAGAGGATCCACACTGGGGAATGGCCCTACAAGTGTGGGGAGTGTGGGAAGAGCTTCAGGCAGAGCTCCAGCCTGATCCTGCACCAGAGGATCCACACTGGGGAACAACCCTATGAGTGTGGGGAGTGTGGGAAGAACTTCAGCCTGCATTCCAACCTGATTGTCCACCAAAAGATCCACACCGGGGAGAGGCCCTACGAGTGTGATCAGTGCAGGAAGAGGTTTCACACGAGCTCTGATCTCCTCATGCACCAGCGCACTCACACAGAGGAGAGGCCCTTCCACTGCCCCGACTGCAGGCAGGGCTTCAGGCAGAACTCCCATCTTGTCAGGCACCGACGCATCCACACTGGGGAGAGGCCCCACGAGTGTGGGAAATGTGGGAAGAGCTTCAGGCACAGCTCCAACCTGATCAGTCACCAGAGGACCCACACTGGGGAGAGGCCCTATGAGTGTGGGGAGTGTGGGAAGACCTTCAGCCAGAGTTCCACCCTGATCAGCCACCAAAAGATCCACACTGGGGAGAGGCCCTACGAGTGTGATCAATGCAGGAAGAGGTTTATGACCAGCTCCCTTCTTCTCCAGCACTATCAGATTCACAGAGAGGAGAGGCTCTTCCAATGCCCTGACTGCGGGAAGGGATTCAAGTTCAACTCCATCCTCATCACCCAGCGGTGCATCCACACTGGGGAGAGGCCCTACGAGTGTCCCCAGTGTGGGAAGAGCTTCTCCAGCAGCTCTCACTTGACCCGACACCAACGGAGGCACCGGTGAGGGAAGCCCTGCGAGTGCCCCGAGTGCGGGAAGAGCTTCGTGCGCTGCTCCAGCTCCATCCCCCACTGGAGGAGCCACATTGGGCAGAGCCCTGGTCACCCACATTCCCTGTGATCCATGTTGGGAACACACCTGGCTGCTTCTCCTTTTGGTCTGGCCTCAATTTTCTTGTGCCTCATCTTCATCCCTTAAAACCACCATAAACATGGTTAAATAAATGAAATTGATCAAAGATATCTAAAGTCCCACCATTTCTCAGGTGTTTGAGGAGGAATTTAGGATTTGGGGACACATTCTGTGTGGAGTGTCCCTGTTGCTAAAAGGCAGGAATTTGATCTCATCCTTCTTGTGTTGCTAACAACTCCTCCCCTGGCCCAAACCCAAACTCCACCCCTGGCGTACCCTATAAAAACCCCACAGCCCTGCCTTTGCCCTGTCTTTTGGGGTCAGAAATGGATTCTGGAGCTCTCTGAAACCAAGACCTGTCTCGTTTGTTCCCGGCACCGGCAGCTGCAGCCTCCCTGGGCACCATGAACTCTGGAGAATGGGGGCGGCCAGTGAGGACAGGTCCTGGATTGCAAGATAAGTGTGTGTTGTGTTTGCCATCTGTCAGAGGTGGGGCAGTTATCTTCTGTGCATTGGGCAGTTTATCTCTTCCACAAGCAATCCTCCATCCAGGAGAGATCTGCTGTTAATGGGCCATTAATTTACAGGAGAGTGAACGTGTTTTTCACAGGCAGCTTCACAGAAACTGGAAAACGTGGGGGTTCCCGGGAGGGGGCACCGCTGATCCAGAGCATCGAGGCGCTGCCTGCAATCGTCCATAACCACCCCTAAGGAGCCTCCAGGGCTTCACCCTCCATGAGCTTCAGCAGACGTGTTGGGAAAGTTGGCAAGAGCCCGTGGAATGGTCCTTGTTGCAGGCAGATTAGCCACTTGTAGCTCTTCAAAACTCCCACCCATGAAAAATGAAAAAACTTAAACCATTCCTAAATGTGAAAAACATGTTCACCCTCCTGTGAAAATGTAAAAAGTTTAATAAAGGACAATGGGAGACCAGGACCATGGAGCAAAGGTTATTATGGCCGGGTGCATCTTGGCACTCAGCCAGGAGCACCCTGTTCCCTTCGGGGATCCCCTGAAATGCCTTTTCCCTTACACCAGCCTGTTGCATATTCATAGACCCTCATGCATATCCATAAACTACTTCACATATTCCAGGACCTCTTCTACATGGCCCCTCCTTGGGTCTGCCTTTTCAGAGCATGTGTGTTTCTTGGCTGTGGTTTTGGCTCCTTCTCTTTATCACCTCCAGTTTTTGGGCCTTGGTCCACTCTGCCTTCAGATGGGGAGTGCTGATAGTTGGCAGATCTGTGCAGGTGTCCTCATCCTGTGTGCACTGGATGTTATCCCATCCCAGCAGGCATTTAACACAAGCATCTATTTCATGAAGCTTAATTAACAACAGAAATAAAAGCTGTATCTTTACAACAAAGTTGCTTTAACATCACAGATATAAAATCCATTTTAATATTTGCTAAAAGCCAATATTAGAATATGTATCCATAACATTGCCCATATCTTTCCTTACCCTTTTTGTTCCCAAGAGTGCAGCAAGGAGTGAAAACTGCCAGCATGGCACGGGGTTGCTGCCATCTCTCCGTCACCCCGTGTCTCTCTCCTATACGAGCCTGAATGAGAGATGAGGGGCTCCAGGCAGCTCTCCAAAATGCAGTTTATTGTATCCAAGATGTTACAGCAGTCCAGGGTCTGGTGACAGAGCCTGTGCCTCCAGCTGCAGACAAGCCTGGAGACCCTTTAGCTTTGGTTACAGTGCATTATATACTCTGCTTTGCTGAGCATCTTAATACAGTAGAACCAATCTTCACCTTTACTTTTATCTATAGCCTATCATAACTCCTGTAATTACCATATTCATATTACTATTCTCCAGTCACTAAAAGTTAGTACCTTACAGTTTAAGCTAGAAGTTGTTTTTCAGTTTTCTTGCAGTGGAAAATTCTGAGACCTTTTTTCTACTTGCAGCTTTGCTGACTGTTTACCTGTGGCATCTTTTTGGTTGGTAAAAATATCTGATTGAGGTAGGTTTATCCTTTGCTCTAAGCCATAAAAACCTCATGTAAGTAGCACACCCTTTGCCTTCTTAGTTACCCAGTGAGACTGGCTCAGCAATTCTTTTCTTCTATATCCAAACTTGCTTTCATTTCTATTCCTTCTTCAGATTCTACATTCAAAAATCTTTCTGCCAAGCACACATATCTGTTAAAGTTTCTTGTTGAACTTTCATCCTTCCCAACACTCTGTGCCACCCTGTCTCTCTTTTCCTGAGGGCAGAACAAGGGACAGAATCCATCCAGAGGTGACATGGGAGCGCTGCTGTCTTCTCTCCGTTCTGTGTCCTCCTTTCCCCCCCATCTTTCCATGTTCCCCTTTCCTGCCTGTCACTGTTGAGTCAGAAATGACACGGATAAATGAGTGACACACTCCATGCATCTTCAGAAGGCCAATAATCATCTTTATTAGGAGACCCATTTTTTTATACTCAGTCCTGATTTCGGTGGACCTGATTGGTTATTTTACATTTCACACGATTGGCTAATTAAGAAAACACCCCTGGGGTAAACAATCCATGAGGAAAACAATTGTCACAAACACCACCTGCGAGGTTGTTCAGAATTCTTCATCTCCAGCTCCCTAATGTTTCCCAGACGGATCCATGGGAAATCTGACCTGGATTGTGTATCCACACCTACCCAGGAAGGTGACGGCCGCGCCGTCCCGGGCCCTCCCTCTAGAAATGGCGCTTACCACGCTGTTTAAGGTTCCCCTTTTTCCTGCCCAAGTCCTTCTTTTCCTGTCCCCAACCTCCCCTTCCCCCCTGCTGTTGGAACCCAGGGCAAAGGGAATGTCTCCCTGCCTGTCCTGTGAAGTCCTGATCCCCAAGGACAGGACTGATCCCCAAGGACAGGACAGTGTTCTCTCTCCCCAAGAGAACACTGCTTTTAACTTTTGTCCATGGAGAAAGCTTCCAGGACTTTGGGAAGAATTGGGATCTATGAGTGTGTGAAATAGAGATTAGTGTAGTTTATCACAGGGTGAAAAACTGAGAGCTTTGGGTTTTTAGTCTGAGGGTGGATAGAAGGGAGGATTTTGGGCATTGCCTGATCTCCTTCTTGTTCTTCATCTCCTCCATTTTCTGCTGTGTTGGGAGCACAGGGTGATTGGTTGGAAAGAGCTGCAATGCAGATGCTGAGTGGTAAACAAAGAATTAGTTACTGGTAGAAAGGTAGAAATAAAATGTGTTCTAAGAGTTAATTGGACAAAATCGTTTTAAAAGACCTTGAACCTGTGTGTCCTGTGACTTTTGGTGCCTTCTCTTTGTACACTAAGTCTGGTGTGCAGACAGCGTGCTGAACTTTTGGTAAGAGAAAAATAAACAACAGCCTGAAGACTGAAAAAACCAAAGGTCCTGTTTGTTTCTCAATCCTGGCACAGAACTTTTTAGGGGTGTCCCCTTCAGGGGATCCCCGGAGGAGGTTCACACCTCCATCCCTCCCTTCCTCCCTCCCTCCCTCCCTTCCTGTCCCGCTGCTCAGCCCCGCTCAAAGCCCTGCACCCTCACTGCTTCACAAAAGAACCCAAAATTAACCAAAATCCACCCAAAATTACCTCAGAACCCATCCTGAGGGGCTCTGGGTGAAATTTGAGGGGAGTTTTGAGGGATTTGAGCAGACTTTGGCTGGGTTTGAATCCTTCACTCGCTTGGGCATCCACAAGGTACTAAAACCACCCAAAATTTCCTCCAAATTAACCCAAAATCCACCAAAAATCGATCCCACAACCAGGCAGCTGGGGGGAAATTTTTGGGATTTTGAGATTTGGGGGAATTTTGGCTGGGTTTGAATCCTACACCAAATTTTGTTTCCAGGAGGTACCAAAACGACCCCAAATCAACCCAGAATCGACCCAAAATTACCTGAAATTAACCCAAAATTACTTCCAAATCCATCCTGAGAAGGTTTGGGGGTATTTGGAGGGATTTTAGGGGAGCATTTTTGTTGGGAATTGGTTACATGACAAAGGTGACGTAGACATGCTCTGGATAGCTGAGAATTGGAAAAGTACTGGCCCAGCTAATCTGAGGCCTTACACCTGCAAGGCCGCAGTGGCCCTGGGTATAGCTGTAGTCTGATAACAGGATGATGTAGCCGAGAGCAGAGCATGAGAAAAGGGAGATGTAAGTTGTAAAGAATGAAGAAGTAAGAATAACCAATAGACTGCTTAGCTTACAGAATATGCATGAGCTTATTACATGTTGTGCTTAAATGTCTGATGCTCTAATCAATAAACGAAGCTTGCCGATTCTCACATTGAGATGACCCGAGCTTCCTGCACTGTGACAAATGGCGCCTCGAACAGAGACCCTAAAAGAGGGGGGAGGCGAAAGGGCTGGTGCTCCGCGCCTTGAACAAGGACCCTAGAGAGGGGGGTTGGCAAAAGAGCTGGTGGTCTCCGTGCCCCGAGTGACCCTACAGAGGAGTCTCAGCTTGAACCTGTTGGCCACGGTCCAGTGCAGTATCCGTGTCGGTCCCGAAGCAGCACGGGAGGCAAAGAGCTGGTACTCCGGCCCCGAGCGACCCTAGAGAAGAGTCTCGGCCGATGAACGCCGCCGACGTCTTGGAAGGGCTGCAACAGCGCTGACGTTTAAATTGAAAGGTATGAAAAGACAAGCGGTGTATGATTTTTTTTTTTTTAATGCTTTTTAGAAAAGTGAAGACTATAAAGTATTAACCTGGGAAAAGAACTCCCAAGATTGCTTGCATATAGACTGCAAGCCGCAACGTAACCAAACAAGAGTTGAAGAGCCTGTTACAGCAAGCCAACAAACAGTAAGATCTTTATTAATTGGACGTGAGACTAACTTTACAACTTAGTAAGCAGCGGCGCGGTAAAAGTAACATCTAGCTCCCCCGCTGGGAGCAGAAACTGCTGCGGCCACTTTGTGCTTTTTTTTTTTTTCTGCATCGCAGCCGGCAATTGCATTCACAGCGGTGCCGGCGGGAGTCGACCCTGTATTACCCGTGCTGACCCCTCCCGTGGCCGCCTCCCCAGCAGAGCCCGTGAGAGCTCCGGCCGCGGCTGTCCTGCCATCTCCCGTGTCGGCTCCACCAGCAGCTGTCTGCGCCTGCACTGCAGCTTTCGGCACCCGGAAAGGACGCGGCTGCCGTCCCCAACCCGGCAAGAGATGCATTTCCTTCAGCTTTGCAGCCCCCACCGACTCCCGCGGCGACCCCGCCTTCGCCTGCCGCGCCGGTGAAGAAGATTGGAGTCGACAATAGCGACCACCAAGCGGAACCGTCTTCAGAGCCACCCCTCTGCCCCCAACAGTAGCTGCCAGCGCCTGCAATCAGCCAAGATTCCCTCCCGAACTTTTCGAACTGTCCCGAGACTGCCCCTGCGGGGGCAGCTGAGACGGGGGGGAAGACGAGGAGGAGGGGGGGACGCCATCCTGCCCCTGCGGTGCCGCAAGGGCCTGTGTAAAAACTCAGCGTTTTTTGCAAGCCGATTCGAGTCTAGTTTAGAAGTTGCCATTAAAGTTTAAAATGCTTAAATTCCCCTGCTTGCCCCAGCGGCCTAGAGAAAGTAACTCCTAAAAGTTCTGCCTCTGTTCCCCAGCCCGGGTGGGGGGGGGGGGAGGTGAGAGTAGTACCAAAGAGCTGTAAATTAACCCTGTGAGTACACCAAAGGGAACTGCGTAACTGTAAAGAATCTAAAAGCATGTGCTATATAGACCTTTTTAACCATTCACAGTCTATTTACTCCCAGCTCTCTGAGTTGCAGAGGTTAACTAGAAACTTACAAGTAGAATTAAGCTTTAGTGTTGATAAATAGCTCAAAACTTTAGGCCTAAGATTATAGCTTTGTTTTATTCTTAAAGCTAATATTATAATAAGTATTATAGCTTTGTTAATATTATTAGTTTTGCTTTGTTTTTGCATGTGCTGATAAAAAATAGTATAAAAAATAATATTTATTGCATTTAATCAAACATTGCTTGTGCAAAAAGAAAACAGGGGAATTGTTGGGAATTGGTTACATGACAAAGGTCACGTAGACATGCTCTGGATAGCTGAGAATTGGAAAAGTACTGGCCCAGCTAATCTGAGGCCTTACACCTGCAAGGCCGCAGTGGCCTTGGGTATAGCTGTAGTCTGATAACAGGATGATGTAGCCGAGAGCAGAGCATGAGAAAAGGGAGATGTAAGTTGTAAAGAATGAAGAAGTAAGAATAACCAATAGACTGCTTAGCTTACAGAATATGCATGAGCTTATTACATGTTGTGCTTAAATGTCTGATGTTCTAATCAATAAACGAAGCTTGCCGATTCTACCATTGAGGTGTCACCGAGCCTCCCTCACTGTGACACATAACCAAAACTGCTCAATCAGGGTACGGGGAGGGCTTCCCACCCTGCCTCACGTGCAAAAGGCAAAAGGATCCAAACACAACTTATGTACAGTGGGCTAATACATATTCATCAATATTTTCCTGTAAATCTCCTCCTTTTTCTGATTCTTGAAATCGACATCACCACACTCACAGCGCATGCTCCCGCTGTGGCTAAGGGGGCTTCTGGCTCTCTGGGACTCTCCTTTGAGGAAGGCCGACAGTCTTCCTCACTGTCCTCTGAATAACCTGGCAGGCTGTGCATGTGCCCCAAGTCCTGTGTTATGTAAGTAAGCACTATGCTCCAATTAAACCTTATTATTTTATAGACAAGAACACTCTTTTAGACTCCCTGTCTGGAATCGTCCCAACGTTATTCATGTCAGGGCCGATCCTGTCCTGGGAGTTGTCTTAACTTCGTCTTGATGCCAATTCTGACTTGGGAGTCTTCCTAACTTTTGTTCATCAAGGCCAATTCCAATCTCCTGTATCCTGTTTCCCACATGTATCATCTACAAAGAAACCCATCTGCTTCATACTATGAATCACATATACCTTTCCAATTTTCTTCCCAAAATATTGATATATTTACAATTTTGTTAGCACAAACCACATCCATTTATCACAATTTCCCCCATCTTCTCTTTGGATAATATTAATTCATGCTTTTTATTAAAGACTGAATTTTGGTATCTTCTACATCCCACAAATCCCGGTTTTCACACTCCCTCATTTCTCTTTTTGATCAAATTTGATACATGTTATTTTACCTATGCAGGAAATAAAACATGGTATAGACCACAATAGAGTCCAGCTGGTATAAACCACCAGATTTTGTTAGCACAAATCATATCCATTTATCAAGACAGGCCAAAAGCTTGGAAAAGGATGAAAGAAATGCTCCGATGACGATGATAACAAAAAAAAAACCCCAAAATAATTTATCTTTGACAGCAAATGAACATGGGCTGCCCTCCAGCCCCCCGAGCCTGGCAGGCCAAGCGGTGCCGTTCCCATGGCATGAGGTGCTGGCAGCCTGCGGAGAGAAACCAGAGAGCCACGGTCAGTCGCAGCAGGCTCCTGTCCCCCTGTCCTGCCATGGCCTGTGCCCGGGCCAGGCTGCTGGCTGTGCTCAGAGCCCAAACCTCCAGTCCTAGTCTCTGTTTTTAGAGAAGGCGTGGCAGGCCACGTTCCACCTCCTCTGCTTAATCACGGCACAGCAACTCCTCAGCAGCTGCAAGAGCGGGATGCCCGTGTGCCCGCTGCCGCCTGCCCGGAGCCCTTCTGCCAGCTGAGCTATGGAGCCGGGTGCCCACCTCTGGAGAGCTGCTGCCAGGAGAGGAGCCGATCACGCACCAGGTCCTCATCCTTCTGGAAGGGGCTGTCCCTGCAGACCGTGGCCCCTGGGGTAGTGCTGCCACTGGATGTGCTCTACAGATGCTGCAGGCGCTTCCCCGTCTGGTCCGGGCACCAGGTGTAATCCTCCTGGGAAAAACAGAGAACAATTGCATGGAAGTCAATTCAAAACAAGGCCTGGAAACAAGAAAAACCACAAAGCCTGTCACCGTTTCACAGGCCTGAGGAGGGTCTGACCACTCCATGCAAGAATTAAACCTGCCCAAGGGTGGGGAAAATCCCCACCTTTCCCACGTGTAAATGCACCCCTTCCTCAAGGGCCTGCAAAGCAGACCAGCTGGGGCACGGCTTCAAAACCTGTCCCCCCCCCCACCCCCCACCACCCCCATCCACATGGATGGATGCTTTTGTCAGGCTGGCTGCCCCCGCCTCACCACCTGCCAGGCTGGCTGGCAGAAGCTGTCAGCAAGGCCAACAGCCGGCTCCCCTTCCACAACATCCGTCCGCTGTCCTGCCAAAAAGCAGCTCAGGGGCTGGCAGAAAAATTAATATTCCCCAGCGCCGCCGAGCAGGGAACCTCTGGCACGTGGCCAGGCCGAGCCCTGCCCTGCCTGGAAGCACCAGCATCCCCCCACCCCTGTGCCGGCTGGGGACTCATCTTGATTTCATCGGGGCGCAGCGCGTGTCCTCCAGGTAGGGGCCGCAGCCAAAGCCCATTGGCTCTGCCCTGCCAGAAGCTTGCTCCAGGATGGTGTTCCCAGCTCCACGTCATCCTCCAGAAGAACACACCGGCTGTGCCTCGGCTTGTGGTGACACCAGAATGCCATTGAGATGCAGGGGAATGTTTCCCCTGTCCCAGTCCATGGCACCTTCACTGCACTGCCACCACTTCTCCAATAGGATGGGAAGCTCAGAGCTGTTCCCTCCATAGCTCGCCGGGGACCAGCGGAAGCATCTCCTCGGCTGTGCTCTCTCCTCCGCGCCGCAGCTGCAGGGAAACGCTCCGGGCTTTTCTTCCAGCGCCACGGAACACGTGCTGCTGATACTTGCTGGGCTCCTGGATCCTACTGTGCACAGGGATGCATCTCTGCTGTCTCCTAGGCCAGACAGGGCTCCTGCAGCCAAGAATGCTCAAAAACGTCCTCCAGTGATGGTCTGTCGGTGGGGTCCATGCATAAACACCACCTGATGAGGTGCTGGCACTCTGCGGAGAGAAACCAGAAACCGCCGCTCAGCGGGAAAAGGCTCCTGTCCATGCTCTCCCACATTCCACAGTGCTCAGGCCACACCAGGAGTGCTCAGAGCTGCAGCCAAAAGCTTCCCATCTATCATCTCTTGCAGAGGACACCAGCACAGAGGCACAGGTGCCACCTCCTCCAGCTAAGCCCAGGAGATCCACCTCCTCACCAGCTGCAAGAGCAGGACGCTTCTGTGCCAGCTGCCCCTCCCAACCCCGTTCTTACCCCTCGTGCCTTGAGGGCGCATCCCCACCTTGAGACACCCGGGCGGGGAAGCAAAGCTGGCCCCGGATGATGTCCTCATTGGTGTGGAAAGGAAGGTGCCCGCAGACCAGCTCATAGAGCAGGATGCCCAGGGACCAGATGGTGGCTGGCTGGCCATGGTAGCAGCCAAAGAGGATCCACTCCGGTGGGCTGTACTCCGGCGTTCCTATGGGACACGGGCGCAGCTCATCAGGCATATCCTGCTCCCTCCCTCCCTCCTACCCTCCCTCCCAGCCAGCTCCCGTTCCACAACAGCCAGCCCCTGCCCTGCCAAAAAGCAACTTGGCTGCAGCTGGCAGAAGAAGAATTCCCCCTCCTTCCTTCCCTCCCTCTTCCCCCTCTACCAGCAAAGGGGGGAACCTCCACTGCCTGGCTGGGCCCTGGCTTTGGGCTCACCTGACATCTGGGTGTAGAACGTGTCCTGGAGGATCGTGCCGCACCCGAAGTCGATGAGCTTCGTCTCGCCTGTGGCCAGGTCCACGAGGACGTTCTCGGCCTTGATGTCGCGGTGCAGGACGCCGCGGCTGCTGCAGTGCCGCACGGCCTCCAGCACCTGGCGGAACAGCCCCCGCGCCACGGGCTCCGTCAGGAAGCGCCGCTCGTGCAGGAAGTACCAGAGGTCCTGACAGCGCTCCGGACGCTCCATGACCAGCGCGAAGCCCTCGGGCACCTCGAACCAGTCCAGGAGCCGCACGACGCCGCGGAAGCCAGGCCACGACACCATCCACAGCAGCGCCAGCTCCAGGGGCACAAGGGCGCCGTTCTGCTGCGGGGGCACCGCGATGCCGTCAGCGGGGCCGATGCTGCGCCGCGCCTCGGGCACCCCCTGCCCGACCCTGCCACTGCTCGCCACCCCGCTCACCCCACGCTCGCTCCCCTCGCAGTGTTCCGGCTGCCGCCCTGCCGGGCCTCGCCTTCGCCCCGCCCGGCACGCCCCGCCGGCTCCTCCCGCTGGCCCCGCTCACTCACCAGCCGCGCCCACTCCGAGATGCGGTCCCGGGACACTCGCTTGATGGCCACCTGCGAGCCAAGGCGAGCGGCGGGCTGAGCTCCTCGGCCGCTGCCCGCCGCCCGCCGCCCCCCTCCGACCGGCCCCGTCTCTTACCGGGGCGCCGTCGGCGGGCCGGGTCCCGGAGTAAACGCTGCCGAAGCCGCCGCAGCCCAGCAGCGAGCCCTCCCTGTAGAGCTGCTCTAGGGGAGGCTTCTCCGCCCGTGCGGGCAGCACCGCGCTCCCGCTCTTCTGCTCGGGGCACCCGCCCGCCCGGCGCGCTGCTGCTTGCCCAGCCGCCCCGGGCTGCGGCGGCTCGGGGCGGGCGGCCGAGCTGGCGAGAGGCGGAGCTCGGAGCGGGGAAGCTGCCGGCGACGCTGTCGGCCACGGGGCGGGAGCCGAGCGGCAGCGGGGCGGCAGCGGGCGGAACCGCGGCAGGGGCTTCTTTCGGGGCCGGGGCCTCGGCCGCGGCTGGGCCAGAGCCCGCGCCAGGCGGAGCAAAAAGACCGTGCTGCTCCGCCAGCACCAGAGCGAGCAGCTCTTCCAGCGGCGCCACAGCCAGTACGGAGAGAGCCCGGCGGAGGCGGAACCACGGCGGGCCGGGCAGGGGCGGGCACGGGGCGGCCCCGCCGAGGGGCGCCTTGCGGGACGTGGCATGAGCCGGCCTGGGAGAGGCGGAACACGGACGCCACGGGACGGGACGGGATGGGGAGCAAGTGGAAAGTCGAGCGGAAAACCGATCGAGAGAAGCGCTGCTGCCGCCGCTGCTGCTGCTGCTGCTGCTGCTGCTGCTGCTGCTGCTGCTGCTGCCGCTGCTGCTGCTGCGGAGCCGCCGGAGCTCGCGGCCGTTCCTCCGTTGCCACCGCGAACCCAACGGAGGAGCTGCCGCGCGCCCCAAGGAACGAAAGAGAGAAACAAACACATCACACCCCAAAGTCATTCCTATTAGAGAAGTAACCAAAGAAAACAATGTAGCAATGAAGAAGAGTGTTGGCTTGTGGCTTCTTTCTTCTATGTGTGAGGCGAAGCATTTGATGGGGAAGAATTGCCTCTTCTGACAATTTTGCGCAAGTGGAGAGGAGCAGAGCATTAAATTTTCTAGTAGAAAAGGGAAATCATGTCGCTAATGTCATCTCTTTTCATCCTCTGTTGACACAGATGCAGGCTGCCAAAATACATAGTCTGCAGTGTGGAGCTTGGGGCCAAGTTTCTTTTCCTGCCAGAGGATGAGTAGGGGAAGTATCCCAGAGTCATGGAGTTGTGGCATGCTTTGGCTTGGAAGGGATCTAAAAGATCCCATGGCTGCTGGGAACCCCCCTGCTGTGGCTGGGGACCCCTTGCACCAGACCAGCTTGTCTAGAGCTCCCTGCAGCCTGCCTTGAACACTGCCAGGGATGGGACATGCACACCTTCTCTGGGCAGCCTGTTCCAGGAGAGTATTTTTTCTGAATCCCTTACCTAAACCTAATCTCTCTACATTTGGATCCATTCTCCCTTGTCCTGTCCTTGCCTGCCCTCATACAAAGTCCCTGTCCAGCTTTCTTGTAGGTTGCCCTCAGGTACTGGAAGGGCACAGTTAGATCAAGGCCCAGTCTCTTTCCCAGGGTGAAGAAGCCGAGCTGTGTCAGCTTTTCCTTGCAGGAGAGGAGCTGCAGCCCTCACACCATCTCGCTGTCCCTCCTGGGCCCTGCTGCAGCGTGTCCACGTCCTTGCCGTCCGTGCCGGGGAGCCCGGCAGAGCCGGACGCAGCACTGCAGGTGCAGGGTCAGCGGCGGGGAGGAGACACGGCCCTGGCAGCAGCTCTGGGAGCAGCGATTGGCGATGGGCTGCCTGCCCTGCAGAGAGCCGGGGCCCTTGTGCCTGCCCTTGTGCCCAGGGCACCTTTCCCTGCCGCCCGCCCGCCCGCTCAGGGGAAATGCACCCTGTGCTGCCCCTCAGTGCCGCCCCTCGCCGCTGCCCCGGGGACTGCCCGGTGCCAGCTGGAGGGCCCCAGGCCTTGGCCTCACCCTGCTCAGCCCAAGGCCCTGGAAAAGCAGATTCAAACACCCACCCAGAAAGGGCCCGAGGATTCCAAGGTCAGTATTTTGTCACCAGCACAGCTTTGCCATCAGAGTCTGGATGGGATTAGAAAATCACCAGGAGAAAAGAGCATGAACAAGTTCTGCCTTGGCACTACCTCAAGGTGTGGGGGTACCAGTCGTCAGTTTCACTGGCTCTGGGTTGAAGGGACTTGAGGCAGTAATTCATCTTTGGACTCAAGTGTTTATTATTTCGTATCAGTAAAACAGTCATTAATGTGAGTTCAGCAGCTTTTCATTAGAAGGCACAAAATGGCTAACAATCTCTTGTTCCAAGGTCTTTTAAGACTAAACTATCCAATTAAGAACTGACACCTAGATTATTTTCCCTTTTAACCCAATAGCTGATCCCAAAGAGCTTGCAATGTGGAATTTCTGCCCAATTAGAAAAAGCCACCCAAACCCATGAAGAAGAAGGAAGAAGAAGCATGAAGAAGAAACCCAGGTTGACAACCTGTGCCATCCGTCTTGCTTCCATCCACAACATACTAAAAATCCCAAAACCTAAATTTCTCAGAATCAGAGTAGACCAAGGCCCAAAACCTGGAGGTGATAAGAATGGATTACAACTACAACCAAGGAATCTGCATGCTCTAAAAAGGCAGACCCAAGGAAGAGCCATGCGAAACAGTTCTTGAAACATGTAAACTGCTTTGGGGAAAAGTTTGCTATGCATGAGGGTCCATGAATATTCAACAGGCTGATGTAATGGAAAAGGTATTTCAGGGGGATCCCCGAAGGTAACAGGGTGCTCCTGGCTGAGTGCCGACATGCACCGGCTGTAATAACTTTTACTCCATGGTCCTGGTCTCCCATTGTCCTTTATTAAACTTTTTACATTTTCACAGGAGAGTGAACGTGTTTTTCACATTTAGGAATGGTTTAAGTTTTTTCACTTTTCACGGGAGGGAGTCTTGAAGAGCTACAAGTGGCTAATCTGCCTGCAACAAGGACCATTCCACAGGCTCTTGTCACCTTTCCCAATACGTCTGCTGCAGCTCATGGAGGGTGAAGCCCTGGAGGCTCCTTAGGGGTGGTTATGGACGATTGCAGGCAGTGCCTCGATGCCCTGGATCAGGGGTGCCCCATCCTGGGAACCGCCACGTTTTCCAAATAGGCATCATCTCCTTCAGGGTGCTTCCTTAAGAATCTGAGCTGTACATTGATGACAGAGGTTACAATCTAAACCATTCCCATCAGTCAGTAATATAATTCAGGTGTTAAGATGTTGGAATGTTGGAGGACAGAAGACAGATGATGGACTTTGGACCTGGTTAACATAAGAGATTTGATACCAGGATGCCTTGGCAAAAGCAAACAGAACTTTGAAAATTACACCTAGATTGCAAGAAGATTGAGTCAGATGGGTTTACTGGAAAAAGAAAATCCCATTAAACTCTGCAAGCAAGGGATGTTGTTTTATGCATAAGTTTGTGTAGGTAATTGTAACCTAATCATTGTAGTACACATTACTAGTCTCCCTAAAATAGTATATAAGTGCTTGTATCCCACAATAAAATCGGATTCTGATCACCAAGTCAGTCTCCCAATCTCTCTCCATCGCCGACACTTCCCTAATAAAGAACTGTTATTCCTGCTCCCATAGTTTTACCTGAGAGCCCCCCTTAATTTAAATTTATACAATTCTGAAGGAAGGGGTTTGCATTTTTCCATTTCAAGAAAGGCTCCTGCCTTCCTTAGCAAACATCTGTCTTTCCAAACCAAGACACAGGAGCCACCTGTATTATACATGGAAATACTTCACACAAAAAACCAAGAGCCTCAAAAAGGCAAAACAGCTTGGTAATTTGTACAAAGTAACTCTGATCAGAAATAAAATGTCTTAATAGATCGGTCTGAAGATGACATTCACAATTTTCCTGGTGACATTGTGCACTGTACTGTAGCAGTGGATAGTCACTGGACATAGACAGTAGGATAACTGGATATGCTTTTCAAACTTATTCTTAGTATTCATTGAATTATTCATTGAATCCTCATCCTTCGGTACACTTCAGCTCTGCTGTAAACTTCAGAGACATTTTTTCACAAGCTTCTAACAAGTTACTCTGGCTCTATAATTCCTGAGACCAAATGGAATCCAAATGCCAAGTGGGATTACTCTTTTCAAAGCCTGGAGTCACACAGAATGAAGCAGCACTTAAATCATCCTGTGCATCCCATACACATAACAGTCCAGTCACTGACCATCTGCAATAATTTTTTACTTTTGCTACAAATTACTTTCAAGAATAAGCTACAAATAATATCTTGATCCGGTTTAAATTTAGGGACAGCATTGCATTTGCCCAAAAAAATTCTAAGGGCACCTAGTGCTGTTGCAGTAATACAAGAGAACTGTAAGTGTGTATTTCTAGTTGTTATTCATATTAGGTAAAAATGCCTCAGCTCAGCTTTGCAAAGTAAGAAACAAAACATGGAGAGTTGAAATGATGGAGTTGGGACAGTGCAGCCCGTCTGCTTTTTGTGAGAGATGCTCTTAAGCAGTGGCAGTTTTAATGCACTTGTCTCCTGTAACTTTGCTCCTTGTGATCTACTGTCCACCTCAGCAACTTTTTCTGCTCTTTTTTTTCCCTTTATTTTTTCAGCTGAGTACCAAAAGGAAAAGACAGAACTGCAATGTACCTACCAAAATAATAGATTTTTTTTCAAACTAAAAAATACTCACAGCTTTTAGAAAACACATCAGAAGTGTTGGAAAGTATAAGCAATACAAGGTATTGAACAGTATTTTTACATTATACTACATCAGCCAAACAAATGGATAGTAGGGCTTGAGGATCATGGATATCATTGAAGTTTTGTTAAAAGGGCTTCTTTTGGTCTCTGTGTGGTAACTGTCATCACCCTGATGTAAATACTTCACAATCTATTTACATTTTCCTAAGTTGTAATATTTTGCATCATTGATCAGCTATGGTTTTTTAGATTTCTCTAGTACCCATCATTGAATTATCTGAGCACAACCTCCAAATAAGACAAATGGCAAAGTAGCAAAGGTCTGCAATAACTGAGCAGCCAACAGGATTAGCCACACTGGCATCTCTTGGCTTTGCCAAATCCTCTGTGAGTGCTTTCGTTTCTTTTCCTCTTTGGTTTAAAATGCAACACATTTTCATTACTTCTGATGTCTCACCTCTGAAAGAAAAACATAGATATTCTTGTTAGCAGTGTCTTATTGGCCAACAAATCCTTAGAAGCTCTTGTAACTAGAAGTCTTGCGGCCTTGTGAGCCGTGCAGTGGAGATGGGAGCCAAACTCACTCTTCCTGTCTATGCAGAAGATAAGGAAAAGAAATGGCATCATCTAAAAAACTCAGAGGTCCGCTCTCTGGCTCCTTCCTAACTCCTTCAAATCTCCCAAAGTGTGAATTAGTGACAAACAGATGGCAAGGACTTGTAATGCTGGCTCTTTGACTCCAAAGCAGCTGCTTTAGAATCTTTCACATAACCCTGTGTAGTTATGTGCCAGAAATGTATCATTTGAAGAAACTTTCCCAACTGACTTGAACAGAGGTTTGTTTGAAAGGTGTTTGAGGAGAAAGCCTCCCAGCAGAGGTCTGGGCATTGGCCTAGCTGTGTTTCTGCGGATTGTGAAGTGTGCCATCAGCTGCAGGGCTTTCTGGGCTAAAAATAGCATCAAGTCACTTGAACTTGCTCCTTTTGGCCTATAAAAGCTGGAGCCACTTTCGGGGCAAATTTGGAGATGTCATCTATGGGTGGATGGAGCACCTAGGATTTTCCAAATTGCTGGGAATGGTTCTCCAGGTCCCCGGTGTAAAACGGGGCTCCCCAGCAAAATGAGAAACAATTGTCTCGGTTTGAAAAGAGAGGTGTCTGCTAAGGAAGGCAGAAGCCATCTCTGAAATGGAAAATGTAAATCCCCTCCCTTCAAATGATTTTAATCTAGAAATTAAAATGCTCTCAGGTAAAGCTATGGGAATAGGACTGAGCCCGTAGAGCAGGGCAGCATTTGCTGATGGTCTGAGCCCTTCCTAAAGATCCTGTCGGGCTGTCTTAGACCCCTGGGGCCAGGAATTCCTTCCAACCTGGGCCCCTTTGGGCGGGCTGGGTGCAGCCCCAGGGCAGGTGGCAGCGTGTGCAAGGGCCCTGGGTAGCACGCTGCAGCACGGTCACCGTGGCACGGGACGGAAGCCGGTGTCCAAGGGCCCTTTGTGACGTGTGGGAAATAGAAGCTTGCCCGGGTGCTCGGAACACCCAACGGCTCAGAACGGGAGAGAGCAGTGCCGTGAGGAGCCCCTGCACAGCGCACTCGATCCTGTCTGACCCGGAGCTTTTCCTTGGCCTTGTTCCTGAGGCTGAGCTTGAGGCCTGAATACAGGACTCGCTGACCAGTGGCCTTCCGAGGCTTCTGTTCTGCAGCTGCCCTCAAGGGCAGAGCGTGGGACTTGGTGCCCTGGAGCTTTTCCAGGACATCTCTCCTGCAAATATCTCCAGTCAGTGACATGGAGCAGAGACCCTCGAGCATTCCCAAGCTGGCCTGCCTGGGGGAGGTGGAGGAGGAAGAAGGCCCTGGAGCTGCCCCAGCACAGGAGACTGAAGAGGTGGTGCCCTTCCAGCCACCACAGGAGGGTGAGTGGCAGATCTGGGCCGCAGAGCTGGAGCCTGCAGCCAACTTGGCCCCATCCCATGCCATCCCATTCCCTGGGGACATGCCCACAGAGAGGACGGAAGAGGGGCCAGGCACACACCCCGCAGTGGCCATGCTCCATCCTTCTGGGGCATCCCGGGGCTCTCCCTGCCTGGGAAGCGCAGGGCTGGGCTGTGTTCTCCGGCCTCTCCCGCAGCCCCTCAGCTCTGGCTGCGCTCACTCTTTACCAGATGCAGCCGTGGAGTGCACGGGAGAGCAGGAATCCAGCCGTGGCCGCTTCCGCAGCACAGCTCAGGTACCTGCAGCCATCCCCACCTGGGCTGGGCCTGCTGTCCCTGCTCAGCCGAGCACCGTGTGTGGAGCAGTCCATGCAACATCCCCGGCTTCTTGCCCTTCTCCTACAGCTCGTTTGCAAGTTCCTCCACAGCGTCCGGCAGGGAGAGACCAGCACCACGGGCACTGGGCTCAGAGCTCACTCAGAGCTCCTGGGACATGAGACCAGTGCCGCCCTGCTGGATTTGCTCATGGAGAGGGGTGTTTCCAGGCCAGAACAAGTAAGCAGCCTTTGGCCAGGCTTCAATTCCCCCATGAGTCACATGGCTTCCCAAGCTGTGCCTGCTGGTCCCTGGGTGCCTTTGAGGCCATTGCAGTGCGCTGGGAAGGGAAGCACTTCTCTGGGGATGCTGGGGACCTCGCTCCCTCTGGCAGATTTCCAAGCCTCCCCATGCCTTCTCCAGGTGCCCGCCACGGTGAGGTACATTCACCAATGGCTCCTGGCCAATGCTTCTGCTGAGCACCGGCTGGACAAGACCCTGCTGAGTGTCACCAAAGAACACCCAGGTGACACAGTCGTGACTCTCCTGCGTGTGGCCCCGTCCTGTGACAGGTATGGGGCCCACCTGACCAGAGGGCTCAGGGCTCCCCAGCCCATCACCCTGTACAACCTGTCCCAGGTGTCTGACCAACAGAGAATTCCAGGGCCCTGCTTTCCCAGCCCTGGCACGTCAGCTGCCAAGCCTGCTGCCATGCTCCCTTGCCGCCCCTCAGGGCTCTGTCCCCACAGGGCTGGGCTGCCTGGGTGCCGCTGGCAAGGGGCAGTGGGCAGAGGCAGAGCCGGCGGTCAACCCTGGCCCCTAGGGATGCCCAGGCCACGGTGCTGTGTCTGAGACCCGCCCTGAGACAGAGCTCTAACCCCACAGAGCTGCCATGGCTATGTGGAAGACCATCATGGGCTCAGCCAGGACTGTGGAGCCAGTGCTGCTGATCCTCCTGGATGTGCTGGGGAGCTGGCCAGAGCGCAGCATTTGCACCTCCGATGGGGACAAAACGGGTGTCTTTGCCCTGGCTGTGAGTTTCTGACACAGGCCTTTGCTGGCCCCAAGGCCACCTCTCCAGCAGCTCTGCTTCCTCCTTCCCCCACTGCATCTCCCCACCTCAGGTGCTGGCCTAAAACCTGGCCCAGGGGCAGCTTCAGGCCCGCCAGGCCCCGTGCTCCCCTGGCACGGTCTCTCCAGGCCTCTCCCTGCCAAGCTCGGGCCCTGCCACACGGACACCTCAGCACTGAGCGCTGTCTTTTGGGCCTTTGTCCTTTGCAGGCAACCGTGGTGATGTGGAAGTTCCTCCAGGAGCCCCGCATCTTACATGTAGTGACGGCATACTTTCCCTGCCTTTTTGTGCATCTGCTCTTCCAAGTGTTCTTCAGCACAGAAGAGATGCCAAAGGAGGTCGATACCTTCTGGAAGCAATGCCAGGAAGAGCACGGCCTTGCCACCAGCCCAAACAGGTGCTCCATCCAAGTCCTCCTGTCTCTGGCACATGGCCTGCGAAGGAGCCAGTGCTGCCAGTGTGACCTGGGCTTTGCTCTGCACACAGGTTTGCAGTGCGGACCCTGAAGTCCCTGCTCTGCCGAAAGGAGCACACGGATGTGTTGGTGTCAATGGAACGCAAGCATTGCTGGGACACGCTGCTCTGTGCTGACACCCGCCACTATGCCGTGGGTCTGCTGGCCAGGTGAGACTCCCCTTCTGCCCACTGCTCCGGGCATTTGTGCTCTGTGCCAGGGGTGTCCCACACAGTCCCCGTGGCCCTGGGACACAGGGCCTTGTCACTGAGGGAGAGCTAAGCAGACTTGAAAAGGCTGGGAGGGGAGAGAGCACTTGAGGAGACACCTCCTCAATTGCCCAGGTGCCTTTGCAGGATGGTGGTGCAAGACCACCAGGCTCTGTGAGCCTGTCCTTGGAGAGATTTGCTCAGGTTCCTGGTCTCTTTTTCACCCTCCTAGGGAGATGCGCCATGCTTATCCTCGCTTGTGTTCCAGTATTGCACTCCACCTCCTCTGGCTCCTCAGCACGCAGGAGCCACACTGGGATCTGCCCGCCCTGGCATTCCTTGTGGAGGTGAGCCGGGTGTCCAGCGCTGCCTCGCTGAGCTGCCTCCCAGCTCCCTGCCCTCTTGTCACCACAGCCGCCTGGGACGGTGCCTGCACCCTGTGCTGCTGCCCGTACCCAACCCTGTGTGGCTCCGGGGTCCTGCTGGCTGGGCCCTCCATCACTGCCCTGTGCCTTTCAGGTCCTCGAGTGCCTGGATTCAAGTGAATGTGCTGACAGTGTTGTGAAGGTCTCATCAAGGTACCTGCAGAGCGAGTGCAGGGAGAGGCGTCGCCTGGCGCTCAGGGCCCTTCTCGAGCTCATTGATGATCCCTCAATGGTGAGAAGGGGGCAGTGGCTGAAGCTGCGCTGGGAACACAATCGCTTGGCCTTGCCTGGGCTTTGGGTGCTGGGGCAGCTGCTCCCAGCTCTCCTGCCTCCCACTTCAGCTGCCCGAGTGCTTCGGGACAGGCCTTTGGCCTCTGGGCCCTGGGGCAGCAGGGTGGGGTTTCACAGACTTGTGTTCCACACAGGACGAAAGAATGTGGAGCTTGACCGAAAGCCTCATGGACCTACTGTGGGACAATGATGCAGAGATAGCTATGATGACACTCAGCTTTATATTCCTGCACAAATACATTCTGATGTCAACCCCCATTGCCCTGCAGCTGGCTGAGGCGCTCCTGCCGCTCTTTGACCACGTAAGGCCCTGTGTCCCCAGCCACAGCCACTGGGTGCTGCCTGGAAACTGTGTGCCCTGTGCACTTCCAGGCCTGTGCCCAGGAAGGCCTGGAGGAGCCAATGCTGACGTATTTTTGCTGGTTTTTTTTATATAGGATAACAGCCAGGTACAGCTGCTGTCCATAAAACTCTTCCAAGACATGATGGACTTTTTGGAAGAGAGAGAAAAACCTTTGGAAAGCCCTGTGCACCAGAGCCTGCTTCCACTGCTCTTCCACTGCCATGATGAGAATCAGCACGTGGCAGAGGTGAGGACTCGAGGGCTGCTGCTGTCCCCCTGGGAGGGGGCTCGGCTGCATCCTGCCCTGCGCCTGCTGGACCGCAGCCTCCTCCAGGCCGTGGCACAGGGACGCCGGTCCTGTGCCCTGGGCTCTGGGGCCATCTCCAAGTCTCTGCTGCTCTCCAGGCTTCCCGGGAAACGCTGCTTTCTGTGGTCAAGTTCATGAAGAGGAGGGATCTCACAAAGCTGGTGAAGGAGGAGAAACTGTGGAAGTTCAGCAAGTGCCTGGTAAGGACGACCAAGAATGCCCAGCCTCAGCCTGGAGAAGGCCCCCGAGGGCGATGCTCAGTGTGCGGGGGGGGCAGCTGTGCCCCTGCCCGCTGCTGCACGCAGAGGCCGCGCGGGCTCTTCTCCAGGCTCCCGTGGGCCAGAGCCGGGTGCCCGTGGAGCCCCGGCCCGGCGGAGCTGCAGGGCGGGCCGGCACCGCCGCTCCCCGGGCAGCAGCCGGCCCTCGGGCCCCTCCCCTCGGGAGCCCGGCGCCGGCGGCTGCTGGCCGCGCCTCAGGGCTGTGCGGGCAGGGGAGGCCGGGGCTGGGCGCAGGCAGCGCCCGGCCGAGGGGCTGAGCCCGCCCCAACCTTTCCTTCCCTCCCGCCGCTCTCTCCAGCTGGCAGAGGACAGGAGCAGCGCGGCCGAGCACCTGTGCCGGGCCCTGCACTACCTGAAGAGCCCACAGGAGCCCCTGCGAGAGGCGGCCATCAGGTTCATGGGTGAGCCACGAGCCCGGGCTCCCTCCCCGGCCCGCCGCAGCTCGGCCCCAGCCCCGCCTGCTGCCCCGGCAGTGCCGGCCGGGCCCGGCGCCGTGGAGCCCCGGCTGGCCTCGGCGCTGCTGCCGCCTTCTGGCAGCCGTGCCCTGGGGCGGCAGCGTGCGGCCAGGGCCCGGGCTGAGCCCTGCCGGGCCAGCAGGCCGTGTGGCCACAGCGCCGGCAGTGCCGCTGGCAGGGAGCTGTGCCGCTGGGACCCTGACAGGCTCTGTGTTCACAGGGATCGCCGGGCAGAGCTGGAGTGGGCAGCAGCAAGAGCTCCAGCTGATCTGCAGTGGTGAGTGAGGGCAGTGGGCTGAGCGCGGGGGCTGACAGCGGGTGGAGAACTGCGAGCCCTGCTCTGGCTGCAGTGGGCTCTGCTCCCGTGGGCAGAGCACACAGAGATTTCAGGGCCACGTGTGCCATTCGTCGCAGGCAGCTTCGGGCTGATCCCCTGGGTCCCTGCTCCCTCCTGGCCATGGCAAGAGCCGGCTGGCATGGCCTTGGCCAGGGGCTCTCCTGGGGTCCCTGACGATCTGGGATCTGACCGTGGCTCTCTGTTGCAGCCCTTGAAGAGCAAACAAATGATGTCAGCCTCGCTGTCAGAAGCCTGGCAATTCAAACACTCTGCATCCTGAAGTCATCAGATCCGGCTCCGATCTCCATGTTCCAGTGGCTTCGAAGTCACCTGCGCAGGGCATGGAAGATGCGGCATCGCCTGTCACGGCTCAGCTGCCTGCCCTGCCGGAGCTCTGTGGAGAGCTGATCCACAGGCTCTTTTTTGTGAGGCCACCTGAATCAGGAGGCATTTTTTTTTTCTTCAGAAATGTTCTTTTCTAGCCTTTTTCTTTGTTTTTTTGTTTTGGTTTTTTTTGTTTGTTTTCTTTTACAATGTAAATATAGACTGTGTTATAATACACAGACTGCCAGGATCTTTCTTTTGCTGCCCAGGGTCCACAGGGCATAGGGGAAGAGCGGGAAAAAGGTGCTTGTGCTCAGCCAGCTGCCCAGGCGTGCAGTGCCTCAGGGGAAATGCCCATAAGCCCCTTGGCCTTTGGTGGTTCCGCTGAAGCCTTTGTGCTGCCGACAGAGAGGCTGTGCAGGGGCTGGAGCTGCGGGGATCCCTGCGAGAGCGGTGCCTGGAGATGGCCACAAGCCCTGTGCCAGGCAGGAAGCACCATCCGTGTCCTCCTGCCCGTGTGCTGCTGCCTGCGTTGCTGAGGGCTCCGAGGTCCCTCTGGCTGGTGGGATGTCCTCTGGAGCTGCTATGGGGCAGCTTGGCTGGGCTGGGGCAGACCCTGAGGGGCTGGGGCACTGGGAAGCCCTGAGCAATTGGGTGTCAGAGGCCATAAGCAGCCCTCTGGCAGCCGCCTTGCTCCTGCCGGAGCTGACTTGCAAGACAGATCCTGGGCGCTCTGGAACTAACAGCATCAGTGTTGTTGGAAACCTGTGGGGGGAACGGTGCGGGATGCAGAGGTTCAGGGATATCACACCACAACCAATATGATCCAGTGAAGCCAAATTTATTATCCCTCAAAAGACTGTATTTAAAATAATTCTGTACTGTCCACGTGTCTCTAGCTAATACATGATTGGCCAGGCCTAGCTGTTCACGCGTCTAAGATAGGATGCTGATTGGATCATCTAACTTTTCACATGTCTGGCTGTGGTTTTCTGTCCCACCCATGAACTGTCTTTTTTCCTCACTTTCCCAAGCTCACTGATAAACTTGCTGAGTCCATTTGACTCTTCTTCTTTTATCAAGGACATACCAACCCTTTTTTCTGAATACGTCCATTATCCCAAGCAGGCTGGATTGTGCATCGTCTGAATATGGCCATTGTTTTTCAAAAACTCCTCAATCTGCAACAAATCCTCAACATTTTCCCCGCTTTGTTTTTGCACAAGCCAGACTGATTTAAAAGCACAGTCATTTAGTTTCTGCACCCAGCATAGTAAGCAAGGCACTAGAAGCAGAAGTGACAAATGAATACAAAGTATCATTATGCCAAAGAGCACGAAGTCCTTGAGCCAGCCTGTTATTCCCCAGGATTTTAGCCACACATCAAAGGAATTGTCAACAGCTGTGAGCTTTTGCACATTCTCCTTAAGCAGTGTCCGTTTTTTGTGACTAGATTCAGAGTGGTCAGAGAAATTCATGCAACACATCCCTTCAAAATCCTCACACCCATGTCCTTGTGCTAGCAACAAAAAATCTATAGCAGCTCTGTCTTGTAGCATAGCGCGGCATGTGCTACCTACATCAGTGGTAAGCTCATTCAGTATCATAGATGTAATGTTAATTTGTTTTCCTGTCCAACAAGCCAATCGTGTTAATTGTGTCAGGGCCTGTGAAGAAGCTACGCCTGGTGTAAAAAGTGATGCCAGTATAGCCGAAGGCCTCTTCCCCAGTTCTACATTATCCTTACAGCCTGAGCCTAATGAATGCACCCTACGTTTCTGACGCTGGTATTTGTGCCTGATGTTAAGCATCTGTTGAATGCTAGGGGCAAACAGTGTCAGTTTCCCAAAATAGCAAGGTCCTCCTAATGCTTTCTGAGGAATTGCAGTTCAAGCTCTATCTCCACAAATGAGAAAAACTCCAGGAGGCAACATGCTTGCTGATTTTTGTTTTGGGGGGCACAGACCGTGTCCAGTTGGCACAGTATGCCATGGTATTGTAATAGCACAAAGAAACAGGAGATATCCAAGTGCTGTCATCTCCGGGCTTTTCTGACCTCTCCCTAATCAGCTCTCTGCCCTTGAAGTACTCAGAGAACAAACAATAATTTCCTGGCACTGATCCCAGAATATCCAGCTCCTGTGGTTCCTGACTTGCAGTATTTAAATTTTCAGTGATTTTAAATGCCTGAGCTCCTAAAAGATTTCTAGGGATTTTTTGTTTTTCACACCAATTTTCTGGGATTATTCCATTTTGATTAGTACACCAATTTGACTAGACCTTACTTAAGTCACCATAAATTTGAGCTCTGGTCCGTTTTCCAAATTCTTCCATTGTGTCTAGGGGAACTCCAATTAAGCAGGTACAAAATGGATCCGAAGGTGTATGTTAAGCCTATGTGGAGTTGCTAGTACTTCCTCAGCATACTCCAGCACACTTGGTAGATACTCCGATCGTTGCTCAGCTGTCAGGTGTTGGAGAAGTGGATTCAGGACTGTCTGGAATGGGTGCTTTTGCCTCTGGACACAGCATGGGTTGATGACGGTGGTTTCAGATAGGGCTTCACCCACTTGGCTGGGATCCAACGAATGCCTTTATCTGTAAGCAAGCACATATGACCTCTGCCTATTGGTTTTACTGTAGCTGGTCCTTCCCACACCCCTGTTTCTGGGCTTTTGAACATGACCTGAATACCGTCAGGCAATTCCTCCCTTGGATTACTGTGAGGGCATGATGCACAAAAATAGGTGGATCTTCCCTATCTCCTGTTGTTCTAAGGTAATTAAGCACAAAGATGGCTTTAGCTGATTTTTCCTCAGGAGATAACCCTGTAGTTCCTCCTTTTATTTTTGCAGCATGCCCTTGAATGTCTGATGAGCACGCTCAATAATTGCCTGACCAGTAGGGTTGTGAGGAATACCAGTGTCATGTTGAATACCCCATAAATTACAGAAACGCTTGAATCTTAAGGAACAGTAAGCAGGACCAGTGTCAGTCTTAATTGCTAAGGGGACACCTAATATGGCAAAGCAATTGTACAAATATTTCTCAACACGACGAGCTGCCTCACCTGTTAAGGGAGTAGCCCATATAACACAAGAATAGGTATCAATGCAAACATGTACAAACTTTTTCTGACCAAATTCTGGTACATCAGTTACATCCATTTGCCCCAGTTGCAAAGGTTGAGGACCCCTAGGGTTAACACCAGTGCCTAAACCAATGCCATCTTGTTGACAATCAGGACAGGATTGCACAATACCAGAAGCATCAGTAAAGGGAACACCAAATTGTTTAACTAATGTTTTAGCAGATTGATGAAGAAAAGCGTGGGAAGTTTTAGCCTGCTGGAATTTATCAGGGTTTGGCATTGGCCAGACAGTGGCTACCAACTGATCAGCTCGAGCGTTACCTTCAGACAGACCAGGGAGAGCTTGATGACTTCGAACATGAGTAATAAAGTATTCCTGCCATCGTTGGTTTAGGTTTTTAAGCAATTGGCTTAAAAGGGAATACAAATGTTTATTACTCACCTCCTTGAGTACTGCTCTTTCAAGGCGTTGGACACAGCCAACTCCATAAAGCGAATCAGAAACAATGTTAATGGCGTCATTATACCAATTTTCAAAAGCCCAAATCACAGCTTTCAATTCTAATGTCTGCAATGTATCTTTGGACTCTCCAAAAATGACATGCTTTTTCCACACTTTGTCCTGCTGCCAAATGCAGGCAGCCCTTTTTGACCTTTTACCTGCATCTGTAAATACTGTCTGCCCAGATACCGGACAGTCAGATCTCCAGGGTCTGTCCTCCAGATGCTGATGCTCCAATAAAGATAACACCCGGTGCCGTGGGTAAGTGTTGTGAACTTTACCGTCATACCCAGCCAAAGCTATCTGAAAAGAAACAGAATGTCTAATTTCCCATTCAAGATACCAGTTAGCCAGAGGTACTACAATTGCATATGGTTCATGTCCCCAGATTTCCAAAATTCTCCCTCTACCCTTCATTATCAAATGAGCAAAAATTTCCAATCGAGTGGTATAGTTCTAGACTGTTTTACAGGTAAAAACCCCCATTCCAAAATAATTAAAGGATTAGCCCGAGTTTTAACCCATTGACAAATTAAGGCGAAAGGGTGCTTTGCAAAGTAGTCATCCTCCTTGCTCTGATTGATGATCATCAATTGAACTGGAACATCCTCGATCAGATGATGTGCATGTGATGTAGCAACCTTTGTGGCAATGTGATCCAAGGCCCGCTGTTGTCTCTTATCCAGAGTCCGGCGTTCATCTGCCCGAGGTGAAGTACCTAGTATCTGTATTAATGGCTCAAGTTCTGCGTTAGTTATCCCACAAATAGTTCTGATCCCCTGAATATCTCCAACTAGCTTCTGAACATCATGCACAGTTTTAATTTCAGTGGTAATGGAGAGTTTCTGTGGTTTCACTACAGACTGATCAATCTGCCACCTGAGATATTTCCAAGGAGCAGAATGCTGCACCTTATCGGGAGCAATTTTTAACCCCCTTCCTTCTAGCAAAACTGTCATGGTTTTTAGAACAGTTACAGAGTCTCATTGTTTTCCAGCTACTAATATATCATCCATGTAGTGATAGATGATATACTCAGGGAATTGTTGCCGAACAGGTTCTAATGCCCAAGCGACATAAATTTGGCACATCACAAGGGAGTTTCTCGTGCCCTGGGGCAAACAAACCCATTCATACCTTTTGTAGGGTTCTCCCTTATTGATAGATGGAATAGAAAAAGCAAAATGATCTCTGTTCTCCGGATGTAAGGGGATGGTAAAGAAACAATCTTTGAGATCAATGATCAATAGATTCCATGACTCAGGTATCATAGTAGGAGATGGAAGACCAGGTTGCAAGGCACCCATACTTCGCATTACTGCGTTTACAGCACGTAAGTCATGCAGCAATCTCCATTTCCCACTCTTTTTTGGAATGGCAAAAATTGGAGTGTTCCACGGGCTAGTGGATGGCTGTATGTGCCCTTCCTCAAGCTGCTCTTGCACTAATTGTTGAACTATGGGCAGCTTTTCCTTTGACAGCGGCCACTGATCAATCCACACAGGTCTATCAGTGGTCCAGCTAATTTTGAGGATTGGCTGCCCCCCCAGTGGCCGCTGCTAAAAAGACTGTGTGACAATGGTGGCTTTTAATTGGCTTAACAAATCCCTGCCAACCAAACCTAGCAAAGTACCAGGAGTTTGCATGACATAAGGCCTTGTAGATGCATTTACTCCATCTGGGAAGGTAAGGGTAATTACATCTTTGCTCATTTGAGTTGCCTGAGTCCCCCCAATACCTGCAATGCCTAAAACAGGGTTAACTAATGCCCAATCTTTAGGCCAAATTGTGTTTGAAACAATGGTTACATCTGCTCCAGTGTCAATTGTGAGATTTTTAGTGATAGAATCACCATTAGGATGTGTCAGTGTTACCTGTTGGTTGGGTTTACCTCTTGTGATGTCCATGGCCCAATATACTTCTGGGTTACCTGTGGAACCAAAGCTTCCTGTTCCCCGCTCCTTGTCGCCTGCACGGGGGACACAAGACTTAAAAGGAACAAGTTGAGCAATTTGTGAACCTTTGGGAATAGACACAGGAGGGAAAAATGTTCTAACCATAATTTTAACAACCCCTTGATAGTCCGCATCAATAACCCCAGGGGTTATATCCAATCCCTTTTTACAGGCAGATGATCTCCCTAACAGAAAAGCACTAAGCCCACCCCCCAAGGGTCCTTTTACATTGGTGTCTATCAGGTGAACAGCAGAGTCCGTGATGGTGACGTCTACTGCGGTGTCCAAATTCAGCCTGGCACTTCCAGCTGCTGACAATCTGAGTGAGTTAAGTCCACAGTGGGAGGCTGAGCTATCCAGGCTCTCCTTACTTGTTTCTGCATGTGAGGAGAGAACGTGTTGGCAAGGCAGTTTCCATGGAAAAGACATTCTTTAGTATTGTGGTTATCTTTTTTTTTTTTTTTTTTTTTTTTTTTGCATATAGAACAACTTTTTTTTTTTTCTTTCCACCACGGAAAAGCGACACTGACTCCAAACATGTCTGATTTTACCACATCCAAAGCACTTAATGTTCTTTCCCTTCTGCTTTCTTTTCCAGTTTAGAAATCAGTGGTTTTACTGCATCCTGTACTGCAGAAGCTACATAGGATGCCTTTTCCCTTTCTGTAGTCCTAGCCATCAGTTCCAGCATTTCTGTAACATCAGCTCCCTTCTTTAATGTACCCAAAATCTGCTGAGTTTTATCATTAGCATTGTCAAAAGCCAGCATATTAAACAATTCACCTTTGTGTCTGGGTCCAAATCAGGATGATCATAAATAGCCTCATTAAATCTGTCCACAAATTTATCAAAGTCCTCATTCTCTCTTTGGCGAATTTGTGTAAAAGCCTTAGTGTGTAATCTATCAGGAAGTGCAAGAATAGCATTATAGGCTAATTGCTGACTCATCTGTAAAACTTCGTCAATGCTCCTAACCTGGGCAGTGGCAGTAGCCCAGGGCCCTTTGCCAAGTAAATGTTGTGCTGTTAAACCGTACAGAGGATCACCCTGTGCCCGAGGCTTTGCTGCTTCCTGGGCACACTTTTCCTCCCAGCTTTTATGGAACATCACCTGCTGGTGGGGTGGCAATACAAGCCTGATTAGGGTATACACATCAGCTGGAATAAATGTGCTAGAGGTAAAATCATACTGCAGCAGTGACTCTGCAAGCTGGGATTTTAAACCAAATTGTGAGATTGCATTTCCTACCCTCTCTAAAATCTTCCAATCGAAAGGTTCCCAAATTCTACCTGCAGCATTAGTTACTACAGGAAAAGCCTGTAAATAATTTGCGACAAAAGTCCCTTTTATAATCGCTTCTGTAATAACCCCCTGCCACTTGCGTTTCTGTGCTGCTTCTATTTCAGGGTCACATTCCAGTTCTAATTCCACATTCTTTACAGCATGAGAGGGAGGATTTCGTTTAACCAGCTGGGATGCTGGCTCAGAGACAACATGAGAGGGAGGTACCCGCTTTCCTGATTGTCTGTCCGAACCCACAACCATAGGTAGATCCATTTTTTCAAAAGAATAATCTCTTTTAGGGACAATTGAATCCTTTTGTTGAATTACCAATTTTTGCAAATTGTCCACAAGAGACCTTAAATCCTCTTCAATAGAAGTATTATTCATAACAACATCTCTTTCCTTATCCTTTACAGCATGTCTAGTCTCTAAGTTACTGTTATCAGCAATTTTTTCACTCTGAGTACAACTGTCCTTTGTTCTGCAGACTAACAAACCCGAAGAACTTTTTTCACTGCGATCACAAGTGTCCTTTGGTCTGCAGACCAGCACCTCTGAAGAGGCAGCAGCTTCCTCTTTCTCACTAGGAGCTGGAGGAGCAGTTGATGTAGTGCTCGAGGCTGAGCTGAGGGGTTGTGGGAATATCTAAGGTTGTAGAAAACAGTGGCTGAACTGAAGTTATCGGGAATGCCTGAGGCTTTTCTGGCTCAGAGGCAAGGGCAGCACAAGCTGCAGCAGCAGCTTTTCTCTCTGCCTTTAAACCTTTTAAAGCTTCTATGATGATTTTCCACAAAGTAGCATACTTAGACACCTCTTTTGCTTATTCCCCCCAGATGCAATGCAGTCCCACAACCTTCGCCCCACAGCTTCCTATGTCAAAATCTCAAAAGCACCCTGTGCTCCTGGTATGAGATTATGTTCCCAAGCCCCGTGTAATAGTCCCTTCAAATTGGAAGCATAATACTTATATTCTCTCTTAGAGAGGATATGTTGGAGGAGTTTCTGAACACCTTCCCTTTCATGTTGAGACCCCATCTCCTCCCCGGCCGCTCACCTTGATCAGGGCGAGACTCAGGACATCTACGATTGGAGCTCCAGTAACCTTTTCCTCTCACCAGGGCAGTGAGGATACTTTCGACCGGCTTCTCCTCTCCTCCAAGGCTGGCTCCGACCCTTTGCACAGCAGCCAAATTGCCAACCTCGAGTCCCTCTCAGGGTTGCCCCGCAATTCTCCACCAGAAATGTGGGGGGAACAGTGCGGGATGCAGAGGTTCAGGGATATCACATGACAACCAATATGATCCAGTGAAGCCAAAATTATTATCCCTCAAAAGACTGTATTTATAATAATTCTGTACTGTCCACGCGTCTCTAGCTAATACATGATTGGCCAGGCCTAGCTGTTCACGCGTCTAAGATAGGATGCTGATTGGATCATCTAACTTTTCACACGTCTAGCTGTGGTTTTCTGTCCCACCGATGAACTGTCTTTTTTCCTCACTTTCCCAAGCTCACTGATAAACTTGCTGAGTCCATTTGACTCTTCTTTTTGTATCTTTTTCAAGGATATACCGACCACATTTTCTGAATATGTCCATTATTGTTTGTGAAGGTGTCCATTGTCCATTATCCCAAGCAGGCTGGATTGTGCATCGGATGAATATGGCCATTGTTCTGCAAAAACTCCTCAATCTGCAACAAATCCTCAACAGGCTACAAGCTCTTCAGGAGAGACAGGAAAGGGAGAAGAGGTGGAGGGGTGGCCCTTTATATTAGGGAGGTATTTGATGCTATGGGTGTTAAAACTAATGATGATGAAAGTAAATGTCTATGGGTAAGACTTAAGGGGAAGGCCAACAAGGCTGACATCCTCCTGGGAGTCTGTTATCACCCACCCATCCAGGAAGAAGAGGTAGACAACTCATTCTATGAGCAGCTAGAGAATGTTTCAGGTTCATCAGCTCTTGTTCTTGTAGGTGCTTTCAACCTGCTGGAAATTTGCTGGGAACTTAATACAGCTGAAAAGAGGCAGTTCAGTAAAGTTTTAGAGTGTGTGGAGGACAACTTTTTGTCACAGCTGGTGAGTGAGTCCCCCAGGGGAGGGACTGCGTTGGACCTGTTTTTTGGGAATAGAGATGGGCTGGTGGGAGATGTGGTTGGAGTTGGAGGCCGCTTGGGGCAGAGTGATCACGAGATTATAGAATTCTCAATATTTGTTGAAGTCAGGAGGAACATCAATAAGACTTTTACATTGGACTTCCATAAGGGCAGATTTTGGTCGATTCAGGAGACTTATTCAGAGAGTTCCTTGGGAAGCAGCTCTTAAAAACAAAGGAGTTCAGGAAGGGTGGGCGTGCTTCAAAGCAGAGATCTTGAGAGCACAGGAACCGACTGTCCCTGTGTGCCAAAAGATGAGTCAATGAGTCAAACACCCAGCCTGGATGGGCTATGAGGTTTTGAAGAAACTTAAGAATAAAAAGAGGATATATAATTTTTGGAATGCGGGTCAGGTCTCCCAGGAAGTATTTAAGGGGGTCGCTAGGGCACATAATAAAAAAATTAGGGAGGCCAAAGCTCAGTTCAAACTTAATTTGGCAACTTCTGTAAAGGATAATAAAAAATATTTTTATAAATATATTAACAGCAAAAGGAAGGCTAAGACCAAATTTTCTTCTCTATTTAATTAGGGAGGGAACTTAACTGCAGATGAGGAGAAGGCAGAGGTGCTTAATGCCTTCTTTGCCTCAGTCTTTACTGGGAAGATGGCTTGTCCTCAGGACAGCTGTCCTCCTGGGCTGGTAGATGGTGACAGGGAGCAGAATGGGCCCCTGTGATCCAGGAGGAGGCAGTCAGGGAACTGCTGAGCTGCTTGGATGTTCATAAATCCATGGGACCAGATGGTGATCCACCCCAGGGTGATGAGGGAGCTGGCAGATGAGCTTGCCAAGCTGCTCTCCACCATTTACCAGCAGTCCTGGCTCACTGGTGAGGTTTCAGATGACTGGAAGCTGCCCAATGTGACACCCATGCACAACAAGAGTGGGAGGGAGGATCCTGGTGATTACAGGCCAGGGAGATGAGATGAAGTCTCACCAGGTGAGATGATGGAACAGTTTATGCTGAGTGTCATCACACAGCACTTACAGGATGGCCAGGGTTTCAGACCCAGCCAGGAGGGGTTTAGGAGGGGTAGGTCCTGTTTGACCAACCTGGTCTCCTTTTATGACCAGATGATGCTCCTGGTGGATGCAGGAAAGGCTGTGGATGTGTCTCTTTGGACTCCAGCAAGGCCTTTGGCACTGTCTCCCACAGCACACTCCTGGAAAAGCTGCAGCCCAGGGCTGGGACAGGAGCACTCTGTGCTGGGTTCAGAACCGGCTGGATGGCTGGCCCAGAGAGTGCTGGTGAGCGGGGCTGCATCCAGCTGGCAGCCAGGCACCAGGGGTGTCCCTCAGGGCTCTGTGCTGGGGCCAGCTCTATTCAATATTTTTATTGACAACATGGATGAGGGGATTGAGGCGTTCATTAGAAAATCTGCAGATGACACTAAGCTGGGAGTGTGTGTCCATCTGCTGGAAGGTAGGGGGGCTCTGCAGGGAGACCTGGAATGGTTGAAGGGATGGCCAGAGTCCAGTAAGATAAAGTTTAATCAGTCCAAGTGCCCAGTCCTGCATTTTGGCCACAACAACCTCCTGCAATGCTATGGCCTGGGGACAGTGTGGCCGGACAGTGCCCAGGCACAAAGGGACCTGGGGGTACTGATCAACAGCCAGCTGGACATGAGCCAGTAGTGTGCCCTGGTGGCCAAGAAGGCCAAGGGCTCCTGGCCTGGATCAGGAATGGTGTGGCCAGCAGGAGCAGGGAGGTCATTCTTCCCCTGTACTTGGCATTCTTCCCCTCTAATGGCACTGTCCCTTGAGTGCTGTGTCCAGTTCTGGGCCCCCCAGTTTAGGAAAGACATGGAGGGTCTGGAGCGTGTCCAGAGAAGGGCAACAAGGCTGGTGAGGGGCTTGGAATGAAAGTCCTGTGAGGAGTGGCTGAGGGAGCTGGGGTTGTTTAGCCTGGAGAAAAGTAGACTCAGAGGTGACATTAAAACTCTCCAACACTTCCTGAAAGGTGGTTGTAGTCAGGTGGGGATCGGTCTCTTTCTCCAGGCAACAACTGACAGAACCAGAGGACACAGTCTTAAGCAGTGCCAAGGAAAATATAGGTTGGATATCAGGAAAAAGTTTTCTGCAGAAGGGGTGATAAAGTATTGGATTGGTTTGCCCAGGGAGGTGGTATAGTCACCACCGGTGGATGTGTTTAAAAACAGATTATATGTGGCACTAAGTGTCATGGTTTAGTTAAGGTGGTGTTAGGGCTGGGTTGGATTCCATGCTCTTGAAGGTCTCTTCTAACCCAGTAATTCTGTGATTCTGTGACTCGATGAGTCCAATGTGTCCCTCCCAGCTCAGCCCCTTCGGCAATTCTCACCCTTTGGCTCAGCTTTTGTGTCCACTCGAGGCGCTGGCAGAGCTGTTGGAGACAGGGCAGGAGTGGGGCAGCCCCAGCATTCCCCTGTGTGTGACACCCCAGCGGAGACAGCCCCAGCAATCCCCTGTGTGTGACACCCCAGCGGTGACAGCCCCAGCGTTCCCCTGTGTGTGACACCCCAGCAGTGACAGCCCCAGCATTCCCCTGGGTGTGACACCCAGCGGTGACAGCCCCAGCGTTCCCCTGTATGTGACACCCCAGCGGTGACAGCCCCAGCGTTCCCCTGTGTGTGACACCCAGCGGTGACAGCCCCAGGGTTCCCCTGTGTGTGACACCCCAGTGGTGACAGCCCCAGGGTTCCCCTGTCTGTGACACCCCAGCGGTGACAGCCCCAGCGTTCCCCTGTATGTGACACCCCAGCGGTGACAGCCCCAGCGTTCCCCTGTGTGTGACACCCAGCGGTGACAGCCCCAGGGTTCCCCTGTGTGTGACACCCCAGTGGTGACAGCCCCAGGGTTCCCCTGTCTGTGACACCCCAGCGGTGACAGCCCCAGATTTCCCCTTGGTGTGACACCCAGCGGTGACAGCCCCAGCATTCCTCTGTGTGTGACACCCCAGCAGTGACAGCCCCAAGGTTCCCCTGTGTGTGACACCCCAGCAGTGACAGCCCCAGCATTCCCCTGTGTGTGACACCCCAGCAGTGACAGCCCCAACATTCCCCTGTGTGTGACACTCCAGCGGTGACAGCCCCAGCATTCCCCTGGGTGTGACACCCCAGAGGTGACAGCCCCAGCGTTCCCCTGGGTGTGACACCCCAGCAGTGACAGCCCCAAGGTTCCCCTGTGTGTGACACCACAGCGGTGACAGCCCCAGCGTTCCCCTGTCTGTGACACCCCAGCGGTGACAGCCCCAGCGTTCCCCTGGGTGTGACACCCCAGCGGTGACAGCCCCAGCATTCCCCTGGGTGTGACACCCCAGCGGTGACAGCCCCAGCGTTCCCCTGGGTGTGACACCCCAGCGGTGACAGCCCCAGCGTTCCCTCCCTGCAGTGGCTCCAAGGGAAGCGTCCAGAGCCGTGTCCAGCCCATGGAACTGAGCCGCCACTGCCCACCCCAGCCTGGGCTGATGTGGATTCCTCTGCACACAGCTCGGGGAAGGTGCCCCTGGCCACCTGCACAGTGCCACAGACAAGTGTCAGACACAGTGACAGAGCTCTGCCCAGACATGACAGGGAGAGTTCATTAAAAAAACCAAAAAGCCAAAAAAAACCCCAACAAAAAACCTAACAAAACCATACCAACAAAAAAAACCCCACCACCACCCAAAAAAAAAAACCAACCCAACAACCCACCAACCACAAAAAAATCAAAAAACAAATCAAACAAACAAACGTAAACAAAAAAAAACCCCAAACCAAACAGAAGAAAAACTAGAAGAAGAAAAGGAGAACTCCCCCCAGCAGAGCTGGTCCAGCTAGTCAGTTGTCACACCTGCACTCAAACAAGGCCTGGGTCTGCAAAAAATGAGGATTCCTTGGGCACATTTGCAGGAGAAGCAGGCTTAGGACAGGCTCTCAGCAGAACTGTTCTCAGCTGAGCCATAAAGGCCCCTTTGGCAGCTGCAGGGCCATTGGAAATGCAGAGCCTCAGCCCACAGGGCAGAAAAGGGCTCTGAGTTCCCCTCCCCTGACACCAAACCCTGTTCCCAGGCTGCTTCACACTCAGGATTCTTCTGGAGGGCTGCGCAAAGCTGAGACTGGGTTCTGGCTTCTGTGTGTTGCATGTCCTAAAGCTGCCTGGGAGAAGGAATTTCGGGTCAGCTCCGCTGGCACAATCCCTCCTGGCGCAGGGCACAGCGCCGGGAAGGGCTTTGCGTGCCGAGGCTTTGCTGCAGCCAAGGAAAGCTCCTGGCTCAGGGTCACCTTTGCTGCTCAGCCAGAGCCCCGAGTGCCCCAGCAGCAGCAGCAGCAGAGAATGGCAGCATTGCCACGGGCTGGCACACGAGGGGGAGACTTCTCCCTGGAGAGAGGCTCCTATTCCAGTTGTTGCATTCAGGCAGCTGCAGATCCCTCAGCTTTGGCTGCACAGCAGGTGGAAATGCAAGTCCAGCAGCTCTGTCCATGGCCAGCCCCAGCAGGTGACAGCAAGGATAGGGCACTAGCAGTGGGACATTTGCAGGGAGCGCCTTCAGCAAGTGCTGGGGGCCGGAACTGTGTGCGGAAAACGCCCTGGGGGTCTTTGCAGCCAGGCAAAAGGAACAAAGTTTCAGTTGTGGCCTCGCCAGGGAACACCAAAATCAAAATTGATTGTTTTCCATTGCCGGCTGTTCTAGGAGGCCCAGAGGAGACCCCGGGGGGCCCAGGAATTGAGAGCGGGGACTGTGCAGGAGCCGGGAGCAGCGAGAGAGGCCGGGCTGAAGGTGCAGGGCGGGCACGGGCTGGGAGGGGGCCCAGCCCGGGGGTCCCGCGGAGCCTCCCTGCTCCAGAGCCGCAGCTGCGAGAGCGGGGCAGCTGCCGGGATCGGTGTGCCAGGGACGGGCCGCAGGTGGGGGTCCCCGGGGCTCCCTGGGCAGGGGGCGGCGGGGGCTGCCGGAGCTCCGTGCCCGGGGCTGGGCGCGGCTGCCGAGACAGCGGAGGATGCAGGGTCCCCCCGTGCTGGGGCTGCCTCTGCCCGGCCCAGGGGCTGCACTGTCAGCCCAGAGCCACGTGGGGATCGCCCGGCACCGGCAGGGCTGGCAGGGAAACCGGCAATGGGGGGAGCAGAAAGGGGCAAATACGGGAGCTGGGGGTGCTCCAGAAGCCTGGACGTGTTGGCAGCATGGACAGGGGGGACCCATGGATAGCCCAGGACTCTGAAACAGGGACCCCAGACAGTGCTGACCCCTGGGACACCTGTGATACTAAAGGGGTGAGCCCAGAGGAGGGGAACCTGTGGGATTGCCAGGAGCCCCAGCAGCCCAGACAGGGGAACACCAATACAAACCTGACCTACAGCAACCCAGACAGGGGGGCTCCAGGAGCCCAAAGTGGAGAGACCAGAGAGGGAAAACTCAGGGTTGAGGTTTTTTGCTGAATCTTGGACATTTGTGTATTTTGGGGAACTGAATCTTGGCATTTTGGAGGTTTAAATGGGCACCAGATTCCCAGTGAGTTCTAGAGTGTGGAGGTCCAGGTGCCCAACACTGGAACTGCAATACCTCAGGACAAAGGTGACCAGGGTCAAAGAGAGACACCCCTCTGAGTACAATGGTCTCAGCCATCAGCATTTCCAGGCTCATGTTAATGCAGCAGGTTTCCCTGGTATCATCCAGTTCAATGATGTTTTTTCCTTATATGTACTCCCCCTAGAATGTTCTCCCCTCTCTTGTCCCCTATTGGTCCCAGTTTACTGCAATGCTCCGCCCCTGTTACCTCATTGGTTCCCCAGTTGCCTGCCCCTCCTCTGTGCCTCTTGTGCTCAGTTCCCATTGGCCCTTGACCCTCAGATCCGCCCCTTCCCCCCTTATCAAACCCTGTGTCCTCAGCCCCATTTTGTCTCTGTCCCTGGACCCTCGCCATAAACTGTGTTTGGAGCTCTGCACAAAGATCTATCTGTGGCCTTGTCCATCAGCAGGTTAAGCAAGCGTGCTCTGGGCTCTGGGAGTGCAGGTTGCTCACAGAGGCTCGTTGTGGATGCACCGCAACACTAGAGATGGACTTGGGCAGGAGGAACCCCCTAACCCAATGTGCTCATCCACTGTATTTTTCCAGAAACCAGGATTTCCCAATCCCTAACATTGACTGGATGGAGGGGGAGGCTGTGAGGAAGAGGAAGATGACCCCGGACACTGAGGCAGGTGAGGAGGAAGTCAGTGCCCCTGTCCCCCTCTCTCCTGCTCCAGCTCCCAGCCCAGCATGGCCTCCGGCTGCAGGACAACCCTGGTGCCATTGCTGTCCTGCTGGGGATGCACTGGGGGGATCTCCTTCCCCTTCCCTGTGGCAAATCCCATCCTCTCCTTGCCTTTCCTCCCCCAGTGAATGAGCTGAGGATGGAGACCAGGGAGGACAAATCCCCACAGCCTCGTGGCAGAGGCCGTTTTGAGCAGTGTCGCAGTGCAGAATTCAAACGGAGAGGAAAAGCCTGGAAGATCTCACAGGAGAAGGGACTGCAAAGCCAGCCCAGGGTTGTCTGAGGAGGAAAGACCCACCCTGAGCCAGGAAGGTGGACAGAGCTGCAGCCAGAGCTCGGAGCTGGTGGTCCATGAGCAGCTTCATGATGGGGAGAAGCGTTACAAGTGTTTGGAGTGTGGGAAGAGCTTCAGGCAGAGCTCCCACCTGATCCAGCACCAGATGATCCACACTGGGGAATGGGCCTACGAGTGTGGGGAATGTGGGAAGGGCTTCAGGTACAGCTCAGAACTCGTCAGGCACCAACGCATCCACACTGGGGAGAGGCCCTACGAGTGTCCTGAGTGTCAGAAAAGGTTTCAGAGCAGCTCTAACCTCCTATTGCATGAGCGCATTCACACGGATGAGAGGCCCTTCTGCTGCCCTGAGTGCGGGAAGGGCTTCAAGCAAAACTCCCACCTCATCACCCACCGGTGCATCCACACTGGGGAGAGGCCCTACGAGCATCCCCAATGTGGGAAGAGGTTTCAGACCAGCTCCAATCTCCTCCTGCATGAGCGGATCCACACGGATGAGAGGCCCTTCCTCTGCCCTGACTGTGGGAAGGGCTTGAACCTCAATTTCACACTCGCCACCCACCGGTGCATCCACACTGAGGAGAAGCCCTACGAGTGTCCCCAGTGTGAGAAGAGCTTCACCCAGAGCTCTCACCTGACCAAACACCAATGGAGGCACGAGTAAGGGAAGCCCTGCAAACACCCCCACTGCAGTGCTCTTCATGCACTGCTCCAGCTTCATCCCCATTGGAGGTCCCACGTTGGGAAGAGCCCTGGTGATCCATGTTCCCCATGATCCGTGCTAGGAAGACACCTGTCCCTTTTCCTGCCCCTGCCAGTGACATGATGTGGGATTGAAGAACATGAGGGTCTGGCCATGGCCATGTCATTTCATTCCCTCCCTTCATGTCATTGCCAGGGGCAGGAAAGGGACCCTCTCACTCCCTGAGGAGAAGGGTGTCCTTTCCAGGCAGGGGGAAATACATGGCCAGGAAGAGCCAGCCTTTGATGTTATAGTTTTCCCTGTAAATAGTTTTTCTTATTCCTTCTGTTACCAATATTGTTTCTGTTCCTGTTTATTCTTCATCTTGTTGCTGTTGCCAATAAATTGTTCTTATTCCAGCCTGGGATCTTTGCCTTTTGTGCTTTCCATGCGAGGCAGGAGGGCAGCGAGGGCAGCACGGTTTTAGCAGGACCAGAAAATTGGGGAATCCCATTCCTGAACCCAGGCCTGTGGAAACCGAGAATCCCAGCTGGTCCCAGCCCTGGTGGCCATGGCAACAGCCCTGGGAGCAGGTCTCTGGCTGGGGCTGTGGGAACCTCTTCACTCTGGTGCCCAGGGACAGGACTGGAGGGAACAGTTGCAGCTGAGTCAGGGCAGGCTTAGGTTGGATCTCAGGAAAAGGTTTTTCCCCAGAGGCTGCTGGGGCCCTGCCCAGGCTCCCCAGGGAAGGGTCCCAGCTCCAGGGCTCTCTGAGCTCCAGCAGCGTTTGGACAGTGCTGCCAGGCCCCGGCTGGCATTGTTGGGGTGTCCTGTGCAGGGCCAGCAGTTGGACTCGAGGATCCTGATGGGTCCCTCCCAGCTCAGCCAATTCTGTGGGATCCCATGACCCTGGGGATGGGACTGCAAATGGTTGCCATGGCAATGGGCTCTGGCTGCAGGCCTGAGCTGGTGTCCATGGCAACCACCCCTGGCATGGGTCTCCATGGAGCTGCTGAGGGACTGAGCATAGCAGCAGGGTCCTGGTGGTGTTTGCCTGATAAGGATCAGATTTGTCACAGGCTCTCAAAGGGGTTCCATGGGGACTTCCCAAAAGTCTCCAGGCTGTTCAAGAGCTGGAATGTCACAGGCAGAGTCAGGGGCTCCATGGAGACCTCCTAGGGGTTTCTGGGGATGGTAAAGAGCCGTGTGGTCAGAGGCAGTCACAGCCATTCCATGGTGACATCCCAGGGGACCTTGGGCTGCAAAGGCACTGATCTGTCACAGGCACTCACAGGGGCCTCACGGTGACATCCCAGGAGCCCCCAGGCTGCCAAAGAGCTGGGATGTCCCTGACACTCAGAGGAGTTCCTGTCGTGGGCACAGTGGGAGCTTCAGGCAAAGTTTATTAGAGAAGCCCCTGTTGGGTCACGAGGTGCAGAAAGGATCCCCAATAGCCCCCACAGATCCCCTAAATGTCACCCCTCAATCAGAGATGACACAGACTCCGATCAGAAGGCTAAGGGCTAAAAGCCACCCATTTTTTCAATTCTCTTCTTTTATATCTTGGTTTCCTACAGGTGGACCTCACTGGTCATTTACTCAACACATTTCACATGATTGGCCAATTAAGACAACACCCTACAGTAAACAACTTTATTGAAAAAAAACAACTTATTACAAACATTGTGAGGGCACCAGTTATTGATGTTTGTTTTACGTTGGGCCCTTTCGGGGCTCCCGGGATGGGAGAAGCCCTCCTGTAGCAGTTCTGTGCCAGGTAAAAAGAGATTCACAGGACTTTTTTGGTCTTCGGGTTCTTGTTTTTTGCTATCTTATCTCAAGTTTTGCAAGCTGTGCACACCAGGTTCAGCACACTGGAAAAGCACCGCAAAATGGCTCTAAAATGTACAGTTTCAAGGTCTTTTAAAGTTGTCTCATCTAATTAATTCTTAAAACGAACATTATTTCTACTTATTGACCAATAACTCATCCTTTGACTTTCCACATTACCTCTGCACTGTGCTTTCCTTGACCAATCCCCCTGTGCCACCAACACTGCAGAAAATGGAGTAGATGAAGAAGAAAGGGACTACACCCAAATTCCTCCATCTTGCTTCCTATCTACATCATACTAATAATCCCAAAACATCAATTTCTCACCCAAGTGACATACTATACTACTCTCTATTATCTATTTCACACTTTGGTAAATTCTAATCTATCTCAAAATCTTGGAAGTTCTTTCCATGGGCAAAGGTGAAAGGCAGTGTTTCTCTGGGGGTCAGGACCCCTCAGAGCAGACAGAGAAATATTCCCTGTGCCCTGGATTCCCACACATTTAACCCAAAATCCTTTAACCCTTAACATGTGAAGTTACCCAAAAATGTTCCAGGTATGTAGGATGAGAAGGAGAAGAAATAGAGAAGAGAACAAGAGAAGATCTATAGGAAGACACACACATACAAACCAACTGCTGAGGTTTCAGCATCACCACTAACAGAGGAACCCCAGAAGAAGGCAGGATCCCAACCCTGGGCTGGCCTCATGCTCCAGCTTTTAACCTCCTGGGCCTTCATGGGCCCGCCCCTGGGGTGGGACTGCCAGTTGCTTGTCCAATCAGAGTTAGGGTAGGCAGCAGCTGCAAGTGTGTGTGATTGATTGACAGCTCAGCCAATCAGGGCTGGTTAGCACCACCCCTGCTGTGTGATTGACAGCTCTACCAGTCCAGGGCTGGGGCCGGACCTCTGTCCCACCACAAACCAAGGCCTGACCCAGCCCCGGCCCCACACAGGCATTCCGAGCATCCCAAGGTGTCTCGGGACATCGATCTCATCCAGCTTCTGACAGTGACCACGGTGACACTGTGGAACCTCATGGAACCAAAGGGCCATTGTGACACTGTGGTGCCTCATGGAATCAAGGCGACCATTGTGAAACTCAGGGGTTCCAAGGAACCAAGGGTCCATGGTGACCTTGTGGAATCCAGAGTGTCACGGAGGAGCCATTGTGACACAGCGAGGGTGCATGGAGCCGAGGGGCCATGGTGACACATCAGGGCTTTGTGGAACCACAAAGCCATTGTGACACTGCAAGGCCTCTTGGAAGCACGGGGCCATTGTGACACTGCAGAAGCAAGAGGAGCATTGTGACCCTCCAGGGCCTCATGGAACCATGGAGACCATTGTGACACTGTGGGGGTCCCACAAAACCAAGGGAACATGGAACAGGTCAGGCTGGATCTCCTGGGGACAACCTGAAAGGTCCAGCTGACCTTGGCATGTTGAGGGCTGCTTCCTGTCTGCCCTTGCAGAAACCCAGGGCACCAGGAATATTTGTCTGCTCTGGGGTGCCCTGACCCCCAGGGGAGCACTGGCTTTGACCCTCATTCATGGAGAAAGTTTCCTAGACTTCAAGACAGACTAGTATCCACTAAAGTGTGAAATAGATTATAGAGAGTAGTGTAGGTGTATCACTTGGTGAGAAATTTACATTTTGGGATTTTTAGTATGTTGTGGAAGGAAGCAAGATGGAGGGCACAGGGTGTTGTCCTGGGTTTTTTCTGCATGCTTTTTCTTCCTTCTCCTTCATGGGTTTGGGTGGCATTTTGTAATTGGGCAGAAAAGTCTGCATTGCAGGTTCTTTGGGATGAGTTATTGGGTTAAAAGGGAAAATAATCTCCCTGTCAGTTCTTAATTGGATAGTTTAGTCTAGAAAGACCTTGCAACAAGAGATTGTTAGCCATTTTGTGCCTTCTAATGTAAAGCTGCTGAACTCACAGTAAGGACTGTTTTACTGATAACTAATAAACACTTGAGTCTGAACATGAACTACTGTCTCAAGTGCCTTCAGTCCAGACCCAGAAAAACTGACAACCGGTACCCTGGCAACTGGGACCCCTAGATGCCCAGAAGCACTGGGGCTCTGGGCTTTCCTTCCTATGAGAGAGAACTGTCCTTCTCCAGGGGCCCATGGCCGGAACTGACATTCCTGCTGCAAAACTCTGTACATCCAAGGATTGCTCCCGAGTGAAAGCCACCAGGACAGACAAGTCTTGCTGCCCTTGGCCTCTTGGGGGCTGCCTCTCAACTGTTTTCCCAACACTGGGGCTTGGCGCTTTCCTTCCAATGGAAAACAACCGTTTTCTTATCCATACAGAAATGGCCGAAAATGGGATTCCTCTTCCCAAATTCCCTATATCCAAGGGCTGCTTTCAGAAAAAAGCGACCAGGACAGAGAGGTCTGGCTGGCCTAGCCCTCTGATGACTGCCTTTCATCTGCCCCTCAAATACCAGTGTTCCATACTTGCCTTCCTACAGAAAAAAAACATCCTTCACCTCTGGGTGTCCATGTCTGAAACTGGGATTCCACCTCTAAAATTCTGTAGATCCAAGGGTTGCTCCAGGCAAAATCCGCCAGTGCTGTCAAAATTGGCTGGCCTTGGCCTCTGGTGACTGCCCCTGCAACACTGGGGCTGGGTTCTTTCCTTCCCATAGACATCCCAGAGACACTGTGGAGACCTCATGGAACCAAGGGGATCATTGTGGCACCACTGGAGCCCATGGAACCAAAGGGATCATTGTGGCACCACTGGAGCCCATGGAACCAAGGGGATCATTGTGGCACCACTGGAGCCCATGGAACCAGGGGGATCATTGTGGCACCACTGGAGCCCATGGAACCAAGGGGATCATTGTGGCACCACTGGAGCCCATGGAACCACGGGGATCATTGCGGCACCACTGGAGCCCATGGAACCAAGGGGCCAGGGTGACACAGCAGGGCTTCATGGAACCCAGAGACCATTCTGGCTCTGTGGGGCCTGATGGAACCATGGAGAGCATTGTGACCCTTCAGGGCCTCATGTCATCAAGGGGGCATTATGGCACCTCAGGGCCTCATGGAAGCAAAGGACCATTGGGACACTGTGGGGCCCCATGGAACCCAGGGAACATGGAACAGCTCTGGCTGGCTTGGCCTCCCAGGGGCCACGTGACAGGTCTGGCTGATCTTGGAATGTCAAGGGCTGCCTCTCATCAGCTCCTGGAGCACTGGGACTCCGTGCTTTCTTTGCTGTGGAAAAGAGCCATCTGTCTTTTCAGATGCCTATTGCCAAAATTGGTACTCTCCCTAAAAAATTACCTGTATGCAAGGGTATCTCTCAGAACAAAACCTGCCAGCTCTGGATGCCCTTGGCCTCTGGTGGTCACCTCTCATCTGCCCCTGAAACACTGGGGCTGTCTTCCTTCATTCTTATGGAAAAGAACCAGATTTCAAGGGACCACAGACAAAATTAGAATTTGGCCATCCAAATCCCGTATATTGGATTGCTCCTAGACAAAAGTAGCCAGGACAGGCAAATCAGGCTGGCCCTGTACTCTGTTGATTTTCTTAGACTCTGAGCTGAATGTTTTCAATGGAAAACACCTTGGAGAGGGCTCAGAGATCTCCTAAGGAGGGATTTTGAGGCCTCAGGCACATGACCACTACATATGGACAAAGGAGCTTTGTGCTCTGTGCTGTTGTGGTGATTTTGCATCACAGAAGTGATGTCCTAAGAGAAGCTGCTAGCAGTTTCCTCTATGTCTGACAAAATAAAATCAGTAATTAGCTTTGGGAATTGACAATCTTTTAAACCACTAAGGAAACTGTAAATGACTCTGTGAAGACACATGTTAAAGATGAGAAAGCCTGCAAGGGTCTCTTTCCCTTCTGGCTGTCAAAGAGGTAACATGGCTGACCCAACCTTCAGACAGCACGGGCCTTGTGGCTCCTTCGGTGGGGCCAGGCCCCTTCCCAGGAACCCCGCCAGGCCCCATCGGCCACTGGGCAGGGGGAGGAGAAGCCATCAGCCCCCGGCCGTGCTGCTGCTGTGTTCTGGCCTGGCTGCTGAGATCCTGGCCCTGCCCCAGCGTGGCCCATCCTGACACAGCCCCAGCGCAGCCCCTGCAGAAACCTCCATGGTAAAACAGCTCCGGCCACAAGGACCCAGCCCGGCCGGGGTCACAGAAACCTCTGCAGGCCCTGGGTGAGATATGAACTCTTTCAGTGCTTCCATCTTCCCTCGAGTGAGAGAAAAGGACAAAGTGCAGGGATTGTATTTGTGTTCCCCCCATGCGAAGGAAGGAATGATGAATCTGACTCCATGTTTTTAGAAGGCTAACTTATTATTTTATGGTACTATAATACATTAAAGATTACTAAACGAAAGAATATAAAAAGGATACTTACAGAAGGCTAAAAAGATACTAATGAAAACTCATGACTGTTTCCAGAGTCCCGACAGAGCTTGGCCCCAATGTGTCATTGAGTCCAAACAACTCACAGCAGAAACCAATGAAACAACCACCTGTTGGTAAACAATCTCCAAACACATTGCAAAGGAGCAAAACACAGGAGAAGAAAATGAGATAATTATTGTTTTCTTTTTTCTCTGAGGCTTCTCAGCCTCCCAGGAGAAAAATCCTGGGCAAAGGAATTTTTCCAGAAAATGTAAATGCTACATGCAGGCACATAGAGGAGTAACATGAAGACACCGAGGTCAGTGAGGGGAAGTTGAGTCCCAGATGGGAGGGATGAGGAGATGCCTTGATATTGGGGCTGAAATCCTCCTGTAAAGCTGTGGAGAAGCATGTAATTGATACATCAGACTCTCTTTTTCTCTATAAAGCCTTGAAAAGTATGCGGGAGATGACTTGTTCAGCAAAGGCCTCCATGCTAAAGGAAGCAAATGTTGAAGCAACTGTGATCCCATGAGAAGTTTGAACAGAGAAAATAAAAGGGTGATGAGACCTTGTGCCCTCATGGAGAGAAGAAGATCTCTCTTCCCAGAGATAAATGATTTCAGAATTAGATGAAGAGAACCTTTGCTCTTAAACCGCTCATCTTTAAAGTAATACCCCATAAGTTAGCATGGCCCAAAACCACAGCTGTGGGAAAGGCTGTGAAAAAATGGGAAGGACTTCAAGATTGCAGGTTTTTGGGGTAGCTGCTATTCGTGGAAATTGAGAGAAACGAGAGAACTGTTTACTTATGGAGAAGTCTCCATAGTATGAAAGAGAGACTCCTCTCCCAAAGTGAACTGAACAAAGGCTATTCTACAGGTGATAAACTGACTGAAAATTCTAGGTTTTTTCTCTTTATATTGCCAGTAAGAAAGAAAAGGTTGTGGGGAGAGAAGTGTTCTGAAAGTTTTGTTCATTATTAGTAAATAATATTAAGAGTAATATTTATTACTAATTATTATATAGTAATAACTATTACTCCTATTATTTATTACTAATTATGAACTTTCCTTTATACCCTTTTAAAGTTTTGAGTCTACGTTGCCTTTCTCCTAATCCTGTCTCACCGAAGGAAATGAGTAAGGATATTCTAGTGAGTGCACTGGTAATTAGCCAACACTGAACCCACCACAATAACTGATGTGTTGGCCAAGAAATCTCAAACTGGCGAAGCAAAACCACTACAGTTCCTGATGAACTGCACAAGAACAGACAGAAATCACGGCACAGCCATGGTTTGTCAGGACTTGTTTGATCCTAATGAGCCCTGTGGTGCATTTGGAGCTGAGCCCTGGAGCCTCAGGGCCTGAGAGGAGATTGCACAAACCTTTCCAGGAGTCAAAGTCAGAGGAAACTTCTGAAGTGTCGCAAGGCATGAATGGGTCCCATTGAGTTCCATCTCCAACACAGGCTCCTCATGGACTCCTTGGAGGCCAGAATGGCACAAAAACCTCTCGGAGACTCAATGTAGAAAGGAAAATCCAAAGTACCTTAAAAACCTTGAGTATCTCAAAGCATTAATGAGCCCCACTGAGTGTCAGTACAAGGGACTGACACTCAATGTCAGATCTCAAAAGACTCGTTAAATCAGATAATTGGGTCCATGATTGCACAAACCTCTCACAGAGTCTGTATCAAAATGGAAACACCAACTACCTTAAAATTACTGAAGTACCTTGAAGCATTAATGAGCCCCATGGAGTGTTGTTACTGACAAAGCCTCTCCAGGGACTAATTACAGCAGATAATTGGAGGCCATGATTGCACAAACCTCTCAGAGACTCCAAGGCAAAAGCCAAACCCAAAGTCCTTTGAAAACCCTGCAGTTCCTGGGAGCATGAAGGAGCTCCCAGGGCCATTCCTGAGCAAGGCTCCCCAGGGACTCCTTCCAGCAGATCCTTGAGGCCACGGGGATGTGGGCTAGGGGGGGATGCTGAGGGCAGGACAAGGGGCTGACAGTGCCCAGCCTGGCTGGGGCTGTGCCAGGAGGCCCCAGTGCCTCAGGACAAGGTGTCTCCTCCCAGCCCTTGGTGGCACAGACCCTGCTGTGCCCCAGGGCACCAAGACTTGGCTTCTCTTTGTCCCCACCTGTCATCAGTGCCTCCAGTTCTCTGCTCTGCCTGGGGCCTGGGGACACTTTCTCAGTTGTGTCCCTCAGTGGGACCCATTAAAACTGAAAGAAACTTTGGAGTTGGATTCTGACTTGGAGTTGAGAGGTTTCTTCATCTCCCTCTCAGGGACTGATGTTCGGGGCCTGAGCACAAAGCCCCAGAGGGTCATTAAAGTCCTTGTGCTGTGTCTGTGCTGCTGAGCTGGGCTGGGCTCCTGGCCCAGAGGCAGCTTCTGGTAACCAAGAAGAGCCTCAAAAGCACATTTCTCTTGATGAGCAGCTCTTCTGCCAGCCCAGAAGGGCTGGAGCACTGCCTGCAGCAACCCCGGGCACAGCACAGAGGCACAGAGAGCTTCAATCAGTCAGGGCTGGGAAGGTGCTGAGAAGTGCCTGGGGCACAATCCCTGCCAGCCCTTGGCACAGGAACCTCTGGCTGCAGGACAATGCAGCTGCAGCTCCTGCAGTGATCTCCTAAAGCTGGAACATCCCAATGCCTGCAGACTCTGTGAGTACAACTGTGGGTTTTCTTGTGCTGGGGAGGTGAAATGCTCATGAAGCTCTAACATGCTGAGGGGTTCTGGTCAGTTGTACAATCTTTCCAAGACAAGGATTTTGATAAAAATGAGGAAATATCCTGAGACTTTGTATTTAGTTTTCTACTACTGGATATCAGCAGGGATTGGGGGAAAAATATTTAAGTTTAATTTGAAATTATTATGAATGCTGACAGGTGCCTGAGATATCTGAGCTGTTACTTTTAGTGATCCATAGGTTCACAGGAGATCCCTAATGTGCTTGCAGCCACTCTGCCCTTGGACAGCAGCAGCATCACCTTTGCTGGACCCATCGTGCTCAGTCTGAGCTGTCCTTTCTCCAAGCTGCAAACAGAACCTGCCCCCAGCCAGTGCCCTGCAAACAGACAGGGTTCTGTAGGGCCAAGGAGAGTGCACAGAGATTTGGGGTCTGTGAGTGCTGGCACAGAGAGATCAGGCACAGGGAAACACCTGCAGGAGGTAAATCTCCAGGAAGCAGAGAGAAGATCAGGCAATGGGAGAAAACAAAACCCAGAAATGCTGTGGAAGGGAGAGTTTAAAGATATCCACAGGATCTCCTGCAGTGCAGCCCCTCCTTCTGAACAAGCCCCCACCCTCCTGTGCCCCAGCCAAGCCTCTGCCCTCAGGGCCGGGGCTCCAAGGTGTGCAGCCCCTCCTGTGCAGGCAGAGCTGCAGCAGAGCCATGGGGCAGCTCTGCAGCCCCAGGCCCAGTTCCCTCTGCAGAGCACAGGGCTGGGAGCAGCTGCTCGGCCCTGGGGGCTCTGGCAGGGGGCACAGCTGGCTCAGGGTGACGCTGTCCCCAGTGCCTGGCTCTGGGCAGTGCTGTCAGTGCAGCCAGGGAAGGAGCTGCATCTCCCTCAATCCAATGCCATCATAAGGACACTTGGAAGTCTCCCTGAGATTTCAGTCCAAGCTGGGAGCTTCAATCCAGGATGCAAACCTGTCCTAGAGCATCTCTGAGTTCTAAGATGAATGGGGAAAGGCAGAAGTGTTGTGACACTGAAATTGCTGCTGGTTTGGTGAAATGAGCAATGTGAGTCCTTAACTAGAAATGTGGAGCTGGGCTGTGGTAGATTCATTTGCTCTCAGCAGTACCTGGGTGTTTGTAAGAGAATCTTGGTAGAGTGAATGTCCTCCATTTGGAAAAGTGAAAGCCCAGAGAAACTCCAAACTGAATCAAGTGACAGACCATCTGCCCCCAGTCTTCACTCACCATCTTGCATCAGGGAACTCACTCTGTTTTACCAGAGGGAAGCAGAAATGCTCAGGGTTTCTGAAACCCAAGAACAGCATGAGCGTCATGGGGCAATATTATAAAGAACACGTCAGAAATCTTAAACACGGAAGCGTGTTCATGTGTGTTACAGAGCAGGGTGTATGGGAATTGGCTTTGATTTTGGTTTCAGGTAACTCCCCCAATTCCTCACTGTCCTTTTCTCCATCAACAGGTCCCAATAACCAGCCCCAGCAGATGTCCAACAGCAGCTCCATCAGCCACTTCCTCCTGCTGGCACTGGCAGACACGCGGCAGCTGCAGCTCCTGCACTTCTGCCTCTTGCTGGCCATCTCCCTGGCTGCCCTCCTGGGCAACGGCCTCATCATCAGCGCCGTAGCCTGCGGCCACCACCTGCACACGCCCATGTTCTTCTTCCTGCTCAACCTGGCCCTCAGCGACCTGGGCTCCATCTGCACCACTGTCCCCAAAGCCATGCACAATTCCCTCTGGGACACCAGGACCATCTCCTATGCAGGATGTGCTGCTCAGCTCTTTTTTTTTGTGTTCTTCATCTCAGCAGAGTTTTCACTCCTGACCATCATGTGCTACGACCGCTATGTGTCCATCTGCAAACCCCTGCACTACGGGACCCTCCTGGGCAGCAGAGCTTGTGCCCACATGGCAGCAGCTGCCTGGGCAAGTGCCTTTCTCAATGCTCTCATGCACACAGCCAATACATTTTCCCTGCCCCTGTGCCACGGCAATGTGCTGGGCCAGTTCTTCTGTGAAATCCCACACATCCTCAAACTCTCCTGCTCCAAATCCCACCTCAGGGAACTTGGGCTCATTGCTGTTAGTGGCTGTTTCAGTTTTGGCTGTTTTGTGTTCATTGTTTTCTCCTATGTGCAGATTTTCAGGGCTGTGCTGAGGATCCCCTCTGAGAAGGGATGGCACAAAGCCTTTTCCACCTGCCTCCCTCACCTGGCCGTGGTCTCTCTGTTCATCAGCACTGGCATATTTGCTCACCTGAAGCCTCCCTCTATCTCTTCCCCATCCCTGGATCTGGCCCTGTCAGTTCTGTACTCGGTGGTGCCTCCAGCCCTGAACCCCCTCATCTACAGCCTGAGGAACCAGGAGCTCAAGGCTGCAGTGTGGAGACTGATGACTGGACACTTTCAGGGACATTAAACTACTGGCCAGTGTCTGCAAGTCACTTGTAATAAAAGTAATCTTTGATACTTCTTGTTGGTTCCATTTTGGAGGTTTGTTTTCTTTGTTTTACTTTTTTAATCTTGTCCACAAAGAAATGTCATTGTTTGTGCCATTTCTCCTTTTGTTTCTCTCCACCTTCCCTGTGGCCACAGACTGTGTCAATAAGGGGCTGCACTCTTGGTGGCTATAAAGGAACTAAAGGATCTCCCAGCAAACTTTTCTGCAGAGATGCCCTTTTTTTGCATTCTCTGGTGCTGCAGCAGCAATGTCTATGTGCAGAGGTGAGGGCAGGTCAGTGCTGGCACAGCAGCTTTTGTCTTGCTGGCCACACCATTCCTGATCCAAGCCAGGAGCCATTGGCCTTCTTGGCCACCTGGGCACACTGCTGGCTCATGTGTGGCCTGCTGTCCATCAGCCCCTGCAGGTCCCTTTCTGCCTGGCTGCTGTCCAGCCACTCTGTCCCAAGCCTGTAGCACTGGGGCCAAATTGCAGGGCCTGGCCTTTGGACTTGTTAAACCTCACCTTTTTGGATTAATCCCCTGGATCCAGCCTGTCCAGGTCCCTGTGCAGAGGCCTCCTACCCTCCAGCAGATCCACACTCACACCCAGCTTTGTGTCATCTGCAAAGATGTCCTTGGTTCCATGGGGCCCCTCAGTGTCACAATGGCCTCTTGGTCACACCAGGCCCTGCACTGCCACACTGGTCTCCTTGGTTCCATGAAACCATGCAGAGCAACAATGGTCTCCTTGGTTCCATGGGCTTCACAGTGGCACAATGTTCTCATTGGTGCTGCAGTTTCACAGTGGCCCCTTGGTTCCATGGGGCCCCAGGGTGTCACAATTTCCCCATGGTCACATGAGGTCCCACACTGTCACAATGGTCTCTTTGGTTCCACAAGTCCCCTCAGTGTCACAATGGTCTCCTTGTTTCCACGAGGCCACACAGTGTCACAACGTTCTTCCAGATTCCTTGAGGCCCCATCGTGTCACAGTGGCCGCTTGGTTACACAGGATCCTGCAGTGTCACCATGTCCCCTTGGTTCCCTGAGACCCCCCAGTGTCAAAAGGGCCCCTTGGTTCCACTGGGCCCTGGAGTCTCCCAATGGTCTCCTTGGGTTTGCAGTGTCAAAACAGTGAAACCCCTTGGTTACACAAGGCCCTGCAGTGTCACAGTGGCCTCTGTAGTTGCACAAGGACCCAGAGTGTCACGGTGCACTCCCTGGTTCCATTTGGCCCCACAGCACCACAATGGACCCCTGGTTCTATGGAGCTGCACAGTGTCACCATGGTCCTTTTAGTTCCATGAGGCCCCACAGTGTCACAATGGTCCCTGAGTTCCCCTGAGTGTCCCAGTCATCACAGAATGACAGAATCAAATAGGCTGGAAAAGATGTTTGAGATCATCAAGTCCAACCAATGCCCCAATACTGCCTTGTCACCCAGACCTTGCCACTAAGTGCCACTGGAGAGGGACAGTGACTCTGCCACCTCCCTCCTGGCCAGCCCATTCCAATGCCCACTCACCCTTTCTGTGAAGAACTTCCTCCTGTTGTCCAGCCCAAACCTCCCCTGGTGCAGCTTAAGGCTGTGTCTTCTTTTCCTGCCCTCCAGCACATCCACACTCACATCCAGCTTGGTGCCATCTGCAAATTTGTGAATGGTGGACTGGATCCCCTCAGCCAGATCATCAGTGAAGATGTTAAACAGGACTGGGCCCAACACAGATCCCTGGGGGACAGCACCAGTGCCTGGGCACCAGCTGGGTGCAGCACCATCCCCACCACTCTCTGGGCCCAGCCTCAGCCTGTTCTTAATTCTCCTAGCGAGGAAGAAACCCGCCCAAGCCATGGGCTGCAGCTTTTCCAGGGAATGCTGTCAGAGACAGAGTCAAAGGCTTTGCTGAAGTCCAGGCACACAACATCCACAGCCTGTCCCACATCCACAGGTTGGTCACCTGGTCATAAAGGGAAACCAAGTTGGTCAGGCAGGATCTGCCACCCCTAAATCCACGCTGGCTGGCTCTGATCCCTCGGCCATCCTGTGGGTGCCCTGTGATGGCACTCAAGGCGATGTGTTTCATTTCCTTGCTGCACACCGAGGTCAGGCTGACAGGCCTGGAGTTCCCCAGATCCTCCTGCCAGTGTGACCCCATCCTCTCCTTGGGGATGGGGTCACACTGGCATCTTCAGTGCTCTGGGACCTCCCCACAGAGCCAAGACTGATGGTAAATGATGGAGAGCAGCTTGGGAAGCTCATCCACCAGCTCCCTCATCCCCCTGGGATGGATCCCATCCAATCCCATACACCTGTGAGCATCTGAGTGGCTCAGCAGGTCAGCAACTGCTTCCTCCTGGATTCCAGGGGGCTGTTCTGCTCCCTGTGCCCATCTACCAGCTCAGGAGAACACTTGTCCTTAGGACAGCCTGTCCTAATATTGAAAATTGAGACAAACGAGGCTTGGTAGCTTAGAATTAAGGAAAAGACTTTAGTTACTATATTCCCCACTGAATCCAATCAAGAGTAGAAGCTCTCCTCCTCCCTGCTTTTCCTATATTTTTTTCTTCCAGAAGCTGCCAGGTTAAGCTCTAGTTTAGCTTTCACCTCTCAACTTTTCTTTCTGAATAACTTAACAACATCCTTAAACACTTCCTGAGTTTCTGGTCCTTTTCCTCCCTGAGTTCCCACAAAAGCTCCATAGGCAGCCAGGACATTTTCCTCACCAGCTCATCTCTTGCCACACTGGAACAGGCTGCTCCTTCCCCCTTAACATTACTTTCTTGAAGTGTGTCCATTCTTCCTGGACCCCTTTGTTTTTAAGGGTTGTTTCCCTTAAAAAATCAGTACCTGATTCAGTACTCCCCACATCAGCATCCTAAATAGACCAAAGTCTGCCCTTCCTAATTCCAGAAGTTTGGTTGCTGCCCCTCCTTCTTTCACAGAACATTGAAAACTTGATTAGTTTATGGTCACTGTGCCCCAGGCAGCCTCTGAGCCCCACATCTGCCACCAGCCCTTCTCTGTTTGTGAACAGCAGGAGACAGAGCTTTCCTTGGCAGTGGGAGTGTTACCAAAAATTCAGTAAAGCAGAAAACTCCTCAATCCCAGTGTAGCATGAAGAAGCAGCATTCTTTATTCAGCAGGATGCACAGGGGACAGCTCCTGCCAAAGCTGTGCATGCTGAGTACAGGAAAGTTTCTGTTTATTTTCTCTATTTTGAACACATATTCATTGGTTGTCCTGAACTAAACACATATGTGATAATCATTTCCCCAAAATCATTGACAAATTCCCCCTCCCCTTTACCCATGCGTTCTTCTGTTTTGGGGGTCTCTCTGGTGGTCCCTGGTGGTCGTGGAGCCCAATGTCCCAGTGGGCCTGGCTGAGCTGGCAGGACACTGAGGCTGGTGAACTTCCAGTTCCCCTTCTCACACAATGGGCATTGTGTGCTTTCCATAGGCCTGGGGTTTTGGAGAACAAGCTCCAGGTGTGAGCTCACCTGGTGTAGACAATTTATCATCTGGTAACATGAGGTCACAGAGTGGGATATGCCATCACAGAGTGGGTTATGTGAGGTCAGTGGCAGTGACAACATCACAGACTGCCTATGCAACATCACAGAGCCACCTGTGACACCACATGGCAGAGGTCTGACATCACAGAGCAGACTATGACATCACAGAGAAGGCTCTGACATCAGAGACCAGCTGTGTGACACCAGAGAATGGGCTGTGACCTCACAGAGCCGGCTGTGACATCCCAGCAGGGCTGTGTGAGGTCACTGGGTTGGTCACTATGCCCCAGCTCCCCCTCACAGTTTCTCCCAACAAGTCCAATGCTGTTCATGCCCAGCAGGGTCTCTGTCCCCCGGGTATCCCCCCGGCCCACCTGGAGCCACAGCCTCCACCAAAGGATGTTCCACAGGATCCACCCCAGGGACTGACACGGGGACAAGGGGCCAGGGCTGTGTGACCAGGGCATCAAGGATGTGGATTATCCAGGTCACTGTGGCCTGGCTTTTGTTCCCCAGGGCAGGAAAGATGTCTGGCAGCTGGAGCAGGGTCTGGGAAGGGCCTCCAAGGTGGGGCTGGAGCCCTTGGGCTGTGAGCAGAGGCGGAGGGAGCTGGGCTTGTCCAGCCCAGAGCAGGGAAGGCTGAGGGGCTCCTCATCCCAGCCTGGCAGTGCCAGCCAGGAGGTGATGGAGAACCCAGAGCCAGGCTCTTCACTGGGGGCCTGGTGGGAGACAAAAGGCAATGGGTGGGAGGGGAAATAGGGGAGATCAGCCAGGACAGGAGGAGATGAAATGAGTCAGGCTGGTTTCAGCATTTCCTCAACACCAAGAGCAGCCTGACCTCTCTTCCCCATCCACCACTGACAGCTTTGCAAATCAGGAATTGTTCTGAGCTCTTTTGCACCCACTCCAGGACAAGCATCCTGATACAAGAACTTAATTGTGTTTATATCTATCACAGAACCATGTTTGTCTAAAATTAATTTTAGTATGGAAATCACTTGTGGATTGTGCACCTATCAGATGCTGCTGGGGGAGTAGCACATAGCTCAGGGAAGAGTGTGATTGTTATTAAATTGTGTCCTGTTCAACCATGGTCTGTTGTCCATGCAGAGAAACTTTCTGTGCCTCTGAGTCTCACCACCTCCTGACCCCCAAAAACCTGAGGAGTTGTGGTTCCCACTGCCGTGGTGGCAATTGCACCTCCCTCCATCCCAAGAGCAGAGCTCCCTTGTCCCAGAAAGTCCTTGGCAATGCAGGGATGAAGGAAACAGGACAGGCTGTGAGGATCAGTGGCAGGGCAGAGTCAGGGATTTGGGGTGGTTGTGAGCAAAGGGCAGGACCCAGCCCTTGGCCTTGGTGAACCTCATCCAATTGTCCTGGGCCCATGGCTCCAGCCTGTCCAGATCCCTCTGCAGAGCTTCCTGCCCTCCAGCACAGCCACACTCCCACCCAGCTTGGCCTCACCTGGGAACTGACTGAGGGTGCCCTCGATGGCCTCATACAGATCAGCAATAAAGAGATTGAACTGACCTGGCCCCAGTCCTGAGCCCTGGGGACACCCCTGGATGTGACTCCATTCCTCAGCTGCTCTGAGTGCCAGGGGCTGGATGGGGGAAATGGTGGGGGTAGGGACAGAGTCTGATTGATTGTCAGCCATGAAGGGTCTTGATTTTTATATCTATTCAGACTGCATGAGGAGGTACTTGGATTCAATGTCGAAGTGGAGATTTCATGAAATAGCAGGAAAAAATCCTAAACAGGACCTAAAAAGTGTGTTCTCACTGTCTTTGTAAATATAATACATTCACTTTGAATACGCTACTGAAATCTCTCTTATTAACCACAACCATTTGGAAACCTAAATCAAAATATTCCCAGAGGCCTGGCTTGTTAAGGTGCTCTGAATGTTAATGAGCCCTGGGACACTGAATTCCTGCACTGAAGAGCTGAAGGCTGAACAAGCCTCTGGAGCAGTGAAATGCAGCAGCAGCCTCCAAGTTGCTGAGGATGTCAGCAGCCCCCACTGAGGCCATCCCTGCCCAGAGCCCGTGGGGGAATGGGCAGCCAAGGAGAGCGTCCCTGGGGCTGGGGCAGCACAACTCAGAGGCACCAGGGGCTCCAGCTGGGAAATGGAGTGTGGAATGGGGCTGGGAAAGCCCTGCCTGGGCTGGGCCAAGCAGGACAGACAAGCCCTGACTGCCATCCCCCAAACAACTCTCTCAAGGAGACATTTAAAAGGAATTACAATTGTTTGTGTACTCTGAGTTGGAGTCACTGGAGAAATACCAGCAAGAGATTCTCAGGAGCTCAGAAAAACCAAAGAGCCTTTGCTGGGAACTTTAGAAAATCAGAGAAACTTTGGCAAAAGTTTATTATGACATTGTAGTGGTTTTGGTTTGCTAATTTAGGATTTTTCTATTCTTGAGGTTTCTTATCAATGTATTTGTCCTAGGGTGACTGTTATCCCCATTCGTGTGTGTAATTTATGCTGGATATTATGTTCTGTGCCTATAAGACTGGCAGAGTGAAAGTTATTTTTGGGCCTCTTATCAGCCACTTGGTGAGACATACAAATAGCACCAATACATAGTGCTGCTTTTTTTGCTTTTTACCCAGCTTTTTGCTTTTGCTCTTGCTTCTGCTTTGCTTTTGCTTGCTCTTTCTCTTTTCCCTCTTCTCATTAGTTAATTTAGCTAAACAGTCCAAATTCCATCCTGGACTGTTTCACCTCTCCTGTTTGGACTGCTCCAGACTGAGATCAGGAAACACCGAGAGAGAGTTCGCATCTTGTGGCTGCAGCAGCTGCCCCAGCGCCAGAGGGACTGATAACAGCGACCACCCCCAGGAGAGACTTTCTGAATTTGTCATCTTTTTCAGAGCAGTGAAAGAGTGGTGTCATCCGGTATTGTTCATTTTGTGTGCTGGGGGGTGCTGTGCTTGTCAAATAAACAGGTTCTTTCCACTTCTCTCCAAAGAATTCTTCCCATACTGGTTGGGAGGGAGAGGCCTTGTGAGTTTGCTTTCTAGAGAAGCCCTTTTTATAAATTCTCTCCCAAATTTGCCCTAAACCAAGACAGTATTGATGTGTGGTGGGTTTTAGTGTTGGTTAATTATCTATGTATTTATTTTGTTTTGAGATGGGATTAGGAAAAAGGTACAGTAGGCTTAAAATTTAAAAGGGTATAAAGAAAAATTTATTAAAAGTAACTAAAACAAAAATGGTAGTAAGAATTAAAATAAACTCTTTAGAACCCTTTTTTTTTTTTACAACTTTTTCGTTACACTGACACTGTAAAGAAACACAGCTTTAAATTTCTACTTAGTTTAATATTTCCAGAACAGTCTTTTTTACTTAGGGAGAGAAGTTTTTCTTGTTAAGGTAATGGAGCTTTTTTTACAAGAGGAAAAAATAGGTTTTTGGTGGTTCTTAATTTTGCCATGGTTAACACTTGTCTGGGGAACTCTATTATTGTGAGGTTGTTTTTATTGCTACAAGCTTTTTTACAGCTTGTTGATGGGCCATGTCGACTTATGGGGTATTGTTTTAAAGATGAGTTCTTGAAAGGTAAAAGTTTTTATAATTTACATTTAAAATTGTTTTTATCTCTGGGGGACACTGGATTACTTTTTTTTTCCCTGTTAAAACTTTTGATGAAATTGCAGGGATTTTAAGATTTGTTTATTTTGCATGGCTGTTTTTGTTTTATATTAATATGAAATTTTTTTATAGTTTTATGTGTTATAATGAAAATAGTTTTTTCTTTACAGTTTATAAGAGGATTTCAAATTTAAGATTAAGATATTTTTCTTCTTTTTTAATTGGGATTTAATTTCTTCTTTACTGACTTTGATGCTTTTATGTTGTTTTTTTAAGTGTTTGTATTTGGTTTTACTTTTACTCGAGGGAGGATTGAAGTATTGAAAGGATTAACAGCTGACCTGCCAGGAACTTGTGGTGGAAGTTGCGGCTGGATTGTGTTGGGATTAGTTTTATGGTTCATTTTCGGGTGGTTTTGTGCTTAATTTTAGTTGTAGGGTTATTTTGTGTGGGTTGTAGGTTGTAGGGGTTTTTGGTTTTAATTGTGTTGGGGGAGGGGACTTGATGGTAAGATTTTAATAGCTGTGGCTAACTTTGTTCTGGTTGGGGTATTGTAGCCTCTTTTGTTTTCATGTTTGGGAGTTGTTGGGATTTGGTTTGGTTAGAGTGAGGCCGATGGGGGGGTGGGCAGCCTGGGGAGGGGGGAAGGGGCTCAGCCCACGGCAGGACTGCTTGGTTTGGTTTGGTTTGGTTTGGTTTGGTTTGGTTTGGTTTGGTTTGGTTTGGTTTGGTTTGGTTTGGTTTGGTTGAGATGGGGGCCGGGGCCAGGGCCTGCTACTTCTTTGTTGACTGGAAATAAAAGAAGAGGTTCCTGGGTTTTTTGTCTTTAACATTTGTGTTTAACAGAGGCGTGTTCAGTATCTTAGAGGTTTAACAGATTGTCAGTTACACAAAAAGCTTTGTATTACTTTTTATAATTCTTCTCATGTCAAACGACGACAGATATTCAATCAACAAAAACACTTTTCAAAGAATTGAATTGGCCCATTCAGCTTCACAAACTCTAAGCCTGTTCAATGTAATGTTAATCAAAATTTGCAGGAGCACAGAAACAGAACAAGAAGAAACAGAAGGAAAGACAAAAAAGATACGGGACACACACACAGCTACCAACTCCTGGATTCCAGCAGTGTTCAGACAGAAATTCCAAGAGGAGCTAGGGTCAAGATGTGTGCTTGCCTTGTGGTCAGCCTTCAATACCCCTTGGGCTTCCTGGGCCCTTCCCCCAGGTGGGACTTGGGGTCATTTGGTCCCTCAGGAGCTGGGCTGGGGGCTCCAGAGGTGGCTGTGGAGCATTGCCTGTGCTGTGCCAGGGACTGGCAGACACTGCTGGGCTGGGATGGAGGCTCTGGGCGGATTGGGGTTCCAGGGAAGGGCAGTGCTGGGGTTCCAGGGCAGGGCAGGGCTGGACCTGCCCTTTCCTCTCCCACACATAAAATCTTTTGAGCCAACAACCTCCTCCAGTCTGTCACAACAGGCAATGTTGGAGGTGAAATCCCATTTCTGGCCATGAGCACCTGGCTGAGAAGGACAGTTCTTTTCCATAGGAAGGAAAGCACAGAGCCCCAGTGTTTGGAAGGCAGGTTAGAGCCTCAGTGGTCCAAGGCCAGCCAGACTTGTCAGTAATGGCAGATTTTGTCTGGGAGCAGTCTTTGGATTTAGGGAATTTTAGAGGTGGAACCCCAATCTCAGCCATGGGCACCTGGAGAACGAGGACTGTTCTTTCACATAGGAAGGAAATACCAGAGCCTTCCCCAATATTTTGGGGACAGATGGGAAGTGACCCTTGTGAAACCACAGTAAGACAGACTTCTCCTGGCAATATTCCAATAGGAACCATTGCTGGGTATAAGGAAATTTGGAGGTGAAATCCTAATTTTGGCCATGGGTGCCTGGAGGAAGACAGTTTTTTTCCATGACAAGGAAAGCATGGAGACCCAGTGTTTCAGTAGCAGATGAAAAGAGACTGTCAATGTGCCAAGGTCAGCTGGACCAGTCAGGCAGTCAATGAGAGGTGAAGCCAGACATGTTCTGTGTTCCCTTGGTTTTATGGGGCCCCACAGTGTCACAATGGACTTTTGATTACAAGAAGAACTGCAGTGTCACAGTGGCCCCTAGGTTTGATGGGGTCCCATAATGTCACAGTGGCCCCTAGGTTTCATAAATCCCCGCAGTGTTACAGTGGTCCCATCGATTCCATGAGGCCTTGCAGTGTCACAATGGTCTCTGAGGTTCCCCAGGCCCCACAATGACACTCCACTGTTCCATGAGCCCTGCAATGTCCCAATGGACCCTTGGACCCTGGGGGTTTGTAGTGTCACAGTGGTCTCCTTTGGCTCCATAGTGTCACAATGGACCATTGGTGACAGGAGGCACCTCTGTCTCATCCTGGAGTTTTGGTTCCATGCAGCCCTGCAGTGTCACAAAGAACCCATGGTTCAATGGGGTTCCACAATGCCACCAGGGTCCCCTTGGTTCCAGGCAGCCCTGCAGTGTCACAATGGTCTCCTTTGGCTCCACAGTATCACAATGGACCAATGATGACACAAGGCCCTGCAGTGTCACAAAGGCCTCTTGGTTTCACGAGGCCCCACAGCACCACAATGGTCCTCTTGGTTCTGTGGGGACTTCCATGGTCACAATGGTCTCACTGGTGCTATGAGGCCTCACAGTGTCACAATGCTTTGCATTTTCCATGGTACCTCATAGTGTCACAATGGTCTCCTTGGTGCCATGTTGCCCCACAGTGTCACAATGGCCCCTTGGTTCCATGAGGCTGTGAAGTGTCACAATGGTCTCTCCCATTAGGTTCCATGAGGCCTTGTGATGTCACAATGGACCTTTGGCACCATAGTGAGGCAATAGGGTCTCGCAGTGTCACAAAGGTCCCTTGATTCCAGGACACCCCAAAGTGTCCCAATGGTCTCCACGGTTCCATGAGGCCCCACAGTGTCACAATGAACCCTTGTTTGATGGCGTCCTTCAGTATCACAATGATCCCTACACTCCATGGAGCCACACAGTGTTAGTTCCATGAGGCCCTGCAGTGTCAAAGTGCTTTCCATAATTCCATGAGGCCCCACAGTGTCACAATGGCCCCTTGGTCTCACAGGGCCCCACAGTGTCACAATGGTCCCTTGGTCTCACAGGGCCCCACAGTGTCACAATGCTCCCTTGGTTCCATGGCCCTGTGCTGCTGCATTCCCCCCTCCCCTTCTCAGCCCGCCCTGCCAGCTGAGAAATGCTCCTTGGGCCTCGGCCTTGGCCAGCAGCCCCTGGGCTCAGCTCCTCTGCAGCTCATCACAAACACTGTCTGCTCCAGGCACTGCTGCTGCCCAACCAGCTCCTGCTTTCTCTAGGAGCAGCCCTGGGAACTGGTTTTGTTCCCTCAGTGGCACAACATCCCTGTTCTCACACTGCCAAAGAAAGCTGCTGATGCCAAGTGCAGAAGGATGAAATATTTCTGTGACTGTGTATGGCACTCTGTATTGTCATACACACTTTGACCTCACAGCCTGCTCTTTGACATCATACAGCCATGCCATGATTTCACAGCCTGCTCTGTGATGTCACACAATCCCCTCTGTGATGGTGATCAATGACCTCTCACAACAAACTCTGTGATGTCATAGCCCAATCTGTGACCTCACACAGCCCACTCTGGGCTGTCACACAGCCCCTTGCTGACATCACAGCTGCTCTGTGGCTCCATGACACAGCCACAGAGGTGCTGCTGTGACACAGCCCCCTCTGGGACATCCCACAGCCCCTGCCAGTGCTGAGCCCCTGTGAGCTCTGTCTGTGCCCTGCTGGTGTCCCTGAGGTGCCCTGGCAGTGCCCCAGCCCTGCTGGGCTGTGCACAGGAGCTGCTCCTGCCCAGAGCTGTCTCTCTGCAGCGCTGCCCTTGCCAGGAGCTGCCTCTGGGCCAGGAGCCCAGCCCAGCTCAGCAGCACAGACACAGCACAAGGACTTAAATGACCCTCTGGGGCTTTGGTGCTCTTTGCCTCACACTCAGTCCGTCTGAGTGTGCTCAAAGGACTTCTCAAGAATTTAAAGTGAGGTTGAAACACTGTTCTCATACATAAAATAGACCCTTCTGAGGGACACGACTGAGAAAGTGTCCCCAGGTTCCAACTAGTGCACAGCACTGGAGGCAGCGATGACAGGTGGGGACAAGCAAGGCAAAGGTGCCTCTGGTGCTGAGCACACCTGGATGTGTTTCAGGAATGCAAAGGGCCAAGGCCTGAGCCCCAGCCCCTGGAGAAGCAGATCCTGTCCCTTCCTTATTGCCCAGAGCTCTTCCCAGGATGGGCACTGGCATGTGGGGATGTGCAATGCCAAGGGCAAGACCTGCCAGGCTGCTGAGCAGGCACAAGGAGGCAATGAGGCCCCAGGCCTGCAAGGGTCACTTGTCCCCTCGTGGCCTCAGGCCCAGGGCCAGCAGCCATGGCCAAAGTGCTGCCCAAGTTGGCTCTGTCAGGGCCTGGCAGCTGCTGCCCATCCCTGTGCCCTGTGCAGCCCAGGCTGTCCTACAGTGTCCCTGCCCTGCACCTCTGTCCCTGCAGGCTGTGCTCATCCCCCGGCTGCCCCACCTGGCTGGCCCCTTCCTTTGCTGACAGCTCTGCCTCCTGCCTGCCTCTGCCTGCCCACACAAAGCCTTGGGCTGCACCAGGCTCCTTCTAGGGGACGTGTTGCACCACAGCCCTGCCCTGGCAGGGAAATTCCTTTCTCTTTGCTCCCAGTCTGGGCTTCCCCAGCTGCCCTTGGTATTATTTTTTTCTTTCTCTGGCTGTTCTCTACCATGTCAAAAGGATCCACCATCTCTGAAACCACCCTTCAATCCCTCCCAGGGCTCTCCTCTGCTGTCCTCAGTTTCCACCCCACTGAGCCCAGAGCTCCTGTGTCCCTTTGGAGTGGTCAAGTGCCTGAGGCCAAGAGCACCTGGACAAGAGGGACAGCTCTTTTCTACAGGAAGGAATCCACAGAACCCCAGGGGTTTGAAGGCAGATGAGAAGCAGTCACCAGAGGCCAAGGCAAGCCAGACCTGTCTGTCCTTGCAGCTTTTGTCTGAAGATATCCCTTGGATATATGGGGAGTTTTGGGGGTGGAATTTCATTTCAGCCATGGGTTCCTGGAGTGGAATGACAGTTCTCCATAGGAAGGAAAGGGTGGAGCCCCAGTGTTTCAATGGCAGATTAGAGGCAGCCCCAAGGAGGCCAAGGCAGCCAGACCTGTTGTCAGGGAGGAATCCTTGGTTAGACAGAATTTGGGAGGCCAAACCCCCCACTTTTGTCTTTGGGCATCTGGACAAGGACAGTTCTTTTCCATAGGAAGGAAAGTACAGAGCCCCAGAGTTTCAAAGGCAGATGAGAGAGCTGGCCCTCAGGAAGCCAAGGGTACCTGGACAGTTTTGGAAGTGTTTGTCTGGGAGCTATCCTTGGTTATAAGGAATTATGGAGGCTGATTCTCCATTTCAGCCATGGATGCCTGGACTTTAAAGACAGTTTTTTCCATGAGAAGAAAAGCACGGGCCCCCAGTGTTTTGAAGGCAGATGAGAGGTGGTCCCCAGGTGGCCAAGGCCAGCACAGAGTGGGCTGTGTGAGGTCACAGATTGGGCTATGACATCACAGTTTGTTGTGTGAGGTCATGGAGCAGCTACAGCATCATAGAGGGGACTGTGTGACATACCAGAGCAGGCTGTGACATCATGGCATGGCTGTATGACATCACAGAGAAGGCTGTGAGATCACAATGTGTGCCGTGACATTACAGAGTGGCAGTATGACATCATAGAGAGGGTTTTGTGAAATCACTGAGGGGGTTGTGACATCACAGAGCTAGCTGTGGTGTCATAGAGTAAGGTATATGCCCAAGAGCAGACACTGTCATCATAGAGGGCAGCTCTGTGACATCAGAAGTGTGTTGTGATATCACCAAGTGGCTGTGTATCATCATAGAGCAGGTTGTGACATCACAGAACCAACAGTGACATCACACGGTGACTTTGTGACATCACAGAGGCTTCTGTGACATCACAGAGAAGCTGTACCACATCATTGAGTGACATCTCAGAGTTGATTCTATGACATCACAGGGGCTCTGGGACATAACAGGGAGAATGTGTGACATCACAGGGGCTGTGTGACATCACTGGTGCTGTGTGAGGTCACTCTACCCAGGCCCCCCTCACAGTTCCCCCAGAGCAGTCCAACCCTGCTTGTGCACAGCGGGGTCCCATGTCCCCCCGGGTCCCCCCACCCCTGGCGCCTCCCCCATAGGATGTTCCACGAGATCAACCCCAAAACCTGACATGGGGAAGAGGGGCTGGGGCCCTGGGGGGTGGGACAGGGGGACAGGGACCCCCCAGCAGCGTCCCCGTGTCCCCCAGGGCCAGCAAAAATCCCCAGCAAGGGATCAGCAAAAACCAGATGTAACATTAAGCGACAGCACCAGAGAGTTCCTTGGCAAGAGTCACTCTGCTCTTGATGGGACACTTCAGGCACAGCAGGGAAACAAAGCAACAACAAAACCTCACAAAATCCAGGCAATCTAACCAGACATAAACCAAGAACTGCCCCTCTGTGTGTGTGTGAGAAAAGGACAGTGAGGGCAAGGATTAAAGGATACGGTCCAAAAGCTTAACAGCCCTCAAACTTAACAGGACTTATTCCTTAACCCTAACTGATACCTTCCACTTCACAATTAACCAAAAGAACAGCACTTAACAGAATTTATCCTAACTTAAAACATATGACTTAGCAATTTAAGAGAGGAATAATGGTTATTAATATTCAAGTTAGCTTTTTACTTATATTAAGCTTAACAACTTAGCAAAAGAACAATTCTCAGAAGCATTTAAGTTAGCTCATACCTCATGACTGAACATTTCTTACAGGCTTGACTGACTCAGCTATGCAAGGCACTCAAACCCCTCAGAGAGCAGCATTTCTGCCACATTTCCCCAGCACAGGCACTCCTGTGTGCACACAGACACAAAGAGTCAGTGCAAGGCACCTGGGAGAAATTCCCCTGAGGGCAGGAAATGCTCCCTGTGGATCCTTTGGCATCTCCCCAGCAGGCCAAGGGTTGAGCCTGGAGGAGTGGGGGGATCAGCCCAGGCTCTGTCATTGTTCAGGATCCCCGAGTGCAGCAAACGGGAGAGTTCCCGGCTGGGAGAGGCCCCACTCAGAGGGAGTTGCTGGCCCAGGAGAGCTCCAAGGGCTCCTTTTGGAGCGCTGTTTGCAGGGCCCCACCAGAGGGGCTTCAGTCCCAGCAATGGCTCATCCTGGCCACACTTGGCATCAGCAGCTTTCTTTGGCACTGTGAGAACAGGGATGTTGTGCCACGGAGGGAACAAAACCAGTTCCCAGGGCTGCTCCTACAGAAAGCAGGAGCTGGTTGGGCAGCAGCAGTGCCTGGAGCAGACAGTGTTTGTGATGAGCTGCAGAGGAGCTGAGCCCAGGGGCTGCTGGCCAAGGCCGAGGCCCAAGGAGCATTTCTCAGCTGGCAGGGCGGGCTGAGAAGGGGAGGGGGGAATGCAGCAGCACAGGGCCATGGAACCAAGGGACCATTGTGACACTGTGGGGCCCTGTGAGACCAAGGGACCATTGTGACACTGTGGGGCCTCATGGAACTGTGGCTCCATTATGACATTTTGGGGTGTCATGGGACCAAGAGGCCATTGTGACATTCCAAGGCCTCACGGAACCATGGAGACACCATTAAGAGACTTCACAGCTTCATGGAACCAAGGGACCTTTGTGACACTGAGGGGACTCTTGGAATCATGGGGACTATTGTGACACTGTGAGACTCCATGGAAAAAGCAAAGCCTTGTGACACTGTGAGGCCTCATGGCACCAGTGACACCATTGTGACCGTGGAAGTCCCCACAGAACCAAGAGGACCATTGTGATGCTGTGGGGCCTCGTGAAACCAAGAGGCCTTTGTGACACTGCAGGGCTGCAAGGAACCAAAGCTCCATTGTGACATTGCAGGGCCTGATGTCATCATTGCTCCATTGTGACACTGTGGAGCCAAAGGAGATCATTGTGACACCGCAAACCCCCAGGGTCCAAAGGACCATTGTGACATTCCAGGCCTCATGGAATAGAGGAGTCACTTTACATTTGGGGCCTGTGGAACCATGGACACCATTATGACACAGCAGGGGCCCATGGAACCAAGGTGCCATTGTGACACTTCAGAGCCCCATGGAACCAAGGGATCATGGAACAGGTCTGGCTGGTTTGGCCTCCCAGGGGCTGCCTGACAGCTGGCCTTGGCATGTGGAGGATCTCTTCTCATCTGCTATTCAAACGATGGAGCTCTTGGCTTTCCTTCCTAAGGAAAAGATCTCTCCTCCTCCTCCTCCTCCTCCAGGTATCCATGGACAGAATTGGGATTTCATTGCCAAATTTCCTTATGTCCAGGGATTGTTCCCATAGGAAAATTGCCTGGACAAGTTTCACAAGGGTCAGCTCTCATCTGTCCCTAAAACCCTGGGGAAGGCTCCATGCTTTCCTTTCTATATAAAAGAACTGTCCTTCTCCAGTTACCCATGGCTGAGATTGAGGTTCCACCTTCAGATTTCCCTAAATCCAAAGACAGCACCCAGACAAAATCTGCCATTACTGACAAGTCTGGCTGGCCTTGAGCTAGTGAGGCTCTCACCTGCCTTCCAAACACTGCGGCTCTGTGCTTTTCTTCATATGGAAAAGAATTGTCCTTCTCGTCTAGGTGCCCATGGCTGGAATTGGGATTTCACCACCAACATTGCCTACTGTGACAGACTGGAGGAGATTCTTGGCTTGAAACATTTCAAGTGTGCCAGGGACGAAGGGGAAGGTCCAGCCTTTCCTTGCCCTTTAAGCCCAGCACTGCCCTGCCCTGGAACCCCAATTCCCCCTCCAGAGCCCCCATCCCAGCCCAGCAGTGTCTGCCAGTCCCTGGCACAGCACAGGCAATGCTCCACAGCCACCTCTGGAGCCCCCAGCCCAGCTCCTGCGGGACCAAATGAGCCCAAGTCCCACCTGGGGGAAGGGCCCAGGAAGACCAAGGGGTGTTTAAGGCTGACCACAAGGCAAGCACACATCTTGACCCGGCATCCTCTTGGAATTTCTGTCTGAACACTTCTGGAATTCAGGAGTTGGTAGCTGTGTGTGTGTGCCTCTCTATATCTTTTTTGTCTTTCTTTCTGTGTCTTCTTCTTATTCCCTCTTCTTGTAAATTTTGATTAACATTACATTGAACAGGCTTAGAGTTTGTGAAGTTGAATGAGTCAAGTCAATGATTTGAGAAGTGCTTTTTGTTGATTGAATGTTTTATTAAACCTTTTGACAAAGTTTTTCTGATTTTCCTAAGTTGTGAGTAAAGTTTCTTTTATTGTTTTGACTTCTTGAGAATCTCCTGTCAGTATTTCTCCAATGCATCCAACTCAGAGTACACAAACAATTGTAATTCCTTTTAAATGTCTCCTTGAGAGAGTTGTTTGGGGGATGGCAGTCAGGGCTTGTCTGTCCTGCTTGGCACAGCCCAGGCAGGGCTTTCCCAGCCCCATTCCACACTCCATTTCCCAGCTGGAGCCCCTGGTGCCTCTGAGTTGTGCTGCCCCAGCCCCAGGGACGCTCTCCTTGGCTGCCCATTCCCCCACGGGCTCTGGGCAGGGATGGCCTCAGTGGGGGCTGCTGACATCCTCAGCAACTTGGAGGCTGCTGCTGAATTTCACTGCTGCAGAGGCTTGTTCAGCCTTCAGCTCTTCAGTGCAGGAATTCAGTGTCCCAGGGCTCATTAACATTCAGAACACCTTTACAAGCAAAGCCTCTGGGGATTTTAATTTGATTTCAATTTTCAAATCCTCTGTGGTTAGACAGATTTCAGAAGTGTATTCAAACAGAATATGTTCTATTTAAAAAGACAGTAAGAAAACATTTTTAATGTACTGCTTATGTTTTTCTTTCCCTGTTAATAAATTGCTATGCGCAATTGCCAACTGCCATTAAATCCAAGTACCTCCTCATGCAGTTTGAACAGTTATGAAAATCAAGACCCTTTATGGCTGTCAATCAATCAGACTCTGTCCCTACCCCCACCCCACCATTTCCCCCATCCAAGCCCTTGCACTCAGAGCAGCCTTGTGCAAATCTGAGCTACCTCCATGCCCTGAGTGAGGAAAAAGATGGAAAGTGGATGAAGAGCTCTCCTGTGCAGAGCCAAGGTCCAAGGGCCCCTGCAGGGGGAACCACAGCTCATCAGGTTTGTGTTCTTTGGGCTCAGGGACTGGTGACACTCAGAGGCACAGAAAGATTTCTGGCAAACAAACACAAGTTGAACATTTGAACAGTTTAATAACCATACAGCTCTTCCTTCAGCTCTCTGGGATGTCCCTGGAGCATCTGACATGTCCCCCATCCCTAAGGGAATTTTATACAGGAACAGTTTTAGACAAAGACATGAGGTAATTCTGTTATAGATATAAACGCAATTAAGATGATGTTTATTTTATATTTATTTGAACTTCAGAAATATTGGGTAACTCCCTGTAGCTCAAAGTATGAAACCAGTCAGTTGAGAGGCACTTGAATGACCAAAGAGCTCCTGGATAAGGAAATCAGAGATCAGTAGAGGTACACCAGTCTGGCTGATCTAAATGAAAAGATCTACTTTACCATCGCCATTTAAACAGGATAGCTTCAAACACCTGAAGGAAAAGGGAGAGGAAGTAATACACTGAACATAGGTGACACCAGTAGAAAGAATGACCAGTATTTCTCCTGCCATCAGTACACCTCCAAGAAAATTCTTGTTCCATGTGGGAAAGTTTTGCCATTTCTTAAAAGTACTCAAATGACCCAGATAATAAAGATTTCCTGGTATATTATGAAATTAACATGTATTAAAACCTGTGTCCCTTTCCAGGCAGACATCAGCTGTGTGCCCATGAACAGGCAGTGCCACTTGTGCCCTGAGGTGCCCAGCTGGGATTGGATCTCTCCCAGAGCACCTGAGGGAGAGCAGAGCACCTTGCAAGCTGCGGGTCCCTGAGAGCCCCACAGGGCTCCTGTCCCATCAACATCTGCTCTGCTCCTGTCTCAAACAGGGCCCAGCATGGTGCTGGGATCATCAGAGAGCTGAGGTGTGTGCTGGAATTCAATGCCCTCCCCATCCCGCAGCAGCCCTGCATTTCCCTCCTGCAGCCTTGGTCTCCAGCACAGCCATGGAGGCTCTTTGGGCTCTGGACTGTTCCTGCAGCCCCCAAGGGCAGCTGAGCTCTGCCTTTGGCACAGTCAGCCCTGGCCAGCACAGGCCATGCTCAGCAATTGCCTGTGTGTGCCTGGCCTTGCTGTCAGCCCTGGCAGCAGCTCCGTGGCCCCTTTGTGGCCCTGTGCTGTCCCAGCCATGGTGGCCCAGCCCCTGTGCAGGCCCAGCCCAGGCCAGGAGCATTGCGGCTGGGAAGGGCCCCTGTGCCGTGGTGCCCACAGCAGCCTTGGGGCTCTGTGCCCCATGGCCTCCCTGCTGGGCAGCCCCTGCCAGCTCCTGCAGAGCCTGTGGCACCTGTGGGCCTGCACAGACAGCCCTGCCCCGGGCTCTGCTGGACTCTGGGCCAACACAGAGGCAGCCAGGGCTGGCCATGGCTGGGAACAGGCCCTGAGCCCCGCAGGAGGATGGAGCTGGGCCACAGCCAAACTCAGCCCAGGGCAAAGCTGGGCTCAGCAGCCAGGGCTGCCAAGGGCTGGGGACAGAGGTTGGCTCTGACAAATGTCCTGGGCCCCCTCCTGCTCTGTCCATGCCCCCAAGGGCACAGAGCAGCCTCCTCTCTGGCCCACTTGCCTGTTTTCAATGCCTGGCAAAGGCGCTGGCCCTGCCCCACAAGGCCTGGCCTGAGTCCTGCCCCTGCACGCTCAGCCAGGCTGAGATGGACACTGATGGTGTCTGTACCAGGCTCTCTGAGTCCAGCCCAGCTCCCTGCAAGCTCTCCCAGCTGCCCTGAGCTCTGGGCAGCACCAAGGGCCTCTCCCCAGCCCAGCCCAGCCGGCTCTGGCCCCACAGCTCTGCTCAGGCCAGGCTGCTCTGGGCACTGCCCCACGGCCTCAGCCCCTGGCCAGGGCACAGCAGCAGCTGCAGCTCCCCCAGGACTCAGCCCCAGCCATGGGGGAAGGGGCTTGGCCAAGGCACAAGGAGGCTCCCTGGGTGCCCTGCTCCCCTCTGGCTGAGGTGCTGAGAGCTCTGCAGCCCCTGCTGCCATCCCATCTGCCCAGGGCAGCACAAGAGCCCCTGCCTTGGGGCCCTCCAGAGCTGCTCCTGCTCCAGGCCCAGGGCCCATCCCAGAGCTAGGGCAGCCCCAAAGCTGTGCCCATTTCTGTTCTTTGCTGCTCTGATGGGTCTGAATCCTCAGCCACTCAGATGTTGCTGATGAATTTTATGAATCTAGAGGCCTCTTCTTTGAGCCCTGCAGATCAGGAATTTAGTGAGAAAAGCTAAAAAACATTCATTCAAAAAACTGCTGTTGCCACATTTCTCTTCACAGAGAAAAGCAAGGCACAGTTCTTCCCAAAGATTTCTGAGATTCTCATTCTCTGAACCTTGGAGGAAAAGGAAATCTAATTCTTTTCACTTTCTGGGCCTGTGTTTCGCCAAATGCAATATAGAGATTCTTTATCCAAAGTGAAAATGTTTTATTTCCTTGGCCTTTTAGGGACAGCTCTGTGTGTGTGTGTTGAGATTGTCAGCTGACAGTCACAAAATTCAGGTGAGAGTAAGCAAGTGTGTACAGAGTGAGTGCTTAGCAGATTCAGTTTAAATGAAATGTATTTAGTAGAATATAAGAAATAATTAATTAGCCTTCTGATATCCACAGAGTCAAATGCATCATTGTCTCTCCCCTTCCTCAGAGTTGACTTTGATTTACAATACACCCGTACAGGAAAAGCCCCAAAAATAATTAAAGTTTTCAATTCTTCTGTGGTTAATTGACCAGATTTCAGAGGTGTATTCACAGTGAATATGCTATTTTGAATAAAAAAACAGAGAGAACTGCTATGTCCTGTTTTCTTTTCCTGTTTATAGATTGATATCAGCAATGTCCAATTGATTTTAACCACCATGACCTTCTAATGCAGCCTGAACAGATATGAAAATCAAGACACTTCATGGCTGACAATCAGTAACACTTTGTTCCTATCCCCTCCTGACCATGTCCTTCCTCCAACCCCTGGCACTCCTATGGCTCAGGAATGGTGTGGCCAGCAGGAGCAGGGCAGTGATTCTTCCCCTGTGCTCAGCACTGGTTGGGCAGCACCTGGAGTGCTGTGTCCAGTTCTGGGCCCCCAATCTAGGAAGGACATTGAGGGTCTGGAGCATGTCCAGAGAAGGGCAACAAGGCTGGGAAGGGGTCTGGAACACAAGTCATGTGAGGAGCAGCTGAGGGAGCTGGGGTTGTTTATCCTGGAGAAGAGGAAGCTCAGGGTAGACCTCATCACTCCCTACATTTTCCTGACAGGAGGGTGCAGCGAGGTGGGCGTCAGGCTCTCTTCCCAAGGAGCAGTGACAGGACAAGAGGACAAAGCCTTCAGAACCAGAGGATATTTAGGCTGGACATTAGGAAATATTCTTCACACAAAGAGTGATTGGACATTGGAATGGGCTGCCCAGGGAGGGGGGTGAATCACTATCTCTGGAAGTGTTTAAGGAAAGACTGGATGTGGCCCTCAGTGCCGTGGTCTGGGTGACAAGGTGGGGTTGGGTCCCAGGATGGACTTGATGCTCTCCAAGGTCTTTTCCAGCCTGGTTGATTCTCTGATGATTGTGACACTGCAGGGCCCTGGGGAAGCAAGGGGCATTGGTGACACTGCGGGGCCTGGTGGCACTAAGAGGACCATGGTGACACTGTGTATGACATGGCAGCACAGAGCCAAGGGGCCATGGTGACACTGTGGGGCTGAAGGGAAGCAAGGAGTCCATTGTGACAGTCTGGGACCTGGTGCAACCACAGAGGCCACTGTGACACTGTGTGGCCCTGTTGAACCAAGGGACCATTGTGCCACTGTGGAACGAAGGGGACCCTTGGGAGAGCCTGGGGACAATGGAATCAAGGGGCCATTGCTCCATTGCAAGGACTCTGGGAACTGAGGGAACAATTTTGACACTGTGGTGCCCCATGGAACCAAGGGTCCCTGGGGACACTGCAGGATCTTGTGTCACAAGAGCTCCATTGTGACCCGGTAGCAGCAAGGAATTCATTGTGGCACTGTGAGGGCTCATGGAGCCAAAAGGCCACTGTGACCCTGCAGGGCCTTGTGGAACCATGCAGAGCATTGTGACAGAGCAGGACCTGATGTCATGATGGGGCCATTGTGACACTGCAGGGCCCCATGGAACAAAGGTGCCAATGCTGCTCCTCAGGGACTCCTGGAAGGAAGGGAACATGTTTGACACCGTGGTGGCCCTTGGGACCAAGAGGCCATTGTGACACTGTGGAACCAAGGAGAGCATTGCTGCACCGCCAGAACTCATGGAGCCAAGGATCCACTGTGACACTGCAGGGCCTTGGGGGACCACAGCACCATTATGACACTGCAGGCCCCAAGGACCCAAGGACTTTATGACCCCAAGGCGCCCCATGGAACCAAAAGGGACATTCTAACACTGGGAGAACTCATGGAATTCTGGAGACCATTGTGACACTCTAGGGCCTCATGGAACCGTGGTGGCACCAGGTTGGCTGGGAGTGTTGATCTGCTAGCGGGTAGGTGAGATATGCACAGGGACCTGGGCAGGCTGGGTCCAGGAACCAAATCCAACAAGGAGAGGTTTTCCCCTGTGCTCAGCACTTGTTGGGCAGCACCTCAAGTGCTGTATTCAGTTCTGGGCCCCCCAGATTAGGAAGGACATGGAGGGGCTGGAGTGTGTCCAGAGAAAGGCAGCAAGGCTTGGGAGGGGTCTGGAATACAAGTCCTGTGAGGAGTGACTGAGGGAGCAGCTGTTGTTTATCCTGGAGAAGAGGAGGCTCAGGAGAGACAAGGTGGTGGCAGGACACAGGTTGGACTTGATGATCTCCAAGGTCTTTTCCAACCTTGCTGATTCTGGGATTCTCTGAAACCACCCTTGGAGCATTGCAGGATGAGCCCTGCGCCTCCTCTCCAGAAGCTCCAGCAGCCCAGGTCCCTCAGCTTCTCCTCCCAGCCCCAAAGCCCATCCTGTCAGTCCTGCAGAGCCTCTGCAGCTCCTCCTCATTGCCCAGAACAGGGAGCCCCAGAGCCAGACACAGCAGCCCAGATGTGCCCCCCTGGCCTGTGGTGCCTCTGGCAAGGGAGCAGCAGGAGCCACTGCAGGAGCCTGCAGACAATTCCTGCAGCACTTGTAGGATGATCCTGCTGTCCAAGGGATGTTCCCATGGTGCCAAGGCAGGAACTGCAATGGGGAGTGGGACCAGAGAGGAAAGGGCAAACAGGGATGGGCTGTTTGCAGGGGAGGGAACAGAGGTGGGCAAGAGGAAGAAATTTGTGCCTGGGAATAGTAAAGAAAGCAAAGGTGAAGCGAAGGAAATGCTCAGGGCAGTTTGGGGATGGCTGCCAGGCAGCCCTGGCTCTGAGCAACAGCGTCTGCAGTGGGACAGGAAACTCCCAGCTGATGGGAACAAACTTTCTGGATGACTGCAGAGGCCAGGACAAAGCTGAGTCATTTCCCTGCCATTCCCAGCCCTTCCTGGCCCCAGGGGCTGATGGCATTTGTGCTCCCTCAGGTTCATGTCCCCACACCAACAGCATGGGGGTGCTCCCCCTGCTCTGTGCAATGCAAACAGGGGCTCCTGAGCCAGTGCTGCCGTGTCTGTGCCTGCAAGGATGGGGCACCTGTGTGAGCTGGGGGAGAGGCCAGGGCTGCAGAGGGGGGATGTTGTTGGCAGCTCCATGAGGACGCTCTGGGACGCTGCCCTGGCCTGTCCAGCGCACTGGGGATGGATCAGCCCCTGCTCTGCTGCTCCTTCCCGTCTCCCCCAGGGCCCTTGCAGAGCCCCAGCCATGCTGTTTGCCCCCAGCCTGCCCACGGCCACCCTGGGGCTGCTCACGGGGGTTTTCTGTGCTGAGCATTGGCCTGGCCGTGTTCTTGAGAGAGCCTGGGCAAGGAGCCTGGAGCCCCCAGGGCCTGGCCTGAGGCGTCAGCGCTGCCCCAGCAGTGCCCATGGCCTGTCCCTGCTGCAGCCCTGGTACTGCCACCCCAGGACTGTGCCCAGCCCTGAGAGCACTCAGGCCCTACAGCAACACCAGGGCCACCAGGGCAGCGGGGCAAGGCCACGGGAGCAGCACTGGCAACACCAAGTGCTGCAGCTGCTGGGCACAGCTGCTGTGCCAGCACTGATCTGCCCCCAGCTCTGCACACAGACATTGCTGCTGCAGCTACAGAGAAGACAACAAAAAGGCATCTCTGCAGAAAACTTTGCTGGAAGATCCTTTAGTTCCATTAAAGCCACTGAGGGTGCAGCCCCTCATTGACACAGTCTGTGACCAGAGGAAAGGTGGAGAGAAACAAATGAGTAATGACAGAAACCATGACATTTTTTTGTGGACAGTTCTAAAAAACTAAAACAAACAGAAAAAGACCTCACAAGCAAACTAAAAGAAAGTATCAAAGATGAGTTTTATTACAAGTGATTGGCAGAAATTGGCCAGCAGTTTAATGTTTCTGAAAGCATCCAGTCATCAGTCTCCACACTGCAGCCTTGAGCTCCTGGTTCCTCAGGCTGTAGATGAGGGGGTTCAGGGCTGGAGGCACCACTGAGTACAGAACTGACAGGGCCAGATCCAGGGATGGGGAGGACATGGAGGGGGGCTTCAGATGAGCAAAGGCTGCAGTGCTGACAAACAGGGAAACAACAGCCAAGTGAGGGAGGCAGGTGGAAAAGGCTTTGTGCTGTCCCTGCTCAGAGGGGATCCTCAGCACAGCCCTGAAGATCTGCACATAGGAGAAAACAATGAACACAAAACAGCCAAGTACCAAACAGGTACTGACTGCAATGACCCCCAGTTCCCTGAGGTTGATATGTAAGCAGGAGAGCTTGAGGATCTGAGGGATTTCACAGAAGAATTGGCCCAGGGCATTGCCATGGCACAGTGGCAGGGAAAATGTATTGGCTGTGTGCAGCAGAGCAATGAGAAAGGCACTGGCCCAGGCAGCTGCTGCCATGTGGACACAAGCTCTGCTGCCCAGGAGGGTCCCGTAGTGCAGGGGTTTGCAGATGGACACGTAGCGGTCGTAGCACATGATGGTCAGCAAATAAAACTCTGCTGAGATGAAAAAGGCAAAAAAACCCAGCTGTGCAGCACATCCTGCGTAGGAGATGGTCCTGGTGTCCCAGAGGGAATTGTGCATGGCTTTGGGGACAGTGGTGCAGATGGAGCCCAGGTCACTGAGGGCCAGGTTGAGCAGGAAGAAGAACATGGGCGTGTGCAGGTGGTGGCCGCAGGCTACGGCGCTGATGATGAGGCCGTTGCCCAGGAGGGCAGCCAGGGAGATGGCCAGCAAGAGGCAGAAGTGCAGGAGCTGCAGCTGCCGCGTGTCTGCCAATGCCAGCAGGAGGAAGTGGCTGGTGGAGCTGCTGTTGGACATTTGCTGGGGCTGCATATGGGGACCTGTTCTTGGAGAAAAGTACAGTGAAGTGTTAGCGGAGATAGCTGTACCAAAATCAAAGCCATTTCCATTACCCCCTCCTGTGTAACACAGATGGACATGCTTTGTTGTTCAAGTGTTCTGGCATTTTTTAGAGGTCCCGCATATCTTTGCTGGTGTTCTTGGATATTAGAAACCCTCAGCATTTCTGCTGCATTCAGGGAGAACAGAGCAAGTTCAGTGAGGCAAAGTGATGAGTGGGGAGTGGAGGAGATGGTCTGTCATTCTGACCTCTTAAGAGTTTTTCTATGTTTTATCCTTTCTCAGGTGGAGGTTAATGACCTACCCATGCTTCATCTAAAATGTCACCAGGTACGACTGAGAGCAGAAGAATCCACCACAGCCCAGCTCCACATTTGTAGCCAAGGACTCGCTTTGATCATTTCACCAAACCAGCAGCATTTTCAGTGTCACAACTCCTCTGCCTTTCCCCATGTATCTTATAACACAGAGATGCTCTAGGACAGGTTTTCACCGTGGATTGAATCTTCAAGCTTGGACTGAAATCTCAGGGACACTTCCAAGTGCCCTTATGATGGCATTGGATTGAGGGAGATGCAGCTCCTTCCCTGGCTGCACTGACAGCATTGCCCAGAGCCGGGCACTGGGGACAGCGTCACCCTGAGCCAGCTGTGCCCCCTGCCAGAGCCCCCAGGGCCGGGCAGCTGCTCCCAGCCCTGTGCTCTGCAGAGGGAACTGGGCCCGGGGCTGCAGAGCTGCCCCACGGCTCTGCTGCAGCTCTGCCTGCACAGGAGGGGCTGCACACCTTGGAGCCCCAGCCCTGAGGGCAGAGGCTTGGCTGGGGGCACAAGAGGGAGGGGGCTTGTTCAGAGGGAGGGGCTGCACTGCAGGGGCTCCTGTGGAGATCTCTAAACTCTCCCTGCTATAGCATCTCTGGGTTTTTGTTTTCTCCCATTGCCTGATCTTCTCTCTGCTTCCTGAAGATTTACCTCCTGCAGGTGTTTCCCTGTGCCTGATCTCTCTGTGCCAGCACTCACAGACCCCAAATCTCTGTGCACTCTCCTTGGCCCTACAGAACCCTGTCTGTTTGCAGGGCACTGGATGGGGGCAGGTTCTGTTTGCAGCTTGGAGAAAGGACAGCTCAGACTGAGGACGATGGCTCCAGCAAAAGTGATGCTGGTGCTGTCCAAGGGCAGAGTGTCTGAAAACACATTAGGGATCTCCTGTGAACCTATGGATCCCTAAAAGTAACAGTTCAGATCTCTCAGGCTGTTGTCAAAATTCATCATTATTACTTCCTAATGAACCTTTAATATTTATCCCTTCTCCCTGCAATTCCTTAATATTATGCCACTGAATATAAAGCCTTACAAAATTTCCTCTTTTTTACCAAAATCCTTCTCTTAGTAATATTCTATGACTGACCAGAACCCCTCAGCATGCCAGAGCTTCATGAGCATTTCACCTCCCCTGCACCAGAAATACCCAGACTTGTACTCACAGAGTCTGTAGGCATTGGGATGTTGCAGCTTTAGGAGATGGCTCCAGGAGCTGCAGCTGCATTGTCCTGCAGCCAGAGCTTCCTGTGCCAAGGGCTGGCAGTGATTGTGCCCCAGGCACTTCTCAGCACCTTCCCAGCCCTGACTGATTGAAGCTCTCTGTGCCTCTGTGCTGTGCCCGGGGTGGCTGCAGGCAGAGCCCCAGCCCTGCTGGCCTGGCAGAAAAGCTGCTCATCAAGAGAAATGTGCTTTTGAAGCTCTTCTTGGTTACCAGGAGCTGCCTCTGGGCCAGGAGCCCAGCCCAGCTCAGCTCAGCAGCACAGACACAGCACAAGGACTTTAATGACCCTCTGGGGCTTTGTGCTCAGGCCCTTAACATCAGCCCTTGAGAGGGAGCTGAAGAAACCTCTCAACTCCAAGTCAGAATCACACTCCAAAGTTTCTTGGACTTTTAATGGGTCCCACTGAGGGACACCACTGAGAAAGTGTCCCCAGGCCCCAGGCAGAGCAGAGAACTGGAGGCACTGATGACAGGTGGGGACAAAGAGAAGCCAAGCCTTGGTGCCCTTGGTGCACCGCAGGGTCTGTGCCACCAAAGACTGGGAGGAGACACCTTGTCCTGAGGCACTGGGGCCTCCTGGCACAGCCAGGCTGGGCACTGTCACCCCTTGTCCTGCCCTCAGCATCCCCCCCTAGCCCACATCCCAGTGGCCTCAAGGATCTGCTGGAAGGAGTCCCTGGGGAGCCTTGCTCAGCAATGGCCCTGGGGGCTCCTGAATGCTCCCAGGGACTGCAGGGTTTTCAAAGGACTTTGGGTTTGGCTTTTGCCTTGGAGTCTCTGAGAGGTTTGTGCAATCACGGCCTCCAATTATCTGCTGTAATTAGTCCCTGGAGAGGCTTTGTCTGTAACAACACTCAGTGGGGCTCAATAATACTTAGGGTACTTCAGTTTTTTAAGGTACTTGGTGTTTCCCTTTTGATACAGACTCTATATGAAAGATTGTTCAGTCATAGCCTCCAATTATCTGCTTTAATTAGTCCCTTGAGAGCTTTGTATTGACACTCAGTGGGGCTCATTAATGCTTTGAGATACTCAAGGGTTTTAAAGTACTTTGGAGTTTCTTTTCCATTCTGAATTTTTGAGAGGTTTTTTGTGGAATCCTGGCCTCCAATTTTGTACTCCAAGGAGTCCATGAGGAGCCTTTTTTGGGGATGGACCTCAGTGGGACCCATTCATGCTTTGAGACACCTTGCAGTTTTCTTCTGACTTTGATTCCTAGAAAGGTTTTTGCAATCTTCTCTCAGGCCCTGAGGTTCAAGGTCTCAGCTCCAAATGCACCACAGGGCTCATAAGGATCAAGCAAGTCCTGACAAACCATGGCTCTGCCTTGATTTCCCACTGCTCTAGTGCAGTTCATCAGAAAGGTTTCCTTTTACAGTTATGGAGAAATAGTTCAAAGAGCTTCTAGGAAACGTATTCCTATCTTAAAGGGTGTCTTGTATTGCTGTTCTTATTATACAAGAGGTGATTGCATGCAGTATTCTGTGATTGATATTGATCCAGGGCTGCTCAGAAGGAGGTCTGGCCAGGTCAGAGAAGTTTTACCTTGAGAGCTGACCCAGTGTAGACAGCCTTGCCCCATGTGAGAAACAATTTTTACTTTCAAAAATTTAAATGGTTTATTAAGATCTTATCAAAATACAACAGAAGACTGAAAAAAGAAAAGAACACAGCACCGGGACCAAAGCATTCATTCTCCCCGTGCTGAATGGAAAACAAAATGGATGTTCTGTCTTTTATACCTCAAGCCCCTCCCAAAGGCTTGTCAATCGACTTCTTCTTCGGTGTCCACTGGTGGAGATCCCTTTCTTACACCTTGATTGGAGGTCAGGTGATGCCTTAGTAACAAGCCAACCCTCCCAAATTCCCAGACTACTGAGGCCATCCCGTGAGAACAATGCAAGGGGGAGGGAAGGGATAACTCTACATCTACAAAACTTCTCTAAACATAAATTTAATATTCACCCCTTAATTGTGAGAGTCAACCATAGGATTACTCACCTAAAACAAACCCCCCTTTTCTTTTTCAATATTTTTTTTCTTGAAAAATTAGGTAAAAACTTAGTCTCTCTCTCTTGAATGAGTCATACCAGCATTTGTTGATGTGGGCAAGGACAGTGGGAACAGGAGAAAAAAATCTCAGGCTTTCCTTAGACACACTTATTTGGAATGGACAAAAGGGCATCACAGAGGTCCAGTATGGCTTTGACTCCCCTCTACCGTGCCTATGTGGCTGCTACCCATAGTCAGTGTATCTTAGGGGTGAGTACAGAGCCCAACTCGGTCCTGCCCTCCAGTCCCTGTTGAATTAAAAGACAGCTGAGGAATGTCAGAGGTCTGGTCTGGCCTTTTGTCCCTACCTTACCATGCCTACGGGGTTGCTACCCACAGCAGGGCTATGGAGCCTTCTTGGTAGCAAACAAAGGGGCCAACCTGGTCTTGTCCACCTTCCTTTGTCCTATTTTCTTGAAGAAGCTGTCCCATTGCCTTTTACAGTCCCACGTGTACTTCCCCTCAACAAGTGCTGGTAATTCTCACCCATTAAAACAGAAGACAGTTCTCGAGTTGGTTGGTGGAAGCTTGACTCTACTTTTTGGGCTTCCTGCTGTTTCTCTGGTTGTCTTTCAGTCTCTCCTTGAGAGTCAATCTCGTTTCACCTGGCCTGGATGTTATAGTCCACTCTTTGGGTTCTTCTACTGGGCCTTTGGCTCTGTTGGCATGAGTCCATCCCCGCTCTGCCGCTCGTGCGGCCGATTCTGTGGTGAGCAGTACCTGAAAGGGACCTTCCCACTGAGGAGTTAGAGGCTGATCTCTCCATGATTTAATCATCACCCACTCCCAGGATTATTATTATGGATTCTGAAATCCAGGGTGGCTGTCGGCGGAATTGCCCCTTTATGTCTTAGCCCTTCTAAGGTTTGTGCTATAGACATAACTTATTTCTTGGCATTGGCTTCCCCTTCCTCAGAGGTGGCAACCCTCTGGGGTGAGGTCAGAAAGGGCAACCCAAACATCATTTCATAGGGTGACATCCCCAGATCTGACTGGGGTTGGTTCCTACTTCTTAATAAGGCCAAAGGGAGACATTTTATCCATGACATTGGAGTTTCAATCATCAGCTGAACGAGAGCTCTTTTAATAGATTGAATCATCCTTACAACATGACTGGAACTTTGTGGATGCCATGGAGTGTTTACTCCCAGGGCCTAAACAACTTTCTGCAATATCTTAGATGTGAATGAGTTCCCCGGTCTGAATCAATCCTGTTTGCTATCCCATATCAGGGAATGATTGATTCTAGAAGTGTTTTACTCACAACATTGGCATTGGCTTTCTACCCAAGGAGTCACATGATCTACTATCACTAGCAAAATCTTCCACCATTGTACCTGGAGAAGCTTGGTAAAGTTGACTTGGATGTTTTGAAAGGACCTTAAGGCTAGTTCTTACCCTCCTCTGAATGTTTTCCTCATGATTTCCTTAATCACCTGTTGACATATCACATGCCATTCTGTTACTTGTTTAGCTATTCCGAAAGTTCCTATGCAGCCCCAATCCCTTAGAAATTGATCACTTAGCACTTGTGTACCCCAATGTGCTGTTCCATGTACGCCTTCTAGCATTTTCTTATTCAACACTTGCCTCCCATCTGCCAATCTCCACTTCCCTTCGTTACCTTTCCTGGCTCCTATTTTAAGCAGTTCTTCCTCTTCTGTCCCACTGAATACGGGGACTTCTTGCATTTCTCTCATGAGGCTTAATGCTATCATTAATTTTTCTGCCTTTGATTCAGTTGCATTCTTAGCATCTAAATCTCCTAAATTGTCCCTTTGTGCTTCTTGAGCCACCCCTTTTTGATGTCCTTTAACATACACGACTGCTATTTCTGGCAGTTGTAACATTTTTAATACCTCTTAAAAGGTTTTTTGTAAATCAGTCCCTTTCCCTTTGAATTTAATAGCCCCCTCCCTTCCCAAATTTTTCCAAAGGTATGCATTCCTCCAAAAGTGTATTTTCAGTCTGTATATATGGTTCCCTTTTTCTGTGCTAATATTTCCAGCACTCACTTTAGGGCATATAGCTCACACGCTATGGCTGACCAGTTGGAAGGTAACTTTCTCTTTTCTGTGGCTACCAACCCTTCATGCACTAGAGCATACCCCATACCCTGTGCCCCTTTATTACTTGTGAAGATCTATTGATGTACAATTGTTTCCCACCTTGGAGTGGTTGATCTGTTAGATCCTCTCTTACTTCAGTTTGATAGTTTATAACCTCTAGGCAATTTTATATTAGTTCCTCACCTGGTTCTCCATACAAGAACTGGGCAGGGTTGAGTTGGTTACTCACGATTAGCTCTAAATCACTATTTATTAAGATGGCTTTATAGTTTTGCACTTGGGAATCACTGAGCCATTTCTCAGCCTTTTGGCTTAGGCTATTTCTAACTGAGTGAGAGGTGTATACTTTCAATTTTCCCCCAAGGTTAATTTTTTGCTTTCCTCTACAAGTACGGCAGTTGCTGCCACTGTCTGAATGCAGGTTGGCCACCCCTGGCTGACAGGGCCTAGGAATTTTGATAAATAGGCCACTGGTTTCCTGGATCCTCCTCAGTCTTAGCACTCCATATGCTACCCCTCTTTCTACATATACAAACAGATAAAAAGCTTTGTCTAAGGCAGGAAGACTCAGTGCTGGTGCACTGACTAATCTTTGCTTTAAAACTTCAAACTTTTGTTCATCACCTTTTTCCAATGTAATCTCTTCTTCAACTAACTTTTCATAGAGGAGCTTGATGTCCTGTGTGTATCCTTCAATCCATAGCCTACAATATCCCAACAGGCCTTAAAGCCTTCTGACTTCCCTCTTAGTTTTTGGCCGTGGGAGTGAGACTATGCCCATAATTCTCTCAGGGTTCAGGTTCAGCCACCAGCTCCCTTGACCAATCACATCTCCTAGGTATTTTACTTCGCATTCTACAAATTGGAGTTTCTTTTTAGATGCCCAAAGTCCTTGGTCCCACAGAAAATTTAGCAACACTATGGTGGATTCCCAAACTTCTTTTTCTTCCTGTCCTGAGAGAAGCAAATTATTTACATATTGGATGAGCTTTATCTCAGATTTCATGGAGAAGAGTTGTAGTCCTTCTCCTAGGGCTTGACCAAAGAAATTTGGGGATTCGGAAAACCCTTGGGGTAATCCAGTCCACCGAAGCTGTTGCTTCCTCCTGGAATCAGGGTTCTCCCATCCAAGGGCAAATATATCCCACTTTTCTCTGCCAGTGGGCACATCCAAAAAGCATCTTTTAGGTCTATCTCACTGAACCACTGGGATGTTTCTCAGTAGCATATAGGGATTAGGCACAACTGGGTATGGATTCACTGTTCTTTGTTCACTTCTCTCAACTCTTGGACAAGCCTGCAAGTCCCATCTGACTTCTTTCCTGGTAATATGGGTGTATTATGGGGGGACATACATGGTTCTAAGGTCCTGTCCTCAAGTAGGTCCTGGATCACTGGCCGTAGTCCTTGTCTCCCCTCCAGAGAGACTGGATATTGTCGTACCCAAACTGGATGGTTTTCATTAACTATCTTTATTACTAAAGGTTTGATGTTTAATTTACCCCAGTTTTTTAGTTTTGGCCACATAATCTCATGAATTTTCTCCTTATTTTCTTCCCTTAAGTGGAGAAGCTTAACTACCATTTTTTCTTTCTCTGGGAGCTCTACAATGTCAAACTGCACCTGTAAATCCCATCCTAATAAATTTCACCGTGCATCTGGAACTAACAGAATATCCCCAGTTCCTAATATATTTGTGTCTTCAAACTTTATTGGCATTATAACTGAGGCTTTGAACCTTTCCCCTTTTCTTGGTTTGAAAAGACAGGTGTCTGCTTATGAAGGCATAGATGGCAGAGGTACCTTCAAGGGGATCTGACAGATCATACTGAGCAGCTCGGTCATGGGAGGCTGAAGCTACCTTCACTTTACTGGAGTTCCCTTGATTAGTGTTTCCCTCCTTGAGTTCACACACCCGTGCTGCCAGGACAGAAGTAGGTTTCCCATCCCACCTTCCCATGTCTTCCCCATGGTCACACAGAAAGAACCACAGGTCAGCCCGTGCGGGGTACCCTCTCTCTCTGGCTGGGGAACGTTGGGCTCTGACTCTGGGGCCTGTGACTCACATGGTGCAATGTGGGAACTGTTCCTCCTCATCTCCTCCTTCATCTCCACTCTGAGTTCTTGAACCATGGCAGAGACATGAGCCTGCATCAGGCCATTGATCATACTCTCCTAATTTCTAAGCTTGTTGGCAACAGAGCCCACTGTTTCTAGGTTGGTATTGGCATTAATTGTTTCAATGAATGTGATGTATTGAGATGGCCCCAGATTTGCCAGACTCCACAGCATTTGCCCTGTGCACCTGACCTTGTCGGAGTCATTATCATTCTGTCCATCCCTCCCAAAGAGTACCTCCCATACTGCCACTTCTCTCAGCTGTTGGATCCCTTCCTCCCCTCTCAGAGGGTCTTCCAGCACATTCTATGGTGGTACTCCCGCATTATCTCCCTGTGGACAAACTTCTCTCTGGCACTCATTAAAAGCTGCTACCAGAGGGAAGGGGACCTTGGCCCCCTTACAAAAATCTGGTTTTTTGCTGAGTCCTGGGTCAAGGGTTCCAAATTCCTTGCCTCACCACCATCCAGTTGCACACCTGTACCAATAAGGTCTCAGACCCAAAGTAGCCAGATTAGACAAGCCTCACATCCCCATTGTACAATCTCTTTGTGCAGATTGCAGAGACTTTCGTACGTCATGGACTCAGTGATGATCTCAACTCTTGTCTCTCCTGCGGGTTGTGAGGGCCCTCCTTTCTTATGCTCATCTGGCTGCTCTGGCTTCATCTTAGATCTCCCTGTTTCCACCGGGGCAACTGCTGCTGGCTGTGATTGCCTTTGCAGTTCAGCTGGAACCTGGACTGTTATAACATCTGTGGGTTCCACTGCTGCACCATCAGACTCCCCCCCCTTTGTGGCAGGGGCAGGGTTTTTCACCAGCTGGGGAAATGTACTTCAGCATCTGGCCCATCTCTTTCACTAGAAACCCCCACTTAACCTGGGTGGTTCATTTCTGAGATGGGCTCTGGGGCAGGGGCAGGCTCTGGGGCAGCAGCATCCCTTGTCTCTGGGGTAGGTGTCAGTGTGGTTATCCAGGGTAATCTTCCTTTATCTCTGAATGCTAAATAGAACAGGCCTATCAACAACACCAACCACTGTATGGTATCTTTAGCATTTAGAGTGGATCTGAACCCTTTGAAAACTGGTGGAGCAGACCCAAAGAGCTGGGTGTGTTGCAGAAATGATTGAAAATTATATTCTAGTTAACAGATGCCTAGATTAGTGAAACAATATAAAGTTAGCATAAGTAGCAGTAGTTATGCTAAGGCCTCATAGGCCCGGTAAACTTCAAGTGAACTTTAGTGCTTTAGTGCCAGGTAGATCGGAGGATGTATTATCTAGAAAATGTACTAAACCTTATCTATGGAATGCACCTTTTGGCTGAGGAACGGATGTCATGGTGTACCTAATAAATCTCTGTATGCTATCTCTAAAAGTGTGCAGGGAGATGTTGGGTGTATCATGACGTTGATTAAAAATGCTTAGCAATGCACATGGAGTAAATGAAGCAATCATGTTAAGAAAGATATATAAACCCTGTAAATTCTGTGGCAAATTGGGGCTCTGACTTTGGACGGTAGTCCTCAGGTCCCCAGGGCCCTCAATAAAGCACCGCATAAAACAACTTTGTTGTTTTGTGTCTTTCTACTCGGATCGGGCAACAGTTTTCTGGCGACCGCGGCAGGACTCCGAAGGTGGCTGGGGCGGTTCACGTCCTGATCCACTCCACGCCGGCACCGAGGGATTCTCGGGGAGTCATCGGTTCGTGCCCGACCCCTGCGCCTGTCGGACGACTGTGAGGAGGTAAGCCCGAAGGTGCTTTATTTCTGATATTGGTATTGGGGTGCCTGTCCATAAGACGAGGTTGTAATCCTCGCAGGATTGGGCTAAGACGTCTGGTTGGGAAGCCTAGGCGCCGGCTGTCAGACGCGGCGAAAGCTGCGCAGGTCCGGCACTTGCCACTCGCGGTGACGAGAAGCGGCAAGATTGGTTTTGGTTGGTTTGGTATCTAATAATAATCACGCTGTTGTTTTTGCTGTTTATTTTTGCTGTTTATTTTTGCTGTTTATGTTTGGAATAATTGAGCTATTGATATTTATAGTTTTGTTGGTGGTGCTTAGTGTTGTTTATGCTGTTTGCTTTTGCTGTTTATGGTTGGAATAATCGAGCTATTGATATTTATAATTTTGCTGGTTGTGCTTAGTGCTGGTGTGTATTGGTGGTTGTGGCTGATTGTTGTAAGTTTATTGAAGTAAGATGTCATTTAAAGCGTTTAAAACTATGGTCCAGTCTAACATTAACATACCGGGAAATACTCCGCTAGGTTGCTTATTGAAGCGGTGGAGGAGTGAAGGATTTTATCAGGATTTGGAGAAGGAAAAGATGATTGATTATTGTAATCATTGGTGGCCGGAATATGAAAGGGTAAGGCCGGAGTGGCCGTTGAATGGGTCTGTGGATTATGAGGTGATCACTCCTTTAATGCAGTTTTTAAAGCAAAATGAGAAATGGGATGAGGTGCTGTACTTGGATTTATTCTATCTCCTAAGGGAGAAAAAGGAGTGGCAGAAGGAATGTGGAATAATGGTTTTGGACTTAAAGAATGCGGAATGCGGAGGGTGCAAAGAAAAATCTAAATGTACTCAGTGTTTGGCTTTAACCTCCCGACCAGAGGAGGATTTATCCCCGTTCGTGGCTCCGGGTGTTCCCTCAGCCCCTGCTCTGGTTTCCCTTTCTTCATACCCGCCGCTACCTAAAGATAGTAGTAGTGATGATAGTGAGGAGGAAAAACCGGGGGAAAGTAAGAAAGAACGCAGAATGATAAAAATACAGCCTCATACTCCCTCTCCCGGCCCTTCTGGAAATGTGCAAAGAACTCCTCTTGCGAATTGGACAAGGCAAGGGCGGAGAAATCTTGGGGAACCTAAGTTAATAGCTCCCTTGAGGGAAGCAGTGGGACCCCAAGGGGATAGGGTACTGATAAAGGTGCCCTTTTCCCCCGGAGATCTGGTTATTTGGAAGCAGTCTGCAGGAAGCTATCGGGAGGATCCAGAAAGGATGGCGCGAGTGGTAAAAATGATAATTAGAACACAGAACCCAGACTGGAATGATTTGCAGGTGTTGTTGGACACATTGATGGATTCCACAGAAAAGGAGATGGTTTTAAAAGCAGCAAAGGAGAGAGCTAGAGAGGCTATAAGGTTACAATTAGCAGAAGGAACTGTTAATGATTTAGTCCCGAGCGAAGACCCAGGATGGGATCCGAATACAAGCAGGGGTATGGGCGCAATTAAAGAATACCAGGAATTGTTGCTGGAAGGGATCAGAACCGGTATGCCCAAGACGTTGAACTGGTCTAAACTGTATTCAGTGAGACAGGACAAAAGCGAGTCCCCATCAGCATTCTTAGACTGAAGGAAACTGCCAGAAAATATACTAATTTGGAAGTAGAGGATGAGCCAGGGAAGCTACAGCTTGCATTAATCTTTATGGGGCAATCTCAAGATGATATCCGAAAGAAGTTACAGAAATTAGAGGGAGAGGATACCCGCAACTTGGATAAAATGCTGGAGGTAGCCTGGAAAGTATATAACAATAGAGAAAGAGAGACTGCCAAGAGGCAGCAAGCAGGGATTCTAGCAGTAATTCAGCAAACTGGAAATAGAGAGAGGGGTAGAGGTAGATCTATGTGGGGCCGAGGAATGGGTCGCGGTAGGAGAGGATTTCAAAACACTGGGGGACGGGGACAAATTCTGGGACCCAACCAGTGTGCCTTTTGTCGCCAGATAGGCCATTGGAAGAACAAATGTCCAGTAAGGAACGGAATGAACGGGGTGGGAATGAATAGCAGTATGCCAGCAAGCTACCCGATGACTCCAGGAGATGTCGCTCAAGCTATGGTCCTGGGAAACTATCAGAATCAGAGCTGACTAGAACAGGATTTGAAGGTTAGGTTATAAATCGAAGGGAAAGAGCAAGAATTTACTATAGATACTGGGGCCACTTATTCGGTTTTAAATAAACGATTGGGACCAATCAGTGACACTACAGTGCAAGTAGTAGGAGCAATGGGCCAGTTGGAAGAAAGGCCTTTCCTACAGCCATTAAATTTAAGATTTGGAAAAAAAGAGTTAGATCATCAATTTTTATATATGCCCAATTGCCCCAAGTCACTATTCGGAAGGGATTTGCTATCTCTTTTGAACATGAAAATTTTGTTTGAGGATGGAAGAGTTAAAGTAGAAGTCCCTGAGGAAGAAATAGCCAAATTATTTGTGATTAAAGAAGTTGAACCCACCCCTATCCCTGAGGAGGTGGAACAGGCTGTGGTACCATGGGTATAGGAGACAGGAGTCCCGGGGAAGTCTAAAGCTGCTCAACCAGTAATAGTGGAATTAAAAGAAGGGGCACAACCTGTAAATATAAAACAGTATCCTATTAAACGTGAAGCTAAAGAAGGGGTTGCTCCTCTCATAGCACAATTTCTAACACAAGGAATACTGGAAGAATGTGAATCAGAATACAATACCCCCATTTTCCCCGTAAAGAAGCCTAACGGTAAGTATAGATTGGTACAGGATTTATGGGCAATTAATAACATTGTTAAGGATATTCACCCGGTGGTTGCAAATCCATATACTCTGTTAACATCTGTGTCTGAAAAATTTAAATTGTTTACCGTAATTGATTTGAAAGATGCATTCTTCTGCATTCCCTTGGCATTGCAAAGTAGGAAATATTTCGCCTTCGAATGGGAAAGCCCAGACACTGGTCGTAAGAAGCAACTCACCTGGACGAGAATTCCCCAAGGATTTAAAAACAGTCCCTCGATATTTGGGAATCAATTGGCAAAAGAATTGGAAGGATGGCAGATGACTGAGGTAAGAGACTCACCGTCCTCATACGTGATTTTGCAGTATGTCGATGATATTTTTCTAGCCACTGAAGAGAAAGAACTGTGTTTGAAACTTACAATAGCATTGTTGAACATGCTGGGCCAGGCTGGATATCGAGTATCAAAAGAAAAAGCGCAGCTAATAAAGGAAAGTGTGATTTACCTGGGTTGTGAAATCATTCAGGGTCAGAGACAGTTGAGAATCAACCGAGTGGAGGCCATTTGCGCCATCCCGCTCCCGAGGAGTCATCAAGAATTAAGATCTTTCCTGGGGATGGTAGGATGGTGTCGATTGTGGATTCCGAATTTCGGGTTACTAGCAAAACCATTGTATGAGGCCCTGAAGGAACCAAGCTGAACTGGGACAGGTTAAGGAAGAATGCCTTTCAGAATTTAAAGCAAGCCCTGAAGGAGGCCCCGGCTTTAGGGCTCCCGGATCTAAGCAAGGACTTTCAGTTGTACGTGAATGAAAGACAAAAATTGGCTCTGGGAGTGTTAACCCAACGGATCGGGTCATGGAAACGCCCGGTGGGATACTTCTCGAAGCAGCTGGACACAGTTAGTGCTGGTTGGCCGTCGTGCTTGCGGGTGGTTGCGGCCACGGTGATCCTCATTCAAGAAGCCAGAAAATTGACAATGGGCAAGAAAATGGAGGTATTTGTGCCCCATATGGTACTGGCTGTTCTGGAACAAAAGGGGGGTCACTGGTTATCATCTAGCCGAATGCTGCAGTACCAAGCAATATTGAGAGAGCAGGATGATGTAGAATTGAAAATAACTAATCATATCAATCCAGCAGAATTTCTCCGCAGTGAACAGGAGGAAGGGGAATTGGCGCATGATTGTGTGGAGGTCATCGAGCAGGTATACGCAAGTCGGATGGATCTTAAAGACACACCAATGGAAGATCCAGATTGGGAACTGTTTACGGACGGATCAAGCTATGTGGAAAATGGTACCAGGTATGCAGGGTATGCCGTGGTGACTGTTCATACGGTAGAGGCAAAAGCTTTACCTCCTGGCACCTCAGCCCAGAAGGCAGAGATAATTGGGCTTACACGAGCCCTTATTCTGAGTACTGGAACGAAAGTTAATATTTGGACCGATTCTAAATATGCCTTCGGGGTAATCCATGTACATGGGGCATTGTGGAAGGAGAGGGGACTACTCAGTTCACAGGGAACTCCTATCAAATACAAAGAAGAAATCTTAGCCTTGCTGGAAGCAGTACACAGGCCGACAAAGGTTGCGGTGATGCACGTATGAGGACATCGGAAGGAAGAAGGAAAAATTTATCATGGAAATGATTTGGCAGATGTGACAGCTCGAAAGGTGGCACGAGAGGTATGGACTCAGATGGCATTAATACCTGTCAAGGTAAGCCCAGTGAATCCCTACCTAGACCAGGCACCTAAATACACAACAGACGATGAGAAGCTGGCAATGTTATTGAATGCACAAAAGAACACGACTGGATGGTATGTGACAACAACGGGACAGGTAGTGGTACCAGCAAAAATAATGAAAGTCATCCTTGAAACAGAACATAATAAATGCCATTGAGGTGCAGAGATGCTCGTAAAATTCTTACGGAGAGAGATAGTTTCGAACCAGATGTTAACACTTGCAAAACGGGTGAATGCAATGTGCCCAGTCTGTTTGAAAAATAATCCGATTGTCAGGAAACAAATTCAACTGGAGAAACTACAGGTAGGACCGGAACCAGGAGATTACTGGCAGGTAGATTTTTCCGAGTTACCAAAAGCACAGAATTTCAAGTTCTTATTAGTGTATGTCTGTACTTTTTCAGGATGGCCAGAAGCCTACCCCTGTAGGACAAATCAAGCTAAGGAAGTGGTCAGGACATTGCTCAAGGAAATTATTCCCAGGTTCGGAGTACCTCTAGGGTTATCATCGGATAGAGGTCCACATTTTATAGCTGGAATCGTTCAAACAGTAGCTAAGATGTAGGACATATCATGGACTTGCATACACCTTGGCGACCTCAATCAAGTGGTCAAGTTGAAAGAATGAATCAAACACTGAAAGGGCAAATTAAGAAAATTTGTCAAGAAGCTAAAATGCAATGGCCGCAAGCATTACCATTAGCTTTACTGCGAATCAGGATAAAGCCCAGAGAGAGGTTGGGAGTAAGTCCTTATGAGATTCTATATGGGAAACCTTATCATGCTACTGTACTGAAGAGAGATTTGCATGTACAAGGGGATCAAGTGATATTTAATTATGTAATGTCAGTAAACAGAACTCTCAACAGCCTACGGGGAGCCCTGCAGTGGAACCGACCTCTACCACTGGAGAATCCCGTCCATGACATCCAGCCTGGTGACCGAGTGTATGTGAAAAACTGGTTTACGGATCCACTGAAAGAAACATGGGATGGTCCTTACCAGGTGATCCTGACGACATACACAGCAGTAAAGGTGGCGGGAATCGACACCTGGATCCACTACACTCGAGTCAAGAAAACTCCAACACAATGGGAGGCTCAGATGGTCTCCCCGACGCGAATGATATTTGGCGCAAAGCCGCATTCTTAATCATTCTGTTACTGGTAATGATGAAATTGATACCTACTCAAGGTGTTGTGGTTGTTACTGTTTCAGAACCTGTTGTCGGAATCATGGAAGGGATGGATGTGAATCTGACCTGTGTTGTTACCAATGACCAGAAAGCTGAAGCCCGAGATTTACGAGTATTCTGGAAACAAGGAGCTGGGTACCCCAAGGCAAGTTTTACTACCGTTTGGTATAGGGATGCACAGAAAGGGAACACCACATTACAATTGAAGCAAGTAACTAAGGAAGATATGGAAGTCTATATGTGTATAGTGCAAATTAAGTATAGCTTTGACTATAAGAAAATCAAATTGAGGGTGGTATCTTGGAGATTACGGGAAGGAACTGTCTCTCAGGAATTGGTGTCAGTTAAGCCAACATCCGCTATTCAAGACATGTGGGACGGTCCCCCGTTAAAGCTCAATTGCCCATTCACGCTGACAGAAGCATGTAAACAAGATGTGAAGGTTAAGTGGTGGAGAGAACAACAACAAATGTGGGAACAAATTGACCAGGAAGTGAGTTGGTGGAAATTAGGGGACAAAGGAATTGGGTGGTTAAACATCTCAGACCCTAAACAAGGCATGGATGAAGGGAGATATCTGTGTTTAGTTACGTGTGGATTAGATGCAGACTATGGTATGCGATCGTCAATAGATAAGGCACATTTGGGGGAAAGGATCAAGGCAACACATGGAATATTTCAAGCAGTACGAGACATGGCAGTCATTCTAGTCTGTAAGATAGAAAGGGATGTACAGTTTATTGAATATGGATGGTGGTTTAAGGGAAACAATATTCGGGACAAAGAAGGGAAATATCGCAAGGAAAAACGATCAGACCAAACTATCGTCCTTATAATCAAGGACGTACAGCCTGAAGACGAGGGATATTATTGGTGCTGGGTTAGCAAGGATTCTTGGTGGGGACATTCAAGGACGATGGTCTCACTAACTCGAGGGAAATCGAGAGGAGTAAGGGAAACCAATATTACCATTCAAAATGAGCAAGAACAAGAAAACCTGATAGTAGGACTGATCAGAGATTTTGGGACAGTACAAAATGTCTCACGAATCACAGCATGCCTGCCACTCCCACAGGCAGCTGGGGAGCCTATTCCATGGGGAGTGATTCCAGTCCCAATGCCTCCAACAATACAAGAAAATATGACAGTCATGTGTCAAGTAGAGGTCGTAGAAAAGGAGGTAGTAGAGATTAAAGAAGGTTATTCCCCAGTATGGAGATATTCGTCAATTTGGGATTGTCGGGAAAAAGGAGGTAGATACGAACCAAAACCTGGATTGTACGGAGGATTAGGAAATTATGGTTGGTGTTTTGATAAGCAAGACCAACGAATTAAGAGGAAGCAATTATCTCAGGAAATACGGTGTCATAATATGACACAAGAACAGCCCTTATGGGACCACTGGGAAGCTATTTGGGGTCCAAGTTTACTGGAACACTGTAGTTATATTGGGCCTGTTGACTGGTGTGTACAGTGGACAGGAAGTAAAAACCAATCACATGCAGAAGTGTCGGAGATATATACCTCTACTAGAGAGAGGGCGATAACAAAAGAAAACTGGACCTGTACAGAAGTCTATACATGTGACACTCCAGGGGATCAAATTAGCCTAGTGCCAGTAAGGGTCCTCTTGAAATGGGGATGTGAATGTAGGAGATACAATCATACGATACCAGGCAAACCCCTTATGAATGGGTTTTATGGAAGGGTCTCCTGTAGGACAACTACACTCAGAAGTCCAGGAAATTTGGTGTGGGTAATGGAACATGGACAGTGGACCACTCATCTCCCTTTGGACGGACCAGTGACACAAGTAACTTTGGGAGTACCAACGCTATGCCCCTTGTGGAAGCAGTCTAAGTTAAGGGCATCAGGGACTAGGAAAAGGAGAGAAATTGATGATTTGAATTTGTTAGGAGATGAAGACCAATGGCATGAACCAGACAGCGGGGTGAAGTTTGGATGGGCATTGGAATCTTTGTTTGCACCAATAGCTACATATAGAAATAGAGAAATGTTGTTTAAGTTACTGGGACAAACAGAGAGACTGGCAGTAGCAACTAGAAAAGAGTTCACTGATCTGAACTTACAGTTGCAAGCTACTTCCTGTATGACCCTCCAAAATAGAATGGCTCTAGACATGTTGTTATTGAAAGAGCATGGAGTCTGTGGGTATTTAAACAAAAGAATTGATCACTGTTGCATCCATATCCCAAATGTAACAATAGAGGTAGAGAAAGATATCTCCCAACTGGAAACAGTCGAATCTGGAACGAAAGAAATCGAAAAGGAGGCCCAGCACAGCTGGATGGGAGCCTTGTTAGACTCAATGGGGCTTCAGGTTTCTGGTTGTATATCGTCAATACTGCAACATGTACTGTTGTTTGTAATTGTACTAATCGTTGCTTGGATAGCATATAGGTGTGTTTTAGGAATAATAACCAAGGAAACAAGACGAACACGAAGATTGGTAAAAGCAATAGGAAGAAACTACGGATTGGGAATTCCCCCACCTAAATACGAAGAGGTGGCCCTTCCTGCCCTTCCTAGAAGAACTGAAGCCGAAGGCTGAGTACCCTTGCAGAAGATCTGAAGAATGCTCAAAAGGGGGGACTTGTTGCAGAAATGATCGAAAATTATATTCTAGTTAATAGATGCCTAGATTAGTGAAAAAATATAAAATTAGCATGAGTAGTAGTAGTTATGCTAAGGCCGCAGTAGGCCCGGTAAACTTTAAGTGAACTTTAGTGCATGGTAGATCGGAGGATGTATTATCTAGCGAATGTACTAAATCTAATCTATGGAATGCACCTTTTGGCTGAGTAACGGGTGTCATGGTGTACCTAATAAATCTCTGTATGTTAAAGATGCTTAGCGATGCACATAGATTAAATGAAGCAATCATGTTAATAAAGGTATATAAACCCTGTAAATTCTGTGGCAAATTGGGGCTCTGACTTTGGACGGTAGTCCTCAGGTCCCCAGGGCCCTCAATAAAGCACCGCATAAAACAACTTTGTTGTTTTGTGTTTTTCTACTCGGATCGGGCAACAGTGGAACACTGGAGAACATTGTTACCCAATGGAATCTCATGGAACCAGGTGTCCATGGTGACAGAGCCAGGCTAATGGAACCTAATGGTACATAGGAGAACATTGTTACCCAAGGAAATTTCCTGGAACCAGGTGTCCATGGTGACAGAGCCTGGCCTGATGGAGTACGCGAGAGCATTGTTACCCAAGGGAATCTCATGGAACCAGCTCTCCATAGTGACCGGTCCGGGCCTCTTGGAACACTTGAGAACAATGTTACCCAATGAAATCTCATGGAACCAGGTGTCCATGATGACAAAGCCTGGCCTGATGGAATACATGAGAACATTGTTACTCAATAAAATCTCATGGAACGAGGTATCCATGGTGACAGAGCCAGGCCTCATGGAACACTGGAGAACATTTTTACCCAAAGGAATCTCATGGAACCAGGTGTCCATGGTGACAGAGCCAGGCTTGATGGAACACTGGAGAACATTGTTACCCCATGGAAACTCATGGAACCAGGTGTCCATGTTGACAGAGCCAGGCCTCATGGCACACTGGAGAACATTGTTACCTCATGGAATCTTACGGAATCAGGTGTCCATTGTGACAGAGACTGACCTCATGGAACACAGGAGAACAATGTAACCCCATGGAATCTCATGGAACCAGGTGTCCATGGTGACAGAACCAGTCTAATGGAACCTAATGGAACACAGGAGAACATTGTTAGCCCATGGAATCTCATGGAACCAGGTGTCCATGGTGACAGAGCCAGGCCTGATGGAACACTGGAGAACAATGTTACCCCATGGAATCTGTCGTGGTTTGAGGGGAAATTGTTTTTTTGGGATGGTGTGGTAACACCAATCGGTGTCTAGATTTTAATATTGGCACCTGGTTTGTCCACTGAGGGTATGGATGCGCCTCTGAGAACACAGGGGGTTAAAAGCTGTGAACTCCCACTTGAAGTTCCTTTTGAGTTCCGGCCCTGGACCAGACGAGACCTCTCCCCTGTCCAGCTCTGAGCTGGGCAGGGGGGAAGGGAGCCATGTGGCCGGAGGGAGGTAGGCCAGGCCTGGGCCGAAGGGTCGAGGAGCATTGCACTGCCAGGGCTTCGGGCAGCCATCCCCCATTCCCCCCCTGGAGGGAGAGAGAGAGAGAGCAGACTGTGCTTGTGATAGCGCGGCTGGAGTGAAGGAGAAGGTGGGGGTGCCCAGCAGGGCAGCCAGCCGTGGGAGTCCATGAACCAAACCGGCAGAGCCTGGGACTTTTAACCCTTCTTGGGACGATGGAAACCTTGCAAATGCTGATTCATCCTGGAGTTGGTGAGATTGAGAGAAGTTGAGAAGAATTCTAGGTGGGAGGAGATGATGGAGTGGCTTTTGGCTGGACTTTTCTTGGATAGCTATGGACAGAACCCTTGAGTTCCTGTGACACAGAGACTGCATCTAGGGGGAGGCAATGGCTCAGAGCCAGGAGAGTGCGGTGATGTGAGAGTGTGTGAACAGAGACGAAGGGTGGAGGAGAATGGTGGTGGTGCCCTCCATCTCCGAAGAAGAAGAAGAGGAAGATGATCTCTGTTCAAGAGACCCCTCAGCCCCAGGGGGTGAAACATGGAGGGGACAGGTGTCCCAAAAGGAGAGGGACTGTGCTCTTTTTTGGAACTGGACAAAGCATCCTTAAAGGGAAAAACCCTAGAAGCAGCTCTGGTCCATGTGCAGTGGTGAGGGCACTGGACATGGAAGGAAGAGGTCACGATGGCAAAATGTTCTCCGGGCGGTGCCACACGTGACACAGAAACACGAGAAGTTTTGACTGTTTCCTGGGTGAAGTCTGTGGTGCAAGAGGGACTCCTCTCTTCTCGAAGAATTGAGAATTGATTATCCAAAGGGTGGTAACAGAATTAGGAAATTTGGTGGGGGGAGGAGGAGGAAATTTGGAAGGTTTTCATCCTGTGTTCTGTGTGTTTTTTCCCTGTAGTTTTATGTTAAAATTTTTTTTTCCTTTCAATCGTAAGTTGGAGCCAGCTCGGCTCTATCTCGGATCACATCTCACAGTAGATACCAGGAAAAGAGGTTTTCTCATGGAAGCACTGGCATTTCGCCAGGCTCAGACCATGACAGAATCTCATGGAACCAGGTGTCCATGGTGACAGAGCCAGGCCTGATGGAACCTAACGGAACACAGGAGAACATTGTTACCCCATGGAATCTCATGGAATCAGGTGTTCATGGTTACCAATCCGGGCCTCATGGAACACTGGAGAACATTGTTACCCAATGGAATCTCATGGAACCAGGTGTCCATGGTGACAAAGCCAGGCCTCATGGAACACTGGAGAACATTTTTAACCCATGGAATCCCATTTAACCAGGTGTCCATGGTGACAGAGCCAGGGTTATGGAACACAGGAGAACATTGTTACGCAAGGGAATCCCATGGAACCAGGTGTCCATGGTTACCAATCCGGGCCTCATGGAACACTGGAGAACATTGTATCCCAAGGGAATCTCATGGAACCAGGTGTCCATGGTGACAGAGCTGGGCCTGATGGAACACTGGAGAACATTGTTACCCCATGGAATCTCATGGAACCAGGTGTCCATGGTGACAGAGCCATGTCACAGTGCAGGAAGCTCGGGTCATCTCAATGTGAGAATCAGCAAGCTTCGTTTAGTGATTAGAGCATCAGACATTTAAGCACAACATGTAATAAGCTCATGCATATTCTGTAAGCTAAGCAGTCTATTGGTTATTCTTATTTCTTCATTCTTTACAGCTTACATCTCCCTTTTCTCAATCTCTGCTCTCGGCTACATCATCCTGTTATCAGACTACAGCTATACCCAAGGCCACTGCGGCCTTGCAGGTGTAAGGCCTCAGATTAGCTGGGCCAGTACTTTTCCAATTCTCAGCTATCCAGAGCATGTCTACGTAGCCTTTGTCATGTAACCAATTCCCAACAGAGCCAGGCCTCATGGAACACTGGAGAACTTTGTTACCCATGGAATCTGTCGTGGTTTGAGGGGAAATTGTTTTTTTGGGATGGTGTGGTAACGCCAATCGGTGTCCAGATTTTAATATTGGCACCTGGTTTGTCCACTGAGGGCATGGATGCGCCTCTGAGAACACAGGGGGTTAAAAGCTGTGAACTCCCACTTGAAGTTCCTTTTGAGTTCCGGCCCTGGACCAGACGAGACCTCTCCCCTGTCCAGCTCTGAGCTGGGCAGGGGGGGGAAGGGAGCCATGTGGCCGGAGGGAGGTAGGCCAGGCCTGGGCCGAAGGGTGGAGGAGCATTGCACTGCGAGGGCTTCGGGCAGCCATCCCCCATTCCCCCCCGGAGGGAGAGAGAGAGAGAGCAGACTGTGCCTGTGATAGCACGGCTGGAGTGAAGGAGAAGGGGGGGTGCCCAGCAGAGCAGCCAGCCGTGGGAGTCCATGAACCAAACCGGCAGAGCCTGGGACTTTTAACCCTTCTTGGGACGATGGAAACCTTGCAAATGCTGATTCCTCCTGGAGTTGGTGAGATTGAGAGAAGTTGAGAAGAATTCTAGGTGGGAGGAGATGATGGAGTGGCTTTTGGCTGGACTTTTCTTGGATAGCTATGGACAGAACCCTTGAGTTCCTGTGACACAGAGACTGCATCTAGGGGGAGGCAATGGCTCAGAGCCAGGAGAGTGCGGTGATGTGAGAGTGTGTGAACAGAGACGAAGGGTGGAGGAGAATGGTGGTGGTGCCCTCCATCTCTGAAGAAGAAGAAGAGGAAGATGATCTCTGTTCAAGAGACCCCTCAGCCCCAGGGGGTGAAACATGGAGGGGACAGGTGTCCCAAAAGGAGAGGGACTGTGCTCTTTTTTGGAACTGGACAAAGCATCCTTAAAGGGAAAAACCCTAGAAGAAGCTCTGGTCCATGTGCAGTGGTGAGATCACTGGACATGGAAGGAAGAGGTCACGATGGCAAATGTTCTCCGGGCGGTGCCTCACGTGACACAGAAACACGAGAAAGTTTGACTGTTTCCTGGGTGAAGTCTGTGGTGCAAGAGGGACTCCTCTCTTCTCAAAGATTTGAGAATTGATTATCCAAAGGGTGGTAACAGAATTAGGAAATTTGGTGGGGGGAGGAGGAGGAAATTCGGAAGGTGTTCATCCTGTGTTCTGTGTGTTTTTTCCCTGTAGTTTTATGTTAATAAAGTTTTTTTTCCTTTCAATCATAAGTTGGAGCCAGCTCGGCTCTGTCTCTGATCAGATCTCACAGTAGATACCAGGAAAAGAGGTTTTCTCATGGAAGCACTGGCATTTCGCCAGGCTCAGACCATGACAGAATCTCATGGAACCAGGTGTCCATGGTGACAGAGCCAGGCCTCATGGAACACAGGAGAACATTGTTACCCCATGGAATCTCATGGAACCAGGTGTCCATGGTGACAGAGCCAGGCCTCATGGAACATTGGAGAACATTGTTACCCAAGGGAATCTCATGGAACCAGGTGTCCTCGGTGAGAGAGCCAGGCCTGATGGAACACTGGAGAACATTGTTACCCCATGGAATCTCATGGAACCAGGTGTCCATGGTGACAGAGCCAGGCCTCATGGAGCCTAATTGAACACAGGTGAACATTGTTACCTTTTGGAAGCCTGGCTGCGAGAATTTTAGACTCTGTGCTGACAGACACTCACCCCAGAGAGAACACTGCATTTGACCTTGGACTCTGGAGGAGGCTTCCAAAATGGAATGATGGAACTGGGATTATGGGTGTGGAGTTTGAATAGAAGGGTGTAATTTCACATGGTGAAAAATTCAGGGTTTACTGTTTTAGAATATAGTAATATATATAAAGCAAGATGGAGGTTTTAGGGCAGAGGATGATCCTTTTTCTTTGCCTTCTTCACCTTCTTTTTCTTCTTCTTCTTCCTCACGTTCTTCTTTTCCTTCTCCTTCTTCACCATCTTGTTCATCTTCTTCTTCTCCTTCTTCTTCTCCTCCTTCTCCTTCTCCTCTTTCAACTCTTCCTCGTCCTCATCCTCCCTCTTCCTCCTCGAGTTTGGGTGGTATTGTGTAGTTGGATAAAAAAGTCGGTGTTGTCAGGCACGGGTGGTTGGTTATTGGGTAAAAGGAAAAATAATTGAGGTGTCATTTGTTATTTGGACAGTTTATCCTTAAAAGACCTTGCAGAGAGAGAGATGGGGCTCCATTTTTACCTTGTTAGCAAAGTGCTGCAGAACTCACAGCTTGTGAGACTGTTACATGGACAAGAGCTAATGAACACCTGAGTCCAAACAAGAAACACTGTCTTGTGATTTAATCCCGACCTTGGCAGAGAAGAAGCAAAAGAATTGACTGTTCCCCCATGGAATCTCATGGAAGCAGGTGTCCACTGTTTCACAGTGCAGCCTCAGAGAGGGTGAGACCATTGTGCCACAATGGAATATCCTGAAACCAAGGCTCCATTGTGACAAACCTGGGCTTTATGAGACCAAGGACACCGCTGGGATGCAATGGAATCTCAAGGAACCCAGGGCCAACTGTCAACACATCAGCTTCTCAGGAAACCAAGGAAAACACTGTGACACAGAGAAGGGCCTCATGGGACCCAGGAGACCATGGTGACACTGTGGAATCTCATGGAACCAAGTCTGAATTGTTACAGGGCCCAGGAGACCATGGTGACACCAGAGAATCTCATGGAACCAAGTCTGAATCGTTACAGGACCCAGGAGACCATGGTGACACTGTGGAATCTCATGGAACCAAGTCTGAATTGTTACAGGACCCAGGAGACCACGGTGACACCGTGGAATCTCATGGAACCAAGTCTGAATTGTTACAGGACCCAGGAGACCATGGTGACACCAGAGAATCTCATGGAACCAAGTCTGAATTGTTACAGGACCCAGGAGACCATGGTGACACCAGAGAATCTCATGGAACCAAGTGTCCAGAGTTTCATGGCTCAGCCACATGGAGCACTGGAGACCATTGTGTCCCAGTGGGAACACAGGGAACAAAGGCTCCACTGTGACACAGCAGGGCCTCATGGAATGCCAGAGATCATCCTGATGGAATGGGAACTCATGGAACCAAGGGCCCACTCTTTGGCTGTGTGGCCCCATGGAATGCTGGAGACCATTGTGGCACCATGGAATGAATGGCACAAAGGCTCCACTGTGACCCAGCAGGGCCTCATGGAACCAAGGACACCGCTGGGATACAATGGAATCTCATGGAACCAAGGTCCAGTTGTGACAGAGCTGGGCCTCATGGAACCAAGGACACCCCATGATGCAATGGAATCTCTAGGATCCAAGGATCAATTGCCAACACACCAGGTTCTCATGAAACCAAGCAGAACATTGTGACACAGGGCAATCTCATGGAAGCAAGGCTCTGCTTTGATCAAGTGGGGCCTCATAGGACACAGGTGCCACTGGGACATTGTCAGGCCCAGTAGGAACAAGACACCCCTGTGGCAGACCAAGGCCTCATGGGACCCAGGAGAGCTCTGTGACACAATGGAAGCTGATGGAGTCAAGGGCCCATTGGGACACAGCAGGGTCTCATGGAACCCCTTTGCCACTGGGACATTGCCAAGGCTCCTGCAAGCAAGGTTCCACTGGGACAAAGGCAGGCATCATGGCACCCAGGAGACCACTGTGGGACAATGGAATCTCATGGAACCAGGTGTCCATGGTGACAGAGCCAGGCCTGATGGAACACTGGAGAACATTGTTACCCAAGGGAATCTCATGGAACCAGGTGTCCATGGTGACAGAGCCAGGCCTGATGGAACACTAGGGACTATTGTTATCCAAGGGAATCCCATGGAACCAGGTGTCCATGGTGACAGAGCCAGGCCTCATGGAGCCTAATTGAACACAGGTGAACATTGTTACCTTTTGGAAGCCTGGCTGCGAGAATTTTAGACTCTGTGCTGACAGACACTCACCCCAGAGAGAACACTGCATTTGACCTTGGACTCTGGAGGAGGCTTCCAAAATGGAATGATGGAACTGGGATTATGGGTGTGGAGTTTGAATAGAAGGGTGTAATATCACATGGTGAAAAATTCAGGGTTTACCGTTTTAGAATATAGTAATATATATAAAGCAAGATGGAGGTTTTAGGGCAGAGGATGATCCTTTTTCTTTGCCTTCTTCACCTTCTTTTTCTTCTTCTTCTTCCTCACGTTCTTCTTTTCCTTCTCCTTCTTCACCTTCTTGTTCATCTTCTTCTTCTCCTTCTTCTTCTCCTCCTTCTCCTTCTCCTCTTTCTACTCTTCCTCGTCCTCATCCTCCCTCTTCCTCCTCGGGTTTGGGTGGTATTCTGTAGTTGGATAAAAAAGTCGGTGTTGTCAGGCACGGGTGGTTGGTTATTGGGTTAAAAGGAAAAATAATTGAGGTGTCATTTGTTATTTGGACAGTTTATCCTTAAAAGACCTTGCAGAGAGAGAGATGGGGCTCCATTTTTCCCTTGGTAGCAAAGTGCTGCAGAACTCACAGCTTGTGAGACTGTTACATGGACAAGAGCTAATGAACACCTGAGTCCAAACAAGAAACACTGTCTTGTGATTTAATCCCGACCTTGGCAGAGAAGAAGCAAAAGAATTGACTGTTCCCCCATGGAATCTCATGGAAGCAGGTGTCCACTGTTTCACAGTGCAGCCTCAGAGAGGGTGAGACCATTGTGCCACAATGGAATATCCTGAAACCAAGGCTCCATTGTGACAAACCTGGGCTTTATGAAACCAAGGACACCGCTGGGATGCAATGGAATCTCAAGGAACCCAGGGCCAACTGTCAACACATCAGCTTCTCAGGAAACCAAGGAAAACACTGTGACACAGAGAAGGGCCTCATGGGACCCAGGAGACCATGGTGACACTGTGGAATCTCATGGAACCAAGTCTGAATTGTTACAGCACCCAGGAGACCATGGTGACAACAGAGAATCTCATGGAACCAAGTGTCCAAAGTTTCATGGCTCAGCCTCATGGAGCACTGGAGACCATTGTGTCCCAGTGGGAACACAGGGAACAAAGGCTCCACTGTGACACAGCAGGGCCTCATGGAATGCAAGAGATCATCCTGATGGAATGGGAACTCATGGAACCAAGGGCCCCCTCTTTGGCTGCGTGGCCCCATGGAATGCTGGAGACCATTGTGGCACCATGGAATGAATGGCACAAAGGCTCCACTGTGACCCAGCAGAGCCTCATGGAACCAAGGACACCGCTGGGATACAATGGAATCTCATGGAACCAAGGTCCAGTTGTGACAGAGCTGGGCCTCATGGAACCAAAGACACCCCATGATGCAATGGAATCTCTAGGATCCAAGGATCAATTGCCAACACACCAGGTTCTCATGAAACCAAGCAGAACATTGTGACACAGGGCAATCTCATGGAAGCAAGGCTCTGCTTTGATCAAGTGGGGCCTCATAGGACACAGGTGCCACTGGGACATTGTCAGGCCCAGTAGGAACAAGACACCCCTGTGGCAGACCAAGGCCTCATGGGACCCAGGAGAGCTCTGTGACACAATGGAAGCTGATGGAGCCAAGGGCCCATTGGGACACAGCAGGGTCTCATGGAACCCCTGTGCCACTGGGACATTGCCAAGGCTCCTGGAAGCAAGGTTCCACTGGGACAAAGGCAGGCATCATGGCACCCAGGAGACCACTGTGGGACAATGGAATCTCATGGAACCAGGTGTCCATGGTGACAGAGCCAGGCCTGATGGAACACTGGAGAACATTGTTACCCAAGGGAATCTCATGGAACCAGGTGTCCATGGTGACAGAGCCAGGCCTGATGGAACACTGGAGAACATTGTTACCCAAGGGAATCTCATGGAACCAGGTGTCCATGGTGACAGAGCCAGGCCTGATGGAACACTAGGCACTATTGTTATCCAAGGGAATCCCATGGAACCAGGTGTCCATGGTGACAGAGCCAGGCCTGATGGAACCTAATTGAACACAGGTGAACATTGTTACCTTTTGGAACCTTGGCTGCGAGAATTTTAGACTCTGTGCTGACAGACACTCACCCCAGAGAGAACACTGCATTTGACCTTGGACTCTGGAGGAGGCTTCCAAAATGGAATGATGGAACTGGGATTATGGGTGTGGAGTTTGAATAGAAGGGTGTAATATCACATGGTGAAAAATTCAGGGTTTACCGTTTTAGAATATAGTAATATATATAAAGCAAGATGGAGGTTTTAGGGCAGAGGATGATCCTTTTTCTTTGCCTTCTTCACCTTCTTTTTCTTCTTCTTCTTCCTCACGTTCTTCTTTTCCTTCTTCTTCTTCACCTTCTTGTTCATCTTCTTCTTCTCCTTCTTCTTCTCCTCCTTCTCCTTCTCCTCTTTCTACTCTTCCTCGTCCTCATCCTCCCTCTTCCTCCTCGGGTTTGGGTGGTATTCTGTAATTGGATAAAAAAGTCGGTGTTGTCAGGCACGGGTGGTTGGTTATTGGGTTAAAAGGAAAAATAATTGAGGTGTCATTTGTTATTTGGACAGTTTATCCTTAAAAGACCTTGCAGAGAGAGAGATGGGGCTCCATTTTTACCTTGTTAGCAAAATGCTGCAGAACTCACAGCTTGTGAGACTGTTACATGGACAAGAGCTAATGAACACCTGAGTCCAAACAAGAAACACTGTCTTGTGATTTAATCCCGACCTTGGCAGAGAAGAAGCAAAAGAATTGACTGCTCCCCCTTGGAATCTCATGGAACCAGGTGTCCACTGTTTCACAGTGCAGCCTCAGAGAGGGTGAGACCATTGTGCCACAATGGAATATCCTGAAACCAAGGCTCCATTGTGACAAACCTGGGCTTTATGAGACCAAGGACACCGCTGGGATGCAATGGAATCTCAAGGAACCCAGGGCCAACTGTCAACACATCAGCTTCTCAGGAAACCAAGGAAAACACTGTGACACAGAGAAGGGCCTCATGGGACCCAGGAGACCATGGTGACACCGTGGAATCTCATGGAACCAAGTCTGAATTGTTACAGGGCCCAGGAGACCATGGTGACACTGTGGAATCTCATGGAACCAAGTCTGAATTGTTACAGGACCCAGGAGACCATGGTGACACCAGAGAATCTCATGGAACCAAGTGTCCAGAGTTTCATGGCTCAGCCTCATGGAGCACTGGAGACCATTGTGTCCCAGTGGGAACACAGGGAACAAAGGCTCCACTGTGACACAGCAGGGCCTCATGGAATGCAAGAGATCATCCTGATGGAATGGGAACTCATGGAACCAAGGGCCCACTCTTTGGCTGCGTGGCCCCATGGAATGCTGGAGACCATTGTGGCACCATGGAATGAATGGCACAAAGGCTCCACTGTGACCCAGCAGGGCCTCATGAAACCAAGGACACCGCTGGGATACAATGGAATCTCATGGAACCAAGGTCCAGTTGTGACAGAGCTGGGCCTCATGGAACCAAGGACACCCCGTGATGCAATGGAATCTCTAGGATCCAAGGATCAATTGCCAACACACCAGGTTCTCATGAAACCAAGCAGAACATTGTGACGCAGGGCAATCTCATGGAAGCAAGGCTCTGCTTTGATCAAGTGGGGCCTCATGGGACACAGGTGCCACTGGGACATTGTCAGGCCCAGGAGGAACAAGACACCCCTGTGGCAGACCAAGGCCTCATGGGACCCAGGAGAGCTCTGTGACACAATGGAAGCTGATGGAGCCAAGGGCCCATTGGGACACGGCAGGGTCTCATGGAACCCCTGTGCCACTGGGACATTGCCAAGGCTCCTGCAAGCAAGGTTCCACTGGGACAAAGGCAGGCCCCATGGAACCCAGGAGACCACTGTGGGACAATGGAATCTCATGGAACCAGGTGTCCATGGTGACAGAGCCAGGCCTGATGGAACACTGGAGAACATTGCTACCCAAGGGAATCTCATGGAACCAGGTGTCCATGGTGACAGAGCCAGGCCTGATGGAACACTAGGGACTATTGTTATCCAAGGGAATCCCAGGGAACCAGGTGTCCATGGTGACAGAGCCAGGCCTGATGGAACCTAATGGAACACAGGAGAACATTGTTTTCCAAGGGAATCTCATGGAACCAGGTGTCCATGGTGACAGAGCCAGGCCTGATGGAACCTAATGGAACACAGGAGAACATTGTTATCCAAGGGAATCTCATGGAACCAGGTGTCCATGGTGACAGAGCCAGGCCTGAGGGAACCTAATTGAACACAGGTGAACATTGTTACCTTTTGGAAGCCTGGCTGCGAGAATTTTAGACTCTGTGCTGACAGACACTCACCCCAGAGAGAACACTGCATTTGACCTTGGACTCTGGAGGAGGCTTCCAAAATGGAATGATGGAACTGGGATTATGGGTGTGGAGTTTGAATAGAAGGGTGTAATATCACATGGTGAAAAATTCAGGGTTTACCGTTTTAGAATATAGTAATATATATAAAGCAAGATGGAGGTTTTAGGGCAGAGGATGATCCTTTTTCTTTGCCTTCTTCACCTTCTTTTTCTTCTTCTTCTTCCTCACGTTCTTCTTTTCCTTCTCCTTCTTCACCTTCTTGTTCATCTTCTTCTTCTCCTTCTTCTTCTCCTCCTTCTCCTTCTCCTCTTTCTACTCTTCCTCGTCCTCATCCTCCCTCTTGCTCCTCGGGTTTGGGTGGTATTCTGTAATTGGATAAAAAAGTCGGTGTTGTCAGGCATGGGTGGTTGGTTATTGGGTTAAAAGGAAAAATAATTGAGGTGTCATTTGTTATTTGGACAGTTTATCCTTAAAAGACCTTGCAGAGAGAGAGATGGGGCTCCATTTTTACCTTGTTAGCAAAGTGCTGCAGAACTCACAGCTTGTGAGACTGTTACATGGACAAGAGCTAATGAACACCTGAGTCCAAACAAGAAACACTGTCTTGTGATTTAATCCCGACCTTGGCAGAGAAGAAGCAAAAGAATTGACTGTTCCCCCATGGAATCTCATGGAAGCAGGTGTCCACTGTTTCACAGTGCAGCCTCAGAGAGGGTGAGACCATTGTGCCACAATGGAATATCCTGAAACCAAGGCTCCATTGTGACAGACCTGGGCTTTATGAAACCAAGGACACCGCTGGGATGCAATGGAATCTCAAGGAACCCAGGGCCAACTGTCAACACATCAGCTTCTCAGGAAACCAAGGGAAACACTGTGACACAGAGAGGGGCCTCATGGGACCCAGTAGACCATGGTGACACTGTGGAATCTCATGGAACCAAGTCTGAATTGTTACAGGACCCAGGAGACCATGGTGACACCGTGGAATCTCATGGAACCACGTCTGAATTGTTACAGGACCCAGGAGACCATGGTGACACCGTGGAATCTCATGGAACCAAGTCTGAATTGTTACAGGACCCAGGAGACCATGGTGACACCGTGGAATCTCATGGAACCAAGTCTGAATTGTTACAGGACCCAGGAGACCATGGTGACACCTTGGAATCTCATGGAACCAAGTCTGAATTGTTACAGGACCCAGGAGACCATGGTGACACCGTGGAATCTCATGGAACCAAGTCTGAATTGTTACAGGACCCAGGAGACCATGGTGACACCAGAGAATCTCATGGAACCAAGTGTCCAGAGTTTCATGGCTCAGCCTCATGGAGCACTGGAGACCATTGTGTCCCAGTGGGAACACAGGGAACAAAGGCTCCACTGTGACACAGCAGGGCCTCATGGAATGCAAGAGATCATCCTGATGGAATGGGAACTCATGGAACCAAGGTCCCACTCTTTGGCTGCGTGGCCCCATGGAATGCTGGAGACCATTGTGGCACCATGGAATGAATGGCACAAAGGCTCCACTGGGACCCAGCAGGGCCTCATGAAACCAAGGACACCGCTGGGATACAATGGAATCTCATGGAACCAAGGTCCAGTTGTGACAGAGCTGGGCCTCATGGAACCAAGGACACCCCGTGATGCAATGGAATCTCTAGGATCCAAGGATCAATTGCCAACACACCAGGTTCTCATGAAACCAAGCAGAACATTGTGACACAGGGCAATCTCATGGAAGCAAGGCTCTGCTTTGATCAAGTGGGGCCTCATGGGACACAGGTGCCACTGGGACATTGTCAGGCCCAGGAGGAACAAGACACCCCTGTGGCAGACCAAGGCCTCATGGGACCCAGGAGAGCTCTGTGACACAATGGAACCTGATGGAGCCAAGGGCCCATTGGGACACAGCAGGGTCTCATGGAACCCCTGTGCCACTGGGACATTGCCAAGGCTCCTGCAAGCAAGGTTCCACTGGGACAAAGGCAGGCCCCATGGCACCCAGGAGACCACTGTGGGACAATGGAATCTCATGGAAGCAGGTGTCCACTGTTTCACAGTGCAGCCTCAGAGAGGGTGAGACCATTGTGCCACAATGGAATATCCTGAAACCAAGGCTCCATTGTGACAGACCTGGGCTTTATGAAACCAAGGACACCGCTGGGATGCAATGGAATCTCAAGGAACCCAGGGCCAACTGTCAACACATCAGCTTCTCAGGAAACCAAGGGAAACACTGTGACACAGAGAGGGGCCTCATGGGACCCAGTAGACCATGGTGACACTGTGGAATCTCATGAAACCAAGTCTGAATTGTTACAGGACCCAGGAGACCATGGTGACACCGTGGAATCTCATGGAACCACGTCTGAATTGTTACAGGACCCAGGAGACCATGGTGACACCGTGGAATCTCATGGAACCAAGTCTGAATTGTTACAGGACCCAGGAGACCATGGTGACACCGTGGAATCTCATGGAACCACGTCTGAATTGTTACAGGACCCAGGAGACCATGGTGACACCGTGGAATCTCATGGAACCAAGTCTGAATTGTTACAGGACCCAGGAGACCATGGTGATACCAGAGAATCTCATGGAACCAAGTGTCCAGAGTTTCATGGCTCAGCCTCATGGAGCACTGGAGACCATTGTGTCCCAGTGGGAACACAGGGAACAAAGGCTCCACTGTGACACAGCAGGGCCTCATGGAATGCAAGAGATCATCCTAATGGAATGGGAACTCATGGAACCATGGGCCCACTCTTTGGCTGCGTGGCCCCATGGAATGCTGGAGACCATTGTGGCACCATGGAATGAATGGCACAAAGGCTCCACTGTTACCCAGCAGGGCCTCATGAAACCAAGGACTCCGCTGGGATACTATGGAATCTCATGGAACCAAGATCCAGTTGTGACAGAGCTGGGCCTCATGGAACCAAGGACACCCCGTGATGCAATGGAATCTCTAGGATCCAAGGATCAATTGCCAACACACCAGGTTCTCATGAAACCAAGCAGAACATTGTGACACAGGGCAATCTCATGGAAGCAAGGCTCTGCTTTGATCAAGTGGGGCCTCATGGGACACAGGTGCCACTGGGACATTGTCAGGCCCAGCAGGAACAAGACACCACTGTGGCAGACCAAGGCCTCATGGGACCCAGGAGAGCTCTGTGACACAATGGAAGCTGATGGAGCCAAGGGCCCATTGGGACACAGCAGGGTCTCATGGAACCCCTTTGCCACTGGGACATTGCCAAGGCTCCTGCAAGCAAGGTTCCACTGGGACAAAGGCAGGCCCCATGGCACCCAGGAGACCACTGTGGGACAATGGAATCTCATGGAACCAGGTGTCCATGGTGACAGAGCCAGGCCTGATGGAACACTGGAGAACATTGTTATCCAAGGGAATCTCATGGAACCAGGTGTCCATGGTGACAGAGCCAGGCCTGATGGAACCTAATGGAACAGAGGAGAACATTGTTATCCAAGGGAATCTCATGGAACCAGGTGTCCATGGTGACAGAGCCAGGCCTGATGGAACCTAATGGAACAGAGGAGAACATTGTTATCCAAGGGAATCTCATGGAACCAGGTGTCCATGGTGACAGAGCCAGGCCTGATGGAACCTAATGGAACAGAGGAGAACATATCTAGCCCATGGAATCTCATGGAACCAGGTGTCCATGGTGACAGAGCCAGGCCTGATGGAACCTAATGGAACAGAGTAGAACATTGTTATCCAAGGGAATCTCATGGAACCAGGTGTCCATGGTGACAGAGCCAGGCCTGATGGAACCTAATTGAACACAGGTGAACATTGTTACCTTTTGGAAGCCTGGCTGTGAGAATTTTAGACTCTGTGCTGACAGACACTCACCCCAGAGAGAACACTGCATTTGACCTTGGACTCTGGAGGAGGCTTCCAAAATGGAATGATGGAATTGGGATTATGGGTGTGGAGTTTGAATAGAAGGGTGTAATATCACATGGTGAAAAATTCAGGGTTTACCGTTTTAGAATATAGTAATATATATAAAGCAAGATGGAGGTTTTAGGGCAGAGGATGATCCTTTTTCTTTGCCTTCTTCACCTTCTTTTTCTTCTTCTTCTTCCTCACGTTCTTCTTTTCCTTCTCCTTCTTCACCTTCTTGTTCATCTTCTTCTTCTCCTTCTTCTTCTCCTCCTTCTCCTTCTCCTCTTTCTACTCTTCCTCGTCCTCATCCTCCCTCTTCCTCCTCGGGTTTGGGTGGTATTCTGTAATTGGATAAAAAAGTCGGTGTTGTCAGGCACGGGTGGTTGGTTATAGGGTTAAAAGGAAAAATAATTGAGGTGTCATTTGTTATTTGGACAGTTTATCCTTAAAAGACCTTGCAGAGAGAGAGATGGGGCTCCATTTTTCCCTTGTTAGCAAAGTGCTGCAGAACTCACAGCTTGTGAGACTGTTACATGGACAAGAGCTAATGAACACCTGAGTCCAAACAAGAAACACTGTCTTGTGATTTAATCCCGACCTTGGCAGAGAAGAAGCAAAAGAATTGACTGTTCCCCCATGGAATCTGATGGAAGCAGGTGTCCACTGTTTCACAGTGCAGCCTCAGAGAGGGTGAGACCATTGTGCCACAATGGAATATCCTGAAACCAAGGCTCCATTGTGACAAACCTGGGCTTTATGAAGCCAAGGACACCGCTGGGATGCAATGGAATCTCAAGGAACCCAGGGCCAACTGTCGACACATCAGCTTCTCAGGAAACCAAGGAAAACACTGTGACACAGAGAAGGGCCTCATGGGGCCCAGGACACCATGGTGACACTGTGGAATCTCATGGAACCAAGTCTGAATTGTTACAGGACCCAGGAGACCATGGTGACACCATGGAATCTCATGGAACCAAGTCTGAATTGTTACAGGACCCAGGAGACCATGGTGACACTGTGGAATCTCATGCAACCAAGTCTGAATTGTTACAGGACCCAGGAGACCATGGTGACACCAGAGAATCTCATGGAACCAAGTTTTCAGAGTTTCATGGCTCAGCCTCATGGAGCACTGGAGACCATTGTATCCCAGTGGGAACACAGGGAACAAAGGCTCCACTGTGACACAGCAGGGCCTCATGGAATGCAAGAGATCATCCTTATGGAATGGGAACTCATGGAACCAAGGGCCCACTCTTTGGCTGCGTGGCCCCATGGAATGCTGGAGACCATTGTGGCACCATGGAATGAATGGCACAAAGGCTCCACTGTGACCCAGCAGGGCCTCATGAAACCAAGGACACCGCTGGGATACAATGGAATCTCATGGAACCAAGGTCCAGTTGTGACAGAGCTGGGCCTCATGGAACCAAGGACACCCCGTGATGCAATGGAATCTCTAGGATCCAAGGATCAATTGCCAACACACCAGGTTCTCATGAAACCAAGCAGAACATTGTGACACAGGGCAATCTCATGGAAGCAAGGCTCTGCGTTGATCAAGTGGGGCCTCATGGGACACAGGTGCCACTGGGACATTGTCAGGCCCAGGAGGAACAAGACACCCCTGTGGCAGACCAAGGCCTCATGGGACCCAGGAGAGCTCTGTGACACAATGGAACCTGATGGAGCCAAGGGCCGATTGGGACACAGCAGGGTCGCATGGAACCCCTGTGCCACTGGGACATTGCCAAGGCTCCTGGAAGCAAGGTTCCACTGGGACAAAGGCAGGCATCATGGCACCCAGGAGACCACTGTGGGACAATGGAATCTCATGGAACCAGGTGTCCATGGTGAGAGAGCCAGGCCTGATGGAACACTGGAGAACATTGCTACCCAAGGGAATCTCATGGAACCAGGTGTCCATGGTGACAAAGCAAGGCCTGATGGAACACTGGAGAACATTGTTATCCAAGGGAATCTCATGGAACCAGGTGTCCATGGTGACAGAGCCAGGCCTCATGGAACACTAGGGACTATTGTTATCCAAGGGAATCCCATGGAACCAGGTGTCCATGGTGACAGAGCAAGGCCGGATGGAACCTAATGGAACAGAGGAGAACATTGTTATCCAAGGGAATCTCATGGAACCAGGTGTCCATGGTGACAGAGCCAGGCCTGATGGAACCTAATTGAACACAGGTGAACATTGTTACCTTTTGGAAGCCTGGCTGCGAGAATTTTAGACTCTGTGCTGACAGACACTCACCCCAGAGAGAACACTGCATTTGACCTTGGACTCTGGAGGAGGCTTCCAAAATGGAATGATGGAACTGGGATTATGGGTGTGGAGTTTGAATAGACAGGTGTAATATCACATGGTGAAAAATTCAGGGTTTACCGTTTTAGAATATAGTAATATATATAAAGCAAGATGGAGGTTTTAGGGCAGAGGATGATCCTTTTTCTTTGCCTTCTTCACCTTCTTTTTCTTCTTCTTCTTCCTCACGTTCTTCTTTTCCTTCTCCTTCTTCACCTTCTTGTTCATCTTCTTCTTCTCCTTCTTCTTCTCCTCCTTCTCCTTCTCCTCTTTCTACTCTTCCTCGTCCTCATCCTCCCTCTTCCTCCTCGGGTTTGGGTGGTATTCTGTAGTTGGATAAAAAAGTCTGTGTTGTCAGGCATGGGTGGTTGGTTATTGGGTTAAAAGGAAAAATAATTGAGGTGTCATTTGTTATTTGGACAGTTTATCCTTAAAAGACCTTGCAGAGAGAGAGATGGGGCTCCATTTTTACCTTGTTAGCAAAGTGCTGCAGAACTCACAGCTTGTGAGACTGTTACATGGACAAGAGCTAATGAACACCTGAGTCCAAACAAGAAACACTGTCTTGTGATTTAATCCCGACCTTGGCTGAGAAGAAGCAAAAGAATTGACTGTTCCCCCATGGAATCTCATGGAAGCAGGTGTCCACTGTTTCACAGTGCAGCCTCAGAGAGGGTGAGACCATTGTGCCACAATGGAATATCCTGAAACCAAGGCTCCATTGTGAAAAACCTGGGCTTTATGAAACCAAGGACACCGCTGGGATACAAAGGAATCTCATGGAACCAAGGTCCAGTTGTGACAGAGCTGGGCCTCATGGAGCCAAGGACACCCCGTGATGCAATGGAATCTCTAGGATCCAAGGATCAATTGCCAACACACCAGGTTCTCATGAAACCAAGCAGAACATTGTGACACAGGGCAATCTCATGGAAGCAAGGCTCTGCTTTGATCAAGTGGGGCCTCATGGGACACAGGTGCCACTGGGACATTGTCAGGCCCAGGAGGAACAAGACACCCCTGTGGCAGACCAAGGCCTCATGGGACCCAGGAGAGCTCTGTGACACAATGGAAGCTGATGGAGCCAAGGGCCCATTGGGACACAGCAGGGTCTCATGGAACCCCTGTGCCACTGGGACATTGCCAAGGCTCCTGCAAGCAAGGTTCCACTGGGACAAAGGCAGGCCCCATGGCACCCAGGAGACCACTGTGGGACAATGGAATCTCATGGAACCAGGTGTCCATGGTGACAGAGCCAGGCCTCATGGAACACTAGGGACTATTGTTATCCAAGGGAATCTCATGGAACCAGGTGTCCATGGTGACAGAGCCAGGCCTGATGGAACACTAGGGACTATTGTTATCCAAGGGAATCTCATGGAACCAGGTGTCCATGGTGACAGAGCCAGGCCTGATGGAACACTAGGGACTATTGTTATCCAAGGGAATCTCATGGAACCAGGTGTCCATGGTGACAGAGCCAGGCCTGATGGAACCTAATGGAACACAGGAGAACATTGCTAGCCCATGGAATCTCATGGAACCAGGTGTCCATGGTGACAGAGCCAGGCCTGATGGAACCTAATGGAACAGAGGAGAACATTGTTATCCAAGGGAATCTCATGGAACCAGGTGTCCATGGTGACAGAGCCAGGCCTGACGGAACCTAATTGAACACAGGTGAACATTGTTACCTTTTGGAAGCCTGGCTGCGAGAATTTTAGACTCTGTGCTGACAGACACTCACCCCAGAGAGAACACTGCATTTGACCTTGGACTCTGGAGGAGGCTTCCAAAATGGAATGATGGAACTGGGATTATGGGTGTGGAGTTTGAATAGAAGGGTGTAATATCACATGGTGAAAAATTCAGGGTTTACCGTTTTAGAATATAGTAATATATATAAAGCAAGATGGAGGTTTTAGGGCAGAGGATGATCCTTTTTCTTTGCCTTCTTCACCTTCTTTTTCTTCTTCTTCTTCCTCACGTTCTTCTTTTCCTTCTCCTTCTTCACCTTCTTGTTCATCTTCTTCTTCTCCTTCTTCTTCTCCTCCTTCTCCTTCTCCTCTTTCTACTCTTCCTCGTCCTCATCCTCCCTCTTCCTCCTCGGGTTTGGGTGGTATTGTGTAATTGGATAAAAAAGTCGGTGTTGTCAGGCACGGGTGGTTGGTTATTGGGTTAAAAGGAAAAATAATTGAGGTGTCATTTGTTATTTGGACAGTTTATCCCTAAAAGACCTTGCAGAGAGAGAGATGGGGCTCCATTTTTACCTTGTTAGCAAAGTGCTGCAGAACTCACAGCTTGTGAGACTGTTACATGGACAAGAGCTAATGAACACCTGAGTCCAAACAAGAAACACTGTCTTGTGATTTAATCCCGACCTTGGCAGAGAAGAAGCAAAAGAATTGACTGTTCCCCCCTGGAATCTCATGGAACCAGGTGTCCACTGTTTCACAGTGCAGCCTCAGAGAGGGTGAGACCATGGTGCCACAAATGGAATATCCTGAAACCAAGGCTCCATTGTGACAAATCTGGGCTTTATGAAACCAAGGACACCGCTGGGATGCAATGGAATCTCAAGGAACCCAGGGCCAACTGTCAACACATCAGCTTCTCAGGAAACCAAGGAAAACACTGTGACACAGAGAAGGGCCTCATGGGACCCAGTAGACCATGGTGACACCGTGGAATCTCATGGAACCAAGTCTGAATTGTTACAGGACCCAGGAGACCATGGTGACACCGTGGAATCTCATGGAACCAATTCTGAATTGTTACAGGACCCAGGAGACCATGGTGACACCAGAGAATCTCATGGAACCAATTCTGAATTGTTACAGGACCCAGGAGACCATGGTGACACCGTGGAATCTCATGGAACCAAGTGTCCAGAGTTTCATGGCTCAGCCTCATGGAGCACTGGAGACCATTGTGTCCCAGTGGGAACACAGGGAACAAAGGCTCCACTGTGACACAGCAGGCCCTCATGGAATGCAAGAGATCATCCTGATGGAATGGGAACTCATGGAACCAAGGGCCCACTCTCTGGCTGCGTGGCCCCATGGAATGCTGGAGACCATTGTGGCACCATGGAATGAATGGCACAAAGGCTCCACTGTGACCCAGCAGGGCCTCATGAAACCAAGGACACCGCTGGGATACAATGGAATCTCATGGAACCAAGGTCCAGTTGTGACAGAGCTGGGCCTCATGGAACCAAGGACACCCCGTGATGCAATGGAATCTCTAGGATCCAAGGATCAATTGGCAACACACCAGGTTCTCATGAAACCAAGCAGAACATTGTGACACAGGGCAATCTCATGGAAGCAAGGCTCTGCTTTGATCAAGTGGGGCCTCATGGGACACAGGTGCCACTGGGACATTGTCAGGCCCAGCAGGAACAAGACACCCCTGTGGCAGACCAAGGCCTCATGGGACCCAGGAGAGCTCTGTGACACAATGGAAGCTGATGGAGCCAAGGGCCCATTGGGACACGGCAGGGTCTCATGGAACCCCTTTGCCATGGGACATTGCCAAGGCTCCTGCAAGCAAGGTTCCACTGGGACAAAGGCAGGCCCCATGGCACCCAGGAGACCACTGTGGGACAATGGAATCTCATGGAACCAGGTGTCCATGGTGACAGAGCCAGGCCTGATGGAACACTGGAGAACATTGTTATCCAAGGGAATCTCATGGAACCAGGTGTCCATGGTGACAGAGCCAGGCCTGATGGAACCTAATGGAACAGATGAGAACATTGTTATCCAAGGGAATCTCATGGAACCAGGTGTCCATGGTGACAGAGCCAGGCCTGATGGAACCTAATGGAACAGAGGAGAACATTGCTAGCCCATGGAATCTCATGGAACCAGGTGTCCATGGTGACAGAGCCAGGCCTGATGGAACCTAATGGAACAGAGGAGAACATTGTTATCCAAGGGAATCTCATGGAACCAGGTGTCCATGGTGACAGAGCCAGGCCTGACGGAACCTAATTGAACACAGGTGAACATTGTTACCTTTTGGGACCCTGGCTGTGAGAATTTTAGACTCTGTGCTGACAGACACTCACCCCAGAGAGAACACTGCATTTGACCTTGGACTCTGGAGGAGGCTTCCAAAATGGAATGATGGAACTGGGATTATGGGTGTGGAGTTTGAATAGACAGGTGTAATATCACATGGTGAAAAATTCAGGGTTTACCGTTTTAGAATATAGTAATATATATAAAGCAAGATGGAGGTTTTAGGGCAGAGGATGATCCTTTTTCTTTGCCTTCTTCACCTTCTTTTTCTTCTTCTTCTTCCTCACGTTCTTCTTTTCCTTCTCCTTCTTCACCTTCTTGTTCATCTTCTTCTTCTCCTTCTTCTTCTCCTCCTTCTCCTTCTCCTCTTTCTACTCTTCCTCGTCCTCATCCTCCCTCTTCCTCCTCGGGTTTGGGTGGTATTGTGTAATTGGATAAAAAAGTCGGTGTTATCAGGCATGGGTGGTTGGTTATTGGGTTAAAAGGAAAAATAATTGAGGTGTCATTTGTTCTTTGGACAGTTTATCCTTAAAAGACCTTGCAGAGAGAGAGATGGGGCTCCATTTTTACCTTGTTAGCAAAGTGCTGCAGAACTCACAGCTTGTGAGACTGTTACATGGACAAGAGCTAATGAACACCTGAGTCCAAACAAGAAACACTGTCTTGTGATTTAATCCCGACCTTGGCAGAGAAGAAGCAAAAGAATTGACTGTTCCCCCATGGAATCTGATGGAAGCAGGTGTCCACTGTTTCACAGTGCAGCCTCAGAGAGGGTGAGACCATTGTGCAACAATGGAATATCCTGAAACCAAGGCTCCATTGTGAAAAACCTGGGCTTTATGAAACCAAGGACACCGCTGGGATACAAAGGAATCTCATGGAACCAAGGTCCAGTTGTGACAGAGCTGGGCCTCATGGAGCCCAGGACACCCCGTGATGCAATGGAATCTCTAGGATCCAAGGATCAATTGGCAACACACCAGGTTCTCATGAAACCAAGCAGAACATTGTGACACAGGGCAATCTCATGGAAGCAAGGCTCTGCTTTGATCAAGTGGGGCCTCATGGGACACAGGTGCCACTGGGACATTGTCAGGCCCAGCAGGAACAAGACACCCCTGTGGCAGACCAAGGCCTCATGGGACCCAGGAGAGCTCTGTGACACAATGGAAGCTGATGGAGCCAAGGGCCCATTGGGACACGGCAGGGTCTCATGGAACCCCTTTGCCATGGGACATTGCCAAGGCTCCTGCAAGCAAGGTTCCCCTGGGACAAAGGCAGGCCCCATGGCACCCAGGAGACCACTGTGGGACAATGGAATCTCATGGAACCAGGTGTCCATGGTGACAGAGCCAGGCCTGATGGAACACTGGAGAACATTGTTATCCAAGGGAATCTCATGGAACCAGGTGTCCATGGTGACAGAGCCAGGCCTGATGGAACCTAATGGAACAGATGAGAACATTGTTATCCAAGGGAATCTCATGGAACCAGGTGTCCATGGTGACAGAGCCAGGCCTGATGGAACCTAATGGAACAGAGGAGAACATTGCTAGCCCATGGAATCTCATGGAACCAGGTGTCCATGGTGACAGAGCCAGGCCTGATGGAACCTAATGGAACAGAGGAGAACATTGTTATCCAAGGGAATCTCATGGAACCAGGTGTCCATGGTGACAGAGCCAGGCCTGACGGAACCTAATTGAACACAGGTGAACATTGTTACCTTTTGGGACCCTGGCTGTGAGAATTTTAGACTCTGTGCTGACAGACACTCACCCCAGAGAGAACACTGCATTTGACCTTGGACTCTGGAGGAGGCTTCCAAAATGGAATGATGGAACTGGGATTATGGGTGTGGAGTTTGAATAGACAGGTGTAATATCACATGGTGAAAAATTCAGGGTTTACCGTTTTAGAATATAGTAATATATATAAAGCAAGATGGAGGTTTTAGGGCAGAGGATGATCCTTTTTCTTTGCCTTCTTCACCTTCTTTTTCTTCTTCTTCTTCCTCACGTTCTTCTTTTCCTTCTCCTTCTTCACCTTCTTGTTCATCTTCTTCTTCTCCTTCTTCTTCTCCTCCTTCTCCTTCTCCTCTTTCTACTCTTCCTCGTCCTCATCCTCCCTCTTCCTCCTCGGGTTTGGGTGGTATTGTGTAATTGGATAAAAAAGTCGGTGTTGTCAGGCACGGGTGGTTGGTTATTGGGTTAAAAGGAAAAATAATTGAGGTGTCATTTGTTCTTTGGACAGTTTATCCTTAAAAGACCTTGCAGAGAGAGAGATGGGGCTCCATTTTTACCTTGTTAGCAAAGTGCTGCAGAACTCACAGCTTGTGAGACTGTTACATGGACAAGAGCTAATGAACACCTGAGTCCAAACAAGAAACACTGTCTTGTGATTTAATCCCGACCTTGGCAGAGAAGAAGCAAAAGAATTGACTGTTCCCCCATGGAATCTGATGGAAGCAGGTGTCCACTGTTTCACAGTGCAGCCTCAGAGAGGGTGAGGCCATTGTGCAACAATGGAATATCCTGAAACCAAGGCTCCATTGTGAAAAACCTGGGCTTTATGAAACCAAGGACACCGCTGGGATACAAAGGAATCTCATGGAACCAAGGTCCAGTTGTGACAGAGCTGGGCCTCATGGAGCCAAGGACACCCCGTGATGCAATGGAATCTCTAGGATCCAAGGATCAATTGGCAACACACCAGGTTCTCATGAAACCAAGCAGAAAATTGTGACACAGGGCAATCTCATGGAAGCAAGGCTCTGCTTTGATCAAGTGGGGCCTCATGGGACACAGGTGCCACTGGGACATTGTCAGGCCCGGGAGGAACAAGACACCACTGTGGCAGACCAAGGCCTCATGGGACCCAGGAGAGCTCTGTGACACAATGGAAGCTGATGGAGCCAAGGGCCCATTGGGACACAGCAGGGTCTCATGGAACCCCTGTGCCACTGGGACATTGCCAAGGCTCCTGCAAGCAAGGTTCCACTGCGACAAAGGCAAGCCCCATGGCACCCAGGAGACCACTGTGGGACAATGGAATCTCCTGGAACCAGGTGTCCATGGTGAGAGAGCCAGGCCTGATGGAACACTAGGGACTATTGTTATCCAAGGGAATCTCATGGAACCAGGTGTCCATGGTGACAGAGCCAGGCCTGATGGAACACTAGGGACTATTGTTATCCAAGGGAATCTCATGGAACCAGGTGTCCATGGTGACAGAGCCAGGCCTGATGGAACCTAATGGAACAGAGGAGAACATTGCTAGCCCATGGAATCTCATGGAACCAGGTGTCCATGGTGACAGAGCCAGGCCGGATGGAACCTAATGGAACAGAGGAGAACATTGTTATCCAAGGGAATCTCATGGAACCAGGTGTCCATGGTGACAGAGCCAGGCCTGACGGAACCTAATTGAACACAGGTGAACATTGTTACCTTTTGGGACCCTGGCTGTGAGAATTTTAGACTCTGTGCTGACAGACACTCACCCCAGAGAGAACACTGCATTTGACCTTGGACTCTGGAGGAGGCTTCCAAAATGGAATGATGGAACTGGGATTATGGGTGTGGAGTTTGAATAGACAGGTGTAATATCACATGGTGAAAAATTCAGGGTTTACCGTTTTAGAATATAGTAATATATATAAAGCAAGATGGAGGTTTTAGGGCAGAGGATGATCCTTTTTCTTTGCCTTCTTCACCTTCTTTTTCTTCTTCTTCTTCCTCACGTTCTTCTTTTCCTTCTCCTTCTTCACCTTCTTGTTCATCTTCTTCTTCTCCTTCTTCTTCTCCTCCTTCTCCTTCTCCTCTTTCTACTCTTCCTCGTCCTCATCCTCCCTCTTCCTCCTCGGGTTTGGGTGGTATTGTGTAATTGGATAAAAAAGTCGGTGTTATCAGGCATGGGTGGTTGGTTATTGGGTTAAAAGGAAAAATAATTGAGGTGTCATTTGTTCTTTGGACAGTTTATCCTTAAAAGACCTTGCAGAGAGAGAGATGGGGCTCCATTTTTACCTTGTTAGCAAAGTGCTGCAGAACTCACAGCTTGTGAGACTGTTACATGGACAAGAGCTAATGAACACCTGAGTCCAAACAAGAAACACTGTCTTGTGATTTAATCCCGACCTTGGCAGAGAAGAAGCAAAAGAATTGACTGTTCCCCCATGGAATCTGATGGAAGCAGGTGTCCACTGTTTCACAGTGCAGCCTCAGAGAGGGTGAGGCCATTGTGCAACAATGGAATATCCTGAAACCAAGGCTCCATTGTGAAAAACCTGGGCTTTATGAAACCAAGGACACCGCTGGGATACAAAGGAATCTCATGGAACCAAGGTCCAGTTGTGACAGAGCTGGGCCTCATGGAGCCAAGGACACCCCGTGATGCAATGGAATCTCTAGGATCCAAGGATCAATTGGCAACACACCAGGTTCTCATGAAACCAAGCAGAACATTGTGACACAGGGCAATCTCATGGAAGCAAGGCTCTGCTTTGATCAAGTGGGGCCTCATGGGACACAGGTGCCACTGGGACATTGTCAGGCCCGGGAGGAACAAGACACCACTGTGGCAGACCAAGGCCTCATGGGACCCAGGAGAGCTCTGTGACACAATGGAAGCTGATGGAGCCAAGGGCCCATTGGGACACAGCAGGGTCTCATGGAACCCCTGTGCCACTGGGACATTGCCAAGGCTCCTGCAAGCAAGGTTCCACTGGGACAAAGGCAGGCCCCATGGCACCCAGGAGACCACTGTGGGACAATGGAATCTCCTGGAACCAGGTGTCCATGGTGAGAGAGCCAGGCCTGATGGAACACTAGGGACTATTGTTATCCAAGGGAATCTCATGGAACCAGGTGTCCATGGTGACAGAGCCAGGCCTGATGGAACACTAGGGACTATTGTTATCCAAGGGAATCTCATGGAACCAGGTGTCCATGGTGACAGAGCCAGGCCTGATGGAACCTAATGGAACAGAGGAGAACATTGCTAGCCCATGGAATCTCATGGAACCAGGTGTCCATGGTGACAGAGCCAGGCCGGATGGAACCTAATGGAACAGAGGAGAACATTGTTATCCAAGGGAATCTCATGGAACCAGGTGTCCATGGTGACAGAGCCAGGCCTGATGGAACCTAATTGAACACAGGTGAACATTGTTACCTTTTGGAAGCCTGGCTGCGAGAATTTTAGACTCTGTGCTGACAGACACTCACCCCAGAGAGAACACTGCATTTGACCTTGGACTCTGGAGGAGGCTTCCAAAATGGAATGATGGAACTGGGATTATGGGTGTGGAGTTTGAATAGAAGGGTGTAATATCACATGGTGAAAAATTCAGGGTTTACCGTTTTAGAATATAGTAATATATATAAAGCAAGATGGAGGTTTTAGGGCAGAGGATGATCCTTTTTCTTTGCCTTCTTCACCTTCTTTTTCTTCTTCTTCTTCCTCACGTTCTTCTTTTCCTTCTCCTTCTTCACCTTCTTGTTCATCTTCTTCTTCTCCTTCTTCTTCTCCTCCTTCTCCTTCTCCTCTTTCTACTCTTCCTCGTCCTCATCCTCCCTCTTCCTCCTCGGGTTTGGGTGGTATTGTGTAATTGGATAAAAAAGTCGGTGTTATCAGGCATGGGTGGTTGGTTATTGGGTTAAAAGGAAAAATAATTGAGGTGTCATTTGTTCTTTGGACAGTTTATCCTTAAAAGACCTTGCAGAGAGAGAGATGGGGCTCCATTTTTACCTTGTTAGCAAAGTGCTGCAGAACTCACAGCTTGTGAGACTGTTACATGGACAAGAGCTAATGAACACCTGAGTCCAAACAAGAAACACTGTCTTGTGATTTAATCCCGACCTTGGCAGAGAAGAAGCAAAAGAATTGACTGTTCCCCCATGGAATCTGATGGAAGCAGGTGTCCACTGTTTCACAGTGCAGCCTCAGAGAGGGTGAGGCCATTGTGCAACAATGGAATATCCTGAAACCAAGGCTCCATTGTGAAAAACCTGGGCTTTATGAAACCAAGGACACCGCTGGGATACAAAGGAATCTCATGGAACCAAGGTCCAGTTGTGACAGAGCTGGGCCTCATGGAGCCAAGGACACCCCGTGATGCAATGGAATCTCTAGGATCCAAGGATCAATTGGCAACACACCAGGTTCTCATGAAACCAAGCAGAACATTGTGACACAGGGCAATCTCATGGAAGCAAGGCTCTGCTTTGATCAAGTGGGGCCTCATGGGACACAGGTGCCACTGGGACATTGTCAGGCCCGGGAGGAACAAGACACCACTGTGGCAGACCAAGGCCTCATGGGACCCAGGAGAGCTCTGTGACACAATGGAAGCTGATGGAGCCAAGGGCCCATTGGGACACAGCAGGGTCTCATGGAACCCCTGTGCCACTGGGACATTGCCAAGGCTCCTGCAAGCAAGGTTCCACTGGGACAAAGGCAGGCCCCATGGCACCCAGGAGACCACTGTGGGACAATGGAATCTCCTGGAACCAGGTGTCCATGGTGAGAGAGCCAGGCCTGATGGAACACTAGGGACTATTGTTATCCAAGGGAATCTCATGGAACCAGGTGTCCATGGTGACAGAGCCAGGCCTGATGGAACACTAGGGACTATTGTTATCCAAGGGAATCTCATGGAACCAGGTGTCCATGGTGACAGAGCCAGGCCTGATGGAACCTAATGGAACAGAGGAGAACATTGCTAGCCCATGGAATCTCATGGAACCAGGTGTCCATGGTGACAGAGCCAGGCCGGATGGAACCTAATGGAACAGAGGAGAACATTGTTATCCAAGGGAATCTCATGGAACCAGGTGTCCATGGTGACAGAGCCAGGCCTGATGGAACCTAATTGAACACAGGTGAACATTGTTACCTTTTGGAAGCCTGGCTGCGAGAATTTTAGACTCTGTGCTGACAGACACTCACCCCAGAGAGAACACTGCATTTGACCTTGGACTCTGGAGGAGGCTTCCAAAATGGAATGATGGAACTGGGATTATGGGTGTGGAGTTTGAATAGAAGGGTGTAATATCACATGGTGAAAAATTCAGGGTTTACCGTTTTAGAATATAGTAATATATATAAAGCAAGATGGAGGTTTTAGGGCAGAGGATGATCCTTTTTCTTTGCCTTCTTCACCTTCTTTTTCTTCTTCTTCTTCCTCACGTTCTTCTTTTCCTTCTCCTTCTTCACCTTCTTGTTCATCTTCTTCTTCTCCTTCTTCTTCTCCTCCTTCTCCTTCTCCTCTTTCTACTCTTCCTCGTCCTCATCCTCCCTCTTCCTCCTCGGGTTTGGGTGGTATTCTGTAACTGGATAAAAAAGTCGGTGTTGTCAGGCACGGGTGGTTGGTTATTGGGTTAAAAGGAAAAATAATTGAGGTGTCATTTGTTATTTGGACAGTTTATCCTTAAAAGACCTTGCAGAGAGAGAGATGGGGCTCCATTTTTACCTTGTTAGCAAAGTGCTGCAGAACTCACAGCTTGTGAGACTGTTACATGGACAAGAGCTAATGAACACCTGAGTCCAAACAAGAAACACTGTCTTGTGATTTAATCCCGACCTTGGCAGAGAAGAAGCAAAAGAATTGACTGTTCCCCCATGGAATCTGATGGAACCAGGTGTCCACTGTTTCACAGTGCAGCCTCAGAGAGGGTGAGACCATTGTGCAACAATGGAATATCCTGAAACCAAGGCTCCATTGTGACAAACCAGGGCTTTATGAAACCAAGGACACCGCTGGGATGCAATGGAATCTCAAGGAACCCAGGGCCAACTGTCAACACATCAGCTTCTCAGGAAACCAAGGAAAACACTGTGACACAGAGAAGGGCCTCATGGGAACCAGGAGACCATGGTGACACTGTGGAATCTCATGGAACCAAGTCTGAATCGTTACAGGACCCAGTAGACCTAGGTGACACTGTGGAATCTCATGGAACCAAGTCTGAATTGTTACAGGACCCAGGAGACCATGGTGACACCGTGGAATCTCATGGAACCAAGTCTGAATTGTTACAGGACCCAGGAGACCATGGTGACACCGTGGAATCTCATGGAACCAAGTGTCCAGAGTTTCATGGCTCAGCCTCATGGAGCACTGGAGACCATTGTGTCCCAGTGGGAACACAGGGAACAAAGGCTCCACTGTGACACAGCAGGGCCTCATGGAATGCAAGAGATCATCCTGATGGAATGGGAACTCATGGAACCAAGGGCCCACTCTTTGGCTGCGTGGCCCCATGGAATGCTGGAGACCATTGTGGCACCATGGAATGAATGGCACAAAGGCTCCACTGTGACCCAGCAGGGCCTCATGAAACCAAGGACACCGCTGGGATACAATGGAATCTCATGGAACCAAGGTCCAGTTGTGACAGAGCTGGGCCTCATGGAACCAAGGACACCCCGTGATGCAATGGAATCTCTAGGATCCAAGGATCAATTGCCAACACACCAGGTTCTCATGAAACCAAGCAGAACATTGTGACACAGGGCAATCTCATGGAAGCAAGGCTCTGCTTTGATCAAGTGGGGCCTCATGGGACACAGGTGCCACTGGGACATTGTCAGGCCCAGGAGGAACAAGACACCCCTGTGGCAGACCAAGGCCTCATGGGACCCAGGAGAGCTCTGTGACACAATGGAAGCTGATGGAGCCAAGGGCCCATTGGGACACAGCAGGGTCTCATGGAACCCCTGTGCCACTGGGACATTGCCAAGGCTCCTGCAAGCAAGGTTCCACTGGGACAAAGGCAGGCCCCATGGCACCCAGGAGACTACTGTGGGACAATGGAATCTCATGGAACCAGGTGTCCATGGTGACAGAGCCAGGCCTGATGGAACACTGGAGAACATTGTTACCCAAGGGAATCTCATGGAACCAGGTGTCCATGGTGACAGAGCCAGGCTTGATGGAACACTAGGGACTATTGTTATCCAAGGGAATCCCATGGAACCAGGTGTCCATGGTGACAGAGCCAGGCCTGATGGAACCTAGTGGAACAGAGGAGAACATTGTTTCCCAAGGGAATCTCATGGAACCAGGTGTCCATGGTGACAGAGCCAGGCCTGATGGAACCTAATTGAACACAGGTGAACATTGTTACCTTTTGGAAGCCTGGCTGCGAGAATTTTAGACTCTGTGCTGACAGACACTCACCCCAGAGAGAACACTGCATTTGACCTTGGACTCTGGAGGAGGCTTCCAAAATGGAATGATGGAACTGGGATTATGGGTGTGGAGTTTGAATAGAAGGGTGTAATATCACATGGTGAAAAATTCAGGGTTTACCGTTTTAGAATATAGTAATATATATAAAGCAAGATGGAGGTTTTAGGGCAGAGGATGATCCTTTTTCTTTGCCTTCTTCACCTTCTTTTTCTTCTTCTTCTTCCTCACGTTCTTCTTTTCCTTCTCCTTCTTCACCTTCTTGTTCATCTTCTTCTTCTCCTTCTTCTTCTCCTCCTTCTCCTTCTCCTCTTTCTACTCTTCCTCGTCCTCATCCTCCCTCTTCCTCCTCGGGTTTGGGTGGTATTCTGTAACTGGATAAAAAAGTCGGTGTTGTCAGGCACGGGTGGTTGGTTATTGGGTTAAAAGGAAAAATAATTGAGGTGTCATTTGTTATTTGGACAGTTTATCCTTAAAAGACCTTGCAGAGAGAGAGATGGGGCTCCATTTTTACCTTGTTAGCAAAGTGCTGCAGAACTCACAGCTTGTGAGACTGTTACATGGACAAGAGCTAATGAACACCTGAGTCCAAACAAGAAACACTGTCTTGTGATTTAATCCCGACCTTGGCAGAGAAGAAGCAAAAGAATTGACTGTTCCCCCATGGAATCTGATGGAACCAGGTGTCCACTGTTTCACAGTGCAGCCTCAGAGAGGGTGAGACCATTGTGCAACAATGGAATATCCTGAAACCAAGGCTCCATTGTGACAAACCAGGGCTTTATGAAACCAAGGACACCGCTGGGATGCAATGGAATCTCAAGGAACCCAGGGCCAACTGTCAACACATCAGCTTCTCAGGAAACCAAGGAAAACACTGTGACACAGAGAAGGGCCTCATGGGAACCAGGAGACCATGGTGACACTGTGGAATCTCATGGAACCAAGTCTGAATCGTTACAGGACCCAGTAGACCTAGGTGACACTGTGGAATCTCATGGAACCAAGTCTGAATTGTTACAGGACCCAGGAGACCATGGTGACACCGTGGAATCTCATGGAACCAAGTCTGAATTGTTACAGGACCCAGGAGACCATGGTGACACCGTGGAATCTCATGGAACCAAGTGTCCAGAGTTTCATGGCTCAGCCTCATGGAGCACTGGAGACCATTGTGTCCCAGTGGGAACACAGGGAACAAAGGCTCCACTGTGACACAGCAGGGCCTCATGGAATGCAAGAGATCATCTTGATGGAATGGGAACTCATGGAACCAAGGGCCCACTCTTTGGCTGCGTGGCCCCATGGAATGCTGGAGACCATTGTGGCACCATGGAATGAATGGCACAAAGGCTCCACTGTGACCCAGCAGGGCCTCATGAAACCAAGGACACCGCTGGGATACAATGGAATCTCATGGAACCAAGGTCCAGTTGTGACAGAGCTGGGCCTCATGGAACCAAGGACACCCCGTGATGCAATGGAATCTCTAGGATCCAAGGATCAATTGCCAACACACCAGGTTCTCATGAAACCAAGCAGAACATTGTGACACAGGGCAATCTCATGGAAGCAAGGCTCTGCTTTGATCAAGTGGGGCCTCATGGGACACAGGTGCCACTGGGACATTGTCAGGCCCAGGAGGAACAAGACACCCCTGTGGCAGACCAAGGCCTCATGGGACCCAGGAGAGCTCTGTGACACAATGGAACCTGATGGAGCCAAGGGCCCATTGGGACACAGCAGGGTCTCATGGAACCCCTGTGCCACTGGGACATTGCCAAGGCTCCTGCAAGCAAGGTTCCACTGGGACAAAGGCAGGCCCCATGGCACCCAGGAGACTACTGTGGGACAATGGAATCTCATGGAACCAGGTGTCCATGGTGACAGAGCCAGGCCTGATGGAACACTGGAGAACATTGTTACCCAAGGGAATCTCATGGAACCAGGTGTCCATGGTGACAGAGCCAGGCTTGATGGAACACTAGGGACTATTGTTATCCAAGGGAATCCCATGGAACCAGGTGTCCATGGTGACAGAGCCAGGCCGGATGGAACCTAATGGAACAGAGGAGAACATTGTTATCCAAGGGAATCTCATGGAACCAGGTGTCCATGGTGACAGAGCCAGGCCTGATGGAACCTAATTGAACACAGGTGAACATTGTTACCTTTTGGAAGCCTGGCTGCGAGAATTTTAGACTCTGTGCTGACAGACACTCACCCCAGAGAGAACACTGCATTTGACCTTGGACTCTGGAGGAGGCTTCCAAAATGGGAAGATGGAACTGGGATTATGGGTGTGGAGTTTGAATAGAAGGGTGTAATATCACATGGTGAAAAATTCAGGGTTTACCGTTTTAGAATATAGTAATATATATAAAGCAAGATGGAGGTTTTAGGGCAGAGGATGATCCTTTTTCTTTGCCTTCTTCACCTTCTTTTTCTTCTTCTTCTTCCTCACGTTCTTCTTTTCCTTCTCCTTCTTCACCTTCTTGTTCATCTTCTTCTTCTCCTTCTTCTTCTCCTCCTTCTCCTTCTCCTCTTTCTACTCTTCCTCGTCCTCATCCTCCCTCTTCCTCCTTGGGTTTGGGTGGTATTCTGTAATTGGATAAAAAAGTCGGTGTTGTCAGGCACGGGTGGTTGGTTATTGGGTTTAAAGGAAAAGTAATTGAGGTGTCATTTGTTATTTGGACAGTTTATCCTTAAAAGACCTTGCAGAGAGAGAGATGGGGCTCCATTTTTACCTTGTTAGCAAAGTGCTGCAGAACTCACAGCTTGTGAGACTGTTACATGGACAAGAGCTAATGAACACCTGAGTCCAAACAAGAAACACTGTCTTGTGATTTAATCCCGACCTTGGCAGAGAAGAAGCAAAAGAATTGACTGTTCCCCCATGGAATCTGATGGAAGCAGGTGTCCACTGTTTCACAGTGCAGCCTCAGAGAGGGTGAGACCATTGTGCCACAATGGAATATCCTGAAACCAAGGCTCCATTGTGACAAACCTGGGCTTTATGAAACCAAGGACACCGCTGGGATGCAATGGAATCTCAAGGAACCCAGGGCCAACTGTCAACACATCAGCTTCTCAGGAAACCAAGGAAAACACTGTGACACAGAGAAGGGCCTCATGGGGCCCAGGAGACCATGGTGACACTGTGGAATCTCATGGAACCAAGTCTGAATCGTTACAGGACCCAGTAGACCTAGGTGACACTGTGGAATCTCATGGAACCAAGTCTGAATTGTTACAGGACCCAGGAGACCATGGTGACACCGTGGAATCTCATGGAACCAAGTGTCCAGAGTTTCATGGCTCAGCCTCATGGAGCACTGGAGACCATTGTGTCCCAGTGGGAACACAGGGAACAAAGGCTCCACTGTGACACAGCAGGGCCTCATGGAAATCAAGAGATCATTCTCATGGAATGGGAACTCATGGAACCAAGGGCCCACTCTTTGGCTGCGTGGCCCCATGGAATGCTGGAGACCATTGTGGCACCATGGAATGAATGGCACAAAGGCTCCACTGTGACCCAGCAGGGCCTCATGAAACCAAGGACACCGCTGGGATACAATGGAATCTCATGGAACCAAGGTCCAGTTGTGACAGAGCTGGGCCTCATGGAACCAAGGACCCCCCGTGATGCAATGGAATCTCTAGGATCCAAGGATCAATTGCCAACACACCAGGTTCTCATGAAACCAAGCAGAACATTGTGACACAGGGCAATCTCATGGAAGCAAGGCTCTGCTTTGATCAAGTGGGGCCTCATGGGACACAGGTGCCACTGGGACATTGTCAGGCCCAGTAGGAGCAAGACACCCCTGTGGCAGACCAAGGCCTCATGGGACCCAGGAGAGCTCTGTGACACAATGGAAGCTGATGGAGCCAAGGGCCCATTGGGACACAGCAGGGTCTCATGGAACCCCTGTGCCACTGGGACATTGCCAAGGCTCCTGCAAGCAAGGTTCCACTGGGACAAAGGCAGGCCCCATGGCACCCAGGAGACCACTGTGGGACAATGGAATCTCATGGAACCAGGTGTCCATGGTGACAGAGCCAGGCCTGATGGAACACTGGAGAACATTGTTACCCAAGGGAATCTCATGGAACCAGGTGTCCATGGTGACAGAGCCAGGCCTGATGGAACCTAATGGAACACAGGAGAACATTGCTAGCCCATGGAATCTCATGGAACCAGGTGTCCATGGTGACAGAGCCAGGCCTGATGGAACCTAGTGGAACAGAGGAGAACATTGTTATCCAAGGGAATCTCATGGAACCAGGTGTCCATGGTGACAGAGCCAGGCCTGATGGAACCTAATTGAACACAGGTGAACATTGTTACCTTTTGGAAGCCTGGCTGCGAGAATTTTAGACTCTGTGCTGACAGATACTCACCCCAGAGAGAACACTGCATTTGACCTTGGACTCTGGAGGAGTCTTCCAAAATGGAATGATGGAACTGGGATTATGGGTGTGGAGTTTGAATAGAAGGGTGTAATATCACATGGTGAAAAATTCAGGGTTTACCATTTTAGAATATAGTAATATATATAAAGCAAGATGGAGGTTTTAGGGCAGAGGATGATCCTTTTTCTTTGCCTTCTTCACCTTCTTTTTCTTCTTCTTCTTCCTCACGTTCTTCTTTTCCTTCTCCTTCTTCACCTTCTTGTTCATCTTCTTCTTCTCCTTCTTCTTCTCCTCCTTCTCCTCTTTCTACTCTTCCTCGTCCTCATCCTCCCTCTTCCTCCTCGGGTTTGGGTGGTATTGTGTAATTGGATAAAAAAGTCGGTGTTGTCAGGCACGGGTGGTTGGTTATTGGGTTAAAAGGAAAAATAATTGAGGTGTCATTTGTTATTTGGACAGTTTATCCTTAAAAGACCTTGCAGAGAGAGAGATGGGGCTCCATTTTTATCTTGTTAGCAAAATGCTGCAGAACTCACAGCTTGTGAGACTGTTACATGGACAAGAGCTAATGAACACCTGAGTCCAAACAAGAAACACTGTCTTGTGATTTAATCCCGACCTTGGCAGAGAAGAAGCAAAAGAATTGACTGTTCCCCCATGGAATCTGATGGAAGCAGGTGTCCACTGTTTCACAGTGCAGCCTCAGAGAGGGTGAGACCATTGTGCCACAATGGAATATCCTGAAACCAAGGCTCCATTGTGACAAACCTGGGCTTTATGAAGCAAAGGACACCGCTGGGATGCAATGGAATCTCAAGGAACCCAGGGCCAACTGTCAACACATCAGCTTCTCAGGAAACCAAGGAAAACACTGTGACACAGAGAAGGGCCTCATGGGACCCAGGAGACCATGGTGACACCGTGGAATCTCATGGAACCAAGTCTGAATTGTTACAGGACCCAGGAGACCATGGTGACACCGTGGAATCTCATGGAACCAAGTGTCCAGAGTTTCATGGCTCAGCCTCATGGAGCACTGGAGACCATTGTGTCCCAGTGGGAACACAGGGAACAAAGGCTCCACTGTGACACAGCAGGGCCTCATGGAATGCAAGAGATCATCCTGATGGAATTGGAACTCATGGAACCAAGGGCCCACTCTTTGGCTGCGTGGCCCCATGGAATGCTGGAGACCATTGTGGCACCATGGAATGAATGGCACAAAGGCTCCACTGTGACCCAGCAGGGCCTCATGAAACCAAGGACACCGCTGGGATACAAAGGAATCTCATGGAACCAAGGTCCAGTTGTGACAGAGCTGGGCCTCATGGAGCCAAGGACACCCCGTGATGCAATGGAATCTCTAGGATCCAAGGATCAATTGGCAACACACCAGGTTCTCATGAAACCAAGCAGAACATTGTGACACAGGGCAATCTCATGGAAGCAAGGCTCTGCTTTGATCAAGTGGGGCCTCATGGGACACAGGTGCCACTGGGACATTGTCAGGCCCGGGAGGAACAAGACACCACTGTGGCAGACCAAGGCCTCATGGGACCCAGGAGAGCTCTGTGACACAATGGAAGCTGATGGAGCCAAGGGCCCATTGGGACACAGCAGGGTCTCATGGAACCCCTGTGCCACTGGGACATTGCCAAGGCTCCTGCAAGCAAGGTTCCACTGGGACAAAGGCAGGCCCCATGGCACCCAGGAGACCACTGTGGGACAATGGAATCTCCTGGAACCAGGTGTCCATGGTGAGAGAGCCAGGCCTGATGGAACACTAGGGACTATTGTTATCCAAGGGAATCTCATGGAACCAGGTGTCCATGGTGACAGAGCCAGGCCTGATGGAACACTAGGGACTATTGTTATCCAAGGGAATCTCATGGAACCAGGTGTCCATGGTGACAGAGCCAGGCCTGATGGAACCTAATGGAACAGAGGAGAACATTGCTAGCCCATGGAATCTCATGGAACCAGGTGTCCATGGTGACAGAGCCAGGCCGGATGGAACCTAATGGAACAGAGGAGAACATTGTTATCCAAGGGAATCTCATGGAACCAGGTGTCCATGGTGACAGAGCCAGGCCTGATGGAACCTAATTGAACACAGGTGAACATTGTTACCTTTTGGAAGCCTGGCTGTGAGAATTTTAGACTCTGTGCTGACAGACACTCACCCCAGAGAGAACACTGCATTTGACCTTGGACTCTGGAGGAGGCTTCCAAAATGGAATGATGGAACTGGGATTATGGGTGTGGAGTTTGAATAGAAGGGTGTAATATCACATGGTGAAAAATTCAGGGTTTACCGTTTTAGAATATAGTAATATATATAAAGCAAGATGGAGGTTTTAGGGCAGAGGATGATCCTTTTTCTTTGCCTTCTTCACCTTCTTTTTCTTCTTCTTCTTCCTCACGTTCTTCTTTTCCTTCTCCTTCTTCACCTTCTTGTTCATCTTCTTCTTCTCCTTCTTCTTCTCCTCCTTCTCCTTCTCCTCTTTCTACTCTTCCTCGTCCTCATCCTCCCTCTTCCTCCTCGGGTTTGGGTGGTATTCTGTAACTGGATAAAAAAGTCGGTGTTGTCAGGCACGGGTGGTTGGTTATTGGGTTAAAAGGAAAAATAATTGAGGTGTCATTTGTTATTTGGACAGTTTATCCTTAAAAGACCTTGCAGAGAGAGAGATGGGGCTCCATTTTTACCTTGTTAGCAAAGTGCTGCAGAACTCACAGCTTGTGAGACTGTTACATGGACAAGAGCTAATGAACACCTGAGTCCAAACAAGAAACACTGTCTTGTGATTTAATCCCGACCTTGGCAGAGAAGAAGCAAAAGAATTGACTGTTCCCCCATGGAATCTGATGGAACCAGGTGTCCACTGTTTCACAGTGCAGCCTCAGAGAGGGTGAGACCATTGTGCAACAATGGAATATCCTGAAACCAAGGCTCCATTGTGACAAACCAGGGCTTTATGAAACCAAGGACACCGCTGGGATGCAATGGAATCTCAAGGAACCCAGGGCCAACTGTCAACACATCAGCTTCTCAGGAAACCAAGGAAAACACTGTGACACAGAGAAGGGCCTCATGGGAACCAGGAGACCATGGTGACACTGTGGAATCTCATGGAACCAAGTCTGAATCGTTACAGGACCCAGTAGACCTAGGTGACACTGTGGAATCTCATGGAACCAAGTCTGAATTGTTACAGGACCCAGGAGACCATGGTGACACCGTGGAATCTCATGGAACCAAGTCTGAATTGTTACAGGACCCAGGAGACCATGGTGACACCGTGGAATCTCATGGAACCAAGTGTCCAGAGTTTCATGGCTCAGCCTCATGGAGCACTGGAGACCATTGTGTCCCAGTGGGAACACAGGGAACAAAGGCTCCACTGTGACACAGCAGGGCCTCATGGAATGCAAGAGATCATCCTGATGGAATTGGAACTCATGGAACCAAGGGCCCACTCTTTGGCTGCGTGGCCCCATGGAATGCTGGAGACCATTGTGGCACCATGGAATGAATGGCACAAAGGCTCCACTGTGACCCAGCAGGGCCTCATGAAACCAAGGACACCGCTGGGATACAAAGGAATCTCATGGAACCAAGGTCCAGTTGTGACAGAGCTGGGCCTCATGGAGCCAAGGACACCCCGTGATGCAATGGAATCTCTAGGATCCAAGGATCAATTGGCAACACACCAGGTTCTCATGAAACCAAGCAGAACATTGTGACACAGGGCAATCTCATGGAAGCAAGGCTCTGCTTTGATCAAGTGGGGCCTCATGGGACACAGGTGCCACTGGGACATTGTCAGGCCCGGGAGGAACAAGACACCACTGTGGCAGACCAAGGCCTCATGGGACCCAGGAGAGCTCTGTGACACAATGGAAGCTGATGGAGCCAAGGGCCCATTGGGACACAGCAGGGTCTCATGGAACCCCTGTGCCACTGGGACATTGCCAAGGCTCCTGCAAGCAAGGTTCCACTGGGACAAAGGCAGGCCCCATGGCACCCAGGAGACCACTGTGGGACAATGGAATCTCCTGGAACCAGGTGTCCATGGTGAGAGAGCCAGGCCTGATGGAACACTAGGGACTATTGTTATCCAAGGGAATCTCATGGAACCAGGTGTCCATGGTGACAGAGCCAGGCCTGATGGAACACTAGGGACTATTGTTATCCAAGGGAATCTCATGGAACCAGGTGTCCATGGTGACAGAGCCAGGCCTGATGGAACCTAATGGAACAGAGGAGAACATTGCTAGCCCATGGAATCTCATGGAACCAGGTGTCCATGGTGACAGAGCCAGGCCGGATGGAACCTAATGGAACAGAGGAGAACATTGTTATCCAAGGGAATCTCATGGAACCAGGTGTCCATGGTGACAGAGCCAGGCCTGATGGAACCTAATTGAACACAGGTGAACATTGTTACCTTTTGGAAGCCTGGCTGTGAGAATTTTAGACTCTGTGCTGACAGACACTCACCCCAGAGAGAACACTGCATTTGACCTTGGACTCTGGAGGAGGCTTCCAAAATGGAATGATGGAACTGGGATTATGGGTGTGGAGTTTGAATAGAAGGGTGTAATATCACATGGTGAAAAATTCAGGGTTTACCGTTTTAGAATATAGTAATATATATAAAGCAAGATGGAGGTTTTAGGGCAGAGGATGATCCTTTTTCTTTGCCTTCTTCACCTTCTTTTTCTTCTTCTTCTTCCTCACGTTCTTCTTTTCCTTCTCCTTCTTCACCTTCTTGTTCATCTTCTTCTTCTCCTTCTTCTTCTCCTCCTTCTCCTTCTCCTCTTTCTACTCTTCCTCGTCCTCATCCTCCCTCTTCCTCCTCGGGTTTGGGTGGTATTCTGTAACTGGATAAAAAAGTCGGTGTTGTCAGGCACGGGTGGTTGGTTATTGGGTTAAAAGGAAAAATAATTGAGGTGTCATTTGTTATTTGGACAGTTTATCCTTAAAAGACCTTGCAGAGAGAGAGATGGGGCTCCATTTTTACCTTGTTAGCAAAGTGCTGCAGAACTCACAGCTTGTGAGACTGTTACATGGACAAGAGCTAATGAACACCTGAGTCCAAACAAGAAACACTGTCTTGTGATTTAATCCCGACCTTGGCAGAGAAGAAGCAAAAGAATTGACTGTTCCCCCATGGAATCTGATGGAACCAGGTGTCCACTGTTTCACAGTGCAGCCTCAGAGAGGGTGAGACCATTGTGCAACAATGGAATATCCTGAAACCAAGGCTCCATTGTGACAAACCAGGGCTTTATGAAACCAAGGACACCGCTGGGATGCAATGGAATCTCAAGGAACCCAGGGCCAACTGTCAACACATCAGCTTCTCAGGAAACCAAGGAAAACACTGTGACACAGAGAAGGGCCTCATGGGACCCAGGAGACCATGGTGACACTGTGGAATCTCATGGAACCAAGTCTGAATCGTTACAGGACCCAGTAGACCTAGGTGACACTGTGGAATCTCATGGAACCAAGTCTGAATTGTTACAGGACCCAGGAGACCATGGTGACACCGTGGAATCTCATGGAACCAAGTCTGAATTGTTACAGGACCCAGGAGACCATGGTGACACCGTGGAATCTCATGGAACCAAGTGTCCAGAGTTTCATGGCTCAGCCTCATGGAGCACTGGAGACCATTGTGTCCCAGTGGGAACACAGGGAACAAAGGCTCCACTGTGACACAGCAGGGCCTCATGGAAATCAAGAGATCATTCTCATGGAATGGGAACTCATGGAACCAAGGGCCCACTCTTTGGCTGCGTGGCCCCATGGAATGCTGGAGACCATTGTGGCACCATGGAATGAATGGCACAAAGGCTCCACTGTGACCCAGCAGGGCCTCATGAAACCAAGGACACCGCTGGGATACAATGGAATCTCATGGAACCAAGGTCCAGTTGTGACAGAGCTGGGCCTCATGGAACCAAGGACCCCCCGTGATGCAATGGAATCTCTAGGATCCAAGGATCAATTGCCAACACACCAGGTTCTCATGAAACCAAGCAGAACATTGTGACACAGGGCAATCTCATGGAAGCAAGGCTCTGCTTTGATCAAGTGGGGCCTCATGGGACACAGGTGCCACTGGGACATTGTCAGGCCCAGTAGGAGCAAGACACCCCTGTGGCAGACCAAGGCCTCATGGGACCCAGGAGAGCTCTGTGACACAATGGAAGCTGATGGAGCCAAGGGCCCATTGGGACACAGCAGGGTCTCATGGAACCCCTGTGCCACTGGGACATTGCCAAGGCTCCTGCAAGCAAGGTTCCACTGGGACAAAGGCAGGCCCCATGGCACCCAGGAGACCACTGTGGGACAATGGAATCTCATGGAACCAGGTGTCCATGGTGACAGAGCCAGGCCTGATGGAACACTGGAGAACATTGTTACCCAAGGGAATCTCATGGAACCAGGTGTCCATGGTGACAGAGCCAGGCCTGATGGAACCTAATGGAACACAGGAGAACATTGCTAGCCCATGGAATCTCATGGAACCAGGTGTCCATGGTGACAGAGCCAGGCCTGATGGAACCTAGTGGAACAGAGGAGAACATTGTTATCCAAGGGAATCTCATGGAACCAGGTGTCCATGGTGACAGAGCCAGGCCTGATGGAACCTAATTGAACACAGGTGAACATTGTTACCTTTTGGAAGCCTGGCTGCGAGAATTTTAGACTCTGTGCTGACAGATACTCACCCCAGAGAGAACACTGCATTTGACCTTGGACTCTGGAGGAGTCTTCCAAAATGGAATGATGGAACTGGGATTATGGGTGTGGAGTTTGAATAGAAGGGTGTAATATCACATGGTGAAAAATTCAGGGTTTACCATTTTAGAATATAGTAATATATATAAAGCAAGATGGAGGTTTTAGGGCAGAGGATGATCCTTTTTCTTTGCCTTCTTCACCTTCTTTTTCTTCTTCTTCTTCCTCACGTTCTTCTTTTCCTTCTCCTTCTTCACCTTCTTGTTCATCTTCTTCTTCTCCTTCTTCTTCTCCTCCTTCTCCTCTTTCTACTCTTCCTCGTCCTCATCCTCCCTCTTCCTCCTCGGGTTTGGGTGGTATTGTGTAATTGGATAAAAAAGTCGGTGTTGTCAGGCACGGGTGGTTGGTTATTGGGTTAAAAGGAAAAATAATTGAGGTGTCATTTGTTATTTGGACAGTTTATCCTTAAAAGACCTTGCAGAGAGAGAGATGGGGCTCCATTTTTACCTTGTTAGCAAAATGCTGCAGAACTCACAGCTTGTGAGACTGTTACATGGACAAGAGCTAATGAACACCTGAGTCCAAACAAGAAACACTGTCTTGTGATTTAATCCCGACCTTGGCAGAGAAGAAGCAAAAGAATTGACTGTTCCCCCATGGAATCTGATGGAAGCAGGTGTCCACTGTTTCACAGTGCAGCCTCAGAGAGGGTGAGACCATTGTGCCACAATGGAATATCCTGAAACCAAGGCTCCATTGTGACAAACCTGGGCTTTATGAAGCAAAGGACACCGCTGGGATGCAATGGAATCTCAAGGAACCCAGGGCCAACTGTCAACACATCAGCTTCTCAGGAAACCAAGGAAAACACTGTGACACAGAGAAGGGCCTCATGGGACCCAGGAGACCATGGTGACACCGTGGAATCTCATGGAACCAAGTCTGAATTGTTACAGGACCCAGGAGACCATGGTGACACCGTGGAATCTCATGGAACCAAGTGTCCAGAGTTTCATGGCTCAGCCTCATGGAGCACTGGAGACCATTGTGTCCCAGTGGGAACACAGGGAACAAAGGCTCCACTGTGACACAGCAGGGCCTCATGGAATGCAAGAGATCATCCTGATGGAATTGGAACTCATGGAACCAAGGGCCCACTCTTTGGCTGCGTGGCCCCATGGAATGCTGGAGACCATTGTGGCACCATGGAATGAATGGCACAAAGGCTCCACTGTGACCCAGCAGGGCCTCATGAAACCAAGGACACCGCTGGGATACAAAGGAATCTCATGGAACCAAGGTCCAGTTGTGACAGAGCTGGGCCTCATGGAGCCAAGGACACCCCGTGATGCAATGGAATCTCTAGGATCCAAGGATCAATTGGCAACACACCAGGTTCTCATGAAACCAAGCAGAACATTGTGACACAGGGCAATCTCATGGAAGCAAGGCTCTGCTTTGATCAAGTGGGGCCTCATGGGACACAGGTGCCACTGGGACATTGTCAGGCCCGGGAGGAACAAGACACCACTGTGGCAGACCAAGGCCTCATGGGACCCAGGAGAGCTCTGTGACACAATGGAAGCTGATGGAGCCAAGGGCCCATTGGGACACAGCAGGGTCTCATGGAACCCCTGTGCCACTGGGACATTGCCAAGGCTCCTGCAAGCAAGGTTCCACTGGGACAAAGGCAGGCCCCATGGCACCCAGGAGACCACTGTGGGACAATGGAATCTCATGGAACCAGGTGTCCATGGTGAGAGAGCCAGGCCTCATGGAACACTAGGGACTATTGTTATCCAAGGGAATCTCATGGAACCAGGTGTCCATGGTGACAGAGCCAGGCCTGATGGAACACTAGGGACTATTGTTATCCAAGGGAATCTCATGGAACCAGGTGTCCATGGTGACAGAGCCAGGCCTGATGGAACCTAATGGAACAGAGGAGAACATTGCTAGCCCATGGAATCTCATGGAACCAGGTGTCCATGGTGACAGAGCCAGGCCGGATGGAACCTAATGGAACAGAGGAGAACATTGTTATCCAAGGGAATCTCATGGAACCAGGTGTCCATGGTGACAGAGCCAGGCCTGATGGAACCTAATTGAACACAGGTGAACATTGTTACCTTTTGGAAGCCTGGCTGCGAGAATTTTAGACTCTGTGCTGACAGACACTCACCCCAGAGAGAACACTGCATTTGACCTTGGACTCTGGAGGAGGCTTCCAAAATGGAATGATGGAACTGGGATTATGGGTGTGGAGTTTGAATAGAAGGGTGTAATATCACATGGTGAAAAATTCAGGGTTTACCGTTTTAGAATATAGTAATATATATAAAGCAAGATGGAGGTTTTAGGGCAGAGGATGATCCTTTTTCTTTGCCTTCTTCACCTTCTTTTTCTTCTTCTTCTTCCTCACGTTCTTCTTTTCCTTCTCCTTCTTCACCTTCTTGTTCATCTTCTTCTTCTCCTTCTTCTTCTCCTCCTTCTCCTTCTCCTCTTTCTACTCTTCCTCGTCCTCATCCTCCCTCTTCCTCCTCGGGTTTGGGTGGTATTCTGTAACTGGATAAAAAAGTCGGTGTTGTCAGGCACGGGTGGTTGGTTATTGGGTTAAAAGGAAAAATAATTGAGGTGTCATTTGTTATTTGGACAGTTTATCCTTAAAAGACCTTGCAGAGAGAGAGATGGGGCTCCATTTTTACCTTGTTAGCAAAGTGCTGCAGAACTCACAGCTTGTGAGACTGTTACATGGACAAGAGCTAATGAACACCTGAGTCCAAACAAGAAACACTGTCTTGTGATTTAATCCCGACCTTGGCAGAGAAGAAGCAAAAGAATTGACTGTTCCCCCATGGAATCTGATGGAACCAGGTGTCCACTGTTTCACAGTGCAGCCTCAGAGAGGGTGAGACCATTGTGCAACAATGGAATATCCTGAAACCAAGGCTCCATTGTGACAAACCAGGGCTTTATGAAACCAAGGACACCGCTGGGATGCAATGGAATCTCAAGGAACCCAGGGCCAACTGTCAACACATCAGCTTCTCAGGAAACCAAGGAAAACACTGTGACACAGAGAAGGGCCTCATGGGAACCAGGAGACCATGGTGACACTGTGGAATCTCATGGAACCAAGTCTGAATCGTTACAGGACCCAGTAGACCATGGTGACACCGTGGAATCTCATGGAACCAAGTCTGAATTGTTACAGGACCCAGGAGACCATGGTGACACTGTGGAATCTCATGGAACCAAGTCTGAATTGTTACAGGACCCAGGAGACCATGGTGACACCGTGGAATCTCATGGAACCAAGTCTGAATTGTTACAGGACCCAGGAGACCATGGTGACACCGTGGAATCTCATGGAACCAAGTGTCCAGAGTTTCATGGCTCAGCCTCATGGAGCACTGGAGACCATTGTGTCCCAGTGGGAACACAGGGAACAAAGGCTCCACTGTGACACAGCAGGGCCTCATGGAATGCAAGAGATCATCCTGATGGAATGGGAACTCATGGAACCAAGGGCCCACTCTTTGGCTGCGTGGCCCCATGGAATGCTGGAGACCATTGTGGCACCATGGAATGAATGGCACAAAGGCTCCACTGTGACCCAGCAGGGCCTCATGAAACCAAGGACACCGCTGGGATACAATGGAATCTCATGGAACCAAGGTCCAGTTGTGACAGAGCTGGGCCTCATGGAACCAAGGACACCCCGTGATGCAATGGAATCTCTAGGATCCAAGGATCAATTGCCAACACACCAGGTTCTCATGAAACCAAGCAGAACATTGTGACAGAGGGCAATCTCATGGAAGCAAGGCTCTGCTTTGATCAAGTGGGGCCTCATGGGACACAGGTGCCACTGGGACATTGTCAGGCCCAGGAGGAACAAGACACCCCTGTGGCAGACCAAGGCCTCATGGGACCCAGGAGAGCTCTGTGACACAATGGAAGCTGATGGAGCCAAGGGCCCATTGGGACACAGCAGGGTCTCATGGAACCCCTGTGCCACTGGGACATTGCCAAGGCTCCTGCAAGCAAGGTTCCACTGGGACAAAGGCAGGCCCCATGGCACCCAGGAGACTACTGTGGGACAATGGAATCTCCTGGAACCAGGTGTCCATGGTGACAGAGCCAGGCCTGATGGAACACTGGAGAACATTGTTACCCAAGGGAATCTCATGGAACCAGGTGTCCATGGTGACAGAGCCAGGCTTGATGGAACACTAGGGACTATTGTTATCCAAGGGAATCCCATGGAACCAGGTGTCCATGGTGACAGAGCCAGGCCTGATGGAACCTAGTGGAACAGAGGAGAACATTGTTTCCCAAGGGAATCTCATGGAACCAGGTGTCCATGGTGACAGAGCCAGGCCTGATGGAACCTAATTGAACACAGGTGAACATTGTTACCTTTTGGAAGCCTGGCTGCGAGAATTTTAGACTCTGTGCTGACAGACACTCACCCCAGAGAGAACACTGCATTTGACCTTGGACTCTGGAGGAGGCTTCCAAAATGGGAAGATGGAACTGGGATTATGGGTGTGGAGTTTGAATAGAAGGGTGTAATATCACATGGTGAAAAATTCAGGGTTTACCGTTTTAGAATATAGTAATATATATAAAGCAAGATGGAGGTTTTAGGGCAGAGGATGATCCTTTTTCTTTGCCTTCTTCACCTTCTTTTTCTTCTTCTTCTTCCTCACGTTCTTCTTTTCCTTCTCCTTCTTCACCTTCTTGTTCATCTTCTTCTTCTCCTTCTTCTTCTCCTCCTTCTCCTTCTCCTCTTTCTACTCTTCCTCGTCCTCATCCTCCCTCTTCCTCCTTGGGTTTGGGTGGTATTCTGTAATTGGATAAAAAAGTCGGTGTTGTCAGGCACGGGTGGTTGGTTATTGGGTTTAAAGGAAAAGTAATTGAGGTGTCATTTGTTATTTGGACAGTTTATCCTTAAAAGACCTTGCAGAGAGAGAGATGGGGCTCCATTTTTACCTTGTTAGCAAAGTGCTGCAGAACTCACAGCTTGTGAGACTGTTACATGGACAAGAGCTAATGAACACCTGAGTCCAAACAAGAAACACTGTCTTGTGATTTAATCCCGACCTTGGCAGAGAAGAAGCAAAAGAATTGACTGTTCCCCCATGGAATCTGATGGAAGCAGGTGTCCACTGTTTCACAGTGCAGCCTCAGAGAGGGTGAGACCATTGTGCCACAATGGAATATCCTGAAACCAAGGCTCCATTGTGACAAACCTGGGCTTTATGAAACCAAGGACACCGCTGGGATGCAATGGAATCTCAAGGAACCCAGGGCCAACTGTCAACACATCAGCTTCTCAGGAAACCAAGGAAAACACTGTGACACAGAGAAGGGCCTCATGGGAACCAGGAGACCATGGTGACACTGTGGAATCTCATGGAACCAAGTCTGAATCGTTACAGGACCCAGTAGACCTAGGTGACACTGTGGAATCTCATGGAACCAAGTCTGAATTGTTACAGGACCCAGGAGACCATGGTGACACCGTGGAATCTCATGGAACCAAGTGTCCAGAGTTTCATGGCTCAGCCTCATGGAGCACTGGAGACCATTGTGTCCCAGTGGGAACACAGGGAACAAAGGCTCCACTGTGACACAGCAGGGCCTCATGGAAATCAAGAGATCATTCTCATGGAATGGGAACTCATGGAACCAAGGGCCCACTCTTTGGCTGCGTGGCCCCATGGAATGCTGGAGACCATTGTGGCACCATGGAATGAATGGCACAAAGGCTCCACTGTGACCCAGCAGGGCCTCATGAAACCAAGGACACCGCTGGGATACAATGGAATCTCATGGAACCAAGGTCCAGTTGTGACAGAGCTGGGCCTCATGGAACCAAGGACCCCCCGTGATGCAATGGAATCTCTAGGATCCAAGGATCAATTGCCAACACACCAGGTTCTCATGAAACCAAGCAGAACATTGTGACACAGGGCAATCTCATGGAAGCAAGGCTCTGCTTTGATCAAGTGGGGCCTCATGGGACACAGGTGCCACTGGGACATTGTCAGGCCCAGTAGGAGCAAGACACCCCTGTGGCAGACCAAGGCCTCATGGGACCCAGGAGAGCTCTGTGACACAATGGAAGCTGATGGAGCCAAGGGCCCATTGGGACACAGCAGGGTCTCATGGAACCCCTGTGCCACTGGGACATTGCCAAGGCTCCTGCAAGCAAGGTTCCACTGGGACAAAGGCAGGCCCCATGGCACCCAGGAGACCACTGTGGGACAATGGAATCTCATGGAACCAGGTGTCCATGGTGACAGAGCCAGGCCTGATGGAACACTGGAGAACATTGTTACCCAAGGGAATCTCATGGAACCAGGTGTCCATGGTGACAGAGCCAGGCCTGATGGAACCTAATGGAACACAGGAGAACATTGCTAGCCCATGGAATCTCATGGAACCAGGTGTCCATGGTGACAGAGCCAGGCCTGATGGAACCTAGTGGAACAGAGGAGAACATTGTTATCCAAGGGAATCTCATGGAACCAGGTGTCCATGGTGACAGAGCCAGGCCTGATGGAACCTAATTGAACACAGGTGAACATTGTTACCTTTTGGAAGCCTGGCTGCGAGAATTTTAGACTCTGTGCTGACAGATACTCACCCCAGAGAGAACACTGCATTTGACCTTGGACTCTGGAGGAGTCTTCCAAAATGGAATGATGGAACTGGGATTATGGGTGTGGAGTTTGAATAGAAGGGTGTAATATCACATGGTGAAAAATTCAGGGTTTACCATTTTAGAATATAGTAATATATATAAAGCAAGATGGAGGTTTTAGGGCAGAGGATGATCCTTTTTCTTTGCCTTCTTCACCTTCTTTTTCTTCTTCTTCTTCCTCACGTTCTTCTTTTCCTTCTCCTTCTTCACCTTCTTGTTCATCTTCTTCTTCTCCTTCTTCTTCTCCTCCTTCTCCTCTTTCTACTCTTCCTCGTCCTCATCCTCCCTCTTCCTCCTCGGGTTTGGGTGGTATTGTGTAATTGGATAAAAAAGTCGGTGTTGTCAGGCACGGGTGGTTGGTTATTGGGTTAAAAGGAAAAATAATTGAGGTGTCATTTGTTATTTGGACAGTTTATCCTTAAAAGACCTTGCAGAGAGAGAGATGGGGCTCCATTTTTATCTTGTTAGCAAAATGCTGCAGAACTCACAGCTTGTGAGACTGTTACATGGACAAGAGCTAATGAACACCTGAGTCCAAACAAGAAACACTGTCTTGTGATTTAATCCCGACCTTGGCAGAGAAGAAGCAAAAGAATTGACTGTTCCCCCATGGAATCTGATGGAACCAGGTGTCCACTGTTTCACAGTGCAGCCTCAGAGAGGGTGAGACCATTGTGCAACAATGGAATATCCTGAAACCAAGGCTCCATTGTGACAAACCAGGGCTTTATGAAACCAAGGACACCGCTGGGATGCAATGGAATCTCAAGGAACCCAGGGCCAACTGTCAACACATCAGCTTCTCAGGAAACCAAGGAAAACACTGTGACACAGAGAAGGGCCTCATGGGAACCAGGAGACCATGGTGACACTGTGGAATCTCATGGAACCAAGTCTGAATCGTTACAGGACCCAGTAGACCATGGTGACACCGTGGAATCTCATGGAACCAAGTCTGAATTGTTACAGGACCCAGGAGACCATGGTGACACTGTGGAATCTCATGGAACCAAGTCTGAATTGTTACAGGACCCAGGAGACCATGGTGACACCGTGGAATCTCATGGAACCAAGTCTGAATTGTTACAGGACCCAGGAGACCATGGTGACACCGTGGAATCTCATGGAACCAAGTGTCCAGAGTTTCATGGCTCCGCCTCATGGAGCACTGGAGACCATTGTGTCCCAGTGGGAACACAGGGAACAAAGGCTCCACTGTGACACAGCAGGGCCTCATGGAATGCAAGAGATCATCCTGATGGAATGGGAACTCATGGAACCAAGGGCCCACTCTTTGGCTGCGTGGCCCCATGGAATGCTGGAGACCATTGTGGCACCATGGAATGAATGGCACAAAGGCTCCACTGTGACCCAGCAGGGCCTCATGAAACCAAGGACACCGCTGGGATACAATGGAATCTCATGGAACCAAGGTCCAGTTGTGACAGAGCTGGGCCTCATGGAACCAAGGACACCCCGTGATGCAATGGAATCTCTAGGATCCAAGGATCAATTGCCAACACACCAGGTTCTCATGAAACCAAGCAGAACATTGTGACAGAGGGCAATCTCATGGAAGCAAGGCTCTGCTTTGATCAAGTGGGGCCTCATGGGACACAGGTGCCACTGGGACATTGTCAGGCCCAGGAGGAACAAGACACCCCTGTGGCAGACCAAGGCCTCATGGGACCCAGGAGAGCTCTGTGACACAATGGAAGCTGATGGAGCCAAGGGCCCATTGGGACACAGCAGGGTCTCATGGAACCCCTGTGCCACTGGGACATTGCCAAGGCTCCTGCAAGCAAGGTTCCACTGGGACAAAGGCAGGCCCCATGGCACCCAGGAGACTACTGTGGGACAATGGAATCTCCTGGAACCAGGTGTCCATGGTGACAGAGCCAGGCCTGATGGAACACTGGAGAACATTGTTACCCAAGGGAATCTCATGGAACCAGGTGTCCATGGTGACAGAGCCAGGCTTGATGGAACACTAGGGACTATTGTTATCCAAGGGAATCCCATGGAACCAGGTGTCCATGGTGACAGAGCCAGGCCTGATGGAACCTAGTGGAACAGAGGAGAACATTGTTTCCCAAGGGAATCTCATGGAACCAGGTGTCCATGGTGACAGAGCCAGGCCTGATGGAACCTAATTGAACACAGGTGAACATTGTTACCTTTTGGAAGCCTGGCTGCGAGAATTTTAGACTCTGTGCTGACAGACACTCACCCCAGAGAGAACACTGCATTTGACCTTGGACTCTGGAGGAGGCTTCCAAAATGGGAAGATGGAACTGGGATTATGGGTGTGGAGTTTGAATAGAAGGGTGTAATATCACATGGTGAAAAATTCAGGGTTTACCGTTTTAGAATATAGTAATATATATAAAGCAAGATGGAGGTTTTAGGGCAGAGGATGATCCTTTTTCTTTGCCTTCTTCACCTTCTTTTTCTTCTTCTTCTTCCTCACGTTCTTCTTTTCCTTCTCCTTCTTCACCTTCTTGTTCATCTTCTTCTTCTCCTTCTTCTTCTCCTCCTTCTCCTTCTCCTCTTTCTACTCTTCCTCGTCCTCATCCTCCCTCTTCCTCCTTGGGTTTGGGTGGTATTCTGTAATTGGATAAAAAAGTCGGTGTTGTCAGGCACGGGTGGTTGGTTATTGGGTTTAAAGGAAAAGTAATTGAGGTGTCATTTGTTATTTGGACAGTTTATCCTTAAAAGACCTTGCAGAGAGAGAGATGGGGCTCCATTTTTACCTTGTTAGCAAAGTGCTGCAGAACTCACAGCTTGTGAGACTGTTACATGGACAAGAGCTAATGAACACCTGAGTCCAAACAAGAAACACTGTCTTGTGATTTAATCCCGACCTTGGCAGAGAAGAAGCAAAAGAATTGACTGTTCCCCCATGGAATCTGATGGAAGCAGGTGTCCACTGTTTCACAGTGCAGCCTCAGAGAGGGTGAGACCATTGTGCCACAATGGAATATCCTGAAACCAAGGCTCCATTGTGACAAACCTGGGCTTTATGAAACCAAGGACACCGCTGGGATGCAATGGAATCTCAAGGAACCCAGGGCCAACTGTCAACACATCAGCTTCTCAGGAAACCAAGGAAAACACTGTGACACAGAGAAGGGCCTCATGGGAACCAGGAGACCATGGTGACACTGTGGAATCTCATGGAACCAAGTCTGAATCGTTACAGGACCCAGTAGACCTAGGTGACACTGTGGAATCTCATGGAACCAAGTCTGAATTGTTACAGGACCCAGGAGACCATGGTGACACCGTGGAATCTCATGGAACCAAGTGTCCAGAGTTTCATGGCTCAGCCTCATGGAGCACTGGAGACCATTGTGTCCCAGTGGGAACACAGGGAACAAAGGCTCCACTGTGACACAGCAGGGCCTCATGGAAATCAAGAGATCATTCTCATGGAATGGGAACTCATGGAACCAAGGGCCCACTCTTTGGCTGCGTGGCCCCATGGAATGCTGGAGACCATTGTGGCACCATGGAATGAATGGCACAAAGGCTCCACTGTGACCCAGCAGGGCCTCATGAAACCAAGGACACCGCTGGGATACAATGGAATCTCATGGAACCAAGGTCCAGTTGTGACAGAGCTGGGCCTCATGGAACCAAGGACCCCCCGTGATGCAATGGAATCTCTAGGATCCAAGGATCAATTGCCAACACACCAGGTTCTCATGAAACCAAGCAGAACATTGTGACACAGGGCAATCTCATGGAAGCAAGGCTCTGCTTTGATCAAGTGGGGCCTCATGGGACACAGGTGCCACTGGGACATTGTCAGGCCCAGTAGGAGCAAGACACCCCTGTGGCAGACCAAGGCCTCATGGGACCCAGGAGAGCTCTGTGACACAATGGAAGCTGATGGAGCCAAGGGCCCATTGGGACACAGCAGGGTCTCATGGAACCCCTGTGCCACTGGGACATTGCCAAGGCTCCTGCAAGCAAGGTTCCACTGGGACAAAGGCAGGCCCCATGGCACCCAGGAGACCACTGTGGGACAATGGAATCTCATGGAACCAGGTGTCCATGGTGACAGAGCCAGGCCTGATGGAACACTGGAGAACATTGTTACCCAAGGGAATCTCATGGAACCAGGTGTCCATGGTGACAGAGCCAGGCCTGATGGAACCTAATGGAACACAGGAGAACATTGCTAGCCCATGGAATCTCATGGAACCAGGTGTCCATGGTGACAGAGCCAGGCCTGATGGAACCTAGTGGAACAGAGGAGAACATTGTTATCCAAGGGAATCTCATGGAACCAGGTGTCCATGGTGACAGAGCCAGGCCTGATGGAACCTAATTGAACACAGGTGAACATTGTTACCTTTTGGAAGCCTGGCTGCGAGAATTTTAGACTCTGTGCTGACAGATACTCACCCCAGAGAGAACACTGCATTTGACCTTGGACTCTGGAGGAGTCTTCCAAAATGGAATGATGGAACTGGGATTATGGGTGTGGAGTTTGAATAGAAGGGTGTAATATCACATGGTGAAAAATTCAGGGTTTACCATTTTAGAATATAGTAATATATATAAAGCAAGATGGAGGTTTTAGGGCAGAGGATGATCCTTTTTCTTTGCCTTCTTCACCTTCTTTTTCTTCTTCTTCTTCCTCACGTTCTTCTTTTCCTTCTCCTTCTTCACCTTCTTGTTCATCTTCTTCTTCTCCTTCTTCTTCTCCTCCTTCTCCTCTTTCTACTCTTCCTCGTCCTCATCCTCCCTCTTCCTCCTCGGGTTTGGGTGGTATTGTGTAATTGGATAAAAAAGTCGGTGTTGTCAGGCACGGGTGGTTGGTTATTGGGTTAAAAGGAAAAATAATTGAGGTGTCATTTGTTATTTGGACAGTTTATCCTTAAAAGACCTTGCAGAGAGAGAGATGGGGCTCCATTTTTATCTTGTTAGCAAAATGCTGCAGAACTCACAGCTTGTGAGACTGTTACATGGACAAGAGCTAATGAACACCTGAGTCCAAACAAGAAACACTGTCTTGTGATTTAATCCCGACCTTGGCAGAGAAGAAGCAAAAGAATTGACTGTTCCCCCATGGAATCTGATGGAAGCAGGTGTCCACTGTTTCACAGTGCAGCCTCAGAGAGGGTGAGACCATTGTGCCACAATGGAATATCCTGAAACCAAGGCTCCATTGTGACAAACCTGGGCTTTATGAAGCAAAGGACACCGCTGGGATGCAATGGAATCTCAAGGAACCCAGGGCCAACTGTCAACACATCAGCTTCTCAGGAAACCAAGGAAAACACTGTGACACAGAGAAGGGCCTCATGGGACCCAGGAGACCATGGTGACACCGTGGAATCTCATGGAACCAAGTCTGAATTGTTACAGGACCCAGGAGACCATGGTGACACCGTGGAATCTCATGGAACCAAGTGTCCAGAGTTTCATGGCTCAGCCTCATGGAGCACTGGAGACCATTGTGTCCCAGTGGGAACACAGGGAACAAAGGCTCCACTGTGACACAGCAGGGCCTCATGGAATGCAAGAGATCATCCTGATGGAATTGGAACTCATGGAACCAAGGGCCCACTCTTTGGCTGCGTGGCCCCATGGAATGCTGGAGACCATTGTGGCACCATGGAATGAATGGCACAAAGGCTCCACTGTGACCCAGCAGGGCCTCATGGAACCAAGGACACCGCTGGGATACAATGGAATCTCATGGAACCAAGGTCCAGTTGTGACAGAGCTGGGCCTCATGGAACCAAGGACACCCCGTGATGCAATGGAATCTCTAGGATCCAAGGATCAATTGGCAACACACCAGGTTCTCATGAAACCAAGCAGAACATTGTGACACAGGGCAATCTCATGGAAGCAAGGCTCTGCTTTGATCAAGTGGGGCCTCATGGGACACAGGTGCCACTGGGACATTGTCAGGCCCGGGAGGAACAAGACACCCCTGTGGCAGACCAAGGCCTCATGGGACCCAGGAGAGCTCTGTGACACAATGGAAGCTGATGGAGCCAAGGGCCCATTGGGACACAGCAGGGTCTCATGGAACCCCTGTGCCACTGGGACATTGCCAAGGCTCCTGCAAGCAAGGTTCCACTGGGACAAAGGCAGGCCCCATGGCACCCAGGAGACCACTGTGGGACAATGGAATCTCCTGGAACCAGGTGTCCATGGTGACAGAGCCAGGCCTGATGGAACACTGGAGAACATTGTTACCCAAGGGAATCTCATGGAACCAGGTGTCCATGGTGACAGAGCCAGGCTTGATGGAACACTAGGGACTATTGTTATCCAAGGGAATCCCATGGAACCAGGTGTCCATGGTGACAGAGCCAGGCCTGATGGAACCTAATGGAACAGAGGGGAACATTGTTATCCAAGGGAATCTCATGGAACCAGGTGTCCATGGTGACAGAGCCAGGCCTGAGGGAACCTAATTGAACACAGGTGAACATTGTTACCTTTTGGAAGCCTGGCTGCGAGAATTTTAGACTCTGTGCTGACAGACACTCACCCCAGAGAGAACACTGCATTTGACCTTGGACTCTGGAGGAGGCTTCCAAAATGGAATGATGGAACTGGGATTATGGGTGTGGAGTTTGAATAGAAGGGTGTAATATCACATGGTGAAAAATTCAGGGTTTACCGTATTAGAATATAGTAATATATATAAAGCAAGATGGAGGTTTTAGGGCAGAGGATGATCCTTTTTCTTTGCCTTCTTCACCTTCTTTTTCTTCTTCTTCTTCCTCACGTTCTTCTTTTCCTTCTCCTTCTTCACCTTCTTGTTCATCTTCTTCTTCTCCTTCTTCTTCTCCTCCTTCTCCTTCTCCTCTTTCTACTCTTCCTCGTCCTCATCCTCCCTCTTCCTCCTCGGGTTTGGGTGGTATTGTGTAATTGGATAAACAAGTCGGTGTTGTCAGGCACGGGTGGTTGGTTATTGGGTTAAAAGGAAAAGTAATTGAGGTGTCATTTGTTATTTGGACAGTTTATCCTTAAAAGACCTTGCAGAGAGAGAGATGGGGCTCCATTTTTCCCTTGTTAGCAAAGTGCTGCAGAACTCACAGCTTGTGAGACTGTTACATGGACAAGAGCTAATGAACACCTGAGTCCAAACAAGAAACACTGTCTTGTGATTTAATCCCGACCTTGGCAGAGAAGAAGCAAAAGAATTGACTGTTCCCCATGGAATCTGATGGAAGCAGGTGTCCACTGTTTCACAGTGCAGCCTCAGAGAGGGTGAGACCATTGTGCCACAATGGAATATCCTGAAACCAAGGCTCCATTGTGAAAAACCTGGGCTTTATGAAACCAAGGACACCGCTGGGATACAAAGGAATCTCATGGAACCAAGGTCCAGTTGTGACAGAGCTGGGCCTCATGGAGCCAAGGACACCCCGTGATGCAATGGAATCTCTAGGATCCAAGGATCAATTGCCAACACACCAGGTTCTCATGAAACCAAGCAGAACATTGTGACACAGGGCAATCTCATGGAAGCAAGGCTCTGCTTTGATCAAGTGGGGCCTCATGGGACACAGGTGCCACTGGGACATTGTCAGGCCCAGGAGGAACAAGACACCCCTGTGGCAGACCAAGGCCTCATGGGACCCAGGAGAGCTCTGTGACACAATGGAACCTGATGGAGCCAAGGGCCCATTGGGACACAGCAGGGTCTCATGGAACCCCTGTGCCACTGGGACATTGCCAAGGCTCCTGCAAGCAAGGTTCCACTGGGACAAAGGCAGGCCCCATGGCACCCAGGAGACCACTGTGGGACAATGGAATCTCATGGAACCAGGTGTCCATGGTGAGAGAGCCAGGCCTCATGGAACACTAGGGACTATTGTTATCCAAGGGAATCTCATGGAACCAGGTGTCCATGGTGACAGAGCCAGGCCTGATGGAACACTAGGGACTATTGTTATCCAAGGGAATCTCATGGAACCAGGTGTCCATGGTGACAGAGCCAGGCCTGATGGAACACTAGGGACTATTGTTATCCAAGGGAATCTCATGGAACCAGGTGTCCATGGTGACAGAGCCAGGCCTGATGGAACCTAATAGAACACAGGAGAACATTGCTAGCCCATGGAATCTCATGGAACCAGGTGTCCATGGTGACAGAGCCAGGCCTGATGGAACCTAGTGGAACAGAGGAGAACATTGTTATCCAAGGGAATCTCATGGAACCAGGTGTCCATGGTGACAGAGCCAGGCCTGATGGAACCTAATTGAACACAGGTGAACATTGTTACCTTTTGGAAGCCTGGCTGCGAGAATTTTAGACTCTGTGCTGACAGACACTCACCCCAGAGAGAACACTGCATTTGACCTTGGACTCTGGAGGAGGCTTCCAAAATGGAATGATGGAACTGGGATTATGGGTGTGGAGTTTGAATAGAAGGGTGTAATATCACATGGTGAAAAATTCAGGGTTTACCGTATTAGAATATAGTAATATATATAAAGCAAGATGGAGGTTTTAGGGCAGAGGATGATCCTTTTTCTTTGCCTTCTTCACCTTCTTTTTCTTCTTCTTCTTCCTCACGTTCTTCTTTTCCTTCTCCTTCTTCACCTTCTTGTTCATCTTCTTCTTCTCCTTCTTCTTCTCCTCCTTCTCCTTCTCCTCTTTCTACTCTTCCTCGTCCTCATCCTCCCTCTTCCTCCTCGGGTTTGGGTGGTATTGTGTAATTGGATAAAAAAGTCAGTGTTGTCAGGCACGGGTGGTTGGTTATTGGGTTAAAAGGAAAAGTAATTGAGGTGTCATTTGTTATTTGGACAGTTTATCCTTAAAAGACCTTGCAGAGAGAGAGATGGGGCTCCATTTTTACCTTGTTAGCAAAGTGCTGCAGAACTCACAGCTTGTGAGACTGTTACATGGACAAGAGCTAATGAACACCTGAGTCCAAACAAGAAACACTGTCTTGTGATTTAATCCCGACCTTGGCAGAGAAGAAGCAAAAGAATTGACTGTTCCCCATGGAATCTGATGGAAGCAGGTGTCCACTGTTTCACAGTGCAGCCTCAGAGAGGGTGAGACCATTGTGCCACAATGGAATATCCTGAAACCAAGGCTCCATTGTGAAAAACCTGGGCTTTATGAAACCAAGGACACCGCTGGGATACAAAGGAATCTCATGGAACCAAGGTCCAGTTGTGACAGAGCTGGGCCTCATGGAGCCAAGGACACCCCGTGATGCAATGGAATCTCTAGGATCCAAGGATCAATTGCCAACACACCAGGTTCTCATGAAACCAAACAGAACATTGTGACAGAGGGCAATCTCATGGAAGCAAGGCTCTGCTTTGATCAAGTGGGGCCTCATGGGACACAGGTGCCACTGGGACATTGTCAGGCCCAGGAGGAACAAGACACCCCTGTGGCAGACCAAGGCCTCATGGGACCCAGGAGAGCTCTGTGACACAATGGAACCTGATGGAGCCAAGGGCCCATTGGGACACAGCAGGGTCTCATGGAACCCCTGTGCCACTGGGACATTGCCAAGGCTCCTGCAAGCAAGGTTCCACTGGGACAAAGGCAGGCCCCATGGCACCCAGGAGACCACTGTGGGACAATGGAATCTCATGGAACCAGGTGTCCATGGTGAGAGAGCCAGGCCTGATGGAACACTAGGGACTATTGTTATCCAAGGGAATCTCATGGAACCAGGTGTCCATGGTGACAGAGCCAGGCCTGATGGAACACTAGGGACTATTGTTATCCAAGGGAATCTCATGGAACCAGGGGTCCATGGTGACAGAGCCAGGCCTGATGGAACCTAATGGAACAGAGGAGAACATTGCTAGCCCATGGAATCTCATGGAACCAGGTGTCCATGGTGACAGAGCCAGGCCTGATGGAACCTAATGGAACAGAGGAGAACATTGTTATCCAAGGGAATCTCATGGAACCAGGTGTCCATGGTGACAGAGCCAGGCCTGACGGAACCTAATTGAACACAGGTGAACATTGTTACCTTTTGGGACCCTGGTTGTGAGAATTTTAGACTCTGTGCTGACAGACACTCACCCCAGAGAGAACACTGCATTTGACCTTGGACTCTGGAGGAGGCTTCCAAAATGGAATGATGGAACTGGGATTATGGGTGTGGAGTTTGAATAGACAGGTGTAATATCACATGGTGAAAAATTCAGGGTTTACCGTTTTAGAATATAGTAATATATATAAAGCAAGATGGAGGTTTTAGGGCAGAGGATGATCCTTTTTCTTTGCCTTCTTCACCTTCTTTTTCTTCTTCTTCTTCCTCACGTTCTTCTTTTCCTTCTCCTTCTTCACCTTCTTGTTCATCTTCTTCTTCTCCTTCTTCTTCTCCTCCTTCTCCTTCTCCTCTTTCTACTCTTCCTCGTCCTCATCCTCCCTCTTCCTCCTCGGGTTTGGGTGGTATTCTGTAATTGGATAAAAAAGTCGGTGTTGTCAGGCATGGGTGGTTGGTTATTGGGTTAAAAGGAAAAATAATTGAGGTGTCATTTGTTATTTGGACAGTTTATCCTTAAAAGACCTTGCAGAGAGAGAGATGGGGCTCCATTTTTACCTTGTTAGCAAAGTGCTGCAGAACTCACAGCTTGTGAGACTGTTACATGGACAAGAGCTAATGAACACCTGAGTCCAAACAAGAAACACTGTCTTGTGATTTAATCCCGACCTTGGCAGAGAAGAAGCAAAAGAATTGACTGTTCCCCCATGGAATCTGATGGAAGCAGGTGTCCACTGTTTCACAGTGCAGCCTCAGAGAGGGTGAGACCATTGTGCCACAATGGAATATCCTGAAACCAAGGCTCCATTGTGAAAAACCTGGGCTTTATGAAACCAAGGACACCGCTGGGATGCAATGGAATCTCATGGAACCAAGGTCCAGTTGTGACAGAGCTGGGCCTCATGGAGCCAAGGACACCCCGTGATGCAATGGAATCTCTAGGATCCAAGGATCAATTGGCAACACACCAGGTTCTCATGAAACCAAGCAGAACATTGTGACACAGGGCAATCTCATGGAAGCAAGGCTCTGCTTTGATCAAGTGGGGCCTCATGGGACACAGGTGCCACTGGGACATTGTCAGGCCCAGGAGGAACAAGACACCCCTGTGGCAGACCAAGGCCTCATGGGACCCAGGAGAGCTCTGTGACACAATGGAAGCTGATGGAGCCAAGGGCCCATTGGGACACAGCAGGGTCTCATGGAACCCCTGTGCCACTGGGACATTGCCAAGGCTCCTGCAAGCAAGGTTCCACTGGGACAAAGGCAGGCCCCATGGCACCCAGGAGACCACTGTGGGACAATGGAATCTCCTGGAACCAGGTGTCCATGGTGAGAGAGCCAGGCCTCATGGAACACTAGGGACTATTGTTATCCAAGGGAATCTCATGGAACCAGGTGTCCATGGTGACAGAGCCAGGCCTGATGGAACACTAGGGACTATTGTTATCCAAGGGAATCTCATGGAACCAGGTGTCCATGGTGACAGAGCCAGGCCTGATGGAACACTAGGGACTATTGTTATCCAAGGGAATCTCATGGAACCAGGTGTCCATGGTGACAGAGCCAGGCCTGATGGAACCTAATGGAACACAGGAGAACATTGCTAGCCCATGGAATCTCATGGAACCAGGTGTCCATGGTGACAGAGCCAGGCCTGATGGAACCTAATGGAACAGAGGAGAACATTGTTATCCAAGGGAATCTCATGGAACCAGGTGTCCATGGTGACAGAGCCAGGCCTGATGGAACCTAATTGAACACAGGTGAACATTGTTACCTTTTGGAAGCCTGGCTGCGAGAATTTTAGACTCTGTGCTGACAGACACTCACCCCAGAGAGAACACTGCATTTGACCTTGGACTCTGGAGGAGGCTTCCAAAATGGAATGATGGAACTGGGATTATGGGTGTGGAGTTTGAATAGAAGGGTGTAATATCACATGGTGAAAAATTCAGGGTTTACCGTTTTAGAATATAGTAATATATATAAAGCAAGATGGAGGTTTTAGGGCAGAGGATGATCCTTTTTCTTTGCCTTCTTCACCTTCTTTTTCTTCTTCTTCTTCCTCACGTTCTTCTTTTCCTTCTCCTTCTTCACCTTCTTGTTCATCTTCTTCTTCTCCTTCTTCTTCTCCTCCTTCTCCTTCTCCTCTTTCTACTCTTCCTCGTCCTCATCCTCCCTCTTCCTCCTCAGGTTTGGGTGGTATTGTGTAATTGGATAAAAAAGTCGGTGTTGTCAGGCACGGGTGGTTGGTTATTGGGTTAAAAGGAAAAGTAATTGAGGTGTCATTTGTTATTTGGACAGTTTATCCTTAAAAGACCTTGCAGAGAGAGAGATGGGGCTCCATTTTTACCTTGTTAGCAAAGTGCTGCAGAACTCACAGCTTGTGAGACTGTTACATGGACAAGAGCTAATGAACACCTGAGTCCAAACAAGAAACACTGTCTTGTGATTTAATCCCGACCTTGGCAGAGAAGAAGCAAAAGAATTGACTGTTCCCCCATGGAATCTGATGGAAGCAGGTGTCCACTGTTTCACAGTGCAGCCTCAGAGAGGGTGAGACCATTGTGCCACAATGGAATATCCTGAAACCAAGGCTCCATTGTGACAAACCTGGGCTTTATGAAACCAAGGACACCGCTGGGATGCAATGGAATCTCAAGGAACCCAGGGCCAACTGTCAACACATCAGCTTCTCAGGAAACCAAGGAAAACACTGTGACACAGAGAAGGGCCTCATGGGAACCAGGAGACCATGGTGACACTGTGGAATCTCATGGAACCAAGTCTGAATCGTTACAGGACCCAGTAGACCTAGGTGACACTGTGGAATCTCATGGAACCAAGTCTGAATTGTTACAGGACCCAGGAGACCATGGTGACACCGTGGAATCTCATGGAACCAAGTCTGAATTGTTACAGGACCCAGGAGACCATGGTGACACTGTGGAATCTCATGGAACCAAGTGTCCAGAGTTTCATGGCTCAGCCTCATGGAGCACTGGAGACCATTGTGTCCCAGTGGGAACACAGGGAACAAAGGCTCCACTGTGACACAGCAGGGCCTCATGGAATGCAAGAGATCATCCTGATGGAATGGGAACTCATGGAACCAAGGGCCCACTCTTTGGCTGCGTGGCCCCATGGAATGCTGGAGACCATTGTGGCACCATGGAATGAATGGCACAAAGGCTCCACTGTGACCCAGCAGGGCCTCATGAAACCAAGGACACCGCTGGGATACAATGGAATCTCATGGAACCAAGGTCCAGTTGTGACAGAGCTGGGCCTCATGGAACCAAGGACACCCCGTGATGCAATGGAATCTCTAGGATCCAAGGATCAATTGCCAACACACCAGGTTCTCATGAAACCAAGCAGAACATTGTGACACAGGGCAATCTCATGGAAGCAAGGCTCTGCTTTGATCAAGTGGGGCCTCATGGGACACAGGTGCCACTGGGACATTGTCAGGCCCAGGAGGAACAAGACACCCCTGTGGCAGACCAAGGCCTCATGGGACCCAGGAGAGCTCTGTGACACAATGGAACCTGATGGAGCCAAGGGCCCATTGGGACACAGCAGGGTCTCATGGAACCCCTGTGCCACTGGGACATTGCCAAGGCTCCTGCAAGCAAGGTTCCACTGGGACAAAGGCAGGCCCCATGGCACCCAGGAGACCACTGTGGGACAATGGAATCTCCTGGAACCAGGTGTCCATGGTGACAGAGCCAGGCCTGATGGAACACTGGAGAACATTGTTACCCAAGGGAATCTCATGGAACCAGGTGTCCATGGTGACAGAGCCAGGCCTGATGGAACCTAATGGAACAGAGGAGAACATTGTTATCCAAGGGAATCTCATGGAACCAGGTGTCCATGGTGACAGAGCCAGGCCTGATGGAACCTAATTGAACACAGGTGAACATTGTTACCTTTTGGAAGCCTGGCTGCGAGAATTTTAGACTCTGTGCTGACAGACACTCACCCCAGAGAGAACACTGCATTTGACCTTGGACTCTGGAGGAGGCTTCCAAAATGGAATGATGGAACTGGGATTATGGGTGTGGAGTTTGAATAGACAGGTGTAATATCACATGGTGAAAAATTCAGGGTTTACCGTTTTAGAATATAGTAATATATATAAAGCAAGATGGAGGTTTTAGGGCAGAGGATGATCCTTTTTCTTTGCCTTCTTCACCTTCTTTTTCTTCTTCTTCTTCCTCACGTTCTTCTTTTCCTTCTCCTTCTTCACCTTCTTGTTCATCTTCTTCTTCTCCTTCTTCTTCTCCTCCTTCTCCTTCTCCTCTTTCTACTCTTCCTCGTCCTCATCCTCCCTCTTCCTCCTCGGGTTTGGGTGGTATTCTGTAATTGGATAAAAAAGTCGGTGTTGTCAGGCATGGGTGGTTGGTTATTGGGTTAAAAGGAAAAATAATTGAGGTGTCATTTGTTATTTGGACAGTTTATCCTTAAAAGACCTTGCAGAGAGAGAGATGGGGCTCCATTTTTACCTTGTTAGCAAAGTGCTGCAGAACTCACAGCTTGTGAGACTGTTACATGGACAAGAGCTAATGAACACCTGAGTCCAAACAAGAAACACTGTCTTGTGATTTAATCCCGACCTTGGCAGAGAAGAAGCAAAAGAATTGACTGTTCCCCCATGGAATCTCATGGAAGCAGGTGTCCACTGTTTCACAGTGCAGCCTCAGAGAGGGTGAGACCATTGTGCCACAATGGAATATCCTGAAACCAAGGCTCCATTGTGAAAAACCTGGGCTTTATGAAACCAAGGACACCGCTGGGATACAAAGGAATCTCATGGAACCAAGGTCCAGTTGTGACAGAGCTGGGCCTCATGGAGCCAAGGACACCCCGTGATGCAATGGAATCTCTAGGATCCAAGGATCAATTGCCAACACACCAGGTTCTCATGAAACCAAGCAGAACATTGTGACACAGGGCAATCTCATGGAAGCAAGGCTCTGCTTTGATCAAGTGGGGCCTCATGGGACACAGGTGCCACTGGGACATTGTCAGGCCCAGGAGGAACAAGACACCCCTGTGGCAGACCAAGGCCTCATGGGACCCAGGAGAGCTCTGTGACACAATGGAAGCTGATGGAGCCAAGTGCCCATTGGGACACAGCAGGGTCTCATGGAACCCCTGTGCCACTGGGACATTGCCAAGGCTCCTGCAAGCAAGGTTCCACTGGGACAAAGGCAGGCCCCATGGCACCCAGGAGACCACTGTGGGACAATGGAATCTCATGGAACCAGGTGTCCATGGTGAGAGAGCCAGGCCTCATGGAACACTAGGGACTATTGTTATCCAAGGGAATCTCATGGAACCAGGTGTCCATGGTGACAGAGCCAGGCCTGATGGAACACTAGGGACTATTGTTATCCAAGGGAATCTCAAGGAACCAGGTGTCCATGGTGACAGAGCCAGGCCTGATGGAACACTAGGGACTATTGTTATCCAAGGGAATCTCATGGAACCAGGTGTCCATGGTGACAGAGCCAGGCCTGATGGAACCTAATGGAACAGAGGAGAACATTGCTAGCCCATGGAATCTCATGGAACCAGGTGTCCATGGTGACAGAGCCAGGCCTGATGGAACCTAATGGAACAGAGGAGAACATTGTTATCCAAGGGAATCTCATGGAACCAGGTGTCCATGGTGACAGAGCCAGGCCTGATGGAACCTAATTGAACACAGGTGAACATTGTTACCTTTTGGAAGCCTGGCTGCGAGAATTTTAGACTCTGTGCTGACAGACACTCACCCCAGAGAGAACACTGCATTTGACCTTGGACTCTGGAGGAGGCTTCCAAAATGGAATGATGGAACTGGGATTATGGGTGTGGAGTTTGAATAGACAGGTGTAATATCACATGGTGAAAAATTCAGGGTTTACCGTTTTAGAATATAGTAATATATATAAAGCAAGATGGAGGTTTTAGGGCAGAGGATGATCCTTTTTCTTTGCCTTCTTCACCTTCTTTTTCTTCTTCTTCTTCCTCACGTTCTTCTTTTCCTTCTCCTTCTTCACCTTCTTGTTCATCTTCTTCTTCTCCTTCTTCTTCTCCTCCTTCTCCTTCTCCTCTTTCTACTCTTCCTCGTCCTCATCCTCCCTCTTCCTCCTCGGGTTTGGGTGGTATTCTGTAATTGGATAAAAAAGTCGGTGTTGTCAGGCATGGGTGGTTGGTTATTGGGTTAAAAGGAAAAATAATTGAGGTGTCATTTGTTATTTGGACAGTTTATCCTTAAAAGACCTTGCAGAGAGAGAGATGGGGCTCCATTTTTACCTTGTTAGCAAAGTGCTGCAGAACTCACAGCTTGTGAGACTGTTACATGGACAAGAGCTAATGAACACCTGAGTCCAAACAAGAAACACTGTCTTGTGATTTAATCCCGACCTTGGCAGAGAAGAAGCAAAAGAATTGACTGTTCCCCCATGGAATCTCATGGAAGCAGGTGTCCACTGTTTCACAGTGCAGCCTCAGAGAGGGTGAGACCATTGTGCCACAATGGAATATCCTGAAACCAAGGCTCCATTGTGAAAAACCTGGGCTTTATGAAACCAAGGACACCGCTGGGATACAAAGGAATCTCATGGAACCAAGGTCCAGTTGTGACAGAGCTGGGCCTCATGGAGCCAAGGACACCCCGTGATGCAATGGAATCTCTAGGATCCAAGGATCAATTGCCAACACACCAGGTTCTCATGAAACCAAGCAGAACATTGTGACACAGGGCAATCTCATGGAAGCAAGGCTCTGCTTTGATCAAGTGGGGCCTCATGGGACACAGGTGCCACTGGGACATTGTCAGGCCCAGGAGGAACAAGACACCCCTGTGGCAGACCAAGGCCTCATGGGACCCAGGAGAGCTCTGTGACACAATGGAAGCTGATGGAGCCAAGTGCCCATTGGGACACAGCAGGGTCTCATGGAACCCCTGTGCCACTGGGACATTGCCAAGGCTCCTGCAAGCAAGGTTCCACTGGGACAAAGGCAGGCCCCATGGCACCCAGGAGACCACTGTGGGACAATGGAATCTCATGGAACCAGGTGTCCATGGTGAGAGAGCCAGGCCTCATGGAACACTAGGGACTATTGTTATCCAAGGGAATCTCATGGAACCAGGTGTCCATGGTGACAGAGCCAGGCCTGATGGAACACTAGGGACTATTGTTATCCAAGGGAATCTCAAGGAACCAGGTGTCCATGGTGACAGAGCCAGGCCTGATGGAACACTAGGGACTATTGTTATCCAAGGGAATCTCATGGAACCAGGTGTCCATGGTGACAGAGCCAGGCCTGATGGAACCTAATGGAACAGAGGAGAACATTGCTAGCCCATGGAATCTCATGGAACCAGGTGTCCATGGTGACAGAGCCAGGCCTGATGGAACCTAATGGAACAGAGGAGAACATTGTTATCCAAGGGAATCTCATGGAACCAGGTGTCCATGGTGACAGAGCCAGGCCTGATGGAACCTAATTGAACACAGGTGAACATTGTTACCTTTTGGAAGCCTGGCTGCGAGAATTTTAGACTCTGTGCTGACAGACACTCACCCCAGAGAGAACACTGCATTTGACCTTGGACTCTGGAGGAGGCTTCCAAAATGGAATGATGGAACTGGGATTATGGGTGTGGAGTTTGAATAGAAGGGTGTAATATCACATGGTGAAAAATTCAGGGTTTACCGTTTTAGAATATAGTAATATATATAAAGCAAGATGGAGGTTTTAGGGCAGAGGATGATCCTTTTTCTTTGCCTTCTTCACCTTCTTTTTCTTCTTCTTCTCCCTCATGTTCTTCTTTTCCTTCTCCTTCTTCACCTTCTTGTTCATCTTCTTCTTCTCCTTCTTCTTCTCCTCCTTCTCCTTCTCCTCTTTCTACTCTTCCTCGTCCTCATCCTCCCTCTTCCTCCTCGGGTTTGGGTGGTATTGTGTAATTGGATAAAAAAGTCGGTGTTGTCAGGCACGGGTGGTTGGTTATTGGGTTAAAAGGAAAAATAATTGAGGTGTCATTTGTTCTTTGGACAGTTTATCCTTAAAAGACCTTGCAGAGAGAGAGATGGGGCTCCATTTTTACCTTGTTAGCAAAGTGCTGCAGAACTCACAGCTTGTGAGACTGTTACATGGACAAGAGCTAATGAACACCTGAGTCCAAACAAGAAACACTGTCTTGTGATTTAATCCCGACCTTGGCAGAGAAGAAGCAAAAGAATTGACTGTTCCCCCATGGAATCTGATGGAAGCAGGTGTCCACTGTTTCACAGTGCAGCCTCAGAGAGGGTGAGACCATTGTGCAACAATGGAATATCCTGAAACCAAGGCTCCATTGTGACAAACCTGGGCTTTATGAAGCCAAGGACACCGCTGGGATGCAATGGAATCTCAAGGAACCCAGGGCCAACTGTCAACACATCAGCTTCTCAGGAAACCAAGGAAAACACTGTGACACAGAGAAGGGCCTCATGGGAACCAGGAGACCATGGTGACACTGTGGAATCTCATGGAACCAAGTCTGAATCGTTACAGGACCCAGTAGACCTAGGTGACACTGTGGAATCTCATGGAACCAAGTCTGAATTGTTACAGGACCCAGGAGACCATGGTGACACCGTGGAATCTCATGGAACCAAGTCTGAATTGTTACAGGACCCAGGAGACCATGGTGACACCGTGGAATCTCATGGAACCAAGTGTCCAGAGTTTCATGGCTCAGCCTCATGGAGCACTGGAGACCATTGTGTCCCAGTGGGAACACAGGGAACAAAGGCTCCACTGTGACACAGCAGGGCCTCATGGAAATCAAGAGATCATTCTCATGGAATGGGAACTCATGGAACCAAGGGCCCACTCTTTGGCTGCGTGGCCCCATGGAATGCTGGAGACCATTGTGGCACCATGGAATGAATGGCACAAAGGCTCCACTGTGACCCAGCAGGGCCTCATGAAACCAAGGACACCGCTGGGATACAATGGAATCTCATGGAACCAAGGTCCAGTTGTGACAGAGCTGGGCCTCATGGAACCAAGGACACCCCGTGATGCAATGGAATCTCTAGGATCCAAGGATCAATTGCCAACACACCAGGTTCTCATGAAACCAAGCAGAACATTGTGACACAGGGCAATCTCATGGAAGCAAGGCTCTGCTTTGATCAAGTGGGGCCTCATGGGACACAGGTGCCACTGGGACATTGTCAGGCCCAGTAGGAACAAGACACCCCTGTGGCAGACCAAGGCCTCATGGGACCCAGGAGAGCTCTGTGACACAATGGAAGCTGATGGAGCCAAGGGCCCATTGGGACACAGCAGGGTCTCATGGAACCCCTGTGCCACTGGGACATTGCCAAGGCTCCTGCAAGCAAGGTTCCACTGGGACAAAGGCAGGCCCCATGGCACCCAGGAGACCACTGTGGGACAATGGAATCTCATGGAACCAGGTGTCCATGGTGACAGAGCCAGGCCTGATGGAACACTGGAGAACATTGTTACCCAAGGGAATCTCATGGAACCAGGTGTCCATGGTGACAGAGCCAGGCCTGATGGAACAATAGGGACTACTGTTATCCAAGGGAATCTCATGGAACCAGGTGTCCATGGTGACAGAGCCAGGCCTGATGGAACCTAGTGGAACAGAGGAGAACATTGTTATCCAAGGGAATCTCATGGAACCAGGTGTCCATGGTGACAGAGCCAGGCCTGATGGAACCTAATTGAACACAGGTGAACATTGTTACCTTTTGGAACCCTGGCTGCGAGAATTTTAGACTCTGTGCTGACAGATACTCACCCCAGAGAGAACACTGCATTTGACCTTGGACTCTGGAGGAGTCTTCCAAAATGGAATGATGGAACTGGGATTATGGGTGTGGAGTTTGAATAGAAGGGTGTAATATCACATGGTGAAAAATTCAGGGTTTACCGTTTTAGAATATAGTAATATATATAAAGCAAGATGGAGGTTTTAGGGCAGAGGATGATCCTTTTTCTTTGCCTTCTTCACCTTCTTTTTCTTCTTCTTCTTCCTCACGTTCTTCTTTTCCTTCTCCTTCTTCACCTTCTTGTTCATCTTCTTCTTCTCCTTCTTCTTCTCCTCCTTCTCCTCTTTCTACTCTTCCTCGTCCTCATCCTCCCTCTTCCTCCTCGGGTTTGGGTGGTATTGTGTAATTGGATAAAAAGTCGGTGTTGTCAGGCACGGGTGGTTGGTTATTGGGTTAAAAGGAAAAATAATTGAGGTGTCATTTGTTCTTTGGACAGTTTATCCTTAAAAGACCTTGCAGAGAGAGAGATGGGGCTCCATGTTTATCTTGTTAGCAAAATGCTGCAGAACTCACAGCTTGTGAGACTGTTACATGGACAAGAGCTAATGAACACCTGAGTCCAAACAAGAAACACTGTCTTGTGATTTAATCCCGACCTTGGCAGAGAAGAAGCAAAAGAATTGACTGTTCCCCCATGGAATCTGATGGAACCAGGTGTCCACTGTTTCACAGTGCAGCCTCAGAGAGGGTGAGACCATTGTGCCACAATGGAATATCCTGAAACCAAGGCTCCATTGTGACAAACCTGGGCTTTATGAAGCAAAGGACACCGCTGGGATGCAATGGAATCTCAAGGAACCCAGGGCCAACTGTCAACACATCAGCTTCTCAGGAAACCAAGGAAAACACTGTGACACAGAGAAGGGCCTCATGGGACCCAGGAGACCATGGTGACACCATGGAATCTCATGGAACCAAGTCTGAATTGTTACAGGACCCAGGAGACCATGGTGACACCGTGGAATCTCATGGAACCAAGTGTCCAGAGTTTCATGGCTCAGCCTCATGGAGCACTGGAGACCATTGTGTCCCAGTGGGAACACAGGGAACAAAGGCTCCACTGTGACACAGCAGGGCCTCATGGAAATCAAGAGATCATTCTCATGGAATGGGAACTCATGGAACCAAGGGCCCACTCTTTGGCTGCGTGGCCCCATGGAATGCTGGAGACCATTGTGGCACCATGGAATGAATGGCACAAAGGCTCCACTGTGACCCAGCAGGGCCTCATGAAACCAAGGACACCGCTGGGATACAATGGAATCTCATGGAACCAAGGTCCAGTTGTGACAGAGCTGGGCCTCATGGAACCAAGGACACCCCGTGATGCAATGGAATCTCTAGGATCCAAGGATCAATTGCCAACACACCAGGTTCTCATGAAACCAAGCAGAACATTGTGACACAGGGCAATCTCATGGAAGCAAGGCTCTGCTTTGATCAAGTGGGGCCTCATGGGACACAGGTGCCACTGGGACATTGTCAGGCCCAGTAGGAACAAGACACCCCTGTGGCAGACCAAGGCCTCATGGGACCCAGGAGAGCTCTGTGACACAATGGAAGCTGATGGAGCCAAGGGCCCATTGGGACACAGCAGGGTCTCATGGAACCCCTGTGCCACTGGGACATTGCCAAGGCTCCTGCAAGCAAGGTTCCACTGGGACAAAGGCAGGCCCCATGGCACCCAGGAGACCACTGTGGGACAATGGAATCTCATGGAACCAGGTGTCCATGGTGACAGAGCCAGGCCTGATGGAACAATAGGGACTACTGTTATCCAAGGGAATCTCATGGAACCAGGTGTCCATGGTGACAGAGCCAGGCCTGATGGAACCTAGTGGAACAGAGGAGAACATTGTTATCCAAGGGAATCTCATGGAACCAGGTGTCCATGGTGACTGAGCCAGGCCTGATGGAACCTAATTGAACACAGGTGAACATTGTTACCTTTTGGAACCCTGGCTGCGAGAATTTTAGACTCTGTGCTGACAGATACTCACCCCAGAGAGAACACTGCATTTGACCTTGGACTCTGGAGGAGTCTTCCAAAATGGAATGATGGAACTGGGATTATGGGTGTGGAGTTTGAATAGAAGGGTGTAATATCACATGGTGAAAAATTCAGGGTTTACCGTTTTAGAATATAGTAATATATATAAAGCAAGATGGAGGTTTTAGGGCAGAGGATGATCCTTTTTCTTTGCCTTCTTCACCTTCTTTTTCTTCTTCTTCTTCCTCACGTTCTTCTTTTCCTTCTCCTTCTTCACCTTCTTGTTCATCTTCTTCTTCTCCTTCTTCTTCTCCTCCTTCTCCTCTTTCTACTCTTCCTCGTCCTCATCCTCCCTCTTCCTCCTCGGGTTTGGGTGGTATTGTGTAATTGGATAAAAAGTCGGTTTTGTCAGGCACGGGTGGTTGGTTATTGGGTTAAAAGGAAAAATAATTGAGGTGTCATTTGTTCTTTGGACAGTTTATCCTTAAAAGACCTTGCAGAGAGAGAGATGGGGCTCCATTTTTATCTTGTTAGCAAAATGCTGCAGAACTCACAGCTTGTGAGACTGTTACATGGACAAGAGCTAATGAACACCTGAGTCCAAACAAGAAACACTGTCTTGTGATTTAATCCCGACCTTGGCAGAGAAGAAGCAAAAGAATTGACTGTTCCCCCATGGAATCTGATGGAACCAGGTGTCCACTGTTTCACAGTGCAGCCTCAGAGAGGGTGAGACCATTGTGCCACAATGGAATATCCTGAAACCAAGGCTCCATTGTGACAAACCTGGGCTTTATGAAGCAAAGGACACCGCTGGGATGCAATGGAATCTCAAGGAACCCAGGGCCAACTGTCAACACATCAGCTTCTCAGGAAACCAAGGAAAACACTGTGACACAGAGAAGGGCCTCATGGGACCCAGTAGACCATGGTGACACCGTGGAATCTCATGGAACCAAGTCTGAATTGTTACAGGACCCAGGAGACCATGGTGACACCGTGGAATCTCATGGAACCAAGTGTCCAGAGTTTCATGGCTCAGCCTCATGGAGCACTGGAGACCATTGTGTCCCAGTGGGAACACAGGGAACAAAGGCTCCACTGTGACACAGCAGGGCCTCATGGAATGCAAGAGATCATCCTGATGGAATGGGAACTCATGGAACCAAGGGCCCACTCTTTGGCTGCGTGGCCCCATGGAATGCTGGAGACCATTGTGGCACCATGGAATGAATGGCACAAAGGCTCCACTGTGACCCAGCAGGGCCTCATGAAACCAAGGACACCGCTGGGATACAATGGAATCTCATGGAACCAAGGTCCAGTTGTGACAGAGCTGGGCCTCATGGAACCAAGGACACCCCGTGATGCAATGGAATCTCTAGGATCCAAGGATCAATTGCCAACACACCAGGTTCTCATGAAACCAAGCAGAACATTGTGACACAGGGCAATCTCATGGAAGCAAGGCTCTGCTTTGATCAAGTGGGGCCTCATGGGACACAGGTGCCACTGGGACATTGTCAGGCCCGGGAGGAACAAGACACCCCTGTGGCAGACCAAGGCCTCATGGGACCCAGGAGAGCTCTGTGACACAATGGAAGCTGATGGAGCCAAGGGCCCATTGGGACACAGCAGGGTCTCATGGAACCCCTGTGCCACTGGGACATTGCCAAGGCTCCTGCAAGCAAGGTTCCACTGGGACAAAGGCAGGCCCCATGGCACCCAGGAGACCACTGTGGGACAATGGAATCTCCTGGAACCAGGTGTCCATGGTGACAGAGCCAGGCCTGATGGAACACTGGAGAACATTGTTACCCAAGGGAATCTCATGGAACCAGGTGTCCATGGTGACAGAGCCAGGCTTGATGGAACACTAGGGACTATTGTTATCCAAGGGAATCCCATGGAACCAGGTGTCCATGGTGACAGAGCCAGGCCTGATGGAACCTAATGGAACAGAGGAGAACATTGTTATCCAAGGGAATCTCATGGAACCAGGTGTCCATGGTGACAGAGCCAGGCCTGATGGAACCTAATTGAACACAGGTGAACATTGTTACCTTTTGGAAGCCTGGCTGCGAGAATTTTAGACTCTGTGCTGACAGACACTCACCCCAGAGAGAACACTGCATTTGACCTTGGACTCTGGAGGAGGCTTCCAAAATGGAATGATGGAACTGGGATTATGGGTGTGGAGTTTGAATAGAAGGGTGTAATATCACATGGTGAAAAATTCAGGGTTTACCGTATTAGAATATAGTAATATATATAAAGCAAGATGGAGGTTTTAGGGCAGAGGATGATCCTTTTTCTTTGCCTTCTTCACCTTCTTTTTCTTCTTCTTCTTCCTCACGTTCTTCTTTTCCTTCTCCTTCTTCACCTTCTTGTTCATCTTCTTCTTCTCCTTCTTCTTCTCCTCCTTCTCCTTCTCCTCTTTCTACTCTTCCTCGTCCTCATCCTCCCTCTTCCTCCTCGGGTTTGGGTGGTATTGTGTAATTGGATAAAAAAGTCGGTGTTGTCAGGCACGGGTGGTTGGTTATTGGGTTAAAAGGAAAAGTAATTGAGGTGTCATTTGTTCTTTGGACAGTTTATCCTTAAAAGACCTTGCAGAGAGAGAGATGGGGCTCCATTTTTCCCTTGTTAGCAAAGTGCTGCAGAACTCACAGCTTGTGAGACTGTTACATGGACAAGAGCTAATGAACACCTGAGTCCAAACAAGAAACACTGTCTTGTGATTTAATCCCGACCTTGGCAGAGAAGAAGCAAAAGAATTGACTGTTCCCCATGGAATCTGATGGAAGCAGGTGTCCACTGTTTCACAGTGCAGCCTCAGAGAGGGTGAGACCATTGTGCCACAATGGAATATCCTGAAACCAAGGCTCCATTGTGACAAACCTGGGCTTTATGAAACCAAGGACACCGCTGGGATACAAAGGAATCTCATGGAACCAAGGTCCAGTTGTGACAGAGCTGGGCCTCATGGAGCCAAGGACACCCCGTGATGCAATGGAATCTCTAGGATCCAAGGATCAATTGCCAACACACCAGGTTCTCATGAAACCAAACAGAACATTGTGACACAGGGCAATCTCATGGAAGCAAGGCTCTGCTTTGATCAAGTGGGGCCTCATGGGACACAGGTGCCACTGGGACATTGTCAGGCCCAGGAGGAACAAGACACCCCTGTGGCAGACCAAGGCCTCATGGGACCCAGGAGAGCTCTGTGACACAATGGAAGCTGATGGAGCCAAGGGCCCATTGGGACACAGCAGGGTCTCATGGAACCCCTGTGCCACTGGGACATTGCCAAGGCTCCTGCAAGCAAGGTTCCACTGGGACAAAGGCAGGCCCCATGGCACCCAGGAGACCACTGTGGGACAATGGAATCTCATGGAACCAGGTGTCCATGGTGAGAGAGCCAGGCCTCATGGAACACTAGGGACTATTGTTATCCAAGGGAATCTCATGGAACCAGGTGTCCATGGTGACAGAGCCAGGCCTGATGGAACACTAGGGACTATTGTTATACAAGGGAATCTCATGGAACCAGGTGTCCATGGTGACAGAGCCAGGCCTGATGGAACCTAATAGAACACAGGAGAACATTGCTAGCCCATGGAATCTCATGGAACCAGGTGTCCATGGTGACAGAGCCAGGCCTGATGGAACCTAGTGGAACAGAGGAGAACATTGTTATCCAAGGGAATCTCATGGAACCAGGTGTCCATGGTGACAGAGCCAGGCCTGATGGAACCTAATTGAACACAGGTGAACATTGTTACCTTTTGGAAGCCTGGCTGTGAGAATTTTAGACTCTGTGCTGACAGACACTCACCCCAGAGAGAACACTGCATTTGACCTTGGACTCTGGAGGAGGCTTCCAAAATGGAATGATGGAACTGGGATTATGGGTGTGGAGTTTGAATAGAAGGGTGTAATATCACATGGTGAAAAATTCAGGGTTTACCGTATTAGAATATAGTAATATATATAAAGCAAGATGGAGGTTTTAGGGCAGAGGATGATCCTTTTTCTTTGCCTTCTTCACCTTCTTTTTCTTCTTCTTCTTCCTCACGTTCTTCTTTTCCTTCTCCTTCTTCACCTTCTTGTTCATCTTCTTCTTCTCCTTCTTCTTCTCCTCCTTCTCCTTCTCCTCTTTCTACTCTTCCTCGTCCTCATCCTCCCTCTTCCTCCTCGGGTTTGGGTGGTATTGTGTAATTGGATAAAAAAGTCGGTGTTGTCAGGCACGGGTGGTTGGTTATTGGGTTAAAAGGAAAAATAATTGAGGTGTCATTTGTTCTTTGGACAGTTTATCCTTAAAAGACCTTGCAGAGAGAGAGATGGGGCTCCATTTTTACCTTGTTAGCAAAGTGCTGCAGAACTCACAGCTTGTGAGACTGTTACATGGACAAGAGCTAATGAACACCTGAGTCCAAACAAGAAACACTGTCTTGTGATTTAATCCCGACCTTGGCAGAGAAGAAGCAAAAGAATTGACTGTTCCCCCATGGAATCTGATGGAAGCAGGTGTCCACTGTTTCACAGTGCAGCCTCAGAGAGGGTGAGACCATTGTGCCACAATGGAATATCCTGAAACCAAGGCTCCATTGTGACAAACCTGGGCTTTATGAAGCCAAGGACACCGCTGGGATGCAATGGAATCTCAAGGAACCCAGGGCCAACTGTCAACACATCAGCTTCTCAGGAAACCAAGGAAAACACTGTGACACAGAGAAGGGCCTCATGGGGCCCAGGAGACCATGCTGACACCGTGGAATCTCATGGAACCAAGTCTGAATTGTTACAGGACCCAGGAGACCATGGTGACACCGTGGAATCTCATGGAACCAAGTCTGAATTGTTACAGGACCCAGGAGACCATGGGGACACTGTGGAATCTCATGGAACCAAGTCTGAATTGTTACAGGACCCAGGAGACCATGGTGACACTGTGGAATCTCATGGAACCAAGTCTGAATTGTTACAGGACCCAGGAGACCATGGTGACACCGTGGAATCTCATGGAACCAAGTGTCCAGAGTTTCATGGCTCAGCCTCATGGAGCACTGGAGACCATTGTGTCCCAGTGGGAACACAGGGAACAAAGGCTCCACTGTGACACAGCAGGGCCTCATGGAATGCAAGAGATCATCCTGATGGAATAGGAACGCATGGAACCAAGGGCCCACTCTTTGGCTGCGTGGCCCCATGGAACGCTGGAGACCATTGTGGCACCATGGAATGAATGGCACAAAGGCTCCACTGTGACCCAGCAGGGCCTCATGAAACCAAGGACACCGCTGGGATACAATGGAATCTCATGGAACCAAGGTCCAGTTGTGACAGAGCTGGGCCTCATGGAACCAAGGACACCCCGTGATGCAATGGAATCTCTAGGATCCAAGGATCAATTGCCAACACACCAGGTTCTCATGAAACCAAGCAGAACATTGTGACACAGGGCAATCTCATGGAAGCAAGGCTCTGCTTTAATCAAGTGGGGCCTCATGGGACACAGGTGCCACTGGGACATTGTCAGGCCCAGGAGGAACAAGACACCCCTGTGGCAGACCAAGGCCTCATGGGACCCAGGAGAGCTCTGTGACACAATGGAACCTGATGGAGCCAAGGGCCCATTGGGACACAGCAGGGTCTCATGGAACCCCTGTGCCACTGGGACATTGCCAAGGCTCCTGCAAGCAAGGTTCCGCTGGGACAAAGGCAGGCCCCATGGCACCCAGGAGACCACTGTGGGACAATGGAATCTCATGGAACCAGGTGTCCATGGTGAGAGAGCCAGGCCTCATGGAACACTAGGGACTATTGTTATCCAAGGGAATCTCATGGAACCAGGTGTCCATGGTGACAGAGCCAGGCCTGATGGAACACTAGGGACTATTGTTATCCAAGGGAATCTCATGGAACCAGGTGTCCATGGTGACAGAGCCAGGCCTGATGGAACACTAGGGACTATTGTTATACAAGGGAATCTCATGGAACCAGGTGTCCATGGTGACAGAGCCAGGCCTGATGGAACCTAATAGAACACAGGAGAACATTGCTAGCCCATGGAATCTCATGGAACCAGGTGTCCATGGTGACAGAGCCAGGCCTGATGGAACCTAGTGGAACAGAGGAGAACATTGTTATCCAAGGGAATCTCATGGAACCAGGTGTCCATGGTGACAGAGCCAGGCCTGATGGAACCTATTTGAACACAGGTGAACATTGTTACCTTTTGGAACCCTGGCTGCGAGAATTTTAGACTCTGTGCTGACAGACACTCACCCCAGAGAGAACACTGCATTTGACCTTGGACTCTGGAGGAGGCTTCCAAAATGGAATGATGGAACTGGGATTATGGGTGTGGAGTTTGAATAGAAGGGTGTAATATCACATGGTGAAAAATTCAGGGTTTACCGTTTTAGAATATAGTAATATATATAAAGCAAGATGGAGGTTTTAGGGCAGAGGATGATCCTTTTTCTTTGCCTTCTTCACCTTCTTTTTCTTCTTCTTCTTCCTCACGTTCTTCTTTTCCTTCTCCTTCTTCACCTTCTTGTTCATCTTCTTCTTCTCCTTCTTCTTCTCCTCCTTCTCCTTCTCCTCTTTCTACTCTTCCTCGTCCTCATCCTCCCTCTTCCTCCTTGGGTTTGGGTGGTATTGTGTAATTGGATAAAAAAGTCGGTGTTGTCAGGCACGGGTGGTTGGTTATTGGGTTAAAAGGAAAAATAATTGAGGTGTCATTTGTTCTTTGGACAGTTTATCCTTAAAAGACCTTGCAGAGAGAGAGATGGGGCTCCATTTTTACCTTGTTAGCAAAGTGCTGCAGAACTCGCAGCTTGTGAGACTGTTACATGGACAAGAGCTAATGAACACCTGAGTCCAAACAAGAAACACTGTCTTGTGATTTAATCCCGACCTTGGCAGAGAAGAAGCAAAAGAATTGACTGTTCCCCCATGGAATCTGATGGAAGCAGGTGTCCACTGTTTCACAGTGCAGCCTCAGAGAGGGTGAGACCATTGTGCCACAATGGAATATCCTGAAACCAAGGCTCCATTGTGACAAACCTGGGCTTTATGAAACCAAGGACACTGCTGGGATGCAATGGAATCTCAAGGAACCCAGGGCCAACTGTCAACACATCAGCTTCTCAGGAAACCAAGGAAAACACTGTGACACAGAGAAGGGCCTCATGGGACCCAGTAGACCATGGTGACACCGTGGAATCTCATGGAACCAAGTCTGAATTGTTACAGGACCCAGGAGACCATGGTGACACCGTGGAATCTCATGGAACCAAGTGTCCAGAGTTTCATGGCTCAGCCTCATGGAGCACTGGAGACCATTGTGTCCCAGTGGGAACACAGGGAACAAAGGCTCCACTGTGACACAGCAGGGCCTCATGGAATGCAAGAGATCATCCTGATGGAATGGGAACTCATGGAACCAAGGGCCCACTCTTTGGCTGCGTGGCCCCATGGAACGCTGGAGACCATTGTGGCACCATGGAATGAATGGCACAAAGGCTCCACTGTGACCCAGCAGGGCCTCATGAAACCAAGGACACCGCTGGGATACAATGGAATCTCATGGAACCAAGGTCCAGTTGTGACAGAGCTGGGCCTCATGGAACCAAGGACACCCCGTGATGCAATGGAATCTCTAGGATCCAAGGATCAATTGCCAACACACCAGGTTCTCATGAAACCAAGCAGAACATTGTGACACAGGGCAATCTCATGGAAGCAAGGCTCTGCTTTGATCAAGTGGGGCCTCATGGGACACAGGTGCCACTGGGACATTGTCAGGCCCGGGAGGAACAAGACACCCCTGTGGCAGACCAAGGCCTCATGGGACCCAGGAGAGCTCTGTGACACAATGGAAGCTGATGGAGCCAAGGGCCCATTGGGACACAGCAGGGTCTCATGGAACCCCTGTGCCACTGGGACATTGCCAAGGCTCCTGCAAGCAAGGTTCAACTGGGACAAAGGCAGGCCCCATGGCACCCAGGAGACCACTGTGGGACAATGGAATCTCGTGGAACCAGGTGTCCATGGTGACAGAGCCAGGCCTCATGGAACACTAGGGACTATTGTTATCCAAGGGAATCCCATGGAACCAGGTGTCCATGGTGACAGAGCCAGGCCTGATGGAACCTAATGGAACAGAGGAGAACATTGTTATCCAAGGGAATCTCATGGAACCAGGTGTCCATGGTGACAGAGCCAGGCCTGATGGAACCTAATTGAACACAGGTGAACATTGTTACCTTTTGGACGCCTGGCTGCGAGAATTTTAGACTCTGTGCTGACAGACACTCACCCCAGAGAGAACACTGCATTTGACCTTGGACTCTGGAGGAGGCTTCCAAAATGGAATGATGGAACTGGGATTATGGGTGTGGAGTTTGAATAGAAGGGTGTAATATCACATGGTGAAAAATTCAGGGTTTACCGTATTAGAATATAGTAATATATATAAAGCAAGATGGAGGTTTTAGGGCAGAGGATGATCCTTTTTCTTTGCCTTCTTCACCTTCTTTTTCTTCTTCTTCTTCCTCACGTTCTTCTTTTCCTTCTCCTTCTTCACCTTCTTGTTCATCTTCTTCTTCTCCTTCTTCTTCTCCTCCTCCTCCTTCTCCTCTTTCTACTCTTCCTCGTCCTCATCCTCCCTCTTCCTCCTCGGGTTTGGGTGGTATTGTGTAATTGGATAAAAAAGTCGGTGTTGTCAGGCACGGGTGGTTGGTTATTGGGTTAAAAGGAAAAATAATTGAGGTGTCATTTGTTCTTTGGACAGTTTATCCTTAAAAGACCTTGCAGAGAGAGAGATGGGGCTCCATTTTTACCTTGTTAGCAAAGTGCTGCAGAACTCACAGCTTGTGAGACTGTTACATGGACAAGAGCTAATGAACACCTGAGTCCAAACAAGAAACACTGTCGTGTGATTTAATCCCGACCTTGGCAGAGAAGAAGCAAAAGAATTGACTGTTCCCCCATGGAATCTGATGGAAGCAGGTGTCCACTGTTTCACAGTGCAGCCTCAGAGAGGGTGAGACCATTGTGCCACAATGGAATATCCTGAAACCAAGGCTCCATTGTGACAAACCTGGGCTTTATGAAACCAAGGACACTGCTGGGATGCAATGGAATCTCAAGGAACCCAGGGCCAACTGTCAACACATCAGCTTCTCAGGAAACCAAGGAAAACACTGTGACACAGAGAAGGGCCTCATGGGAACCAGGAGACCATGGTGACACCGTGGAATCTCATGGAACCAAGTCTGAATTGTTACAGGACCCAGGAGACCATGGTGACACCGTGGAATCTCATGGAACCAAGTGTCCAGAGTTTCATGGCTCAGCCTCATGGAGCACTGGAGACCATTGTGTCCCAGTGGGAACACAGGGAACAAAGGCTCCACTGTGACACAGCAGGGCCTCATGGAATGCAAGAGATCATCCTGATGGAATGGGAACTCATGGAACCAAGGGCCCACTCTTTGGCTGCGTGGCCCCATGGAACGCTGGAGACCATTGTGGCACCATGGAATGAATGGCACAAAGGCTCCACTGTGACCCAGCAGGGCCTCATGGAACCAAGGACACCGCTGGGATACAATGGAATCTCATGGAACCAAGGTCCAGTTGTGACAGAGCTGGGCCTCATGGAACCAAGGACACCCCGTGATGCAATGGAATCTCTAGGATCCAAGGATCAATTGGCAACACACCAGGTTCTCATGAAACCAAGCAGAACATTGTGACACAGGGCAATCTCATGGAAGCAAGGCTCTGCTTTAATCAAGTGGGGCCTCATGGGACACAGGTGCCACTGGGACATTGTCAGGCCCAGGAGGAACAAGACACCCCTGTGGCAGACCAAGGCCTCATGGGACCCAGGAGAGCTCTGTGACACAATGGAAGCTGATGGAGCCAAGGGCCCATTGGGACACAGCAGGGTCTCATGGAACCCCTGTGCCACTGGGACATTGCCAAGGCTCCTTCAAGCAAGGTTCCACTGGGACAAAGGCAGGCCCCATGGCACCCAGGAGACCACTGTGGGACAATGGAATCTCATGGAACCAGGTGTCCATGGTGAGAGAGCCAGGCCTCATGGAACACTAGGGACTATTGTTATCCAAGGGAATCTCATGGAACCAGGTGTCCATGGTGACAGAGCCAGGCCTCATGGAACACTAGGGACTATTGTTATCCAAGGGAATCTCATGGAACCAGGTGTCCATGGTGACAGAGCCAGGCCTGATGGAACACTAGGGACTATTGTTATACAAGGGAATCTCATGGAACCAGGTGTCCATGGTGACAGAGCCAGGCCTGATGGAACCTAATAGAACACAGGAGAACATTGCTAGCCCATGGAATCTCATGGAACCAGGTGTCCATGGTGACAGAGCCAGGCCTGATGGAACCTAATGGAACAGAGGAGAACATTGTTATCCAAGGGAATCTCATGGAACCAGGTGTCCATGGTGACAGAGCCAGGCCTGATGGAACCTATTTGAACACAGGTGAACATTGTTACCTTTTGGAAGCCTGGCTGCGAGAATTTTAGACTCTGTGCTGACAGACACTCACCCCAGAGAGAACACTGCATTTGACCTTGGACTCTGGAGGAGGCTTCCAAAATGGAATGATGGAACTGGGATTATGGGTGTGGAGTTTGAATAGAAGGGTGTAATATCACATGGTGAAAAATTCAGGGTTTACCGTTTTAGAATATAGTAATATATATAAAGCAAGATGGAGGTTTTAGGGCAGAGGATGATCCTTTTTCTTTGCCTTCTTCACCTTCTTTTTCTTCTTCTTCTTCCTCACGTTCTTCTTTTCCTTCTCCTTCTTCACCTTCTTGTTCATCTTCTTCTTCTCCTTCTTCTTCTCCTCCTTCTCCTTCTCCTCTTTCTACTCTTCCTCGTCCTCATCCTCCCTCTTCCTCCTCGGGTTTGGGTGGTATTGTGTAATTGGATAAAAAAGTCGGTGTTGTCAGGCACGGGTGGTTGGTTATTGGGTTAAAAGGAAAAATAATTGAGGTGTCATTTGTTATTTGGACAGTTTGTCCTTAAAAGACCTTGCAGAGAGAGAGATGGGGCTCCATTTTTACCTTGTTAGCAAAGTGCTGCAGAACTCACAGCTTGTGAGACTGTTACATGGACAAGAGCTAATGAACACCTGAGTCCAAACAAGAAACACTGTCTTGTGATTTAATCCCGACCTTGGCAGAGAAGAAGCAAAAGAATTGACTGTTCCCCCATGGAATCTGATGGAAGCAGGTGTCCACTGTTTCACAGTGCAGCCTCAGAGAGGGTGAGACCATTGTGCCACAATGGAATATCCTGAAACCAAGGCTCCATTGTGACAAACCTGGGCTTTATGAAACCAAGGACACTGCTGGGATGCAATGGAATCTCAAGGAACCCAGGGCCAACTGTCAACACATCAGCTTCTCAGGAAACCAAGGGAAAAACTGTGACACAGAGAGGGGCCTCATGGGACCCAGTAGACCATGGTGACACCGTGGAATCTCATGGAACCAAGTCTGAATTGTTACAGGACCCAGGAGACCATGGTGACACTGTGGAATCTCATGGAACCAAGTGTCCAGAGTTTCATGGCTCAGCCTCATGGAGCACTGGAGACCATTGTGTCCCAGTGGGAACACAGGGAACAAAGGCTCCACTGTGACACAGCAGGGCCTCATGGAATGCAAGAGATCATCCTGATGGAATGGGAACTCACGGAACCAAGGGCCCACTCTTTGGCTGCGTGGCCCCATGGAACGCTGGAGACCATTGTGGCACCATGGAGTGAATGGCACAAAGGCTCCACTGTGACCCAGCAGGGCCTCATGAAACCAAGGACACCGCTGGGATACAATGGAATCTCATGGAACCAAGGTCCAGTTGTGACAGAGCTGGGCCTCATGGAACCAAGGACAGCCCGTGATGCAATGGAATCTCTAGGATCCAAGGATCAATTGCCAACACACCAGGTTCTCATGAAACCAAGCAGAACATTGTGACACAGGGCAATCTCATGGAAGCAAGGCTCTGCTTTGATCAAGTGGGGCCTCATGGGACACAGGTGCCACTGGGACATTGTCAGGCCCAGGAGGAACAAGACACCCCTGTGGCAGACCAAGGCCTCATGGGACCCAGGAGAGCTCTGTGACACAATGGAACCTGATGGAGCCAAGGGCCCATTGGGACACAGCAGGGTCTCATGGAACCCCTGTGCCACTGGGACATGGCCAAGGCTCCTGCAAGCAAGGTTCCACTGGGACAAAGGCAGGCCCCATGGCACCCAGGAGACCACTGTGGGACAATGGAATCTCATGGAACCAGGTGTCCATGGTGACAGAGCCAGGCCTGATGGAACACTGGAAAACATTGTTACCCAAGGGAATCTCATGGAACCAGGTGTCCATGGTGAGAGAGCCAGGCCTCATGGAACACTAGGGACTATTGTTATCCAAGGGAATCTCATGGAACCAGGTGTCCATGGTGACAGAGCCAGGCCTGATGGAACCTAATGGAACACAGGAGAACATTGCTAGCCCATGGAATCTCATGGAACCAGGTGTCCATGGTGACAGAGCCAGGCCTGATGGAACCTAGTGGAACAGAGGGGAACATTGTTATCCAAGGGAATCTCATGGAACCAGGTGTCCATGGTGACAGAGCCAGGCCTGATGGAACCTATTTGAACACAGGTGAACATTGTTACCTTTTGGAAGCCTGGCTGCGAGAATTTTAGACTCTGTGCTGACAGACACTCACCCCAGAGAGAACACTGCATTTGACCTTGGACTCTGGAGGAGGCTTCCAAAATGGAATGATGGAACTGGGATTATGGGTGTGGAGTTTAAATAGAAGGGTGTAATATCACATGGTGAAAAATTCAGGGTTTACTGTTTTAGAATATAGTAATATATATAAAGCAAGATGGAGGTTTTAGGGCAGAGGATGATCCTTTTTCTTTGCCTTCTTCACCTTCTTTTTCTTCTTCTTCTTCCTCACGTTCTTCTTTTCCTTCTCCTTCTTCACCTTCTTGTTCATCTTCTTCTTCTCCTTCTTCTTCTCCTCCTTCTCCTTCTCCTCTTTCTACTCTTCCTCGTCCTCATCCTCCCTCTTCCTCCTCGGGTTTGGGTGGTATTGTGTAATTGGATAAAAAAGTCGGTGTTGTCAGGCACGGGTGGTTGGTTATTGGGTTAAAAGGAAAAGTAATTGAGGTGTCATTTGTTCTTTGGACAGTTTATCCTTAAAAGACCTTGCAGAGAGAGAGATGGGGCTCCATTTTTACCTTGTTAGCAAAGTGCTGCAGAACTCACAGCTTGTGAGACTGTTACATGGACAAGAGCTAATGAACACCTGAGTCCAAACAAGAAACACTGTCTTGTGATTTAATCCCGACCTTGGCAGAGAAGAAGCAAAAGAATTGACTGTTCCCCCATGGAATCTCATGGAAGCAGGTGTCCACTGTTTCACAGTGCAGCCTCAGAGAGGGTGAGACCATTGTGCCGCAATGGAATATCCTGAAACCAAGGCTCCATTGTGACAAACCTGGGCTTTATGAAACCAAGGACACCGCTGGGATGCAATGGAATCTCAAGGAACCCAGGGCCAACTGTCAACACATCAGCTTCTCAGGAAACCAAGGAAAACACTGTGACACAGAGAAGGGCCTCATGGGACCCAGGAGACCATGGTGACACCGTGGAATCTCATGGAACCAAGTCTGAATTGTTACAGGACCCAGGAGACCATGGTGACACCGTGGAATCTCATGGAACCAAGTGTCCAGAGTTTCATGGCTCAGCCTCATGGAGCACTGGAGACCATTGTGTCCCAATGGGAACACAGGGAACAAAGGCTCCACTGTGACACAGCAGGGCCTCATGGAATGCAAGAGATCATCCTGATGGAATGGGAACTCATGGAACCAAGGGCCCACTCTTTGGCTGCGTGGCCCCATGGAACGCTGGAGACCATTGTGGCACCATGGAATGAATGGCACAAAGGCTCCACTGTGACCCAGCAGGGCCTCATGGAACCAAGGACACCGCTGGGATACAATGGAATCTCATGGAACCAAGGTCCAGTTGTGACAGAGCTGGGCCTCATGGAACCAAGGACACCCCGTGATGCAATGGAATCTCTAGGATCCAAGGATCAATTGCCAACACACCAGGTTCTCATGAAACCAAGCAGAACATTGTGACACAGGGCAATCTCATGGAAGCAAGGCTCTGCTTTGATCAAGTGGGGCCTCATGGGACACAGGTGCCACTGGGACATTGTCAGGCCCGGGAGGAACAAGACACCCCTGTGGCAGACCAAGGCCTCATGGGACCCAGGAGAGCTCTGTGACACAATGGAAGCTGATGGAGCCAAGGGCCCATTGGGACACAGCAGGGTCTCATGGAACCCCTGTGCCACTGGGACATGGCCAAGGCTCCTGCAAGCAAGGTTCCACTGGGACAAAGGCAGGCCCCATGGCACCCAGGAGACCACTGTGGGACAATGGAATCTCATGGAACCAGGTGTCCATGGTGACAGAGCCAGGCCTCATGGAACACTAGGGACTATTGTTATCCAAGGGAATCTCATGGAACCAGGTGTCCATGGTGACAGAGCCAGGCCTGATGGAACCTAATTGAACACAGGAGAACTTTGCTAGCCCATGGAATCTCATGGAACCAGGTGTCCATGGTGACAGAGCCAGGCCTGATGGAACCTAATTGAACACAGGTGAACATTGTTACCTTTTGGAAGCCTGGCTGCGAGAATTTTAGACTCTGTGCTGACAGACACTCACCCCAGAGAGAACACTGCATTTGACCTTGGACTCTGGAGGAGGCTTCCAAAATGGAATGATGGAACTGGGATTATGGGTGTGGAGTTTGAATAGAAGGGTGTAATATCACATGGTGAAAAATTCAGGGTTTACTGTTTTAGAATATAGTAATATATATAAAGCAAGATGGAGGTTTTAGGGCAGAGGATGATCCTTTTTCTTTGCCTTCTTCACCTTCTTTTTCTTCTTCTTCTTCCTCACATTCTTCTTTTCCTTCTCCTTCTTCACCTTCTTGTTCATCTTCTTCTTCTCCTTCTTCTTCTCCTCCTTCTCCTCTTTCTACTCTTCCTCGTCCTCATCCTCCCTCTTCCTCCTCGGGTTTGGGTGGTATTGTGTAATTGGATAAAAAAGTCGGTGTTGTCAGGCACGGGTGGTTGGTTATTGGGTTAAAAGGAAAAATAATTGAGGTGTCATTTGTTATTTGGACAGTTTATCCTTAAAAGACCTTGCAGAGAGAGAGATGGGGCTCCATTTTTACCTTGTTAGCAAAGTGCTGCAGAACTCACAGCTTGTGAGACTGTTACATGGACAAGAGCTAATGAACACCTGAGTCCAAACAAGAAACACTGTCTTGTGATTTAATCCCGACCTTGGCAGAGAAGAAGCAAAAGAATTGACTGATCCCTCATGGAATATCATGGAACCAGGTGTCCACTGTTTCACAGTGCAGCCTCAGAGAGGGTGAGACCATTGTGCCACAATGGAATATCCTGAAACCAAGGCTCCATTGTGACAAACCTGGGCTTTATGAAACCAAGGACACCGCTGGGATGCAATGGAATCTCAAGGAACCCAGGGCCAACTGTCAACACATCAGCTTCTCAGGAAACCAAGGAAAACACTGTGACACAGAGAAGGGCCTCATGGGACCCAGGAGACCATGGTGACACCGTGGAATCTCATGGAACCAAGTCTGAATTGTTACAGGACCCAGGAGACCATGGTGACACTGTGGAATCTCATGGAACCAAGGCTGAATTGTTACAGGACCCAGGAGACCATGGTGACACCAGAGAATCTCATGGAACCAAGTGTCCAGAGTTTCATGGCTCAGTCTCATGGAGCGCTGGAGACCATTGTGTCCCAGTGGGAACACAGGGAACAAAGGCTCCACTGTGACACAGCAGGCCCTCATGGAATGCAAGAGATCATCCTGATGGAATGGGAACTCATGGAACCAAGGGCCCACTCTTTGGCTGCGTGGCCCCATGGAATGCTGGAGACCATTGTGGCACCATGGAATGAATGGCACAAAGGCTCCACTGTGACCCAGCAGGGCCTCATGAAACCAAGGACACCGCTGGGATACAATGGAATCTCATGGAACCAAGGTCCAGTTGTGACAGAGCTGGGCCTCTTGGAACCAAGGACACCCCGTGATGCAATGGAATCTCTAGGATCCAAGGATCAATTGCCAACACACCAGGTTCTCATGAAACCAAGCAGAACATTGTGACACAGGGCAATCTCATGGAAGCAAGGCTCTGCTTTGATCAAGTGGGGCCTCATGGGACACAGGTGCCACTGGGACATTGTCAGGCCCAGTAGGAACAAGACACCACTGTGGCAGACCAAGGCCTCATGGGACCCAGGAGAGCTCTGTGACACAATGGAAGCTGATGGAGCCAAGGGCCCATTGGGACACAGCAGGGTCTCATGGAACCCCTGTGCCACTGGGACATTGCCAAGGCTCCTGCAAGCAAGGTTCCACTGGGACAAAGGCAGGCCCCATGGCACCCAGGAGACCACTGTGGGACAATGGAATCTCATGGAACCAGGTGTCCATGGTGACAGAGCCAGGCCTGATGGAACACTGGAGAACATGGTTACCCAAGGGAATCTCATGGAACCAGGTGTCCATGGTGACAGAGCCAGGCCTGATGGAACACTAGGGACTATTGTTATCCAAGGGAATCCCATGGAACCAGGTGTCCATGGTGACAGAGCCAGGCCTGATGGAACCTAATGGAACAGAGGAGAACATTGTTATCCAAGGGAATCTCATGGAACCAGGTGTCCATGGTGACAGAGCCAGGCCTGATGGAACCTAATTGAACACAGGTGAACATTGTTACCTTTTGGAAGCCTGGCTGCGAGAATTTTAGACTCTGTGCTGACAGACACTCACCCCAGAGAGAACACTGCATTTGACCTTGGACTCTGGAGGAGGCTTCCAAAATGGAATGATGGAACTGGGATTATGGGTGTGGAGTTTGAATAGAAGGGTGTAATATCACATGGTGAAAAATTCAGGGTTTACCATTTTAGAATATAGTAATATATATAAAGCAAGATGGAGGTTTTAGGGCAGAGGATGATCCTTTTTCTTTGCCTTCTTCACCTTCTTTTTCTTCTTCTTCTTCCTCACGTTCTTCTTTTCCTTCTCCTTCTTCACCTTCTTGTTCATCTTCTTCTTCTCCTTCTTCTTCTCCTCCTTCTCCTCTTTCTACTCTTCCTCGTCCTCATCCTCCCTCTTCCTCCTCGGGTTTGGGTGGTATTCTGTAATTGGATAAAAAAGTCGGTGTTGTCAGGCACGGGTGGTTGGTTATTGGGTTAAAAGGAAAAATAATTGAGGTGTCATTTGTTATTTGGACAGTTTATCCTTAAAAGACCTTGCAGAGAGAGAGATGGGGCTCCATTTTTCCCTTGTTAGCAAAGTGCTGCAGAACTCACAGCTTGTGAGACTGTTACATGGACAAGAGCTAATGAACACCTGAGTCCAAACAAGAAACACTGTCTTGTGATTTAATCCCGACCTTGGCAGAGAAGAAGCAAAAGAATTGACTGTTCCCCCATGGAATCTGATGGAACCAGGTGTCCACTGTTTCACAGTGCAGCCTCAGAGAGGGTGAGACCATTGTGCCACAATGGAATATCCTGAAACCAAGGCTCCATTGTGACAAACCTGGGCTTTATGAAACCAAGGACACCGCTGGGATGCAATGGAATCTCAAGGAACCCAGGGCCAACTGTCAACACATCAGCTTCTCAGGAAACCAAGGAAAACACTGTGACACAGAGAAGGGCCTCATGGGACCCAGGAGACCATGGTGACACTGTGGAATCTCATGGAACCAAGTCTGAATTGTTACAGGACCCAGGAGACCATGGTGACACCAGAGAATCTCATGGAACCAAGTGTCCAGAGTTTCATGGCTCAGTCTCATGGAGCACTGGAGACCATTGTGTCCCAGTGGGAACACAGGGAACAAAGGCTCCACTGTGACACAGCAGGCCCTCATGGAATGCAAGAGATCATCCTGATGGAATGGGAACTCATGGAACCAAGGGCCCACTCTTTGGCTGCATGGCCCCATGGAATGCTGGAGACCATTGTGGCACCATGGAATGAATGGCACAAAGGCTCCACTGTGACCCAGCAGGGCCTCATGGAACCAAGGACACCGCTGGGATACAATGGAATCTCATGGAACCAAGGTCCAGTTGTGACAGAGCTGGGCCTCTTGGAACCAAGGACACCCCGTGATGCAATGGAATCTCTAGGATCCAAGGATCAATTGCCAACACACCAGGTTCTCATGAAACCAAGCAGAACATTGTGACACAGGGCAATCTCATGGAAGCAAGGCTCTGCTTTGATCAAGTGGGGCCTCATGGGACACAGGTGCCACTGGGACATTGTCAGGCCCAGCAGGAACAAGACACCCCTGTGGCAGACCAAGGCCTGATGGGACCCAGGAGAGCTCTGTGACACAATGGAACCTGATGGAGCCAAGGGCCCCTTGGGACACAGCAGGGTCTCATGGAACCCCTGTGCCACTGGGACATTGCCAAGGCTCCTGCAAGCAAGGTTCCACTGGGACAAAGGCAGGCCCCATGGCACCCAGGAGACCACTGTGGGACAATGGAATCTCATGGAACCAGGTGTCCATGGTGACAGAGCCAGGCCTGATGGAACACTGGAGAACATGGTTACCCAAGGGAATCTCATGGAACCAGGTGTCCATGGTGACAGAGCCAGGCCTGATGGAACACTAGGGACTATTGTTATCCAAGGGAATCTCATGGAACCAGGTGTCCATGGTGACAGAGCCAGGCCTGATGGAACCTAATTGAACACAGGAGAACATTGCCAGCCCATGGAATCTCATGGAACCAGGTGTCCATGGTGACAGAGCCAGGCCTGATGGAACCTAGTGGAACAGAGGAGAACATTGTTATCCAAGGGAATCTCATGGAACCAGGTGTCCATGGTGACAGAGCCAGGCCTGATGGAACCTAATTGAACACAGGTGAACATTGTTACCTTTTGGAAGCCTGGCTGCGAGAATTTTAGACTCTGTGCTGACAGACACTCACCCCAGAGAGAACACTGCATTTGACCTTGGACTCTGGAGGAGGCTTCCAAAATGGAATGATGGAACTGGGATTATGGGTGTGGAGTTTGAATAGAAGGGTGTAATATCACATGGTGAAAAATTCAGGGTTTACCGTTTTAGAATATAGTAATATATATAAAGCAAGATGGAGGTTTTAGGGCAGAGGATGATCCTTTTTCTTTGCCTTCTTCACCTTCTTTTTCTTCTTCTTCTTCCTCACGTTCTTCTTTTCCTTCTCCTTCTTCACCTTCTTGTTCATCTTCTTCTTCTCCTTCTTCTTCTCCTCCTTCTCCTTCTCCTCTTTCTACTCTTCCTCGTCCTCATCCTCCCTCTTCCTCCTCGGGTTTGGGTGGTATTGTGTAATTGGATAAAAAAGTCTGTGTTGTCAGGCACGGGTGGTTGGTTATTGGGTTAAAAGGAAAAATAATTGAGGTGTCATTTGTTCTTTGGACAGTTTATCCTTAAAAGACCTTGCAGAGAGGGAGATGGGGCTCCATTTTTACCTTGTTAGCAAAGTGCTGCAGAACTCACAGCTTGTGAGACTGTTACATGGACAAGAGCTAATGAACACCTGAGTCCAAACAAGAAACACTGTCTTGTGATTTAATCCTGACCTTGGCAGAGAAGAAGCAAAAGAATTGACTGTTCCCCCATGGAATCTCATGGAACCAGGTGTCCACTGTTTCACAGTGCAGCCTCAGAGAGGGTGAGACCATTGTGCCACAATGGAATATCCTGAAACCAAGGCTCCATTGTGACAAACCTGGGCTTTATAAAGCCAAGGACACCGCTGGGATGCAATGGAATCTCAAGGAACCCAGGGCCAACTGTCAACACATCAGCTTCTCAGGAAACCAAGGAAAACACTGTGACACAGAGAAGGGCCTCATGGGAACCAGGAGACCATGGTGACACTGTGGAATCTCATGGAACCAAGTCTGAATTGTTACAGGACCCAGGAGACCATGGTGACACCGTGGAATCTCATGGAACCAAGTGTCCAGAGTTTCATGGCTCAGCCTCATGGAGCACTGGAGACCATTGTGTCCCAGTGGGAACACAGGGAACAAAGGCTCCACTGTGACACAGCAGGCCCTCATGGAATGCAAGAGATCATCCTGATGGAATGGGAACTCATGGAACCAAGGGCCCACTCTTTGGCTGCGTGGCCCCATGGAACGCTGGAGACCATTGTGGCACCATGGAATGAATGGCACAAAGGCTCCACTGTGACCCAGCAGGGCCTCATGAAACCAAGGACACCGCTGGGATACAATGGAATCTCATGGAACCAAGGTCCAGTTGTGACAGAGCTGGGCCTCATGGAACCAAGGACAGCCCGTGATGCAATGGAATCTCTAGGATCCAAGGATCAATTGCCAACACACCAGGTTCTCATGAAACCAAGCAGAACATTGTGACACAGGGCAATCTCATGGAAGCAAGGCTCTGCTTTGATCAAGTGGGGCCTCATGGGACACAGGTGCCACTGGGACATTGTCAGGCCCAGGAGGAACAAGACACCCCTGTGGCAGACCAAGGCCTCATGGGACCCAGGAGAGCTCTGTGACACAATGGAAGCTGATGGAGCCAAGGGCCCATTGGGACACAGCAGGGTCTCATGGAACCCCTGTGCCACTGGGACATGGCCAAGGCTCCTGCAAGCAAGGTTCCACAGGGACAAAGGCAGGCCCCATGGCACCCAGGAGACCACTGTGGGACAATGGAATCTCATGGAACCAGGTGTCCATGGTGACAGAGCCAGGCCTGATGGAACACTGGAGAACATTGTTACCCAAGGGAATCTCATGGAACCAGGTGTCCATGGTGAGAGAGCCAGGCCTGATGGAACAATAGGGACTATTGTTATCCAAGGGAATCTCATGGAACCAGGTGTCCATGGTGACAGAGCCAGGCCTCATGGAACACTAGTGACTATTGTTATCCAAGGGAATCTCATGGAACCAGGTGTCCATGGTGACAGAGCCAGGCCTGATGGAACCTAGTGGAACAGAGGAGAACATTGTTTCCCAAGGGAATCTCATGGAACCAGGTGTCCATGGTGACAGAGCCAGGCCTGATGGAACCTAATTGAACACAGGTGAACATTGTTACCTTTTGGAACCCTGGCTGCGAGAATTTTAGACTCTCTGCTGACAGATACTCACCCCAGAGAGAACACTGCATTTGACCTTGGACTCTGGAGGAGGCTTCCAAAATGGAATGATGGAACTGGGATTATGGGTGTGGAGTTTGAATAGAAGGGTGTAATATCACATGGTGAAAAATTCAGGGTTTACCGTTTTAGAATATAGTAATATATATAAAGCAAGATGGAGGTTTTAGGGCAGAGGATGATCCTTTTTCTTTGCCTTCTTCACCTTCTTTTTCTTCTTCTTCTTCCTCACGTTCTTCTTTTCCTTCTCCTTCTTCACCTTCTTGTTCATCTTCTTCTTCTCCTTCTTCTTCTCCTCCTTCTCCTCTTTCTACTCTTCCTCGTCCTCATCCTCCCTCTTCCTCCTCGGGTTTGGGTGGTATTCTGTAATTGGATAAACAAGTCGGTTTTGTCAGGCATGGGTGGTTGGTTATTGGGTTAAAAGGAAAAATAATTGAGGTGTCATTTGTTCTTTGGACAGTTTATCCTTAAAAGACCTTGCAGAGAGAGAGATGGGGCTCCATTTTTACCTTGTTATCAAAATGCTGCAGAACTCACAGCTTGTGAGACTGTTACATGGACAAGAGCTAATGAACACCTGAGTCCAAACAAGAAACACTGTCTTGTGATTTAATCCCGACCTTGGCAGAGAAGAAGCAAAAGAATTGACTGTTCCCCCATGGAATCTGATGGAACCAGGTGTCCACTGTTTCACAGTGCAGCCTCAGAGAGGGTGAGACCATTGTGCCACAATGGAATATCCTGAAACCAAGGCTCCATTGTGACAAACCTGGGCTTTATGAAGCCAAGGACACCGCTGGGATGCAATGGAATCTCAAGGAACCCAGGGCCAACTGTCAACACATCAGCTTCTCAGGAAACCAAGGAAAACACTGTGACACAGAGAAGGGCCTCATGGGGCCCAGTAGACCATGCTGACACCGTGGAATCTCATGGAACCAAGTCTGAATTGTTACAGGACCCAGGAGACCATGGTGACACCGTGGAATCTCATGGAACCAAGTCTGAATTGTTACAGGACCCAGGAGACCATGGGGACACTGTGGAATCTCATGGAACCAAGTCTGAATTGTTACAGGACCCAGGAGACCATGGTGACACTGTGGAATCTCATGGAACCAAGTCTGAATTGTTACAGGACCCAGGAGACCATGGTGACACCGTGGAATCTCATGGAACCAAGTGTCCAGAGTTTCATGGCTCAGCCTCATGGAGCACTGGAGACCATTGTGTCCCAGTGGGAACACAGGGAACAAAGGCTCCACTGTGACACAGCAGGGCCTCATGGAATGCAAGAGATCATCCTGATGGAATAGGAACGCATGGAACCAAGGGCCCACTCTTTGGCTGCGTGGCCCCATGGAACGCTGGAGACCATTGTGGCACCATGGAATGAATGGCACAAAGGCTCCACTGTGACCCAGCAGGGCCTCATGAAACCAAGGACACCGCTGGGATACAATGGAATCTCATGGAACCAAGGTCCAGTTGTGACAGAGCTGGGCCTCATGGAACCAAGGACACCCCGTGATGCAATGGAATCTCTAGGATCCAAGGATCAATTGCCAACACACCAGGTTCTCATGAAACCAAGCAGAACATTGTGACACAGGGCAATCTCATGGAAGCAAGGCTCTGCTTTGATCAAGTGGGGCCTCATGGGACACAGGTGCCACTGGGACATTGTCAGGCCCAGGAGGAACAAGACACCACTGTGGCAGACCAAGGCCTCATGGGACCCAGGAGAGCTCTGTGACACAATGGAAGCTGATGGAGCCAAGGGCCCATTGGGACACAGCAGGGTCTCATGGAACCCCTGTGCCACTGGGACATTGCCAAGGCTCCTGCAAGCAAGGTTCCACTGGGACAAAGGCAGGCCCCATGGCACCCAGGAGACCACTGTGGGACAATGGAATCTCCTGGAACCAGGTGTCCATGGTGACAGAGCCAGGCCTCATGGAACACTAGGGACTATTGTTATCCAAGGGAATCTCATGGAACCAGGTGTCCATGGTGACAGAGCCAGGCCTGATGGAACCTAATGTTACACAGGAGAACATTGCTAGCCCATGGAATCTCATGGAACCAGGTGTCCATGGTGACAGAGCCAGGCCTGATGGAACCTAGTGGAACAGAGGAGAACATTGTTATCCAAGGGAATCTCATGGAACCAGGTGTCCATGGTGACAGAGCCAGGCCTGATGGAACCTAATTGAACACAGGTGAACATTGTTACCTTTTGGAAGCCTGGCTGCGAGAATTTTAGACTCTGTGCTGACAGACACTCACCCCAGAGAGAACACTGCATTTGACCTTGGACTCTGGAGGAGGCTTCCAAAATGGAATGATGGAACTGGGATTATGGGTGTGGAGTTTAAATAGAAGGGTGTAATATCACATGGTGAAAAATTCAGGGTTTACTGTTTTAGAATATAGTAATATATATAAAGCAAGATGGAGGTTTTAGGGCAGAGGATGATCCTTTTTCTTTGCCTTCTTCACCTTCTTTTTCTTCTTCTTCTTCCTCACGTTCTTCTTTTCCTTCTCCTTCTTCACCTTCTTGTTCATCTTCTTCTTCTCCTTCTTCTTCTCCTCCTTCTCCTTCTCCTCTTTCTACTCTTCCTCGTCCTCATCCTCCCTCTTCCTCCTCGGGTTTGGGTGGTATTGTGTAATTGGATAAAAAAGTCGGTGTTGTCAGGCACGGGTGGTTGGTTATTGGGTTAAAAGGAAAAGTAATTGAGGTGTCATTTGTTATTTGGACAGTTTGTCCTTAAAAGACCTTGCAGAGAGTGAGATGGGGCTCCATTTTTACCTTGTTAGCAAAGTGCTGCAGAACTCACAGCTTGTGAGACTGTTACATGGACAAGAGCTAATGAACACCTGAGTCCAAACAAGAAACACTGTCTTGTGATTTAATCCCGACCTTGGCAGAGAAGAAGCAAAAGAATTGACTGTTCCCCCATGGAATCTGATGGAACCAGGTGTCCACTGTTTCACAGTGCAGCCTCAGAGAGGGTGAGACCATTGTGCCACAATGGAATATCCTGAAACCAAGGCTCCATTGTGACAAACCTGGGCTTTATGAAACCAAGGACACCGCTGGGATGCAATGGAATCTCAAGGAACCCAGGGCCAACTGTCAACACATCAGCTTCTCAGGAAACCAAGGAAAACACTGTGACACAGAGAAGGGCCTCATGGGACCCAGGAGACCATGGTGACACTGTGGAATCTCATGGAACCAAGTCTGAATTGTTACAGGACCCAGGAGACCATGGTGACACCGTGGAATCTCATGGAACCAAGTGTCCAGAGTTTCATGGCTCAGCCTCATGGAGCACTGGAGACCATTGTGTCCCAGTGGGAACACAGGGAACAAAGGCTCCACTGTGACACAGCAGGGCCTCATGGAATGCAAGAGATCATCCTGATGGAATGGGAACTCATGGAACCAAGGGCCCACTCTTTGGCTGCGTGGCCCCATGGAACGCTGGAGACCATTGTGGCACCATGGAATGAATGGCACAAAGGCTCCACTGTGACCCAGCAGGGCCTCATGGAACCAAGGACACCGCTGGGATACAATGGAATCTCATGGAACCAAGGTCCAGTTGTGACAGAGCTGGGCCTCATGGAACCAAGGACACCCCGTGATGCAATGGAATCTCTAGGATCCAAGGATCAATTGCCAACACACCAGGTTCTCATGAAACCAAGCAGAACATTGTGACACAGGGCAATCTCATGGAAGCAAGGCTCTGCTTTGATCAAGTGGGGCCTCATGGGACACAGGTGCCACTGGGACATTGTCAGGCCCGGGAGGAACAAGACACCCCTGTGGCAGACCAAGGCCTCATGGGACCCAGGAGAGCTCTGTGACACAATGGAACCTGATGGAGCCAAGGGCCCATTGGGACACAGCAGGGTCTCATGGAACCCCTGTGCCACTGGGACATGGCCAAGGCTCCTGCAAGCAAGGTTCCACTGGGACAAAGGCAGGCCCCATGGCACCCAGGAGACCACTGTGGGACAATGGAATCTCATGGAACCAGGTGTCCATGGTGACAGAGCCAGGCCTCATGGAACACTAGGGACTATTGTTATCCAAGGGAATCTCATGGAACCAGGTGTCCATGGTGACAGAGCCAGGCCTGATGGAACCTAATTGAACACAGGAGAACTTTGCTAGCCCATGGAATCTCATGGAACCAGGTGTCCATGGTGACAGAGCCAGGCCTGATGGAACCTAGTGGAACAGAGGAGAACATTGTTATCCAAGGGAATCTCATGGAACCAGGTGTCCATGGTGACAGAGCCAGGCCTGATGGAACCTAATTGAACACAGGTGAACATTGTTACCTTTTGGAAGCCTGGCTGCGAGAATTTTAGACTCTGTGCTGACAGACACTCACCCCAGAGAGAACACTGCATTTGACCTTGGACTCTGGAGGAGGCTTCCAAAATGGAATGATGGAACTGGGATTATGGGTGTGGAGTTTAAATAGAAGGGTGTAATATCACATGGTGAAAAATTCAGGGTTTACTGTTTTAGAATATAGTAATATATATAAAGCAAGATGGAGGTTTTAGGGCAGAGGATGATCCTTTTTCTTTGCCTTCTTCACCTTCTTTTTCTTCTTCTTCTTCCTCACGTTCTTCTTTTCCTTCTCCTTCTTCACCTTCTTGTTCATCTTCTTCTTCTCCTTCTTCTTCTCCTCCTTCTCCTTCTCCTCTTTCTACTCTTCCTCGTCCTCATCCTCCCTCTTCCTCCTCGGGTTTGGGTGGTATTGTGTAATTGGATAAAAAAGTCGGTGTTGTCAGGCACGGGTGGTTGGTTATTGGGTTAAAAGGAAAAATAATTGAGGTGTCATTTGTTATTTGGACAGTTTATCCTTAAAAGACCTTGCAGAGAGAGAGATGGGGCTCCATTTTTACCTTGTTAGCAAAGTGCTGCAGAACTCACAGCTTGTGAGACTGTTACATGGACAAGAGCTAATGAACACCTGAGTCCAAACAAGAAACACTGTCTTGTGATTTAATCCCGACCTTGGCAGAGAAGAAGCAAAAGAATTGACTGTTCCCCCATGGAATCTGATGGAACCAGGTGTCCACTGTTTCACAGTGCAGCCTCAGAGAGGGTGAGACCATTGTGCCACAATGGAATATCCTGAAACCAAGGCTCCATTGTGACAAACCTGGGCTTTATGAAACCAAGGACACTGCTGGGATGCAATGGAATCTCAAGGAACCCAGGGCCAACTGTCAACACATCAGCTTCTCAGGAAACCAAGGAAAACACTGTGACACAGAGAAGGGCCTCATGGGAACCAGGAGACCATGGTGACACTGTGGAATCTCATGGAACCAAGTCTGAATTGTTACAGGACCCAGGAGACCATGGTGACACCGTGGAATCTCATGGAACCAAGTGTCCAGAGTTTCATGGCTCAGCCTCATGGAGCACTGGAGACCATTGTGTCCCAGTGGGAACACAGGGAACAAAGGCTCCACTGTGACACAGCAGGGCCTCATGGAATGCAAGAGATCATCCTGATGGAATGGGAACTCATGGAACCAAGGGCCCACTCTTTGGCTGCGTGGCCCCATGGAACGCTGGAGACCATTGTGGCACCATGGAATGAATGGCACAAAGGCTCCACTGTGACCCAGCAGGGCCTCATGGAACCAAGGACACCGCTGGGATACAATGGAATCTCATGGAACCAAGGTCCAGTTGTGACAGAGCTGGGCCTCATGGAACCAAGGACACCCCGTGATGCAATGGAATCTCTAGGATCCAAGGATCAATTGCCAACACACCAGGTTCTCATGAAACCAAGCAGAACATTGTGACACAGGGCAATCTCATGGAAGCAAGGCTCTGCTTTGATCAAGTGGGGCCTCATGGGACACAGGTGCCACTGGGACATTGTCAGGCCCGGGAGGAACAAGACACCCCTGTGGCAGACCAAGGCCTCATGGGACCCAGGAGAGCTCTGTGACACAATGGAACCTGATGGAGCCAAGGGCCCATTGGGACACAGCAGGGTCTCATGGAACCCCTGTGCCACTGGGACATTGCCAAGGCTCCTGCAAGCAAGGTTCCACTGGGACAAAGGCATGCCCCATGGCACCCAGGAGACCACTGTGGGACAATGGAATCTCATGGAACCAGGTGTCCATGGTGACAGAGCCAGGCCTGATGGAACACTAGGGACTATTGTTATCCAAGGGAATCTCATGGAACCAGGTGTCCATGGTGACAGAGCCAGGCCTGATGGAACCTAATTGAACACAGGAGAACTTTGCTAGCCCATGGAATCTCATGGAACCAGGTGTCCATGGTGACAGAGCCAGGCCTGATGGAACCTAGTGGAACAGAGGAGAACATTGTTATCCAAGGGAATCTCATGGAACCAGGTGTCCATGGTGACAGAGCCAGGCCTGATGGAACCTAATTGAACACAGGTGAACATTGTTACCTTTTGGAAGCCTGGCTGCGAGAATTTTAGACTCTGTGCTGACAGACACTCACCCCAGAGAGAACACTGCATTTGACCTTGGACTCTGGAGGAGGCTTCCAAAATGGAATGATGGAACTGGGATTATGGGTGTGGAGTTTAAATAGAAGGGTGTAATATCACATGGTGAAAAATTCAGGGTTTACTGTTTTAGAATATAGTAATATATATAAAGCAAGATGGAGGTTTTAGGGCAGAGGATGATCCTTTTTCTTTGCCTTCTTCACCTTCTTTTTCTTCTTCTTCTTCCTCACGTTCTTCTTTTCCTTCTCCTTCTTCACCTTCTTGTTCATCTTCTTCTTCTCCTTCTTCTTCTCCTCCTTCTCCTTCTCCTCTTTCTACTCTTCCTCGTCCTCATCCTCCCTCTTCCTCCTCGGGTTTGGGTGGTATTGTGTAATTGGATAAAAAAGTCGGTGTTGTCAGGCACGGGTGGTTGGTTATTGGGTTAAAAGGAAAAATAATTGAGGTGTCATTTGTTATTTGGACAGTTTATCCTTAAAAGACCTTGCAGAGAGAGAGATGGGGCTCCATTGTTACCTTGTTAGCAAAGTGCTGCAGAACTCACAGCTTGTGAGACTGTTACATGGACAAGAGCTAATGAACACCTGAGTCCAAACAAGAAACACTGTCTTGTGATTTAATCCCGACCTTGGCAGAGAAGAAGCAAAAGAATTGACTGTTCCCCCATGGAATCTGATGGAACCAGGTGTCCACTGTTTCACAGTGCAGCCTCAGAGAGGGTGAGACCATTGTGCCACAATGGAATATCCTGAAACCAAGGCTCCATTGTGACAAACCTGGGCTTTATGAAACCAAGGACACTGCTGGGATGCAATGGAATCTCAAGGAACCCAGGGCCAACTGTCAACACATCAGCTTCTCAGGAAACCAAGGGAAACACTGTGACACAGAGAAGGGCCTCATGGGAACCAGGAGACCATGGTGACACTGTGGAATCTCATGGAACCAAGTCTGAATTGTTACAGGACCCAGGAGACCATGGTGACACCGTGGAATCTCATGGAACCAAGTGTCCAGAGTTTCATGGCTCAGCCTCATGGAGCACTGGAGACCATTGTGTCCCAGTGGGAACACAGGGAACAAAGGCTCCACTGTGACACAGCAGGGCCTCATGGAATGCAAGAGATCATCCTGATGGAATGGGAACTCATGGAACCAAGGGCCCACTCTTTGGCTGCGTGGCCCCATGGAACGCTGGAGACCATTGTGGCACCATGGAATGAATGGCACAAAGGCTCCACTGTGACCCAGCAGGGCCTCATGGAACCAAGGACACCGCTGGGATACAATGGAATCTCATGGAACCAAGGTCCAGTTGTGACAGAGCTGGGCCTCATGGAACCAAGGACACCCCGTGATGCAATGGAATCTCTAGGATCCAAGGATCAATTGCCAACACACCAGGTTCTCATGAAACCAAGCAGAACATTGTGACACAGGGCAATCTCATGGAAGCAAGGCTCTGCTTTGATCAAGTGGGGCCTCATGGGACACAGGTGCCACTGGGACATTGTCAGGCCCGGGAGGAACAAGACACCCCTGTGGCAGACCAAGGCCTCATGGGACCCAGGAGAGCTCTGTGACACAATGGAACCTGATGGAGCCAAGGGCCCATTGGGACACAGCAGGGTCTCATGGAACCCCTGTGCCACTGGGACATGGCCAAGGCTCCTGCAAGCAAGGTTCCACTGGGACAAAGGCAGGCCCCATGGCACCCAGGAGACCACTGTGGGACAATGGAATCTCATGGAACCAGGTGTCCATGGTGACAGAGCCAGGCCTCATGGAACACTAGGGACTATTGTTATCCAAGGGAATCTCATGGAACCAGGTGTCCATGGTGACAGAGCCAGGCCTGATGGAACCTAATTGAACACAGGAGAACTTTGCTAGCCCATGGAATCTCATGGAACCAGGTGTCCATGGTGACAGAGCCAGGCCTGATGGAACCTAGTGGAACAGAGGAGAACATTGTTATCCAAGGGAATCTCATGGAACCAGGTGTCCATGGTGACAGAGCCAGGCCTGATGGAACCTAATTGAACACAGGTGAACATTGTTACCTTTTGGAAGCCTGGCTGCGAGAATTTTAGACTCTGTGCTGACAGACACTCACCCCAGAGAGAACACTGCATTTGACCTTGGACTCTGGAGGAGGCTTCCAAAATGGAATGATGGAACTGGGATTATGGGTGTGGAGTTTAAATAGAAGGGTGTAATATCACATGGTGAAAAATTCAGGGTTTACTGTTTTAGAATATAGTAATATATATAAAGCAAGATGGAGGTTTTAGGGCAGAGGATGATCCTTTTTCTTTGCCTTCTTCACCTTCTTTTTCTTCTTCTTCTTCCTCACGTTCTTCTTTTCCTTCTCCTTCTTCACCTTCTTGTTCATCTTCTTCTTCTCCTTCTTCTTCTCCTCCTTCTCCTTCTCCTCTTTCTACTCTTCCTCGTCCTCATCCTCCCTCTTCCTCCTCGGGTTTGGGTGGTATTGTGTAATTGGATAAAAAAGTCGGTGTTGTCAGGCACGGGTGGTTGGTTATTGGGTTAAAAGGAAAAATAATTGAGGTGTCATTTGTTATTTGGACAGTTTATCCTTAAAAGACCTTGCAGAGAGAGAGATGGGGCTCCATTTTTACCTTGTTAGCAAAGTGCTGCAGAACTCACAGCTTGTGAGACTGTTACATGGACAAGAGCTAATGAACACCTGAGTCCAAACAAGAAACACTGTCTTGTGATTTAATCCCGACCTTGGCAGAGAAGAAGCAAAAGAATTGACTGTTCCCCCATGGAATCTGATGGAACCAGGTGTCCACTGTTTCACAGTGCAGCCTCAGAGAGGGTGAGACCATTGTGCCACAATGGAATATCCTGAAACCAAGGCTCCATTGTGACAAACCTGGGCTTTATGAAACCAAGGACACTGCTGGGATGCAATGGAATCTCAAGGAACCCAGGGCCAACTGTCAACACATCAGCTTCTCAGGAAACCAAGGAAAACACTGTGACACAGAGAAGGGCCTCATGGGAACCAGGAGACCATGGTGACACTGTGGAATCTCATGGAACCAAGTCTGAATTGTTACAGGACCCAGGAGACCATGGTGACACCGTGGAATCTCATGGAACCAAGTGTCCAGAGTTTCATGGCTCAGCCTCATGGAGCACTGGAGACCATTGTGTCCCAGTGGGAACACAGGGAACAAAGGCTCCACTGTGACACAGCAGGGCCTCATGGAATGCAAGAGATCATCCTGATGGAATGGGAACTCATGGAACCAAGGGCCCACTCTTTGGCTGCGTGGCCCCATGGAACGCTGGAGACCATTGTGGCACCATGGAATGAATGGCACAAAGGCTCCACTGTGACCCAGCAGGGCCTCATGGAACCAAGGACACCGCTGGGATACAATGGAATCTCATGGAACCAAGGTCCAGTTGTGACAGAGCTGGGCCTCATGGAACCAAGGACACCCCGTGATGCAATGGAATCTCTAGGATCCAAGGATCAATTGCCAACACACCAGGTTCTCATGAAACCAAGCAGAACATTGTGACACAGGGCAATCTCATGGAAGCAAGGCTCTGCTTTGATCAAGTGGGGCCTCATGGGACACAGGTGCCACTGGGACATTGTCAGGCCCGGGAGGAACAAGACACCCCTGTGGCAGACCAAGGCCTCATGGGACCCAGGAGAGCTCTGTGACACAATGGAACCTGATGGAGCCAAGGGCCCATTGGGACACAGCAGGGTCTCATGGAACCCCTGTGCCACTGGGACATTGCCAAGGCTCCTGCAAGCAAGGTTCCACTGGGACAAAGGCATGCCCCATGGCACCCAGGAGACCACTGTGGGACAATGGAATCTCATGGAACCAGGTGTCCATGGTGACAGAGCCAGGCCTGATGGAACACTAGGGACTATTGTTATCCAAGGGAATCTCATGGAACCAGGTGTCCATGGTGACAGAGCCAGGCCTGATGGAACCTAATTGAACACAGGAGAACTTTGCTAGCCCATGGAATCTCATGGAACCAGGTGTCCATGGTGACAGAGCCAGGCCTGATGGAACCTAGTGGAACAGAGGAGAACATTGTTATCCAAGGGAATCTCATGGAACCAGGTGTCCATGGTGACAGAGCCAGGCCTGATGGAACCTAATTGAACACAGGTGAACATTGTTACCTTTTGGAAGCCTGGCTGCGAGAATTTTAGACTCTGTGCTGACAGACACTCACCCCAGAGAGAACACTGCATTTGACCTTGGACTCTGGAGGAGGCTTCCAAAATGGAATGATGGAACTGGGATTATGGGTGTGGAGTTTAAATAGAAGGGTGTAATATCACATGGTGAAAAATTCAGGGTTTACTGTTTTAGAATATAGTAATATATATAAAGCAAGATGGAGGTTTTAGGGCAGAGGATGATCCTTTTTCTTTGCCTTCTTCACCTTCTTTTTCTTCTTCTTCTTCCTCACGTTCTTCTTTTCCTTCTCCTTCTTCACCTTCTTGTTCATCTTCTTCTTCTCCTTTTTCTCCTCGTTCTCCTTCTCCTCTTTCTACTCTTCCTCGTCCTCATCCTCCCTCTTCCTCCTCGGGTTTGGGTGGTATTGTGTAATTGGATAAAAAAGTCGGTGTTGTCAGGCACGGGTGGTTGGTTATTGGGTTAAAAGGAAAAATAATTGAGGTGTCATTTGTTATTTGGACAGTATATCCTTAAAAGACCTTGCAGAGAGAGAGATGGGGCTCCATTGTTACCTTGTTAGCAAAGTGCTGCAGAACTCACAGCTTGTGAGACTGTTACATGGACAAGAGCTAATGAACACCTGAGTCCAAACAAGAAACACTGTCTTGTGATTTAATCCCGACCTTGGCAGAGAAGAAGCAAAAGAATTGACTGTTCCCCCATGGAATCTGATGGAACCAGGTGTCCACTGTTTCACAGTGCAGCCTCAGAGAGGGTGAGACCATTGTGCCACAATGGAATATCCTGAAACCAAGGCTCCATTGTGACAAACCTGGGCTTTATGAAACCAAGGACACTGCTGGGATGCAATGGAATCTCAAGGAACCCAGGGCCAACTGTCAACACATCAGCTTCTCAGGAAACCAAGGGAAACACTGTGACACAGAGAAGGGCCTCATGGGAACCAGGAGACCATGGTGACACTGTGGAATCTCATGGAACCAAGTCTGAATTGTTACAGGACCCAGGAGACCATGGTGACACCGTGGAATCTCATGGAACCAAGTGTCCAGAGTTTCATGGCTCAGCCTCATGGAGCACTGGAGACCATTGTGTCCCAGTGGGAACACAGGGAACAAAGGCTCCACTGTGACACAGCAGGGCCTCATGGAATGCAAGAGATCATCCTGATGGAATGGGAACTCATGGAACCAAGGGCCCACTCTTTGGCTGCGTGGCCCCATGGAACGCTGGAGACCATTGTGGCACCATGGAATGAATGGCACAAAGGCTCCACTGTGACCCAGCAGGGCCTCATGGAACCAAGGACACCGCTGGGATACAATGGAATCTCATGGAACCAAGGTCCAGTTGTGACAGAGCTGGGCCTCATGGAACCAAGGACACCCCGTGATGCAATGGAATCTCTAGGATCCAAGGATCAATTGCCAACACACCAGGTTCTCATGAAACCAAGCAGAACATTGTGACACAGGGCAATCTCATGGAAGCAAGGCTCTGCTTTGATCAAGTGGGGCCTCATGGGACACAGGTGCCACTGGGACATTGTCAGGCCCGGGAGGAACAAGACACCCCTGTGGCAGACCAAGGCCTCATGGGACCCAGGAGAGCTCTGTGACACAATGGAACCTGATGGAGCCAAGGGCCCATTGGGACACAGCAGGGTCTCATGGAACCCCTGTGCCACTGGGACATGGCCAAGGCTCCTGCAAGCAAGGTTCCACTGGGACAAAGGCATGCCCCATGGCACCCAGGAGACCACTGTGGGACAATGGAATCTCATGGAACCAGGTGTCCATGGTGAGAGAGCCAGGCCTCATGGAACACTAGGGACTATTGTTATACAAGGGAATCTCATGGAACCAGGTGTCCATGGTGACAGAGCCAGGCCTGATGGAACCTAATTGAACACAGGAGAACTTTGCTAGCCCATGGAATCTCATGGAACCAGGTGTCCATGGTGACAGAGCCAGGCCTGATGGAACCTAGTGGAACAGAGGAGAACATTGTTATCCAAGGGAATCTCATGGAACCAGGTGTCCATGGTGACAGAGCCAGGCCTGATGGAACCTAATTGAACACAGGTGAACATTGTTACCTTTTGGAAGCCTGGCTGCGAGAATTTTAGACTCTGTGCTGACAGACACTCACCCCAGAGAGAACACTGCATTTGACCTTGGACTCTGGAGGAGGCTTCCAAAATGGAATGATGGAACTGTGATTATGGGTGTGGAGTTTAAATAGAAGGGTGTAATATCACATGGTGAAAAATTCAGGGTTTACTGTTTTAGAATATAGTAATATATATAAAGCAAGATGGAGGTTTTAGGGCAGAGGATGATCCTTTTTCTTTGCCTTCTTCACCTTCTTTTTCTTCTTCTTCTTCCTCACGTTCTTCTTTTCCTTCTCCTTCTTCACCTTCTTGTTCATCTTCTTCTTCTCCTTCTTCTTCTCCTCCTTCTCCTTCTCCTCTTTCTACTCTTCCTCGTCCTCATCCTCCCTCTTCCTCCTCGGGTTTGGGTGGTATTGTGTAATTGGATAAAAAAGTCGGTGTTGTCAGGCACGGGTGGTTGGTTATTGGGTTAAAAGGAAAAATAATTGAGGTGTCATTTGTTATTTGGACAGTTTATCCTTAAAAGACCTTGCAGAGAGAGAGATGGGGCTCCATTTTTACCTTGTTAGCAAAGTGCTGCAGAACTCACAGCTTGTGAGACTGTTACATGGACAAGAGCTAATGAACACCTGAGTCCAAACAAGAAACACTGTCTTGTGATTTAATCCCGACCTTGGCAGAGAAGAAGCAAAAGAATTGACTGTTCCCCCATGGAATCTGATGGAACCAGGTGTCCACTGTTTCACAGTGCAGCCTCAGAGAGGGTGAGACCATTGTGCCACAATGGAATATCCTGAAACCAAGGCTCCATTGTGACAAACCTGGGCTTTATGAAACCAAGGACACTGCTGGGATGCAATGGAATCTCAAGGAACCCAGGGCCAACTGTCAACACATCAGCTTCTCAGGAAACCAAGGGAAACACTGTGACACAGAGAAGGGCCTCATGGGAACCAGGAGACCATGGTGACACTGTGGAATCTCATGGAACCAAGTCTGAATTGTTACAGGACCCAGGAGACCATGGTGACACCGTGGAATCTCATGGAACCAAGTGTCCAGAGTTTCATGGCTCAGCCTCATGGAGCACTGGAGACCATTGTGTCCCAGTGGGAACACAGGGAACAAAGGCTCCACTGTGACACAGCAGGGCCTCATGGAATGCAAGAGATCATCCTGATGGAATGGGAACTCATGGAACCAAGGGCCCACTCTTTGGCTGCGTGGCCCCATGGAACGCTGGAGACCATTGTGGCACCATGGAATGAATGGCACAAAGGCTCCACTGTGACCCAGCAGGGCCTCATGGAACCAAGGACACCGCTGGGATACAATGGAATCTCATGGAACCAAGGTCCAGTTGTGACAGAGCTGGGCCTCATGGAACCAAGGACACCCCGTGATGCAATGGAATCTCTAGGATCCAAGGATCAATTGCCAACACACCAGGTTCTCATGAAACCAAGCAGAACATTGTGACACAGGGCAATCTCATGGAAGCAAGGCTCTGCTTTGATCAAGTGGGGCCTCATGGGACACAGGTGCCACTGGGACATTGTCAGGCCCGGGAGGAACAAGACACCCCTGTGGCAGACCAAGGCCTCATGGGACCCAGGAGAGCTCTGTGACACAATGGAACCTGATGGAGCCAAGGGCCCATTGGGACACAGCAGGGTCTCATGGAACCCCTGTGCCACTGGGACATTGCCAAGGCTCCTGCAAGCAAGGTTCCACTGGGACAAAGGCATGCCCCATGGCACCCAGGAGACCACTGTGGGACAATGGAATCTCATGGAACCAGGTGTCCATGGTGACAGAGCCAGGCCTCATGGAACACTAGGGACTATTGTTATCCAAGGGAATCTCATGGAACCAGGTGTCCATGGTGACAGAGCCAGGCCTGATGGAACCTAATTGAACACAGGAGAACTTTGCTAGCCCATGGAATCTCATGGAACCAGGTGTCCATGGTGACAGAGCCAGGCCTGATGGAACCTAGTGGAACAGAGGAGAACATTGTTATCCAAGGGAATCTCATGGAACCAGGTGTCCATGGTGACAGAGCCAGGCCTGATGGAACCTAATTGAACACAGGTGAACATTGTTACCTTTTGGAAGCCTGGCTGCGAGAATTTTAGACTCTGTGCTGACAGACACTCACCCCAGAGAGAACACTGCATTTGACCTTGGACTCTGGAGGAGGCTTCCAAAATGGAATGATGGAACTGGGATTATGGGTGTGGAGTTTAAATAGAAGGGTGTAATATCACATGGTGAAAAATTCAGGGTTTACTGTTTTAGAATATAGTAATATATATAAAGCAAGATGGAGGTTTTAGGGCAGAGGATGATCCTTTTTCTTTGCCTTCTTCACCTTCTTTTTCTTCTTCTTCTTCCTCACGTTCTTCTTTTCCTTCTCCTTCTTCACCTTCTTGTTCATCTTCTTCTTCTCCTTTTTCTCCTCGTTCTCCTTCTCCTCTTTCTACTCTTCCTCGTCCTCATCCTCCCTCTTCCTCCTCGGGTTTGGGTGGTATTGTGTAATTGGATAAAAAAGTCGGTGTTGTCAGGCACGGGTGGTTGGTTATTGGGTTAAAAGGAAAAATAATTTAGGTGTCATTTGTTATTTGGACAGTTTATCCTTAAAAAACCTTGCAGAGAGAGAGATGGGGCTCCATTTTTACCTTGTTAGCAAAGTGCTGCAGAACTCACAGCTTGTGAGACTGTTACATGGACAAGAGCTAATGAACACCTGAGTCCAAACAAGAAACACTGTCTTGTGATTTAATCCCGACCTTGGCAGAGAAGAAGCAAAAGAATTGACTGTTCCCCCATGGAATCTGATGGAACCAGGTGTCCACTGTTTCACAGTGCAGCCTCAGAGAGGGTGAGACCATTGTGCCACAATGGAATATCCTGAAACCAAGGCTCCATTGTGACAAACCTGGGCTTTATGAAACCAAGGACACTGCTGGGATGCAATGGAATCTCAAGGAACCCAGGGCCAACTGTCAACACATCAGCTTCTCAGGAAACCAAGGAAAACACTGTGACACAGAGAAGGGCCTCATGGGAACCAGGAGACCATGGTGACACTGTGGAATCTCATGGAACCAAGTCTGAATTGTTACAGGACCCAGGAGACCATGGTGACACCGTGGAATCTCATGGAACCAAGTGTCCAGAGTTTCATGGCTCAGCCTCATGGAGCACTGGAGACCATTGTGTCCCAGTGGGAACACAGGGAACAAAGGCTCCACTGTGACACAGCAGGGCCTCATGGAATGCAAGAGATCATCCTGATGGAATGGGAACTCATGGAACCAAGGGCCCACTCTTTGGCTGCGTGGCCCCATGGAACGCTGGAGACCATTGTGGCACCATGGAATGAATGGCACAAAGGCTCCACTGTGACCCAGCAGGGCCTCATGGAACCAAGGACACCGCTGGGATACAATGGAATCTCATGGAACCAAGGTCCAGTTGTGACAGAGCTGGGCCTCATGGAACCAAGGACACCCCGTGATGCAATGGAATCTCTAGGATCCAAGGATCAATTGCCAACACACCAGGTTCTCATGAAACCAAGCAGAACATTGTGACACAGGGCAATCTCATGGAAGCAAGGCTCTGCTTTGATCAAGTGGGGCCTCATGGGACACAGGTGCCACTGGGACATTGTCAGGCCCGGGAGGAACAAGACACCCCTGTGGCAGACCAAGGCCTCATGGGACCCAGGAGAGCTCTGTGACACAATGGAACCTGATGGAGCCAAGGGCCCATTGGGACACAGCAGGGTCTCATGGAACCCCTGTGCCACTGGGACATGGCCAAGGCTCCTGCAAGCAAGGTTCCACTGGGACAAAGGCATGCCCCATGGCACCCAGGAGACCACTGTGGGACAATGGAATCTCATGGAACCAGGTGTCCATGGTGACAGAGCCAGGCCTGATGGAACACTAGGGACTATTGTTATCCAAGGGAATCTCATGGAACCAGGTGTCCATGGTGACAGAGCCAGGCCTGATGGAACCTAATTGAACACAGGAGAACATTGCTAGCCCATGAAATCTCATGGAACCAGGTGTCCATGGTGACAGAGCCAGGCCTGATGGAACCTAGTGGAACAGAGGAGAACATTGTTATCCAAGGGAATCTCATGGAACCAGGTGTCCATGGTGACAGAGCCAGGCCTGATGGAACCTAATTGAACACAGGTGAACATTGTTACCTTTTGGAAGCCTGGCTGCGAGAATTTTAGACTCTGTGCTGACAGACACTCACCCCAGAGAGAACACTGCATTTGACCTTGGACTCTGGAGGAGGCTTCCAAAATGGAATGATGGAACTGGGATTATGGGTGTGGAGTTTAAATAGAAGGGTGTAATATCACATGGTGAAAAATTCAGGGTTTACCGTTTTAGAATATAGTAATATATATAAAGCAAGATGGAGGTTTTAGGGCAGAGGATGATCCTTTTTCTTTGCCTTCTTCACCTTCTTTTTCTTCTTCTTCTTCCTCACGTTCTTCTTTTCCTTCTCCTTCTTCACCTTCTTGTTCATCTTCTTCTTCTCCTTCTTCTTCTCCTCCTTCTCCGCTTTCAACTCTTCCTCGTCCTCATCCTCCCTCTTCCTCCTTGGGTTTGGGTGGTATTGTGTAATTGGATAAAAAAGTCGGTGTTGTCAGGCACGGGTGGTTGGTTATTGGGTAAAAAGGAAAAATAATTGAGGTGTCATTTGTTATTTGGACAGTTTATCCTTAAAAGACCTTGCAGAGAGAGAGATGGGGCTCCATTTTTACCTTGTTAGCAAAGTGCTGCAGAACTCACAGCTTGTGAGACTGTTACATGGACAAGAGCTAATGAACACCTGAGTCCAAACAAGAAACACTGTCTTGTGATTTAATCCCGACCTTGGCAGAGAAGAAGCAAAAGAATTGACTGTTCCCCCATGGAATCTGATGGAACCAGGTGTCCACTGTTTCACAGTGCAGCCTCAGAGAGGGTGAGACCATTGTGCCACAATGGAATATCCTGAAACCAAGGCTCCATTGTGACAAACCTGGGCTTTATGAAACCAAGGACACCGCTGGGATGCAATGGAATCTCAAGGAACCCAGGGCCAACTGTCAACACATCAGCTTCTCAGGAAACCAAGGAAAACACTGTGACACAGAGAAGGGCCTCATGGGACCCAGGAGACCATGGTGACACTGTGGAATCTCATGGAACCAAGTCTGAATTGTTACAGGACCCAGGAGACCATGGTGACACCGTGGAATCTCATGGAACCAAGTGTCCAGAGTTTCATGGCTCAGCCTCATGGAGCACTGGAGACCATTGTGTCCCAGTGGGAACACAGGGAACAAAGGCTCCACTGTGACACAGCAGGGCCTCATGGAATGCAAGAGATCATCCTGATGGAATGGGAACTCATGGAACCAAGGGCCCACTCTTTGGCTGCGTGGCCCCATGGAACGCTGGAGACCATTGTGGCACCATGGAATGAATGGCACAAAGGCTCCACTGTGACCCAGCAAGGCCTCATGGAACCAAGGACACCGCTGGGATACAATGGAATCTCATGGAACCAAGGTCCAGTTGTGACAGAGCTGGGCCTCATGGAACCAAGGACACCCCGTGATGCAATGGAATCTCTAGGATCCAAGGATCAATTGCCAACACACCAGGTTCTCATGAAACCAAGCAGAACATTGTGACACAGGGCAATCTCATGGAAGCAAGGCTCTGCTTTGATCAAGTGGGGCCTCATGGGACACAGGTGCCACTGGGACATTGTCAGGCCCAGGAGGAACAAGACACCCCTGTGGCAGACCAAGGCCTCATGGGACCCAGGAGAGCTCTGTGACACAATGGAACCTGATGGAGCCAAGGGCCCATTGGGACACAGCAGGGTCTCATGGAACCCCTGTGCCACTGGGACATGGCCAAGGCTCCTGCAAGCAAGGTTCCACTGGGACAAAGGCAGGCCCCATGGCACCCAGGAGACCACTGTGGGACAATGGAATCTCATGGAACCAGGTGTCCATGGTGACAGAGCCAGGCCTGATGGAACACTGGAAAACATTGTTACCCAAGGGAATCTCATGGAACCAGGTGTCCATGGTGACAGACCCAGGCCTCATGGAACACTAGGGACTATTGTTATCCAAGGGAATCTCATGGAACCAGGTGTCCATGGTGACAGAGCCAGGCCTGATGGAACCTAATGGAACACAGGAGAACATTGCTAGCCCATGGAATCTCATGGAACCAGGTGTCCATGGTGACAGAGCCAGGCCTGATGGAACCTAGTGGAACAGAGGAGAACATTGTTATCCAAGGGAATCTCATGGAACCAGGTGTCCATGGTGACAGAGCCAGGCCTGATGGAACCTAATTGAACACAGGTGAACATTGTTACCTTTTGGAAGCCTGGCTGCGAGAATTTTAGACTCTGTGCTGACAGACACTCACCTCAGAGAGAACACTGCATTTGACCTTGGACTCTGGAGGAGGCTTCCAAAATGGAATGATGGAACTGGGATTATGGGTGTGGAGTTTAAATAGAAGGGTGTAATATCACATGGTGAAAAATTCGGGGTTTACCATTTTAGAATATAGTAATATATATAAAGCAAGATGGAGGTTTTAGGGCAGAGGATGATCCTTTTTCTTTGCCTTCTTCACCTTCTTTTTCTTCTTCTTCTTCCTCACGTTCTTCTTTTCCTTCTCCTTCTTCACCTTCTTGTTCATCTTCTTCTTCTCCTTCTTCTTCTCCTCCTTCTCCTTCTCCTCTTTCTACTCTTCCTCGTCCTCATCCTCCCTCTTCCTCCTCGGGTTTGGGTGGTATTGTGTAATTGGATAAAAAAGTCGGTTTTGTCAGGCACGGGTGGTTGGTTATTGGGTTAAAAGGAAAAGTAATTGAGGTGTCATTTGTTCTTTGGACAGTTTATCCTTAAAAGACCTTGCAGAGAGAGAGATGGGGCTCCATTTTTACCTTGTTAGCAAAGTGCTGCAGAACTCACAGCTTGTGAGACTGTTACATGGACAAGAGCTAATGAACACCTGAGTCCAAACAAGAAACACTGTCTTGTGATTTAATCCCGACCTTGGCAGAGAAGAAGCAAAAGAATTGACTGTTCCCCCATGGAATCTGATGGAACCAGGTGTCCACTGTTTCACAGTGCAGCCTCAGAGAGGGTGAGACCATTGTGCCACAATGGAATATCCTGAAACCAAGGCTCCATTGTGACAAACCTGGGCTTTATGAAACCAAGGACACCGCTGGGATGCAATGGAATCTCAAGGAACCCAGGGCCAACTGTCAACACATCAGCTTCTCAGGAAACCAAGGAAAACACTGTGACACAGAGAAGGGCCTCATGGGACCCAGGAGACCATGGTGACACTGTGGAATCTCATGGAACCAAGTCTGAATTGTTACAGGACCCAGGAGACCATGGTGACACCAGAGAATCTCATGGAACCAAGTGTCCAGAGTTTCATGGCTCAGTCTCATGGAGCACTGGAGACCATTGTGTCCCAGTGGGAACACAGGGAACAAAGGCTCCACTGTGACACAGCAGGCCCTCATGGAATGCAAGAGATCATCCTGATGGAATGGGAACTCATGGAACCAAGGGCCCACTCTTTGGCTGCATGGCCCCATGGAATGCTGGAGACCATTGTGGCACCATGGAATGAATGGCACAAAGGCTCCACTGTGACCCAGCAGGGCCTCATGGAACCAAGGACACCGCTGGGATACAATGGAATCTCATGGAACCAAGGTCCAGTTGTGACAGAGCTGGGCCTCTTGGAACCAAGGACACCCCGTGATGCAATGGAATCTCTAGGATCCAAGGATCAATTGCCAACACACCAGGTTCTCATGAAACCAAGCAGAACATTGTGACACAGGGCAATCTCATGGAAGCAAGGCTCTGCTTTGATCAAGTGGGGCCTCATGGGACACAGGTGCCACTGGGACATTGTCAGGCCCAGCAGGAACAAGACACCACTGTGGCAGACCAAGGCCTCATGGGACCCAGGAGAGCTCTGTGACACAATGGAACCTGATGGAGCCAAGGGCCCATTGGGACACAGCAGGGTCTCATGGAACCCCTGTGCCACTGGGACATTGCCAAGGCTCCTGCAAGCAAGGTTCCACTGGGACAAAGGCAGGCCCCATGGCACCCAGGAGACCACTGTGGGACAATGGAATCTCATGGAACCAGGTGTCCATGGTGACAGAGCCAGGCCTGATGGAACACTGGAGAACATGGTTACCCAAGGGAATCTCATGGAACCAGGTGTCCATGGTGACAGAGCCAGGCCTGATGGAACACTAGGGACTATTGTTATCCAAGGGAATCCCATGGAACCATGTGTCCATGGTGACAGAGCCAGGCCTGATGGAACCTAATTGAACACAGGAGAACTTTGCTAGCCCATGGAATCCCATGGAACCAGGTGTCCATGGTGACAGAGCCAGGCCTGATGGAACCTAATGGAACAGAGGAGAACATTGTTATCCAAGGGAATCTCATGGAACCAGGTGTCCATGGTGACAGAGCCAGGCCTGATGGAACCTAATTGAACACAGGTGAACATTGTTACCTTTTGGAAGCCTGGCTGCGAGAATTTTAGACTCTGTGCTGACAGACACTCACCCCAGAGAGAACACTGCATTTGACCTTGGACTCTGGAGGAGGCTTCCAAAATGGAATGATGGAACTGGGATTATGGGTGTGGAGTTTGAATAGAAGGGTGTAATATCACATGGTGAAAAATTCAGGGTTTACCGTTTTAGAATATAGTAATATATATAAAGCAAGATGGAGGTTTTAGGGCAGAGGATGATCCTTTTTCTTTGCCTTCTTCACCTTCTTTTTCTTCTTCTTCTTCCTCACGTTCTTCTTTTCCTTCTCCTTCTTCACCTTCTTGTTCATCTTCTTCTTCTCCTTCTTCTTCTCCTCCTTCTCCTCTTTCAACTCTTCCTCGTCCTCATCCTCCCTCTTCCTCCTCGGGTTTGGGTGGTATTCTGTAATTGGATAAAAAGTCGGTGTTGTCAGGCACGGGTGGTTGGTTATTGGGTTAAAAGGAAAAATAATTGAGGTGTCATTTGTTATTTGGACAGTTTATCCTTAAAAGACCTTGCAGAGAGAGAGATGGGGCTCCATTTTTACCTTGTTAGCAAAGTGCTGCAGAACTCACAGCTTGTGAGACTGTTACATGGACAAGAGCTAATGAACACCTGAGTCCAAACAAGAAACACTGTCTTGTGATTTAATCCCGACCTTGGCAGAGAAGAAGCAAAAGAATTGACTGTTCCCCCATGGAATCTGATGGAACCAGGTGTCCACTGTTTCACAGTGCAGCCTCAGAGAGGGTGAGACCATTGTGCCACAATGGAATATCCTGAAACCAAGGCTCCATTGTGACAAACCTGGGCTTTATGAAACCAAGGACACCGCTGGGATGCAATGGAATCTCAAGGAACCCAGGGCCAACTGTCAACACATCAGCTTCTCAGGAAACCAAGGAAAACACTGTGACACAGAGAAGGGCCTCATGGGACCCAGGAGACCATGGTGACACTGTGGAATCTCATGGAACCAAGTCTGAATTGTTACAGGACCCAGGAGACCATGGTGACACCAGAGAATCTCATGGAACCAAGTGTCCAGAGTTTCATGGCTCAGTCTCATGGAGCACTGGAGACCATTGTGTCCCAGTGGGAACACAGGGAACAAAGGCTCCACTGTGACACAGCAGGCCCTCATGGAATGCAAGAGATCATCCTGATGGAATGGGAACTCATGGAACCAAGGGCCCACTCTTTGGCTGCATGGCCCCATGGAATGCTGGAGACCATTGTGGCACCATGGAATGAATGGCACAAAGGCTCCACTGTGACCCAGCAGGGCCTCATGGAACCAAGGACACCGCTGGGATACAATGGAATCTCATGGAACCAAGGTCCAGTTGTGACAGAGCTGGGCCTCTTGGAACCAAGGACACCCCGTGATGCAATGGAATCTCTAGGATCCAAGGATCAATTGCCAACACACCAGGTTCTCATGAAACCAAGCAGAACATTGTGACACAGGGCAATCTCATGGAAGCAAGGCTCTGCTTTGATCAAGTGGGGCCTCATGGGACACAGGTGCCACTGGGACATTGTCAGGCCCAGGAGGAACAAGACACCCCTGTGGCAGACCAAGGCCTCATGGGACCCAGGAGAGCTCTGTGACACAATGGAACCTGATGGAGCCAAGGGCCCATTGGGACACGGCAGGGTCTCATGGAACCCCTGTGCCACTGGGACATTGCCAAGGCTCCTGCAAGCAAGGTTCCACTGGGACAAAGGCAGGCCCCATGGCACCCAGGAGACCACTGTGGGACAATGGAATCTCATGGAACCAGGTGTCCATGGTGACAGAGCAAGGCCTGATGGAACACTGGAGAACATGGTTACCCAAGGGAATCTCATGGAACCAGGTGTCCATGGTGACAGAGCCAGGCCTGATGGAACACTAGGGACTATTGTTATCCAAGGGAATCCCATGGAACCATGTGTCCATGGTGACAGAGCCAGGCCTGATGGAACCTAATTGAACACAGGAGAACTTTGCTAGCCCATGGAATCCCATGGAACCAGGTGTCCATGGTGACAGAGCCAGGCCTGATGGAACCTAATGGAACAGAGGAGAACATTGTTATCCAAGGGAATCTCATGGAACCAGGTGTCCATGGTGACAGAGCCAGGCCTGATGGAACCTAATTGAACACAGGTGAACATTGTTACCTTTTGGAAGCCTGGCTGCGAGAATTTTAGACTCTGTGCTGACAGACACTCACCCCAGAGAGAACACTGCATTTGACCTTGGACTCTGGAGGAGGCTTCCAAAATGGAATGATGGAACTGGGATTATGGGTGTGGAGTTTGAATAGAAGGGTGTAATATCACATGGTGAAAAATTCAGGGTTTACCGTTTTAGAATATAGTAATATATATAAAGCAAGATGGAGGTTTTAGGGCAGAGGATGATCCTTTTTCTTTGCCTTCTTCACCTTCTTTTTCTTCTTCTTCTTCCTCACGTTCTTCTTTTCCTTCTCCTTCTTCACCTTCTTGTTCATCTTCTTCTTCTCCTTCTTCTTCTCCTCCTTCTCCTCTTTCTACTCTTCCTCGTCCTCATCCTCCCTCTTCCTCCTCGGGTTTGGGTGGTATTCTGTAATTGGATAAAAAAGTCGGTGTTGTCAGGCACGGGTGGTTGGTTATTGGGTTAAAAGGAAAAATAATTGAGGTGTCATTTGTTATTTGGACAGTTTATCCTTAAAAGACCTTGCAGAGAGAGAGATGGGGCTCCATTTTTACCTTGTTAGCAAAGTGCTGCAGAACTCACAGCTTGTGAGACTGTTACATGGACAAGAGCTAATGAACACCTGAGTCCAAACAAGAAACACTGTCTTGTGATTTAATCCCGACCTTGGCAGAGAAGAAGCAAAAGAATTGACTGATCCCCCATGGAATCTCATGGAACCAGGTGTCCACTGTTTCACAGTGCAGCCTCAGAGAGGGTGAGACCATTGTGCCACAATGGAATATCCTGAAACCAAGGCTCCATTGTGACAAACCTGGGCTTTATGAAACCAAGGACACTGCTGGGATGCAATGGAATCTCAAGGAACCCAGGGCCAACTGTCAACACATCAGCTTCTCAGGAAACCAAGGAAAACACTGTGACACAGAGAAGGGCCTCATGGGACCCAGGAGACCATGGTGACACTGTGGAATCTCATGGAACCAAGTCTGAATTGTTACAGGACCCAGGAGACCATGGTGACACCAGAGAATCTCATGGAACCAAGTGTCCAGAGTTTCATGGCTCAGTCTCATGGAGCACTGGAGACCATTGTGTCCCAGTGGGAACACAGGGAACAAAGGCTCCACTGTGACACAGCAGGCCCTCATGGAATGCAAGAGATCATCCTGATGGAATGGGAACTCATGGAACCAAGGGCCCACTCTTTGGCTGCATGGCCCCATGGAATGCTGGAGACCATTGTGGCACCATGGAATGAATGGCACAAAGGCTCCACTGTGACCCAGCAGGGCCTCATGGAACCAAGGACACCGCTGGGATACAATGGAATCTCATGGAACCAAGGTCCAGTTGTGACAGAGCTGGGCCTCTTGGAACCAAGGACACCCCGTGATGCAATGGAATCTCTAGGATCCAAGGATCAATTGCCAACACACCAGGTTCTCATGAAACCAAGCAGAACATTGTGACACAGGGCAATCTCATGGAAGCAAGGCTCTGCTTTGATCAAGTGGGGCCTCATGGGACACAGGTGCCACTGGGACATTGTCAGGCCCAGGAGGAACAAGACACCCCTGTGGCAGACCAAGGCCTCATGGGACCCAGGAGAGCTCTGTGACACAATGGAACCTGATGGAGCCAAGGGCCCATTGGGACACAGCAGGGTCTCATGGAACCCCTGTGCCACTGGGACATTGCCAAGGCTCCTGCAAGCAAGGTTCCGCTGGGACAAAGGCAGGCCCCATGGCACCCAGGAGACCACTGGGGGACAATGGAATCTCATGGAACCAGGTGTCCATGGTGACAGAGCCAGGCCTGATGGAACACTAGGGACTATTGTTATCCAAGGGAATCCCATGGAACCAGGTGTCCATGGTGACAGAGCCAGGCCTGATGGAACCTAATTGAACACAGGAGAACTTTGCTAGCCCATGGAATCTCATGGAACCAGGTGTCCATGGTGACAGAGCCAGGCCTGATGGAACCTAATTGAACACAGGTGAACATTGTTACCTTTTGGAAGCCTGGCTGCGAGAATTTTAGACTCTGTGCTGACAGACACTCACCCCAGAGAGAACACTGCATTTGACCTTGGACTCTGGAGGAGGCTTCCAAAATGGAATGATGGAACTGGGATTATGGGTGTGGAGTTTGAATAGAAGGGTGTAATATCACATGGTGAAAAATTCAGGGTTTACCGTTTTAGAATATAGTAATATATATAAAGCAAGATGGAGGTTTTAGGGCAGAGGATGATCCTTTTTCTTTGCCTTCTTCACCTTCTTTTTCTTCTTCTTCTTCCTCACGTTCTTCTTTTCCTTCTCCTTCTTCACCTTCTTGTTCATCTTCTTCTTCTCCTTCTTCTTCTCCTCCTTCTCCTCTTTCTACTCTTCCTCGTCCTCATCCTCCCTCTTCCTCCTCGGGTTTGGGTGGTATTCTGTAATTGGATAAAAAAGTCGGTGTTGTCAGGCACGGGTGGTTGGTTATTGGGTTAAAAGGAAAAATAATTGAGGTGTCATTTGTTATTTGGACAGTTTATCCTTAAAAGACCTTGCAGAGAGAGAGATGGGGCTCCATTTTTCCCTTGTTAGCAAAGTGCTGCAGAACTCACAGCTTGTGAGACTGTTACATGGACAAGAGCTAATGAACACCTGAGTCCAAACAAGAAACACTGTCTTGTGATTTAATCCCGACCTTGGCAGAGAAGAAGCAAAAGAATTGACTGTTCCCCCATGGAATCTGATGGAAGCAGGTGTCCACTGTTTCACAGTGCAGCCTCAGCGAGGGTGAGGCCATTGTGCCACAATGGAATATTCTGAAACCAAGGCTCCATTGTGACAAACCTGGGCTTTATGAAACCAAGGACACCGCTGGGATGCAATGGAATCTCAAGGAACCCAGGGCCAACTGTCAACACATCAGCTTCTCAGGAAACCAAGGAAAACACTGTGACACAGAGAAGGGCCTCATGGGACCCAGGAGACCATGGTGACACCGTGGAATCTCATGGAACCAAGTCTGAATTGTTACAGGACCCAGGAGACCATGGTGACACTGTGGAATCTCATGGAACCAAGTCTGAATTGTTACAGGACCCAGGAGACCATGGTGACACCAGAGAATCTCATGGAACCAAGTGTCCAGAGTTTCATGGCTCAGCCTCATGGAGCACTGGAGACCATTGTGTCCCAGTGGGAACACAGGGAACAAAGGCTCCACTGTGACACAGCAGGGCCTCATGGAATGCAAGAGATCATCCTGATGGAATGGGAACTCATGGAACCAAGGGCCCACTCTTTGGCTGCGTGGCCCCATGGAATGCTGGAGACCATTGTGGCACCATGGAATGAATGGCACAAAGGCTCCACTGTGACCCAGCAGGGCCTCATGGAACCAAGGACACCGCTGGGATACAATGGAATCTCATGGAACCAAGGTCCAGTTGTGACAGAGCTGGGCCTCTTGGAACCAAGGACACCCCGTGATGCAATGGAATCTCTAGGATCCAAGGATCAATTGCCAACACACCAGGTTCTCATGAAACCAAGCAGAACATTGTGACACAGGGCAATCTCATGGAAGCAAGGCTCTGCTTTGATCAAGTGGGGCCTCATGGGACACAGGTGCCACTGGGACATTGTCAGGCCCAGGAGGAACAAGACACCCCTGTGGCAGACCAAGGCCTCATGGGACCCAGGAGAGCTCTGTGACACAATGGAACCTGATGGAGCCAAGGGCCCATTGGGACACGGCAGGGTCTCATGGAACCCCTGTGCCACTGGGACATTGCCAAGGCTCCTGCAAGCAAGGTTCCACTGGGACAAAGGCAGGCCCCATGGCACCCAGGAGACCACTGGGGGACAATGGAATCTCATGGAACCAGGTGTCCATGGTGACAGAGCCAGGCCTGATGGAACACTAGGGACTATTGTTATCCAAGGGAATCCCATGGAACCAGGTGTCCATGGTGACAGAGCCAGGCCTGATGGAACCTAATGGAACAGAGGAGAACATTGTTATCCAAGGGAATCTCATGGAACCAGGTGTCCATGGTGACAGAGCCAGGCCTGATGGAACCTAATTGAACACAGGTGAACATTGTTACCTTTTGGAAGCCTGGCTGCGAGAATTTTAGACTCTGTGCTGACAGACACTCACCCCAGAGAGAACACTGCATTTGACCTTGGACTCTGGAGGAGGCTTCCAAAATGGAATGATGGAACTGGGATTATGGGTGTGGAGTTTGAATAGAAGGGTGTAATATCACATGGTGAAAAATTCAGGGTTTACCGTTTTAGAATATAGTAATATATATAAAGCAAGATGGAGGTTTTAGGGCAGAGGATGATCCTTTTTCTTTGCCTTCTTCACCTTCTTTTTCTTCTTCTTCTTCCTCACGTTCTTCTTTTCCTTCTCCTTCTTCACCTTCTTGTTCATCTTCTTCTTCTCCTTCTTCTTCTCCTCCTTCTCCGCTTTCAACTCTTCCTCGTCCTCATCCTCCCTCTTCCTCCTCGGGTTTGGGTGGTATTGTGTAATTGGATAAAAAGTCGGTGTTGTCAGGCACGGGTGGTTGGTTATTGGGTTAAAAGGAAAAATAATTGAGGTGTCATTTGTTATTTGGACAGTTTATCCTTAAAAGACCTTGCAGAGAGAGAGAGATGGGGCTCCATTTTTACCTTGTTAGCAAAGTGCTGCAGAACTCACAGCTTGTGAGACTGTTACATGGACAAGAGCTAATGAACACCTGAGTCCAAACAAGAAACACTGTCTTGTGATTTAATCCCGACCTTGGCAGAGAAGAAGCAAAAGAATTGACTGTTCCCCCATGGAATCTCATGGAACCAGGTGTCCACTGTTTCACAGTGCAGCCTCAGAGAGGGTGAGACCATTGTGCCACAATGGAATATCCTGAAACCAAGGCTCCATTGTGACAAACCTGGGCTTTATGAAACCAAGGACACTGCTGGGATGCAATGGAATCTCAAGGAACCCAGGGCCAACTGTCAACACATCAGCTTCTCAGGAAACCAAGGAAAACACTGTGACACAGAGAAGGGCCTCATGGGACCCAGGAGACCATGGTGACACCGTGGAATCTCATGGAACCAAGTCTGAATTGTTACAGGACCCAGGAGACCATGGTGACACTGTGGAATCTCATGGAACCAAGTCTGAATTGTTACAGGACCCAGGAGACCATGGTGACACCAGAGAATCTCATGGAACCAAGTGTCCAGAGTTTCATGGCTCAGCCTCATGGAGCACTGGAGACCATTGTGTCCCAGTGGGAACACAGGGAACAAAGGCTCCACTGTGACACAGCAGGGCCTCATGGAATGCAAGAGATCATCCTGATGGAATGGGAACTCATGGAACCAAGGGCCCACTCTTTGGCTGCGTGGCCCCATGGAATGCTGGAGACCATTGTGGCACCATGGAATGAATGGCACAAAGGCTCCACTGTGACCCAGCAGGGCCTCATGGAACCAAGGACACCGCTGGGATACAATGGAATCTCATGGAACCAAGGTCCAGTTGTGACAGAGCTGGGCCTCTTGGAACCAAGGACACCCCGTGATGCAATGGAATCTCTAGGATCCAAGGATCAATTGCCAACACACCAGGTTCTCATGAAACCAAGCAGAACATTGTGACACAGGGCAATCTCATGGAAGCAAGGCTCTGCTTTGATCAAGTGGGGCCTCATGGGACACAGGTGCCACTGGGACATTGTCAGGCCCAGGAGGAACAAGACACCCCTGTGGCAGACCAAGGCCTCATGGGACCCAGGAGAGCTCTGTGACACAATGGAACCTGATGGAGCCAAGGGCCCATTGGGACACGGCAGGGTCTCATGGAACCCCTGTGCCACTGGGACATTGCCAAGGCTCCTGCAAGCAAGGTTCCACTGGGACAAAGGCAGGCCCCATGGCACCCAGGAGACCACTGTGGGACAATGGAATCTCATGGAACCAGGTGTCCATGGTGACAGAGCCAGGCCTGATGGAACACTAGGGACTATTGTTATCCAAGGGAATCCCATGGAACCAGGTGTCCATGGTGACAGAGCCAGGCCTGATGGAACCTAATGGAACAGAGGAGAACATTGTTATCCAAGGGAATCTCATGGAACCAGGTGTCCATGGTGACAGAGCCAGGCCTGATGGAACCTAATTGAACACAGGTGAACATTGTTACCTTTTGGAAGCCTGGCTGCGAGAATTTTAGACTCTGTGCTGACAGACACTCACCCCAGAGAGAACACTGCATTTGACCTTGGACTATGGAGGAGGCTTCCAAAATGGAATGATGGAACTGGGATTATGGGTGTGGAGTTTGAATAGAAGGGTGTAATATCACATGGTGAAAAATTCAGGGTTTACCGTTTTAGAATATAGTAATATATATAAAGCAAGATGGAGGTTTTAGGGCAGAGGATGATCCTTTTTCTTTGCCTTCTTCACCTTCTTTTTCTTCTTCTTCTTCCTCACGTTCTTTTTTTCCTTCTCCTTCTTCACCTTCTTGTTCATCTTCTTCTTCTCCTTCTTCTTCTCCTCCTTCTCCTCTTTCTACTCTTCCTCGTCCTCATCCTCCCTCTTCCTCCTCGGGTTTGGGTGGTATTCTGTAATTGGATAAAAAAGTCGGTGTTGTCAGGCACGGGTGGTTGGTTATTGGGTTAAAAGGAAAAATAATTGAGGTGTCATTTGTTATTTGGACAGTTTATCCTTAAAAGACCTTGCAGAGAGAGAGATGGGGCTCCATTTTTCCCTTGTTAGCAAAGTGCTGCAGAACTCACAGCTTGTGAGACTGTTACATGGACAAGAGCTAATGAACACCTGAGTCCAAACAAGAAACACTGTCTTGTGATTTAATCCCGACCTTGGCAGAGAAGAAGCAAAAGAATTGACTGATCCCCCATGGAATCTCATGGAACCAGGTGTCCACTGTTTCACAGTGCAGCCTCAGAGAGGGTGAGACCATTGTGCCACAATGGAATATCCTGAAACCAAGGCTCCATTGTGACAAACCTGGGCTTTATGAAACCAAGGACACTGCTGGGATGCAATGGAATCTCAAGGAACCCAGGGCCAACTGTCAACACATCAGCTTCTCAGGAAACCAAGGAAAACACTGTGACACAGAGAAGGGCCTCATGGGACCCAGGAGACCATGGTGACACTGTGGAATCTCATGGAACCAAGTCTGAATTGTTACAGGACCCAGGAGACCATGGTGACACCAGAGAATCTCATGGAACCAAGTGTCCAGAGTTTCATGGCTCAGCCTCATGGAGCACTGGAGACCATTGTGTCCCAGTGGGAACACAGGGAACAAAGGCTCCACTGTGACACAGCAGGGCCTCATGGAATGCAAGAGATCATCCTGATGGAATGGGAACTCATGGAACCAAGGGCCCACTCTTTGGCTGCGTGGCCCCATGGAATGCTGGAGACCATTGTGGCACCATGGAATGAATGGCACAAAGGCTCCACTGTGACCCAGCAGGGCCTCATGGAACCAAGGACACCGCTGGGATACAATGGAATCTCATGGAACCAAGGTCCAGTTGTGACAGAGCTGGGCCTCTTGGAACCAAGGACACCCCGTGATGCAATGGAATCTCTAGGATCCAAGGATCAATTGCCAACACACCAGGTTCTCATGAAACCAAGCAGAACATTGTGACACAGGGCAATCTCATGGAAGCAAGGCTCTGCTTTGATCAAGTGGGGCCTCATGGGACACAGGTGCCACTGGGACATTGTCAGGCCCAGGAGGAACAAGACACCCCTGTGGCAGACCAAGGCCTCATGGGACCCAGGAGAGCTCTGTGACACAATGGAACCTGATGGAGCCAAGGGCCCATTGGGACACAGCAGGGTCTCATGGAACCCCTGTGCCACTGGGACATTGCCAAGGCTCCTGCAAGCAAGGTTCCACTGGGACAAAGGCAGGCCCCATGGCACCCAGGAGACCACTGTGGGACAATGGAATCTCATGGAACCAGGTGTCCATGGTGACAGAGCCAGGCCTGATGGAACACTGGAGAACATTGTTACCCAAGGGAATCTCATGGAACCAGGTGTCCATGGTGACAGAGCCAGGCCTGATGGAACACTAGGGACTATTGTTATCCAAGGGAATCCCATGGAACCATGTGTCCATGGTGACAGAGCCAGGCCTGATGGAACCTAATTGAACACAGGAGAACTTTGCTAGCCCATGGAATCCCATGGAACCAGGTGTCCATGGTGACAGAGCCAGGCCTGATGGAACCTAATGGAACAGAGGAGAACATTGTTATCCAAGGGAATCTCATGGAACCAGGTGTCCATGGTGACAGAGCCAGGCCTGATGGAACCTAATTGAACACAGGTGAACATTGTTACCTTTTGGAAGCCTGGCTGCGAGAATTTTAGACTCTGTGCTGACAGACACTCACCCCAGAGAGAACACTGCATTTGACCTTGGACTCTGGAGGAGGCTTCCAAAATGGAATGATGGAACTGGGATTATGGGTGTGGAGTTTGAATAGAAGGGTGTAATATCACATGGTGAAAAATTCAGGGTTTACCGTTTTAGAATATAGTAATATATATAAAGCAAGATGGAGGTTTTAGGGCAGAGGATGATCCTTTTTCTTTGCCTTCTTCACCTTCTTTTTCTTCTTCTTCTTCCTCACGTTCTTCTTTTCCTTCTCCTTCTTCACCTTCTTGTTCATCTTCTTCTTCTCCTTCTTCTTCTCCTCCTTCTCCTCTTTCAACTCTTCCTCGTCCTCATCCTCCCTCTTCCTCCTCGGGTTTGGGTGGTATTGTGTAATTGGATAAAAAGTCGGTGTTGTCAGGCACGGGTGGTTGGTTATTGGGTTAAAAGGAAAAATAATTGAGGTGTCATTTGTTATTTGGACAGTTTGTCCTTAAAAGACCTTGCAGAGAGAGAGAGATGGGGCTCCATTTTTACCTTCTTAGCAAAGTGCTGCAGAACTCACAGCTTGTGAGACTGTTACATGGACAAGAGCTAATGAACACCTGAGTCCAAACAAGAAACACTGTCTTGTGATTTAATCCCGACCTTGGCAGAGAAGAAGCAAAAGAATTGACTGTTCCCCCATGGAATCTCATGGAACCAGGTGTCCACTGTTTCACAGTGCAGCCTCAGAGAGGGTGAGACCATTGTGCCACAATGGAATATCCTGAAACCAAGGCTCCATTGTGACAAACCTGGGCTTTATGAAACCAAGGACACTGCTGGGATGCAATGGAATCTCAAGGAACCCAGGGCCAACTGTCAACACATCAGCTTCTCAGGAAACCAAGGAAAACACTGTGACACAGAGAAGGGCCTCATGGGACCCAGGAGACCATGGTGACACTGTGGAATCTCATGGAACCAAGTCTGAATTGTTGAAGGACCCAGGAGACCATGGTGACACCGTGGAATCTCATGGAACCAAGTCTGAATTGTTACAGGACCCAGGAGAACATGGTGACACCAGAGAATCTCATGGAACCAAGTGTCCAGAGTTTCATGGCTCAGTCTCATGGAGCACTGGAGACCATTGTGTCCCAGTGGGAACACAGGGAACAAAGGCTCCACTGTGACACAGCAGGGCCTCATGGAATGCAAGAGATCATCCTGATGGAATGGGAACTCATGGAACCAAGGGCCCACTCTTTGGCTGCATGGCCCCATGGAACGCTGGAGACCATTGTGGCACCATGGAATGAATGGCACAAAGGCTCCACTGTGACCCAGCAGGGCCTCATGGAACCAAGGACACCGCTGGGATACAATGGAATCTCATGGAACCAAGGTCCAGTTGTGACAGAGCTGGGCCTCTTGGAACCAAGGACACCCCGTGATGCAATGGAATCTCTAGGATCCAAGGATCAATTGCCAACACACCAGGTTCTCATGAAACCAAGCAGAACATTGTGACACAGGGCAATCTCATGGAAGCAAGGCTCTGCTTTGATCAAGTGGGGCCTCATGGGACACAGGTGCCACTGGGACATTGTCAGGCCCAGGAGGAACAAGACACCCCTGTGGCAGACCAAGGCCTCATGGGACCCAGGAGAGCTCTGTGACACAATGGAAGCTGATGGAGCCAAGGGCCCATTGGGACACAGCAGGGTCTCATGGAACCCCTGTGCCACTGGGACATTGCCAAGGCTCCTGCAAGCAAGGTTCCGCTGGGACAAAGGCAGGCCCCATGGCACCCAGGAGACTACTGTGGGACAATGGAATCTCATGGAACCAGGTGTCCATGGTGACAGAGCCAGGCCTGATGGAACACTAGGGACTATTGTTATCCAAGGGAATCCCATGGAACCAGGTGTCCATGGTGACAGAGCCAGGCCTGATGGAACCTAATTGAACACAGGAGAACTTTGCTAGCCCATGGAATCTCATGGAACCAGGTGTCCATGGTGACAGAGCCAGGCCTGATGGAACCTAATTGAACACAGGTGAACATTGTTACCTTTTGGAAGCCTGGCTGCGAGAATTTTAGACTCTGTGCTGACAGACACTCACCCCAGAGAGAACACTGCATTTGACCTTGGACTCTGGAGGAGGCTTCCAAAATGGAATGATGGAACTGGGATTATGGGTGTGGAGTTTGAATAGAAGGGTGTAATATCACATGGTGAAAAATTCAGGGTTTACCGTTTTAGAATATAGTAATATATATAAAGCAAGATGGAGGTTTTAGGGCAGAGGATGATCCTTTTTCTTTGCCTTCTTCACCTTCTTTTTCTTCCTCTTCTTCCTCACGTTCTTCTTTTCCTTCTCCTTCTTCACCTTCTTGTTCATCTTCTTCTTCTCCTTCTTCTTCTCCTCCTTCTCCTCTTTCTACTCTTCCTCGTCCTCATCCTCCCTCTTCCTCCTCGGGTTTGGGTGGTATTCTGTAATTGGATAAAAAAGTCGGTGTTGTCAGGCACGGGTGGTTGGTTATTGGGTTAAAAGGAAAAATAATTGAGGTGTCATTTGTTATTTGGACAGTTTATCCTTAAAAGACCTTGCAGAGAGAGAGATGGGGCTCCATTTTTACCTTGTTAGCAAAGTGCTGCAGAACTCACAGCTTGTGAGACTGTTACATGGACAAGAGCTAATGAACACCTGAGTCCAAACAAGAAACACTGTCTTGTGATTTAATCCCGACCTTGGCAGAGAAGAAGCAAAAGAATTGACTGATCCCCCATGGAATCTCATGGAACCAGGTGTCCACTGTTTCACAGTGCAGCCTCAGAGAGGGTGAGACCATTGTGCCACAATGGAATATCCTGAAACCAAGGCTCCATTGTGACAAACCTGGGCTTTATGAAACCAAGGACACCGCTGGGATGCAATGGAATCTCAAGGAACCCAGGGCCAACTGTCAACACATCAGCTTCTCAGGAAACCAAGGAAAACACTGTGACACAGAGAAGGGCCTCATGGGACCCAGGAGACCATGGTGACACCGTGGAATCTCATGGAACCAAGTCTGAATTGTTACAGGACCCAGGAGACCATGGTGACACCGTGGAATCTCATGGAACCAAGTGTCCAGAGTTTCATGGCTCAGCCTCATGGAGCACTGGAGACCATTGTGTCCCAGTGGGAACACAGGGAACAAAGGCTCCACTGTGACACAGCAGGGCCTCATGGAATGCAAGAGATCATCCTGATGGAATGGGAACTCATGGAACCAAGGGCCCACTCTTTGGCTGCATGGCCCCATGGAATGCTGGAGACCATTGTGGCACCATGGAATGAATGGCACAAAGGCTCCACTGTGACCCAGCAGGGCCTCATGGAACCAAGGACACCGCTGGGATACAATGGAATCTCATGGAACCAAGGTCCAGTTGTGACAGAGCTGGGCCTCTTGGAACCAAGGACACCCCGTGATGCAATGGAATCTCTAGGATCCAAGGATCAATTGCCAACACACCAGGTTCTCATGAAACCAAGCAGAACATTGTGACACAGGGCAATCTTATGGAAGCAAGGCTCTGCTTTGATCAAGTGGGGCCTCATGGGACACAGGTGCCACTGGGACATTGTCAGGCCCAGGAGGAACAAGACACCCCTGTGGCAGACCAAGGCCTCATGGGACCCAGGAGAGCTCTGTGACACAATGGAACCTGATGGAGCCAAGGGCCCATTGGGACACAGCAGGGTCTCATGGAACCCCTGTGCCACTGGGACATTGCCAAGGCTCCTGCAAGCAAGGTTCCACTGGGACAAAGGCAGGCCCCATGGCACCCAGGAGACCACTGTGGGACAATGGAATCTCATGGAACCAGGTGTCCATGGTGACAGAGCCAGGCCTGATGGAACACTGGAGAACATTGTTACCCAAGGGAATCTCATGGAACCAGGTGTCCATGGTGACAGAGCCAGGCCTGATGGAACACTAGGGACTATTGTTATCCAAGGGAATCCCATGGAACCAGGTGTCCATGGTGACAGAGCCAGGCCTGATGGAACCTAATTGAACACAGGAGAACTTTGCTAGCCCATGGAATCTCATGGAACCAGGTGTCCATGGTGACAGAGCCAGGCCTGATGGAACCTAATTGAACACAGGTGAACATTGTTACCTTTTGGAAGCCTGGCTGCGAGAATTTTAGACTCTGTGCTGACAGACACTCACCCCAGAGAGAACACTGCATTTGACCTTGGACTCTGGAGGAGGCTTCCAAAATGGAATGATGGAACTGGGATTATGGGTGTGGAGTTTGAATAGAAGGGTGTAATATCACATGGTGAAAAATTCAGGGTTTACCGTTTTAGAATATAGTAATATATATAAAGCAAGATGGAGGTTTTAGGGCAGAGGATGATCCTTTTTCTTTGCCTTCTTCACCTTCTTTTTCTTCTTCTTCTTCCTCACGTTCTCCTTTTCCTTCTCCTTCTTCACCTTCTTGTTCATCTTCTTCTTCTCCTTCTTCTTCTCCTCCTTCTCCTCTTTCTACTCTTCCTCGTCCTCATCCTCCCTCTTCCTCCTCGGGTTTGGGTGGTATTCTGTAATTGGATAAAAAGTCGGTGTTGTCAGGCACGGGTGGTTGGTTATTGGGTTAAAAGGAAAAATAATTGAGGTGTCATTTGTTATTTGGACAGTTTGTCCTTAAAAGACCTTGCAGAGAGAGAGATGGGGCTCCATTTTTACCTTGTTAGCAAAATGCTGCAGAACTCACAGCTTGTGAGACTGTTACATGGACAAGAGCTAATGAACACCTGAGTCCAAACAAGAAACACTGTCTTGTGATTTAATCCCGACCTTGGCAGAGAAGAAGCAAAAGAATTGACTGTTCCCCCATGGAATCTCATGGAACCAGGTGTCCACTGTTTCACAGTGCAGCCTCAGAGAGGGTGAGACCATTGTGCCACAATGGAATATCCTGAAACCAAGGCTCCATTGTGACAAACCTGGGCTTTATGAAACCAAGGACACCGCTGGGATGCAATGGAATCTCAAGGAACCCAGGGCCAACTGTCAACACATCAGCTTCTCAGGAAACCAAGGAAAACACTGTGACACAGAGAAGGGCCTCATGGGACCCAGGAGACCATGGTGACACTGTGGAATCTCATGGAACCAAGTCTGAATTGTTGAAGGACCCAGGAGACCATGGTGACACCGTGGAATCTCATGGAACCAAGTCTGAATTGTTACAGGACCCAGGAGACCATGGTGACACCAGAGAATCTCATGGAACCAAGTGTCCAGAGTTTCATGGCTCAGCCTCATGGAGCACTGGAGACCATTGTGTCCCAGTGGGAACACAGGGAACAAAGGCTCCACTGTGACACAGCAGGGCCTCATGGAATGAGAGAGATCATCCTAATGGAATGGGAACTCATGGAACCAAGGGCCCACTCTTTGGCTGCCTGGCCCCATGGGATGCTGGAGACCATTGTGGCACCATGGAATGAATGGCACAAAGGCTCCACTGTGACCCAGCAGGGCCTCATGAAACCAAGGACACCGCTGGGATACAATGGAATCTCATGGAACCAAGATCCAGTTGTGACAGAGCTGGGCCTCTTGGAACCAAGGACACCCTGTGATGCAATGGAATCTCTAGGATCCAAGGATCAATTGCCAACACACCAGGTTCTCATAAAACCAAGCAGAACATTGTGACACAGGGCAATCTCATGGAAGCAAGGCTCTGCTTTGATCAAGTGGGGCCTCATGGGACACAGGTGCCACTGGGACATTGTCAGGCCCAGGAGGAACAAGACACCCCTGTGGCAGACCAAGGCCTCATGGGACCCAGGAGAGCTCTGTGACACAATGGAACCTGATGGAGCCAAGGGCCCATTGGGACACAGCAGGGTCTCATGGAACCCCTGTGCCACTGGGACATTGCCAAGGCTCCTGCAAGCAAGGTTCCACTGGGACAAAGGCAGGCCCCATGGCACCCAGGAGACCACTGGGGGACAATGGAATCTCATGGAACCAGGTGTCCATGGTGACAGAGCCAGGCCTGATGGAACACTGGAGAACATTGTTACCCAAGGGAATCTCATGGAACCAGGTGTCCATGGTGACAGAGCCAGGCCTGATGGAACACTAGGGACTATTGTTATCCAAGGGAATCCCATGGAACCAGGTGTCCATGGTGACAGAGCCAGGCCTGATGGAACACTGGAGAACATTGTTACCCCAGGGAATCTCATGGAACCAGGTGTCCATGGTGACAGAGCCAGGCCTGATGGAACCTAATTGAACACAGGAGAACTTTGCTAGCCCATGGAATCTCATGGAACCAGGTGTCCATGGTGACAGAGCCAGGCCTGATGGAACCTAATTGAACACAGGTGAACATTGTTACCTTTTGGATGCCTGGCTGCGAGAATTTTAGACTCTGTGCTGACAGACACTCACCCCAGAGAGAACACTGCATTTGACCTTGGACTCTGGAGGAGGCTTCCAAAATGGAATGATGGAACTGGGATTATGGGTGTGGAGTTTGAATAGAAGGGTGTAATATCACATGGTGAAAAATTCAGGGTTTACCGTTTTAGAATATAGTAATATATATAAAGCAAGATGGAGGTTTTAGGGCAGAGGATGATCCTTTTTCTTTGCCTTCTTCACCTTCTTTTTCTTCTTCTTCTTCCTCACGTTCTTCTTTTCCTTCTCCTTCTTCACCTTCTTGTTCATCTTCTTCTTCTCCTTCTTCTTCTCCTCCTTCTCCTTCTCCTCTTTCTACTCTTCCTCGTCCTCATCCTCCCTCTTCCTCCTCGGGTTTGGGTGGTATTCTGTAATTGGATAAAAAAGTCGGTGTTGTCAGGCACGGGTGGTTGGTTATTGGGTTAAAAGGAAAAATAATTGAGGTGTCATTTGTTATTTGGACAGTTTGTCCTTAAAAGACCTTGCAGAGAGAGAGATGGGGCTCCATTTTTACCTTGTTAGCAAAGTGCTGCAGAACTCACAGCTTGTGAGACTGTTACATGGACAAGAGCTAATGAACACCTGAGTCCAAACAAGAAACACTGTCTTGTGATTTAATCCCGACCTTGGCAGAGAAGAAGCAAAAGAATTGACTGTTCCCCCATGGAATCTGATGGAACCAGGTGTCCACTGTTTCACAGTGCAGCCTCAGAGAGGGTGAGACCATTGTGCCACAATGGAATATCCTGAAACCAAGGCTCCATTGTGACAAACCTGGGCTTTATGAAACCAAGGACACCGCTGGGATGCAATGGAATCTCAAGGAACCCAGGGCCAACTGTCAACACATCAGCTTCTCAGGAAACCAAGGAAAACACTGTGACACAGAGAAGGGCCTCATGGGACCCAGGAGACCATGGTGACACTGTGGAATCTCATGGAACCAAGTCTGAATTGTTACAGGACCCAGGAGACCATGGTGACACCAGAGAATCTCATGGAACCAAGTGTCCAGAGTTTCATGGCTCAGCCTCATGGAGCACTGGAGACCATTGTGTCCCAGTGGGAACACAGGGAACAAAGGCTCCACTGTGACCCAGCAGGCCCTCATGGAACCAAGGATACCGCTGCGATACAATGGAATCTCATGGAACCAAGGTCCAGTTGTGACAGAGCTGGGCCTCTTGGAACCAAGGACACCCCGTGATGCAATGGAATCTCTAGGATCCAAGGATCAATTGCCAACACACCAGGTTCTCATGATACCAAGCAGAACATTGTGACACAGGGCAATCTCATGGAAGCAAGGCTCTGCTTTGATCAAGTGGGGCCTCATGGGACACAGGTGCCACTGGGACATTGTCAGGCCCAGGAGGAACAAGACACCACTGTGGCAGACCAAGGCCTCATGGGACCCAGGAGAGCTCTGTGACACAATGGAACCTGATGGAGCCAAGGGCCCATTGGGACACAGCAGGGTCTCATGGAACCCCTGTGCCACTGGGACATTGCCAAGGCTCCTGCAAGCAAGGTTCCACTGGGACAAAGGCAGGCCCCATGGCACCCAGGAGACCACTGGGGGACAATGGAATCTCATGGAACCAGGTGTCCATGGTGACAGAGCCAGGCCTGATGGAACACTGGAGAACACTGTTACCCAAAGGAATCTCATGGAACCTGGTATCCATGGTGACAGAGCCAGGCCTGATGGAACACTGGAGAACATTGTTACCCAAGGGAATCCCATGGAACCAGGTGTCCATGGTGACAGAGCCAGGCCTGATGGAACCTAATTGAACACAGGAGAACTTTGCTAGCCCATGGAATCTCATGGAACCATGTGTCCATGGTGACAGAGCCAGGCCTGATGGAACCTAATTGAACACAGGAGAACATTGTTACCTTTTGGAAGCCTGGCTGCGAGAATTTTAGACTCTGTGCTGACAGACACTCACCCCAGAGAGAACACTGCATTTGACCTTGGACTCTGGAGGAGGCTTCCAAAATGGAATGATGGAACTGGGATTATGGGTGTGGAGTTTGAATAGAAGGGTGTAATATCACATCGTGAAAAATTCAGGGTTTACCATTTTAGAATATAGTAATATATATAAAGCAAGATGGAGGTTTTAGGGCAGAGGATGATCCTTTTTCTTTGCCTTCTTCACCTTCTTTTTCTTCTTCTTCTTCCTCACGTTCTTCTTTTGCTTCTCCTTCTTCACCTTCTTGTTTATCTTCTTCTTCTCCTTCTTCTTCTCCTCCTTCTCCTCTTTCTACTCTTCCTCGTCCTCATCCTCCCTCTTCCTCCTCGGGTTTGGGTGGTATTCTGTAATTGGATAAAAAAGTCGGTGTTGTCAGGCACGGGTGGTTGGTTATTGGGTTAAAAGGAAAAATAATTGAGGTGTCATTTGTTATTTGGACAGTATATCCTTAAAAGACCTTGCAGAGAGAGAGATGGGGCTCCATTGTTACCTTGTTAGCAAAGTGCTGCAGAACTCACAGCTTGTGAGACTGTTACATGGACAAGAGCTAATGAACACCTGAGTCCAAACAAGAAACACTGTCTTGTGATTTAATCCCGACCTTGGCAGAGAAGAAGCAAAAGAATTGACTGTTCCCCCATGGAATCTCATGGAACCAGGTGTCCACTGTTTCACAGTGCAGCCTCAGAGAGGGTGAGACCATTGTGCCACAATGGAATATCCTGAAACCAAGGCTCCATTGTGACAAACCTGGGCTTTATGAAACCAAGGACACCGCTGGGATGCAATGGAATCTCAAGGAACCCAGGGCCAACTGTCAACACATCAGCTTCTCAGGAAACCAAGGAAAACACTGTGACACAGAGAAGGGCCTCATGGGACCCAGGAGACCATGGTGACACTGTGGAATCTCATGGAACCAAGTGTCCAGAGTTTCATGGCTCAGCCTCATGGAGCACTGGAGACCATTGTGTCCCAGTGGGAACACAGGGAACAAAGGCTCCACTGTGACACATCAGGGCCTCATGGATTGCAAGAGATCATCCTGATGGAATGGGAACTCATGGAACCAAGGGCCCACTCTTTGGCTGCGTGGCCCCATGGAATGCTGGAGACCATTGTGGCACCATGGAATGAATGGCACAAAGGCTCCACTGTGACCCAGCAGGGCCTCATGGAACCAAGGACACCGCTGGGATACAATGGAATCTCATGGAACCAAGGTCCAGTTGTGACAGAGCTGGGCCTCTTGGAACCAAGGACACCCCGTGATGCAATGGAATCTCTAGGATCCAAGGATCAATTGCCAGCACACCAGGTTCTCATGAAACCAAGCAGAACATTGTGACACAGGGCAATCTCATGGAAGCAAGGCTCTGCTTTGATCAAGTGGGGCCTCATGGGACACAGGTGCCACTGGGACATTGTCAGGCCCAGGAGGAACAAGACACCCCTGTGGCAGACCAAGGCCTCATGGGACCCAGGAGAGCTCTGTGACACAATGGAACCTGATGGAGCCAAGGGCCCATTGGGACACGGCAGGGTCTCATGGAACCCCTGTGCCACTGGGACATTGCCAAGGCTCCTGCAAGCAAGGTTCCACTGGGACAAAGGCAGGCCCCATGGCACCCAGGAGACCACTGTGGGACAATGGAATCTCATGGAACCAGGTGTCCATGGTGACAGAGCCAGGCCTGATGGAACACTGGAGAACATGGTTACGCAAGGGAATCTCATGGAACCAGGTGTCCATGGTGACAGAGCCAGGCCTGATGGAACACTAGGGACTATTGTTATCCAAGGGAATCCCATGGAACCAGGTGTCCATGGTGACAGAGCCAGGCCTGATGGAACCTAATTGAACACAGGAGAACTTTGCTAGCCCATGGAATCCCATGGAACCAGGTGTCCATGGTGACAGAGCCAGGCCTGATGGAACCTAATGGAACAGAGGATAACATTGTTATCCAAGGGAATCTCATGGAACCAGGTGTCCATGGTGATAGAGCCAGGCCTGATGGAACCTAATTGAACACAGGTGAACATTGTTACCTTTTGGAAGCCTGGCTGCGAGAATTTTAGACTCTGTGCTGACAGACACTCACCCCAGAGAGAACACTGCATTTGACCTTGGACTCTGGAGGAGGCTTCCAAAATGGAATGATGGAACTGGGATTATGGGTGTGGAGTTTGAATAGAAGGGTGTAATATCACATGGTGAAAAATTCAGGGTTTACCGTTTTAGAATATAGTAATATATATAAAGCAAGATGGAGGTTTTAGGGCAGAGGATGATCCTTTTTCTTTGCCTTCTTCACCTTCTTTTTCTTCTTCTTCTTCCTCACGTTCTTCTTTTCCTTCTCCTTCTTCACCTTCTTGTTCATCTTCTTCTTCTCCTTCTTCTTCTCCTCCTTCTCCTTCTCCTCTTTCTACTCTTCCTCGTCCTCATCCTCCCTCTTCCTCCTCGGGTTTGGGTGGTATTCTGTAATTGGATAAAAAAGTCGGTGTTGTCAGGCACGGGTGGTTGGTTATTGGGTTAAAAGGAAAAATAATTGAGGTGTCATTTGTTATTTGGACAGTTTGTCCTTAAAAGACCTTGCAGAGAGAGAGATGGGGCTCCATTTTTACCTTGTTAGCAAAGTGCTGCAGAACTCACAGCTTGTGAGACTGTTACATGGACAAGAGCTAATGAACACCTGAGTCCAAACAAGAAACACTGTCTTGTGATTTAATCCCGACCTTGGCAGAGAAGAAGCAAAAGAATTGACTGTTCCCCCATGGAATCTGATGGAACCAGGTGTCCACTGTTTCACAGTGCAGCCTCAGAGAGGGTGAGACCATTGTGCCACAATGGAATATCCTGAAACCAAGGCTCCATTGTGACAAACCTGGGCTTTATGAAACCAAGGACACCGCTGGGATGCAATGGAATCTCAAGGAACCCAGGGCCAACTGTCAACACATCAGCTTCTCAGGAAACCAAGGAAAACACTGTGACACAGAGAAGGGCCTCATGGGACCCAGGAGACCATGGTGACACTGTGGAATCTCATGGAACCAAGTCTGAATTGTTACAGGACCCAGGAGACCATGGTGACACCAGAGAATCTCATGGAACCAAGTGTCCAGAGTTTCATGGCTCAGCCTGATGGAGCACTGGAGACCATTGTGTCCCAGTGGGAACACAGGGAACAAAGGCTCCACTGTGACACAGCAGGGCCTCATGGAATGCAAGAGATCATCCTGATGGAATGGGAACTCATGGAACCAAGGGCCCACTCTTTGGCTGCGTGGCCCCATGGAATGCTGGAGACCATTGTGGCACCATGGAATGAATGGCACAAAGGCTCCACTGTGACCCAGCAGGGCCTCATGGAACCAAGGACACCGCTGGGATACAATGGAATCTCATGGAACCAAGGTCCAGTTGTGACAGAGCTGGGCCTCTTGGAACCAAGGACACCCCGTGATGCAATGGAATCTCTAGGATCCAAGGATCAATTGCCAACACACCAGGTTCTCATGAAACCAAGCAGAACATTGTGACACAGGGCAATCTCATGGAAGCAAGGCTCTGCTTTGATCAAGTGGGGCCTCATGGGACACAGGTGCCACTGGGACATTGTCAGGCCCAGCAGGAACAAGACACCCCTGTGGCAGACCAAGGCCTCATGGGACCCAGGAGAGCTCTGTGACACAATGGAACCTGATGGAGCCAAGGGCCCATTGGGACACGGCAGGGTCTCATGGAACCCCTGTGCCACTGGGACATTGCCAAGGCTCCTGCAAGCAAGGTTCCACTGGGACAAAGGCAGGCCCCATGGCACCCAGGAGACCACTGGGGGACAATGGAATCTCATGGAACCAGGTGTCCATGGTGACAGAGCCAGGCCTGATGGAACACTGGAGAACATTGTTACGCAAGGGAATCTCATGGAACCAGGTGTCCATGGTGACAGAGCCAGGCCTGATGGAACACTAGGGACTATTGTTATCCAAGGGAATCCCATGGAACCAGGTGTCCATGGTGACAGAGCCAGGCCTGATGGAACCTAATTGAACACAGGAGAACTTTGCTAGCCCATGGAATCCCATGGAACCAGGTGTCCATGGTGACAGAGCCAGGCCTGATGGAACCTAATGGAACACAGGTGAACATTGTTACCTTTTGGAAGCCTGGCTGCGAGAATTTTAGACTCTGTGCTGACAGACACTCACCCCAGAGAGAACACTGCATTTGACCTTGGACTCTGGAGGAGGCTTCCAAAATGGAATGATGGAACTGGGATTATGGGTGTGGAGTTTGAATAGAAGGGTGTAATATCACATGGTGAAAAATTCAGGGTTTACCGTTTTAGAATATAGTAATATATATAAAGCAAGATGGAGGTTTTAGGGCAGAGGATGATCCTTTTTCTTTGCCTTCTTCACCTTCTTTTTCTTCTTCTTCTTCCTCACGTTCTTCTTTTCCTTCTCCTTCTTCACCTTCTTGTTCATCTTCTTCTTCTCCTTCTTCTTCTCCTCCTTCTCCGCTTTCAACTCTTCCTCGTCCTCATCCTCCCTCTTCCTCCTCGGGTTTGGGTGGTATTGTGTAATTGGATAAAAAGTCGGTGTTGTCAGGCACGGGTGGTTGGTTATTGGGTTAAAAGGAAAAATAATTGAGGTGTCATTTGTTATTTGGACAGTTTATCCTTAAAAGACCTTGCAGAGAGAGAGAGATGGGGCTCCATTTTTCCCTTGTTAGCAAAGTGCTGCAGAACTCGCAGCTTGTGAGACTGTTACATGGACAAGAGCTAATGAACACCTGAGTCCAAACAAGAAACACTGTCTTGTGATTTAATCCCGACCTTGGCTGAGAAGAAGCAAAAGAATTGACTGTTCCCCCATGGAATCTCATGGAAGCAGGTGTCCACTGTTTCACAGTGCAGCCTCAGAGAGGGTGAGACCATTGTGCCACAATGGAATATCTTGAAACCAAGGCTCCATTGTGACAAACCTGGGCTTTATGAAACCAAGGACACCGCTGGGATGCAATGGAATCTCAAGGAACCCAGGGCCAACTGTCAACACATCAGCTTCTCAGGAAACCAAGGAAAACACTGTGACACAGAGAAGGGCCTCATGGGACCCAGGAGACCATGGTGACACTGTGGAATCTCATGGAACCAAGTCTGAATTGTTACAGGACCCAGGAGACCATGGTGACACCAGAGAATCTCAGGGAACCAAGTGTCCAGAGTTTCATGGCTCAGCCTGATGGAGCACTGGAGACCATTGTGTCCCAGTGGGAACACAGGGAACAAAGGCTCCACTGTGACCCAGCAGGCCCTCATGGAACCAAGGATACCGCTGCGATACAATGGAATCTCATGGAACCAAGGTCCAGTTGTGACAGAGCTGGGCCTCTTGGAACCAAGGACACCCCGTGATGCAATGGAATCTCTAGGATCCAAGGATCAATTGCCAACACACCAGGTTCTCATGAAACCAAGCAGAACATTGTGACACAGGGCAATCTCATGGAAGCAAGGCTCTGCTTTGATCAAGTGGGGCCTCATGGGACACAGGTGCCACTGGGACATTGTCAGGCCCAGGAGGAACAAGACACCCCTGTGGCAGACCAAGGCCTCATGGGACCCAGGAGAGCTCTGTGACACAATGGAACCTGATGGAGCCAAGGGCCCATTGGGACACAGCAGGGTCTCATGGAACCCCTGTGCCACTGGGACATTGCCAAGGCTCCTGCAAGCAAGGTTCCACTGGGACAAAGGCAGGCCCCATGGCACCCAGGAGACCACTGGGGGACAATGGAATCTCATGGAACCAGGTGTCCATGGTGACAGAGCCAGGCCTGATGGAACACTGGAGAACACTGTTACCCAAAGGAATCTCATGGAACCTGGTGTCCATGGTGACAGAGCCAGGCCTGATGGAACACTGGAGAACATTGTTACCCAAGGGAATCCCATGGAACCAGGTGTCCATGGTGACAGAGCCAGGCCTGATGGAACCTAATTGAACACAGGAGAACTTTGCTAGCCCATGGAATCTCATGGAACCAGGTGTCCATGGTGACAGAGCCAGGCCTGATGGAACCTAATTGAACACAGGAGAACATTGTTACCTTTTGGAAGCCTGGCTGCGAGAATTTTAGACTCTGTGCTGACAGACACTCACCCCAGAGAGAACACTGCATTTGACCTTGGACTCTGGAGGAGGCTTCCAAAATGGAATGATGGAACTGGGATTATGGGTGTGGAGTTTGAATAGAAGGGTGTAATATCACATGGTGAAAAATTCAGGGTTTACCATTTTAGAATATAGTAATATATATAAAGCAAGATGGAGGTTTTAGGGCAGAGGATGATCCTTTTTCTTTGCCTTCTTCACCTTCTTTTTCTTCTTCTTCTTCCTCACGTTCTTCTTTTGCTTCTCCTTCTTCACCTTCTTGTTTATCTTCTTCTTCTCCTTCTTCTTCTCCTCCTTCTCCTCTTTCTACTCTTCCTCGTCCTCATCCTCCCTCTTCCTCCTCGGGTTTGGGTGGTATTGTGTAATTGGATAAAAAAGTCGGTGTTGTCAGGCACGGGTGGTTGGTTATTGGGTTAAAAGGAAAAATAATTGAGGTGTCATTTGTTATTTGGACAGTATATCCTTAAAAGACCTTGCAGAGAGAGAGATGGGGCTCCATTGTTACCTTGTTAGCAAAGTGCTGCAGAACTCACAGCTTGTGAGACTGTTACATGGACAAGAGCTAATGAACACCTGAGTCCAAACAAGAAACACTGTCTTGTGATTTAATCCCGACCTTGGCAGAGAAGAAGCAAAAGAATTGACTGTTCCCCCATGGAATCTCATGGAACCAGGTGTCCACTGTTTCACAGTGCAGCCTCAGAGAGGGTGAGACCATTGTGCCACAATGGAATATCCTGAAACCAAGGCTCCATTGTGACAAACCTGGGCTTTATGAAACCAAGGACACCGCTGGGATGCAATGGAATCTCAAGGAACCCAGGGCCAACTGTCAACACATCAGCTTCTCAGGAAACCAAGGAAAACACTGTGACACAGAGAAGGGCCTCATGGGACCCAGGAGACCATGGTGACACTGTGGAATCTCATGGAACCAAGTCTGAATTGTTACAGGACCCAGGAGACCATGGTGACACTGTGGAATCTCATGGAACCAAGTCTGAATTGTTACAGGACCCAGGAGACCATGGTGACACCAGAGAATCTCATGGAACCAAGTGTCCAGAGTTTCATGGCTCAGCCTCATGGAGCACTGGAGACCATTGTGTCCCAGTGGGAACACAGGGAACAAAGGCTCCACTGTGACACATCAGGGCCTCATGGAATGCAAGAGATCATCCTGATGGAATGGGAACTCATGGAACCAAGGGCCCACTCTTTGGCTGCCTGGCCCCATGGAATGCTGGAGACCATTGTGGCACCATGGAATGAATGGCACAAAGGCTCCACTGTGACCCAGCAGGGCCTCATGGAACCAAGGACACCGCTGGGATACAATGGAATCTCATGGAACCAAGGTCCAGTTGTGACAGAGCTGGGCCTCTTGGAACCAAGGACACCCCGTGATGCAATGGAATCTCTAGGATCCAAGGATCAATTGCCAACACACCAGGTTCTCATGAAACCAAGCAGAACATTGTGACACAGGGCAATCTCATGGAAGCAAGGCTCTGCTTTGATCAAGTGGGGCCTCATGGGACACAGGTGCCACTGGGACATTGTCAGGCCCAGGAGGAACAAGACACCCCTGTTGCAGACCAAGGCCTCATGGGACCCAGGAGAGCTCTGTGACACAATGGAACCTGATGGAGCCAAGGGCCCCTTGGGACACAGCAGGGTCTCATGGAACCCCTGTGCCACTGGGACATTGCCAAGGCTCCTGCAAGCAAGGTTCCACTGGGACAAAGGCAGGCCCCATGGCACCCAGGAGACCACTGTGGGACAATGGAATCTCATGGAACCAGGTGTCCATGGTGACAGAGCCAGGCCTGATGGAACACTGGAGAACATTGTTACCCAAGGGAATCTCATGGAACCAGGTGTCCATGGTGACAGAGCCAGGCCTGATGGAACACTAGGGACTATTGTTATCCAAGGGAATCCCATGGAACCAGGTGTCCATGGTGACAGAGCCAGGCCTGATGGAACCTAATTGAACACAGGAGAACTTTGCTAGCCCATGGAATCTCATGGAACCAGGTGTCCATAGTGACAGAGCCAGGCCTGATGGAACCTAATTGAACACAGGTGAACATTGTTACCTTTTGGAAGCCTGGCTGTGAGAATTTTAGACTCTGTGCTGACAGACACTCACCCCAGAGAGAACACTGCATTTGACCTTGGACTCTGGAGGAGGCTTCCAAAATGGAATGATGGAACTGGGATTATGGGTGTGGAGTTTGAATAGAAGGGTGTAATATCACATGGTGAAAAATTCAGGGTTTACCATTTTAGAATATAGTAATATATATAAAGCAAGATGGAGGTTTTAGGGCAGAGGATGATCCTTTTTCTTTGCCTTCTTCACCTTCTTTTTCTTCTTCTTCTTCCTCACGTTCTTCTTTTCCTTCTCCTTCTTCACCTTCTTGTTCATCTTCTTCTTCTCCTTCTTCTTCTCCTCCTTCTCCTCTTTCTACTCTTCCTCGTCCTCATCCTCCCTCTTCCTCCTCGGGTTTGGGTGGTATTGTGTAATTGGATAAAAAAGTCGGTGTTGTCAGGCACGGGTGGTTGGTTATTGGGTTAAAAGGAAAAATAATTGAGGTGTCATTTGTTATTTGGACAGTATATCCTTAAAAGACCTTGCAGAGAGAGAGATGGGGCTCCATTGTTACCTTGTTAGCAAAGTGCTGCAGAACTCACAGCTTGTGAGACTGTTACATGGACAAGAGCTAATGAACACCTGAGTCCAAACAAGAAACACTGTCTTGTGATTTAATCCCGACCTTGGCAGAGAAGAAGCAAAAGAATTGACTGTTCCCCCATGGAATCTCATGGAACCAGGTGTCCACTGTTTCACAGTGCAGCCTCAGAGAGGGTGAGACCATTGTGCCACAATGGAATATCCTGAAACCAAGGCTCCATTGTGACAAACCTGGGCTTTATGAAACCAAGGACACCGCTGGGATGCAATGGAATCTCAAGGAACCCAGGGCCAACTGTCAACACATCAGCTTCTCAGGAAACCAAGGAAAACACTGTGACACAGAGAAGGGCCTCATGGGACCCAGGAGACCATGGTGACACTGTGGAATCTCATGGAACCAAGTCTGAATTGTTACAGGACCCAGGAGACCATGGTGACACTGTGGAATCTCATGGAACCAAGTCTGAATTGTTACAGGACCCAGTAGACCATGGTGACACCGTGGAATCTCATGGAACCAAGTGTCCAGAGTTTCATGGCTCAGCCTCATGGAGCACTGGAGACCATTGTGTCCCAGTGGGAACACAGGGAACAAAGGCTCCACTGTGACACAGCAGGGCCTCATGGAATGCAAGAGATCATCCTGATGGAATGGGAACTCATGGAACCAAGGGCCCACTCTTTGGCTGCGTGGCCCCATGGAATGCTGGAGACCATTGTGGCACCATGGAATGAATGGCACAAAGGCTCCACTGTGACCCAGCAGGGCCTCATGGAACCAAGGACACCGCTGGGATACAATGGAATCTCATGGAACCAAGGTCCAGTTGTGACAGAGCGGGGCCTCTTGGAACCAAGGACACCCCGTGATGCAATGGAATCTCTAGGATCCAAGGATCAATTGCCAACACACCAGGTTCTCATGAAACCAAGCAGAACATTGTGACACAGGGCAATCTCATGGAAGCAAGGCTCTGCTTTGATCAAGTGGGGCCTCATGGGACACAGGTGCCACTGGGACATTGTCAGGCCCAGGAGGAACAAGACACCCCTGTTGCAGACCAAGGCCTCATGGGACCCAGGAGAGCTCTGTGACACAATGGAACCTGATGGAGCCAAGGGCCCCTTGGGACACAGCAGGGTCTCATGGAACCCCTGTGCCACTGGGACATTGCCAAGGCTCCTGCAAGCAAGGTTCCACTGGGACAAAGGCAGGCCCCATGGCACCCAGGAGACCACTGTGGGACAATGGAATCTCATGGAACCAGGTGTCCATGGTGACAGAGCCAGGCCTGATGGAACACTGGAGAACATTGTTACCCAAGGGAATCTCATGGAACCAGGTGTCCATGGTGACAGAGCCAGGCCTGATGGAACACTAGGGACTATTGTTATCCAAGGGAATCCCATGGAACCAGGTGTCCATGGTGACAGAGCCAGGCCTGATGGAACCTAATTGAACACAGGAGAACTTTGCTAGCCCATGGAATCTCATGGAACCAGGTGTCCATAGTGACAGAGCCAGGCCTGATGGAACCTAATTGAACACAGGTGAACATTGTTACCTTTTGGAAGCCTGGCTGCGAGAATTTTAGACTCTGTGCTGACAGACACTCACCCCAGAGAGAACACTGCATTTGACCTTGGACTCTGGAGGAGGCTTCCAAAATGGAATGATGGAATTGGGATTATGGGTGTGGAGTTTGAATAGACGGGTGTAATATCACATGGTGAAAAATTCAGGGTTTACCGTTTTAGAATATAGTAATATATATAAAGCAAGATGGAGGTTTTAGGGCAGAGGATGATCCTTTTTCTTTGCCTTCTTCACCTTCTTTTTCTTCTTCTTCTTCCTCACGTTCTTCTTTTCCTTCTCCTTCTTCACCTTCTTGTTCATCTTCTTCTTCTCCTTCTTCTTCTCCTCCTTCTCCTTCTCCTCTTTCTACTCTTCCTCGTCCTCATCCTCCCTCTTCCTCCTCGGGTTTGGGTGGTATTCTGTAATTGGATAAAAAAGTCGGTGTTGTCAGGCACGGGTGGTTGGTTATTGGGTTAAAAGGAAAAATAATTGAGGTGTCATTTGTTATTTGGACAGTTTGTCCTTAAAAGACCTTGCAGAGAGAGAGATGGGGCTCCATTTTTACCTTGTTAGCAAAGTGCTGCAGAACTCACAGCTTGTGAGACTGTTACATGGACAAGAGCTAATGAACACCTGAGTCCAAACAAGAAACACTGTCTTGTGATTTAATCCCGACCTTGGCAGAGAAGAAGCAAAAGAATTGACTGTTCCCCCATGGAATCTCATGGAACCAGGTGTCCACTGTTTCACAGTGCAGCCTCAGAGAGGGTGAGACCATTGTGCCACAATGGAATATCCTGAAACCAAGGCTCCATTGTGACAAACCTGGGCTTTATGAAACCAAGGACACCGCTGGGATGCAATGGAATCTCAAGGAACCCAGGGCCAACTGTCAACACATCAGCTTCTCAGGAAACCAAGGAAAACACTGTGACACAGAGAAGGGCCTCATGGGACCCAGGAGACCATGGTGACACTGTGGAATCTCATGGAACCAAGTCTGAATTGTTACAGGACCCAGGAGACCATGGTGACACCAGAGAATCTCATGGAACCAAGTGTCCAGAGTTTCATGGCTCAGCCTCATGGAGCACTGGAGACCATTGTGTCCCAGTGGGAACACAGGGAACAAAGGCTCCACTGTGACACAGCAGGGCCTCATGGAATGCAAGAGATCATCCTGATGGAATGGGAACTCATGGAACCAAGGGCCCACTCTTTGGCTGCGTGGCCCCATGGAATGCTGGAGACCATTGTGGCACCATGGAATGAATGGCACAAAGGCTCCACTGTGACCCAGCAGGGCCTCATGGAACCAAGGACACCGCTGGGATACAATGGAATCTCATGGAACCAAGGTCCAGTTGTGACAGAGCTGGGCCTCTTGGAACCAAGGACACCCCGTGATGCAATGGAATCTCTAGGATCCACGGATCAATTGCCAGCACACCAGGTTCTCATTAAACCAAGCAGAACATTGTGACGCAGGGCAATCTCATGGAAGCAAGGCTCTGCTTTGATCAAGTGGGGCCTCATGGGACACAGGTGCCACTGGGACATTGTCAGGCCCAGGAGGAACAAGACACCACTGTGGCAGACCAAGGCCTCATGGGACCCAGGAGAGCTCTGTGACACAATGGAACCTGATGGAGCCAAGGGCCCATTGGGACACGGCAGGGTCTCATGGAACCCCTGTGCCACTGGGACATTGCCAAGGCTCCTGCAAGCAAGGTTCCCCTGGGACAAAGGCAGGCCCCATGGCACCCAGGAGACCACTGTGGGACAATGGAATCTCATGGAACCAGGTGTCCATGGTGACAGAGCCAGGCCTGATGGAACACTGGAGAACATGGTTACGCAAGGGAATCTCATGGAACCAGGTGTCCATGGTGACAGAGCCAGGCCTGATGGAACACTAGGGACTATTGTTATCCAAGGGAATCCCATGGAACCAGGTGTCCATGGTGACAGAGCCAGGCCTGATGGAACCTAATTGAACACAGGAGAACTTTGCTAGCCCATGGAATCCCATGGAACCAGGTGTCCATGGTGACAGAGCCAGGCCTGATGGAACCTAATTGAACACAGGAGAACTTTGCTAGCCCATGGAATCTCATGGAACCAGGTGTCCATGGTGATAGAGCCAGGCCTGATGGAACCTAATTGAACACAGGTGAACATTGTTACCTTTTGGAAGCCTGGCTGCGAGAATTTTAGACTCTGTGCTGACAGACACTCACCCCAGAGAGAACACTGCATTTGACCTTGGACTCTGGAGGAGGCTTCCAAAATGGAATGATGGAACTGGGATTATGGGTGTGGAGTTTGAATAGAAGGGTGTAATATCACATGGTGAAAAATTCAGGGTTTACCGTTTTAGAATATAGTAATATATATAAAGCAAGATGGAGGTTTTAGGGCAGAGGATGATCCTTTTTCTTTGCCTTCTTCACCTTCTTTTTCTTCTTCTTCTTCCTCACGTTCTTCTTTTCCTTCTCCTTCTTCACCTTCTTGTTCATCTTCTTCTTCTCCTTCTTCTTCTCCTCCTTCTCCGCTTTCAACTCTTCCTCGTCCTCATCCTCCCTCTTCCTCCTCGGGTTTGGGTGGTATTGTGTAATTGGATAAAAAGTCGGTGTTGTCAGGCACGGGTGGTTGGTTATTGGGTTAAAAGGAAAAATAATTGAGGTGTCATTTGTTATTTGGACAGTTTGTCCTTAAAAGACCTTGCAGAGAGAGAGAGATGGGGCTCCATTTTTCCCTTGTTAGCAAAGTGCTGCAGAACTCGCAGCTTGTGAGACTGTTACATGGACAAGAGCTAATGAACACCTGAGTCCAAACAAGAAACACTGTCTTGTGATTTAATCCCGACCTTGGCAGAGAAGAAGCAAAAGAATTGACTGTTCCCCCATGGAATCTCATGGAACCAGGTGTCCACTGTTTCACAGTGCAGCCTCAGAGAGGGTGAGACCATTGTGCCACAATGGAATATCCTGAAACCAAGGCTCCATTGTGACAAACCTGGGCTTTATGAAACCAAGGACACCGCTGGGATGCAATGGAATCTCAAGGAACCCAGGGCCAACTGTCAACACATCAGCTTCTCAGGAAACCAAGGAAAACACTGTGACACAGAGAAGGGCCTCATGGGACCCAGTAGACCATGGTGACACTGTGGAAATTCATGGAACCAAGTCTGAATTGTTACAGGACCCAGGAGACCATGGTGACACCGTGGAATCTCATGGAACCAAGTCTGAATTGTTACAGGACCCAGGAGACCATGGTGACACCGTGGAATCTCATGGAACCAAGTGTCCAGAGAATCTCATGGCTCAGCCTCATGGAGCACTGGAGACCATTGTGTCCCAGTGGGAACACAGGGAACAAAGGCTCCACTGTGACACATCAGGGCCTCATGGAATGCAAGAGATCATCCTGATGGAATGGGAACTCATGGAACCAAGGGCCCACTCTTTGGCTGCGTGGCCCCATGGAATGCTGGAGACCATTGTGGCACCATGGAATGAATGGCACAAAGGCTCCACTGTGACCCAGCAGGGCCTCTTGGAACCAAGGACACCGCTGGGATACAATGGAATCTCATGGAACCAAGGTCCAGTTGTGACAGAGCTGGGCCTCTTGGAACCAAGGACACCCCGTGATGCAATGGAATCTCTAGGATCCAAGGATCAATTGCCAACACACCAGGTTCTCATGAAACCAAGCAGAACATTGTGACACAGGGCAATCTCATGGAAGCAAGGCTCTGCTTTGATCAAGTGGGGCCTCATGGGACACAGGTGCCACTGGGACATTGTCAGGCCCAGGAGGAACAAGACACCCCTGTTGCAGACCAAGGCCTCATGGGACCCAGGAGAGCTCTGTGACACAATGGAACCTGATGGAGCCAAGGGCCCCTTGGGACACAGCAGGGTCTCATGGAACCCCTGTGCCACTGGGACATTGCCAAGGCTCCTGCAAGCAAGGTTCCACTGGGACAAAGGCAGGCCCCATGGCACCCAGGAGACCACTGTGGGACAATGGAATCTCATGGAACCAGGTGTCCATGGTGACAGAGCCAGGCCTGATGGAACACTGGAGAACATTGTTACCCAAGGGAATCTCATGGAACCAGGTGTCCATGGTGACAGAGCCAGGCCTGATGGAACACTAGGGACTATTGTTATCCAAGGGAATCCCATGGAACCAGGTGTCCATGGTGACAGAGCCAGGCCTGATGGAACCTAATTGAACACAGGAGAACTTTGCTAGCCCATGGAATCTCATGGAACCAGGTGTCCATGGTGACAGAGCCAGGCCTGATGGAACCTAATTGAACACAGGTGAACATTGTTACCTTTTGGAAGCCTGGCTGCGAGAATTTTAGACTCTGTGCTGACAGACACTCACCCCAGAGAGAACACTGCATTTGACCTTGGACTCTGGAGGAGGCTTCCAAAATGGAATGATGGAATTGGGATTATGGGTGTGGAGTTTGAATAGACGGGTGTAATATCACATGGTGAAAAATTCAGGGTTTACCGTTTTAGAATATAGTAATATATATAAAGCAAGATGGAGGTTTTAGGGCAGAGGATGATCCTTTTTCTTTGCCTTCTTCACCTTCTTTTTCTTCTTCTTCTTCCTCACGTTCTTCTTTTCCTTCTCCTTCTTCACCTTCTTGTTCATCTTCTTCTTCTCCTTCTTCTTCTCCTCCTTCTCCTTCTCCTCTTTCTACTCTTCCTCGTCCTCATCCTCCCTCTTCCTCCTCGGGTTTGGGTGGTATTCTGTAATTGGATAAAAAAGTCGGTGTTGTCAGGCACGGGTGGTTGGTTATTGGGTTAAAAGGAAAAATAATTGAGGTGTCATTTGTTATTTGGACAGTTTGTCCTTAAAAGACCTTGCAGAGAGAGAGATGGGGCTCCATTTTTACCTTGTTAGCAAAGTGCTGCAGAACTCACAGCTTGTGAGACTGTTACATGGACAAGAGCTAATGAACACCTGAGTCCAAACAAGAAACACTGTCTTGTGATTTAATCCCGACCTTGGCAGAGAAGAAGCAAAAGAATTGACTGTTCCCCCATGGAATCTCATGGAACCAGGTGTCCACTGTTTCACAGTGCAGCCTCAGAGAGGGTGAGACCATTGTGCCACAATGGAATATCCTGAAACCAAGGCTCCATTGTGACAAACCTGGGCTTTATGAAACCAAGGACACCGCTGGGATGCAATGGAATCTTAAGGAACCCAGGGCCAACTGTCAACACATCAGCTTCTCAGGAAACCAAGGAAAACACTGTGACACAGAGAAGGGCCTCATGGGACCCAGGAGACCATGGTGACACTGTGGAATCTCATGGAACCAAGTCTGAATTGTTACAGGACCCAGGAGACCATGGTGACACCAGAGAATCTCATGGAACCAAGTGTCCAGAGTTTCATGGCTCAGCCTCATGGAGCACTGGAGACCATTGTGTCCCAGTGGGAACACAGGGAACAAAGGCTCCACTGTGACACAGCAGGGCCTCATGGAATGCAAGAGATCATCCTGATGGAATGGGAACTCATGGAACCAAGGGCCCACTCTTTGGCTGCGTGGCCCCATGGAATGCTGGAGACCATTGTGGCACCATGGAATGAATGGCACAAAGGCTCCACTGTGACCCAGCAGGGCCTCATGGAACCAAGGACACCGCTGGGATACAATGGAATCTCATGGAACCAAGGTCCAGTTGTGACAGAGCTGGGCCTCTTGGAACCAAGGACACCCCGTGATGCAATGGAATCTCTAGGATCCAAGGATCAATTGCCAGCACACCAGGTTCTCATGAAACCAAGCAGAACATTGTGACACAGGGCAATCTCATGGAAGCAAGGCTCTGCTTTGATCAAGTGGGGCCTCATGGGACACAGGTGCCACTGGGACATTGTCAGGCCCAGGAGGAACAAGACACCACTGTGGCAGACCAAGGCCTCATGGGACCCAGGAGAGCTCTGTGACACAATGGAACCTGATGGAGCCAAGGGCCCATTGGGACACGGCAGGGTCTCATGGAACCCCTGTGCCACTGGGACATTGCCAAGGCTCCTGCAAGCAAGGTTCCACTGGGACAAAGGCAGGCCCCATGGCACCCAGGAGACCACTGGGGGACAATGGAATCTCATGGAACCAGGTGTCCATGGTGACAGAGCCAGGCCTGATGGAACACTGGAGAACATGGTTACGCAAGGGAATCTCATGGAACCTGGTGTCCATGGTGACAGAGCCAGGCCTGATGGAACACTAGGGACTATTGTTATCCAAGGGAATCCCATGGAACCAGGTGTCCATGGTGACAGAGCCAGGCCTGATGGAACCTAATTGAACACAGGAGAACTTTGCTAGCCCATGGAATCCCATGGAACCAGGTGTCCATGGTGACAGAGCCAGGCCTGATGGAACCTAATGGAACACAGGTGAACATTGTTACCTTTTGGAAGCCTGGCTGCGAGAATTTTAGACTCTGTGCTGACAGACACTCACCCCAGAGAGAACACTGCATTTGACCTTGGACTCTGGAGGAGGCTTCCAAAATGGAATGATGGAACTGGGATTATGGGTGTGGAGTTTGAATAGAAGGGTGTAATATCACATGGTGAAAAATTCAGGGTTTACCGTTTTAGAATATAGTAATATATATAAAGCAAGATGGAGGTTTTAGGGCAGAGGATGATCCTTTTTCTTTGCCTTCTTCACCTTCTTTTTCTTCTTCTTCTTCCTCACGTTCTTCTTTTCCTTCTCCTTCTTCACCTTCTTGTTCATCTTCTTCTTCTCCTTCTTCTTCTCCTCCTTCTCCTTCTCCTCTTTCTACTCTTCCTCGTCCTCATCCTCCCTCTTCCTCCTCGGGTTTGGGTGGTATTGTGTAATTGGATAAAAAGTCGGTGTTGTCAGGCACGGGTGGTTGGTTATTGGGTTAAAAGGAAAAATAATTGAGGTGTCATTTGTTATTTGGACAGTTTGTCCTTAAAAGACCTTGCAGAGAGAGAGATGGGGCTCCATTTTTCCCTTGTTAGCAAAGTGCTGCAGAACTCGCAGCTTGTGAGACTGTTACATGGACAAGAGCTAATGAACACCTGAGTCCAAACAAGAAACACTGTCTTGTGATTTAATCCCGACCTTGGCTGAGAAGAAGCAAAAGAATTGACTGTTCCCCCATGGAATCTCATGGAAGCAGGTGTCCACTGTTTCACAGTGCAGCCTCAGAGAGGGTGAGACCATTGTGCCACAATGGAATATCCTGAAACCAAGGCTCCATTGTGACAAACCTGGGCTTTATGAAACCAAGGACACCGCTGGGATGCAATGGAATCTCAAGGAACCCAGGGCCAACTGTCAACACATCAGCTTCTCAGGAAACCAAGGAAAACACTGTGACACAGAGAAGGGCCTCATGGGACCCAGGAGACCATGGTGACACTGTGGAATCTCATGGAACCAAGTCTGAATTGTTACAGGACCCAGGAGACCATGGTGACACCAGAGAATCTCATGGAACCAAGTGTCCAGAGTTTCATGGCTCAGCCTCATGGAGCACTGGAGACCATTGTGTCCCAGTGGGAACACAGGGAACAAAGGCTCCACTGTGACCCAGCAGGCCCTCATGGAACCAAGGATACCGCTGGGATACAATGGAATCTCATGGAACCAAGGTCCAGTTGTGACAGAGCTGGGCCTCTTGGAACCAAGGACACCCCGTGATGCAATGGAATCTCTAGGATCCAAGGATCAATTGCCAACACACCAGGTTCTCATGAAACCAAGCAGAACATTGTGACACAGGGCAATCTCATGGAAGCAAGGCTCTGCTTTGATCAAGTGGGGCCTCATGGGACACAGGTGCCACTGGGACATTGTCAGGCCCAGGAGGAACAAGACACCCCTGTGGCAGACCAAGGCCTCATGGGACCCAGGAGAGCTCTGTGACACAATGGAACCTGATGGAGCCAAGGGCCCATTGGGACACAGCAGGGTCTCATGGAACCCCTGTGCCACTGGGACATTGCCAAGGCTCCTGCAAGCAAGGTTCCACTGGGACAAAGGCAGGCCCCATGGCACCCAGGAGACCACTGTGGGACAATGGAATCTCATGGAACCAGGTGTCCATGGTGACAGAGCCAGGCCTGATGGAACACTGGAGAACATTGTTACCCAAAGGAATCTCATGGAACCTGGTGTCCATGGTGACAGAGCCAGGCCTGATGGAACACTGGAGAACATTGTTACCCAAGGGAATCCCATGGAACCAGGTGTCCATGGTGACAGAGCCAGGCCTGATGGAACCTAATTGAACACAGGAGAACTTTGCTAGCCCATGGAATCTCATGGAACTCTGGGGGATCGGCTGTCTGTCTCTGCCCCCAGACACGCTTAGGATGGTTCTTGCACGCTGGGCTTCAAAGGATGAGACTGGACGCCAGGTTTTTTCGGTCTTCAGTTTGTTTATTATCTCTTATCTAAAAAGTCCTTTTCCCTGCCTGAAGGATCTGACCAACACGGCAGCCAAAGGCACTCTGCCCACCCCTAAGGCGGCCGTATCTTTTATAACAAAAACTACGTATATCATATTTACATTTTTTCCCTAATACCTATTATCTTCGTCACTAAGTACACCCTCATCCCAGACCAATCCACAAGTGCCAACACCACCCCAGAAGATGGAAGACAGCAAGAAGAAGGAAAAGCCTGGTGGCACACCCTGATTCCTCCATCTTGTCTCTACCACCCCCCTGTACCGAAACCCCAAAATTTGTAATTCACCCTATAATAATATCTTCCCTTCACCATTTACACCTGAATGGTTCTCGCATGTTCCATTTCCTCATACATCGGTGGCACATCTCTAGATGGATCAAAATCAAGCCACCAAGTGCTTTTGGCAACATTCCAGGGCTCCCGAGCCCCCCAAGGGTTCTCTCGGTAGCTCTGGACATCAGGAGTGATGTGCTGAGCTCCCACATGGAACCAGGTGTCCATGGTGACAGAGCCAGGCCTGATGGAACCTAATTGAACACAGGTGAACATTGTTACCTTTTGGAAGCCTGGCTGCGAGAATTTTAGACCCTGTGCTGACAGACACTCACCCCAGAGAGAACACTGCATTTGACCTTGGACTCTGGAGGAGGCTTCCAAAATGGAATGATGGAACTGGGATTATGGGTGTGGAGTTTGAATAGAAGGGTGTAATATCACATGGTGAAAAATTCAGGGTTTACCATTTTAGAATATAGTAATATATATAAAGCAAGATGGAGGTTTTAGGGCAGAGGATGATCCTTTTTCTTTGCCTTCTTCACCTTCTTTTTCTTCTTCTTCTTCCTCACGTTCTTCTTTTGCTTCTCCTTCTTCACCTTCTTGTTCATCTTCTTCTTCTCCTTCTTCTTCTCCTCCTTCTCCTCTTTCTACTCTTCCTCGTCCTCATCCTCCCTCTTCCTCCTCGGGTTTGGGTGGTATTGTGTAATTGGATAAAAAAGTCGGTGTTGTCAGGCACGGGTGGTTGGTTATTGGGTTAAAAGGAAAAATAATTGAGGTGTCATTTGTTATTTGGACAGTATATCCTTAAAAGACCTTGCAGAGAGAGAGATGGGGCTCCATTTTTCCCTTGTTAGCAAAGTGCTGCAGAACTCACAGCTTGTGAGACTGTTACATGGACAAGAGCTAATGAACACCTGAGTCCAAACAAGAAACACTGTCTTGTGATTTAATCCCGACCTTGGCTGAGAAGAAGCAAAAGAATTGACTGTTCCCCCATGGAATCTCATGGAACCAGGTGTCCACTGTTTCACAGTGCAGCCTCAGAGAGGGTGAGACCATTGTGCCACAATGGAATATCCTGAAACCAAGGCTCCATTGTGACAAACCTGGGCTTTATGAAACCAAGGACACCGCTGGGATGCAATGGAATCTCAAGGAACCCAGGGCCAACTGTCAACACATCAGCTTCTCAGGAAACCAAGGAAAACACTGTGACACAGAGAAGGGCCTCATGGGACCCAGGAGACCATGGTGACACTGTGGAAACTCATGGAACCAAGTCTGAATTGTTACAGGACCCAGGAGACCATGGTGACACCGTGGAATCTCATGGAACCAAGTCTGAATTGTTACAGGACCCAGGAGACCATGGTGACACCGTGGAATCTCATGGAACCAAGTGTCCAGAGAATCTCATGGCTCAGCCTCATGGAGCACTGGAGACCATTGTGTCCCAGTGGGAACACAGGGAACAAAGGCTCCACTGTGACACATCAGGGCCTCATGGAATGCAAGAGATCATCCTGATGGAATGGGAACTCATGGAACCAAGGGCCCACTCTTTGGCTGCGTGGCCCCATGGAATGCTGGAGACCATTGTGGCACCATGGAATGAATGGCACAAAGGCTCCACTGTGACCCAGCAGGGCCTCATGGAACCAAGGACACCGCTGGGATACAATGGAATCTCATGGAACCAAGGTCCAGTTGTGACAGAGCTGGGCCTCTTGGAACCAAGGACACCCCGTGATGCAATGGAATCTCTAGGATCCAAGGATCAATTGCCAACACACCAGGTTCTCATGAAACCAAGCAGAACATTGTGACACAGGGCAATCTCATGGAAGCAAGGCTCTGCTTTGATCAAGTGGGGCCTCATGGGACACAGGTGCCACTGGGACATTGTCAGGCCCAGGAGGAACAAGACACCCCTGTGGCAGACCAAGGCCTCATGGGACCCAGGAGAGCTCTGTGACACAATGGAACCTGATGGAGCCAAGGGCCCATTGGGACACGGCAGGGTCTCATGGAACCCCTGTGCCACTGGGACATTGCCAAGGCTCCTGCAAGCAAGGTTCCACTGGGACAAAGGCAGGCCCCATGGCACCCATGAGACCACTGTGGGACAATGGAATCTCATGGAACCAGGTGTCCATGGTGACAGAGCCAGGCCTGATGGAACACTGGAGAACATGGTTACGCAAGGGAATCTCATGGAACCAGGTGTCCATGGTGACAGAGCCAGGCCTGATGGAACACTAGGGACTATTGTTATCCAAGGGAATCCCATGGAACCAGGTGTCCATGGTGACAGAGCCAGGCCTGATGGAACCTAATTGAACACAGGAGAACTTTGCTAGCCCATGGAATCCCATGGAACCAGGTGTCCATGGTGACAGAGCCAGGCCTGATGGAACCTAATGGAACAGAGGATAACATTGTTATCCAAGGGAATCTCATGGAACCAGGTGTCCATGGTGATAGAGCCAGGCCTGATGGAACCTAATTGAACACAGGTGAACATTGTTACCTTTTGGAAGCCTGGCTGCGAGAATTTTAGACTCTGTGCTGACAGACACTCACCCCAGAGAGAACACTGCATTTGACCTTGGACTCTGGAGGAGGCTTCCAAAATGGAATGATGGAACTGGGATTATGGGTGTGGAGTTTGAATAGAAGGGTGTAATATCACATGGTGAAAAATTCAGGGTTTACCGTTTTAGAATATAGTAATATATATAAAGCAAGATGGAGGTTTTAGGGCAGAGGATGATACTTTTTCTTTGCCTTCTTCACCTTCTTTTTCTTCTTCTTCTTCCTCACGTTCTTCTTTTCCTTCTCCTTCTTCACCTTCTTGTTCATCTTCTTCTTCTCCTTCTTCTTCTCCTCCTTCTCCGCTTTCAACTCTTCCTCGTCCTCATCCTCCCTCTTCCTCCTCGGGTTTGGGTGGTATTGTGTAATTGGATAAAAAGTCGGTGTTGTCAGGCACGGGTGGTTGGTTATTGGGTTAAAAGGAAAAATAATTGAGGTGTCATTTGTTATTTGGACAGTTTATCCTTAAAAGACCTTGCAGAGAGAGAGAGATGGGGCTCCATTTTTCCCTTGTTAGCAAAGTGCTGCAGAACTCGCAGCTTGTGAGACTGTTACATGGACAAGAGCTAATGAACACCTGAGTCCAAACAAGAAACACTGTCTTGTGATTTAATCCCGACCTTGGCTGAGAAGAAGCAAAAGAATTGACTGTTCCCCCATGGAATCTCATGGAACCAGGTGTCCACTGTTTCACAGTGCAGCCTCAGAGAGGGTGAGACCATTGTGCCACAATGGAATATCTTGAAACCAAGGCTCCATTGTGACAAACCTGGGCTTTATGAAACCAAGGACACCGCTGGGATGCAATGGAATCTCAAGGAACCCAGGGCCAACTGTCAACACATCAGCTTCTCAGGAAACCAAGGAAAACACTGTGACACAGAGAAGGGCCTCATGGGACCCAGGAGACCATGATGACACTGTGGAATCTCATGGAACCAAGTCTGAATTGTTACAGGACCCAGGAGACCATGGTGACACCAGAGAATCTCAGGGAACCAAGTGTCCAGAGTTTCATGGCTCAGCCTGATGGAGCACTGGAGACCATTGTGTCCCAGTGGGAACACAGGGAACAAAGGCTCCACTGTGACCCAGCAGGCCCTCATGGAACCAAGGATACCGCTGCGATACAATGGAATCTCATGGAACCAAGGTCCAGTTGTGACAGAGCTGGGCCTCTTGGAACCAAGGACACCCCGTGATGCAATGGAATCTCTAGGATCCAAGGATCAATTGCCAACACACCAGGTTCTCATGAAACCAAGCAGAACATTGTGACACAGGGCAATCTCATGGAAGCAAGGCTCTGCTTTGATCAAGTGGGGCCTCATGGGACACAGGTGCCACTGGGACATTGTCAGGCCCAGGAGGAACAAGACACCCCTGTGGCAGACCAAGGCCTCATGGGACCCAGGAGAGCTCTGTGACACAATGGAACCTGATGGAGCCAAGGGCCCATTGGGACACAGCAGGGTCTCATGGAACCCCTGTGCCACTGGGACATTGCCAAGGCTCCTGCAAGCAAGGTTCCACTGGGAAAAAGGCAGGCCCCATGGCACCCAGGAGACCACTGGGGGACAATGGAATCTAATGGAACCAGGTGTCCATGGTGACAGAGCCAGGCCTGATGGAACACTGGAGAACACTGTTACCCAAAGGAATCTCATGGAACCTGGTGTCCATGGTGACAGAGCCAGGCCTGATGGAACACTGGAGAACATTGTTACCCAAGGGAATCCCATGGAACCAGGTGTCCATGGTGACAGAGCCAGGCCTGATGGAACCTAATTGAACACAGGAGAACTTTGCTAGCCCATGGAATCTCATGGAACCAGGTGTCCATGGTGACAGAGCCAGGCCTGATGGAACCTAATTGAACACAGGTGAACATTGTTACCTTTTGGAAGCCTGGCTGCGAGAATTTTAGACTCTGTGCTGACAGACACTCACCCCAGAGAGAACACTGCATTTGACCTTGGACTCTGGAGGAGGCTTCCAAAATGGAATGATGGAACTGGGATTATGGGTGTGGAGTTTGAATAGAAGGGTGTAATATCACATGGTGAAAAATTCAGGGTTTACCATTTTAGAATATAGTAATATATATAAAGCAAGATGGAGGTTTTAGGGCAGAGGATGATCCTTTTTCTTTGCCTTCTTCACCTTCTTTTTCTTCTTCTTCTTCCTCACGTTCTTCTTTTGCTTCTCCTTCTTCACCTTCTTGTTTATCTTCTTCTTCTCCTTCTTCTTCTCCTCCTTCTCCTCTTTCTACTCTTCCTCGTCCTCATCCTCCCTCTTCCTCCTCGGGTTTGGGTGGTATTCTGTAATTGGATAAAAAAGTCGGTGTTGTCAGGCACGGGTGGTTGGTTATTGGGTTAAAAGGAAAAATAATTGAGGTGTCATTTGTTATTTGGACAGTATATCCTTAAAAGACCTTGCAGAGAGAGAGATGGGGCTCCATTGTTACCTTGTTAGCAAAGTGCTGCAGAACTCACAGCTTGTGAGACTGTTACATGGACAAGAGCTAATGAACACCTGAGTCCAAACAAGAAACACTGTCTTGTGATTTAATCCCGACCTTGGCAGAGAAGAAGCAAAAGAATTGACTGTTCCCCCATGGAATCTCATGGAAGCAGGTGTCCACTGTTTCACAGTGCAGCCTCAGAGAGGGTGAGACCATTGTGCCACAATGGAATATCCTGAAACCAAGGCTCCATTGTGACAAACCTGGGCTTTATGAAACCAAGGACACCGCTGGGATGCAATGGAATCTCAAGGAACCCAGGGCCAACTGTCAACACATCAGCTTCTCAGGAAACCAAGGAAAACACTGTGACACAGAGAAGGGACCCAGTAGACCATGGTGACACTGTGGAATCTCATGGAACCAAGTCTGAATTGTTACAGGACCCAGGAGACCATGGTGACACCGTGGAATCTCATGGTGTCGGAACTCAGGACATTCCTTTGGGAGTCCGGAGTTTCCTGGGACCCTTGCCAGGGGGCTTGGAGACCCTGGCACACAGCCCAGAACACCAGTGGGTTCGATTATGAACCACGGAATAACTTGTCACCTTTATAGAAAGAGATAAAAGCCACAATAGTGTAAATAGTGTAAGAATAAAATAATTACAGAGTCTAAATGTAGGTTTTAAGATTTTTGGTATAGGGGTTTCTGGTGACAAGATGGAGGGATTTGGGCGTGTCTAGCCTTTCTTCTTCTTCTCTACCTCCATCTTGTCTGGTGATGTTGGCACTTTTAGATTGGTCTAAAGTAGAAACTCACTGTCTAATATAGATGATAGGTATTGGAAAATAACTGTAAATATTGTACACGTAGTTTGTAGTATATAAAGATAACACCGCCCTGGAGGAGGGGGGAGTGCCTCTGGCTGTCCTGCCAAACGGATCTCGGCTGGACAGGGAGAAAGAACTTTATAGATAAGATGCAATAAACAATCTTGAGACCGAAAAAATGAAGAGCTCTGACTTCTTCTTCAAGTACCGGGCTGGGAAAAGAAACTTTAGAACTTTAGTCGGGGTCACTCTGACCGGCTAGAAACACAGCCCCCGGCAACTGGCGTTCCCTGGGTGGGCTCGAAGAGAGATTACGGCAACTGGCGTCCCTGGGTGGGCTCGAAGAAAGATGCGGCAGCCGCTGAAACACAGCCCGTGAAGAGAACAAAAAAGGACAAGGAAAAGAAGCAGGCACTCCCAAAAAGAAAAAAAAAAAAAAAAAAAAAAAAAAAAAAAAAAAAAAATCCACACAGAAGACCCAAGATTCAACTTCTGCTAAACAGACTCGCATCCAGATCTGGCGGGGGGGCCAGTGACCAGGGCGACCTCCGGACGGACCTTGCAAATGATTCAGCTTTTGGTAAGAAGGTTGAGATTTGAGAACATGGAGGGGACATGCTCTCAGGAACAGTTAAGGATTTTGTCAGCCTTACAAGGTCTGGCAGCCACACAACTTGTGAAAATCTCTGAAAAAAGGTAAAACGGCCTTGAAGCTTTTATCCCCAGCAAGGATCATGTTAGAGGCAATTGCGGCAAGATCCCGGAGTAGAGCTAAAAGGTCATTAATTGTGAATCCCACAGGGGCGGGGGGAGGAGAGCAAAGCTCAAAGCAGAGATTGTCTCTGGTCCCAACCAGCCCTGGGGAAGTAGCTCCCGATGAGAGGGAGCGGGAAATAGCTCCCGATGAGAGGGAGCGGGAAATAGCTCCCGATGAGAGGGAGCGGGAAATAGCTCCCGATGAGAGGGAGTGGGAAGCAGCTTTACCGCCTCCAATTCCTCTACCCCGAAAGCCCAGCTCGCGGCGAGCGTGGCTGCGCGGCGGCGGCGGCGAGCGGCGGGGGGAGCGCGGAGGCAGTGGGGGACGCGAGTTTCGGCGCGGGGGCTGTGAGCATGACACCGACAGCGGCGGCCTCAGCTGGCGCGGTGCCAGGGACGCGCGCGCAGGGCGAGACCCGCGGGACGTCCGGGAAGGGCTCTCAAATCATAGCGTCCACGTCAGACGCGGGCGGTAAACTTGGAGCAGCTGCAGGGCTCCAAGCGGTGCCCGTAGGCAGACGCAGGAGACGCGTGGTGATGATGCAGGACCCGGAAGTCGGGGCGCGAAGGGTTTTTCCCCAGTTCGCGGACGCGGGACGGGCACCGGCCGAGCAGGGACCGCGCGCCGGCTGCGGGTGTTGGCACGGGGCCAGAATGGGATCTGAGCTGTACTGGTGTCGATCAGAGAGAGAAGGACATTTCCGAGACCGCGCCTGCGCCGAGACGAGCGCAGGGGAGGCGCGGTCGGGGCGGGGTTGTCCACACTCCCGTGACGGCACAGGCAGAGACGGGGCGTGGTCAGGGTACAGAGGCTGCCCCAGGTAGCACCCCTCTCCGATCCCAGGGCAACGGGCACCCAGCCAACCGCAGCAGCCAGCACACAGTTTCAGCCTCCATCAAAATCTCAAGTTGGAGATTTTTCGCGGGTGCAGCACATGTTGATTGAGGCACACCGAGCTCTTCAACAGGCTAGTCCCACAGAAGTGACAGAAACAGCATTTATCAGATGATCAAGTCTCAGATGCAAAAGATGGGCGTGGGAAAAAAAAAAAAAAAAAAAAAAAAAAAAAAAAAAAAAAAAAAAAAAAAATTGTCCAAAAATCAGAGAAAAGTGAGAAAGCACCAGGCTTTTGCCCAAGATACAGAAAAAAGAAGGGAAAATCAATGCAAATCAATGTTATTCCAAATATGATGTAGATGGAAATCTATTTTGAAAAATGCCTCTCAGGGAGAGAGACGGCACCATATAAAGATAGAAGTATTAGTAAGGATTCAATTACTCAAAGTGTCTCTGAAGACAGAGCATTTGAGAAACATCAATCAGATCCTATCTGTGGGGTCATCAGCTGATTCTCCAATGGTTCAGAGTTTTAGGGATTGTTGTCAGTGAGTTTGTAACCTTTGTTATTTTTAGATTTTATAGGTAATACTGATAAATAAGGATTGCTGTTAATGTTATATGAATACTTTAAAAAGGTTGTCTTAACTCCTTCAAATACTTCCTGTTGATAAGTTGATTATATAATGAGAATTCTCAGAATTTGTGATAAGAATTATTATCAGGGTATTGTAGTGTTTATAGCCAGCCAGTGTTCCACTATCTCTTTTGTGAGAAGCCACGTCTCTTCAGAATCTTGTCTTTATTTCCTAACTACTCACAGGTTTTTGGATTTCTTTTAAATCCAAATTGCTGCTTTTGTGGTTTTCTTCATTTATTGTTTCTTCAGTTATTACAGAGGTACTTCAGCCAAGAATTCAAGAAGTCTACTGTGTTTGAAGAATTTCTATCCCAACAGAAGTTTCAGAAGGATCCAATTATTTAATGGTTTGATAGATCTTTAATCCTAAGGTTTCCTATTCATAATTGCTGTTTTTAAGAGTCTCATTTTAAGAATGTGCTAAGTGATATCCATCAATTAGAGTTCGGGCTCTGGCCAAGTCCTAGCTCTACTTGAATGGAGTGATTGACAATCAGCCCAGATGTTTTCTGCATCAAAAAGTATTCAAGTCCTTTTGGCTTGGCAATTTGACCGTCTATGATAGCTGAGCCTGTTTTCAGAAGGAGTTTGGAGAAACATGAATCCGGACATGGATTCTCCAGTTCTCTGTTGTTGTAAGGTTCATCAGCTGTCGCAGACTCTGGGATGACAGTTCAGTGTTGTAGTGTTTGACAATTGTATGATTTCAGATGTGTTATTGGTTATGTGTATTATCTAATTGATTTCTAATTGCTGTCATTTTACATTTCCCTATGCAATTGCATAGAGACGGAAACAGAGTTGATCAATGTTTTATTTTCATATCAGGACCCATTCTTCACCTCCGAGATTTTGAGAAAATCCTCCAGTCTCTTCGGGGGCGTGGATTTGTTTGTGTTTTAGCAGGTACAAAAGTCCAGGTGAATCTCAGTGAAGAATGTGAAACTCCATCCAGTGCAAGACAATGCTGACAAGAAGCGTGGGCAAGAAAACGCTGACCATTCCATAAGCAGAAAAGAAGATGTAGAGATGTGGACTGCACAGAGACTCCAACCCTTGTGTTTTGCCCACAGAAGACTGTAGACTTTGGGTCTCTTCATGGGTGTGGGAATCAGTGGTGTTGTAGAACTGTTGTTAGATGATTGCTTGTTATATTTTAGTAGGGCTTTTAGTTCTCTTGTTCATTGCGCCATGCATTCTTTTGTGTATATGGCGGGTTGTCAGCCAAGCTGCCAAAGAGGTCTTCTTGGTGCAAACAGAAGGGGGAGATGTCGGAACTCAGGACATTCCTTTGGGAGTCCGGAGTTTCCTGGGACCCTTGCCAGGGGGCTTGGAGACCCTGGCACACAGCCCAGAACACCAGTGGGTTCGATTATGAACCACGGAATAACTTGTCACCTTTATAGAAAGAGATAAAAGCCACAATAGTGTAAATAGTGTAAGAATAAAATAATTACAGAGTCTAAATGTAGGTTTTAAGATTTTTGGTATAGGGGTTTCTGGTGACAAGATGGAGGGATTTGGGCGTGTCTAGCCTTTCTTCTTCTTCTCTACCTCCATCTTGTCTGGTGATGTTGGCACTTTTAGATTGGTCTAAAGTAGAAACTCACTGTCTAATATAGATGATAGGTATTGGAAAATAACTGTAAATATTGTACACGTAGTTTGTAGTATATAAAGATAACACCGCCCTGGAGGAGGGGGGAGTGCCTCTGGCTGTCCTGCCAAACGGATCTCGGCTGGACAGGGAGAAAGAACTTTATAGATAAGATGCAATAAACAATCTTGAGACCGAAAAAATGAAGAGCTCTGACTTCTTCTTCAAGTACCGGGCTGGGAAAAGAAACTTTAGAACTTTAGTCGGGGTCACTCTGACCGGCTAGAAACACAGCCCCCGGCAACTGGCGTTCCCTGGGTGGGCTCGAAGAGAGATTACGGCAACTGGCGTCCCTGGGTGGGCTCGAAGAAAGATGCGGCAGCCGCTGAAACACAGCCCGTGAAGAGAACAAAAAAGGACAAGGAAAAGAAGCAGGCACTCCCAAAAAGAAAAAAAAAAAAAAAAAAAAAAAAAAAAAAAAAAAAAAAAATCCACACAGAAGACCCAAGATTCAACTTCTGCTAAACAGACTCGCATCCAGATCTGGCGGGGGGGCCAGTGACCAGGGCGACCTCCGGACGGACCTTGCAAATGATTCAGCTTTTGGTAAGAAGGTTGAGATTTGAGAACATGGAGGGGACATGCTCTCAGGAACAGTTAAGGATTTTGTCAGCCTTACAAGGTCTGGCAGCCACACAACTTGTGAAAATCTCTGAAAAAAGGTAAAACGGCCTTGAAGCTTTTATCCCCAGCAAGGATCATGTTAGAGGCAATTGCGGCAAGATCCCGGAGTAGAGCTAAAAGGTCATTAATTGTGAATCCCACAGGGGCGGGGGGAGGAGAGCAAAGCTCAAAGCAGAGATTGTCTCTGGTCCCAACCAGCCCTGGGGAAGTAGCTCCCGATGAGAGGGAGCGGGAAATAGCTCCCGATGAGAGGGAGCGGGAAATAGCTCCCGATGAGAGGGAGCGGGAAATAGCTCCCGATGAGAGGGAGTGGGAAGCAGCTTTACCGCCTCCAATTCCTCTACCCCGAAAGCCCAGCTCGCGGCGAGCGTGGCTGCGCGGCGGCGGCGGCGAGCGGCGGGGGGAGCGCGGAGGCAGTGGGGGACGCGAGTTTCGGCGCGGGGGCTGTGAGCATGACACCGACAGCGGCGGCCTCAGCTGGCGCGGTGCCAGGGACGCGCGCGCAGGGCGAGACCCGCGGGACGTCCGGGAAGGGCTCTCAAATCATAGCGTCCACGTCAGACGCGGGCGGTAAACTTGGAGCAGCTGCAGGGCTCCAAGCGGTGCCCGTAGGCAGACGCAGGAGACGCGTGGTGATGATGCAGGACCCGGAAGTCGGGGCGCGAAGGGTTTTTCCCCAGTTCGCGGACGCGGGACGGGCACCGGCCGAGCAGGGACCGCGCGCCGGCTGCGGGTGTTGGCACGGGGCCAGAATGGGATCTGAGCTGTACTGGTGTCGATCAGAGAGAGAAGGACATTTCCGAGACCGCGCCTGCGCCGAGACGAGCGCAGGGGAGGCGCGGTCGGGGCGGGGTTGTCCACACTCCCGTGACGGCACAGGCAGAGACGGGGCGTGGTCAGGGTACAGAGGCTGCCCCAGGTAGCACCCCTCTCCGATCCCAGGGCAACGGGCACCCAGCCAACCGCAGCAGCCAGCACACAGTTTCAGCCTCCATCAAAATCTCAAGTTGGAGATTTTTCGCGGGTGCAGCACATGTTGATTGAGGCACACCGAGCTCTTCAACAGGCTAGTCCCACAGAAGTGACAGAAACAGCATTTATCAGATGATCAAGTCTCAGATGCAAAAGATGGGCGTGGGAAAAAAAAAAAAAAAAAAAAAAAAAAAAAAAAAAAAAAAAAAAAAAAAAATTGTCCAAAAATCAGAGAAAAGTGAGAAAGCACCAGGCTTTTGCCCAAGATACAGAAAAAAGAAGGGAAAATCAATGCAAATCAATGTTATTCCAAATATGATGTAGATGGAAATCTATTTTGAAAAATGCCTCTCAGGGAGAGAGACGGCACCATATAAAGATAGAAGTATTAGTAAGGATTCAATTACTCAAAGTGTCTCTGAAGACAGAGCATTTGAGAAACATCAATCAGATCCTATCTGTGGGGTCATCAGCTGATTCTCCAATGGTTCAGAGTTTTAGGGATTGTTGTCAGTGAGTTTGTAACCTTTGTTATTTTTAGATTTTATAGGTAATACTGATAAATAAGGATTGCTGTTAATGTTATATGAATACTTTAAAAAGGTTGTCTTAACTCCTTCAAATACTTCCTGTTGATAAGTTGATTATATAATGAGAATTCTCAGAATTTGTGATAAGAATTATTATCAGGGTATTGTAGTGTTTATAGCCAGCCAGTGTTCCACTATCTCTTTTGTGAGAAGCCACGTCTCTTCAGAATCTTGTCTTTATTTCCTAACTACTCACAGGTTTTTGGATTTCTTTTAAATCCAAATTGCTGCTTTTGTGGTTTTCTTCATTTATTGTTTCTTCAGTTATTACAGAGGTACTTCAGCCAAGAATTCAAGAAGTCTACTGTGTTTGAAGAATTTCTATCCCAACAGAAGTTTCAGAAGGATCCAATTATTTAATGGTTTGATAGATCTTTAATCCTAAGGTTTCCTATTCATAATTGCTGTTTTTAAGAGTCTCATTTTAAGAATGTGCTAAGTGATATCCATCAATTAGAGTTCGGGCTCTGGCCAAGTCCTAGCTCTACTTGAATGGAGTGATTGACAATCAGCCCAGATGTTTTCTGCATCAAAAAGTATTCAAGTCCTTTTGGCTTGGCAATTTGACCGTCTATGATAGCTGAGCCTGTTTTCAGAAGGAGTTTGGAGAAACATGAATCCGGACATGGATTCTCCAGTTCTCTGTTGTTGTAAGGTTCATCAGCTGTCGCAGACTCTGGGATGACAGTTCAGTGTTGTAGTGTTTGACAATTGTATGATTTCAGATGTGTTATTGGTTATGTGTATTATCTAATTGATTTCTAATTGCTGTCATTTTACATTTCCCTATGCAATTGCATAGAGACGGAAACAGAGTTGATCAATGTTTTATTTTCATATCAGGACCCATTCTTCACCTCCGAGATTTTGAGAAAATCCTCCAGTCTCTTCGGGGGCGTGGATTTGTTTGTGTTTTAGCAGGTACAAAAGTCCAGGTGAATCTCAGTGAAGAATGTGAAACTCCATCCAGTGCAAGACAATGCTGACAAGAAGCGTGGGCAAGAAAACGCTGACCATTCCATAAGCAGAAAAGAAGATGTAGAGATGTGGACTGCACAGAGACTCCAACCCTTGTGTTTTGCCCACAGAAGACTGTAGACTTTGGGTCTCTTCATGGGTGTGGGAATCAGTGGTGTTGTAGAACTGTTGTTAGATGATTGCTTGTTATATTTTAGTAGGGCTTTTAGTTCTCTTGTTCATTGCGCCATGCATTCTTTTGTGTATATGGCGGGTTGTCAGCCAAGCTGCCAAAGAGGTCTTCTTGGTGCAAACAGAAGGGGGAGATGTCGGAACTCAGGACATTCCTTTGGGAGTCCGGAGTTTCCTGGGACCCTTGCCAGGGGGCTTGGAGACCCTGGCACACAGCCCAGAACACCAGTGGGTTCGATTATGAACCACGGAATAACTTGTCACCTTTATAGAAAGAGATAAAAGCCACAATAGTGTAAATAGTGTAAGAATAAAATAATTACAGAGTCTAAATGTAGGTTTTAAGATTTTTGGTATAGGGGTTTCTGGTGACAAGATGGAGGGATTTGGGCGTGTCTAGCCTTTCTTCTTCTTCTCTACCTCCATCTTGTCTGGTGATGTTGGCACTTTTAGATTGGTCTAAAGTAGAAACTCACTGTCTAATATAGATGATAGGTATTGGAAAATAACTGTAAATATTGTACACGTAGTTTGTAGTATATAAAGATAACACCGCCCTGGAGGAGGGGGGAGTGCCTCTGGCTGTCCTGCCAAACGGATCTCGGCTGGACAGGGAGAAAGAACTTTATAGATAAGATGCAATAAACAATCTTGAGACCGAAAAAATGAAGAGCTCTGACTTCTTCTTCAAGTACCGGGCTGGGAAAAGAAACTTTAGAACTTTAGTCGGGGTCACTCTGACCGGCTAGAAACACAGCCCCCGGCAACTGGCATTCCCTGGGTGGGCTCGAAGAGAGATTACGGCACATGGAACCAAGTCTGAATTGTTACAGGACCCAGGAGACCATGGTGACACCGTGGAATCTCATGGAACCAAGTGTCCAGAGTTTCATGGCTCAGCCTCATGGAGCACTGGAGACCATTGTGTCCCAGTGGGAACACAGGGAACAAAGGCTCCACTGTGACACAGCAGGGCCTCATGGAATGCAAGAGATCATCCTGATGGAATGGGAACTCATGGAACCAAGGGCCCACTCTTTGGCTGCGTGGCCCCATGGAATGCTGGAGACCATTGTGGCACCATGGAATGAATGGCACAAAGGCTCCACTGTGACCCAGCAGGGCCTCATGGAACCAAGGACACCGCTGGGATACAATGGAATCTCATGGAACCAAGGTCCAGTTGTGACAGAGCTGGGCCTCTTGGAACCAAGGACACCCCGTGATGCAATGGAATCTCTAGGATCCAAGGATCAATTGCCAACACACCAGGTTCTCATGAAACCAAGCAGAACATTGTGACACAGGGCAATCTCATGGAAGCAAGGCTCTGCTTTGATCAAGTGGGGCCTCATGGGACACAGGTGCCACTGGGACATTGTCAGGCCCGGGAGGAACAAGACACCCCTGTGGCAGACCAAGGCCTCATGGGACCCAGGAGAGCTCTGTGACACAATGGAACCTGATGGAGCCAAGGGCCCATTGGGACACAGCAGGGTCTCATGGAACCCCTGTGCCACTGGGACATTGCCAAGGCTCCTGCAAGCAAGGTTCCACTGGGACAAAGGCAGGCCCCATGGCACCCAGGAGACCACTGTGGGACAATGGAATCTCATGGAACCAGGTGTCCATGGTGACAGAGCCAGGCCTGATGGAACACTGGAGAACATTGTTACCCAAGGGAATCTCATGGAACCAGGTGTCCATGGTGACAGAGCCAGGCCTGATGGAACACTAGGGACTATTGTTACCCAAGGGAATCCCATGGAACCAGGTGTCCATGGTGACAGAGCCAGGCCTGATGGAACCTAATGGAACAGAGGATAACATTGTTATCCAAGGGAATCTCATGGATCCAGGTGTCCATGGTGACAGAGCCAGGCCTGATGGAACCTAATTGAACACAGGTGAACATTGTTACCTTTTGGAAGCCTGGCTGCGAGAATTTTAGACTCTGTGCTGACAGACACTCACCCCAGAGAGAACACTGCATTTGACCTTGGACTATGGAGGAGGCTTCCAAAATGGAATGATGGAATTGGGATTATGGGTGTGGAGTTTGAATAGAAGGGTGTAATATCACATGGTGAAAAATTCAGGGTTTATCGTTTTAGAATATAAAGCAAGATGGAGGTTTTAGGGCAGAGGATGATCCTTTTTCTTTGCCTTCTTCACCTTCTTTTTCTTCTTCTTCTTCCTCACGTTCTTCTTTTGCTTCTCCTTCTTCACCTTCTTGTTCATCTTCTTCTTCTCCTTCTTCTTCTCCTCCTTCTCCTCTTTCTACTCTTCCTCGTCCTCATCCTCCCTCTTCCTCCTCGGGTTTGGGTGGTATTCTGTAATTGGATAAAAAAGTCGGTGTTGTCAGGCACGGGTGGTTGGTTATTGGGTTAAAAGGAAAAATAATTGAGGTGTCATTTGTTATTTGGACAGTTTATCCTTAAAAGACCTTGCAGAGAGAGAGATGGGGCTCCATTTTTCCCTTGTTAGCAAAGTGCTGCAGAACTCACAGCTTGTGAGACTGTTACATGGACAAGAGCTAATGAACACCTGAGTCCAAACAAGAAACACTGTCTTGTGATTTAATCCCGACCTTGGCAGAGAAGAAGCAAAAGAATTGACTGTTCCCCCATGGAATCTCATGGAAGCAGGTGTCCACTGTTTCACAGTGCAGCCTCAGAGAGGGTGAGACCATTGTGCCACAATGGAATATCCTGAAACCAAGGCTCCATTGTGACAAACCTGGGCTTTATGAAACCAAGGACACCGCTGGGATGCAATGGAATCTCAAGGAACCCAGGGCCAACTGTCAACACATCAGCTTCTCAGGAAACCAAGGAAAACACTGTGACACAGAGAAGGGACCCAGTAGACCATGGTGACACTGTGGAATCTCATGGAACCAAGTCTGAATTGTTACAGGACCCAGGAGACCATGGTGACACCGTGGAATCTCATGGAACAAAGTGTCCAGAGTTTCATGGCTCAGCCTCATGGAGCACTGGAGACCATTGTGTCCCAGTGGGAACACAGGGAACAAAGGCTCCACTGTGACACAGCAGGGCCTCATGGAATGCAAGAGATCATCCTGATGGAATGGGAACTCATGGAACCAAGGGCCCACTCTTTGGCTGCGTGGCCCCATGGAACGCTGGAGACCATTGTGGCACCATGGAATGAATGGCACAAAGGCTCCACTGTGACCCAGCAGGGCCTCATGGAACCAAGGACACCGCTGGGATACAATGGAATCTCATGGAACCAAGGTCCAGTTGTGACAGAGCTGGGCCTCATGGAACCAAGGACACCCCGTGATGCAATGGAATCTCTAGGATCCAAGGATCAATTGCCAACACACCAGGTTCTCATGAAACCAAGCAGAACATTGTGACACAGGGCAATCTCATGGAAGCAAGGCTCTGCTTTGATCAAGTGGGGCCTCAAGGGACACAGGTGCCACTGGGACATTGTCAGGCCCAGCAGGAACAAGACACCCCTGTGGCAGACCAAGGCCTCATGGGACCCAGGAGAGCTCTGTGACACAATGGAACCTGGTGGAGCCAAGGGCCCATTGGGACACGGCAGGGTCTCATGGAACCCCTGTGCCACTGGGACATTGCCAAGGCTCCTGCAAGCAAGGTTCCACTGGGACAAAGGCAGGCCCCATGGCACCCAGGAGACCACTGTGGGACAATGGAATCTCATGGAACCAGGTGTCCATGGTGACAGAGCCAGGCCTGATGGAACACTAGGGACTATTGTTATCCAAGGGAATCCCATGGAACCAGGTGTCCATGGTGACAGAGCTAGGCCTGATGGAATCTAATGGAACAGAGGAGAACATTGTTACCCAAGGGAATCTCATGGAACCAGGTGTCCATGGTGACAGAGCCAGGCCTGATGGAACCTAATGGAACAGAGGAGAACATTGTTATCCAATGGAATCCCATGGAACCAGGTGTCCATGGTGACAGAGCCAGGCCTGATGGAACCTAATTGAACACAGGTGAACATTGTTACCTTTTGGAACCCTGGCTATGAGAATTTTAGACTCTGTGCTGACAGACACTCACCCCAGAGAGAACACTGCATTTGACCTTGGACTCTGGAGGAGGCTTCCAAAATGGAATGATGGAACTGGGATTATGGGTGTGGAGTTTGAATAGACGGGTGTAATATCACATGGTGAAAAATTCAGGGTTTACCGTTTTAGAATATAGTAATATATATAAAGCAAGATGGAGGTTTTAGGGCAGAGGATGATACTTTTTCTTTGCCTTCTTCACCTTCTTTTTCTTCTTCCTCACGTTCTTCTTTTCCTTCTCCTTCTTCACCTTCTTGTTCATCTTCTTCTTCTCCTTCTTCTTCGCCTCCTTCTCCTTCTCCTCTTTCTACTCTTCCTCGTCCTCATCCTCCCTCTTCCTCCTCGGGTTCGGTGGTATTCTGTAATTGGATAAAAAAGTCGGTGTTGTCAGGCACGGGTGGTTGGTTATTGGGTTAAAAGGAAAAATAATTGAGGTGTCATTTGTTATTTGGACAGTTTATCCTTAAAAGACCTTGCAGAGAGAGAGATGGGGCTCCATTTTTACCTTGTTAGCAAAGTGCTGCAGAACTCACAGCTTGTGAGACTGTTACATGGACAAGAGCTAATGAACACCTGAGTCCAAACAAGAAACACTGTCTTGTGATTTAATCCCGACCTTGGCTGAGAAGAAGCAAAAGAATTGACTGTTCCCCCATGGAATCTCATGGAAGCAGGTGTCCACTGTTTCACAGTGCAGCCTCAGAGAGGGTGAGACCATTGTGCCACAATGGAATATCCTGAAACCAAGGCTCCATTGTGACAAACCTGGGCTTTATGAAACCAAGGACACCGCTGGGATGCAATGGAATCTCAAGGAACCCAGGGCCAACTGTCAACACATCAGCTTCTCAGGAAACCAAGGAAAACACTGTGACACAGAGAAGGGCCTCATGGGACTCAGTAGACCATGGTGACACTGTGGAATCTCATGGAACCAAGTCTGAATTGTTACAGGACCCAGGAGACCATGGTGACACTGTGGAATCTCATGGAACCAAGTCTGAATTGTTACAGGACCCAGGAGACCATGGTGACACCGTGGAATCTCATGGAACCAAGTGTCCAGAGTTTCATGGCTCAGCCTCATGGAGCACTGGAGACCATTGTGTCCCAGTGGGAACACAGGGAACAAAGGCTCCACTGTGACACAGCAGGGCCTCATGGAATGCAAGAGATCATCCTGATGGAATGGGAACTCATGGAACCAAGGGCCCACTCTTTGGCTGTGTGGCCCCATGGAATGCTGGAGACCATTGTGGCACCATGGAATGAATGGCACAAAGGCTCCACTGTGACCCAGCAGGGCCTCATGGAACCAAGGACACCGCTGGGATACAATGGAATCTCATGGAACCAAGGTCCAGTTGTGACCCAGCAGGGCCTCATGGAACCAAGGACACCCCGTGATGCAATGGAATCTCTAGGATCCAAGGATCAATTGCCAACACACCAGGTTCTCATGAAACCAAGCAGAACATTGTGACACAGGGCAATCTCATGGAAGCAAGGCTCTGCTTTGATCAAGTGGGGCCTCATGGGACACAGGTGCCACTGGGACATTGTCAGGCCCAGGAGGAACAAGACACCCCTGTGGCAGACCAAGGCCTCATGGGACCCAGGAGAGCTCTGTGACACAATGGAACCTGATGGAGCCAAGGGCCCATTGGGACACGGCAGGGTCTCATGGAACCCCTGTGCCACTGGGACATTGCCAAGGCTCCTGCAAGCAAGGTTCCACTGGGACAAAGGCAGGCCCCATGGCACCCAGGAGACCACTGTGGGACAATGGAATCTCATGGAACCAGGTGTCCATGGTGACAGAGCCAGGCCTGATGGAACACTAGGGACTATTGTTATCCAAGGGAATCCCATGGAACCAGGTGTCCATGGTGACAGAGCTAGGCCTGATGGAATCTAATGGAACAGAGGAAAACATTGTTACCCAAGGGAATCTCATGGAACCAGGTGTCCATGGTGACAGAGCCAGGCCTGATGGAACCTAATGGAACAGAGGAGAACATTGTTATCCAATGGAATCCCATGGAACCAGGTGTCCATGGTGACAGAGCCAGGCCTGATGGAACACTGGAGAACATTGTTACCCAAGGGAATCTCATGGAACCAGGTGTCCATGGTGACAGAGCCAGGCCTGATGGAACACTAGGGACTATTGTTATCCAAGGGAATCCCATGAAACCAGGTGTCCATGGTGACAGAGCCAGGCCTGATGGAACCTAATTGAACACAGGTGAACATTGTTACCTTTTGGAACCCTGGCTGCGAGAATTTTAGACTCTGTGCTGACAGACACTCACCCCAGAGAGAACACTGCATTTGACCTTGGACTCTGGAGGAGGCTTCCCAAATGGAATGATGGAACTGGGATTATGGGTGTGGAGTTTGAATAGACGGGTGTAATATCACATGGTGAAAAATTCAGGGTTTACGGTTTTAGAATATAGTAATATATAAAAAGCAAGATGGAGGTTTTAGGGCAGAGGATGATCCTTTTTCTTTGCCTTCTTCACCTTCATTTTCTTCCTCTTCTTCCTCACGTTCTTCTTTTCCTTCTCCTTCTTCACCTTCTTGTTCATCTTCTTCTTCTCCTTCTTCTTCTCCTCCTTTACCTTCTCCTCTTTCAACTCTTCCTCGTCCTCATCCTCCCTCTTCCTCCTCGGGTTTGGGTGGTATTCTGTAATTGGATAAAAAAGTCGGTGTTGTCAGGCACGGGTGGTTGGTTATTGGGTTAAAAGGAAAAATAATTGAGGTGTCATTTGTTATTTGGACAGTTTATCCTTAAAAGACCTTGCAGAGAGAGAGATGGGGCTCCATTTTTCCCTTGTTAGCAAAGTGCTGCAGAACTCACAGCTTGTGAGACTGTTACATGGACAAGAGCTAATGAACACCTGAGTCCAAACAAGAAACACTGTCTTGTGATTTAATCCCGACCTTGGCTGAGAAGAAGCAAAAGAATTGACTGTTCCCCCATGGAATCTCATGGAACCAGGTGTCCACTGTTTCACAGTGCAGCCTCAGAGAGTGTGAGACCATTGTGCCACAATGGAATATCCTGAAACCAAGGCTCCATTGTGACAAACCTGGGCTTTATGAAACCAAGGACACCGCTAGGATGCAATGGAATCTCAAGGAACCCAGGGCCAACTGTCAACACATCAGCTTCTCAGGAAACCAAGGAAAACACTGTGACACAGAGAAGGGACCCAGTAGACCATGGTGACACTGTGGAATCTCATGGAACCAAGTCTGAATTGTTACAGGACCCAGGAGACCATGGTGACACCGTGGAATCTCATGGAACCAAGTCTGAATTGTTACAGGACCCAGGAGACCATGGTGACACCGTGGAATCTCATGGAACCAAGTCTGAATTGTTACAGGACCCAGGAGACCATGGTGACACCGTGGAATCTCATGGAACCAAGTGTCCAGAGTTTCATGGCTCAGCCTCATGGAGCACTGGAGACCATTGTGTCCCAGTGGGAACACAGGGAACAAAGGCTCCACTGTGACACAGCAGGGCCTCATGGAATGCAAGAGATCATCCTGATGGAATGGGAACTCATGGAACCAAGGGCCCACTCTTTGGCTGCGTGGCCCCATGGAATGCTGGAGACCATTGTGGCACCATGGAATGAATGGCACAAAGGCTCCACTGTGACCCAGCAGGGCCTCATGGAACCAAGGACACCGCTGGGATACAATGGAATCTCATGGAACCAAGGTCCAGTTGTGACAGAGCTGGGCCTCATGGAACCAAGGACACCCCGTGATGCAATGGAATCTCTAGGATCCAAGGATCAATTGCCAACACACCAGGTTCTCATGAAACCAAGCAGAACATTGTGACACAGGGCAATCTCATGGAAGCAAGGCTCTGCTTTGATCAAGTGGGGCCTCATGGGACACAGGTGCCACTGGGACATTGTCAGGCCCAGGAGGAACAAGACACCCCTGTGGCAGACCAAGGCCTCATGGGACCCAGGAGAGCTCTGTGACACAATGGAACCTGATGGAGCCAAGGGCCCATTGGGACACAGCAGGGTCTCATGGAACCCCTGTGCCACTGGGACATTGCCAAGGCTCCTGCAAGCAAGGTTCCACTGGGACAAAGGCAGGCCCCATGGCACCCAGGAGACCACTGTGGGACAATGGAATCTCATGGAACCAGGTGTCCATGGTGACAGAGCCAGGCCTGATGGAACACTAGGGACTATTGTTATCCAAGGGAATCCCATGGAACCAGGTGTCCATGGTGACAGAGCTAGGCCTGATGGAATCTAATGGAACAGAGGAGAACATTGTTACCCAAGGGAATCTCATGGAACCAGGTGTCCATGGTGACAGAGCCAGGCCTGATGGAACCTAATGGAACAGAGGAGAACATTGTTATCCAATGGAATCCCATGGAACCAGGTGTCCATGGTGACAGAGCCAGGCCTGATGGAACCTAATTGAACACAGGTGAACATTGTTACCTTTTGGAACCCTGGCTATGAGAATTTTAGACTCTGTGCTGACAGACACTCACCCCAGAGAGAACACTGCATTTGACCTTGGACTCTGGAGGAGGCTTCCAAAATGGAATGATGGAACTGGGATTATGGGTGTGGAGTTTGAATAGACGGGTGTAATATCACATGGTGAAAAATTCAGGGTTTACCGTTTTAGAATATAGTAATACATATAAAGCAAGATGGAGGTTTTAGGGCAGAGGATGATCCTTTTTCTTTGCCTTCTTCTCCTTCTTTTTCTTCTTCTTCTTCCTCACGTTCTTCTTTTCCTTCTCCTTCTTCACCTTCTTGTTCATCTTCTTCTTCTCCTTCTTCTTCGCCTCCTTCTCCTTCTCCTCTTTCTACTCTTCCTCGTCCTCATCCTCCCTCTTCCTCCTCGGGTTTGGGTGGTATTCTGTAACTGGATAAAAAAGTCGGTGTTGTCAGGCACGGGTGGTTGGTTATTGGGTTAAAAGGAAAAATAATTGAGGTGTCATTTGTTATTTGGACAGTTTATCCTTAAAAGACCTTGCAGAGAGAGAGATGGGGCTCCATTTTTCCCTTGGTAGCAAAGTGCTGCAGAACTCACAGCTTGTGAGACTGTTACATGGACAAGAGCTAATGAACACCTGAGTCCAAACAAGAAACACTGTCTTGTGATTTAATCCCGACCTTGGCAGAGAAGAAGCAAAAGAATTGACTGTTCCCCCATGGAATCTCATGGAACCAGGTGTCCACTGTTTCACAGTGCAGCCTCAGAGAGGGTGAGACCATTGTGCCACAATGGAATATCCTGAAACCAAGGCTCCATTGTGACAAACCTGGGCTTTATGAAACCAAGGACACCGCTGGGATGCAATGGAATCTCAAGGAACCCAGGGCCAACTGTCAACACATCAGCTTCTCAGGAAACCAAGGAAAACACTGTGACACAGAGAAGGGCCTCATGGGACCCAGTAGACCATGGTGACACTGTGGAATCTCATGGAACCAAGTCTGAATTGTTACAGGACCCAGGAGACCATGGTGACACTGTGGAATCTCATGGAACCAAGTCTGAATTGTTACAGGACCCAGGAGACCATGGTGACACTAGAGAATCTCATGGAACAAAGTGTCCAGAGTTTCACGGCTCAGCCCCATGGAGGGCTGGATACCATTGTGTCCCAGTGGGAACACAGGGAACAAAGGCTCCACTGTGACACAGCAGGGCCTCATGGAATGCAAGAGATCATCCTGATGGAATGGGAACTCATGGAACCAAGGGCCCATTCTTTGGTTGCGTGGCCCCATGGAATGCTGGAGACCATTGTGGCACCATGGAATGAATGGCACAAAGGCTCCACTGTGACCCAGCAGGGCCTCATGGAACCAAGGACACCGCTGGGATACAATGGAATCTCATGGAACCAAGGTCCAGTTGTGACAGAGCTGGGCCTCATGGAACCAAGGACACCCCGTGATGCAATGGAATCTCTAGGATCCAAGGATCAATTGCCAACACACCAGGTTCTCATGAAACCAAGCAGAACATTGTGACGCAGGGCAATCTCATGGAAGCAAGGCTCTGCTTTGATCAAGTGGGGCCTCATGGGACACAGGTGCCACTGGGACATTGTCAGGCCCAGTAGGAACAAGACACCCCTGTGGCAGACCAAGGCCTCATGGGACCCAGGAGAGCTCTGTGACACAATGGAACCTGATGGAGCCAAGGGCCCATTGGGACACAGCAGGGTCTCATGGAACCCCTGTGCCCCTGGGACATTGCCAAGGCTCCTGCAAGCAAGGTTCCACTGGGACAAAGGCAGGCCCCATGGCACCCAGGAGACCACTGTGGGACAGTGGAATCTCATGGAACCAGGTGTCCATGGTGACAGAGCCAGGCCTGATGGAACACTGGAAAACATTGTTACCCAAGGGAATCTCATGGAACCAGGTGTCCATGGTGACAGAGCCAGGCCTGATGGAACACTAGGGACTATTGTTATCCAAGGGAATCCCATGAAACCAGGTGTCCATGGTGACAGAGCCAGGCCTGATGGAACCTAATTGAACACAGGTGAACATTGTTACCTTTTGGAACCCTGGCTGCGAGAATTTTAGACTCTGTGCTGACAGACACTCACCCCAGAGAGAACACTGCATTTGACCTTGGACTCTGGAGGAGGCTTCCCAAATGGAATGATGGAACTGGGATTATGGGTGTGGAGTTTGAATAGACGGGTGTAATATCACATGGTGAAAAATTCAGGGTTTACCGTTTTAGAATATAGTAATATATAAAAAGCAAGATGGAGGTTTTAGGGCAGAGGATGATCCTTTTTCTTTGCCTTCTTCACCTTCATTTTCTTCCTCTTCTTCCTCACGTTCTTCTTTTCCTTCTCCTTCTTCACCTTCTTGTTCATCTTCTTCTTCTCCTTCTTCTTCTCCTCCTTCTCCTTCTCCTCTTTCAACTCTTCCTCGTCCTCATCCTCCCTCTTCCTCCTCGGGTTTGGGTGGTATTCTGTAATTGGATAAAAAAGTCGGTGTTGTCAGGCACGGGTGGTTGGTTATTGGGTTAAAAGGAAAAATAATTGAGGTGTCATTTGTTATTTGGACAGTTTATCCTTAAAAGACCTTGCAGAGAGAGAGATGGGGCTCCATTTTTCCCTTGTTAGCAAAGTGCTGCAGAACTCACAGCTTGTGAGACTGTTACATGGACAAGAGCTAATGAACACCTGAGTCCAAACAAGAAACACTGTCTTGAGATTTAATCCCGACCTTGGCAGAGAAGAAGCAAAAGAATTGACTGTTCCCCCATGGAATCTCATGGAACCAGGTGTCCACTGTTTCACAGTGCAGCCTCAGAGAGGGTGAGACCATTGTGCCACAATGGAATATCCTGAAACCAAGGCTCCATTGTGACAAACCTGGGCTTTATGAAACCAAGGACACCGCTGGGATGCAATGGAATCTCAAGGAACCCAGGGCCAACTGTCAACACATCAGCTTCTCAGGAAACCAAGGAAAACACTGTGACACAGAGAAGGGACCCAGTAGACCATGGTGACACTGTGGAATCTCATGGAACCAAGTCTGAATTGTTACAGGACCCAGGAGACCATGGTGACACCGTGGAATCTCATGGAACCAAGTCTGAATTGTTACAGGACCCAGGAGACCATGGTGACACCGTGAAATCTCATGGAACCAAGTGTCCAGAGTTTCATGGCTCAGCCTCATGGAGCACTGGAGACCATTGTGTCCCAGTGGGAACACAGGGAACAAAGGCTCCACTGTGACACAGCAGGGCCTCATGGAATGCAAGAGATCATCCTGATGGAATGGGAACTCATGGAACCAAGGGCCCACTCTTTGGCTGCGTGGCCCCATGGAATGCTGGAGACCATTGTGGCACCATGGAATGAATGGCACAAAGGCTCCACTGTGACCCAGCAGGGCCTCATGGAACCAAGGACACCGCTGGGATACAATGGAATCTCATGGAACCAAGGTCCAGTTGTGACAGAGCTGGGCCTCATGGAACCAAGGACACCCCGTGATGCAATGGAATCTCTAGGATCCAAGGATCAATTGCCAACACACCAGGTTCTCATGAAACCAAGCAGAACATTGTGACACAGGGCAATCTCATGGAAGCAAGGCTCTGCTTTGATCAAGTGGGGCCTCATGGGACACAGGTGCCACTGGGACATTGTCAGGCCCAGGAGGAACAAGACACCCCTGTTGCAGACCAAGGCCTCATGGGACCCAGGAGAGCTCTGTGACACAATGGAACCTGAGGGAGCCAAGGGCCCATTGGGACACAGCAGGGTCTCATGGAACCCCTGTGCCACTGGGACATTGCCAAGGCTCCTGCAAGCAAGGTTCCACTGGGACAAAGGCAGGCCCCATGGCACCCAGGAGACCACTGTGGGACAATGGAATCTCATGGAACCAGGTGTCCATGGTGACAGAGCCAGGCCTCATGGAACACTAGGGACTATTGTTATCCAAGGGAATCCCATGGAACCAGGTGTCCATGGTGACAGAGCTAGGCCTGATGGAATCTAATGGAACAGAGGAGAACATTGTTACCCAAGGGAATCTCATGGAACCAGGTGTCCATGGTGACAGAGCCAGGCCTGATGGAACCTAATGGAACAGAGGAGAACATTGTTATCCAAGGGAATCTCATGGAACCAGGTGTCCATGGTGACAGAGCCAGGCCTGATGGAACCTAATTGAACACAGGTGAACATTGTTACCTTTTGGAACCCTGGCTATGAGAATTTTAGACTCTGTGCTGACAGACACTCACCCCAGAGAGAACACTGCATTTGACCTTGGACTCTGGAGGAGGCTTCCAAAATGGAATGATGGAACTGGGATTATGGGTGTGGAGTTTGAATAGACGGGTGTAATATCACATGGTGAAAAATTCAGGGTTTACCGTTTTAGAATATAGTAATATATATAAAGCAAGATGGAGGTTTTAGGGCAGAGGATGATCCTTTTTCTTTGCCTTCTTCACCTTCTTTTTCTTCTTCCGCACGTTCTTCTTTTCCTTCTCCTTCTTCACCTTCTTGTTCATCTTCTTCTTCTCCTTCTTCTTCGCCTCCTTCTCCTTCTCCTCTTTCTACTCTTCCTCGTCCTCATCCTCCCTCTTCCTCCTCGGGTTTGGGTGGTATTCTGTAATTGGATAAAAAAGTCGGTGTTGTCAGGCACGGGTGGTTGGTTATTGGGTTAAAAGGAAAAATAATTGAGGTGTCATTTGTTATTTGGACAGTTTATCCTTAAAAGACCTTGCAGAGAGAGAGATGGGGCTCCATTTTTACCTTGTTAGCAAAGTGCTGCAGAACTCACAGCTTGTGAGACTGTTACATGGACAAGAGCTAATGAACACCTGAGTCCAAACAAGAAACACTGTCTTGTGATTTAATCCCGACCTTGGCTGAGAAGAAGCAAAAGAATTGACTGTTCCCCCATGGAATCTCATGGAAGCAGGTGTCCACTGTTTCACAGTGCAGCCTCAGAGAGGGTGAGACCATTGTGCCACAATGGAATATCCTGAAACCAAGGCTCCATTGTGACAAACCTGGGCTTTATGAAACCAAGGACACCGCTGGGATGCAATGGAATCTCAAGGAACCCAGGGCCAACTGTCAACACATCAGCTTCTCAGGAAACCAAGGAAAACACTGTGACACAGAGAAGGGCCTCATGGGACCCAGTAGACCATGGTGACACCGTGGAATCTCATGGAACCAAGTCTGAATTGTTACAGGACCCAGGAGACCATGGTGACACCGTGGAATCTCATGGAACCAAGTGTCCAGAGTTTCATGGCTCAGCCTCATGGAGCACTGGAGACCATTGTGTCCCAGTGGGAACACAGGGAACAAAGGCTCCACTGTGACACAGCAGGGCCTCATGGAATGCAAGAGATCATCCTGATGGAATGGGAACTCATGGAACCAAGGGCCCACTCTTTGGCTGTGTGGCCCCATGGAATGCTGGAGACCATTGTGGCACCATGGAATGAATGGCACAAAGGCTCCACTGTGACCCAGCAGGGCCTCATGGAACCAAGGACACCGCTGGGATACAATGGAATCTCATGGAACCAAGGTCCAGTTGTGACCCAGCAGGGCCTCATGGAACCAAGGTGTCTTGGTTTGGATAAGACAGGTGCCTGCTAAAGAAGGCAGGAGCTTCCCCTGAAATGGAGAATGCAAACCCTCCCCACCCCTCCAAATTGCTATGAATTTTAAATTAAGGGGCTCTCAGGCAAAAAAAAAATACGGGAGCAGGAAATAACAGTTCTTTAATAGGGAAGGGGGGAAAAACCATAAAATGATAAAATAAAAACAATGCAGTACACTAAAATGACAGAGTCAGAACTCAACCTGACACCCTGTTGGTCAGGGTGCTGGCAGCAGTCCAGTTGGAAAAAGTGGCTGCAGTCCTCCTGAGGTGTCAGGTGTGGTTCTGTTGGAGCAGGGGGTCCTGTAGAAAAAGGGTGATTCTTCCTCCGCAGATCCGTGGAAGAAGAAGCAGCTGCTGTTCCTCTGGTGAATCCAGTGGAGAAGCTGTGCTGGTGTGTCAGAATCTCCTGATTATATCTGGATAGCAATGCTCGGCTCCTCCCTCTGGGCGGAGCATCTCACAATGGGATGTTACAGTTCTTATCAGCCATGCAGTGACATTCAATAGCCTCTTATCACGGGATGCCCCCTGCTGAGGGAGGAGTGATTGTGATCTCGCAGGGAGAGAGATAAGGGGAAATTGCCCACTTAACACCTAGACAACTGCCATACAGATGGTAATAGAATACATCCTGCCTTGCAATCCAGAACATAATCCACCCCTTATTCTATTTCCATCTGCATCACAATGAATCCTTACACACAGTTCTCACTTAAGACTAGGTTTCCCTGTGGTACACAACGGCTTTCTCCATCTTTCTGCATTACCCACCAAGTGTAACCAGGTCCTTGAGCAAAAACAATTCCACGGATGGGTTTGTCTTTGCCTGAGGTGGGAGTAATCCAAACAGTCTTTCCTAAAATACCTTTCATGTGTACAACAGGGACTTTATCTCCATCTACAGTGTGCAGGGGTTCAGACTGGGCAGGACCAGCTCGATTGATAGACCCTCTGGTGTTGACCATCCAGGTGGCCTTTGCTAAGTTCATCTCCCAATTTCTAAAAGTCCCCCCACCAAGTGCCTTCAGGGTAGTCTTGAGTAGTCCATTGCACCGTTCAACTTTCCCGGCAGCTGGTGCATGGTAGGGGATATGGTATATCCATTCAATACCATGTTCCCTGGCCCAGGTGTTGATAAGGCCGTTCTTGAAATGGGTCCCATTGTCCGACTCAATTCTCTCAGGGGTTCCATGTCTCCACAGCACTTGCTTTTCCAGGCCCAGGATGGTGTTCCGGGCAGTGGCGTGAGGCACAGGGTGGGTCTCCAACCATCCCGTGGTGGCTTCCACCATGGTCAGCACGTAGCGCTTGCCTTGGCGTGTCTGGGGCAGTGTGATGTAGTCGATCTGCCAGGCCTCCCCATACTTGTACTTGGACCACCGCCCACCATACCACAGGGGCTTCACTCTCTTGGCGTGCTTGATGGCAGCACACGTTTCACAGTCATGGATAACCTGAGAAATACTGTCTTTGGTTAAATCTACTCCTCGGTCTCGTGCCCACCTATAGGTGGCATCTCTACCTTGATGACCTGAGGCATCGTGGGCCCATCGAGCTAGGAACAACTCCCCCTTATGTTGCCAATCTAAGTCTATCTTCGACACCTCTATTTTTGCTGCCTGATCTACCTGTTCGTTGTTTCGATGTTCCTCATTAGCCCGGCTCTTGGGGATGTGGGCATCTACGTGGCGGACTTTCACAGGTAGGTTCTCCAACCGAGCGGCAATTTCTTTCCATTCCTCAGCAGCCCAGATTGGTTTTCCCTTACGCTGCCAGTTGGCCTTTTTCCACCTTTCCAGCCAGCCCCACAGAGCATTGGCTACCATCCACGAATCAGTATAAAGATAGAGCCTTGGCCATTTCTCTCTCTCAGCAATGTCCAGGGCTAGCTGAACAGCTTTGAGTTCAGCAAGTTGACTTGATCCACCTTCTCCTTCGATAGCCTGAGCAACCTGTCGTGTGGGGCTCCATACGGCTGCTTTCCACTTCCGGTTCAACCCTACGATGCGACAGGAACCGTCAGTGAAAAGAGCGTAGCGTGTTTCCTCTGCTGGGAGTTGGTTGTATGGTGGAGCTTCTTCGGCACGTGTTACTTGCTCTTGTTCCTCTTCATCAGAAAGACCAAAATCTTCACCTTCCGGCCAGTTTGTAATTATCTCTAAAATCCCAGGGCGATTCAGGTTTCCAATACGGGTGCGCTGTGTGATGAGGGCAATCCATTTACTCCATGTAGCATCAGTGGCATGGTGGGTGGTGGGAGCCTTTCCTTTGAACATCCACCCCAGCACCGGTAGTCGGGGTGCCAGGAGGAGTTGTGCTTCCGTGCCAATCACCTCTGAGGCAGCTTGAACTCCTTCGTAGGCAGCCAAGATTTCCTTTTCTGTGGGAGTGTAATTGGCTTCGGACCCTCTGAAGCTTCGACTCCAGAATCCCAGTGGTCGGCCTCGAGTCTCCCCAGGCACCTTCTGCCAAAGGCTCCAGGACAAACCATGGTTCCCGGCTGCAGAGTAGAGTACGTTCTTTACCTCTGGTCCCATCCTGACTGGGCCAAGGGCAACAGCATGAGCAATTTCTTGCTTAATCTGGGCAAAAGCTTGTTGCTGCTCAGGGCCCCAGTGGAACTCGTTCTTCTTGCGGGTGACCAGGTAAAGAGGGCTCACGATCTGACTGTACTCGGGAATGTGCATCCTCCAAAAGCCTATGGCACCCAGGAAAGCTTGTGTTTCCTTCTTGCTAGTTGGTGGAGACATCGCGGTGATCTTGTTGATGACCTCAATGGGAATCTGACGCCGTCCATCTTGCCACTTTACTCCCAGGAACTGGATCTCTCGAGCAGGTCCCTTGACTTTGTTCTTCTTGATGGCGCAACCGGCTTCTAGCAGAATCTGGATGATTTTCTTTCCTTTCTCAAATACTTCCACTGCCGTGTTCCCCCACACAATGATGTCATCGATGTATTGCAGATGTTCTGGGGCCTCACCCTTTTCCAGTGCAGTCTGGATCAGTCCATGGCAGATGGTGGGGCTGTGCTTCCACCCCTGGGGCAGTCGGTTCCAGGTGTACTGCACGCCCCTCCAGGTGAAAGCAAACTGAGGCCTGCACTCTGCTGCCAGAGGAATGGAGAAAAACGCGTTAGCAATGTCAATGGTGGCATACCACTTTGCTGCCTTGGACTCCAGCTCGTACTGGAGTTCCAGCATGTCTGGCACAGCAGCGCTCAGTGGTGGAGTCACTTCATTCAAGCCACGATAGTCCACAGTCAATCTCCATTCTTTGTCAGACTTGCGCACAGGCCAGATGGGACTGTTAAAGGGTGAGTGAGTCTTGCTGACCACCCCTTGGCTCTCCAGCTCACGGATCATTTTGTGGATGGGGATCACGGCGTCTCGATTCGTCCGATACTGCCGGCGGTGCACCGTCGAGGTGGCGATTGGCACTCGTTGCTCTTCCACATTCAAGAGTCCTACTGCGGATGGGTTTTCTGACAGTCCAGGCAAGGTGTTCAACTGCTTAATGTTCTCTGCCTCTACAGCAGCTATGCCAAAAGCCCATCTGAGTCCTTTTGGGTCTTTGTAATAGCCATTCCGGAGGAAGTCTATGCCTAGAATACATGGGGCCTCTGGGCCAGTCACAATAGGATGTTTCTTCCAGTCTTTCCCAGTCAGGCTCATCTCAGCTTCCAAAAGGGTCAATTGCTGTGATCCCCCCGTCACCCCGGCAATGGAAACAGGTTCGGCCCCCACATGTCCCGATGGTATCAGGGTACACTGTGCACCAGTATCCACTAAAGCATCGTACCTTTGTGGTTCTGATGTGCCAGGCCATCGGATCCACACCGTCCAGAAAATCCGATTTTCCCGTGCCTCTCCCTGGCTAGAGGCAGGGCCCCCCTAACCCTGGTTATTATTTCTTCCCTGGGCATACATGGTAGAGGTACCCTCAAGGGGATCTGACGGATCATACTCAGCAGCTCGGTCATGGGAGGTTGAGGCTACCTTCACTTTACTGGAGTTCTCTCGGTTAGTGTTTCCCTCCTTGAGTTGACGCACCCTTGCTGCCAGGACTGAAGTGGGTTTTCCATCCCACTTTCCCATGTCTTCCCCATGGTCCCTCAGAAAGAACCACAAGTCAGCCCGTGGGGTGTACCCTCTCTCTCTAGGTGGAAAATGTTGGGCTCTAACTCTGGGGCCTGTGACTCGCACTGGTGCAATATGGGAATTGTTCCTTCTCACCGCCTCCCTCATCTCCCTCATCTCCTCTCTGAGTTCTTGGACCACGGCAGAGACATGAGCTTGCATGGGGCCATTGATCATACTTTCATAATTTCTAAGTTTGTTTGCCACAGAACCCACTGTCTCTCGGTTGGTATCAGCATTGATCGTTGCAATGAAAGTGGTGTATTGAGATGGCCCCAGATTTGCCAGACTCCACAGCATCTGCCCTGTGCACCTGACCTGGTCGGGGTCATTATCATGCTGTCCATCTCTCCCAAAGAGTACCTCCAATACTGCCACTTCCCTCAGCTGTTGGATCCCTTCCTCAAGAGTCTTCCAGCGCATTCTGTGGTGCTGCTCCTGCATTCTTTCCCTGTGGACAAATCTCTCTCTGACACTTGTTAAAAGCCGCTCCCAGAGGGAAAGGGACCCTGGCTCCCTTACAAAAATCTGATTGATACCGGAGTCCTGAGTTAAGGGTCCCAGATTCCTTGCCTCACCACCATCCAGTTGCACACCTGTACCCATAAGGTCCCAGACCCGAAGTAGCCAGGTTGTATAAGCCTCACGTCCCCGTCGTACAATGTCTTTGTGTAGATTACGGAGACTTTCGTAAGTCAGGGACTCGGTGATGATTGCAACCTCTGGCTCCCCTGTGGGTTGTGAGGGCCCTCCCCTATCTGGGTGCTCTGCTTTTGTTTTAGATCTCCTTGTTTCTACAGGGGCAACTGCTGCTGGCTGTGACTGCCTCTGCAGTTCAGCTGGAACCTGGACAGTTGTAACATCTGTGGGTTCTGCTGCTGCACTATTAGATTCTCTCTCTTCAAAGCAGGGGGAGGGCTCTGCACCAGCTGGGGAAGTGTACTCCTTCAGGATCTGGCCTATCTCACGCATCTCCTTCACCAGACCCCCCACCCAATCTGGGTAGTTCACATCTGGCACGGGCTGTGGGGTAGGAGTAGGCTCTGGGGCAACAGCATCCCTGGACTCTGGTGGCGTGTTAGGTTCTGATGCAGGTGTCAGGGTAGTTATCCAGGTTAGTCTCTCTCTCTCTCTAAATGCTAAATAGAACAGGCCTATCAGCAACACCAGCCACTGTATGATATCATTAATGTTTAGATTGGATCTGAACCCTTCAAAAACTGGTGGGGTGGACCCAAAGAGGTGATTAAAGGGTTGGGAGAAAATTTCCCCTGGTGTAATTTCCTTACAGCAGGTGCCATTATTAAAGTAACCCCAAAAACACATAGTTAAGGTGTGATAGCTGTGAATCCATGTGCCTGCCTTCCAGAGGAAGTTAAAAATCCATGAATTCCTCACCTTATTCACCCATAAAACAAACCGGATAATAGCCACAGTAGCCTTGGTTATAGGACCCATGTTAAGATAAGGGCCTACAAATGGGAGAAATACAGCCATGATCACGTGCCACCCAAACCAGGGTAAACTGGACCACATGGTGTCACTTGATGAGGTTTGTATAGCCACACAAAAATTAGATTACTCAAGAACTGTTATTCCCTTTTTGTTTATTTGCCCTCGAGCCCCACGTTGGGCGCCAAAAATCTGTCTTGGTTTGGATAAGACAGGTGCCTGCTAAAGAAGGCAGGAGCTTCCCCTGAAATGGAGAATGCAAACCCTCCCCACCCCTCCAAATTGCTATGAATTTTAAATTAAGGGGCTCTCAGGCAAAAAAAAAATACGGGAGCAGGAAATAACAGTTCTTTAATAGGGAAGGGGGGAAAAACCATAAAATGATAAAATAAAAACAATGCAGTACACTAAAATGACAGAGTCAGAACTCAACCTGACACCCTGTTGGTCAGGGTGCTGGCAGCAGTCCAGTTGGAAAAAGTGGCTGCAGTCCTCCTGAGGTGTCAGGTGTGGTTCTGTTGGAGCAGGGGGTCCTGTAGAAAAAGGGTGATTCTTCCTCCGCAGATCCGTGGAAGAAGAAGCAGCTGCTGTTCCTCTGGTGAATCCAGTGGAGAAGCTGTGCTGGTGTGTCAGAATCTCCTGATTATATCTGGATAGCAATGCTCGGCTCCTCCCTCTGGGCGGAGCATCTCACAATGGGATGTTACAGTTCTTATCAGCCATGCAGTGACATTCAATAGCCTCTTATCACGGGATGCCCCCTGCTGAGGGAGGAGTGATTGTGATCTCGCAGGGAGAGAGATAAGGGGAAATTGCCCACTTAACACCTAGACAACTGCCATACAGATGGTAATAGAATACATCCTGCCTTGCAATCCAGAACACAAGGACACCCCGTGATGCAATGGAATCTCTAGGATCCAAGGATCAATTGCCAACACACCAGGTTCTCATGAAACCAAGCAGAACATTGTGACACAGGGCAATCTCATGGAAGCAAGGCTCTGCTTTGATCAAGTGGGGCCTCATGGGACACAGGTGCCACTGGGACATTGTCAGGCCCAGGAGGAACAAGACACCCCTGTGGCAGACCAAGGCCTCATGGGACCCAGGAGAGCTCTGTGACACAATGGAACCTGATGGAGCCAAGGGCCCATTGGGACACGGCAGGGTCTCATGGAACCCCTGTGCCACTGGGACATTGCCAAGGCTCCTGCAAGCAAGGTTCCACTGGGACAAAGGCAGGCATCATGGCACCCAGGAGACCACTGTGGGACAATGGAATCTCATGGAACCAGGTGTCCATGGTGACAGAGCCAGGCCTGATGGAACACTAGGGACTATTGTTATCCAAGGGAATCCCATGGAACCAGGTGTCCATGGTGACAGAGCTAGGCCTGATGGAATCTAATGGAACAGAGGAAAACATTGTTACCCAAGGGAATCTCATGGAACCAGGTGTCCATGGTGACAGAGCCAGGCCTGATGGAACCTAATGGAACAGAGGAGAACATTGTTATCCAATGGAATCCCATGGAACCAGGTGTCCATGGTGACAGAGCCAGGCCTGATGGAACACTGGAGAACATTGTTACCCAATGGAATCTCATGGAACCAGGTGTCCATGGTGACAGAGCCAGGCCTGATGGAACACTAGGGACTATTGTTATCCAAGGGAATCCCATGAAACCAGGTGTCCATGGTGACAGAGCCAGGCCTGATGGAACCTAATTGAACACAGGTGAACATTGTTACCTTTTGGAACCCTGGCTGCGAGAATTTTAGACTCTGTGCTGACAGACACTCACCCCAGAGAGAACACTGCATTTGACCTTGGACTCTGGAGGAGGCTTCCCAAATGGAATGATGGAACTGGGATTATGGGTGTGGAGTTTGAATAGACGGGTGTAATATCACATGGTGAAAAATTCAGGGTTTACGGTTTTAGAATATAGTAATATATAAAAAGCAAGATGGAGGTTTTAGGGCAGAGGATGATCCTTTTTCTTTGCCTTCTTCACCTTCATTTTCTTCCTCTTCTTCCTCACGTTCTTCTTTTCCTTCTCCTTCTTCACCTTCTTGTTCATCTTCTTCTTCTCCTTCTTCTTCTCCTCCTTTACCTTCTCCTCTTTCAACTCTTCCTCGTCCTCATCCTCCCTCTTCCTCCTCGGGTTTGGGTGGTATTCTGTAATTGGATAAAAAAGTCGGTGTTGTCAGGCACGGGTGGTTGGTTATTGGGTTAAAAGGAAAAATAATTGAGGTGTCATTTGTTATTTGGACAGTTTATCCTTAAAAGACCTTGCAGAGAGAGAGATGGGGCTCCATTTTTCCCTTGTTAGCAAAGTGCTGCAGAACTCACAGCTTGTGAGACTGTTACATGGACAAGAGCTAATGAACACCTGAGTCCAAACAAGAAACACTGTCTTGTGATTTAATCCCGACCTTGGCTGAGAAGAAGCAAAAGAATTGACTGTTCCCCCATGGAATCTCATGGAACCAGGTGTCCACTGTTTCACAGTGCAGCCTCAGAGAGTGTGAGACCATTGTGCCACAATGGAATATCCTGAAACCAAGGCTCCATTGTGACAAACCTGGGCTTTATGAAACCAAGGACACCGCTAGGATGCAATGGAATCTCAAGGAACCCAGGGCCAACTGTCAACACATCAGCTTCTCAGGAAACCAAGGAAAACACTGTGACACAGAGAAGGGACCCAGTAGACCATGGTGACACTGTGGAATCTCATGGAACCAAGTCTGAATTGTTACAGGACCCAGGAGACCATGGTGACACCGTGGAATCTCATGGAACCAAGTCTGAATTGTTACAGGACCCAGGAGACCATGGTGACACCGTGGAATCTCATGGAACCAAGTCTGAATTGTTACAGGACCCAGGAGACCATGGTGACACCGTGGAATCTCATGGAACCAAGTGTCCAGAGTTTCATGGCTCAGCCTCATGGAGCACTGGAGACCATTGTGTCCCAGTGGGAACACAGGGAACAAAGGCTCCACTGTGACACAGCAGGGCCTCATGGAATGCAAGAGATCATCCTGATGGAATGGGAACTCATGGAACCAAGGGCCCACTCTTTGGCTGCGTGGCCCCATGGAATGCTGGAGACCATTGTGGCACCATGGAATGAATGGCACAAAGGCTCCACTGTGACCCAGCAGGGCCTCATGGAACCAAGGACACCGCTGGGATACAATGGAATCTCATGGAACCAAGGTCCAGTTGTGACAGAGCTGGGCCTCATGGAACCAAGGACACCCCGTGATGCAATGGAATCTCTAGGATCCAAGGATCAATTGCCAACACACCAGGTTCTCATGAAACCAAGCAGAACATTGTGACACAGGGCAATCTCATGGAAGCAAGGCTCTGCTTTGATCAAGTGGGGCCTCATGGGACACAGGTGCCACTGGGACATTGTCAGGCCCAGGAGGAACAAGACACCCCTGTGGCAGACCAAGGCCTCATGGGACCCAGGAGAGCTCTGTGACACAATGGAACCTGATGGAGCCAAGGGCCCATTGGGACACAGCAGGGTCTCATGGAACCCCTGTGCCACTGGGACATTGCCAAGGCTCCTGCAAGCAAGGTTCCACTGGGACAAAGGCAGGCCCCATGGCACCCAGGAGACCACTGTGGGACAATGGAATCTCATGGAACCAGGTGTCCATGGTGACAGAGCCAGGCCTGATGGAACACTAGGGACTATTGTTATCCAAGGGAATCCCATGGAACCAGGTGTCCATGGTGACAGAGCTAGGCCTGATGGAATCTAATGGAACAGAGGAGAACATTGTTACCCAAGGGAATCTCATGGAACCAGGTGTCCATGGTGACAGAGCCAGGCCTGATGGAACCTAATGGAACAGAGGAGAACATTGTTATCCAATGGAATCCCATGGAACCAGGTGTCCATGGTGACAGAGCCAGGCCTGATGGAACCTAATTGAACACAGGTGAACATTGTTACCTTTTGGAACCCTGGCTATGAGAATTTTAGACTCTGTGCTGACAGACACTCACCCCAGAGAGAACACTGCATTTGACCTTGGACTCTGGAGGAGGCTTCCAAAATGGAATGATGGAACTGGGATTATGGGTGTGGAGTTTGAATAGACGGGTGTAATATCACATGGTGAAAAATTCAGGGTTTACCGTTTTAGAATATAGTAATATATATAAAGCAAGATGGAGGTTTTAGGGCAGAGGATGATCCTTTTTCTTTGCCTTCTTCACCTTCTTTTTCTTCTTCTTCTTCCTCACGTTCTTCTTTTCCTTCTCCTTCTTCACCTTCTTGTTCATCTTCTTCTTCTCCTTCTTCTTCGCCTCCTTCTCCTTCTCCTCTTTCTACTCTTCCTCGTCCTCATCCTCCCTCTTCCTCCTCGGGTTTGGGTGGTATTCTGTAACTGGATAAAAAAGTCGGTGTTGTCAGGCACGGGTGGTTGGTTATTGGGTTAAAAGGAAAAATAATTGAGGTGTCATTTGTTATTTGGACAGTTTATCCTTAAAAGACCTTGCAGAGAGAGAGATGGGGCTCCATTTTTCCCTTGGTAGCAAAGTGCTGCAGAACTCACAGCTTGTGAGACTGTTACATGGACAAGAGCTAATGAACACCTGAGTCCAAACAAGAAACACTGTCTTGTGATTTAATCCCGACCTTGGCTGAGAAGAAGCAAAAGAATTGACTGTTCCCCCATGGAATCTCATGGAACCAGGTGTCCACTGTTTCACAGTGCAGCCTCAGAGAGGGTGAGACCATTGTGCCACAATGGAATATCCTGAAACCAAGGCTCCATTGTGACAAACCTGGGCTTTATGAAACCAAGGACACCGCTGGGATGCAATGGAATCTCAAGGAACCCAGGGCCAACTGTCAACACATCAGCTTCTCAGGAAACCAAGGAAAACACTGTGACACAGAGAAGGGCCTCATGGGACCCAGTAGACCATGGTGACACTGTGGAATCTCATGGAACCAAGTCTGAATTGTTACAGGACCCAGGAGACCATGGTGACACTGTGGAATCTCATGGAACCAAGTCTGAATTGTTACAGGACCCAGGAGACCATGGTGACACTAGAGAATCTCATGGAACAAAGTGTCCAGAGTTTCACGGCTCAGCCCCATGGAGGGCTGGATACCATTGTGTCCCAGTGGGAACACAGGGAACAAAGGCTCCACTGTGACACAGCAGGGCCTCATGGAATGCAAGAGATCATCCTGATGGAATGGGAACTCATGGAACCAAGGGCCCATTCTTTGGTTGCGTGGCCCCATGGAATGCTGGAGACCATTGTGGCACCATGGAATGAATGGCACAAAGGCTCCACTGTGACCCAGCAGGGCCTCATGGAACCAAGGACACCGCTGGGATACAATGGAATCTCATGGAACCAAGGTCCAGTTGTGACAGAGCTGGGCCTCATGGAACCAAGGACACCCCGTGATGCAATGGAATCTCTAGGATCCAAGGATCAATTGCCAACACACCAGGTTCTCATGAAACCAAGCAGAACATTGTGACGCAGGGCAATCTCATGGAAGCAAGGCTCTGCTTTGATCAAGTGGGGCCTCATGGGACACAGGTGCCACTGGGACATTGTCAGGCCCAGGAGGAACAAGACACCCCTGTGGCAGACCAAGGCCTCATGGGACCCAGGAGAGCTCTGTGACACAATGGAACCTGATGGAGCCAAGGGCCCATTGGGACACAGCAGGGTCTCATGGAACCCCTGTGCCCCTGGGACATTGCCAAGGCTCCTGCAAGCAAGGTTCCACTGGGACAAAGGCAGGCCCCATGGCACCCAGGAGACCACTGTGGGACAGTGGAATCTCATGGAACCAGGTGTCCATGGTGACAGAGCCAGGCCTGATGGAACACTGGAAAACATTGTTACCCAAGGGAATCTCATGGAACCAGGTGTCCATGGTGACAGAGCCAGGCCTGATGGAACACTAGGGACTATTGTTATCCAAGGGAATCCCATGAAACCAGGTGTCCATGGTGACAGAGCCAGGCCTGATGGAACCTAATTGAACACAGGTGAACATTGTTACCTTTTGGAACCCTGGCTGCGAGAATTTTAGACTCTGTGCTGACAGACACTCACCCCAGAGAGAACACTGCATTTGACCTTGGACTCTGGAGGAGGCTTCCCAAATGGAATGATGGAACTGGGATTATGGGTGTGGAGTTTGAATAGACGGGTGTAATATCACATGGTGAAAAATTCAGGGTTTACCGTTTTAGAATATAGTAATATATAAAAAGCAAGATGGAGGTTTTAGGGCAGAGGATGATCCTTTTTCTTTGCCTTCTTCACCTTCATTTTCTTCCTCTTCTTCCTCACGTTCTTCTTTTCCTTCTCCTTCTTCACCTTCTTGTTCATCTTCTTCTTCTCCTTCTTCTTCTCCTCCTTCTCCTTCTCCTCTTTCAACTCTTCCTCGTCCTCATCCTCCCTCTTCCTCCTCGGGTTTGGGTGGTATTCTGTAATTGGATAAAAAAGTCGGTGTTGTCAGGCACGGGTGGTTGGTTATTGGGTTAAAAGGAAAAATAATTGAGGTGTCATTTGTTATTTGGACAGTTTATCCTTAAAAGACCTTGCAGAGAGAGAGATGGGGCTCCATTTTTCCCTTGTTAGCAAAGTGCTGCAGAACTCACAGCTTGTGAGACTGTTACATGGACAAGAGCTAATGAACACCTGAGTCCAAACAAGAAACACTGTCTTGAGATTTAATCCCGACCTTGGCAGAGAAGAAGCAAAAGAATTGACTGTTCCCCCATGGAATCTCATGGAACCAGGTGTCCACTGTTTCACAGTGCAGCCTCAGAGAGGGTGAGACCATTGTGCCACAATGGAATATCCTGAAACCAAGGCTCCATTGTGACAAACCTGGGCTTTATGAAACCAAGGACACCGCTGGGATGCAATGGAATCTCAAGGAACCCAGGGCCAACTGTCAACACATCAGCTTCTCAGGAAACCAAGGAAAACACTGTGACACAGAGAAGGGACCCAGTAGACCATGGTGACACTGTGGAATCTCATGGAACCAAGTCTGAATTGTTACAGGACCCAGGAGACCATGGTGACACCGTGGAATCTCATGGAACCAAGTCTGAATTGTTACAGGACCCAGGAGACCATGGTGACACCGTGGAATCTCATGGAACCAAGTCTGAATTGTTACAGGACCCAGGGGACCATGGTGACACCGTGGAATCTCATGGAACCAAGTGTCCAGAGTTTCATGGCTCAGCCTCATGGAGCACTGGAGACCATTGTGTCCCAGTGGGAACACAGGGAACAAAGGCTCCACTGTGACACAGCAGGGCCTCATGGAATGCAAGAGATCATCCTGATGGAATGGGAACTCATGGAACCAAGGGCCCACTCTTTGGCTGCGTGGCCCCATGGAATGCTGGAGACCATTGTGGCACCATGGAATGAATGGCACAAAGGCTCCACTGTGACCCAGCAGGGCCTCATGGAACCAAGGACACCGCTGGGATACAATGGAATCTCATGGAACCAAGGTCCAGTTGTGACAGAGCTGGGCCTCATGGAACCAAGGACACCCCGTGATGCAATGGAATCTCTAGGATCCAAGGATCAATTGCCAACACACCAGGTTCTCATGAAACCAAGCAGAACATTGTGACACAGGGCAATCTCATGGAAGCAAGGCTCTGCTTTGATCAAGTGGGGCCTCATGGGACACAGGTGCCACTGGGACATTGTCAGGCCCAGGAGGAACAAGACACCCCTGTTGCAGACCAAGGCCTCATGGGACCCAGGAGAGCTCTGTGACACAATGGAACCTGATGGAGCCAAGGGCCCATTGGGACACAGCAGGGTCTCATGGAACCCCTGTGCCACTGGGACATTGCCAAGGCTCCTGCAAGCAAGGTTCCACTGGGACAAAGGCAGGCCCCATGGCACCCAGGAGACCACTGTGGGACAATGGAATCTCATGGAACCAGGTGTCCATGGTGACAGAGCCAGGCCTCATGGAACACTAGGGACTATTGTTATCCAAGGGAATCCCATGGAACCAGGTGTCCATGGTGACAGAGCTAGGCCTGATGGAATCTAATGGAACAGAGGAGAACATTGTTACCCAAGGGAATCTCATGGAACCAGGTGTCCATGGTGACAGAGCCAGGCCTGATGGAACCTAATGGAACAGAGGAGAACATTGTTATCCAAGGGAATCTCATGGAACCAGGTGTCCATGGTGACAGAGCCAGGCCTGATGGAACCTAATTGAACACAGGTGAACATTGTTACCTTTTGGAAGCCTGGCTATGAGAATTTTAGACTCTGTGCTGACAGACACTCACCCCAGAGAGAACACTGCATTTGACCTTGGACTCTGGAGGAGGCTTCCAAAATGGAATGATGGAACTGGGATTATGGGTGTGGAGTTTGAATAGACGGGTGTAATATCACATGGTGAAAAATTCAGGGTTTACCGTTTTAGAATATAGTAATATATATAAAGCAAGATGGAGGTTTTAGGGCAGAGGATGATCCTTTTTCTTTGCCTTCTTCACCTTCTTTTTCTTCTTCCGCACGTTCTTCTTTTCCTTCTCCTTCTTCACCTTCTTGTTCATCTTCTTCTTCTCCTTCTTCTTCGCCTCCTTCTCCTTCTCCTCTTTCTACTCTTCCTCGTCCTCATCCTCCCTCTTCCTCCTCGGGTTTGGGTGGTATTCTGTAACTGGATAAAAAAGTCGGTGTTGTCAGGCACGGGTGGTTGGTTATTGGGTTAAAAGGAAAAATAATTGAGGTGTCATTTGTTATTTGGACAGTTTATCCTTAAAAGACCTTGCAGAGAGAGAGATGGGGCTCCATTTTTCCCTTGGTAGCAAAGTGCTGCAGAACTCACAGCTTGTGAGACTGTTACATGGACAAGAGCTAATGAACACCTGAGTCCAAACAAGAAACACTGTCTTGTGATTTAATCCCGACCTTGGCTGAGAAGAAGCAAAAGAATTGACTGTTCCCCCATGGAATCTCATGGAACCAGGTGTCCACTGTTTCACAGTGCAGCCTCAGAGAGGGTGAGACCATTGTGCCACAATGGAATATCCTGAAACCAAGGCTCCATTGTGACAAACCTGGGCTTTATGAAACCAAGGACACCGCTGGGATGCAATGGAATCTCAAGGAACCCAGGGCCAACTGTCAACACATCAGCTTCTCAGGAAACCAAGGAAAACACTGTGACACAGAGAAGGGCCTCATGGGACCCAGTAGACCATGGTGACACCGTGGAATCTCATGGAACCAAGTCTGAATTGTTACAGGACCCAGGAGACCATGGTGACACCGTGGAATCTCATGGAACCAAGTGTCCAGAGTTTCATGGCTCAGCCCCATGGAGGGCTGGATACCATTGTGTCCCAGTGGGAACACAGGGAACAAAGGCTCCACTGTGACACAGCAGGGCCTCATGGAATGCAAGAGATCATCCTGATGGAATGGGAACTCATGGAACCAAGGGCCCACTCTTTGGTTGCGTGGCCCCATGGAATGCTGGAGACCATTGTGGCACCATGGAATGAATGGCACAAAGGCTCCACTGTGACCCAGCAGGGCCTCATGGAACCAAGGACACCGCTGGGATACAATGGAATCTCATGGAACCAAGGTCCAGTTGTGACAGAGCTGGGCCTCATGGAACCAAGGACACCCCGTGATGCAATGGAATCTCTAGGATCCAAGGATCAATTGCCAACACACCAGGTTCTCATGAAACCAAGCAGAACATTGTGACACAGGGCAATCTCATGGAAGCAAGGCTCTGCTTTGATCAAGTGGGGCCTCATGGGACACAGGTGCCACTGGGACATTGTCAGGCCCAGGAGGAACAAGACACCCCTGTGGCAGACCAAGGCCTCATGGGACCCAGGAGAGCTCTGTGACACAATGGAACCTGATGGAGCCAAGGGCCCATTGGGACACGGCAGGGTCTCATGGAACCCCTGTGCCACTGGGACATTGCCAAGGCTCCTGCAAGCAAGGTTCCACTGGGACAAAGGCAGGCCCCATGGCACCCAGGAGACCACTGTGGGACAATGGAATCTCATGGAACCAGGTGTCCATGGTGACAGAGCCAGGCCTGATGGAACACTGGAAAACATTGTTACCCAAGGGAATCTCATGGAACCAGGTGTCCATGGTGACAGAGCCAGGCCTGATGGAACACTAGGGACTATTGTTATCCAAGGGAATCCCATGAAACCAGGTGTCCATGGTGACAGAGCCAGGCCTGATGGAACCTAATTGAACACAGGTGAACATTGTTACCTTTTGGAACCCTGGCTGCGAGAATTTTAGACTCTGTGCTGACAGACACTCACCCCAGAGAGAACACTGCATTTGACCTTGGACTCTGGAGGAGGCTTCCAAAATGGAATGATGGAACTGGGATTATGGGTGTGGAGTTTGAATAGACGGGTGTAATATCACATGGTGAAAAATTCAGGGTTTACCGTTTTAGAATATAGTAATATATATAAAGCAAGATGGAGGTTTTAGGGCAGAGGATGATCCTTTTTCTTTGCCTTCTTCACCTTCTTTTTCTTCTTCCGCACGTTCTTCTTTTCCTTCTCCTTCTTCACCTTCTTGTTCATCTTCTTCTTCTCCTTCTTCTTCGCCTCCTTCTCCTTCTCCTCTTTCTACTCTTCCTCGTCCTCATCCTCCCTCTTCCTCCTCGGGTTTGGGTGGTATTCTGTAACTGGATAAAAAAGTTGGTGTTGTCAGGCACGGGTGGTTGGTTATTGGGTTAAAAGGAAAAATAATTGAGGTGTCATTTGTTATTTGGACAGTTTATCCTTAAAAGACCTTGCAGAGAGAGAGATGGGGCTCCATTTTTCCCTTGTTAGCAAAGTGCTGCAGAACTCACAGCTTGTGAGACTGTTACATGGACAAGAGCTAATGAACACCTGAGTCCAAACAAGAAACACTGTCTTGTGATTTAATCCCGACCTTGGCTGAGAAGAAGCAAAAGAATTGACTGTTCCCCCATGGAATCTCATGGAACCAGGTGTCCACTGTTTCACAGTGCAGCCTCAGAGAGGGTGAGACCATTGTGCCACAAAGGAATATCCTGAAACCAAGGCTCCATTGTGACAAACCTGGGCTTTATGAAACCAAGGACACCGCTGGGATGCAATGGAATCTCAAGGAACCCAGGGCCAACTGTCAACACATCAGCTTCTCAGGAAACCAAGGAAAACACTGTGACACAGAGAAGGGCCTCATGGGACCCAGGAGACCATGGTGACACTGTGGAATCTCATGGAACCAAGTCTGAATTGTTACAGGACCCAGTAGACCATGGTGACACCGTGGAATCTCATGGAACCAAGTCTGAATTGTTACAGGACCCAGTAGACCATGGTGACACCGTGGAATCTCATGGAACCAAGTCTGAATTGTTACAGGACCCAGCAGACCATGGTGACACCGTGGAATCTCATGGAACCAAGTCTGAATTGTTACAGGACCCAGGAGACCATGGTGACACCAGAGAATCTCATGGAACCAAGTGTCCAGAGTTTCATGGCTCAGTCTCATGGAGCGCTGGAGACCATTGTGTCCCAGTGGGAACACAGGGAACAAAGGCTCCACTGTGACACAGCAGGGCCTCATGGAATGCAAGAGATCATCCTGATGGAATGGGAACTCATGGAACCAAGGGCCCACTCTTTGGCTGCGTGGCCCCATGGAATGCTGGAGACCATTGTGGCACCATGGAATGAATGGCACAAAGGCTCCACTGTGACCCAGCAGGGCCTCATGGAACCAAGGACACCGCTGGGATACAATGGAATCTCATGGAACCAAGGTCCAGTTGTGACAGAGCTGGGCCTCATGGAACCAAGGACACCCCGTGATGCAATGGAATCTCTAGGATCCAAGGATCAATTGCCAACACACCAGGTTCTCATGAAACCAAGCAGAACATTGTGACGCAGGGCAATCTCATGGAAGCAAGGCTCTGCTTTGATCAAGTGGGGCCTCATGGGACACAGGTGCCACTGGGTCATTGTCAGGCCCAGCAGGAACAAGACACCCCTGTGGCAGACCAAGGCCTCATGGGACCCAGGAGAGCTCTGTGACACAATGGAACCTGATGGAGCCAAGGGCCCATTGGGACACAGCAGGGTCTCATGGAACCCCTGTGCCACTGGGACATTGCCAAGGCTCCTGCAAGCAAGGTTCCACTGGGACAAAGGCAGGCCCCATGGCACCCAGGAGACCACTGTGGGACAATGGAATCTCATGGAACCAGGTGTCCATGGTGACAGAGCCAGGCCTGATGGAACACTGGAGAACATTGTTACCCAAGGGAATCTCATGGAACCAGGTGTCCATGGTGACAGAGCCAGGCCTGATGGAACCTAATGGAACAGAGGAGAACTTTGCTAGCCCATGGAATCTCATGGAACCAGGTGTCCATGGTGACAGAGCCAGGCCTGATGGAACCTAATTGAACACAGGTGAACATTGTTACCTTTTGGAAGCCTGGCTGCGAGAATTTTAGACTCTGTGCTGACAGACACTCACCCCAGAGAGAACACTGCATTTGACCTTGGACTCTGGAGGAGGCTTCCAAAATGGAATGATGGAACTGGGATTATGGGTGTGGAGTTTGAATAGAAGGGTGTAATATCACATGGTGAAAAATTCAGGGTTTACCGTTTTAGAATATAGTAATATATATAAAGCAAGATGGAGGTTTTAGGGCAGAGGATGATCCTTTTTCTTTGCCTTCTTCACCTTCTTTTTCTTCTTCTTCTTCCTCACGTTCTTCTTTTCCTTCTCCTTCTTCACCTTCTTGTTCATCTTCTTCTTCTCCTTCTTCTTCTCCTCCTTCTCCTCTTTCAACTCTTCCTCGTCCTCATCCTCCCTCTTCCTCCTCGGGTTTGGGTGGTATTCTGTAATTGGATAAAAAGTCGGTGTTGTCAGGCACGGGTGGTTGGTTATTGGGTTAAAAGGAAAAATAATTGAGGTGTCATTTGTTATTTGGACAGTTTGTCCTTAAAAGACCTTGCAGAGAGAGAGAGATGGGGCTCCATTTTTCCCTTGTTAGCAAAGTGCTGCAGAACTCACAGCTTGTGAGACTGTTACATGGACAAGAGCTAATGAACACCTGAGTCCAAACAAGAAACACTGTCTTGTGATTTAATCCCGACCTTGGCAGAGAAGAAGCAAAAGAATTGACTGTTCCCCCATGGAATCTCATGGAACCAGGTGTCCACTGTTTCACAGTGCAGCCTCAGAGAGGGTGAGACCATTGTGCCACAATGGAATATCCTGAAACCAAGGCTCCATTGTGACAAACCTGGGCTTTATGAAACCAAGGACACCGCTGGGATGCAATGGAATCTCAAGGAACCCAGGGCCAACTGTCAACACATCAGCTTCTCAGGAAACCAAGGAAAACACTGTGACACAGAGAAGGGCCTCATGGGACCCAGGAGACCATGGTGACACTGTGGAATCTCATGGAACCAAGTCTGAATTGTTACAGGACCCAGGAGACCATGGTGACACCAGAGAATCTCATGGAACCAAGTGTCCAGAGTTTCATGGCTCAGCCTCATGGAGCACTGGAGACCATTGTGTCCCAGTGGGAACACAGGGAACAAAGGCTCCACTGTGACACAGCAGGGCCTCATGGAATGCAAGAGATCATCCTGATGGAATGGGAACTCATGGAACCAAGGGCCCACTCTTTGGCTGCATGGCCCCATGGAACGCTGGAGACCATTGTGGCACCATGGAATGAATGGCACAAAGGCTCCACTGTGACCCAGCAGGGCCTCATGGAACCAAGGACACCGCTGGGATACAATGGAATCTCATGGAACCAAGGTCCAGTTGTGACAGAGCTGGGCCTCTTGGAACCAAGGACACCCCGTGATGCAATGGAATCTCTAGGATCCAAGGATCAATTGCCAACACACCAGGTTCTCATGAAACCAAGCAGAACATTGTGACACAGGGCAATCTCATGGAAGCAAGGCTCTGCTTTGATCAAGTGGGGCCTCATGGGACACAGGTGCCACTGGGACATTGTCAGGCCCAGGAGGAACAAGACACCCCTGAGGCAGACCAAGGCCTCATGGGACCCAGGAGAGCTCTGTGACACAATGGAACCTGATGGAGCCAAGGGCCCATTGGGACACAGCAGGGTCTCATGGAACCCCTGTGCCACTGGGACATTGCCAAGGCTCCTGCAAGCAAGGTTCCACTGGGACAAAGGCAGGCCCCATGGCACCCAGGAGACCACTGTGGGACAATGGAATCTCATGGAACCAGGTGTCCATGGTGACAGAGCCAGGCCTGATGGAACACTAGGGACTATTGTTATCCAAGGGAATCCCATGGAACCAGGTGTCCATGTTGACAGAGCCAGGCCTGATGGAACCTAATTGAACACAGGAGAACTTTGCTAGCCCATGGAATCTCATGGAACCAGGTGTCCATGGTGACAGAGCCAGGCCTGATGGAACCTAATTGAACACAGGTGAACATTGTTACCTTTTGGAACCCTGGCTGCGAGAATTTTAGACTCTGTGCTGACAGACACTCACCCCAGAGAGAACACTGCATTTGACCTTGGACTCTGGAGGAGGCTTCCAAAATGGAATGATGGAACTGGGATTATGGGTGTGGAGTTTGAATAGAAGGGTGTAATATCACATGGTGAAAAATTCAGGGTTTACCGTTTTAGAATATAGTAATATATATAAAGCAAGATGGAGGTTTTAGGGCAGAGGATGATCCTTTTTCTTTGCCTTCTTCACCTTCTTTTTCTTCTTCTTCTTCCTCACGTTCTTCTTTTCCTTCTCCTTCTTCACCTTCTTGTTCATCTTCTTCTTCTCCTTCTTCTTCTCCTCCTTCTCCTCTTTCTACTCTTCCTCGTCCTCATCCTCCCTCTTCCTCCTCGGGTTTGGGTGGTATTCTGTAACTGGATAAAAAAGTTGGTGTTGTCAGGCACGGGTGGTTGGTTATTGGGTTAAAAGGAAAAATAATTGAGGTGTCATTTGTTATTTGGACAGTTTATCCTTAAAAGACCTTGCAGAGAGAGAGATGGGGCTCCATTTTTCCCTTGTTAGCAAAGTGCTGCAGAACTCACAGCTTGTGAGACTGTTACATGGACAAGAGCTAATGAACACCTGAGTCCAAACAAGAAACACTGTCTTGTGATTTAATCCCGACCTTGGCTGAGAAGAAGCAAAAGAATTGACTGTTCCCCCATGGAATCTCATGGAACCAGGTGTCCACTGTTTCACAGTGCAGCCTCAGAGAGGGTGAGACCATTGTGCCACAAAGGAATATCCTGAAACCAAGGCTCCATTGTGACAAACCTGGGCTTTATGAAACCAAGGACACCGCTGGGATGCAATGGAATCTCAAGGAACCCAGGGCCAACTGTCAACACATCAGCTTCTCAGGAAACCAAGGAAAACACTGTGACACAGAGAAGGGCCTCATGGGACCCAGGAGACCATGGTGACACTGTGGAATCTCATGGAACCAAGTCTGAATTGTTACAGGACCCAGTAGACCATGGTGACACCGTGGAATCTCATGGAACCAAGTCTGAATTGTTACAGGACCCAGTAGACCATGGTGACACCGTGGAATCTCATGGAACCAAGTGTCCAGAGTTTCATGGCTCAGTCTCATGGAGCGCTGGAGACCATTGTGTCCCAGTGGGAACACAGGGAACAAAGGCTCCACTGTGACACAGCAGGGCCTCATGGAATGCAAGAGATCATCCTGATGGAATGGGAACTCATGGAACCAAGGGCCCACTCTTTGGCTGCGTGGCCCCATGGAATGCTGGAGACCATTGTGGCACCATGGAATGAATGGCACAAAGGCTCCACTGTGACCCAGCAGGGCCTCATGGAACCAAGGACACCGCTGGGATACAATGGAATCTCATGGAACCAAGGTCCAGTTGTGACAGAGCTGGGCCTCATGGAACCAAGGACACCCCGTGATGCAATGGAATCTCTAGGATCCAAGGATCAATTGCCAACACACCAGGTTCTCATGAAACCAAGCAGAACATTGTGACGCAGGGCAATCTCATGGAAGCAAGGCTCTGCTTTGATCAAGTGGGGCCTCATGGGACACAGGTGCCACTGGGTCATTGTCAGGCCCAGCAGGAACAAGACACCCCTGTGGCAGACCAAGGCCTCATGGGACCCAGGAGAGCTCTGTGACACAATGGAACCTGATGGAGCCAAGGGCCCATTGGGACACAGCAGGGTCTCATGGAACCCCTGTGCCACTGGGACATTGCCAAGGCTCCTGCAAGCAAGGTTCCACTGGGACAAAGGCAGGCCCCATGGCACCCAGGAGACCACTGTGGGACAATGGAATCTCATGGAACCAGGTGTCCATGGTGACAGAGCCAGGCCTGATGGAACACTGGAGAACATTGTTACCCAAGGGAATCTCATGGAACCAGGTGTCCATGGTGACAGAGCCAGGCCTGATGGAACCTAATTGAACACAGGAGAACTTTGCTAGCCCATGGAATCTCATGGAACCAGGTGTCCATGGTGACAGAGCCAGGCCTGATGGAACCTAATTGAACACAGGTGAACATTGTTACCTTTTGGAACCCTGGCTGCGAGAATTTTAGACTCTGTGCTGACAGACACTCACCCCAGAGAGAACACTGCATTTGACCTTGGACTCTGGAGGAGGCTTCCAAAATGGAATGATGGAACTGGGATTATGGGTGTGGAGTTTGAATAGAAGGGTGTAATATCACATGGTGAAAAATTCAGGGTTTACCGTTTTAGAATATAGTAATATATATAAAGCAAGATGGAGGTTTTAGGGCAGAGGATGATCCTTTTTCTTTGCCTTCTTCACCTTCTTTTTCTTCTTCTTCTTCCTCACGTTCTTCTTTTCCTTCTCCTTCTTCACCTTCTTGTTCATCTTCTTCTTCTCCTTCTTCTTCTCCTCCTTCTCCTCTTTCAACTCTTCCTCGTCCTCATCCTCCCTCTTCCTCCTCGGGTTTGGGTGGTATTCTGTAATTGGATAAAAAGTCGGTGTTGTCAGGCACGGGTGGTTGGTTATTGGGTTAAAAGGAAAAATAATTGAGGTGTCATTTGTTATTTGGACAGTTTGTCCTTAAAAGACCTTGCAGAGAGAGAGAGATGGGGCTCCATTTTTCCCTTGGTAGCAAAGTGCTGCAGAACTCACAGCTTGTGAGACTGTTACATGGACAAGAGCTAATGAACACCTGAGTCCAAACAAGAAACACTGTCTTGTGATTTAATCCCGACCTTGGCTGAGAAGAAGCAAAAGAATTGACTGTTCCCCCATGGAATCTCATGGAACCAGGTGTCCACTGTTTCACAGTGCAGCCTCAGAGAGGGTGAGACCATTGTGCCACAATGGAATATCCTGAAACCAAGGCTCTATTGTGACAAACCTGGGCTTTATGAAACCAAGGACACCGCTGGGATGCAATGGAATCTCAAGGAACCCAGGGCCAACTGTCAACACATCAGCTTCTCAGGAAACCAAGGAAAACACTGTGACACAGAGAAGGGCCTCATGGGACCCAGGAGACCATGGTGACACTGTGGAATCTCATGGAACCAAGTCTGAATTGTTACAGGACCCAGGAGACCATGGTGACACCAGAGAATCTCATGGAACCAAGTGTCCAGAGTTTCATGGCTCAGTCTCATGGAGCACTGGAGACCATTGTGTCCCAGTGGGAACACAGGGAACAAAGGCTCCACTGTGACACAGCAGGGCCTCATGGAATGCAAGAGATCATCCTGATGGAATGGGAACTCATGGAACCAAGGGCCCACTCTTTGGCTGCATGGCCCCATGGAACGCTGGAGACCATTGTGGCACCATGGAATGAATGGCACAAAGGCTCCACTGTGACCCAGCAGGGCCTCATGGAACCAAGGACACCGCTGGGATACAATGGAATCTCATGGAACCAAGGTCCAGTTGTGACAGAGCTGGGCCTCTTGGAACCAAGGACACCCCGTGATGCAATGGAATCTCTAGGATCCAAGGATCAATTGCCAACACACCAGGTTCTCATGAAACCAAGCAGAACATTGTGACACAGGGCAATCTCATGGAAGCAAGGCTCTGCTTTGATCAAGTGGGGCCTCATGGGACACAGGTGCCACTGGGACATTGTCAGGCCCGGGAGGAACAAGACACCCCTGTGGCAGACCAAGGCCTCATGGGACCCAGGAGAGCTCTGTGACACAATGGAACCTGATGGAGTCAAGGGCCCATTGGGACACGGCAGGGTCTCATGGAACCCCTGTGCCACTGGGACATTGCCAAGGCTCCTGCAAGCAAGGTTCCACTGGGACAAAGGCAGGCCCCATGGCACCCAGGAGACCACTGTGGGACAATGGAATCTCATGGAACCAGGTGTCCATGGTGACAGAGCCAGGCCTGATGGAACACTGGAGAACATTGTTATCCAAGGGAATCTCATGGAACCAGGTGTCCATGGTGACAGAGCCAGGCCTGATGGAACCTAATTGAACACAGGAGAACTTTGCTAGCCCATGGAATCTCATGGAACCAGGTGTCCATGGTGACAGAGCCAGGCCTGATGGAACCTAATTGAACACAGGTGAACATTGTTACCTTTTGGAACCCTGGCTGCGAGAATTTTAGACTCTGTGCTGACAGACACTCACCCCAGAGAGAACACTGCATTTGACCTTGGACTCTGGAGGAGGCTTCCAAAATGGAATGATGGAACTGGGATTATGGGTGTGGAGTTTGAATAGAAGGGTGTAATATCACATGGTGAAAAATTCAGGGTTTACCGTTTTAGAATATAGTAATATATATAAAGCAAGATGGAGGTTTTAGGGCAGAGGATGATCCTTTTTCTTTGCCTTCTTCACCTTCTTTTTCTTCTTCTTCTTCCTCACGTTCTTCTTTTCCTTCTCCTTCTTCACCTTCTTGTTCATCTTCTTCTTCTCCTTCTTCTTCTCCTCCTTCTCCTCTTTCTACTCTTCCTCGTCCTCATCCTCCCTCTTCCTCCTCGGGTTTGGGTGGTATTCTGTAATTGGATAAAAAAGTCGGTGTTGTCAGGCACGGGTGGTTGGTTATTGGGTTAAAAGGAAAAATAATTGAGGTGTCATTTGTTATTTGGACAGTTTGTCCTTAAAAGACCTTGCAGAGAGAGAGATGGGGCTCCATTTTTCCCTTGTTAGCAAAGTGCTGCAGAACTCACAGCTTGTGAGACTGTTACATGGACAAGAGCTAATGAACACCTGAGTCCAAACAAGAAACACTGTCTTGTGATTTAATCCCGACCTTGGCAGAGAAGAAGCAAAAGAATTGACTGATCCCCCATGGAATCTCATGGAACCAGGTGTCCACTGTTTCACAGTGCAGCCTCAGAGAGGGTGAGACCATTGTGCCACAATGGAATATCCTGAAACCAAGGCTCCATTGTGACAAACCTGGGCTTTATGAAACCAAGGACACCGCTGGGATGCAATGGAATCTCAAGGAACCCAGGGCCAACTGTCAACACATCAGCTTCTCAGGAAACCAAGGAAAACACTGTGACACAGAGAAGGGCCTCATGGGACCCAGGAGACCATGGTGACACTGTGGAATCTCATGGAACCAAGTCTGAATTGTTACAGGACCCAGGAGACCATGGTGACACTGTGGAATCTCATGGAACCAAGTCTGAATTGTTACAGGACCCAGGAGACCATGGTGACACCAGAGAATCTCATGGAACCAAGTGTCCAGAGTTTCATGGCTCAGCCTCATGGAGCACTGGAGACCATTGTGTCCCAGTGGGAACACAGGGAACAAAGGCTCCACTGTGACACAGCAGGGCCTCATGGAATGCAAGAGATCATCCTGATGGAATGGGAACTCATGGAACCAAGGGCCCACTCTTTGGCTGCGTGGCCCCATGGAATGCTGGAGACCATTGTGGCACCATGGAATGAATGGCACAAAGGCTCCACTGTGACCCAGCAGGGCCTCATGGAACCAAGGACACCGCTGGGATACAATGGAATCTCATGGAACCAAGGTCCAGTTGTGACAGAGCTGGGCCTCTTGGAACCAAGGACACCCCGTGATGCAATGGAATCTCTAGGATCCAAGGATCAATTGCCAACACACCAGGTTCTCATGAAACCAAGCAGAACATTGTGACACAGGGCAATCTCATGGAAGCAAGGCTCTGCTTTGATCAAGTGGGGCCTCATGGGACACAGGTGCCACTGGGACATTGTCAGGCCCAGGAGGAACAAGACACCCCTGTGGCAGACCAAGGCCTCATGGGACCCAGGAGAGCTCTGTGACACAATGGAACCTGATGGAGCCAAGGGCCCATTGGGACACAGCAGGGTCTCATGGAACCCCTGTGCCACTGGGACATTGCCAAGGCTCCTGCAAGCAAGGTTCCACTGGGACAAAGGCAGGCCCCATGGCACCCAGGAGACCACTGTGGGACAATGGAATCTCATGGAACCAGGTGTCCATGGTGACAGAGCCAGGCCTGATGGAACACTGGAGAACATTGTTACCCAAGGGAATCTCATGGAACCAGGTGTCCATGGTGACAGAGCCAGGCCTGATGGAACACTGGAGAACATGGTTACCCAAGGGAATCTCATGGAACCAGGTGTCCATGGTGACAGAGCCAGGCCTGATGGAACACTAGGGACTATTGTTATCCAAGGGAATCCCATGGAACCATGTGTCCATGGTGACAGAGCCAGGCCTGATGGAACCTAATTGAACACAGGAGAACTTTGCTAGCCCATGGAATCCCATGGAACCAGGTGTCCATGGTGACAGAGCCAGGCCTGATGGAACCTAATGGAACAGAGGAGAACATTGTTATCCAAGGGAATCTCATGGAACCAGGTGTCCATGGTGACAGAGCCAGGCCTGATGGAACCTAATTGAACACAGGTGAACATTGTTACCTTTTGGAAGCCTGGCTGCGAGAATTTTAGACTCTGTGCTGACAGACACTCACCCCAGAGAGAACACTGCATTTGACCTTGGACTCTGGAGGAGGCTTCCAAAATGGAATGATGGAACTGGGATTATGGGTGTGGAGTTTGAATAGAAGGGTGTAATATCACATGGTGAAAAATTCAGGGTTTACCGTTTTAGAATATAGTAATATATATAAAGCAAGATGGAGGTTTTAGGGCAGAGGATGATCCTTTTTCTTTGCCTTCTTCACCTTCTTTTTCTTCTTCTTCTTCCTCACGTTCTTCTTTTCCTTCTCCTTCTTCACCTTCTTGTTCATCTTCTTCTTCTCCTTCTTCTTCTCCTCCTTCTCCTCTTTCAACTCTTCCTCGTCCTCATCCTCCCTCTTCCTCCTCGGGTTTGGGTGGTATTGTGTAATTGGATAAAAAGTCGGTGTTGTCAGGCACGGGTGGTTGGTTATTGGGTTAAAAGGAAAAATAATTGAGGTGTCATTTGTTATTTGGACAGTTTGTCCTTAAAAGACCTTGCAGAGAGAGAGAGATGGGGCTCCATTTTTCCCTTGGTAGCAAAGTGCTGCAGAACTCACAGCTTGTGAGACTGTTACATGGACAAGAGCTAATGAACACCTGAGTCCAAACAAGAAACACTGTCTTGTGATTTAATCCCGACCTTGGCTGAGAAGAAGCAAAAGAATTGACTGTTCCCCCATGGAATCTCATGGAACCAGGTGTCCACTGTTTCACAGTGCAGCCTCAGAGAGGGTGAGACCATTGTGCCACAATGGAATATCCTGAAACCAAGGCTCCATTGTGACAAACCTGGGCTTTATGAAACCAAGGACACCGCTGGGATGCAATGGAATCTCAAGGAACCCAGGGCCAACTGTCAACACATCAGCTTCTCAGGAAACCAAGGAAAACACTGTGACACAGAGAAGGGCCTCATGGGACCCAGGAGACCATGGTGACACTGTGGAATCTCATGGAACCAAGTCTGAATTGTTACAGGACCCAGGAGACCATGGTGACACCAGAGAATCTCATGGAACCAAGTGTCCAGAGTTTCATGGCTCAGTCTCATGGAGCACTGGAGACCATTGTGTCCCAGTGGGAACACAGGGAACAAAGGCTCCACTGTGACACAGCAGGGCCTCATGGAATGCAAGAGATCATCCTGATGGAATGGGAACTCATGGAACCAAGGGCCCACTCTTTGGCTGCATGGCCCCATGGAACGCTGGAGACCATTGTGGCACCATGGAATGAATGGCACAAAGGCTCCACTGTGACCCAGCAGGGCCTCATGGAACCAAGGACACCGCTGGGATACAATGGAATCTCATGGAACCAAGGTCCAGTTGTGACAGAGCTGGGCCTCTTGGAACCAAGGACACCCCGTGATGCAATGGAATCTCTAGGATCCAAGGATCAATTGCCAACACACCAGGTTCTCATGAAACCAAGCAGAACATTGTGACACAGGGCAATCTCATGGAAGCAAGGCTCTGCTTTGATCAAGTGGGGCCTCATGGGACACAGGTGCCACTGGGACATTGTCAGGCCCAGGAGGAACAAGACACCCCTGAGGCAGACCAAGGCCTCATGGGACCCAGGAGAGCTCTGTGACACAATGGAACCTGATGGAGCCAAGGGCCCATTGGGACACAGCAGGGTCTCATGGAACCCCTGTGCCACTGGGACATTGCCAAGGCTCCTGCAAGCAAGGTTCCACTGGGACAAAGGCAGGCCCCATGGCACCCAGGAGACCACTGTGGGACAATGGAATCTCATGGAACCAGGTGTCCATGGTGACAGAGCCAGGCCTGATGGAACACTAGGGACTATTGTTATCCAAGGGAATCCCATGGAACCAGGTGTCCATGTTGACAGAGCCAGGCCTGATGGAACCTAATTGAACACAGGAGAACTTTGCTAGCCCATGGAATCTCATGGAACCAGGTGTCCATGGTGACAGAGCCAGGCCTGATGGAACCTAATTGAACACAGGTGAACATTGTTACCTTTTGGAACCCTGGCTGCGAGAATTTTAGACTCTGTGCTGACAGACACTCACCCCAGAGAGAACACTGCATTTGACCTTGGACTCTGGAGGAGGCTTCCAAAATGGAATGATGGAACTGGGATTATGGGTGTGGAGTTTGAATAGAAGGGTGTAATATCACATGGTGAAAAATTCAGGGTTTACCGTTTTAGAATATAGTAATATATATAAAGCAAGATGGAGGTTTTAGGGCAGAGGATGATCCTTTTTCTTTGCCTTCTTCACCTTCTTTTTCTTCTTCTTCTTCCTCACGTTCTTCTTTTCCTTCTCCTTCTTCACCTTCTTGTTCATCTTCTTCTTCTCCTTCTTCTTCTCCTCCTTCTCCTCTTTCTACTCTTCCTCGTCCTCATCCTCCCTCTTCCTCCTCGGGTTTGGGTGGTATTCTGTAATTGGATAAAAAAGTCGGTGTTGTCAGGCACGGGTGGTTGGTTATTGGGTTAAAAGGAAAAATAATTGAGGTGTCATTTGTTATTTGGACAGTTTATCCTTAAAAGACCTTGCAGAGAGAGAGATGGGGCTCCATTTTTCCCTTGTTAGCAAAGTGCTGCAGAACTCACAGCTTGTGAGACTGTTACATGGACAAGAGCTAATGAACACCTGAGTCCAAACAAGAAACACTGTCTTGTGATTTAATCCCGACCTTGGCTGAGAAGAAGCAAAAGAATTGACTGTTCCCCCATGGAATCTCATGGAACCAGGTGTCCACTGTTTCACAGTGCAGCCTCAGAGAGGGTGAGGCCATTGTGCCACAATGGAATATCCTGAAACCAAGGCTCCATTGTGACAAACCTGGGCTTTATGAAACCAAGGACACCGCTGGGATGCAATGGAATCTCAAGGAACCCAGGGCCAACTGTCAACACATCAGCTTCTCAGGAAACCAAGGAAAACACTGTGACACAGAGAAGGGCCTCATGGGACCCAGGAGACCATGGTGACACTGTGGAATCTCATGGAACCAAGTCTGAATTGTTACAGGACCCAGGAGACCATGGTGACACCGTGGAATCTCATGGAACCAAGTCTGAATTGTTACAGGACCCAGGAGACCATGGTGACACCAGAGAATCTCATGGAACCAAGTGTCCAGAGTTTCATGGCTCAGTCTCATGGAGCACTGGAGACCATTGTGTCCCAGTGGGAACACAGGGAACAAAGGCTCCACTGTGACACATCAGGGCCTCATGGAATGCAAGAGATCATCCTGATGGAATGGGAACTCATGGAACCAAGGGCCCACTCTTTGGCTGCGTGGCCCCATGGAATTCTGGAGACCATTGTGGCACCATGGAATGAATGGCACAAAGGCTCCACTGTGACCCAGCAGGGCCTCATGGAACCAAGGACACCGCTGGGATACAATGGAATCTCATGGAACCAAGGTCCAGTTGTGACAGAGCTGGGCCTCTTGGAACCAAGGACACCCCGTGATGCAATGGAATCTCTAGGATCCAAGGATCAATTGCCAACACACCAGGTTCTCATGAAACCAAGCAGAACATTGTGACACAGGGCAATCTCATGGAAGCAAGGCTCTGCTTTGATCAAGTGGGGCCTCATGGGACACAGGTGCCACTGGGACATTGTCAGGCCCAGGAGGAACAAGACACCCCTGTGGCAGACCAAGGCCTCATGGGACCCAGGAGAGCTCTGTGACACAATGGAACCTGATGGAGTCAAGGGCCCATTGGGACACAGCAGGGTCTCATGGAACCCCTGTGCCACTGGGACATTGCCAAGGCTCCTGCAAGCAAGGTTCCACTGGGACAAAGGCAGGCCCCATGGCACCCAGGAGACCACTGTGGGACAATGGAATCTCATGGAACCAGGTGTCCATGGTGACAGAGCCAGGCCTGATGGAACACTGGAGAACATTGTTACCCAAGGGAATCTCATGGAACCAGGTGTCCATGGTGACAGAGCCAGGCCTGATGGAACCTAATTGAACACAGGAGAACTTTGCTAGCCCATGGAATCTCATGGAACCAGGTGTCCATGGTGACAGAGCCAGGCCTGATGGAACCTAATTGAACACAGGTGAACATTGTTACCTTTTGGAAGCCTGGCTGCGAGAATTTTAGACTCTGTGCTGACAGACACTCACCCCAGAGAGAACACTGCATTTGACCTTGGACTCTGGAGGAGGCTTCCAAAATGGAATGATGGAACTGGGATTATGGGTGTGGAGTTTGAATAGAATGGTGTAATATCACATGGTGAAAAATTCAGGGTTTACCGTTTTAGAATATAGTAATATATATAAAGCAAGATGGAGGTTTTAGGGCAGAGGATGATCCTTTTTCTTTGCCTTCTTCACCTTCTTTTTCTTCTTCTTCTTCCTCATGTTCTTCTTTTCCTTCTCCTTCTTCACCTTCTTGTTCATCTTCTTCTTCTCCTTCTTCTTCTCCTCCTTCTCCTTCTCCTCTTTCTACTCTTCCTCGTCCTCATCCTCCCTCTTCCTCCTCGGGTTTGGGTGGTATTCTGTAATTGGATAAAAAAGTCGGTGTTGTCAGGCACGGGTGGTTGGTTATTGGGTTAAAAGGAAAAATAATTGAGGTGTCATTTGTTATTTGGACAGTTTGTCCTTAAAAGACCTTGCAGAGAGAGAGATGGGGCTCCATTTTTCCCTTGGTAGCAAAGTGCTGCAGAACTCACAGCTTGTGAGACTGTTACATGGACAAGAGCTAATGAACACCTGAGTCCAAACAGGAAACACTGTCTTGTGATTTAATCCCGACCTTGGCAGAGAAGAAGCAAAAGAATTGACTGATCCCCCATGGAATCTCATGGAACCAGGTGTCCACTGTTTCACAGTGCCAGCCTCAGAGAGGGTGAGACCATTGTGCCACAATGGAATATCCTGAAACCAAGGCTCCATTGTGACAAACCTGGGCTTTATGAAACCAAGGACACCGCTGGGATGCAATGGAATCTCAAGGAACCCAGGGCCAACTGTCAACACATCAGCTTCTCAGGAAACCAAGGAAAACACTGTGACACAGAGAAGGGCCTCATGGGACCCAGGAGACCATGGTGACACTGTGGAATCTCATGGAACCAAGTCTGAATTGTTACAGGACCCAGGAGACCATGGTGACACTGTGGAATCTCATGGAACCAAGTCTGAATTGTTACAGGACCCAGGAGACCATGGTGACACCAGAGAATCTCATGGAACCAAGTGTCCAGAGTTTCATGGCTCAGCCTCATGGAGCACTGGAGACCATTGTGTCCCAGTGGGAACACAGGGAACAAAGGCTCCACTGTGACACAGCAGGGCCTCATGGAATGCAAGAGATCATCCTGATGGAATGGGAACTCATGGAACCAAGGGCCCACTCTTTGGCTGCGTGGCCCCATGGAATGCTGGAGACCATTGTGGCACCATGGAATGAATGGCACAAAGGCTCCACTGTGACCCAGCAGGGCCTCATGGAACCAAGGACACCGCTGGGATACAATGGAATCTCATGGAACCAAGGTCCAGTTGTGACAGAGCTGGGCCTCTTGGAACCAAGGACACCCCGTGATGCAATGGAATCTCTAGGATCCAAGGATCAATTGCCAACACACCAGGTTCTCATGAAACCAAGCAGAACATTGTGACACAGGGCAATCTCATGGAAGCAAGGCTCTGCTTTGATCAAGTGGGGCCTCATGGGACACAGGTGCCACTGGGACATTGTCAGGCCCAGGAGGAACAAGACACCCCTGTGGCAGACCAAGGCCTCATGGGACCCAGGAGAGCTCTGTGACACAATGGAACCTGATGGAGCCAAGGGCCCATTGGGACACAGCAGGGTCTCATGGAACCCCTGTGCCACTGGGACATTGCCAAGGCTCCTGCAAGCAAGGTTCCACTGGGACAAAGGCAGGCCCCATGGCACCCAGGAGACCACTGTGGGACAATGGAATCTCATGGAACCAGGTGTCCATGGTGACAGAGCCAGGCCTGATGGAACACTGGAGAACATTGTTACCCAAGGGAATCTCATGGAACCAGGTGTCCATGGTGACAGAGCCAGGCCTGATGGAACACTGGAGAACATGGTTACCCAAGGGAATCTCATGGAACCAGGTGTCCATGGTGACAGAGCCAGGCCTGATGGAACACTAGGGACTATTGTTATCCAAGGGAATCCCATGGAACCAGGTGTCCATGGTGACAGAGCCAGGCCTGATGGAACCTAATTGAACACAGGAGAACTTTGCTAGCCCATGGAATCCCATGGAACCAGGTGTCCATGGTGACAGAGCCAGGCCTGATGGAACCTAATGGAACAGAGGAGAACATTGTTATCCAAGGGAATCTCATGGAACCAGGTGTCCATGGTGACAGAGCCAGGCCTGATGGAACCTAATTGAACACAGGTGAACATTGTTACCTTTTGGAAGCCTGGCTGCGAGAATTTTAGACTCTGTGCTGACAGACACTCACCCCAGAGAGAACACTGCATTTGACCTTGGACTCTGGAGGAGGCTTCCAAAATGGAATGATGGAACTGGGATTATGGGTGTGGAGTTTGAATAGAAGGGTGTAATATCACATGGTGAAAAATTCAGGGTTTACCGTTTTAGAATATAGTAATATATATAAAGCAAGATGGAGGTTTTAGGGCAGAGGATGATCCTTTTTCTTTGCCTTCTTCACCTTCTTTTTCTTCTTCTTCTTCCTCACGTTCTTCTTTTCCTTCTCCTTCTTCACCTTCTTGTTCATCTTCTTCTTCTCCTTCTTCTTCTCCTCCTTCTCCTCTTTCAACTCTTCCTCGTCCTCATCCTCCCTCTTCCTCCTCGGGTTTGGGTGGTATTGTGTAATTGGATAAAAAGTCGGTGTTGTCAGGCACGGGTGGTTGGTTATTGGGTTAAAAGGAAAAATAATTGAGGTGTCATTTGTTATTTGGACAGTTTGTCCTTAAAAGACCTTGCAGAGAGAGAGAGATGGGGCTCCATTTTTCCCTTGTTAGCAAAGTGCTGCAGAACTCACAGCTTGTGAGACTGTTACATGGACAAGAGCTAATGAACACCTGAGTCCAAACAAGAAACACTGTCTTGTGATTTAATCCCGACCTTGGCAGAGAAGAAGCAAAAGAATTGACTGTTCCCCCATGGAATCTCATGGAACCAGGTGTCCACTGTTTCACAGTGCAGCCTCAGAGAGGGTGAGACCGTTGTGCCACAATGGAATATCCTGAAACCAAGGCTCCATTGTGACAAACCTGGGCTTTATGAAACCAAGGACACCGCTGGGATGCAATGGAATCTCAAGGAACCCAGGGCCAACTGTCAACACATCAGCTTCTCAGGAAACCAAGGAAAACACTGTGACACAGAGAAGGGCCTCATGGGACCCAGGAGACCATGGTGACACTGTGGAATCTCATGGAACCAAGTCTGAATTGTTACAGGACCCAGGAGACCATGGTGACACCAGAGAATCTCATGGAACCAAGTGTCCAGAGTTTCATGGCTCAGTCTCATGGAGCACTGGAGACCATTGTGTCCCAGTGGGAACACAGGGAACAAAGGCTCCACTGTGACACAGCAGGGCCTCATGGAATGCAAGAGATCATCCTGATGGAATGGGAACTCATGGAACCAAGGGCCCACTCTTTGGCTGCATGGCCCCATGGAACGCTGGAGACCATTGTGGCACCATGGAATGAATGGCACAAAGGCTCCACTGTGACCCAGCAGGGCCTCATGAAACCAAGGACACCGCTGGGATACAATGGAATCTCATGGAACCAAGGTCCAGTTGTGACAGAGCTGGGCCTCTTGGAACCAAGGACACCCCGTGATGCAATGGAATCTCTAGGATCCAAGGATCAATTGCCAACACACCAGGTTCTCATGAAACCAAGCAGAACATTGTGACACAGGGCAATCTCATGGAAGCAAGGCTCTGCTTTGATCAAGTGGGGCCTCATGGGACACAGGTGCCACTGGGACATTGTCAGGCCCAGGAGGAACAAGACACCCCTGAGGCAGACCAAGGCCTCATGGGACCCAGGAGAGCTCTGTGACACAATGGAACCTGATGGAGCCAAGGGCCCATTGGGACACAGCAGGGTCTCATGGAACCCCTGTGCCACTGGGACATTGCCAAGGCTCCTGCAAGCAAGGTTCCACTGGGACAAAGGCAGGCCCCATGGCACCCAGGAGACCACTGGGGGACAATGGAATCTCATGGAACCAGGTGTCCATGGTGACAGAGCCAGGCCTGATGGAACACTAGGGACTATTGTTATCCAAGGGAATCCCATGGAACCAGGTGTCCATGTTGACAGAGCCAGGCCTGATGGAACCTAATTGAACACAGGAGAACTTTGCTAGCCCATGGAATCTCATGGAACCAGGTGTCCATGGTGACAGAGCCAGGCCTGATGGAACCTAATTGAACACAGGTGAACATTGTTACCTTTTGGAAGCCTGGCTGCGAGAATTTTAGACTCTGTGCTGACAGACACTCACCCCAGAGAGAACACTGCATTTGACCTTGGACTCTGGAGGAGGCTTCCAAAATGGAATGATGGAACTGGGATTATGGGTGTGGAGTTTGAATAGAAGGGTGTAATATCACATGGTGAAAAATTCAGGGTTTACCGTTTTAGAATATAGTAATATATATAAAGCAAGATGGAGGTTTTAGGGCAGAGGATGATCCTTTTTCTTTGCCTTCTTCACCTTCTTTTTCTTCTTCTTCTTCCTCACGTTCTTCTTTTCCTTCTCCTTCTTCACCTTCTTGTTCATCTTCTTCTTCTCCTTCTTCTTCTCCTCCTTCTCCTCTTTCTACTCTTCCTCGTCCTCATCCTCCCTCTTCCTCCTCGGGTTTGGGTGGTATTCTGTAATTGGATAAAAAAGTCGGTGTTGTCAGGCACGGGTGGTTGGTTATTGGGTTAAAAGGAAAAATAATTGAGGTGTCATTTGTTATTTGGACAGTTTATCCTTAAAAGACCTTGCAGAGAGAGAGATGGGGCTCCATTTTTCCCTTGTTAGCAAAGTGCTGCAGAACTCACAGCTTGTGAGACTGTTACATGGACAAGAGCTAATGAACACCTGAGTCCAAACAAGAAACACTGTCTTGTGATTTAATCCCGACCTTGGCAGAGAAGAAGCAAAAGAATTGACTGTTCCCCCATGGAATCTCATGGAACCAGGTGTCCACTGTTTCACAGTGCAGCCTCAGCGAGGGTGAGGCCATTGTGCCACAATGGAATATCCTGAAACCAAGGCTCCATTGTGACAAACCTGGGCTTTATGAAACCAAGGACACCGCTGGGATGCAATGGAATCTCAAGGAACCCAGGGCCAACTGTCAACACATCAGCTTCTCAGGAAACCAAGGAAAACACTGTGACACAGAGAAGGGCCTCATGGGACCCAGGAGACCATGGTGACACTGTGGAATCTCATGGAACCAAGTCTGAATTGTTACAGGACCCAGGAGACCATGGTGACACCAGAGAATCTCATGGAACCAAGTGTCCAGAGTTTCATGGCTCAGTCTCATGGAGCGCTGGAGACCATTGTGTCCCAGTGGGAACACAGGGAACAAAGGCTCCACTGTGACACAGCAGGGCCTCATGGAATGCAAGAGATCATCCTGATGGAATGGGAACTCATGGAACCAAGGGCCCACTCTTTGGCTGCGTGGCCCCATGGAATGCTGGAGACCATTGTGGCACCATGGAATGAATGGCACAAAGGCTCCACTGTGACCCAGCAGGGCCTCATGGAACCAAGGACACCGCTGGGATACAATGGAATCTCATGGAACCAAGGTCCAGTTGTGACAGAGCTGGGCCTCTTGGAACCAAGGACACCCCGTGATGCAATGGAATCTCTAGGATCCAAGGATCAATTACCAACACACCAGGTTCTCATGAAACCAAGCAGAACATTGTGACACAGGGCAATCTCATGGAAGCAAGGCTCTGCTTTGATCAAGTGGGGCCTCATGGGACACAGGTGCCACTGGGACATTGTCAGGCCCGGGAGGAACAAGACACCCCTGTGGCAGACCAAGGCCTCATGGGACCCAGGAGAGCTCTGTGACACAATGGAACCTGATGGAGTCAAGGGCCCATTGGGACACGGCAGGGTCTCATGGAACCCCTGTGCCACTGGGACATTGCCAAGGCTCCTGCAAGCAAGGTTCCACTGGGACAAAGGCAGGCCCCATGGCACCCAGGAGACCACTGTGGGACAATGGAATCTCATGGAACCAGGTGTCCATGGTGACAGAGCCAGGCCTGATGGAACACTGGAGAACATTGTTATCCAAGGGAATCTCATGGAACCAGGTGTCCATGGTGACAGAGCCAGGCCTGATGGAACCTAATTGAACACAGGAGAACTTTGCTAGCCCATGGAATCTCATGGAACCAGGTGTCCATGGTGACAGAGCCAGGCCTGATGGAACCTAATTGAACACAGGTGAACATTGTTACCTTTTGGAACCCTGGCTGCGAGAATTTTAGACTCTGTGCTGACAGACACTCACCCCAGAGAGAACACTGCATTTGACCTTGGACTCTGGAGGAGGCTTCCAAAATGGAATGATGGAACTGGGATTATGGGTGTGGAGTTTGAATAGAAGGGTGTAATATCACATGGTGAAAAATTCAGGGTTTACCGTTTTAGAATATAGTAATATATATAAAGCAAGATGGAGGTTTTAGGGCAGAGGATGATCCTTTTTCTTTGCCTTCTTCACCTTCTTTTTCTTCTTCTTCTTCCTCACGTTCTTCTTTTCCTTCTCCTTCTTCACCTTCTTGTTCATCTTCTTCTTCTCCTTCTTCTTCTCCTCCTTCTCCTTCTCCTCTTTCTACTCTTCCTCGTCCTCATCCTCCCTCTTCCTCCTCGGGTTTGGGTGGTATTCTGTAATTGGATAAAAAAGTCGGTGTTGTCAGGCACGGGTGGTTGGTTATTGGGTTAAAAGGAAAAATAATTGAGGTGTCATTTGTTATTTGGACAGTTTGTCCTTAAAAGACCTTGCAGAGAGAGAGATGGGGCTCCATTTTTACCTTGTTAGCAAAGTGCTGCAGAACTCACAGCTTGTGAGACTGTTACATGGACAAGAGCTAATGAACACCTGAGTCCAAACAAGAAACACTGTCTTGTGATTTAATCCCGACCTTGGCAGAGAAGAAGCAAAAGAATTGACTGATCCCCCATGGAATCTCATGGAACCAGGTGTCCACTGTTTCACAGTGCAGCCTCAGAGAGGGTGAGACCATTGTGCCACAATGGAATATCCTGAAACCAAGGCTCCATTGTGACAAACCTGGGCTTTATGAAACCAAGGACACCGCTGGGATGCAATGGAATCTCAAGGAACCCAGGGCCAACTGTCAACACATCAGCTTCTCAGGAAACCAAGGAAAACACTGTGACACAGAGAAGGGCCTCATGGGACCCAGGAGACCATGGTGACACTGTGGAATCTCATGGAACCAAGTCTGAATTGTTACAGGACCCAGGAGACCATGGTGACACCGTGGAATCTCATGGAACCAAGTCTGAATTGTTACAGGACCCAGGAGACCATGGTGACACCAGAGAATCTCATGGAACCAAGTGTCCAGAGTTTCATGGCTCAGTCTCATGGAGCACTGGAGACCATTGTGTCCCAGTGGGAACACAGGGAACAAAGGCTCCACTGTGACACATCAGGGCCTCATGGAATGCAAGAGATCATCCTGATGGAATGGGAACTCATGGAACCAAGGGCCCACTCTTTGGCTGCGTGGCCCCATGGAATTCTGGAGACCATTGTGGCACCATGGAATGAATGGCACAAAGGCTCCACTGTGACCCAGCAGGGCCTCATGGAACCAAGGACACCGCTGGGATACAATGGAATCTCATGGAACCAAGGTCCAGTTGTGACAGAGCTGGGCCTCTTGGAACCAAGGACACCCCGTGATGCAATGGAATCTCTAGGATCCAAGGATCAATTGCCAACACACCAGGTTCTCATGAAACCAAGCAGAACATTGTGACACAGGGCAATCTCATGGAAGCAAGGCTCTGCTTTGATCAAGTGGGGCCTCATGGGACACAGGTGCCACTGGGACATTGTCAGGCCCAGGAGGAACAAGACACCCCTGTGGCAGACCAAGGCCTCATGGGACCCAGGAGAGCTCTGTGACACAATGGAACCTGATGGAGTCAAGGGCCCATTGGGACACAGCAGGGTCTCATGGAACCCCTGTGCCACTGGGACATTGCCAAGGCTCCTGCAAGCAAGGTTCCACTGGGACAAAGGCAGGCCCCATGGCACCCAGGAGACCACTGTGGGACAATGGAATCTCATGGAACCAGGTGTCCATGGTGACAGAGCCAGGCCTGATGGAACACTGGAGAACATTGTTACCCAAGGGAATCTCATGGAACCAGGTGTCCATGGTGACAGAGCCAGGCCTGATGGAACCTAATTGAACACAGGAGAACTTTGCTAGCCCATGGAATCTCATGGAACCAGGTGTCCATGGTGACAGAGCCAGGCCTGATGGAACCTAATTGAACACAGGTGAACATTGTTACCTTTTGGAAGCCTGGCTGCGAGAATTTTAGACTCTGTGCTGACAGACACTCACCCCAGAGAGAACACTGCATTTGACCTTGGACTCTGGAGGAGGCTTCCAAAATGGAATGATGGAACTGGGATTATGGGTGTGGAGTTTGAATAGAATGGTGTAATATCACATGGTGAAAAATTCAGGGTTTACCGTTTTAGAATATAGTAATATATATAAAGCAAGATGGAGGTTTTAGGGCAGAGGATGATCCTTTTTCTTTGCCTTCTTCACCTTCTTTTTCTTCTTCTTCTTCCTCATGTTCTTCTTTTCCTTCTCCTTCTTCACCTTCTTGTTCATCTTCTTCTTCTCCTTCTTCTTCTCCTCCTTCTCCTTCTCCTCTTTCTACTCTTCCTCGTCCTCATCCTCCCTCTTCCTCCTCGGGTTTGGGTGGTATTCTGTAATTGGATAAAAAAGTCGGTGTTGTCAGGCACGGGTGGTTGGTTATTGGGTTAAAAGGAAAAATAATTGAGGTGTCATTTGTTATTTGGACAGTTTGTCCTTAAAAGACCTTGCAGAGAGAGAGATGGGGCTCCATTTTTCCCTTGGTAGCAAAGTGCTGCAGAACTCACAGCTTGTGAGACTGTTACATGGACAAGAGCTAATGAACACCTGAGTCCAAACAGGAAACACTGTCTTGTGATTTAATCCCGACCTTGGCAGAGAAGAAGCAAAAGAATTGACTGATCCCCCATGGAATCTCATGGAACCAGGTGTCCACTGTTTCACAGTGCCAGCCTCAGAGAGGGTGAGACCATTGTGCCACAATGGAATATCCTGAAACCAAGGCTCCATTGTGACAAACCTGGGCTTTATGAAACCAAGGACACCGCTGGGATGCAATGGAATCTCAAGGAACCCAGGGCCAACTGTCAACACATCAGCTTCTCAGGAAACCAAGGAAAACACTGTGACACAGAGAAGGGCCTCATGGGACCCAGGAGACCATGGTGACACTGTGGAATCTCATGGAACCAAGTCTGAATTGTTACAGGACCCAGGAGACCATGGTGACACTGTGGAATCTCATGGAACCAAGTCTGAATTGTTACAGGACCCAGGAGACCATGGTGACACCAGAGAATCTCATGGAACCAAGTGTCCAGAGTTTCATGGCTCAGCCTCATGGAGCACTGGAGACCATTGTGTCCCAGTGGGAACACAGGGAACAAAGGCTCCACTGTGACACAGCAGGGCCTCATGGAATGCAAGAGATCATCCTGATGGAATGGGAACTCATGGAACCAAGGGCCCACTCTTTGGCTGCGTGGCCCCATGGAATGCTGGAGACCATTGTGGCACCATGGAATGAATGGCACAAAGGCTCCACTGTGACCCAGCAGGGCCTCATGGAACCAAGGACACCGCTGGGATACAATGGAATCTCATGGAACCAAGGTCCAGTTGTGACAGAGCTGGGCCTCTTGGAACCAAGGACACCCCGTGATGCAATGGAATCTCTAGGATCCAAGGATCAATTGCCAACACACCAGGTTCTCATGAAACCAAGCAGAACATTGTGACACAGGGCAATCTCATGGAAGCAAGGCTCTGCTTTGATCAAGTGGGGCCTCATGGGACACAGGTGCCACTGGGACATTGTCAGGCCCAGGAGGAACAAGACACCCCTGTGGCAGACCAAGGCCTCATGGGACCCAGGAGAGCTCTGTGACACAATGGAACCTGATGGAGCCAAGGGCCCATTGGGACACAGCAGGGTCTCATGGAACCCCTGTGCCACTGGGACATTGCCAAGGCTCCTGCAAGCAAGGTTCCACTGGGACAAAGGCAGGCCCCATGGCACCCAGGAGACCACTGTGGGACAATGGAATCTCATGGAACCAGGTGTCCATGGTGACAGAGCCAGGCCTGATGGAACACTGGAGAACATTGTTACCCAAGGGAATCTCATGGAACCAGGTGTCCATGGTGACAGAGCCAGGCCTGATGGAACACTGGAGAACATGGTTACCCAAGGGAATCTCATGGAACCAGGTGTCCATGGTGACAGAGCCAGGCCTGATGGAACACTAGGGACTATTGTTATCCAAGGGAATCCCATGGAACCAGGTGTCCATGGTGACAGAGCCAGGCCTGATGGAACCTAATTGAACACAGGAGAACTTTGCTAGCCCATGGAATCCCATGGAACCAGGTGTCCATGGTGACAGAGCCAGGCCTGATGGAACCTAATGGAACAGAGGAGAACATTGTTATCCAAGGGAATCTCATGGAACCAGGTGTCCATGGTGACAGAGCCAGGCCTGATGGAACCTAATTGAACACAGGTGAACATTGTTACCTTTTGGAAGCCTGGCTGCGAGAATTTTAGACTCTGTGCTGACAGACACTCACCCCAGAGAGAACACTGCATTTGACCTTGGACTCTGGAGGAGGCTTCCAAAATGGAATGATGGAACTGGGATTATGGGTGTGGAGTTTGAATAGAAGGGTGTAATATCACATGGTGAAAAATTCAGGGTTTACCGTTTTAGAATATAGTAATATATATAAAGCAAGATGGAGGTTTTAGGGCAGAGGATGATCCTTTTTCTTTGCCTTCTTCACCTTCTTTTTCTTCTTCTTCTTCCTCACGTTCTTCTTTTCCTTCTCCTTCTTCACCTTCTTGTTCATCTTCTTCTTCTCCTTCTTCTTCTCCTCCTTCTCCTCTTTCAACTCTTCCTCGTCCTCATCCTCCCTCTTCCTCCTCGGGTTTGGGTGGTATTGTGTAATTGGATAAAAAGTCGGTGTTGTCAGGCACGGGTGGTTGGTTATTGGGTTAAAAGGAAAAATAATTGAGGTGTCATTTGTTATTTGGACAGTTTGTCCTTAAAAGACCTTGCAGAGAGAGAGAGATGGGGCTCCATTTTTCCCTTGTTAGCAAAGTGCTGCAGAACTCACAGCTTGTGAGACTGTTACATGGACAAGAGCTAATGAACACCTGAGTCCAAACAAGAAACACTGTCTTGTGATTTAATCCCGACCTTGGCAGAGAAGAAGCAAAAGAATTGACTGTTCCCCCATGGAATCTCATGGAACCAGGTGTCCACTGTTTCACAGTGCAGCCTCAGAGAGGGTGAGACCGTTGTGCCACAATGGAATATCCTGAAACCAAGGCTCCATTGTGACAAACCTGGGCTTTATGAAACCAAGGACACCGCTGGGATGCAATGGAATCTCAAGGAACCCAGGGCCAACTGTCAACACATCAGCTTCTCAGGAAACCAAGGAAAACACTGAGACACAGAGAAGGGCCTCATGGGACCCAGGAGACCATGGTGACACTGTGGAATCTCATGGAACCAAGTCTGAATTGTTACAGGACCCAGGAGACCATGGTGACACCAGAGAATCTCATGGAACCAAGTGTCCAGAGTTTCATGGCTCAGTCTCATGGAGCACTGGAGACCATTGTGTCCCAGTGGGAACACAGGGAACAAAGGCTCCACTGTGACACAGCAGGGCCTCATGGAATGCAAGAGATCATCCTGATGGAATGGGAACTCATGGAACCAAGGGCCCACTCTTTGGCTGCATGGCCCCATGGAACGCTGGAGACCATTGTGGCACCATGGAATGAATGGCACAAAGGCTCCACTGTGACCCAGCAGGGCCTCATGAAACCAAGGACACCGCTGGGATACAATGGAATCTCATGGAACCAAGGTCCAGTTGTGACAGAGCTGGGCCTCTTGGAACCAAGGACACCCCGTGATGCAATGGAATCTCTAGGATCCAAGGATCAATTGCCAACACACCAGGTTCTCATGAAACCAAGCAGAACATTGTGACACAGGGCAATCTCATGGAAGCAAGGCTCTGCTTTGATCAAGTGGGGCCTCATGGGACACAGGTGCCACTGGGACATTGTCAGGCCCAGGAGGAACAAGACACCCCTGAGGCAGACCAAGGCCTCATGGGACCCAGGAGAGCTCTGTGACACAATGGAACCTGATGGAGCCAAGGGCCCATTGGGACACAGCAGGGTCTCATGGAACCCCTGTGCCACTGGGACATTGCCAAGGCTCCTGCAAGCAAGGTTCCACTGGGACAAAGGCAGGCCCCATGGCACCCAGGAGACCACTGGGGGACAATGGAATCTCATGGAACCAGGTGTCCATGGTGACAGAGCCAGGCCTGATGGAACACTAGGGACTATTGTTATCCAAGGGAATCCCATGGAACCAGGTGTCCATGTTGACAGAGCCAGGCCTGATGGAACCTAATTGAACACAGGAGAACTTTGCTAGCCCATGGAATCTCATGGAACCAGGTGTCCATGGTGACAGAGCCAGGCCTGATGGAACCTAATTGAACACAGGTGAACATTGTTACCTTTTGGAAGCCTGGCTGCGAGAATTTTAGACTCTGTGCTGACAGACACTCACCCCAGAGAGAACACTGCATTTGACCTTGGACTCTGGAGGAGGCTTCCAAAATGGAATGATGGAACTGGGATTATGGGTGTGGAGTTTGAATAGAAGGGTGTAATATCACATGGTGAAAAATTCAGGGTTTACCGTTTTAGAATATAGTAATATATATAAAGCAAGATGGAGGTTTTAGGGCAGAGGATGATCCTTTTTCTTTGCCTTCTTCACCTTCTTTTTCTTCTTCTTCTTCCTCACGTTCTTCTTTTCCTTCTCCTTCTTCACCTTCTTGTTCATCTTCTTCTTCTCCTTCTTCTTCTCCTCCTTCTCCTCTTTCTACTCTTCCTCGTCCTCATCCTCCCTCTTCCTCCTCGGGTTTGGGTGGTATTCTGTAATTGGATAAAAAAGTCGGTGTTGTCAGGCACGGGTGGTTGGTTATTGGGTTAAAAGGAAAAATAATTGAGGTGTCATTTGTTATTTGGACAGTTTATCCTTAAAAGACCTTGCAGAGAGAGAGATGGGGCTCCATTTTTCCCTTGTTAGCAAAGTGCTGCAGAACTCACAGCTTGTGAGACTGTTACATGGACAAGAGCTAATGAACACCTGAGTCCAAACAAGAAACACTGTCTTGTGATTTAATCCCGACCTTGGCAGAGAAGAAGCAAAAGAATTGACTGTTCCCCCATGGAATCTCATGGAAGCAGGTGTCCACTGTTTCACAGTGCAGCCTCAGAGAGGGTGAGACCATTGTGCCACAATGGAATATCCTGAAACCAAGGCTCCATTGTGACAAACCTGGGCTTTATGAAACCAAGGACACCGCTGGGATGCAATGGAATCTCAAGGAACCCAGGGCCAACTGTCAACACATCAGCTTCTCAGGAAACCAAGGAAAACACTGTGACACAGAGAAGGGCCTCATGGGACCCAGGAGACCATGGTGACACTGTGGAATCTCATGGAACCAAGTCTGAATTGTTACAGGACCCAGGAGACCATGGTGACACTGTGGAATCTCATGGAACCAAGTCTGAATTGTTACAGGACCCAGGAGACCATGGTGACACCAGAGAATCTCATGGAACCAAGTGTCCAGAGTTTCATGGCTCAGCCTCATGGAGCACTGGAGACCATTGTGTCCCAGTGGGAACACAGGGAACAAAGGCTCCACTGTGACACAGCAGGGCCTCATGGAATGCAAGAGATCATCCTGATGGAATGGGAACTCATGGAACCAAGGGCCCACTCTTTGGCTGCGTGGCCCCATGGAATGCTGGAGACCATTGTGGCACCATGGAATGAATGGCACAAAGGCTCCACTGTGACCCAGCAGGGCCTCATGGAACCAAGGACACCGCTGGGATACAATGGAATCTCATGGAACCAAGGTCCAGTTGTGACAGAGCTGGGCCTCTTGGAACCAAGGACACCCCGTGATGCAATGGAATCTCTAGGATCCAAGGATCAATTGCCAACACACCAGGTTCTCATGAAACCAAGCAGAACATTGTGACACAGGGCAATCTCATGGAAGCAAGGCTCTGCTTTGATCAAGTGGGGCCTCATGGGACACAGGTGCCACTGGGACATTGTCAGGCCCAGGAGGAACAAGACACCCCTGTGGCAGACCAAGGCCTCATGGGACCCAGGAGAGCTCTGTGACACAATGGAACCTGATGGAGCCAAGGGCCCATTGGGACACAGCAGGGTCTCATGGAACCCCTGTGCCACTGGGACATTGCCAAGGCTCCTGCAAGCAAGGTTCCACTGGGACAAAGGCAGGCCCCATGGCACCCAGGAGACCACTGTGGGACAATGGAATCTCATGGAACCAGGTGTCCATGGTGACAGAGCCAGGCCTGATGGAACACTGGAGAACATTGTTACCCAAGGGAATCTCATGGAACCAGGTGTCCATGGTGACAGAGCCAGGCCTGATGGAACACTGGAGAACATGGTTACCCAAGGGAATCTCATGGAACCAGGTGTCCATGGTGACAGAGCCAGGCCTGATGGAACACTAGGGACTATTGTTATCCAAGGGAATCCCATGGAACCAGGTGTCCATGGTGACAGAGCCAGGCCTGATGGAACCTAATTGAACACAGGAGAACTTTGCTAGCCCATGGAATCCCATGGAACCAGGTGTCCATGGTGACAGAGCCAGGCCTGATGGAACCTAATGGAACAGAGGAGAACATTGTTATCCAAGGGAATCTCATGGAACCAGGTGTCCATGGTGACAGAGCCAGGCCTGATGGAACCTAATTGAACACAGGTGAACATTGTTACCTTTTGGAAGCCTGGCTGCGAGAATTTTAGACTCTGTGCTGACAGACACTCACCCCAGAGAGAACACTGCATTTGACCTTGGACTCTGGAGGAGGCTTCCAAAATGGAATGATGGAACTGGGATTATGGGTGTGGAGTTTGAATAGAAGGGTGTAATATCACATGGTGAAAAATTCAGGGTTTACCGTTTTAGAATATAGTAATATATATAAAGCAAGATGGAGGTTTTAGGGCAGAGGATGATCCTTTTTCTTTGCCTTCTTCACCTTCTTTTTCTTCTTCTTCTTCCTCACGTTCTTCTTTTCCTTCTCCTTCTTCACCTTCTTGTTCATCTTCTTCTTCTCCTTCTTCTTCTCCTCCTTCTCCTCTTTCAACTCTTCCTCGTCCTCATCCTCCCTCTTCCTCCTCGGGTTTGGGTGGTATTGTGTAATTGGATAAAAAGTCGGTGTTGTCAGGCACGGGTGGTTGGTTATTGGGTTAAAAGGAAAAATAATTGAGGTGTCATTTGTTATTTGGACAGTTTGTCCTTAAAAGACCTTGCAGAGAGAGAGAGATGGGGCTCCATTTTTCCCTTGTTAGCAAAGTGCTGCAGAACTCACAGCTTGTGAGACTGTTACATGGACAAGAGCTAATGAACACCTGAGTCCAAACAAGAAACACTGTCTTGTGATTTAATCCCGACCTTGGCAGAGAAGAAGCAAAAGAATTGACTGTTCCCCCATGGAATCTCATGGAACCAGGTGTCCACTGTTTCACAGTGCAGCCTCAGAGAGGGTGAGACCGTTGTGCCACAATGGAATATCCTGAAACCAAGGCTCCATTGTGACAAACCTGGGCTTTATGAAACCAAGGACACCGCTGGGATGCAATGGAATCTCAAGGAACCCAGGGCCAACTGTCAACACATCAGCTTCTCAGGAAACCAAGGAAAACACTGAGACACAGAGAAGGGCCTCATGGGACCCAGGAGACCATGGTGACACTGTGGAATCTCATGGAACCAAGTCTGAATTGTTACAGGACCCAGGAGACCATGGTGACACCAGAGAATCTCATGGAACCAAGTGTCCAGAGTTTCATGGCTCAGTCTCATGGAGCACTGGAGACCATTGTGTCCCAGTGGGAACACAGGGAACAAAGGCTCCACTGTGACACAGCAGGGCCTCATGGAATGCAAGAGATCATCCTGATGGAATGGGAACTCATGGAACCAAGGGCCCACTCTTTGGCTGCATGGCCCCATGGAACGCTGGAGACCATTGTGGCACCATGGAATGAATGGCACAAAGGCTCCACTGTGACCCAGCAGGGCCTCATGAAACCAAGGACACCGCTGGGATACAATGGAATCTCATGGAACCAAGGTCCAGTTGTGACAGAGCTGGGCCTCTTGGAACCAAGGACACCCCGTGATGCAATGGAATCTCTAGGATCCAAGGATCAATTGCCAACACACCAGGTTCTCATGAAACCAAGCAGAACATTGTGACACAGGGCAATCTCATGGAAGCAAGGCTCTGCTTTGATCAAGTGGGGCCTCATGGGACACAGGTGCCACTGGGACATTGTCAGGCCCAGGAGGAACAAGACACCCCTGAGGCAGACCAAGGCCTCATGGGACCCAGGAGAGCTCTGTGACACAATGGAACCTGATGGAGCCAAGGGCCCATTGGGACACAGCAGGGTCTCATGGAACCCCTGTGCCACTGGGACATTGCCAAGGCTCCTGCAAGCAAGGTTCCACTGGGACAAAGGCAGGCCCCATGGCACCCAGGAGACCACTGGGGGACAATGGAATCTCATGGAACCAGGTGTCCATGGTGACAGAGCCAGGCCTGATGGAACACTAGGGACTATTGTTATCCAAGGGAATCCCATGGAACCAGGTGTCCATGTTGACAGAGCCAGGCCTGATGGAACCTAATTGAACACAGGAGAACTTTGCTAGCCCATGGAATCTCATGGAACCAGGTGTCCATGGTGACAGAGCCAGGCCTGATGGAACCTAATTGAACACAGGTGAACATTGTTACCTTTTGGAAGCCTGGCTGCGAGAATTTTAGACTCTGTGCTGACAGACACTCACCCCAGAGAGAACACTGCATTTGACCTTGGACTCTGGAGGAGGCTTCCAAAATGGAATGATGGAACTGGGATTATGGGTGTGGAGTTTGAATAGAAGGGTGTAATATCACATGGTGAAAAATTCAGGGTTTACCGTTTTAGAATATAGTAATATATATAAAGCAAGATGGAGGTTTTAGGGCAGAGGATGATCCTTTTTCTTTGCCTTCTTCACCTTCTTTTTCTTCTTCTTCTTCCTCACGTTCTTCTTTTCCTTCTCCTTCTTCACCTTCTTGTTCATCTTCTTCTTCTCCTTCTTCTTCTCCTCCTTCTCCTCTTTCTACTCTTCCTCGTCCTCATCCTCCCTCTTCCTCCTCGGGTTTGGGTGGTATTCTGTAATTGGATAAAAAAGTCGGTGTTGTCAGGCACGGGTGGTTGGTTATTGGGTTAAAAGGAAAAATAATTGAGGTGTCATTTGTTATTTGGACAGTTTATCCTTAAAAGACCTTGCAGAGAGAGAGATGGGGCTCCATTTTTCCCTTGTTAGCAAAGTGCTGCAGAACTCACAGCTTGTGAGACTGTTACATGGACAAGAGCTAATGAACACCTGAGTCCAAACAAGAAACACTGTCTTGTGATTTAATCCCGACCTTGGCAGAGAAGAAGCAAAAGAATTGACTGTTCCCCCATGGAATCTCATGGAACCAGGTGTCCACTGTTTCACAGTGCAGCCTCAGCGAGGGTGAGGCCATTGTGCCACAATGGAATATCCTGAAACCAAGGCTCCATTGTGACAAACCTGGGCTTTATGAAACCAAGGACACCGCTGGGATGCAATGGAATCTCAAGGAACCCAGGGCCAACTGTCAACACATCAGCTTCTCAGGAAACCAAGGAAAACACTGTGACACAGAGAAGGGCCTCATGGGACCCAGGAGACCATGGTGACACTGTGGAATCTCATGGAACCAAGTCTGAATTGTTACAGGACCCAGGAGACCATGGTGACACCAGAGAATCTCATGGAACCAAGTGTCCAGAGTTTCATGGCTCAGTCTCATGGAGCGCTGGAGACCATTGTGTCCCAGTGGGAACACAGGGAACAAAGGCTCCACTGTGACACAGCAGGGCCTCATGGAATGCAAGAGATCATCCTGATGGAATGGGAACTCATGGAACCAAGGGCCCACTCTTTGGCTGCGTGGCCCCATGGAATGCTGGAGACCATTGTGGCACCATGGAATGAATGGCACAAAGGCTCCACTGTGACCCAGCAGGGCCTCATGGAACCAAGGACACCGCTGGGATACAATGGAATCTCATGGAACCAAGGTCCAGTTGTGACAGAGCTGGGCCTCTTGGAACCAAGGACACCCCGTGATGCAATGGAATCTCTAGGATCCAAGGATCAATTACCAACACACCAGGTTCTCATGAAACCAAGCAGAACATTGTGACACAGGGCAATCTCATGGAAGCAAGGCTCTGCTTTGATCAAGTGGGGCCTCATGGGACACAGGTGCCACTGGGACATTGTCAGGCCCGGGAGGAACAAGACACCCCTGTGGCAGACCAAGGCCTCATGGGACCCAGGAGAGCTCTGTGACACAATGGAACCTGATGGAGTCAAGGGCCCATTGGGACACGGCAGGGTCTCATGGAACCCCTGTGCCACTGGGACATTGCCAAGGCTCCTGCAAGCAAGGTTCCACTGGGACAAAGGCAGGCCCCATGGCACCCAGGAGACCACTGTGGGACAATGGAATCTCATGGAACCAGGTGTCCATGGTGACAGAGCCAGGCCTGATGGAACACTGGAGAACATTGTTATCCAAGGGAATCTCATGGAACCAGGTGTCCATGGTGACAGAGCCAGGCCTGATGGAACCTAATTGAACACAGGAGAACTTTGCTAGCCCATGGAATCTCATGGAACCAGGTGTCCATGGTGACAGAGCCAGGCCTGATGGAACCTAATTGAACACAGGTGAACATTGTTACCTTTTGGAACCCTGGCTGCGAGAATTTTAGACTCTGTGCTGACAGACACTCACCCCAGAGAGAACACTGCATTTGACCTTGGACTCTGGAGGAGGCTTCCAAAATGGAATGATGGAACTGGGATTATGGGTGTGGAGTTTGAATAGAAGGGTGTAATATCACATGGTGAAAAATTCAGGGTTTACCGTTTTAGAATATAGTAATATATATAAAGCAAGATGGAGGTTTTAGGGCAGAGGATGATCCTTTTTCTTTGCCTTCTTCACCTTCTTTTTCTTCTTCTTCTTCCTCACGTTCTTCTTTTCCTTCTCCTTCTTCACCTTCTTGTTCATCTTCTTCTTCTCCTTCTTCTTCTCCTCCTTCTCCTTCTCCTCTTTCTACTCTTCCTCGTCCTCATCCTCCCTCTTCCTCCTCGGGTTTGGGTGGTATTCTGTAATTGGATAAAAAAGTCGGTGTTGTCAGGCACGGGTGGTTGGTTATTGGGTTAAAAGGAAAAATAATTGAGGTGTCATTTGTTATTTGGACAGTTTGTCCTTAAAAGACCTTGCAGAGAGAGAGATGGGGCTCCATTTTTACCTTGTTAGCAAAGTGCTGCAGAACTCACAGCTTGTGAGACTGTTACATGGACAAGAGCTAATGAACACCTGAGTCCAAACAAGAAACACTGTCTTGTGATTTAATCCCGACCTTGGCAGAGAAGAAGCAAAAGAATTGACTGATCCCCCATGGAATCTCATGGAACCAGGTGTCCACTGTTTCACAGTGCAGCCTCAGAGAGGGTGAGACCATTGTGCCACAATGGAATATCCTGAAACCAAGGCTCCATTGTGACAAACCTGGGCTTTATGAAACCAAGGACACCGCTGGGATGCAATGGAATCTCAAGGAACCCAGGGCCAACTGTCAACACATCAGCTTCTCAGGAAACCAAGGAAAACACTGTGACACAGAGAAGGGCCTCATGGGACCCAGGAGACCATGGTGACACTGTGGAATCTCATGGAACCAAGTCTGAATTGTTACAGGACCCAGGAGACCATGGTGACACTGTGGAATCTCATGGAACCAAGTCTGAATTGTTACAGGACCCAGGAGACCATGGTGACACCAGAGAATCTCATGGAACCAAGTGTCCAGAGTTTCATGGCTCAGCCTCATGGAGCACTGGAGACCATTGTGTCCCAGTGGGAACACAGGGAACAAAGGCTCCACTGTGACACATCAGGGCCTCATGGAATGCAAGAGATCATCCTGATGGAATGGGAACTCATGGAACCAAGGGCCCACTCTTTGGCTGCGTGGCCCCATGGAATTCTGGAGACCATTGTGGCACCATGGAATGAATGGCACAAAGGCTCCACTGTGACCCAGCAGGGCCTCATGGAACCAAGGACACCGCTGGGATACAATGGAATCTCATGGAACCAAGGTCCAGTTGTGACAGAGCTGGGCCTCTTGGAACCAAGGACACCCCGTGATGCAATGGAATCTCTAGGATCCAAGGATCAATTGCCAACACACCAGGTTCTCATGAAACCAAGCAGAACATTGTGACACAGGGCAATCTCATGGAAGCAAGGCTCTGCTTTGATCAAGTGGGGCCTCATGGGACACAGGTGCCACTGGGACATTGTCAGGCCCAGGAGGAACAAGACACCCCTGTGGCAGACCAAGGCCTCATGGGACCCAGGAGAGCTCTGTGACACAATGGAACCTGATGGAGTCAAGGGCCCATTGGGACACAGCAGGGTCTCATGGAACCCCTGTGCCACTGGGACATTGCCAAGGCTCCTGCAAGCAAGGTTCCACTGGGACAAAGGCAGGCCCCATGGCACCCAGGAGACCACTGTGGGACAATGGAATCTCATGGAACCAGGTGTCCATGGTGACAGAGCCAGGCCTGATGGAACACTGGAGAACATTGTTACCCAAGGGAATCTCATGGAACCAGGTGTCCATGGTGACAGAGCCAGGCCTGATGGAACCTAATTGAACACAGGAGAACTTTGCTAGCCCATGGAATCTCATGGAACCAGGTGTCCATGGTGACAGAGCCAGGCCTGATGGAACCTAATTGAACACAGGTGAACATTGTTACCTTTTGGAAGCCTGGCTGCGAGAATTTTAGACTCTGTGCTGACAGACACTCACCCCAGAGAGAACACTGCATTTGACCTTGGACTCTGGAGGAGGCTTCCAAAATGGAATGATGGAACTGGGATTATGGGTGTGGAGTTTGAATAGAATGGTGTAATATCACATGGTGAAAAATTCAGGGTTTACCGTTTTAGAATATAGTAATACATATAAAGCAAGATGGAGGTTTTAGGGCAGAGGATGATCCTTTTTCTTTGCCTTCTTCACCTTCTTTTTCTTCTTCTTCTTCCTCATGTTCTTCTTTTCCTTCTCCTTCTTCACCTTCTTGTTCATCTTCTTCTTCTCCTTCTTCTTCTCCTCCTTCTCCTTCTCCTCTTTCTACTCTTCCTCGTCCTCATCCTCCCTCTTCCTCCTCGGGTTTGGGTGGTATTCTGTAATTGGATAAAAAAGTCGGTGTTGTCAGGCACGGGTGGTTGGTTATTGGGTTAAAAGGAAAAATAATTGAGGTGTCATTTGTTATTTGGACAGTTTGTCCTTAAAAGACCTTGCAGAGAGAGAGATGGGGCTCCATTTTTCCCTTGGTAGCAAAGTGCTGCAGAACTCACAGCTTGTGAGACTGTTACATGGACAAGAGCTAATGAACACCTGAGTCCAAACAGGAAACACTGTCTTGTGATTTAATCCCGACCTTGGCAGAGAAGAAGCAAAAGAATTGACTGATCCCCCATGGAATCTCATGGAACCAGGTGTCCACTGTTTCACAGTGCAGCCTCAGAGAGGGTGAGACCATTGTGCCACAATGGAATATCCTGAAACCAAGGCTCCATTGTGACAAACCTGGGCTTTATGAAACCAAGGACACCGCTGGGATGCAATGGAATCTCAAGGAACCCAGGGCCAACTGTCAACACATCAGCTTCTCAGGAAACCAAGGAAAACACTGTGACACAGAGAAGGGCCTCATGGGACCCAGGAGACCATGGTGACACTGTGGAATCTCATGGAACCAAGTCTGAATTGTTACAGGACCCAGGAGACCATGGTGACACTGTGGAATCTCATGGAACCAAGTCTGAATTGTTACAGGACCCAGGAGACCATGGTGACACCAGAGAATCTCATGGAACCAAGTGTCCAGAGTTTCATGGCTCAGCCTCATGGAGCACTGGAGACCATTGTGTCCCAGTGGGAACACAGGGAACAAAGGCTCCACTGTGACACAGCAGGGCCTCATGGAATGCAAGAGATCATCCTGATGGAATGGGAACTCATGGAACCAAGGGCCCACTCTTTGGCTGCGTGGCCCCATGGAATGCTGGAGACCATTGTGGCACCATGGAATGAATGGCACAAAGGCTCCACTGTGACCCAGCAGGGCCTCATGGAACCAAGGACACCGCTGGGATACAATGGAATCTCATGGAACCAAGGTCCAGTTGTGACAGAGCTGGGCCTCTTGGAACCAAGGACACCCCGTGATGCAATGGAATCTCTAGGATCCAAGGATCAATTGCCAACACACCAGGTTCTCATGAAACCAAGCAGAACATTGTGACACAGGGCAATCTCATGGAAGCAAGGCTCTGCTTTGATCAAGTGGGGCCTCATGGGACACAGGTGCCACTGGGACATTGTCAGGCCCAGGAGGAACAAGACACCCCTGTGGCAGACCAAGGCCTCATGGGACCCAGGAGAGCTCTGTGACACAATGGAACCTGATGGAGCCAAGGGCCCATTGGGACACAGCAGGGTCTCATGGAACCCCTGTGCCACTGGGACATTGCCAAGGCTCCTGCAAGCAAGGTTCCACTGGGACAAAGGCAGGCCCCATGGCACCCAGGAGACCACTGTGGGACAATGGAATCTCATGGAACCAGGTGTCCATGGTGACAGAGCCAGGCCTGATGGAACACTGGAGAACATTGTTACCCAAGGGAATCTCATGGAACCAGGTGTCCATGGTGACAGAGCCAGGCCTGATGGAACACTGGAGAACATGGTTACCCAAGGGAATCTCATGGAACCAGGTGTCCATGGTGACAGAGCCAGGCCTGATGGAACACTAGGGACTATTGTTATCCAAGGGAATCCCATGGAACCAGGTGTCCATGGTGACAGAGCCAGGCCTGATGGAACCTAATTGAACACAGGAGAACTTTGCTAGCCCATGGAATCCCATGGAACCAGGTGTCCATGGTGACAGAGCCAGGCCTGATGGAACCTAATGGAACAGAGGAGAACATTGTTATCCAAGGGAATCTCATGGAACCAGGTGTCCATGGTGACAGAGCCAGGCCTGATGGAACCTAATTGAACACAGGTGAACATTGTTACCTTTTGGAAGCCTGGCTGCGAGAATTTTAGACTCTGTGCTGACAGACACTCACCCCAGAGAGAACACTGCATTTGACCTTGGACTCTGGAGGAGGCTTCCAAAATGGAATGATGGAACTGGGATTATGGGTGTGGAGTTTGAATAGAAGGGTGTAATATCACATGGTGAAAAATTCAGGGTTTACCGTTTTAGAATATAGTAATATATATAAAGCAAGATGGAGGTTTTAGGGCAGAGGATGATCCTTTTTCTTTGCCTTCTTCACCTTCTTTTTCTTCTTCTTCTTCCTCACGTTCTTCTTTTCCTTCTCCTTCTTCACCTTCTTGTTCATCTTCTTCTTCTCCTTCTTCTTCTCCTCCTTCTCCTCTTTCAACTCTTCCTCGTCCTCATCCTCCCTCTTCCTCCTCGGGTTTGGGTGGTATTGTGTAATTGGATAAAAAGTCGGTGTTGTCAGGCACGGGTGGTTGGTTATTGGGTTAAAAGGAAAAATAATTGAGGTGTCATTTGTTATTTGGACAGTTTGTCCTTAAAAGACCTTGCAGAGAGAGAGAGATGGGGCTCCATTTTTCCCTTGTTAGCAAAGTGCTGCAGAACTCACAGCTTGTGAGACTGTTACATGGACAAGAGCTAATGAACACCTGAGTCCAAACAAGAAACACTGTCTTGTGATTTAATCCCGACCTTGGCAGAGAAGAAGCAAAAGAATTGACTGTTCCCCCATGGAATCTCATGGAACCAGGTGTCCACTGTTTCACAGTGCAGCCTCAGAGAGGGTGAGACCGTTGTGCCACAATGGAATATCCTGAAACCAAGGCTCCATTGTGACAAACCTGGGCTTTATGAAACCAAGGACACCGCTGGGATGCAATGGAATCTCAAGGAACCCAGGGCCAACTGTCAACACATCAGCTTCTCAGGAAACCAAGGAAAACACTGTGACACAGAGAAGGGCCTCATGGGACCCAGGAGACCATGGTGACACTGTGGAATCTCATGGAACCAAGTCTGAATTGTTACAGGACCCAGGAGACCATGGTGACACCAGAGAATCTCATGGAACCAAGTGTCCAGAGTTTCATGGCTCAGTCTCATGGAGCACTGGAGACCATTGTGTCCCAGTGGGAACACAGGGAACAAAGGCTCCACTGTGACACAGCAGGGCCTCATGGAATGCAAGAGATCATCCTGATGGAATGGGAACTCATGGAACCAAGGGCCCACTCTTTGGCTGCATGGCCCCATGGAACGCTGGAGACCATTGTGGCACCATGGAATGAATGGCACAAAGGCTCCACTGTGACCCAGCAGGGCCTCATGAAACCAAGGACACCGCTGGGATACAATGGAATCTCATGGAACCAAGGTCCAGTTGTGACAGAGCTGGGCCTCTTGGAACCAAGGACACCCCGTGATGCAATGGAATCTCTAGGATCCAAGGATCAATTGCCAACACACCAGGTTCTCATGAAACCAAGCAGAACATTGTGACACAGGGCAATCTCATGGAAGCAAGGCTCTGCTTTGATCAAGTGGGGCCTCATGGGACACAGGTGCCACTGGGACATTGTCAGGCCCAGGAGGAACAAGACACCCCTGAGGCAGACCAAGGCCTCATGGGACCCAGGAGAGCTCTGTGACACAATGGAACCTGATGGAGCCAAGGGCCCATTGGGACACAGCAGGGTCTCATGGAACCCCTGTGCCACTGGGACATTGCCAAGGCTCCTGCAAGCAAGGTTCCACTGGGACAAAGGCAGGCCCCATGGCACCCAGGAGACCACTGGGGGACAATGGAATCTCATGGAACCAGGTGTCCATGGTGACAGAGCCAGGCCTGATGGAACACTAGGGACTATTGTTATCCAAGGGAATCCCATGGAACCAGGTGTCCATGTTGACAGAGCCAGGCCTGATGGAACCTAATTGAACACAGGAGAACTTTGCTAGCCCATGGAATCTCATGGAACCAGGTGTCCATGGTGACAGAGCCAGGCCTGATGGAACCTAATTGAACACAGGTGAACATTGTTACCTTTTGGAAGCCTGGCTGCGAGAATTTTAGACTCTGTGCTGACAGACACTCACCCCAGAGAGAACACTGCATTTGACCTTGGACTCTGGAGGAGGCTTCCAAAATGGAATGATGGAACTGGGATTATGGGTGTGGAGTTTGAATAGAAGGGTGTAATATCACATGGTGAAAAATTCAGGGTTTACCGTTTTAGAATATAGTAATATATATAAAGCAAGATGGAGGTTTTAGGGCAGAGGATGATCCTTTTTCTTTGCCTTCTTCACCTTCTTTTTCTTCTTCTTCTTCCTCACGTTCTTCTTTTCCTTCTCCTTCTTCACCTTCTTGTTCATCTTCTTCTTCTCCTTCTTCTTCTCCTCCTTCTCCTCTTTCTACTCTTCCTCGTCCTCATCCTCCCTCTTCCTCCTCGGGTTTGGGTGGTATTCTGTAATTGGATAAAAAAGTCGGTGTTGTCAGGCACGGGTGGTTGGTTATTGGGTTAAAAGGAAAAATAATTGAGGTGTCATTTGTTATTTGGACAGTTTATCCTTAAAAGACCTTGCAGAGAGAGAGATGGGGCTCCATTTTTCCCTTGTTAGCAAAGTGCTGCAGAACTCACAGCTTGTGAGACTGTTACATGGACAAGAGCTAATGAACACCTGAGTCCAAACAAGAAACACTGTCTTGTGATTTAATCCCGACCTTGGCAGAGAAGAAGCAAAAGAATTGACTGTTCCCCCATGGAATCTCATGGAACCAGGTGTCCACTGTTTCACAGTGCAGCCTCAGCGAGGGTGAGGCCATTGTGCCACAATGGAATATCCTGAAACCAAGGCTCCATTGTGACAAACCTGGGCTTTATGAAACCAAGGACACCGCTGGGATGCAATGGAATCTCAAGGAACCCAGGGCCAACTGTCAACACATCAGCTTCTCAGGAAACCAAGGAAAACACTGTGACACAGAGAAGGGCCTCATGGGACCCAGGAGACCATGGTGACACTGTGGAATCTCATGGAACCAAGTCTGAATTGTTACAGGACCCAGGAGACCATGGTGACACCAGAGAATCTCATGGAACCAAGTGTCCAGAGTTTCATGGCTCAGTCTCATGGAGCGCTGGAGACCATTGTGTCCCAGTGGGAACACAGGGAACAAAGGCTCCACTGTGACACAGCAGGGCCTCATGGAATGCAAGAGATCATCCTGATGGAATGGGAACTCATGGAACCAAGGGCCCACTCTTTGGCTGCGTGGCCCCATGGAATGCTGGAGACCATTGTGGCACCATGGAATGAATGGCACAAAGGCTCCACTGTGACCCAGCAGGGCCTCATGGAACCAAGGACACCGCTGGGATACAATGGAATCTCATGGAACCAAGGTCCAGTTGTGACAGAGCTGGGCCTCTTGGAACCAAGGACACCCCGTGATGCAATGGAATCTCTAGGATCCAAGGATCAATTACCAACACACCAGGTTCTCATGAAACCAAGCAGAACATTGTGACACAGGGCAATCTCATGGAAGCAAGGCTCTGCTTTGATCAAGTGGGGCCTCATGGGACACAGGTGCCACTGGGACATTGTCAGGCCCGGGAGGAACAAGACACCCCTGTGGCAGACCAAGGCCTCATGGGACCCAGGAGAGCTCTGTGACACAATGGAACCTGATGGAGTCAAGGGCCCATTGGGACACGGCAGGGTCTCATGGAACCCCTGTGCCACTGGGACATTGCCAAGGCTCCTGCAAGCAAGGTTCCACTGGGACAAAGGCAGGCCCCATGGCACCCAGGAGACCACTGTGGGACAATGGAATCTCATGGAACCAGGTGTCCATGGTGACAGAGCCAGGCCTGATGGAACACTGGAGAACATTGTTATCCAAGGGAATCTCATGGAACCAGGTGTCCATGGTGACAGAGCCAGGCCTGATGGAACCTAATTGAACACAGGAGAACTTTGCTAGCCCATGGAATCTCATGGAACCAGGTGTCCATGGTGACAGAGCCAGGCCTGATGGAACCTAATTGAACACAGGTGAACATTGTTACCTTTTGGAACCCTGGCTGCGAGAATTTTAGACTCTGTGCTGACAGACACTCACCCCAGAGAGAACACTGCATTTGACCTTGGACTCTGGAGGAGGCTTCCAAAATGGAATGATGGAACTGGGATTATGGGTGTGGAGTTTGAATAGAAGGGTGTAATATCACATGGTGAAAAATTCAGGGTTTACCGTTTTAGAATATAGTAATATATATAAAGCAAGATGGAGGTTTTAGGGCAGAGGATGATCCTTTTTCTTTGCCTTCTTCACCTTCTTTTTCTTCTTCTTCTTCCTCACGTTCTTCTTTTCCTTCTCCTTCTTCACCTTCTTGTTCATCTTCTTCTTCTCCTTCTTCTTCTCCTCCTTCTCCTTCTCCTCTTTCTACTCTTCCTCGTCCTCATCCTCCCTCTTCCTCCTCGGGTTTGGGTGGTATTCTGTAATTGGATAAAAAAGTCGGTGTTGTCAGGCACGGGTGGTTGGTTATTGGGTTAAAAGGAAAAATAATTGAGGTGTCATTTGTTATTTGGACAGTTTGTCCTTAAAAGACCTTGCAGAGAGAGAGATGGGGCTCCATTTTTACCTTGTTAGCAAAGTGCTGCAGAACTCACAGCTTGTGAGACTGTTACATGGACAAGAGCTAATGAACACCTGAGTCCAAACAAGAAACACTGTCTTGTGATTTAATCCCGACCTTGGCAGAGAAGAAGCAAAAGAATTGACTGATCCCCCATGGAATCTCATGGAACCAGGTGTCCACTGTTTCACAGTGCAGCCTCAGAGAGGGTGAGACCATTGTGCCACAATGGAATATCCTGAAACCAAGGCTCCATTGTGACAAACCTGGGCTTTATGAAACCAAGGACACCGCTGGGATGCAATGGAATCTCAAGGAACCCAGGGCCAACTGTCAACACATCAGCTTCTCAGGAAACCAAGGAAAACACTGTGACACAGAGAAGGGCCTCATGGGACCCAGGAGACCATGGTGACACTGTGGAATCTCATGGAACCAAGTCTGAATTGTTACAGGACCCAGGAGACCATGGTGACACCGTGGAATCTCATGGAACCAAGTCTGAATTGTTACAGGACCCAGGAGACCATGGTGACACCAGAGAATCTCATGGAACCAAGTGTCCAGAGTTTCATGGCTCAGTCTCATGGAGCACTGGAGACCATTGTGTCCCAGTGGGAACACAGGGAACAAAGGCTCCACTGTGACACATCAGGGCCTCATGGAATGCAAGAGATCATCCTGATGGAATGGGAACTCATGGAACCAAGGGCCCACTCTTTGGCTGCGTGGCCCCATGGAATTCTGGAGACCATTGTGGCACCATGGAATGAATGGCACAAAGGCTCCACTGTGACCCAGCAGGGCCTCATGGAACCAAGGACACCGCTGGGATACAATGGAATCTCATGGAACCAAGGTCCAGTTGTGACAGAGCTGGGCCTCTTGGAACCAAGGACACCCCGTGATGCAATGGAATCTCTAGGATCCAAGGATCAATTGCCAACACACCAGGTTCTCATGAAACCAAGCAGAACATTGTGACACAGGGCAATCTCATGGAAGCAAGGCTCTGCTTTGATCAAGTGGGGCCTCATGGGACACAGGTGCCACTGGGACATTGTCAGGCCCAGGAGGAACAAGACACCCCTGTGGCAGACCAAGGCCTCATGGGACCCAGGAGAGCTCTGTGACACAATGGAACCTGATGGAGTCAAGGGCCCATTGGGACACAGCAGGGTCTCATGGAACCCCTGTGCCACTGGGACATTGCCAAGGCTCCTGCAAGCAAGGTTCCACTGGGACAAAGGCAGGCCCCATGGCACCCAGGAGACCACTGTGGGACAATGGAATCTCATGGAACCAGGTGTCCATGGTGACAGAGCCAGGCCTGATGGAACACTGGAGAACATTGTTACCCAAGGGAATCTCATGGAACCAGGTGTCCATGGTGACAGAGCCAGGCCTGATGGAACCTAATTGAACACAGGAGAACTTTGCTAGCCCATGGAATCTCATGGAACCAGGTGTCCATGGTGACAGAGCCAGGCCTGATGGAACCTAATTGAACACAGGTGAACATTGTTACCTTTTGGAAGCCTGGCTGCGAGAATTTTAGACTCTGTGCTGACAGACACTCACCCCAGAGAGAACACTGCATTTGACCTTGGACTCTGGAGGAGGCTTCCAAAATGGAATGATGGAACTGGGATTATGGGTGTGGAGTTTGAATAGAATGGTGTAATATCACATGGTGAAAAATTCAGGGTTTACCGTTTTAGAATATAGTAATATATATAAAGCAAGATGGAGGTTTTAGGGCAGAGGATGATCCTTTTTCTTTGCCTTCTTCACCTTCTTTTTCTTCTTCTTCTTCCTCATGTTCTTCTTTTCCTTCTCCTTCTTCACCTTCTTGTTCATCTTCTTCTTCTCCTTCTTCTTCTCCTCCTTCTCCTTCTCCTCTTTCTACTCTTCCTCGTCCTCATCCTCCCTCTTCCTCCTCGGGTTTGGGTGGTATTCTGTAATTGGATAAAAAAGTCGGTGTTGTCAGGCACGGGTGGTTGGTTATTGGGTTAAAAGGAAAAATAATTGAGGTGTCATTTGTTATTTGGACAGTTTGTCCTTAAAAGACCTTGCAGAGAGAGAGATGGGGCTCCATTTTTCCCTTGGTAGCAAAGTGCTGCAGAACTCACAGCTTGTGAGACTGTTACATGGACAAGAGCTAATGAACACCTGAGTCCAAACAGGAAACACTGTCTTGTGATTTAATCCCGACCTTGGCAGAGAAGAAGCAAAAGAATTGACTGATCCCCCATGGAATCTCATGGAACCAGGTGTCCACTGTTTCACAGTGCCAGCCTCAGAGAGGGTGAGACCATTGTGCCACAATGGAATATCCTGAAACCAAGGCTCCATTGTGACAAACCTGGGCTTTATGAAACCAAGGACACCGCTGGGATGCAATGGAATCTCAAGGAACCCAGGGCCAACTGTCAACACATCAGCTTCTCAGGAAACCAAGGAAAACACTGTGACACAGAGAAGGGCCTCATGGGACCCAGGAGACCATGGTGACACTGTGGAATCTCATGGAACCAAGTCTGAATTGTTACAGGACCCAGGAGACCATGGTGACACTGTGGAATCTCATGGAACCAAGTCTGAATTGTTACAGGACCCAGGAGACCATGGTGACACCAGAGAATCTCATGGAACCAAGTGTCCAGAGTTTCATGGCTCAGCCTCATGGAGCACTGGAGACCATTGTGTCCCAGTGGGAACACAGGGAACAAAGGCTCCACTGTGACACAGCAGGGCCTCATGGAATGCAAGAGATCATCCTGATGGAATGGGAACTCATGGAACCAAGGGCCCACTCTTTGGCTGCGTGGCCCCATGGAATGCTGGAGACCATTGTGGCACCATGGAATGAATGGCACAAAGGCTCCACTGTGACCCAGCAGGGCCTCATGGAACCAAGGACACCGCTGGGATACAATGGAATCTCATGGAACCAAGGTCCAGTTGTGACAGAGCTGGGCCTCTTGGAACCAAGGACACCCCGTGATGCAATGGAATCTCTAGGATCCAAGGATCAATTGCCAACACACCAGGTTCTCATGAAACCAAGCAGAACATTGTGACACAGGGCAATCTCATGGAAGCAAGGCTCTGCTTTGATCAAGTGGGGCCTCATGGGACACAGGTGCCACTGGGACATTGTCAGGCCCAGCAGGAACAAGACACCCCTGTGGCAGACCAAGGCCTCATGGGACCCAGGAGAGCTCTGTGACACAATGGAACCTGATGGAGCCAAGGGCCCATTGGGACACAGCAGGGTCTCATGGAACCCCTGTGCCACTGGGACATTGCCAAGGCTCCTGCAAGCAAGGTTCCACTGGGACAAAGGCAGGCCCCATGGCACCCAGGAGACCACTGTGGGACAATGGAATCTCATGGAACCAGGTGTCCATGGTGACAGAGCCAGGCCTGATGGAACACTGGAGAACATTGTTACCCAAGGGAATCTCATGGAACCAGGTGTCCATGGTGACAGAGCCAGGCCTGATGGAACACTGGAGAACATGGTTACCCAAGGGAATCTCATGGAACCAGGTGTCCATGGTGACAGAGCCAGGCCTGATGGAACACTAGGGACTATTGTTATCCAAGGGAATCCCATGGAACCAGGTGTCCATGGTGACAGAGCCAGGCCTGATGGAACCTAATTGAACACAGGAGAACTTTGCTAGCCCATGGAATCCCATGGAACCAGGTGTCCATGGTGACAGAGCCAGGCCTGATGGAACCTAATGGAACAGAGGAGAACATTGTTATCCAAGGGAATCTCATGGAACCAGGTGTCCATGGTGACAGAGCCAGGCCTGATGGAACCTAATTGAACACAGGTGAACATTGTTACCTTTTGGAAGCCTGGCTGCGAGAATTTTAGACTCTGTGCTGACAGACACTCACCCCAGAGAGAACACTGCATTTGACCTTGGACTCTGGAGGAGGCTTCCAAAATGGAATGATGGAACTGGGATTATGGGTGTGGAGTTTGAATAGAAGGGTGTAATATCACATGGTGAAAAATTCAGGGTTTACCGTTTTAGAATATAGTAATATATATAAAGCAAGATGGAGGTTTTAGGGCAGAGGATGATCCTTTTTCTTTGCCTTCTTCACCTTCTTTTTCTTCTTCTTCTTCCTCACGTTCTTCTTTTCCTTCTCCTTCTTCACCTTCTTGTTCATCTTCTTCTTCTCCTTCTTCTTCTCCTCCTTCTCCTCTTTCAACTCTTCCTCGTCCTCATCCTCCCTCTTCCTCCTCGGGTTTGGGTGGTATTGTGTAATTGGATAAAAAGTCGGTGTTGTCAGGCACGGGTGGTTGGTTATTGGGTTAAAAGGAAAAATAATTGAGGTGTCATTTGTTATTTGGACAGTTTGTCCTTAAAAGACCTTGCAGAGAGAGAGAGATGGGGCTCCATTTTTCCCTTGTTAGCAAAGTGCTGCAGAACTCACAGCTTGTGAGACTGTTACATGGACAAGAGCTAATGAACACCTGAGTCCAAACAAGAAACACTGTCTTGTGATTTAATCCCGACCTTGGCAGAGAAGAAGCAAAAGAATTGACTGTTCCCCCATGGAATCTCATGGAACCAGGTGTCCACTGTTTCACAGTGCAGCCTCAGAGAGGGTGAGACCGTTGTGCCACAATGGAATATCCTGAAACCAAGGCTCCATTGTGACAAACCTGGGCTTTATGAAACCAAGGACACCGCTGGGATGCAATGGAATCTCAAGGAACCCAGGGCCAACTGTCAACACATCAGCTTCTCAGGAAACCAAGGAAAACACTGTGACACAGAGAAGGGCCTCATGGGACCCAGGAGACCATGGTGACACTGTGGAATCTCATGGAACCAAGTCTGAATTGTTACAGGACCCAGGAGACCATGGTGACACCAGAGAATCTCATGGAACCAAGTGTCCAGAGTTTCATGGCTCAGTCTCATGGAGCACTGGAGACCATTGTGTCCCAGTGGGAACACAGGGAACAAAGGCTCCACTGTGACACAGCAGGGCCTCATGGAATGCAAGAGATCATCCTGATGGAATGGGAACTCATGGAACCAAGGGCCCACTCTTTGGCTGCATGGCCCCATGGAACGCTGGAGACCATTGTGGCACCATGGAATGAATGGCACAAAGGCTCCACTGTGACCCAGCAGGGCCTCATGAAACCAAGGACACCGCTGGGATACAATGGAATCTCATGGAACCAAGGTCCAGTTGTGACAGAGCTGGGCCTCTTGGAACCAAGGACACCCCGTGATGCAATGGAATCTCTAGGATCCAAGGATCAATTGCCAACACACCAGGTTCTCATGAAACCAAGCAGAACATTGTGACACAGGGCAATCTCATGGAAGCAAGGCTCTGCTTTGATCAAGTGGGGCCTCATGGGACACAGGTGCCACTGGGACATTGTCAGGCCCAGGAGGAACAAGACACCCCTGAGGCAGACCAAGGCCTCATGGGACCCAGGAGAGCTCTGTGACACAATGGAACCTGATGGAGCCAAGGGCCCATTGGGACACAGCAGGGTCTCATGGAACCCCTGTGCCACTGGGACATTGCCAAGGCTCCTGCAAGCAAGGTTCCACTGGGACAAAGGCAGGCCCCATGGCACCCAGGAGACCACTGGGGGACAATGGAATCTCATGGAACCAGGTGTCCATGGTGACAGAGCCAGGCCTGATGGAACACTAGGGACTATTGTTATCCAAGGGAATCCCATGGAACCAGGTGTCCATGTTGACAGAGCCAGGCCTGATGGAACCTAATTGAACACAGGAGAACTTTGCTAGCCCATGGAATCTCATGGAACCAGGTGTCCATGGTGACAGAGCCAGGCCTGATGGAACCTAATTGAACACAGGTGAACATTGTTACCTTTTGGAAGCCTGGCTGCGAGAATTTTAGACTCTGTGCTGACAGACACTCACCCCAGAGAGAACACTGCATTTGACCTTGGACTCTGGAGGAGGCTTCCAAAATGGAATGATGGAACTGGGATTATGGGTGTGGAGTTTGAATAGAAGGGTGTAATATCACATGGTGAAAAATTCAGGGTTTACCGTTTTAGAATATAGTAATATATATAAAGCAAGATGGAGGTTTTAGGGCAGAGGATGATCCTTTTTCTTTGCCTTCTTCACCTTCTTTTTCTTCTTCTTCTTCCTCACGTTCTTCTTTTCCTTCTCCTTCTTCACCTTCTTGTTCATCTTCTTCTTCTCCTTCTTCTTCTCCTCCTTCTCCTCTTTCTACTCTTCCTCGTCCTCATCCTCCCTCTTCCTCCTCGGGTTTGGGTGGTATTCTGTAATTGGATAAAAAAGTCGGTGTTGTCAGGCACGGGTGGTTGGTTATTGGGTTAAAAGGAAAAATAATTGAGGTGTCATTTGTTATTTGGACAGTTTATCCTTAAAAGACCTTGCAGAGAGAGAGATGGGGCTCCATTTTTCCCTTGTTAGCAAAGTGCTGCAGAACTCACAGCTTGTGAGACTGTTACATGGACAAGAGCTAATGAACACCTGAGTCCAAACAAGAAACACTGTCTTGTGATTTAATCCCGACCTTGGCAGAGAAGAAGCAAAAGAATTGACTGTTCCCCCATGGAATCTCATGGAACCAGGTGTCCACTGTTTCACAGTGCAGCCTCAGCGAGGGTGAGGCCATTGTGCCACAATGGAATATCCTGAAACCAAGGCTCCATTGTGACAAACCTGGGCTTTATGAAACCAAGGACACCGCTGGGATGCAATGGAATCTCAAGGAACCCAGGGCCAACTGTCAACACATCAGCTTCTCAGGAAACCAAGGAAAACACTGTGACACAGAGAAGGGCCTCATGGGACCCAGGAGACCATGGTGACACTGTGGAATCTCATGGAACCAAGTCTGAATTGTTACAGGACCCAGGAGACCATGGTGACACCAGAGAATCTCATGGAACCAAGTGTCCAGAGTTTCATGGCTCAGTCTCATGGAGCGCTGGAGACCATTGTGTCCCAGTGGGAACACAGGGAACAAAGGCTCCACTGTGACACAGCAGGGCCTCATGGAATGCAAGAGATCATCCTGATGGAATGGGAACTCATGGAACCAAGGGCCCACTCTTTGGCTGCGTGGCCCCATGGAATGCTGGAGACCATTGTGGCACCATGGAATGAATGGCACAAAGGCTCCACTGTGACCCAGCAGGGCCTCATGGAACCAAGGACACCGCTGGGATACAATGGAATCTCATGGAACCAAGGTCCAGTTGTGACAGAGCTGGGCCTCTTGGAACCAAGGACACCCCGTGATGCAATGGAATCTCTAGGATCCAAGGATCAATTACCAACACACCAGGTTCTCATGAAACCAAGCAGAACATTGTGACACAGGGCAATCTCATGGAAGCAAGGCTCTGCTTTGATCAAGTGGGGCCTCATGGGACACAGGTGCCACTGGGACATTGTCAGGCCCGGGAGGAACAAGACACCCCTGTGGCAGACCAAGGCCTCATGGGACCCAGGAGAGCTCTGTGACACAATGGAACCTGATGGAGTCAAGGGCCCATTGGGACACGGCAGGGTCTCATGGAACCCCTGTGCCACTGGGACATTGCCAAGGCTCCTGCAAGCAAGGTTCCACTGGGACAAAGGCAGGCCCCATGGCACCCAGGAGACCACTGTGGGACAATGGAATCTCATGGAACCAGGTGTCCATGGTGACAGAGCCAGGCCTGATGGAACACTGGAGAACATTGTTATCCAAGGGAATCTCATGGAACCAGGTGTCCATGGTGACAGAGCCAGGCCTGATGGAACCTAATTGAACACAGGAGAACTTTGCTAGCCCATGGAATCTCATGGAACCAGGTGTCCATGGTGACAGAGCCAGGCCTGATGGAACCTAATTGAACACAGGTGAACATTGTTACCTTTTGGAACCCTGGCTGCGAGAATTTTAGACTCTGTGCTGACAGACACTCACCCCAGAGAGAACACTGCATTTGACCTTGGACTCTGGAGGAGGCTTCCAAAATGGAATGATGGAACTGGGATTATGGGTGTGGAGTTTGAATAGAAGGGTGTAATATCACATGGTGAAAAATTCAGGGTTTACCGTTTTAGAATATAGTAATATATATAAAGCAAGATGGAGGTTTTAGGGCAGAGGATGATCCTTTTTCTTTGCCTTCTTCACCTTCTTTTTCTTCTTCTTCTTCCTCACGTTCTTCTTTTCCTTCTCCTTCTTCACCTTCTTGTTCATCTTCTTCTTCTCCTTCTTCTTCTCCTCCTTCTCCTTCTCCTCTTTCTACTCTTCCTCGTCCTCATCCTCCCTCTTCCTCCTCGGGTTTGGGTGGTATTCTGTAATTGGATAAAAAAGTCGGTGTTGTCAGGCACGGGTGGTTGGTTATTGGGTTAAAAGGAAAAATAATTGAGGTGTCATTTGTTATTTGGACAGTTTGTCCTTAAAAGACCTTGCAGAGAGAGAGATGGGGCTCCATTTTTACCTTGTTAGCAAAGTGCTGCAGAACTCACAGCTTGTGAGACTGTTACATGGACAAGAGCTAATGAACACCTGAGTCCAAACAAGAAACACTGTCTTGTGATTTAATCCCGACCTTGGCAGAGAAGAAGCAAAAGAATTGACTGATCCCCCATGGAATCTCATGGAACCAGGTGTCCACTGTTTCACAGTGCAGCCTCAGAGAGGGTGAGACCATTGTGCCACAATGGAATATCCTGAAACCAAGGCTCCATTGTGACAAACCTGGGCTTTATGAAACCAAGGACACCGCTGGGATGCAATGGAATCTCAAGGAACCCAGGGCCAACTGTCAACACATCAGCTTCTCAGGAAACCAAGGAAAACACTGTGACACAGAGAAGGGCCTCATGGGACCCAGGAGACCATGGTGACACTGTGGAATCTCATGGAACCAAGTCTGAATTGTTACAGGACCCAGGAGACCATGGTGACACTGTGGAATCTCATGGAACCAAGTCTGAATTGTTACAGGACCCAGGAGACCATGGTGACACCAGAGAATCTCATGGAACCAAGTGTCCAGAGTTTCATGGCTCAGCCTCATGGAGCACTGGAGACCATTGTGTCCCAGTGGGAACACAGGGAACAAAGGCTCCACTGTGACACAGCAGGGCCTCATGGAATGCAAGAGATCATCCTGATGGAATGGGAACTCATGGAACCAAGGGCCCACTCTTTGGCTGCGTGGCCCCATGGAATGCTGGAGACCATTGTGGCACCATGGAATGAATGGCACAAAGGCTCCACTGTGACCCAGCAGGGCCTCATGGAACCAAGGACACCGCTGGGATACAATGGAATCTCATGGAACCAAGGTCCAGTTGTGACAGAGCTGGGCCTCTTGGAACCAAGGACACCCCGTGATGCAATGGAATCTCTAGGATCCAAGGATCAATTGCCAACACACCAGGTTCTCATGAAACCAAGCAGAACATTGTGACACAGGGCAATCTTATGGAAGCAAGGCTCTGCTTTGATCAAGTGGGGCCTCATGGGACACAGGTGCCACTGGGACATTGTCAGGCCCAGGAGGAACAAGACACCCCTGTGGCAGACCAAGGCCTCATGGGACCCAGGAGAGCTCTGTGACACAATGGAACCTGATGGAGTCAAGGGCCCATTGGGACACAGCAGGGTCTCATGGAACCCCTGTGCCACTGGGACATTGCCAAGGCTCCTGCAAGCAAGGTTCCACTGGGACAAAGGCAGGCCCCATGGCACCCAGGAGACCACTGTGGGACAATGGAATCTCATGGAACCAGGTGTCCATGGTGACAGAGCCAGGCCTGATGGAACACTGGAGAACATTGTTACCCAAGGGAATCCCATGGAACCAGGTGTCCATGGTGACAGAGCCAGGCCTGATGGAACCTAATTGAACACAGGAGAACTTTGCTAGCCCATGGAATCTCATGGAACCAGGTGTCCATGGTGACAGAGCCAGGCCTGATGGAACCTAATTGAACACAGGTGAACATTGTTACCTTTTGGAACCCTGGCTGCGAGAATTTTAGACTCTGTGCTGACAGACACTCACCCCAGAGAGAACACTGCATTTGACCTTGGACTCTGGAGGAGGCTTCCAAAATGGAATGATGGAACTGGGATTATGGGTGTGGAGTTTGAATAGAAGGGTGTAATATCACATGGTGAAAAATTCAGGGTTTACCGTTTTAGAATATAGTAATATATATAAAGCAAGATGGAGGTTTTAGGGCAGAGGATGATCCTTTTTCTTTGCCTTCTTCACCTTCTTTTTCTTCTTCTTCTTCCTCACGTTCTTCTTTTCCTTCTCCTTCTTCACCTTCTTGTTCATCTTCTTCTTCTCCTTCTTCTTCTCCTCCTTCTCCTTCTCCTCTTTCTACTCTTCCTCGTCCTCATCCTCCCTCTTCCTCCTCGGGTTTGGGTGGTATTCTGTAATTGGATAAAAAAGTCTGTGTTGTCAGGCACGGGTGGTTGGTTATTGGGTTAAAAGGAAAAATAATTGAGGTGTCATTTGTTATTTGGACAGTTTGTCCTTAAAAGACCTTGCAGAGAGAGAGATGGGGCTCCATTTTTACCTTGTTAGCAAAGTGCTGCAGAACTCACAGCTTGTGAGACTGTTACATGGACAAGAGCTAATGAACACCTGAGTCCAAACAAGAAACACTGTCTTGTGATTTAATCCCGACCTTGGCAGAGAAGAAGCAAAAGAATTGACTGATCCCCCATGGAATCTCATGGAACCAGGTGTCCACTGTTTCACAGTGCAGCCTCAGAGAGGGTGAGACCATTGTGCCACAATGGAATATCCTGAAACCAAGGCTCCATTGTGACAAACCTGGGCTTTATGAAACCAAGGACACCGCTGGGATGCAATGGAATCTCAAGGAACCCAGGGCCAACTGTCAACACATCAGCTTCTCAGGAAACCAAGGAAAACACTGTGACACAGAGAAGGGCCTCATGGGACCCAGGAGACCATGGTGACACCGTGGAATCTCATGGAACCAAGTCTGAATTGTTACAGGACCCAGGAGACCATGGTGACACTGTGGAATCTCATGGAACCAAGTCTGAATTGTTACAGGACCCAGGAGACCATGGTGACACCAGAGAATCTCATGGAACCAAGTGTCCAGAGTTTCATGGCTCAGCCTCATGGAGCACTGGAGACCATTGTGTCCCAGTGGGAACACAGGGAACAAAGGCTCCACTGTGACACAGCAGGGCCTCATGGAATGCAAGAGATCATCCTGATGGAATGGGAACTCATGGAACCAAGGGCCCACTCTTTGGCTGCGTGGCCCCATGGAATGCTGGAGACCATTGTGGCACCATGGAATGAATGGCACAAAGGCTCCACTGTGACCCAGCAGGGCCTCATGGAACCAAGGACACCGCTGGGATACAATGGAATCTCATGGAACCAAGGTCCAGTTGTGACAGAGCTGGGCCTCATGGAACCAAGGACACCCCGTGATGCAATGGAATCTCTAGGATCCAAGGATCAATTGCCAACACACCAGGTTCTCATGAAACCAAGCAGAACATTGTGACACAGGGCAATCTTATGGAAGCAAGGCTCTGCTTTGATCAAGTGGGGCCTCATGGGACACAGGTGCCACTGGGACATTGTCAGGCCCAGGAGGAACAAGACACCCCTGTGGCAGACCAAGGCCTCATGGGACCCAGGAGAGCTCTGTGACACAATGGAACCTGATGGAGCCAAGGGCCCCTTGGGACACAGCAGGGTCTCATGGAACCCCTGTGCCACTGGGACATTGCCAAGGCTCCTGCAAGCAAGGTTCCACTGGGACAAAGGCAGGCCCCATGGCACCCAGGAGACCACTGTGGGACAATGGAATCTCATGGAACCAGGTGTCCATGGTGACATAGCCAGGCCTGATGGAACACTGGAGAACATTGTTACCCAAGGGAATCTCATGGAACCAGGTGTCCATGGTGACAGAGCCAGGCCTGATGGAACACTAGGGACTATTGTTATCCAAGGGAATCCCATGGAACCAGGTGTCCATGGTGACAGAGCCAGGCCTGATGGAACCTAATTGAACACAGGAGAACTTTGCTAGCCCATGGAATCTCATGGAACCAGGTGTCCATGGTGACAGAGCCAGGCCTGATGGAACCTAATTGAACACAGGTGAACATTGTTACCTTTTGGAAGCCTGGCTGCGAGAATTTTAGACTCTGTGCTGACAGACACTCACCCCAGAGAGAACACTGCATTTGACCTTGGACTCTGGAGGAGGCTTCCAAAATGGAATGATGGAACTGGGATTATGCGTGTGGAGTTTGAATAGAAGGGTGTAATATCACATGGTGAAAAATTCAGGGTTTACCGTTTTAGAATATAGTAATATATATAAAGCAAGATGGAGGTTTTAGGGCAGAGGATGATCCTTTTTCTTTGCCTTCTTCACCTTCTTTTTCTTCTTCTTCTTCCTCACGTTCTCCTTTTCCTTCTCCTTCTTCACCTTCTTGTTCATCTTCTTCTTCTCCTTCTTCTTCTCCTCCTTCTCCTCTTTCTACTCTTCCTCGTCCTCATCCTCCCTCTTCCTCCTCGGGTTTGGGTGGTATTCTGTAATTGGATAAAAAGTCGGTGTTGTCAGGCACGGGTGGTTGGTTATTGGGTTAAAAGGAAAAATAATTGAGGTGTCATTTGTTATTTGGACAGTTTGTCCTTAAAAGACCTTGCAGAGAGAGAGATGGGGCTCCATTTTTACCTTGTTAGCAAAATGCTGCAGAACTCACAGCTTGTGAGACTGTTACATGGACAAGAGCTAATGAACACCTGAGTCCAAACAAGAAACACTGTCTTGTGATTTAATCCCGACCTTGGCAGAGAAGAAGCAAAAGAATTGACTGTTCCCCCATGGAATCTCATGGAAGCAGGTGTCCACTGTTTCACAGTGCAGCCTCAGCGAGGGTGAGACCATTGTGCCACAATGGAATATCCTGAAACCAAGGCTCCATTGTGACAAACCTGGGCTTTATGAAGCCAAGGACACCGCTGGGATGCAATGGAATCTCAAGGAACCCAGGGCCAACTGTCAACACATCAGCTTCTCAGGAAACCAAGGAAAACACTGTGACACAGAGAAGGGCCTCATGGGACCCAGTAGACCATGGTGACACTGTGGAATCTCATGGAACCAAGTCTGAATTGTTGAAGGACCCAGGAGACCATGGTGACACCGTGGAATCTCATGGAACCAAGTCTGAATTGTTACAGGACCCAGGAGACCATGGTGACACCAGAGAATCTCATGGAACCAAGTGTCCAGATTTTCATGGCTCAGCCTCATGGAGCACTGGAGACCATTGTGTCCCAGTGGGAACACAGGGAACAAAGGCTCCACTGTGACACAGCAGGGCCTCATGGAATGAGAGAGATCATCCTAATGGAATGGGAACTCATGGAACCAAGGGCCCACTCTTTGGCTGCCTGGCCCCATGGGATGCTGGAGACCATTGTGGCACCATGTAATGAATGGCACAAAGGCTCCACTGTGACCCAGCAGGGCCTCATGAAACCAAGGACACCGCTGGGATACAATGGAATCTCATGGAACCAAGATCCAGTTGTGACAGAGCTGGGCCTCATGGAACCAAGGACACCCTGTGATGCAATGGAATCTCTAGGATCCAAGGATCAATTGGCAACACACCAGGTTCTCATGAAACCAAGCAGAACATTGTGACACAGGGCAATCTCATGGAAGCAAGGCTCTGCTTTGATCAAGTGGGGCCTCATGGGACACAGGTGCCACTGGGACATTGTCAGGCCCAGGAGGAACAAGACACCCCTGTGGCAGACCAAGGCCTCATGGGACCCAGGAGAGCTCTGTGACACAATGGAAGCTGATGGAGCCAAGGGCCCATTGGGACACAGCAGGGTCTCATGGAACCCCTGTGCCACTGGGACATTGCCAAGGCTCCTGCAAGCAAGGTTCCACTGGGACAAAGGCAGGTCCCATGGCACCCAGGAGACCACTGGGGGACAATGGAATCTCATGGAACCAGGTGTCCATGGTGACAGAGCCAGGCCTGATGGAACACTGGAGAACATTGTTACCCAAGGGAATCTCATGGAACCAGGTGTCCATGGTGACAGAGCCAGGCCTGATGGAACACTAGGGACTATTGTTATCCAAGGGAATCCCATGGAACCAGGTGTCCATGGTGACAGAGCCAGGCCTGATGGAACACTGGAGAACATTGTTACCCAAGGGAATCTCATGGAACCAGATGTCCATGGTGACAGAGCCAGGCCTGATGGAACCTAATGGAACCGAGGAGAACATTGTTATCCAAGGGAATCTCATGGAACCAGGTGTCCATGGTGACAGAGCCAGGCCTGATGGAACCTAATTGAACACAGGTGAACATTGTTACCTTTTGGAAGCCTGGCTGCGAGAATTTTAGACTCTGTGCTGACAGACACTCACCCCAGAGAGAACACTGCATTTGACCTTGGACTCTGGAGGAGGCTTCCAAAATGGAATGATGGAACTGGGATTATGGGTGTGGAGTTTGAATAGAAGGGTGTAATATCACATGGTGAAAAATTCAGGGTTTACCGTTTTAGAATATAGTAATATATATAAAGCAAGATGGAGGTTTTAGGGCAGAGGATGATCCTTTTTCTTTGCCTTCTTCACCTTCTTTTTCTTCTTCTTCTTCCTCACGTTCTTCTTTTCCTTCTCCTTCTTCACCTTCTTGTTCATCTTCTTCTTCTCCTTCTTCTTCTCCTTCTTCTCCTTCTCCTCTTTCTACTCTTCCTCGTCCTCATCGTCCCTCTTCCTCCTTGGGTTTGGGTGGTATTCTGTAATTGGATAAAAAAGTCGGTGTTGTCAGGCACGGGTGGTTGGTTATTGGGTTAAAAGGAAAAATAATTGAGGTGTCATTTGTTATTTGGACAGTTTATCCTTAAAAGACCTTGCAGAGAGAGAGATGGGGCTCCATTTTTCCCTTGTTAGCAAAGTGCTGCAGAACTCACAGCTTGTGAGACTGTTACATGGACAAGAGCTAATGAACACCTGAGTCCAAACAAGAAACACTGTCTTGTGATTTAATCCCGACCTTGGCAGAGAAGAAGCAAAAGAATTGACTGTTCCCCCATGGAATCTCATGGAAGCAGGTGTCCACTGTTTCACAGTGCAGCCTCAGAGAGGGTGAGACCATTGTGCCACAATGGAATATCCTGAAACCAAGGCTCCATTGTGACAAACCTGGGCTTTATGAAACCAAAGACACCGCTGGGATGCAATGGAATCTCAAGGAACCCAGGGCCAACTGTCAACACATCAGCTTCTCAGGAAACCAAGGAAAACACTGTGACACAGAGAAGGGCCTCATGGGACCCAGGAGACCATGGTGACACTGTGGAAACTCATGGAACCAAGTCTGAATTGTTACAGGACCCAGGAGACCATGGTGACACCGTGGAATCTCATGGAACCAAGTCTGAATTGTTACAGGACCCAGGAGACCATGGTGACACCGTGGAATCTCATGGAACCAAGTGTCCAGAGAATCTCATGGCTCAGCCTCATGGAGCACTGGAGACCATTGTGTCCCAGTGGGAACACAGGGAACAAAGGCTCCACTGTGACACAGCAGGGCCTCATGGAATGCAAGAGATCATCCTGATGGAATGGGAACTCATGGAACCAAGGGCCCACTCTTTGGCTGCCTGGCCCCATGGAATGCTGGAGACCATTGTGGCACCATGGAATGAATGGCACAAAGGCTCCACTGTGACCCAGCAAGGCCTCATGGAACCAAGGACACCGCTGGGATACAATGGAATCTCATGGAACCAAGGTCCAGTTGTGACAGAGCTGGGCCTCATGGAACCAAGGACACCCCGTAATGCAATGGAATCTCTAGGATCCAAGGATCAATTGCCAACACACCAGGTTCTCATGAAACCAAGCAGAACATTGTGACACAGGGCAATCTCATGGAAGCAAGGCTCTGCTTTGATCAAGTGGGGCCTCATGGGACACAGGTGCCACTGGGACATTGTCAGGCCCAGGAGGAACAAGACACCCCTGTGGCAGACCAAGGCCTCATGGGACCCAGGAGAGCTCTGTGACACAATGGAAGCTGATGGAGCCAAGGGCCCATTGGGACACAGCAGGGTCTCATGGAACCCCTGTGCCACTGGGACATTGCCAAGGCTCCTGCAAGCAAGGTTCCACTGGGACAAAGGCAGGCCCCATGGCACCCAGGAGACCACTGTGGGACAATGGAATCTCATGGAACCAGGTGTCCATGGTGACAGAGCCAGGCCTGATGGAACACTGGAAAACATTGTTACCCAAGGGAATCTCATGGAACCAGGTGTCCATGGTGACAGAGCCAGGCCTGATGGAACACTAGGGACTATTGTTATCCAAGGGAATCCCATGGAACCAGGTGTCCATGGTGACAGAGCCAGGCCTGATGGAACCTAATTGAACACAGGAGAACATTGTTATCCAAGGGAATCTCATGGAACCAGGTGTCCATGGTGATAGAGCCAGGCCTGATGGAACCTAATGGAACAGAGGAGAACATTGTTATCCAAGGGAATCTCATGGAACCAGGTGTCCATGGTGACAGAGCCAGGCCTGATGGAACCTAATTGAACACAGGTGAACATTGTTACCTTTTGGAAGCCTGGCTGCGAGAATTTTAGACTCTGTGCTGACAGACACTCACCCCAGAGAGAACACTGCATTTGACCTTGGACTCTGGAGGAGGCTTCCAAAATGGAATGATGGAATTGGGATTATGGGTGTGGAGTTTGAATAGAAGGGTGTAATATCGCATGGTGAAAAATTCAGGGTTTACCGTTTTAGAATATAGTAATATATATATATAAAGCAAGATGGAGGTTTTAGGGCAGAGGATGATCCTTTTTCTTTGCCTTCTTCACCTTCTTTTTCTTCTTCTTCTTCCTCACGTTCTTCTTTTCCTTCTCCTTCTTCACCTTCTTGTTCATCTTCTTCTTCTCCTTCTTCTTCTCCTTCTTCTCCTTCTCCTCTTTCTACTCTTCCTCGTCCTCATCGTCCCTCTTCCTCCTCGGGATTGGGTGGTATTCTGTAACTGGATAAAAAAGTCGGTGTTGTCAGGCACGGGTGGTTGGTTATTGGGTTAAAAGGAAAAATAATTGAGGTGTCATTTGTTATTTGGACAGTTTGTCCTTAAAAGACCTTGCAGAGAGAGAGATGGGGCTCCATTTTTCCCTTGTTAGCAAAGTGCTGCAGAACTCACAGCTTGTGAGACTGTTACATGGACAAGAGCTAATGAACACCTGAGTCCAAACAAGAAACACTGTCTTGTGATTTAATCCCGACCTTGGCAGAGAAGAAGCAAAAGAATTGACTGATCCCCCATGGAATCTCATGGAACCAGGTGTCCACTGTTTCACAGTGCAGCCTCAGAGAGGGTGAGACCATTGTGCCACAATGGAATATCCTGAAACCAAGGCTCCATTGTGACAAACCTGGGCTTTATGAAACCAAGGACACCGCTGGGATGCAATGGAATCTCAAGGAACCCAGGGCCAACTGTCAACACATCAGCTTCTCAGGAAACCAAGGAAAACACTGTGACACAGAGAAGGGCCTCATGGGACCCAGTAGACCATGGTGACACTGTGGATACTCATGGAACCAAGTCTGAATTGTTACAGGACCCAGGAGACCATGGTGACACCGTGGAATCTCATGGAACCAAGTCTGAATTGTTACAGGACCCAGGAGACCATGGTGACACCGTGGAATCTCATGGAACCAAGTGTCCAGAGAATCTCATGGCTCAGCCTCATGGAGCACTGGAGACCATTGTGTCCCAGTGGGAACACAGGGAACAAAGGCTCCACTGTGACACATCAGGGCCTCATGGAATGCAAGAGATCATCCTGATGGAATGGGATCTCATGGAACCAAGGGCCCACTCTTTGGCTGCGTGGCCCCATGGAATGCTGGAGACCATTGTGGCACCATGGAATGAATGGCACAAAGGCTCCACTGTGACCCAGCAGGGCCTCATGGAACCAAGGATACCGCTGGGATACAATGGAATCTCATGGAACCAAGGTCCAGTTGTGACAGAGCTGGGCCTCTTGGAACCAAGGACACCCCGTGATGCAATGGAATCTCTAGGATCCAAGGATCAATTGCCAACACACCAGGTTCTCATGAAACCAAGCAGAACATTGTGACACAGGGCAATCTCATGGAAGCAAGGCTCTGCTTTGATCAAGTGGGGCCTCATGGGACACAGGTGCCACTGGGACATTGTCAGGCCCAGGAGGAACAAGACACCCCTGTTGCAGACCAAGGCCTCATGGGACCCAGGAGAGCTCTGTGACACAATGGAACCTGATGGAGCCAAGGGCCCCTTGGGACACAGCAGGGTCTCATGGAGCCCCTGTGCCACTGGGACATTGCCAAGGCTCCTGCAAGCAAGGTTCCACTGGGACAAAGGCAGGCCCCATGGCACCCAGGAGACCACTGTGGGACAATGGAATCTCATGGAACCAGGTGTCCATGGTGACAGAGCCAGGCCTGATGGAACACTGGAGAACATTGTTACCCAAGGGAATCTCATGGAACCAGGTGTCCATGGTGACAGAGCCAGGCCTGATGGAACACTAGGGACTATTGTTATCCAAGGGAATCCCATGGAACCAGGTGTCCATGGTGACAGAGCCAGGCCTGATGGAACCTAATTGAACACAGGAGAACTTTGCTAGCCCATGGAATCTCATGGAACCAGGTGTCCATGGTGACAGAGCCAGGCCTGATGGAACCTAATTGAACACAGGAGAACATTGTTATCCAAGGGAATCTCATGGAACCAGGTGTCCATGGTGATAGAGCCAGGCCTGATGGAACCTAATTGAACACAGGTGAACATTGTTACCTTTTGGAAGCCTGGCTGCGAGAATTTTAGACTCTGTGCTGACAGACACTCACCCCAGAGAGAACACTGCATTTGACCTTGGACTCTGGAGGAGGCTTCCAAAATGGAATGATGGAATTGGGATTATGGGTGTGGAGTTTGAATAGACGGGTGTAATATCACATGGTGAAAAATTCAGGGTTTACCGTTTTAGAATATAGTAATATATATAAAGCAAGATGGAGGTTTTAGGGCAGAGGATGATCCTTTTTCTTTGCCTTCTTCACCTTCTTTTTCTTCTTCTTCTTCCTCACGTTCTTCTTTTCCTTCTCCTTCTTCACCTTCTTGTTCATCTTCTTCTTCTCCTTCTTCTTCTCCTCCTTCTCCTTCTCCTCTTTCTACTCTTCCTCGTCCTCATCCTCCCTCTTCCTCCTTGGGTTTGGGTGGTATTCTGTAATTGGATAAAAAAGTCGGTGTTGTCAGGCACGGGTGGTTGGTTATTGGGTTAAAAGGAAAAATAATTGAGGTGTCATTTGTTATTTGGACAGTTTGTCCTTAAAAGACCTTGCAGAGAGAGAGATGGGGCTCCATTTTTCCCTTGTTAGCAAAGTGCTGCAGAACTCACAGCTTGTGAGACTGTTACATGGACAAGAGCTAATGAACACCTGAGTCCAAACAAGAAACACTGTCTTGTGATTTAATCCCGACCTTGGCAGAGAAGAAGCAAAAGAATTGACTGATCCCCCATGGAATCTCATGGAACCAGGTGTCCACTGTTTCACAGTGCAGCCTCAGAGAGGGTGAGACCATTGTGCCACAATGGAATATCCTGAAACCAAGGCTCCATTGTGACAAACCTGGGCTTTATGAAACCAAGGACACCGCTGGGATGCAATGGAATCTCAAGGAACCCAGGGCCAACTGTCAACACATCAGCTTCTCAGGAAACCAAGGAAAACACTGTGACACAGAGAAGGGCCTCATGGGACCCAGGAGACCATGGTGACACTGTGGAATCTCATGGAACCAAGTCTGAATTGTTACAGGACCCAGGAGACCATGGTGACACCAGAGAATCTCATGGAACCAAGTGTCCAGAGTTTCATGGCTCAGCCTCATGGAGCACTGGAGACCATTGTGTCCCAGTGGGAACACAGGGAACAAAGGCTCCACTGTGACACAGCAGGGCCTCATGGAATGCAAGAGATCATCCTGATGGAATGGGAACTCATGGAACCAAGGGCCCACTCTTTGGCTGCGTGGCCCCATGGAATGCTGGAGACCATTGTGGCACCATGGAATGAATGGCACAAAGGCTCCACTGTGACCCAGCAGGGCCTCATGGAACCAAGGACACCGCTGGGATACAATGGAATCTCATGGAACCAAGGTCCAGTTGTGACAGAGCTGGGCCTCATGGAACCAAGGACACCCCGTGATGCAATGGAATCTCTAGGATCCAAGGATCAATTGCCAACACACCAGGTTCTCATGAAACCAAGCAGAACATTGTGACACAGGGCAATCTCATGGAAGCAAGGCTCTGCTTTGATCAAGTGGGGCCTCATGGGACACAGGTGCCACTGGGACATTGTCAGGCCCAGGAGGAACAAGACACCCCTGTGGCAGACCAAGGCCTCATGGGACCCAGGAGAGCTCTGTGACACAATGGAACCTGATGGAGCCAAGGGCCCATTGGGACACAGCAGGGTCTCATGGAACCCCTGTGCCACTGGGACATTGCCAAGGCTCCTGCAAGCAAGGTTCCACTGGGACAAAGGCAGGCCCCATGGCACCCAGGAGACCACTGTGGGACAATGGAATCTCATGGAACCAGGTGTCCATGGTGACAGAGCCAGGCCTGATGGAACACTGGAGAACATTGTTACCCAAGGGAATCCCATGGAACCAGGTGTCCATGGTGACAGAGCTAGGCCTGATGGAATCTAATGGAACAGAGGAGAACATTGTTACCCAAGGGAATCTCATGGAACCAGGTGTCCATGGTGACAGAGCCAGGCCTGATGGAACCTAATGGAACAGAGGAGAACATTGTTATCCAAGGGAATCTCATGGAACCAGGTGTCCATGGTGACAGAGCCAGGCCTGATGGAACCTAATTGAACACAGGTGAACATTGTTACCTTTTGGAACCCTGGCTATGAGAATTTTAGACTCTGTGCTGACAGACACTCACCCCAGAGAGAACACTGCATTTGACCTTGGACTCTGGAGGAGGCTTCCAAAATGGAATGATGGAACTGGGATTATGGGTGTGGAGTTTGAATAGACGGGTGTAATATCACATGGTGAAAAATTCAGGGTTTACCGTTTTAGAATATAGTAATATATATAAAGCAAGATGGAGGTTTTAGGGCAGAGGATGATCCTTTTTCTTTGCCTTCTTCACCTTCTTTTTCTTCTTCCTCACGTTCTTCTTTTCCTTCTCCTTCTTCACCTTCTTGTTCATCTTCTTCTTCTCCTTCTTCTTCGCCTCCTTCTCCTTCTCCTCTTTCTACTCTTCCTTGTCCTCATCCTCCCTCTTCCTCCTCGGGTTTGGGTGGTATTCTGTAACTGGATAAAAAAGTTGGTGTTGTCAGGCACGGGTGGTTGGTTATTGGGTTAAAAGGAAAAATAATTGAGGTGTCATTTGTTATTTGGACAGTTTATCCTTAAAAGACCTTGCAGAGAGAGAGATGGGGCTCCATTTTTCCCTTGTTAGCAAAGTGCTGCAGAACTCACAGCTTGTGAGACTGTTACATGGACAAGAGCTAATGAACACCTGAGTCCAAACAAGAAACACTGTCTTGTGATTTAATCCCGACCTTGGCAGAGAAGAAGCAAAAGAATTGACTGTTCCCCCATGGAATCTCATGGAACCAGGTGTCCACTGTTTCACAGTGCAGCCTCAGAGAGGGTGAGACCATTGTGCCACAAAGGAATATCCTGAAACCAAGGCTCCATTGTGACAAACCTGGGCTTTATGAAACCAAGGACACCGCTGGGATGCAATGGAATCTCAAGGAACCCAGGGCCAACTGTCAACACATCAGCTTCTCAGGAAACCAAGGAAAACACTGTGACACAGAGAAGGGCCTCATGGGACCCAGGAGACCATGGTGACACTGTGGAATCTCATGGAACCAAGTCTGAATTGTTACAGGACCCAGGAGACCATGGTGACACCAGAGAATCTCATGGAACCAAGTGTCCAGAGTTTCATGGCTCAGCCTCATGGAGCACTGGAGACCATTGTGTCCCAGTGGGAACACAGGGAACAAAGGCTCCACTGTGACACAGCAGGGCCTCATGGAATGCAAGAGATCATCCTGATGGAATGGGAACTCATGGAACCAAGGGCCCACTCTTTGGCTGCGTGGCCCCATGGAATGCTGGAGACCATTGTGGCACCATGGAATGAATGGCACAAAGGCTCCACTGTGACCCAGCAGGGCCTCATGGAACCAAGGACACCGCTGGGATACAATGGAATCTCATGGAACCAAGGTCCAGTTGTGACAGAGCTGGGCCTCATGGAACCAAGGACACCCCGTGATGCAATGGAATCTCTAGGATCCAAGGATCAATTGCCAACACACCAGGTTCTCATGAAACCAAGCAGAACATTGTGACACAGGGCAATCTCATGGAAGCAAGGCTCTGCTTTGATCAAGTGGGGCCTCATGGGACACAGGTGCCACTGGGACATTGTCAGGCCCAGGAGGAACAAGACACCCCTGTTGCAGACCAAGGCCTCATGGGACCCAGGAGAGCTCTGTGACACAATGGAACCTGATGGAGCCAAGGGCCCATTGGGACACAGCAGGGTCTCATGGAACCCCTGTGCCACTGGGACATTGCCAAGGCTCCTGCAAGCAAGGTTCCACTGGGACAAAGGCAGGCCCCATGGCACCCAGGAGACCACTGTGGGACAATGGAATCTCATGGAACCAGGTGTCCATGGTGACAGAGCCAGGCCTGATGGAACACTGGAGAACATTGTTACCCAAGGGAATCCCATGGAACCAGGTGTCCATGGTGACAGAGCTAGGCCTGATGGAATCTAATGGAACAGAGGAGAACATTGTTACCCAAGGGAATCTCATGGAACCAGGTGTCCATGGTGACAGAGCCAGGCCTGATGGAACCTAATGGAACAGAGGAGAACATTGTTATCCAAGGGAATCTCATGGAACCAGGTGTCCATGGTGACAGAGCCAGGCCTGATGGAACCTAATTGAACACAGGTGAACATTGTTACCTTTTGGAACCCTGGCTATGAGAATTTTAGACTCTGTGCTGACAGACACTCACCCCAGAGAGAACACTGCATTTGACCTTGGACTCTGGAGGAGGCTTCCAAAATGGAATGATGGAACTGGGATTATGGGTGTGGAGTTTGAATAGACGGGTGTAATATCACATGGTGAAAAATTCAGGGTTTACCGTTTTAGAATATAGTAATATATATAAAGCAAGATGGAGGTTTTAGGGCAGAGGATGATCCTTTTTCTTTGCCTTCTTCACCTTCTTTTTCTTCTTCCTCACGTTCTTCTTTTCCTTCTCCTTCTTCACCTTCTTGTTCATCTTCTTCTTCTCCTTCTTCTTCGCCTCCTTCTCCTTCTCCTCTTTCTACTCTTCCTCGTCCTCATCCTCCCTCTTCCTCCTCGGGTTTGGGTGGTATTCTGTAACTGGATAAAAAAGTCGGTGTTGTCAGGCACGGGTGGTTGGTTATTGGGTTAAAAGGAAAAATAATTGAGGTGTCATTTGTTATTTGGACAGTTTATCCTTAAAAGACCTTGCAGAGAGAGAGATGGGGCTCCATTTTTCCCTTGTTAGCAAAGTGCTGCAGAACTCACAGCTTGTGAGACTGTTACATGGACAAGAGCTAATGAACACCTGAGTCCAAACAAGAAACACTGTCTTGTGATTTAATCCCGACCTTGGCAGAGAAGAAGCAAAAGAATTGACTGTTCCCCCATGGAATCTCATGGAACCAGGTGTCCACTGTTTCACAGTGCAGCCTCAGAGAGGGTGAGACCATTGTGCCACAATGGAATATCCTGAAACCAAGGCTCCATTGTGACAAACCTGGGCTTTATGAAACCAAGGACACCGCTGGGATGCAATGGAATCTCAAGGAACCCAGGGCCAACTGTCAACACATCAGCTTCTCAGGAAACCAAGGAAAACACTGTGACACAGAGAAGGGCCTCATGGGACCCAGGAGACCATGGTGACACTGTGGAATCTCATGGAACCAAGTCTGAATTGTTACAGGACCCAGTAGACCATGGTGACACCGTGGAATCTCATGGAACCAAGTCTGAATTGTTACAGGACCCAGTAGACCATGGTGACACCGTGGAATCTCATGGAACCAAGTCTGAATTCTTACAGGACCCAGCAGACCATGGTGACACCGTGGAATCTCATGGAACCAAGTCTGAATTGTTACAGGACCCAGGAGACCATGGTGACACCAGAGAATCTCATGGAACCAAGTGTCCAGAGTTTCATGGCTCAGTCTCATGGAGCGCTGGAGACCATTGTGTCCCAGTGGGAACACAGGGAACAAAGGCTCCACTGTGACACAGCAGGGCCTCATGGAATGCAAGAGATCATCCTGATGGAATGGGAACTCATGGAACCAAGGGCCCACTCTTTGGCTGCGTGGCCCCATGGAATGCTGGAGACCATTGTGGCACCATGGAATGAATGGCACAAAGGCTCCACTGTGACCCAGCAGGGCCTCATGGAACCAAGGACACCGCTGGGATACAATGGAATCTCATGGAACCAAGGTCCAGTTGTGACAGAGCTGGGCCTCATGGAACCAAGGACACCCCGTGATGCAATGGAATCTCTAGGATCCAAGGATCAATTGCCAACACACCAGGTTCTCATGAAACCAAGCAGAACATTGTGACGCAGGGCAATCTCATGGAAGCAAGGCTCTGCTTTGATCAAGTGGTGCCTCATGGGACACAGGTGCCACTGGGTCATTGTCAGGCCCAGCAGGAACAAGACACCCCTGTGGCAGACCAAGGCCTCATGGGACCCAGGAGAGCTCTGTGACACAATGGAACCTGATGGAGCCAAGGGCCCATTGGGACACAGCAGGGTCTCATGGAACCCCTGTGCCACTGGGACATTGCCAAGGCTCCTGCAAGCAAGGTTCCACTGGGACAAAGGCAGGCCCCATGGCACCCAGGAGACCACTGTGGGACAATGGAATCTCATGGAACCAGGTGTCCATGGTGACAGAGCCAGGCCTGATGGAACACTGGAGAACATTGTTACCCAAGGGAATCTCATGGAACCAGGTGTCCATGGTGACAGAGCCAGGCCTGATGGAACCTAATTGAACACAGGAGAACTTTGCTAGCCCATGGAATCTCATGGAACCAGGTGTCCATGGTGACAGAGCCAGGCCTGATGGAACCTAATTGAACACAGGTGAACATTGTTACCTTTTGGAAGCCTGGCTGCGAGAATTTTAGACTCTGTGCTGACAGACACTCACCCCAGAGAGAACACTGCATTTGACCTTGGACTCTGGAGGAGGCTTCCAAAATGGAATGATGGAACTGGGATTATGGGTGTGGAGTTTGAATAGAAGGGTGTAATATCACATGGTGAAAAATTCAGGGTTTACCGTTTTAGAATATAGTAATATATATAAAGCAAGATGGAGGTTTTAGGGCAGAGGATGATCCTTTTTCTTTGCCTTCTTCACCTTCTTTTTCTTCTTCTTCTTCCTCACGTTCTTCTTTTCCTTCTCCTTCTTCACCTTCTTGTTCATCTTCTTCTTCTCCTTCTTCTTCTCCTCCTTCTCCTCTTTCAACTCTTCCTCGTCCTCATCCTCCCTCTTCCTCCTCGGGTTTGGGTGGTATTCTGTAATTGGATAAAAAGTCGGTGTTGTCAGGCACGGGTGGTTGGTTATTGGGTTAAAAGGAAAAATAATTGAGGTGTCATTTGTTATTTGGACAGTTTGTCCTTAAAAGACCTTGCAGAGAGAGAGAGATGGGGCTCCATTTTTCCCTTGTTAGCAAAGTGCTGCAGAACTCACAGCTTGTGAGACTGTTACATGGACAAGAGCTAATGAACACCTGAGTCCAAACAAGAAACACTGTCTTGTGATTTAATCCCGACCTTGGCAGAGAAGAAGCAAAAGAATTGACTGTTCCCCCATGGAATCTCATGGAACCAGGTGTCCACTGTTTCACAGTGCAGCCTCAGAGAGGGTGAGACCATTGTGCCACAATGGAATATCCTGAAACCAAGGCTCCATTGTGACAAACCTGGGCTTTATGAAACCAAGGACACCGCTGGGATGCAATGGAATCTCAAGGAACCCAGGGCCAACTGTCAACACATCAGCTTCTCAGGAAACCAAGGAAAACACTGTGACACAGAGAAGGGCCTCATGGGACCCAGGAGACCATGGTGACACTGTGGAATCTCATGGAACCAAGTCTGAATTGTTACAGGACCCAGGAGACCATGGTGACACCAGAGAATCTCATGGAACCAAGTGTCCAGAGTTTCATGGCTCAGTCTCATGGAGCACTGGAGACCATTGTGTCCCAGTGGGAACACAGGGAACAAAGGCTCCACTGTGACACAGCAGGCCCTCATGGAATGCAAGAGATCATCCTGATGGAATGGGAACTCATGGAACCAAGGGCCCACTCTTTGGCTGCATGGCCCCATGGAACGCTGGAGACCATTGTGGCACCATGGAATGAATGGCACAAAGGCTCCACTGTGACCCAGCAGGGCCTCATGGAACCAAGGACACCGCTGGGATACAATGGAATCTCATGGAACCAAGGTCCAGTTGTGACAGAGCTGGGCCTCTTGGAACCAAGGACACCCCGTGATGCAATGGAATCTCTAGGATCCAAGGATCAATTGCCAACACACCAGGTTCTCATGAAACCAAGCAGAACATTGTGACACAGGGCAATCTCATGGAAGCAAGGCTCTGCTTTGATCAAGTGGGGCCTCATGGGACACAGGTGCCACTGGGACATTGTCAGGCCCAGGAGGAACAAGACACCCCTGAGGCAGACCAAGGCCTCATGGGACCCAGGAGAGCTCTGTGACACAATGGAACCTGATGGAGCCAAGGGCCCATTGGGACACAGCAGGGTCTCATGGAACCCCTGTGCCACTGGGACATTGCCAAGGCTCCTGCAAGCAAGGTTCCGCTGGGACAAAGGCAGGCCCCATGGCACCCAGGAGACCACTGTGGGACAATGGAATCTCATGGAACCAGGTGTCCATGGTGACAGAGCCAGGCCTGATGGAACACTAGGGACTATTGTTATCCAAGGGAATCCCATGGAACCAGGTGTCCATGTTGACAGAGCCAGGCCTGATGGAACCTAATTGAACACAGGAGAACTTTGCTAGCCCATGGAATCTCATGGAACCAGGTGTCCATGGTGACAGAGCCAGGCCTGATGGAACCTAATTGAACACAGGTGAACATTGTTACCTTTTGGAAGCCTGGCTGCGAGAATTTTAGACTCTGTGCTGACAGACACTCACCCCAGAGAGAACACTGCATTTGACCTTGGACTCTGGAGGAGGCTTCCAAAATGGAATGATGGAACTGGGATTATGGGTGTGGAGTTTGAATAGAAGGGTGTAATATCACATGGTGAAAAATTCAGGGTTTACCGTTTTAGAATATAGTAATATATATAAAGCAAGATGGAGGTTTTAGGGCAGAGGATGATCCTTTTTCTTTGCCTTCTTCACCTTCTTTTTCTTCTTCTTCTTCCTCACGTTCTTCTTTTCCTTCTCCTTCTTCACCTTCTTGTTCATCTTCTTCTTCTCCTTCTTCTTCTCCTCCTTCTCCTCTTTCTACTCTTCCTCGTCCTCATCCTCCCTCTTCCTCCTCGGGTTTGGGTGGTATTCTGTAACTGGATAAAAAAGTTGGTGTTGTCAGGCACGGGTGGTTGGTTATTGGGTTAAAAGGAAAAATAATTGAGGTGTCATTTGTTATTTGGACAGTTTATCCTTAAAAGACCTTGCAGAGAGAGAGATGGGGCTCCATTTTTCCCTTGTTAGCAAAGTGCTGCAGAACTCACAGCTTGTGAGACTGTTACATGGACAAGAGCTAATGAACACCTGAGTCCAAACAAGAAACACTGTCTTGTGATTTAATCCCGACCTTGGCTGAGAAGAAGCAAAAGAATTGACTGTTCCCCCATGGAATCTCATGGAACCAGGTGTCCACTGTTTCACAGTGCAGCCTCAGAGAGGGTGAGACCATTGTGCCACAAAGGAATATCCTGAAACCAAGGCTCCATTGTGACAAACCTGGGCTTTATGAAACCAAGGACACCGCTGGGATGCAATGGAATCTCAAGGAACCCAGGGCCAACTGTCAACACATCAGCTTCTCAGGAAACCAAGGAAAACACTGTGACACAGAGAAGGGCCTCATGGGACCCAGGAGACCATGGTGACACTGTGGAATCTCATGGAACCAAGTCTGAATTGTTACAGGACCCAGTAGACCATGGTGACACCGTGGAATCTCATGGAACCAAGTCTGAATTGTTACAGGACCCAGTAGACCATGGTGACACCGTGGAATCTCATGGAACCAAGTCTGAATTGTTACAGGACCCAGCAGACCATGGTGACACCGTGGAATCTCATGGAACCAAGTCTGAATTGTTACAGGACCCAGGAGACCATGGTGACACCAGAGAATCTCATGGAACCAAGTGTCCAGAGTTTCATGGCTCAGCCTCATGGAGCACTGGAGACCATTGTGTCCCAGTGGGAACACAGGGAACAAAGGCTCCACTGTGACACAGCAGGGCCTCATGGAATGCAAGAGATCATCCTGATGGAATGGGAACTCATGGAACCAAGGGCCCACTCTTTGGCTGCGTGGCCCCATGGAATGCTGGAGACCATTGTGGCACCATGGAATGAATGGCACAAAGGCTCCACTGTGACCCAGCAGGGCCTCATGGAACCAAGGACACCGCTGGGATACAATGGAATCTCATGGAACCAAGGTCCAGTTGTGACAGAGCTGGGCCTCATGGAACCAAGGACACCCCGTGATGCAATGGAATCTCTAGGATCCAAGGATCAATTGCCAACACACCAGGTTCTCATGAAACCAAGCAGAACATTGTGACGCAGGGCAATCTCATGGAAGCAAGGCTCTGCTTTGATCAAGTGGGGCCTCATGGGACACAGGTGCCACTGGGTCATTGTCAGGCCCAGCAGGAACAAGACACCCCTGTGGCAGACCAAGGCCTCATGGGACCCAGGAGAGCTCTGTGACACAATGGAACCTGATGGAGCCAAGGGCCCATTGGGACACAGCAGGGTCTCATGGAACCCCTGTGCCACTGGGACATTGCCAAGGCTCCTGCAAGCAAGGTTCCACTGGGACAAAGGCAGGCCCCATGGCACCCAGGAGACCACTGTGGGACAATGGAATCTCATGGAACCAGGTGTCCATGGTGACAGAGCCAGGCCTGATGGAACACTGGAGAACATTGTTACCCAAGGGAATCTCATGGAACCAGGTGTCCATGGTGACAGAGCCAGGCCTGATGGAACCTAATTGAACACAGGAGAACTTTGCTAGCCCATGGAATCTCATGGAACCAGGTGTCCATGGTGACAGAGCCAGGCCTGATGGAACCTAATTGAACACAGGTGAACATTGTTACCTTTTGGAAGCCTGGCTGCGAGAATTTTAGACTCTGTGCTGACAGACACTCACCCCAGAGAGAACACTGCATTTGACCTTGGACTCTGGAGGAGGCTTCCAAAATGGAATGATGGAACTGGGATTATGGGTGTGGAGTTTGAATAGAAGGGTGTAATATCACATGGTGAAAAATTCAGGGTTTACCGTTTTAGAATATAGTAATATATATAAAGCAAGATGGAGGTTTTAGGGCAGAGGATGATCCTTTTTCTTTGCCTTCTTCACCTTCTTTTTCTTCTTCTTCTTCCTCACGTTCTTCTTTTCCTTCTCCTTCTTCACCTTCTTGTTCATCTTCTTCTTCTCCTTCTTCTTCTCCTCCTTCTCCTCTTTCAACTCTTCCTCGTCCTCATCCTCCCTCTTCCTCCTCGGGTTTGGGTGGTATTCTGTAATTGGATAAAAAAGTCGGTGTTGTCAGGCACGGGTGGTTGGTTATTGGGTTAAAAGGAAAAATAATTGAGGTGTCATTTGTTATTTGGACAGTTTATCCTTAAAAGACCTTGCAGAGAGAGAGATGGGGCTCCATTTTTACCTTGTTAGCAAAGTGCTGCAGAACTCACAGCTTGTGAGACTGTTACATGGACAAGAGCTAATGAACACCTGAGTCCAAACAAGAAACACTGTCTTGTGATTTAATCCCGACCTTGGCAGAGAAGAAGCAAAAGAATTGACTGTTCCCCCATGGAATCTCATGGAACCAGGTGTCCACTGTTTCACAGTGCAGCCTCAGAGAGGGTGAGACCATTGTGCCACAATGGAATATCCTGAAACCAAGGCTCCATTGTGACAAACCTGGGCTTTATGAAACCAAGGACACCGCTGGGATGCAATGGAATCTCAAGGAACCCAGGGCCAACTGTCAACACATCAGCTTCTCAGGAAACCAAGGAAAACACTGTGACACAGAGAAGGGCCTCATGGGACCCAGGAGACCATGGTGACACTGTGGAATCTCATGGAACCAAGTCTGAATTGTTACAGGACCCAGGAGACCATGGTGACACCGTGGAATCTCATGGAACCAAGTCTGAATTGTTACAGGACCCAGGAGACCATGGTGACACCAGAGAATCTCATGGAACCAAGTGTCCAGAGTTTCATGGCTCAGCCTCATGGAGCACTGGAGACCATTGTGTCCCAGTGGGAACACAGGGAACAAAGGCTCCACTGTGACACAGCAGGGCCTCATGGAATGCAAGAGATCATCCTGATGGAATGGGAACTCATGGAACCAAGGGCCCACTCTTTGGCTGCCTGGCCCCATGGAATGCTGGAGACCATTGTGGCACCATGGAATGAATGGCACAAAGGCTCCACTGTGACCCAGCAGGGCCTCATGGAACCAAGGACACCGCTGGGATACAATGGAATCTCATGGAACCAAGGTCCAGTTGTGACAGAGCTGGGCCTCTTGGAACCAAGGACACCCCGTGATGCAATGGAATCTCTAGGATCCAAGGATCAATTGCCAACACACCAGGTTCTCATGAAACCAAGCAGAACATTGTGACACAGGGCAATCTCATGGAAGCAAGGCTCTGCTTTGATCAAGTGGGGCCTCATGGGACACAGGTGCCACTGGGACATTGTCAGGCCCAGCAGGAACAAGACACCCCTGTGGCAGGCCAAGGCCTCATGGGACCCAGGAGAGCTCTGTGACACAATGGAACCTGATGGAGCCAAGGGCCCATTGGGACACAGCAGGGTCTCATGGAACCCCTGTGCCACTGGGACATTGCCAAGGCTCCTGCAAGCAAGGTTCCACTGGGACAAAGGCAGGCCCCATGGCACCCAGGAGACCACTGTGGGACAATGGAATCTCATGGAACCAGGTGTCCATGGTGACAGAGCCAGGCCTGATGGAACACTGGAGAACATTGTTACCCAAGGGAATCTCATGGAACCAGGTGTCCATGGTGACAGAGCCAGGCCTGATGGAACACTGGAGAACATGGTTACCCAAGGGAATCTCATGGAACCAGGTGTCCATGGTGACAGAGCCAGGCCTGATGGAACACTAGGGACTATTGTTATCCAAGGGAATCCCATGGAACCATGTGTCCATGGTGACAGAGCCAGGCCTGATGGAACCTAATTGAACACAGGAGAACTTTGCTAGCCCATGGAATCCCATGGAACCAGGTGTCCATGGTGACAGAGCCAGGCCTGATGGAACCTAATTGAACACAGGAGAACATTGTTATCCAAGGGAATCTCATGGAACCAGGTGTCCATGGTGACAGAGCCAGGCCTGATGGAACCTAATTGAACACAGGTGAACATTGTTACCTTTTGGAAGCCTGGCTGCGAGAATTTTAGACTCTGTGCTGACAGACACTCACCCCAGAGAGAACACTGCATTTGACCTTGGACTCTGGAGGAGGCTTCCAAAATGGAATGATGGAACTGGGATTATGGGTGTGGAGTTTGAATAGAAGGGTGTAATATCACATGGTGAAAAATTCAGGGTTTACCGTTTTAGAATATAGTAATATATATAAAGCAAGATGGAGGTTTTAGGGCAGAGGATGATCCTTTTTCTTTGCCTTCTTTTTCTTCTTCTTCTTCCTCACGTTCTTCTTTTCCTTCTCCTTCTTCACCTTCTTGTTCATCTTCTTCTTCTCCTTCTTCTTCTCCTCCTTCTCCTCTTTCAACTCTTCCTCGTCCTCATCCTCCCTCTTCCTCCTCGGGTTTGGGTGGTATTGTGTAATTGGATAAAAAGTCGGTGTTGTCAGGCACGGGTGGTTGGTTATTGGGTTAAAAGGAAAAATAATTGAGGTGTCATTTGTTATTTGGACAGTTTGTCCTTAAAAGACCTTGCAGAGAGAGAGAGATGGGGCTCCATTTTTCCCTTGGTAGCAAAGTGCTGCAGAACTCACAGCTTGTGAGACTGTTACATGGACAAGAGCTAATGAACACCTGAGTCCAAACAAGAAACACTGTCTTGTGATTTAATCCCGACCTTGGCAGAGAAGAAGCAAAAGAATTGACTGTTCCCCCATGGAATCTGATGGAACCAGGTGTCCACTGTTTCACAGTGCAGCCTCAGAGAGGGTGAGACCATTGTGCCACAATGGAATATCCTGAAACCAAGGCTCCATTGTGACAAACCTGGGCTTTATGAAACCAAGGACACCGCTGGGATGCAATGGAATCTCAAGGAACCCAGGGCCAACTGTCAACACATCAGCTTCTCAGGAAACCAAGGAAAACACTGTGACACAGAGAAGGGCCTCATGGGACCCAGGAGACCATGGTGACACTGTGGAATCTCATGGAACCAAGTCTGAATTGTTACAGGACCCAGGAGACCATGGTGACACCAGAGAATCTCATGGAACCAAGTGTCCAGAGTTTCATGGCTCAGTCTCATGGAGCACTGGAGACCATTGTGTCCCAGTGGGAACACAGGGAACAAAGGCTCCACTGTGACACAGCAGGGCCTCATGGAATGCAAGAGATCATCCTGATGGAATGGGAACTCATGGAACCAAGGGCCCACTCTTTGGCTGCATGGCCCCATGGAACGCTGGAGACCATTGTGGCACCATGGAATGAATGGCACAAAGGCTCCACTGTGACCCAGCAGGGCCTCATGGAACCAAGGACACCGCTGGGATACAATGGAATCTCATGGAACCAAGGTCCAGTTGTGACAGAGCTGGGCCTCTTGGAACCAAGGACACCCCGTGATGCAATGGAATCTCTAGGATCCAAGGATCAATTGCCAACACACCAGGTTCTCATGAAACCAAGCAGAACATTGTGACACAGGGCAATCTCATGGAAGCAAGGCTCTGCTTTGATCAAGTGGGGCCTCATGGGACACAGGTGCCACTGGGACATTGTCAGGCCCAGGAGGAACAAGACACCCCTGAGGCAGACCAAGGCCTCATGGGACCCAGGAGAGCTCTGTGACACAATGGAAGCTGATGGAGCCAAGGGCCCATTGGGACACAGCAGGGTCTCATGGAACCCCTGTGCCACTGGGACATTGCCAAGGCTCCTGCAAGCAAGGTTCCGCTGGGACAAAGGCAGGCCCCATGGCACCCAGGAGACCACTGTGGGACAATGGAATCTCATGGAACCAGGTGTCCATGGTGACAGAGCCAGGCCTGATGGAACACTAGGGACTATTGTTATCCAAGGGAATCCCATGGAACCAGGTGTCCATGTTGACAGAGCCAGGCCTGATGGAACCTAATTGAACACAGGAGAACTTTGCTAGCCCATGGAATCTCATGGAACCAGGTGTCCATGGTGACAGAGCCAGGCCTGATGGAACCTAATTGAACACAGGTGAACATTGTTACCTTTTGGAAGCCTGGCTGCGAGAATTTTAGACTCTGTGCTGACAGACACTCACCCCAGAGAGAACACTGCATTTGACCTTGGACTCTGGAGGAGGCTTCCAAAATGGAATGATGGAACTGGGATTATGGGTGTGGAGTTTGAATAGAAGGGTGTAATATCACATGGTGAAAAATTCAGGGTTTACCGTTTTAGAATATAGTAATATATATAAAGCAAGATGGAGGTTTTAGGGCAGAGGATGATCCTTTTTCTTTGCCTTCTTCACCTTCTTTTTCTTCTTCTTCTTCCTCACGTTCTTCTTTTCCTTCTCCTTCTTCACCTTCTTGTTCATCTTCTTCTTCTCCTTCTTCTTCTCCTCCTTCTCCTCTTTCTACTCTTCCTCGTCCTCATCCTCCCTCTTCCTCCTCGGGTTTGGGTGGTATTCTGTAATTGGATAAAAAAGTCGGTGTTGTCAGGCACGGGTGGTTGGTTATTGGGTTAAAAGGAAAAATAATTGAGGTGTCATTTGTTCTTTGGACAGTTTATCCTTAAAAGACCTTGCAGAGAGAGAGATGGGGCTCCATTTTTCCCTTGTTAGCAAAGTGCTGCAGAACTCACAGCTTGTGAGACTGTTACATGGACAAGAGCTAATGAACACCTGAGTCCAAACAAGAAACACTGTCTTGTGATTTAATCCCGACCTTGGCAGAGAAGAAGCAAAAGAATTGACTGTTCCCCCATGGAATCTCATGGAACCAGGTGTCCACTGTTTCACAGTGCAGCCTCAGCGAGGGTGAGGCCATTGTGCCACAATGGAATATCCTGAAACCAAGGCTCCATTGTGACAAACCTGGGCTTTATGAAACCAAGGACACCGCTGGGATGCAATGGAATCTCAAGGAACCCAGGGCCAACTGTCAACACATCAGCTTCTCAGGAAACCAAGGAAAACACTGTGACACAGAGAAGGGCCTCATGGGACCCAGGAGACCATGGTGACACCGTGGAATCTCATGGAACCAAGTCTGAATTGTTACAGGACCCAGGAGACCATGGTGACACCGTGGAATCTCATGGAACCAAGTCTGAATTGTTACAGGACCCAGGAGACCATGGTGACACCAGAGAATCTCATGGAACCAAGTGTCCAGAGTTTCATGGCTCAGTCTCATGGAGCACTGGAGACCATTGTGTCCCAGTGGGAACACAGGGAACAAAGGCTCCACTGTGACACAGCAGGGCCTCATGGAATGCAAGAGATCATCCTGATGGAATGGGAACTCATGGAACCAAGGGCCCACTCTTTGGCTGCCTGGCCCCATGGAATGCTGGAGACCATTGTGGCACCATGGAATGAATGGCACAAAGGCTCCACTGTGACCCAGCAGGGCCTCATGGAACCAAGGACACCGCTGGGATACAATGGAATCTCATGGAACCAAGGTCCAGTTGTGACAGAGCTGGGCCTCTTGGAACCAAGGACACCCCGTGATGCAATGGAATCTCTAGGATCCAAGGATCAATTGCCAACACACCAGGTTCTCATGAAACCAAGCAGAACATTGTGACACAGGGCAATCTCATGGAAGCAAGGCTCTGCTTTGATCAAGTGGGGCCTCATGGGACACAGGTGCCACTGGGACATTGTCAGGCCCAGGAGGAACAAGACACCCCTGTGGCAGACCAAGGCCTCATGGGACCCAGGAGAGCTCTGTGACACAATGGAACCTGATGGAGTCAAGGGCCCATTGGGACACAGCAGGGTCTCATGGAACCCCTGTGCCACTGGGACATTGCCAAGGCTCCTGCAAGCAAGGTTCCACTGGGACAAAGGCAGGCCCCATGGCACCCAGGAGACCACTGTGGGACAATGGAATCTCATGGAACCAGGTGTCCATGGTGACAGAGCCAGGCCTGATGGAACACTGGAGAACATTGTTACCCAAGGGAATCTCATGGAACCAGGTGTCCATGGTGACAGAGCCAGGCCTGATGGAACCTAATTGAACACAGGAGAACTTTGCTAGCCCATGGAATCTCATGGAACCAGGTGTCCATGGTGACAGAGCCAGGCCTGATGGAACCTAATTGAACACAGGTGAACATTGTTACCTTTTGGAAGCCTGGCTGCGAGAATTTTAGACTCTGTGCTGACAGACACTCACCCCAGAGAGAACACTGCATTTGACCTTGGACTCTGGAGGAGGCTTCCAAAATGGAATGATGGAACTGGGATTATGGGTGTGGAGTTTGAATAGAATGGTGTAATATCACATGGTGAAAAATTCAGGGTTTACCGTTTTAGAATATAGTAATATATATAAAGCAAGATGGAGGTTTTAGGGCAGAGGATGATCCTTTTTCTTTGCCTTCTTCACCTTCTTTTTCTTCTTCTTCTTCCTCATGTTCTTCTTTTCCTTCTCCTTCTTCACCTTCTTGTTCATCTTCTTCTTCTCCTTCTTCTTCTCCTCCTTCTCCTTCTCCTCTTTCTACTCTTCCTCGTCCTCATCCTCCCTCTTCCTCCTCGGGTTTGGGTGGTATTCTGTAATTGGATAAAAAAGTCGGTGTTGTCAGGCACGGGTGGTTGGTTATTGGGTTAAAAGGAAAAATAATTGAGGTGTCATTTGTTATTTGGACAGTTTGTCCTTAAAAGACCTTGCAGAGAGAGAGATGGGGCTCCATTTTTCCCTTGTTAGCAAAGTGCTGCAGAACTCACAGCTTGTGAGACTGTTACATGGACAAGAGCTAATGAACACCTGAGTCCAAACAAGAAACACTGTCTTGTGATTTAATCCCGACCTTGGCAGAGAAGAAGCAAAAGAATTGACTGATCCCCCATGGAATCTCATGGAACCAGGTGTCCACTGTTTCACAGTGCCAGCCTCAGAGAGGGTGAGACCATTGTGCCACAATGGAATATCCTGAAACCAAGGCTCCATTGTGACAAACCTGGGCTTTATGAAACCAAGGACACCGCTGGGATGCAATGGAATCTCAAGGAACCCAGGGCCAACTGTCAACACATCAGCTTCTCAGGAAACCAAGGAAAACACTGTGACACAGAGAAGGGCCTCATGGGACCCAGGAGACCATGGTGACACTGTGGAATCTCATGGAACCAAGTCTGAATTGTTACAGGACCCAGGAGACCATGGTGACACTGTGGAATCTCATGGAACCAAGTCTGAATTGTTACAGGACCCAGGAGACCATGGTGACACCAGAGAATCTCATGGAACCAAGTGTCCAGAGTTTCATGGCTCAGCCTCATGGAGCACTGGAGACCATTGTGTCCCAGTGGGAACACAGGGAACAAAGGCTCCACTGTGACACAGCAGGGCCTCATGGAATGCAAGAGATCATCCTGATGGAATGGGAACTCATGGAACCAAGGGCCCACTCTTTGGCTGCGTGGCCCCATGGAATGCTGGAGACCATTGTGGCACCATGGAATGAATGGCACAAAGGCTCCACTGTGACCCAGCAGGGCCTCATGAAACCAAGGACACCGCTGGGATACAATGGAATCTCATGGAACCAAGGTCCAGTTGTGACAGAGCTGGGCCTCTTGGAACCAAGGACACCCCGTGATGCAATGGAATCTCTAGGATCCAAGGATCAATTGCCAACACACCAGGTTCTCATGAAACCAAGCAGAACATTGTGACACAGGGCAATCTCATGGAAGCAAGGCTCTGCTTTGATCAAGTGGGGCCTCATGGGACACAGGTGCCACTGGGACATTGTCAGGCCCAGGAGGAACAAGACACCCCTGTGGCAGACCAAGGCCTCATGGGACCCAGGAGAGCTCTGTGACACAATGGAACCTGATGGAGCCAAGGGCCCATTGGGACACAGCAGGGTCTCATGGAACCCCTGTGCCACTGGGACATTGCCAAGGCTCCTGCAAGCAAGGTTCCACTGTGACAAAGGCAGGCCCCATGGCACCCAGGAGACCACTGTGGGACAATGGAATCTCATGGAACCAGGTGTCCATGGTGACAGAGCCAGGCCTGATGGAACACTGGAGAACATTGTTACCCAAGGGAATCTCATGGAACCAGGTGTCCATGGTGACAGAGCCAGGCCTGATGGAACACTGGAGAACATGGTTACCCAAGGGAATCTCATGGAACCAGGTGTCCATGGTGACAGAGCCAGGCCTGATGGAACACTAGGGACTATTGTTATCCAAGGGAATCCCATGGAACCATGTGTCCATGGTGACAGAGCCAGGCCTGATGGAACCTAATTGAACACAGGAGAACTTTGCTAGCCCATGGAATCCCATGGAACCAGGTGTCCATGGTGACAGAGCCAGGCCTGATGGAACCTAATGGAACAGAGGAGAACATTGTTATCCAAGGGAATCTCATGGAACCAGGTGTCCATGGTGACAGAGCCAGGCCTGATGGAACCTAATTGAACACAGGTGAACATTGTTACCTTTTGGAAGCCTGGCTGCGAGAATTTTAGACTCTGTGCTGACAGACACTCACCCCAGAGAGAACACTGCATTTGACCTTGGACTCTGGAGGAGGCTTCCAAAATGGAATGATGGAACTGGGATTATGGGTGTGGAGTTTGAATAGAAGGGTGTAATATCACATGGTGAAAAATTCAGGGTTTACCGTTTTAGAATATAGTAATATATATAAAGCAAGATGGAGGTTTTAGGGCAGAGGATGATCCTTTTTCTTTGCCTTCTTCACCTTCTTTTTCTTCTTCTTCTTCCTCACGTTCTTCTTTTCCTTCTCCTTCTTCACCTTCTTGTTCATCTTCTTCTTCTCCTTCTTCTTCTCCTCCTTCTCCTCTTTCTACTCTTCCTCGTCCTCATCCTCCCTCTTCCTCCTCGGGTTTGGGTGGTATTCTGTAATTGGATAAAAAAGTCGGTGTTGTCAGGCACGGGTGGTTGGTTATTGGGTTAAAAGGAAAAATAATTGAGGTGTCATTTGTTATTTGGACAGTTTATCCTTAAAAGACCTTGCAGAGAGAGAGATGGGGCTCCATTTTTACCTTGTTAGCAAAGTGCTGCAGAACTCACAGCTTGTGAGACTGTTACATGGACAAGAGCTAATGAACACCTGAGTCCAAACAAGAAACACTGTCTTGTGATTTAATCCCGACCTTGGCAGAGAAGAAGCAAAAGAATTGACTGTTCCCCCATGGAATCTCATGGAACCAGGTGTCCACTGTTTCACAGTGCAGCCTCAGCGAGGGTGAGGCCATTGTGCCACAATGGAATATCCTGAAACCAAGGCTCCATTGTGACAAACCTGGGCTTTATGAAACCAAGGACACCGCTGGGATGCAATGGAATCTCAAGGAACCCAGGGCCAACTGTCAACACATCAGCTTCTCAGGAAACCAAGGAAAACACTGTGACACAGAGAAGGGCCTCATGGGACCCAGGAGACCATGGTGACACTGTGGAATCTCATGGAACCAAGTCTGAATTGTTACAGGACCCAGGAGACCATGGTGACACCAGAGAATCTCATGGAACCAAGTGTCCAGAGTTTCATGGCTCAGTCTCATGGAGCGCTGGAGACCATTGTGTCCCAGTGGGAACACAGGGAACAAAGGCTCCACTGTGACACAGCAGGGCCTCATGGAATGCAAGAGATCATCCTGATGGAATGGGAACTCATGGAACCAAGGGCCCACTCTTTGGCTGCGTGGCCCCATGGAATGCTGGAGACCATTGTGGCACCATGGAATGAATGGCACAAAGGCTCCACTGTGACCCAGCAGGGCCTCATGGAACCAAGGACACCGCTGGGATACAATGGAATCTCATGGAACCAAGGTCCAGTTGTGACAGAGCTGGGCCTCTTGGAACCAAGGACACCCCGTGATGCAATGGAATCTCTAGGATCCAAGGATCAATTACCAACACACCAGGTTCTCATGAAACCAAGCAGAACATTGTGACACAGGGCAATCTCATGGAAGCAAGGCTCTGCTTTGATCAAGTGGGGCCTCATGGGACACAGGTGCCACTGGGACATTGTCAGGCCCGGGAGGAACAAGACACCCCTGTGGCAGACCAAGGCCTCATGGGACCCAGGAGAGCTCTGTGACACAATGGAACCTGATGGAGTCAAGGGCCCATTGGGACACGGCAGGGTCTCATGGAACCCCTGTGCCACTGGGACATTGCCAAGGCTCCTGCAAGCAAGGTTCCACTGGGACAAAGGCAGGCCCCATGGCACCCAGGAGACCACTGTGGGACAATGGAATCTCATGGAACCAGGTGTCCATGGTGACAGAGCCAGGCCTGATGGAACACTGGAGAACATTGTTATCCAAGGGAATCTCATGGAACCAGGTGTCCATGGTGACAGAGCCAGGCCTGATGGAACCTAATTGAACACAGGAGAACTTTGCTAGCCCATGGAATCTCATGGAACCAGGTGTCCATGGTGACAGAGCCAGGCCTGATGGAACCTAATTGAACACAGGTGAACATTGTTACCTTTTGGAACCCTGGCTGCGAGAATTTTAGACTCTGTGCTGACAGACACTCACCCCAGAGAGAACACTGCATTTGACCTTGGACTCTGGAGGAGGCTTCCAAAATGGAATGATGGAACTGGGATTATGGGTGTGGAGTTTGAATAGAAGGGTGTAATATCACATGGTGAAAAATTCAGGGTTTACCGTTTTAGAATATAGTAATATATATAAAGCAAGATGGAGGTTTTAGGGCAGAGGATGATCCTTTTTCTTTGCCTTCTTCACCTTCTTTTTCTTCTTCTTCTTCCTCACGTTCTTCTTTTCCTTCTCCTTCTTCACCTTCTTGTTCATCTTCTTCTTCTCCTTCTTCTTCTCCTCCTTCTCCTTCTCCTCTTTCTACTCTTCCTCGTCCTCATCCTCCCTCTTCCTCCTCGGGTTTGGGTGGTATTCTGTAATTGGATAAAAAAGTCGGTGTTGTCAGGCACGGGTGGTTGGTTATTGGGTTAAAAGGAAAAATAATTGAGGTGTCATTTGTTATTTGGACAGTTTGTCCTTAAAAGACCTTGCAGAGAGAGAGATGGGGCTCCATTTTTACCTTGTTAGCAAAGTGCTGCAGAACTCACAGCTTGTGAGACTGTTACATGGACAAGAGCTAATGAACACCTGAGTCCAAACAAGAAACACTGTCTTGTGATTTAATCCCGACCTTGGCAGAGAAGAAGCAAAAGAATTGACTGTTCCCCCATGGAATCTCATGGAACCAGGTGTCCACTGTTTCACAGTGCAGCCTCAGAGAGGGTGAGACCATTGTGCCACAATGGAATATCTTGAAACCAAGGCTCCATTGTGACAAACCTGGGCTTTATGAAACCAAGGACACCGCTGGGATGCAATGGAATCTCAAGGAACCCAGGGCCAACTGTCAACACATCAGCTTCTCAGGAAACCAAGGAAAACACTGTGACACAGAGAAGGGCCTCATGGGACCCAGGAGACCATGGTGACACTGTGGAATCTCATGGAACCAAGTCTGAATTGTTACAGGACCCAGGAGACCATGGTGACACTGTGGAATCTCATGGAACCAAGTCTGAATTGTTACAGGACCCAGGAGACCATGGTGACACCAGAGAATCTCATGGAACCAAGTGTCCAGAGTTTCATGGCTCAGCCTCATGGAGCACTGGAGACCATTGTGTCCCAGTGGGAACACAGGGAACAAAGGCTCCACTGTGACACAGCAGGGCCTCATGGAATGCAAGAGATCATCCTGATGGAATGGGAACTCATGGAACCAAGGGCCCACTCTTTGGCTGCGTGGCCCCATGGAATGCTGGAGACCATTGTGGCACCATGGAATGAATGGCACAAAGGCTCCACTGTGACCCAGCAGGGCCTCATGGAACCAAGGACACCGCTGGGATACAATGGAATCTCATGGAACCAAGGTCCAGTTGTGACAGAGCTGGGCCTCTTGGAACCAAGGACACCCCGTGATGCAATGGAATCTCTAGGATCCAAGGATCAATTGCCAACACACCAGGTTCTCATGAAACCAAGCAGAACATTGTGACACAGGGCAATCTCATGGAAGCAAGGCTCTGCTTTGATCAAGTGGGGCCTCATGGGACACAGGTGCCACTGGGACATTGTCAGGCCCAGGAGGAACAAGACACCCCTGTGGCAGACCAAGGCCTCATGGGACCCAGGAGAGCTCTGTGACACAATGGAACCTGATGGAGTCAAGGGCCCATTGGGACACCGCAGGGTCTCATGGAACCCCTGTGCCACTGGGACATTGCCAAGGCTCCTGCAAGCAAGGTTCCACTGGGACAAAGGCAGGCCCCATGGCACCCAGGAGACCACTGTGGGACAATGGAATCTCATGGAACCAGGTGTCCATGGTGACAGAGCCAGGCCTGATGGAACACTGGAGAACATTGTTACCCAAGGGAATCCCATGGAACCAGGTGTCCATGGTGACAGAGCCAGGCCTGATGGAACCTAATTGAACACAGAACTTTGCTAGCCCATGGAATCTCATGGAACCAGGTGTCCATGGTGACAGAGCCAGGCCTGATGGAACCTAATTGAACACAGGTGAACATTGTTACCTTTTGGAGCCTGGCTGCGAGAATTTTAGACTCTGTGCTGACAGACACTCACCCCAGAGAGAACACTGCATTTGACCTTGGACTCTGGAGGAGGCTTCCAAAATGGAATGATGGAACTGGGATTATGGGTGTGGAGTTTGAATAGAAGGGTGTAATATCACATGGTGAAAAATTCAGGGTTTACCGTTTTAGAATATAGTAATATATATAAAGCAAGATGGAGGTTTTAGGGCAGAGGATGATCCTTTTTCTTTGCCTTCTTCACCTTCTTTTTCTTCTTCTTCTTCCTCACGTTCTTCTTTTCCTTCTCCTTCTTCACCTTCTTGTTCATCTTCTTCTTCTCCTTCTTCTTCTCCTCCTTCTCCTTCTCCTCTTTCTACTCTTCCTCGTCCTCATCCTCCCTCTTCCTCCTCGGGTTTGGGTGGTATTCTGTAATTGGATAAAAAAGTCGGTGTTGTCAGGCACGGGTGGTTGGTTATTGGGTTAAAAGGAAAAATAATTGAGGTGTCATTTGTTATTTGGACAGTTTGTCCTTAAAAGACCTTGCAGAGAGAGAGATGGGGCTCCATTTTTCCCTTGTTAGCAAAGTGCTGCAGAACTCACAGCTTGTGAGACTGTTACATGGACAAGAGCTAATGAACACCTGAGTCCAAACAAGAAACACTGTCTTGTGATTTAATCCCGACCTTGGCAGAGAAGAAGCAAAAGAATTGACTGATCCCCCATGGAATCTCATGGAACCAGGTGTCCACTGTTTCACAGTGCAGCCTCAGAGAGGGTGAGACCATTGTGCCACAATGGAATATCCTGAAACCAAGGCTCCATTGTGACAAACCTGGGCTTTATGAAACCAAGGACACCGCTGGGATGCAATGGAATCTCAAGGAACCCAGGGCCAACTGTCAACACATCAGCTTCTCAGGAAACCAAGGAAAACACTGTGACACAGAGAAGGGCCTCATGGGACCCAGGAGACCATGGTGACACCGTGGAATCTCATGGAACCAAGTCTGAATTGTTACAGGACCCAGGAGACCATGGTGACACTGTGGAATCTCATGGAACCAAGTCTGAATTGTTACAGGACCCAGGAGACCATGGTGACACCAGAGAATCTCATGGAACCAAGTGTCCAGAGTTTCATGGCTCAGCCTCATGGAGCACTGGAGACCATTGTGTCCCAGTGGGAACACAGGGAACAAAGGCTCCACTGTGACACAGCAGGGCCTCATGGAATGCAAGAGATCATCCTGATGGAATGGGAACTCATGGAACCAAGGGCCCACTCTTTGGCTGCGTGGCCCCATGGAATGCTGGAGACCATTGTGGCACCATGGAATGAATGGCACAAAGGCTCCACTGTGACCCAGCAGGGCCTCATGGAACCAAGGACACCGCTGGGATACAATGGAATCTCATGGAACCAAGGTCCAGTTGTGACAGAGCTGGGCCTCATGGAACCAAGGACACCCCGTGATGCAATGGAATCTCTAGGATCCAAGGATCAATTGCCAACACACCAGGTTCTCATGAAACCAAGCAGAACATTGTGACACAGGGCAATCTTATGGAAGCAAGGCTCTGCTTTGATCAAGTGGGGCCTCATGGGACACAGGTGCCACTGGGACATTGTCAGGCCCAGGAGGAACAAGACACCACTGTGGCAGACCAAGGCCTCATGGGACCCAGGAGAGCTCTGTGACACAATGGAACCTGATGGAGCCAAGGGCCCCTTGGGACACAGCAGGGTCTCATGGAACCCCTGTGCCACTGGGACATTGCCAAGGCTCCTGCAAGCAAGGTTCCACTGGGACAAAGGCAGGCCCCATGGCACCCAGGAGACCACTGTGGGACAATGGAATCTCATGGAACCAGGTGTCCATGGTGACAGAGCCAGGCCTGATGGAACACTGGAGAACATTGTTACCCAAGGGAATCTCATGGAACCAGGTGTCCATGGTGACAGAGCCAGGCCTGATGGAACACTAGGGACTATTGTTATCCAAGGGAATCCCATGGAACCAGGTGTCCATGGTGACAGAGCCAGGCCTGATGGAACCTAATTGAACACAGGAGAACTTTGCTAGCCCATGGAATCTCATGGAACCAGGTGTCCATGGTGACAGAGCCAGGCCTGATGGAACCTAATTGAACACAGGTGAACATTGTTACCTTTTGGAAGCCTGGCTGCGAGAATTTTAGACTCTGTGCTGACAGACACTCACCCCAGAGAGAACACTGCATTTGACCTTGGACTCTGGAGGAGGCTTCCAAAATGGAATGATGGAATTGGGATTATGGGTGTGGAGTTTGAATAGAAGGGTGTAATATCACATGGTGAAAAATTCAGGGTTTATCGTTTTAGAATATAAAGCAAGATGGAGGTTTTAGGGCAGAGGATGATCCTTTTTCTTTGCCTTCTTCACCTTCTTTTTCTTCTTCTTCTTCCTCACGTTCTTCTTTTCCTTCTCCTTCTTCACCTTCTTGTTCATCTTCTTCTTCTCCTTCTTCTTCTCCTCCTTCTCCTCTTTCTACTCTTCCTCGTCCTCATCCTCCCTCTTCCTCCTCGGGTTTGGGTGGTATTCTGTAATTGGATAAAAAAGTCGGTGTTGTCAGGCACGGGTGGTTGGTTATTGGGTTAAAAGGAAAAATAATTGAGGTGTCATTTGTTATTTGGACAGTTTATCCTTAAAAGACCTTGCAGAGAGAGAGATGGGGCTCCATTTTTACCTTGTTAGCAAAGTGCTGCAGAACTCACAGCTTGTGAGACTGTTACATGGACAAGAGCTAATGAACACCTGAGTCCAAACAAGAAACACTGTCTTGTGATTTAATCCCGACCTTGGCTGAGAAGAAGCAAAAGAATTGACTGTTCCCCCATGGAATCTCATGGAACCAGGTGTCCACTGTTTCACAGTGCAGCCTCAGAGAGGGTGAGACCATTGTGCCACAATGGAATATCCTGAAACCAAGGCTCCATTGTGACAAACCTGGGCTTTATGAAACCAAGGACACCGCTGGGATGCAATGGAATCTCAAGGAACCCAGGGCCAACTGTCAACACATCAGCTTCTCAGGAAACCAAGGAAAACACTGTGACACAGTGAAGGGCCTCATGGGACCCAGGAGACCATGGTGACACTGTGGAATCTCATGGAACCAAGTCTGAATTGTTACAGGACCCAGGAGACCATGGTGACACCGTGGAATCTCATGGAACCAAGTGTCCAGAGTTTCATGGCTCAGTCTCATGGAGCACTGGAGACCATTGTGTCCCAGTGGGAACACAGGGAACAAAGGCTCCACTGTGACACAGCAGGCCCTCATGGAATGCAAGAGATCATCCTGATGGAATGGGAACTCATGGAACCAAGGGCCCACTCTTTGGCTGCGTGGCCCCATGGAATGCTGGAGACCATTGTGGCACCATGGAATGAATGGCACAAAGGCTCCACTGTGACCCAGCAGGGCCTCATGGAACCAAGGACACCGCTGGGATACAATGGAATCTCATGGAACCAAGGTCCAGTTGTGACAGAGCTGGGCCTCTTGGAACCAAGGACACCCCGTGATGCAATGGAATCTCTAGGATCCAAGGATCAATTGCCAACACACCAGGTTCTCATGAAACCAAGCAGAACATTGTGACACAGGGCAATCTCATGGAAGCAAGGCTCTGCTTTGATCAAGTGGGGCCTCATGGGACACAGGTGCCACTGGGACATTGTCAGGCCCAGGAGGAACAAGACACCCCTGTGGCAGACCAAGGCCTCATGGGACCCAGGAGAGCTCTGTGACACAATGGAACCTGATGGAGCCAATGGCCCATGGGGACACAGCAGGGTCTCATGGAACCCCTGTGCCACTGGGACATTGCCAAGGCTCCTGCAAGCAAGGTTCCACTGGGACAAAGGCAGGCCCCATGGCACCCAGGAGACCACTGTGGGACAATGGAATCTCATGGAACCAGGTGTCCATGGTGACAGAGCCAGGCCTGATGGAACACTGGAGAACATTGTTACCCAAGGGAATCTCATGGAACCAGGTGTCCATGGTGACAGAGCCAGGCCTGATGGAACACTAGGGACTATTGTTATCCAAGGGAATCCCATGGAACCAGGTGTCCATGGTGACAGAGCCAGGCCTGATGGAACCTAATTGAACACAGGAGAACTTTGCTAGCCCATGGAATCTCATGGAACCAGGTGTCCATGGTGACAGAGCCAGGCCTGATGGAACCTAATTGAACACAGGTGAACATTGTTACCTTTTGGAAGCCTGGCTGCGAGAATTTTAGACTCTGTGCTGACAGACACTCACCCCAGAGAGAACACTGCATTTGACCTTGGACTCTGGAGGAGGCTTCCAAAATGGAATGATGGAACTGGGATTATGCGTGTGGAGTTTGAATAGAAGGGTGTAATATCACATGGTGAAAAATTCAGGGTTTACCGTTTTAGAATATAGTAATATATATAAAGCAAGATGGAGGTTTTAGGGCAGAGGATGATCCTTTTTCTTTGCCTTCTTCACCTTCTTTTTCTTCTTCTTCTTCCTCACGTTCTCCTTTTCCTTCTCCTTCTTCACCTTCTTGTTCATCTTCTTCTTCTCCTTCTTCTTCTCCTCCTTCTCCTCTTTCTACTCTTCCTCGTCCTCATCCTCCCTCTTCCTCCTCGGGTTTGGGTGGTATTCTGTAATTGGATAAAAAGTCGGTGTTGTCAGGCACGGGTGGTTGGTTATTGGGTTAAAAGGAAAAATAATTGAGGTGTCATTTGTTATTTGGACAGTTTGTCCTTAAAAGACCTTGCAGAGAGAGAGATGGGGCTCCATTTTTACCTTGTTAGCAAAATGCTGCAGAACTCACAGCTTGTGAGACTGTTACATGGACAAGAGCTAATGAACACCTGAGTCCAAACAAGAAACACTGTCTTGTGATTTAATCCCGACCTTGGCAGAGAAGAAGCAAAAGAATTGACTGTTCCCCCATGGAATCTCATGGAACCAGGTGTCCACTGTTTCACAGTGCAGCCTCAGCGAGGGTGAGACCATTGTGCCACAATGGAATATCCTGAAACCAAGGCTCCATTGTGACAAACCTGGGCTTTATGAAACCAAGGACACTGCTGGGATGCAATGGAATCTCAAGGAACCCAGGGCCAACTGTCAACACATCAGCTTCTCAGGAAACCAAGGAAAACACTGTGACACAGAGAAGGGCCTCATGGGACCCAGTAGACCATGGTGACACTGTGGAATCTCATGGAACCAAGTCTGAATTGTTGAAGGACCCAGGAGACCATGGTGACACCGTGGAATCTCATGGAACCAAGTCTGAATTGTTACAGGACCCAGGAGACCATGGTGACACCAGAGAATCTCATGGAACCAAGTGTCCAGATTTTCATGGCTCAGCCTCATGGAGCACTGGAGACCATTGTGTCCCAGTGGGAACACAGGGAACAAAGGCTCCACTGTGACACAGCAGGCCCTCATGGAATGAGAGAGATCATCCTAATGGAATGGGAACTCATGGAACCAAGGGCCCACTCTTTGGCTGCCTGGCCCCATGGGATGCTGGAGACCATTGTGGCACCATGGAATGAATGGCACAAAGGCTCCACTGTGACCCAGCAGGGCCTCATGAAACCAAGGACACCGCTGGGATACAATGGAATCTCATGGAACCAAGGTCCAGTTGTGACAGAGCTGGGCCTCATGGAACCAAGGACACCCTGTGATGCAATGGAATCTCTAGGATCCAAGGATCAATTGGCAACACACCAGGTTCTCATAAAACCAAGCAGAACATTGTGACACAGGGCAATCTCATGGAAGCAAGGCTCTGCTTTGATCAAGTGGGGCCTCATGGGACACAGGTGCCACTGGGACATTGTCAGGCCCAGGAGGAACAAGACACCCCTGTGGCAGACCAAGGCCTCATGGGACCCAGGAGAGCTCTGTGACACAATGGAACCTGATGGAGCCAAGGGCCCCTTGGGACACAGCAGGGTCTCATGGAACCCCTGTGCCACTGGGACATTGCCAAGGCTCCTGCAAGCAAGGTTCCACTGGGACAAAGGCAGGTCCCATGGCACCCAGGAGACCACTGGGGGACAATGGAATCTCATGGAACCAGGTGTCCATGGTGACAGAGCCAGGCCTGATGGAACACTGGAAAACATTGTTACCCAAGGGAATCTCATGGAACCAGGTGTCCATGGTGACAGAGCCAGGCCTGATGGAACACTAGGGACTATTGTTATCCAAGGGAATCCCATGGAACCAGGTGTCCATGGTGACAGAGCCAGGCCTGATGGAACACTGGAGAACATTGTTACCCCAGGGAATCTCATGGAACCAGATGTCCATGGTGACAGAGCCAGGCCTGATGGAACCTAATGGAACCGAGGAGAACATTGTTATCCAAGGGAATCTCATGGAACCAGGTGTCCATGGTGACAGAGCCAGGCCTGATGGAACCTAATTGAACACAGGTGAACATTGTTACCTTTTGGAAGCCTGGCTGCGAGAATTTTAGACTCTGTGCTGACAGACACTCACCCCAGAGAGAACACTGCATTTGACCTTGGACTCTGGAGGAGGCTTCCAAAATGGAATGATAGAACTGGGATTATGGGTGTGGAGTTTGAATAGAAGGGTGTAATATCACATGGTGAAAAATTCAGGGTTTACCGTTTTAGAATATAGTAATATATATAAAGCAAGATGGAGGTTTTAGGGCAGAGGATGATCCTTTTTCTTTGCCTTCTTCACCTTCTTTTTCTTCTTCTTCTTCCTCACGTTCTTCTTTTCCTTCTCCTTCTTCACCTTCTTGTTCATCTTCTTCTTCTCCTTCTTCTTCTCCTTCTTCTCCTTCTCCTCTTTCTACTCTTCCTCGTCCTCATCGTCCCTCTTCCTCCTCGGGTTTGGGTGGTATTCTGTAATTGGATAAAAAAGTCGGTGTTGTCAGGCACGGGTGGTTGGTTATTGGGTTAAAAGGAAAAATAATTGAGGTGTCATTTGTTATTTGGACAGTTTATCCTTAAAAGACCTTGCAGAGAGAGAGATGGGGCTCCATTTTTCCCTTGTTAGCAAAGTGCTGCAGAACTCACAGCTTGTGAGACTGTTACATGGACAAGAGCTAATGAACACCTGAGTCCAAACAAGAAACACTGTCTTGTGATTTAATCCCGACCTTGGCAGAGAAGAAGCAAAAGAATTGACTGTTCCCCCATGGAATCTGATGGAAGCAGGTGTCCACTGTTTCACAGTGCAGCCTCAGAGAGGGTGAGACCATTGTGCCACAATGGAATATCCTGAAACCAAGGCTCCATTGTGACAAACCTGGGCTTTATGAAACCAAAGACACCGCTGGGATGCAATGGAATCTCAAGGAACCCAGGGCCAACTGTCAACACATCAGCTTCTCAGGAAACCAAGGAAAACACTGTGACACAGAGAAGGGCCTCATGGGACCCAGGAGACCATGGTGACACTGTGGAAACTCATGGAACCAAGTCTGAATTGTTACAGGACCCAGGAGACCATGGTGACACCGTGGAATCTCATGGAACCAAGTCTGAATTGTTACAGGACCCAGGAGACCATGGTGACACCGTGGAATCTCATGGAACCAAGTGTCCAGAGAATCTCATGGCTCAGCCTCATGGAGCACTGGAGACCATTGTGTCCCAGTGGGAACACAGGGAACAAAGGCTCCACTGTGACACAGCAGGGCCTCATGGAATGCAAGAGATCATCCTGATGGAATGGGAACTCATGGAACCAAGGGCCCACTCTTTGGCTGCCTGGCCCCATGGAATGCTGGAGACCATTGTGGCACCATGGAATGAATGGCACAAAGGCTCCACTGTGACCCAGCAGGGCCTCATGGAACCAAGGACACCGCTGGGATACAATGGAATCTCATGGAACCAAGGTCCAGTTGTGACAGAGCTGGGCCTCATGGAACCAAGGACACCCCGTAATGCAATGGAATCTCTAGGATCCAAGGATCAATTGCCAACACACCAGGTTCTCATGAAACCAAGCAGAACATTGTGACACAGGGCAATCTCATGGAAGCAAGGCTCTGCTTTGATCAAGTGGGGCCTCATGGGACACAGGTGCCACTGGGACATTGTCAGGCCCAGGAGGAACAAGACACCCCTGTGGCAGACCAAGGCCTCATGGGACCCAGGAGAGCTCTGTGACACAATGGAAGCTGATGGAGCCAAGGGCCCATTGGGACACAGCAGGGTCTCATGGAACCCCTGTGCCACTGGGACATTGCCAAGGCTCCTGCAAGCAAGGTTCCACTGGGACAAAGGCAGGCCCCATGGCACCCAGGAGACCACTGTGGGACAATGGAATCTCATGGAACCAGGTGTCCATGGTGACAGAGCCAGGCCTGATGGAACACTGGAAAACATTGTTACCCAAGGGAATCTCATGGAACCAGGTGTCCATGGTGACAGAGCCAGGCCTGATGGAACACTAGGGACTATTGTTATCCAAGGGAATCCCATGGAACCAGGTGTCCATGGTGACAGAGCCAGGCCTGATGGAACCTAATTGAACACAGGAGAACATTGTTATCCAAGGGAATCTCATGGAACCAGGTGTCCATGGTGATAGAGCCAGGCCTGATGGAACCTAATGGAACAGAGGAGAACATTGTTATCCAAGGGAATCTCATGGAACCAGGTGTCCATGGTGACAGAGCCAGGCCTGATGGAACCTAATTGAACACAGGTGAACATTGTTACCTTTTGGAAGCCTGGCTGCGAGAATTTTAGACTCTGTGCTGACAGACACTCACCCCAGAGAGAACACTGCATTTGACCTTGGACTCTGGAGGAGGCTTCCAAAATGGAATGATGGAATTGGGATTATGGGTGTGGAGTTTGAATAGAAGGGTGTAATATCGCATGGTGAAAAATTCAGGGTTTACCGTTTTAGAATATAGTAATATATATATATAAAGCAAGATGGAGGTTTTAGGGCAGAGGATGATCCTTTTTGTTTGCCTTCTTCACCTTCTTTTTCTTCTTCTTCTTCCTCACGTTCTTCTTTTCCTTCTCCTTCTTCACCTTCTTGTTCATCTTCTTCTTCTCCTTCTTCTTCTCCTTCTTCTCCTTCTCCTCTTTCTACTCTTCCTCGTCCTCATCGTCCCTCTTCCTCCTTGGGTTTGGGTGGTGTTCTGTAATTGGATAAAAAAGTCGGTGTTGTCAGGCACGGGTGGTTGGTTATTGGGTTAAAAGGAAAAATAATTGAGGTGTCATTTGTTATTTGGACAGTTTGTCCTTAAAAGACCTTGCAGAGAGAGAGATGGGGCTCCATTTTTCCCTTGTTAGCAAAGTGCTGCAGAACTCACAGCTTGTGAGACTGTTACATGGACAAGAGCTAATGAACACCTGAGTCCAAACAAGAAACACTGTCTTGTGATTTAATCCCGACCTTGGCAGAGAAGAAGCAAAAGAATTGACTGTTCCCCCATGGAATCTCATGGAACCAGGTGTCCACTGTTTCACAGTGCAGCCTCAGAGAGGGTGAGACCATTGTGCCACAATGGAATATCCTGAAACCAAGGCTCCATTGTGACAAACCTGGGCTTTATGAAACCAAGGACACCGCTGGGATGCAATGGAATCTCAAGGAACCCAGGGCCAACTGTCAACACATCAGCTTCTCAGGAAACCAAGGAAAACACTGTGACACAGAGAAGGGCCTCATGGGACCCAGTAGACCATGGTGACACTGTGGATACTCATGGAACCAAGTCTGAATTGTTACAGGACCCAGGAGACCATGGTGACACCGTGGAATCTCATGGAACCAAGTCTGAATTGTTACAGGACCCAGGAGACCATGGTGACACCGTGGAATCTCATGGAACCAAGTGTCCAGAGAATCTCATGGCTCAGCCTCATGGAGCACTGGAGACCATTGTGTCCCAGTGGGAACACAGGGAACAAAGGCTCCACTGTGACACAGCAGGGCCTCATGGAATGCAAGAGATCATCCTGATGGAATGGGAACTCATGGAACCAAGGGCCCACTCTTTGGCTGCGTGGCCCCATGGAATGCTGGAGACCATTGTGGCACCATGGAATGAATGGCACAAAGGCTCCACTGTGACCCAGCAGGGCCTCATGGAACCAAGGATACCGCTGGGATACAATGGAATCTCATGGAACCAAGGTCCAGTTGTGACAGAGCTGGGCCTCTTGGAACCAAGGACACCCCGTGATGCAATGGAATCTCTAGGATCCAAGGATCAATTGCCAACACACCAGGTTCTCATGAAACCAAGCAGAACATTGTGACACAGGGCAATCTCATGGAAGCAAGGCTCTGCTTTGATCAAGTGGGGCCTCATGGGACACAGGTGCCACTGGGACATTGTCAGGCCCAGGAGGAACAAGACACCCCTGTTGCAGACCAAGGCCTCATGGGACCCAGGAGAGCTCTGTGACACAATGGAACCTGATGGAGCCAAGGGCCCCTTGGGACACAGCAGGGTCTCATGGAGCCCCTGTGCCACTGGGACATTGCCAAGGCTCCTGCAAGCAAGGTTCCACTGGGACAAAGGCAGGCCCCATGGCACCCAGGAGACCACTGTGGGACAATGGAATCTCATGGAACCAGGTGTCCATGGTGACAGAGCCAGGCCTGATGGAACACTGGAGAACATTGTTACCCAAGGGAATCTCATGGAACCAGGTGTCCATGGTGACAGAGCCAGGCCTGATGGAACACTAGGGACTATTGTTATCCAAGGGAATCCCATGGAACCAGGTGTCCATGGTGACAGAGCCAGGCCTGATGGAACCTAATTGAACACAGGAGAACTTTGCTAGCCCATGGAATCTCATGGAACCAGGTGTCCATGGTGACAGAGCCAGGCCTGATGGAACCTAATTGAACACAGGAGAACTTTGCTAGCCCATGGAATCTCATGGAACCAGGTGTCCATGGTGATAGAGCCAGGCCTGATGGAACCTAATTGAACACAGGTGAACATTGTTACCTTTTGGAAGCCTGGCTGCCAGAATTTTAGACTCTGTGCTGACAGACACTCACCCCAGAGAGAACACTGCATTTGACCTTGGACTCTGGAGGAGGCTTCCAAAATGGAATGATGGAATTGGGATTATGGGTGTGGAGTTTGAATAGACGGGTGTAATATCACATGGTGAAAAATTCAGGGTTTACCGTTTTAGAATATAGTAATATATATAAAGCAAGATGGAGGTTTTAGGGCAGAGGATGATCCTTTTTCTTTGCCTTCTTCACCTTCTTTTTCTTCTTCTTCTTCCTCACGTTCTTCTTTTCCTTCTCCTTCTTCACCTTCTTGTTCATCTTCTTCTTCTCCTTCTTCTTCTCCTCCTTCTCCTTCTCCTCTTTCTACTCTTCCTCGTCCTCATCCTCCCTCTTCCTCCTCGGGTTTGGGTGGTATTCTGTAATTGGATAAAAAAGTCGGTGTTGTCAGGCACGGGTGGTTGGTTATTGGGTTAAAAGGAAAAATAATTGAGGTGTCATTTGTTATTTGGACAGTTTGTCCTTAAAAGACCTTGCAGAGAGAGAGATGGGGCTCCATTTTTACCTTGTTAGCAAAGTGCTGCAGAACTCACAGCTTGTGAGACTGTTACATGGACAAGAGCTAATGAACACCTGAGTCCAAACAAGAAACACTGTCTTGTGATTTAATCCCGACCTTGGCAGAGAAGAAGCAAAAGAATTGACTGATCCCCCATGGAATCTCATGGAACCAGGTGTCCACTGTTTCACAGTGCAGCCTCAGAGAGGGTGAGACCATTGTGCCACAATGGAATATCCTGAAACCAAGGCTCCATTGTGACAAACCTGGGCTTTATGAAACCAAGGACACCGCTGGGATGCAATGGAATCTCAAGGAACCCAGGGCCAACTGTCAACACATCAGCTTCTCAGGAAACCAAGGAAAACACTGTGACACAGAGAAGGGCCTCATGGGACCCAGGAGACCATGGTGACACTGTGGAATCTCATGGAACCAAGTCTGAATTGTTACAGGACCCAGGAGACCATGGTGACACCAGAGAATCTCATGGAACCAAGTGTCCAGAGTTTCATGGCTCAGCCTCATGGAGCACTGGAGACCATTGTGTCCCAGTGGGAACACAGGGAACAAAGGCTCCACTGTGACACAGCAGGGCCTCATGGAATGCAAGAGATCATCCTGATGGAATGGGAACTCATGGAACCAAGGGCCCACTCTTTGGCTGCGTGGCCCCATGGAATGCTGGAGACCATTGTGGCACCATGGAATGAATGGCACAAAGGCTCCACTGTGACCCAGCAGGGCCTCATGGAACCAAGGACACCGCTGGGATACAATGGAATCTCATGGAACCAAGGTCCAGTTGTGACAGAGCTGGGCCTCTTGGAACCAAGGACACCCCGTGATGCAATGGAATCTCTAGGATCCAAGGATCAATTGCCAGCACACCAGGTTCTCATTAAACCAAGCAGAACATTGTGACACAGGGCAATCTCATGGAAGCAAGGCTCTGCTTTGATCAAGTGGGGCCTCATGGGACACAGGTGCCACTGGGACATTGTCAGGCCCAGGAGGAACAAGACACCCCTGTGGCAGACCAAGGCCTCATGGGACCCAGGAGAGCTCTGTGACACAATGGAACCTGATGGAGCCAAGGGCCCATTGGGACACGGCAGGGTCTCATGGAACCCCTGTGCCACTGGGACATTGCCAAGGCTCCTGCAAGCAAGGTTCCCCTGGGACAAAGGCAGGCCCCATGGCACCCAGGAGACCACTGTGGGACAATGGAATCTCATGGAACCAGGTGTCCATGGTGACAGAGCCAGGCCTGATGGAACACTGGAGAACATGGTTACGCAAGGGAATCTCATGGAACCAGGTGTCCATGGTGACAGAGCCAGGCCTGATGGAACACTAGGGACTATTGTTATCCAAGGGAATCCCATGGAACCAGGTGTCCATGGTGACAGAGCCAGGCCTGATGGAACCTAATTGAACACAGGAGAACTTTGCTAGCCCATGGAATCCCATGGAACCAGGTGTCCATGGTGACAGAGCCAGGCCTGATGGAACCTAATGGAACAGAGGATAACATTGTTATCCAAGGGAATCTCATGGAACCAGGTGTCCATGGTGATAGAGCCAGGCCTGATGGAACCTAATTGAACACAGGTGAACATTGTTACCTTTTGGAAGCCTGGCTGCGAGAATTTTAGACTCTGTGCTGACAGACACTCACCCCAGAGAGAACACTGCATTTGACCTTGGACTCTGGAGGAGGCTTCCAAAATGGAATGATGGAACTGGGATTATGGGTGTGGAGTTTGAATAGAAGGGTGTAATATCACATGGTGAAAAATTCAGGGTTTACCGTTTTAGAATATAGTAATATATATAAAGCAAGATGGAGGTTTTAGGGCAGAGGATGATCCTTTTTCTTTGCCTTCTTCACCTTCTTTTTCTTCTTCTTCTTCCTCACGTTCTTCTTTTCCTTCTCCTTCTTCACCTTCTTGTTCATCTTCTTCTTCTCCTTCTTCTTCTCCTCCTTCTCCGCTTTCAACTCTTCCTCGTCCTCATCCTCCCTCTTCCTCCTCGGGTTTGGGTGGTATTCTGTAACTGGATAAAAAGTCGGTGTTGTCAGGCACGGGTGGTTGGTTATTGGGTTAAAAGGAAAAATAATTGAGGTGTCATTTGTTATTTGGACAGTTTGTCCTTAAAAGACCTTGCAGAGAGAGAGAGATAGGGCTCCATTTTTCCCTTGTTAGCAAAGTGCTGCAGAACTCGCAGCTTGTGAGACTGTTACATGGACAAGAGCTAATGAACACCTGAGTCCAAACAAGAAACACTGTCTTGTGATTTAATCCCGACCTTGGCTGAGAAGAAGCAAAAGAATTGACTGTTCCCCCATGGAATCTCATGGAACCAGGTGTCCACTGTTTCACAGTGCAGCCTCAGAGAGGGTGAGACCATTGTGCCACAATGGAATATCCTGAAACCAAGGCTCCATTGTGACAAACCTGGGCTTTATGAAACCAAGGACACCGCTGGGATGCAATGGAATCTCAAGGAACCCAGGGCCAACTGTCAACACATCAGCTTCTCAGGAAACCAAGGAAAACACTGTGACACAGAGAAGGGCCTCATGGGACCCAGGAGACCATGGTGACACTGTGGAAACTCATGGAACCAAGTCTGAATTGTTACAGGACCCAGGAGACCATGGTGACACCGTGGAATCTCATGGAACCAAGTCTGAATTGTTACAGGACCCAGGAGACCATGGTGACACCGTGGAATCTCATGGAACCAAGTGTCCAGAGAATCTCATGGCTCAGCCTCATGGAGCACTGGAGACCATTGTGTCCCAGTGGGAACACAGGGAACAAAGGCTCCACTGTGACACAGCAGGGCCTCATGGAATGCAAGAGATCATCCTGATGGAATGGGAACTCATGGAACCAAGGGCCCACTCTTTGGCTGCCTGGCCCCATGGAATGCTGGAGACCATTGTGGCACCATGGAATGAATGGCACAAAGGCTCCACTGTGACCCAGCAGGGCCTCATGGAACCAAGGACACCGCTGGGATACAATGGAATCTCATGGAACCAAGGTCCAGTTGTGACAGAGCTGGGCCTCATGGAACCAAGGACACCCCGTAATGCAATGGAATCTCTAGGATCCAAGGATCAATTGCCAACACACCAGGTTCTCATGAAACCAAGCAGAACATTGTGACACAGGGCAATCTCATGGAAGCAAGGCTCTGCTTTGATCAAGTGGGGCCTCATGGGACACAGGTGCCACTGGGACATTGTCAGGCCCAGGAGGAACAAGACACCCCTGTGGCAGACCAAGGCCTCATGGGACCCAGGAGAGCTCTGTGACACAATGGAACCTGATGGAGCCAAGGGCCCATTGGGACACAGCAGGGTCTCATGGAACCCCTGTGCCACTGGGACATTGCCAAGGCTCCTGCAAGCAAGATTCCACTGGGACAAAGGCAGGCCCCATGGCACCCAGGAGACCACTGTGGGACAATGGAATCTCATGGAACCAGGTGTCCATGGTGACAGAGCCAGGCCTGATGGAACACTAGGGACTATTGTTATCCAAGGGAATCCCATGGAACCAGGTGTCCATGGTGACAGAGCCAGGCCTGATGGAACCTAATTGAACACAGGAGAACATTGTTATCCAAGGGAATCTCATGGAACCAGGTGTCCATGGTGATAGAGCCAGGCCTGATGGAACCTAATGGAACAGAGGAGAACATTGTTATCCAAGGGAATCTCATGGAACCAGGTGTCCATGGTGACAGAGCCAGGCCTGATGGAACCTAATTGAACACAGGTGAACATTGTTACCTTTTGGAAGCCTGGCTGCGAGAATTTTAGACTCTGTGCTGACAGACACTCACCCCAGAGAGAACACTGCATTTGACCTTGGACTCTGGAGGAGGCTTCCAAAATGGAATGATGGAATTGGGATTATGGGTGTGGAGTTTGAATAGAAGGGTGTAATATCGCATGGTGAAAAATTCAGGGTTTACCGTTTTAGAATATAGTAATATATATATATAAAGCAAGATGGAGGTTTTAGGGCAGAGGATGATCCTTTTTCTTTGCCTTCTTCACCTTCTTTTTCTTCTTCTTCTTCCTCACGTTCTTCTTTTCCTTCTCCTTCTTCACCTTCTTGTTCATCTTCTTCTTCTCCTTCTTCTTCTCCTCCTTCTCCTTCTCCTCTTTCTACTCTTCCTCGTCCTCATCGTCCCTCTTCCTCCTTGGGTTTGGGTGGTGTTCTGTAATTGGATAAAAAAGTCGGTGTTGTCAGGCACAGGTGGTTGGTTATTGGGTTAAAAGGAAAAATAATTGAGGTGTCATTTGTTATTTGGACAGTTTATCCTTAAAAGACCTTGCAGAGAGAGAGATGGGGCTCCATTTTTCCCTTGTTAGCAAAGTGCTGCAGAACTCACAGCTTGTGAGACTGTTACATGGACAAGAGCTAATGAACACCTGAGTCCAAACAAGAAACACTGTCTTGTGATTTAATCCCGACCTTGGCAGAGAAGAAGCAAAAGAATTGACTGTTCCCCCATGGAATCTCATGGAAGCAGGTGTCCACTGTTTCACAGTGCAGCCTCAGAGAGGGTGAGACCATTGTGCCACAATGGAATATCCTGAAACCAAGGCTCCATTGTGACAAACCTGGGCTTTATGAAACCAAGGACACCGCTGGGATGCAATGGAATCTCAAGGAACCCAGGGCCAACTGTCAACACATCAGCTTCTCAGGAAACCAAGGAAAACACTGTGACACAGAGAAGGGCCTCATGGGACCCAGTAGACCATGGTGACACTGTGGAAACTCATGGAACCAAGTCTGAATTGTTACAGGACCCAGGAGACCATGGTGACACCGTGGAATCTCATGGAACCAAGTCTGAATTGTTACAGGACCCAGGAGACCATGGTGACACCGTGGAATCTCATGGAACCAAGTGTCCAGAGAATCTCATGGCTCAGCCTCATGGAGCACTGGAGACCATTGTGTCCCAGTGGGAACACAGGGAACAAAGGCTCCACTGTGACACATCAGGGCCTCATGGAATGCAAGAGATCATCCTGATGGAATGGGAACTCATGGAACCAAGGGCCCACTCTTTGGCTGCGTGGCCCCATGGAATGCTGGAGACCATTGTGGCACCATGGAATGAATGGCACAAAGGCTCCACTGTGACCCAGCAGGGCCTCATGGAACCAAGGATACCGCTGGGATACAATGGAATCTCATGGAACCAAGGTCCAGTTGTGACAGAGCTGGGCCTCTTGGAACCAAGGACACCCCGTGATGCAATGGAATCTCTAGGATCCAAGGATCAATTGCCAACACACCAGGTTCTCATGAAACCAAGCAGAACATTGTGACACAGGGCAATCTCATGGAAGCAAGGCTCTGCTTTGATCAAGTGGGGCCTCATGGGACACAGGTGCCACTGGGACATTGTCAGGCCCAGGAGGAACAAGACACCCCTGTTGCAGACCAAGGCCTCATGGGACCCAGGAGAGCTCTGTGACACAATGGAACCTGATGGAGCCAAGGGCCCCTTGGGACACAGCAGGGTCTCATGGAGCCCCTGTGCCACTGGGACATTGCCAAGGCTCCTGCAAGCAAGGTTCCACTGGGACAAAGGCAGGCCCCATGGCACCCAGGAGACCACTGTGGGACAATGGAATCTCATGGAACCAGGTGTCCATGGTGACAGAGCCAGGCCTGATGGAACACTGGAGAACATTGTTACCCAAGGGAATCTCATGGAACCAGGTGTCCATGGTGACAGAGCCAGGCCTGATGGAACACTAGGGACTATTGTTATCCAAGGGAATCCCATGGAACCAGGTGTCCATGGTGACAGAGCCAGGCCTGATGGAACCTAATTGAACACAGGAGAACTTTGCTAGCCCATGGAATCTCATGGAACCAGGTGTCCATGGTGACAGAGCCAGGCCTGATGGAACCTAATTGAACACAGGTGAACATTGTTACCTTTTGGAAGCCTGGCTGCGAGAATTTTAGACTCTGTGCTGACAGACACTCACCCCAGAGAGAACACTGCATTTGACCTTGGACTCTGGAGGAGGCTTCCAAAATGGAATGATGGAATTGGGATTATGGGTGTGGAGTTTGAATAGACGGGTGTAATATCACATGGTGAAAAATTCAGGGTTTACCGTTTTAGAATATAGTAATATATATAAAGCAAGATGGAGGTTTTAGGGCAGAGGATGATCCTTTTTCTTTGCCTTCTTCACCTTCTTTTTCTTCTTCTTCTTCCTCACGTTCTTCTTTTCCTTCTCCTTCTTCACCTTCTTGTTCATCTTCTTCTTCTCCTTCTTCTTCTCCTCCTTCTCCTTCTCCTCTTTCTACTCTTCCTCGTCCTCATCCTCCCTCTTCCTCCTCGGGTTTGGGTGGTATTCTGTAATTGGATAAAAAAGTCGGTGTTGTCAGGCACGGGTGGTTGGTTATTGGGTTAAAAGGAAAAATAATTGAGGTGTTATTTGGACAGTTTGTCCTTAAAAGACCTTGCAGAGAGAGAGATGGGGCTCCATTTTTACCTTGTTAGCAAAGTGCTGCAGAACTCACAGCTTGTGAGACTGTTACATGGACAAGAGCTAATGAACACCTGAGTCCAAACAAGAAACACTGTCTTGTGATTTAATCCCGACCTTGGCAGAGAAGAAGCAAAAGAATTGACTGTTCCCCCATGGAATCTCATGGAACCAGGTGTCCACTGTTTCACAGTGCAGCCTCAGAGAGGGTGAGACCATTGTGCCACAATGGAATATCCTGAAACCAAGGCTCCATTGTGACAAACCTGGGCTTTATGAAACCAAGGACACCGCTGGGATGCAATGGAATCTCAAGGAACCCAGGGCCAACTGTCAACACATCAGCTTCTCAGGAAACCAAGGAAAACACTGTGACACAGAGAAGGGCCTCATGGGACCCAGGAGACCATGGTGACACCGTGGAATCTCATGGAACCAAGTCTGAATTGTTACAGGACCCAGGAGACCATGGTGACACCAGAGAATCTCATGGAACCAAGTGTCCAGAGTTTCATGGCTCAGCCTCATGGAGCACTGGAGACCATTGTGTCCCAGTGGGAACACAGGGAACAAAGGCTCCACTGTGACACATCAGGGCCTCATGGAATGCAAGAGATCATCCTGATGGAATGGGAACTCATGGAACCAAGGGCCCACTCTTTGGCTGCGTGGCCCCATGGAATGCTGGAGACCATTGTGGCACCATGGAATGAATGGCACAAAGGCTCCACTGTGACCCAGCAGGGCCTCATGGAACCAAGGATACCGCTGGGATACAATGGAATCTCATGGAACCAAGGTCCAGTTGTGACAGAGCTGGGCCTCTTGGAACCAAGGACACCCCGTGATGCAATGGAATCTCTAGGATCCAAGGATCAATTGCCAACACACCAGGTTCTCATGAAACCAAGCAGAACATTGTGACACAGGGCAATCTCATGGAAGCAAGGCTCTGCTTTGATCAAGTGGGGCCTCATGGGACACAGGTGCCACTGGGACATTGTCAGGCCCAGGAGGAACAAGACACCCCTGTTGCAGACCAAGGCCTCATGGGACCCAGGAGAGCTCTGTGACACAATGGAACCTGATGGAGCCAAGGGCCCCTTGGGACACAGCAGGGTCTCATGGAGCCCCTGTGCCACTGGGACATTGCCAAGGCTCCTGCAAGCAAGGTTCCACTGGGACAAAGGCAGGCCCCATGGCACCCAGGAGACCACTGTGGGACAATGGAATCTCATGGAACCAGGTGTCCATGGTGACAGAGCCAGGCCTGATGGAACACTGGAGAACATTGTTACCCAAGGGAATCTCATGGAACCAGGTGTCCATGGTGACAGAGCCAGGCCTGATGGAACACTAGGGACTATTGTTATCCAAGGGAATCCCATGGAACCAGGTGTCCATGGTGACAGAGCCAGGCCTGATGGAACCTAATTGAACACAGGAGAACTTTGCTAGCCCATGGAATCTCATGGAACCAGGTGTCCATGGTGACAGAGCCAGGCCTGATGGAACCTAATTGAACACAGGTGAACATTGTTACCTTTTGGAAGCCTGGCTGCGAGAATTTTAGACTCTGTGCTGACAGACACTCACCCCAGAGAGAACACTGCATTTGACCTTGGACTCTGGAGGAGGCTTCCAAAATGGAATGATGGAATTGGGATTATGGGTGTGGAGTTTGAATAGACGGGTGTAATATCACATGGTGAAAAATTCAGGGTTTACCGTTTTAGAATATAGTAATATATATAAAGCAAGATGGAGGTTTTAGGGCAGAGGATGATCCTTTTTCTTTGCCTTCTTCACCTTCTTTTTCTTCTTCTTCTTCCTCACGTTCTTCTTTTCCTTCTCCTTCTTCACCTTCTTGTTCATCTTCTTCTTCTCCTTCTTCTTCTCCTCCTTCTCCTTCTCCTCTTTCTACTCTTCCTCGTCCTCATCCTCCCTCTTCCTCCTCGGGTTTGGGTGGTATTCTGTATTGGATAAAAAAGTCGGTGTTGTCAGGCACGGGTGGTTGGTTATTGGGTTAAAAGGAAAAATAATTGAGGTGTCATTTGTTATTTGGACAGTTTGTCCTTAAAAGACCTTGCAGAGAGAGAGATGGGGCTCCATTTTTACCTTGTTAGCAAAGTGCTGCAGAACTCGCAGCTTGTGAGACTGTTACATGGACAAGAGCTAATGAACACCTGAGTCCAAACAAGAAACACTGTCTTGTGATTTAATCCCGACCTTGGCTGAGAAGAAGCAAAAGAATTGACTGTTCCCCCATGGAATCTCATGGAACCAGGTGTCCACTGTTTCACAGTGCAGCCTCAGAGAGGGTGAGACCATTGTGCCACAATGGAATATCCTGAAACCAAGGCTCCATTGTGACAAACCTGGGCTTTATGAAACTAAGGACACCGCTGGGATGCAATGGAATCTCAAGGAACCCAGGGCCAACTGTCAACACATCAGCTTCTCAGGAAACCAAGGAAAACACTGTGACACAGAGAAGGGCCTCATGGGACCCAGGAGACCATGGTGACACTGTGGAATCTCATGGAACCAAGTCTGAATTGTTACAGGACCCAGGAGACCATGGTGACACCAGAGAATCTCATGGAACCAAGTGTCCAGAGTTTCATGGCTCAGCCTCATGGAGCACTGGAGACCATTGTGTCCCAGTGGGAACACAGGGAACAAAGGCTCCACTGTGACCCAGCAGGCCCTCATGGAACCAAGGATACCGCTGGGATACAATGGAATCTCATGGAACCAAGGTCCAGTTGTGACAGAGCTGGGCCTCTTGGAACCAAGGACACCCCGTGATGCAATGGAATCTCTAGGATCCAAGGATCAATTGCCAACACACCAGGTTCTCATGAAACCAAGCAGAACATTGTGACACAGGGCAATCTCATGGAAGCAAGGCTCTGCTTTGATCAAGTGGGGCCTCATGGGACACAGGTGCCACTGGGACATTGTCAGGCCCAGGAGGAACAAGACACCCCTGTGGCAGACCAAGGCCTCATGGGACCCAGGAGAGCTCTGTGACACAATGGAACCTGATGGAGCCAAGGGCCCATTGGGACACAGCAGGGTCTCATGGAACCCCTGTGCCACTGGGACATTGCCAAGGCTCCTGCAAGCAAGGTTCCACTGGGACAAAGGCAGGCCCCATGGCACCCAGGAGACCACTGTGGGACAATGGAATCTCATGGAACCAGGTGTCCATGGTGACAGAGCCAGGCCTGATGGAACACTGGAGAACATTGTTACCCAAAGGAATCTCATGGAACCTGGTGTCCATGGTGACAGAGCCAGGCCTGATGGAACACTGGAGAACATTGTTACCCAAGGGAATCCCATGGAACCAGGTGTCCATGGTGACAGAGCCAGGCCTGATGGAACCTAATTGAACACAGGAGAACTTTGCTAGCCCATGGAATCCCATGGAACCTGGTGTCCATGGTGACAGAGCCAGGCCTGATGGAACCTAATGGAACAGAGGATAACATTGTTATCCAAGGGAATCTCATGGAACCAGGTGTCCATGGTGACAGAGCCAGGCCTGATGGAACCTAATTGAACACAGGTGAACATTGTTACCTTTTGGAAGCCTGGCTGCCAGAATTTTAGACTCTGTGCTGACAGACACTCACCCCAGAGAGAACACTGCATTTGACCTTGGACTCTGGAGGAGGCTTCCAAAATGGAATGATGGAACTGGGATTATGGGTGCGGAGTTTGAATAGAAGGGTGTAATATCACATGGTGAAAAATTCAGGGTTTACCGTTTTAGAATATAGTAATATATATAAAGCAAGATGGAGGTTTTAGGGCAGAGGATGATCCTTTTTCTTTGCCTTCTTCACCTTCTTTTTCTTCTTCTTCTTCCTCACGTTCTTCTTTTCCTTCTCCTTCTTCACCTTCTTGTTCATCTTCTTCTTCTCCTTCTTCTTCTCCTCCTTCTCCGCTTTCAACTCTTCCTCGTCCTCATCCTCCCTCTTCCTCCTCGGGTTTGGGTGGTATTCTGTAACTGGATAAAAAGTCGGTGTTGTCAGGCACAGGTGGTTGGTTATTGGGTTAAAAGGAAAAATAATTGAGGTGTCATTTGTTATTTGGACAGTTTGTCCTTAAAAGACCTTGCAGAGAGAGAGAGATGGGGCTCCATTTTTCCCTTGTTAGCAAAGTGCTGCAGAACTCACAGCTTGTGAGACTGTTACATGGACAAGAGCTAATGAACACCTGAGTCCAAACAAGAAACACTGTCTTGTGATTTAATCCCGACCTTGGCTGAGAAGAAGCAAAAGAATTGACTGTTCCCCCATGGAATCTCATGGAACCAGGTGTCCACTGTTTCACAGTGCAGCCTCAGAGAGGGTGAGACCATTGTGCCACAATGGAATATCCTGAAACCAAGGCTCCATTGTGACAAACCTGGGCTTTATGAAACCAAGGACACCGCTGGGATGCAATGGAATCTCAAGGAACCCAGGGCCAACTGTCAACACATCAGCTTCTCAGGAAACCAAGGAAAACACTGTGACACAGAGAAGGGCCTCATGGGACCCAGGAGACCATGGTGACACTGTGGAATCTCATGGAACCAAGTCTGAATTGTTACAGGACCCAGGAGACCATGGTGACACCAGAGAATCTCATGGAACCAAGTGTCCAGAGTTTCATGGCTCAGCCTCATGGAGCACTGGAGACCATTGTGTCCCAGTGGGAACACAGGGAACAAAGGCTCCACTGTGACCCAGCAGGCCCTCATGGAACCAAGGATACCGCTGGGATACAATGGAATCTCATGGAACCAAGGTCCAGTTGTGACAGAGCTGGGCCTCTTGGAACCAAGGACACCCCGTGATGCAATGGAATCTCTAGGATCCAAGGATCAATTGCCAACACACCAGGTTCTCATGAAACCAAGCAGAACATTGTGACACAGGGCAATCTCATGGAAGCAAGGCTCTGCTTTGATCAAGTGGGGCCTCATGGGACACAGGTGCCACTGGGACATTGTCAGGCCCAGGAGGAACAAGACACCCCTGTGGCAGACCAAGGCCTCATGGGACCCAGGAGAGCTCTGTGACACAATGGAACCTGATGGAGCCAAGGGCCCATTGGGACACAGCAGGGTCTCATGGAACCCATGTGCCACTGGGACATTGCCAAGGCTCCTGCAAGCAAGGTTCCACTGGGACAAAGGCAGGCCCCATGGCACCCAGGAGACCACTGGGGGACAATGGAATCTCATGGAACCAGGTGTCCATGGTGACAGAGCCAGGCCTGATGGAACACTGGAGAACATTGTTACCCAAAGGAATCTCATGGAACCTGGTGTCCATGGTGACAGAGCCAGGCCTGATGGAACACTGGAGAACATTGTTACCCAAGGGAATCCCATGGAACCAGGTGTCCATGGTGACAGAGCCAGGCCTGATGGAACCTAATTGAACACAGGTGAACATTGTTACCTTTTGGAAGCCTGGCTGCGAGAATTTTAGACTCTGTGCTGACAGACACTCACCCCAGAGAGAACACTGCATTTGACCTTGGACTCTGGAGGAGGCTTCCAAAATGGAATGATGGAACTGGGATTATGGGTGTGGAGTTTGAATAGAAGGGTGTAATATCACATGGTGAAAAATTCAGGGTTTACCATTTTAGAATATAGTAATATATATAAAGCAAGATGGAGGTTTTAGGGCAGAGGATGATCCTTTTTCTTTGCCTTCTTCACCTTCTTTTTCTTCTTCTTCTTCCTCACGTTCTTCTTTTGCTTCTCCTTCTTCACCTTCTTGTTCATCTTCTTCTTCTCCTTCTTCTTCTCCTCCTTCTCCTCTTTCTACTCTTCCTCGTCCTCATCCTCCCTCTTCCTCCTCGGGTTTGGGTGGTATTCTGTAATTGGATAAAAAAGTCGGTGTTGTCAGGCACGGGTGGTTGGTTATTGGGTTAAAAGGAAAAATAATTGAGGTGTCATTTGTTATTTGGACAGTATATCCTTAAAAGACCTTGCAGAGAGAGAGATGGGGCTCCATTTTTACCTTGTTAGCAAAGTGCTGCAGAACTCACAGCTTGTGAGACTGTTACATGGACAAGAGCTAATGAACACCTGAGTCCAAACAAGAAACACTGTCTTGTGATTTAATCCCGACCTTGGCAGAGAAGAAGCAAAAGAATTGACTGTTCCCCCATGGAATCTCATGGAACCAGGTGTCCACTGTTTCACAGTGCAGCCTCAGAGAGGGTGAGACCATTGTGCCACAATGGAATATCCTGAAACCAAGGCTCCATTGTGACAAACCTGGGCTTTATGAAACCAAGGACACCGCTGGGATGCAATGGAATCTCAAGGAACCCAGGGCCAACTGTCAACACATCAGCTTCTCAGGAAACCAAGGAAAACACTGTGACACAGAGAAGGGCCTCATGGGACCCAGTAGACCATGGTGACACTGTGGAAACTCATGGAACCAAGTCTGAATTGTTACAGGACCCAGGAGACCATGGTGACACCGTGGAATCTCATGGAACCAAGTCTGAATTGTTACAGGACCCAGGAGACCATGGTGACACCGTGGAATCTCATGGAACCAAGTGTCCAGAGAATCTCATGGCTCAGCCTCATGGAGCACTGGAGACCATTGTGTCCCAGTGGGAACACAGGGAACAAAGGCTCCACTGTGACACATCAGGGCCTCATGGAATGCAAGAGATCATCCTGATGGAATGGGAACTCATGGAACCAAGGGCCCACTCTTTGGCTGCGTGGCCCCATGGAATGCTGGAGACCATTGTGGCACCATGGAATGAATGGCACAAAGGCTCCACTGTGACCCAGCAGGGCCTCATGGAACCAAGGACACCGCTGGGATACAATGGAATCTCATGGAACCAAGGTCCAGTTGTGACAGAGCTGGGCCTCTTGGAACCAAGGACACCCCGTGATGCAATGGAATCTCTAGGATCCAAGGATCAATTGCCAACACACCAGGTTCTCATGAAACCAAGCAGAACATTGTGACACAGGGCAATCTCATGGAAGCAAGGCTCTGCTTTGATCAAGTGGGGCCTCATGGGACACAGGTGCCACTGGGACATTGTCAGGCCCAGGAGGAACAAGACACCCCTGTTGCAGACCAAGGCCTCATGGGACCCAGGAGAGCTCTGTGACACAATGGAACCTGATGGAGCCAAGGGCCCCTTGGGACACAGCAGGGTCTCATGGAACCCCTGTGCCACTGGGACATTGCCAAGGCTCCTGCAAGCAAGGTTCCACTGGGACAAAGGCAGGCCCCATGGCACCCAGGAGACCACTGGGGGACAATGGAATCTCATGGAACCAGGTGTCCATGGTGACAGAGCCAGGCCTGATGGAACACTGGAGAACATGGTTACGCAAGGGAATCTCATGGAACCAGGTGTCCATGGTGACAGAGCCAGGCCTGATGGAACACTAGGGACTATTGTTATCCAAGGGAATCCCATGGAACCAGGTGTCCATGGTGACAGAGCCAGGCCTGATGGAACCTAATTGAACACAGGAGAACATTGTTATCCAAGGGAATCTCATGGAACCAGGTGTCCATGGTGATAGAGCCAGGCCTGATGGAACCTAATTGAACACAGGTGAACATTGTTACCTTTTGGAAGCCTGGCTGCGAGAATTTTAGACTCTGTGCTGACAGACACTCACCCCAGAGAGAACACTGCATTTGACCTTGGACTCTGGAGGAGGCTTCCAAAATGGAATGATGGAACTGGGATTATGGGTGTGGAGTTTGAATAGAAGGGTGTAATATCACATGGTGAAAAATTCAGGGTTTACCGTTTTAGAATATAGTAATATATATAAAGCAAGATGGAGGTTTTAGGGCAGAGGATGATCCTTTTTCTTTGCCTTCTTCACCTTCTTTTTCTTCTTCTTCTTCCTCACGTTCTTCTTTTCCTTCTCCTTCTTCACCTTCTTGTTCATCTTCTTCTTCTCCTTCTTCTTCTCCTCCTTCTCCGCTTTCAACTCTTCCTCGTCCTCATCCTCCCTCTTCCTCCTCGGGTTTGGGTGGTGTTCTGTAACTGGATAAAAAGTCGGTGTTGTCAGGCACGGGTGGTTGGTTATTGGGTTAAAAGGAAAAATAATTGAGGTGTCATTTGTTATTTGGACAGTTTGTCCTTAAAAGACCTTGCAGAGAGAGAGAGATGGGGCTCCATTTTTCCCTTGTTAGCAAAGTGCTGCAGAACTCACAGCTTGTGAGACTGTTACATGGACAAGAGCTAATGAACACCTGAGTCCAAACAAGAAACACTGTCTTGTGATTTAATCCCGACCTTGGCAGAGAAGAAGCAAAAGAATTGACTGTTCCCCCATGGAATCTCATGGAAGCAGGTGTCCACTGTTTCACAGTGCAGCCTCAGAGAGGGTGAGACCATTGTGCCACAATGGAATATCCTGAAACCAAGGCTCCATTGTGACAAACCTGGGCTTTATGAAACCAAGGACACCGCTGGGATGCAATGGAATCTCAAGGAACCCAGGGCCAACTGTCAACACATCAGCTTCTCAGGAAACCAAGGAAAACACTGTGACACAGAGAAGGGCCTCATGGGACCCAGGAGACCATGGTGACACTGTGGAATCTCATGGAACCAAGTCTGAATTGTTACAGGACCCAGGAGACCATGGTGACACCAGAGAATCTCATGGAACCAAGTGTCCAGAGTTTCATGGCTCAGCCTGATGGAGCACTGGAGACCATTGTGTCCCAGTGGGAACACAGGGAACAAAGGCTCCACTGTGACCCAGCAGGCCCTCATGGAACCAAGGATACCGCTGGGATACAATGGAATCTCATGGAACCAAGGTCCAGTTGTGACAGAGCTGGGCCTCTTGGAACCAAGGACACCCCGTGATGCAATGGAATCTCTAGGATCCAAGGATCAATTGCCAACACACCAGGTTCTCATGAAACCAAGCAGAACATTGTGACACAGGGCAATCTCATGGAAGCAAGGCTCTGCTTTGATCAAGTGGGGCCTCATGGGACACAGGTGCCACTGGGACATTGTCAGGCCCAGGAGGAACAAGACACCCCTGTGGCAGACCAAGGCCTCATGGGACCCAGGAGAGCTCTGTGACACAATGGAACCTGATGGAGCCAAGGGCCCATTGGGACACAGCAGGGTCTCATGGAACCCCTGTGCCACTGGGACATTGCCAAGGCTCCTGCAAGCAAGGTTCCACTGGGACAAAGGCAGGCCCCATGGCACCCAGGAGACCACTGGGGGACAATGGAATCTCATGGAACCAGGTGTCCATGGTGACAGAGCCAGGCCTGATGGAACACTGGAGAACATTGTTACCCAAAGGAATCTCATGGAACCAGGTGTCCATGGTGACAGAGCCAGGCCTGATGGAACCTAATTGAACACAGGAGAACTTTGCTAGCCCATGGAATCTCATGGAACCAGGTGTCCATGGTGACAGAGCCAGGCCTGATGGAACCTAATTGAACACAGGTGAACATTGTTACCTTTTGGAAGCCTGGCTGCGAGAATTTTAGACTCTGTGCTGACAGACACTCACCCCAGAGAGAACACTGCATTTGACCTTGGACTCTGGAGGAGGCTTCCAAAATGGAATGATGGAACTGGGATTATGGGTGTGGAGTTTGAATAGAAGGGTGTAATATCACATGGTGAAAAATTCAGGGTTTACCATTTTAGAATATAGTAATATATATAAAGCAAGATGGAGGTTTTAGGGCAGAGGATGATCCTTTTTCTTTGCCTTCTTCACCTTCTTTTTCTTCTTCTTCTTCCTCACGTTCTTCTTTTGCTTCTCCTTCTTCACCTTCTTGTTCATCTTCTTCTTCTCCTTCTTCTTCTCCTCCTTCTCCTCTTTCTACTCTTCCTCGTCCTCATCCTCCCTCTTCCTCCTCGGGTTTGGGTGGTATTCTGTAATTGGATAAAAAAGTCGGTGTTGTCAGGCACGGGTGGTTGGTTATTGGGTTAAAAGGAAAAATAATTGAGGTGTCATTTGTTATTTGGACAGTATATCCTTAAAAGACCTTGCAGAGAGAGAGATGGGGCTCCATTTTTCCCTTGTTAGCAAAGTGCTGCAGAACTCACAGCTTGTGAGACTGTTACATGGACAAGAGCTAATGAACACCTGAGTCCAAACAAGAAACACTGTCTTGTGATTTAATCCCGACCTTGGCAGAGAAGAAGCAAAAGAATTGACTGTTCCCCCATGGAATCTCATGGAACCAGGTGTCCACTGTTTCACAGTGCAGCCTCAGAGAGGGTGAGACCATTGTGCCACAATGGAATATCTTGAAACCAAGGCTCCATTGTGACAAACCTGGGCTTTATGAAACCAAGGACACCGCTGGGATGCAATGGAATCTCAAGGAACCCAGGGCCAACTGTCAACACATCAGCTTCTCAGGAAACCAAGGAAAACACTGTGACACAGAGAAGGGCCTCATGGGACCCAGTAGACCATGGTGACACTGTGGAAACTCATGGAACCAAGTCTGAATTGTTACAGGACCCAGGAGACCATGGTGACACCGTGGAATCTCATGGAACCAAGTCTGAATTGTTACAGGACCCAGGAGACCATGGTGACACCGTGGAATCTCATGGAACCAAGTGTCCAGAGAATCTCATGGCTCAGCCTCATGGAGCACTGGAGACCATTGTGTCCCAGTGGGAACACAGGGAACAAAGGCTCCACTGTGACACATCAGGGCCTCATGGAATGCAAGAGATCATCCTGATGGAATGGGAACTCATGGAACCAAGGGCCCACTCTTTGGCTGCGTGGCCCCATGGAATGCTGGAGACCATTGTGGCACCATGGAATGAATGGCACAAAGGCTCCACTGTGACCCAGCAGGGCCTCATGGAACCAAGGACACCGCTGGGATACAATGGAATCTCATGGAACCAAGGTCCAGTTGTGACAGAGCTGGGCCTCTTGGAACCAAGGACACCCCGTGATGCAATGGAATCTCTAGGATCCAAGGATCAATTGCCAACACACCAGGTTCTCATGAAACCAAGCAGAACATTGTGACACAGGGCAATCTCATGGAAGCAAGGCTCTGCTTTGATCAAGTGGGGCCTCATGGGACACAGGTGCCACTGGGACATTGTCAGGCCCAGGAGGAACAAGACACCCCTGTTGCAGACCAAGGCCTCATGGGACCCAGGAGAGCTCTGTGACACAATGGAACCTGATGGAGCCAAGGGCCCCTTGGGACACAGCAGGGTCTCATGGAACCCCTGTGCCACTGGGACATTGCCAAGGCTCCTGCAAGCAAGGTTCCACTGGGACAAAGGCAGGCCCCATGGCACCCAGGAGACCACTGTGGGACAATGGAATCTCATGGAACCAGGTGTCCATGGTGACAGAGCCAGGCCTGATGGAACACTGGAGAACATTGTTACCCAAGGGAATCTCATGGAACCAGGTGTCCATGGTGACAGAGCCAGGCCTGATGGAACACTAGGGACTATTGTTATCCAAGGGAATCCCATGGAACCAGGTGTCCATGGTGACAGAGCCAGGCCTGATGGAACCTAATTGAACACAGGAGAACTTTGCTAGCCCATGGAATCTCATGGAACCAGGTGTCCATGGTGACAGAGCCAGGCCTGATGGAACCTAATTGAACACAGGTGAACATTGTTACCTTTTGGAAGCCTGGCTGCGAGAATTTTAGACTCTGTGCTGACAGACACTCACCCCAGAGAGAACACTGCATTTGACCTTGGACTCTGGAGGAGGCTTCCAAAATGGAATGATGGAACTGGGATTATGGGTGTGGAGTTTGAATAGAAGGGTGTAATATCACATGGTGAAAAATTCAGGGTTTACCGTTTTAGAATATAGTAATATATATAAAGCAAGATGGAGGTTTTAGGGCAGAGGATGATCCTTTTTCTTTGCCTTCTTCACCTTCTTTTTCTTCTTCTTCTTCCTCACGTTCTTCTTTTCCTTCTCCTTCTTCACCTTCTTGTTCATCTTCTTCTTCTCCTTCTTCTTCTCCTCCTTCTCCTTCTCCTCTTTCTACTCTTCCTCGTCCTCATCCTCCCTCTTCCTCCTCGGGTTTGGGTGGTATTCTGTAATTGGATAAAAAAGTCGGTGTTGTCAGGCACGGGTGGTTGGTTATTGGGTTAAAAGGAAAAATAATTGAGGTGTCATTTGTTATTTGGACAGTTTGTCCTTAAAAGACCTTGCAGAGAGAGAGAGATGGGGCTCCATTTTCCCCTTGTTAGCAAAGTGCTGCAGAACTCGCAGCTTGTGAGACTGTTACATGGACAAGAGCTAATGAACACCTGAGTCCAAACAAGAAACACTGTCTTGTGATTTAATCCCGACCTTGGCTGAGAAGAAGCAAAAGAATTGACTGTTCCCCCATGGAATCTCATGGAACCAGGTGTCCACTGTTTCACAGTGCAGCCTCAGAGAGGGTGAGACCATTGTGCCACAATGGAATATCCTGAAACCAAGGCTCCATTGTGACAAACCTGGGCTTTATGAAACCAAGGACACCGCTGGGATGCAATGGAATCTCAAGGAACCCAGGGCCAACTGTCAACACATCAGCTTCTCAGGAAACCAAGGAAAACACTGTGACACAGAGAAGGGCCTCATGGGACCCAGGAGACCATGGTGACACTGTGGAATCTCATGGAACCAAGTCTGAATTGTTACAGGACCCAGGAGACCATGGTGACACCAGAGAATCTCATGGAACCAAGTGTCCAGAGTTTCATGGCTCAGCCTCATGGAGCACTGGAGACCATTGTGTCCCAGTGGGAACACAGGGAACAAAGGCTCCACTGTGACCCAGCAGGCCCTCATGGAACCAAGGATACCGCTGGGATACAATGGAATCTCATGGAACCAAGGTCCAGTTGTGACAGAGCTGGGCCTCTTGGAACCAAGGACACCCCGTGATGCAATGGAATCTCTAGGATCCAAGGATCAATTTCCAACACACCAGGTTCTCATGAAACCAAGCAGAACATTGTGACACAGGGCAATCTCATGGAAGCAAGGCTCTGCTTTGATCAAGTGGGGCCTCATGGGACACAGGTGCCACTGGGACATTGTCAGGCCCAGGAGGAACAAGACACCCCTGTGGCAGACCAAGGCCTCATGGGACCCAGGAGAGCTCTGTGACACAATGGAACCTGATGGAGCCAAGGGCCCCTTGGGACACAGCAGGGTCTCATGGAACCCATGTGCCACTGGGACATTGCCAAGGCTCCTGCAAGCAAGGTTCCACTGGGACAAAGGCAGGCCCCATGGCACCCAGGAGACCACTGGGGGACAATGGAATCTCATGGAACCAGGTGTCCATGGTGACAGAGCCAGGCCTGATGGAACACTGGAGAACATGGTTACGCAAGGGAATCTCATGGAACCAGGTGTCCATGGTGACAGAGCCAGGCCTGATGGAACACTGGAGAACATTGTTACCCAAGGGAATCCCATGGAACCAGGTGTCCATGGTGACAGAGCCAGGCCTGATGGAACCTAATTGAACACAGGAGAACTTTGCTAGCCCATGGAATCTCATGGAACCAGGTGTCCATGGTGACAGAGCCAGGCCTGATGGAACCTAATTGAACACAGGTGAACATTGTTACCTTTTGGAAGCCTGGCTATGAGAATTTTAGACTCTGTGCTGACAGACACTCACCCCAGAGAGAACACTGCATTTGACCTTGGACTCTGGAGGAGGCTTCCAAAATGGAATGATGGAACTGGGATTATGGGTGTGGAGTTTGAATAGAAGGGTGTAATATCACATGGTGAAAAATTCAGGGTTTACCATTTTAGAATATAGTAATATATATAAAGCAAGATGGAGGTTTTAGGGCAGAGGATGATCCTTTTTCTTTGCCTTCTTCACCTTCTTTTTCTTCTTCTTCTTCCTCACGTTCTTCTTTTCCTTCTCCTTCTTCACCTTCTTGTTCATCTTCTTCTTCTCCTTCTTCTTCTCCTCCTTCTCCTCTTTCTACTCTTCCTCGTCCTCATCCTCCCTCTTCCTCCTTGGGTTTGGGTGGTATTCTGTAATTGGATAAAAAAGTCGGTGTTGTCAGGCACGGGTGGTTGGTTATTGGGTTAAAAGGAAAAATAATTGAGGTGTCATTTGTTATTTGGACAGTATATCCTTAAAAGACCTTGCAGAGAGAGAGATGGGACTCCATTTTTCCCTTGTTAGCAAAGTGCTGCAGAACTCACAGCTTGTGAGACTGTTACATGGACAAGAGCTAATGAACACCTGAGTCCAAACAAGAAACACTGTCTTGTGATTTAATCCCGACCTTGGCTGAGAAGAAGCAAAAGAATTGACTGTTCCCCCATGGAATCTCATGGAACCAGGTGTCCACTGTTTCACAGTGCAGCCTCAGAGAGGGTGAGACCATTGTGCCACAATGGAATATCTTGAAACCAAGGCTCCATTGTGACAAACCTGGGCTTTATGAAACCAAGGACACCGCTGGGATGCAATGGAATCTCAAGGAACCCAGGGCCAACTGTCAACACATCAGCTTCTCAGGAAACCAAGGAAAACACTGTGACACAGAGAAGGGCCTCATGGGACCCAGTAGACCATGGTGACACTGTGGAAACTCATGGAACCAAGTCTGAATTGTTACAGGACCCAGGAGACCATGGTGACACCGTGGAATCTCATGGAACCAAGTCTGAATTGTTACAGGACCCAGGAGACCATGGTGACACCGTGGAATCTCATGGAACCAAGTGTCCAGAGAATCTCATGGCTCAGCCTCATGGAGCACTGGAGACCATTGTGTCCCAGTGGGAACACAGGGAACAAAGGCTCCACTGTGACACATCAGGGCCTCATGGAATGCAAGAGATCATCCTGATGGAATGGGAACTCATGGAACCAAGGGCCCACTCTTTGGCTGCGTGGCCCCATGGAATGCTGGAGACCATTGTGGCACCATGGAATGAATGGCACAAAGGCTCCACTGTGACCCAGCAGGGCCTCATGGAACCAAGGACACCGCTGGGATACAATGGAATCTCATGGAACCAAGGTCCAGTTGTGACAGAGCTGGGCCTCTTGGAACCAAGGACACCCCGTGATGCAATGGAATCTCTAGGATCCAAGGATCAATTGCCAACACACCAGGTTCTCATGAAACCAAGCAGAACATTGTGACACAGGGCAATCTCATGGAAGCAAGGCTCTGCTTTGATCAAGTGGGGCCTCATGGGACACAGGTGCCACTGGGACATTGTCAGGCCCAGGAGGAACAAGACACCCCTGTTGCAGACCAAGGCCTCATGGGACCCAGGAGAGCTCTGTGACACAATGGAACCTGATGGAGCCAAGGGCCCCTTGGGACACAGCAGGGTCTCATGGAACCCCTGTGCCACTGGGACATTGCCAAGGCTCCTGCAAGCAAGGTTCCACTGGGACAAAGGCAGGCCCCATGGCACCCAGGAGACCACTGTGGGACAATGGAATCTCATGGAACCAGGTGTCCATGGTGACAGAGCCAGGCCTGATGGAACACTGGAGAACATTGTTACCCAAGGGAATCTCATGGAACCAGGTGTCCATGGTGACAGAGCCAGGCCTGATGGAACACTAGGGACTATTGTTATCCAAGGGAATCCCATGGAACCAGGTGTCCATGGTGACAGAGCCAGGCCTGATGGAACCTAATTGAACACAGGAGAACTTTGCTAGCCCATGGAATCTCATGGAACCAGGTGTCCATGGTGACAGAGCCAGGCCTGATGGAACCTAATTGAACACAGGTGAACATTGTTACCTTTTGGAAGCCTGGCTGCGAGAATTTTAGACTCTGTGCTGACAGACACTCACCCCAGAGAGAACACTGCATTTGACCTTGGACTCTGGAGGAGGCTTCCAAAATGGAATGATGGAACTGGGATTATGGGTGTGGAGTTTGAATAGAAGGGTGTAATATCACATGGTGAAAAATTCAGGGTTTACCGTTTTAGAATATAGTAATATATATAAAGCAAGATGGAGGTTTTAGGGCAGAGGATGATCCTTTTTCTTTGCCTTCTTCACCTTCTTTTTCTTCTTCTTCTTCCTCACGTTCTTCTTTTCCTTCTCCTTCTTCACCTTCTTGTTCATCTTCTTCTTCTCCTTCTTCTTCTCCTCCTTCTCCTTCTCCTCTTTTTACTCTTCCTCGTCCTCATCCTCCCTCTTCCTCCTCGGGTTTGGGTGGTATTCTGTAATTGGATAAAAAAGTCGGTGTTGTCAGGCACGGGTGGTTGGTTATTGGGTTAAAAGGAAAAATAATTGAGGTGTCATTTGTTATTTGGACAGTTTGTCCTTAAAAGACCTTGCAGAGAGAGAGATGGGGCTCCATTTTTACCTTGTTAGCAAAGTGCTGCAGAACTCACAGCTTGTGAGACTGTTACATGGACAAGAGCTAATGAACACCTGAGTCCAAACAAGAAACACTGTCTTGTGATTTAATCCCGACCTTGGCAGAGAAGAAGCAAAAGAATTGACTGTTCCCCCATGGAATCTCATGGAACCAGGTGTCCACTGTTTCACAGTGCAGCCTCAGAGAGGGTGAGACCATTGTGCCACAATGGAATATCCTGAAACCAAGGCTCCATTGTGACAAACCTGGGCTTTATGAAACCAAGGACACCGCTGGGATGCAATGGAATCTCAAGGAACCCAGGGCCAACTGTCAACACATCAGCTTCTCAGGAAACCAAGGAAAACACTGTGACACAGAGAAGGGCCTCATGGGACCCAGGAGACCATGGTGACACTGTGGAATCTCATGGAACCAAGTCTGAATTGTTACAGGACCCAGGAGACCATGGTGACACCGTGGAATCTCATGGAACCAAGTCTGAATTGTTACAGGACCCAGGAGACCATGGTGACACCAGAGAATCTCATGGAACCAAGTGTCCAGAGTTTCATGGCTCAGCCTCATGGAGCACTGGATACCATTGTGTCCCAGTGGGAACACAGGGAACAAAGGCTCCACTGTGACACAGCAGGGCCTCATGGAATGCAAGAGATCATCCTGATGGAATGGGAACTCATGGAACCAAGGGCCCACTCTTTGGCTGCGTGGCCCCATGGAATGCTGGAGACCATTGTGGCACCATGGAATGAATGGCACAAAGGCTCCACTGTGACCCAGCAGGGCCTCATGGAACCAAGGACACCGCTGGGATACAATGGAATCTCATGGAACCAAGGTCCAGTTGTGACAGAGCTGGGCCTCTTGGAACCAAGGACACCCCGTGATGCAATGGAATCTCTAGGATCCAAGGATCAATTGCCAGCACACCAGGTTCTCATGAAACCAAGCAGAACATTGTGACACAGGGCAATCTCATGGAAGCAAGGCTCTGCTTTGATCAAGTGGGGCCTCATGGGACACAGGTGCCACTGGGACATTGTCAGGCCCAGGAGGAACAAGACACCCCTGTGGCAGACCAAGGCCTCATTGCACCCAGGAGAGCTCTGTGACACAATGGAACCTGATGGAGCCAAGGGCCCATTGGGACACGGCAGGGTCTCATGGAACCCCTGTGCCACTGGGACATTGCCAAGGCTCCTGCAAGCAAGGTTCCACTGGGACAAAGGCAGGCCCCATGGCACCCAGGAGACCACTGGGGGACAATGGAATCTCATGGAACCAGGTGTCCATGGTGACAGAGCCAGGCCTGATGGAACACTGGAGAACATGGTTACGCAAGGGAATCTCATGGAACCAGGTGTCCATGGTGACAGAGCCAGGCCTCATGGAACACTAGGGACTATTGTTATCCAAGGGAATCCCATGGAACCAGGTGTCCATGGTGACAGAGCCAGGCCTGATGGAACCTAGTTGAACACAGGAGAACTTTGCTAGCCCATGGAATCCCATGGAACCAGGTGTCCATGGTGACAGAGCCAGGCCTGATGGAACCTAATGGAACAGAGGATAACATTGTTATCCAAGGGAATCTCATGGAACCAGGTGTCCATGGTGATAGAGCCAGGCCTGATGGAACCTAATTGAACACAGGTGAACATTGTTACCTTTTGGAACCCTGGCTGCGAGAATTTTAGACTCTGTGCTGACAGACACTCACCCCAGAGAGAACACTGCATTTGACCTTGGACTCTGGAGGAGGCTTCCAAAATGGAATGATGGAACTGGGATTATGGGTGTGGAGTTTGAATAGAAGGGTGTAATATCACATGGTGAAAAATTCAGGGTTTACCGTTTTAGAATATAGTAATATATATAAAGCAAGATGGAGGTTTTAGGGCAGAGGATGATCCTTTTTCTTTGCCTTCTTCACCTTCTTTTTCTTCTTCTTCTTCCTCACGTTCTTCTTTTCCTTCTCCTTCTTCACCTTCTTGTTCATCTTCTTCTTCTCCTTCTTCTTCTCCTCCTTCTCCTCTTTCTACTCTTCCTCGTCCTCATCCTCCCTCTTCCTCCTCGGGTTTGGGTGGTATTCTGTAATTGGATAAAAAAGTCGGTGTTGTCAGGCACGGGTGGTTGGTTATTGGGTTAAAAGGAAAAATAATTGAGGTGTCATTTGTTATTTGGACAGTTTATCCTTAAAAGACCTTGCAGAGAGAGAGATGGGGCTCCATTGTTACCTTGTTAGCAAAGTGCTGCAGAACTCACAGCTTGTGAGACTGTTACATGGACAAGAGCTAATGAACACCTGAGTCCAAACAAGAAACACTGTCTTGTGATTTAATCCCGACCTTGGCAGAGAAGAAGCAAAAGAATTGACTGTTCCCCCATGGAATCTCATGGAAGCAGGTGTCCACTGTTTCACAGTGCAGCCTCAGAGAGGGTGAGACCATTGTGCCACAATGGAATATCCTGAAACCAAGGCTCCATTGTGACAAACCTGGGCTTTATGAAACCAAGGACACCGCTGGGATGCAATGGAATCTCAAGGAACCCAGGGCCAACTGTCAACACATCAGCTTCTCAGGAAACCAAGGAAAACACTGTGACACAGAGAAGGGCCTCATGGGACCCAGGAGACCATGGTGACACCGTGGAATCTCATGGAACCAAGTCTGAATTGTTACAGGACCCAGGAGACCATGGTGACACTGTGGAATCTCATGGAACCAAGTCTGAATTGTTACAGGACCCAGGAGACCATGGTGACACCAGAGAATCTCATGGAACCAAGTGTCCAGAGTTTCATGGCTCAGCCTCATGGAGCACTGGATACCATTGTGTCCCAGTGGGAACACAGGGAACAAAGGCTCCACTGTGACACAGCAGGGCCTCATGGAATGCAAGAGATCATCCTGATGGAATGGGAACTCATGGAACCAAGGGCCCACTCTTTGGCTGCGTGGCCCCATGGAATGCTGGAGACCATTGTGGCACCATGGAATGAATGGCACAAAGGCTCCACTGTGACCCAGCAGGGCCTCATGGAACCAAGGACACCGCTGGGATACAATGGAATCTCATGGAACCAAGGTCCAGTTGTGACAGAGCTGGGCCTCTTGGAACCAAGGACACCCCGTGATGCAATGGAATCTCTAGGATCCAAAGATCAATTGCCAACACACCAGGTTCTCATGAAACCAAGCAGAACATTGTGACACAGGGCAATCTCATGGAAGCAAGGCTCTGCTTTGATCAAGTGGGGCCTCATGGGACACAGGTGCCACTGGGACATTGTCAGGCCCAGGAGGAACAAGACACCCCTGTGGCAGACCAAGGCCTCATGGGACCCAGGAGAGCTCTGTGACACAATGGAACCTGATGGAGCCAAGGGCCCATTGGGACACAGCAGGGTCTCATGGAACCCCTGTGCCACTGGGACATTGCCAAGGCTCCTGCAAGCAAGGTTCCACTGGGACAAAGGCAGGCCCCATGGCACCCAGGAGACCACTGTGGGACAATGGAATCTCATGGAACCAGGTGTCCATGGTGACAGAGCCAGGCCTGATGGAACACTGGAGAACATTGTTACCCAAGGGAATCTCATGGAACCAGGTGTCCATGGTGACAGAGCCAGGCCTGATGGAACACTAGGGACTATTGTTACCCAAGGGAATCCCATGGAACCAGGTGTCCATGGTGACAGAGCCAGGCCTGATGGAACCTAATGGAACAGAGGATAACATTGTTATCCAAGGGAATCTCATGGATCCAGGTGTCCATGGTGACAGAGCCAGGCCTGATGGAACCTAATTGAACACAGGTGAACATTGTTACCTTTTGGAAGCCTGGCTGCGAGAATTTTAGACTCTGTGCTGACAGACACTCACCCCAGAGAGAACACTGCATTTGACCTTGGACTATGGAGGAGGCTTCCAAAATGGAATGATGGAATTGGGATTATGGGTGTGGAGTTTGAATAGAAGGGTGTAATATCACATGGTGAAAAATTCAGGGTTTATCGTTTTAGAATATAAAGCAAGATGGAGGTTTTAGGGCAGAGGATGATCCTTTTTCTTTGCCTTCTTCACCTTCTTTTTCTTCTTCTTCTTCCTCACGTTCTTCTTTTGCTTCTCCTTCTTCACCTTCTTGTTCATCTTCTTCTTCTCCTTCTTCTTCTCCTCCTTCTCCTCTTTCTACTCTTCCTCGTCCTCATCCTCCCTCTTCCTCCTCGGGTTTGGGTGGTATTCTGTAATTGGATAAAAAAGTCGGTGTTGTCAGGCACGGGTGGTTGGTTATTGGGTTAAAAGGAAAAATAATTGAGGTGTCATTTGTTATTTGGACAGTTTATCCTTAAAAGACCTTGCAGAGAGAGAGATGGGGCTCCATTGTTACCTTGTTAGCAAAGTGCTGCAGAACTCACAGCTTGTGAGACTGTTACATGGACAAGAGCTAATGAACACCTGAGTCCAAACAAGAAACACTGTCTTGTGATTTAATCCCGACCTTGGCTGAGAAGAAGCAAAAGAATTGACTGTTCCCCCATGGAATCTCATGGAAGCAGGTGTCCACTGTTTCACAGTGCAGCCTCAGAGAGGGTGAGACCATTGTGCCACAATGGAATATCCTGAAACCAAGGCTCCATTGTGACAAACCTGGGCTTTATGAAACCAAGGACACTGCTGGCATGCAATGGAATCTCAAGGAACCCAGGGCCAACTGTCAACACATCAGCTTCTCAGGAAACCAAGGAAAACACTGTGACACAGAGAAGGGCCTCATGGGACCCAGTAGACCATGGTGACACTGTGGAATCTCATGGAACCAAGTCTGAATTGTTACAGGACCCAGTAGACCATGGTGACACTGTGGAATCTCATGGAACCAAGTCTGAATTGTTACAGGACCCAGTAGACCATGGTGACACCGTGGAATCTCATGGAACCAAGTCTGAATTGTTACAGGACCCAGCAGACCATGGTGACACCAGAGAATCTCATGGAACCAAGTGTCCAGAGTTTCACGGCTCAGCCCCATGGAGGGCTGGATACCATTGTGTCCCAGTGGGAACACAGGGAACAAAGGCTCCACTGTGACCCTGCAGGGCCTCATGGAATGCAAGAGATCATCCTGATGGAATGGAAACTCATGGAACCAAGGGCCCACTCTTTGGCTGCGTGGCTCCATGGAATGCTGGAGACCATTGTGGCACCATGGAATGAATGGCACAAAGGCTCCACTGTGACCCAGCAGGGCCTCATGAAACCAAGGACACCGCTGGGATACAATGGAATCTCATGGAACCAAGGTCCAGTTGTGACAGAGCTGGGCCTCATGGAACTAAGGACACCCCGTGATGCAATGGAATCTCTAGGATCCAAGGATCAATTACCAACACACCAGGTTCTCATGAAACCAAGCAGAACATTGTGACACAGGGCAATCTCATAGAAGCAAGGCTCTGCTTTGATCAAGTGGGGCCTCATGGGACACAGGTGCCACTGGGACATTGTCAGGCCCAGGAGGAACAAGACACCCCTGTGGCAGACCAAGGCCTCATGGGACCCAGGAGAGCTCTGTGACACAATGGAACCTGATGGAGCCAAGGGCCCATTGGGACACAGCAGGGTCTCATGGAACCCCTGTGCCACTGGGACATTGCCAAGGCTCCTGCAAGCAAGGTTCCACTGGGACAAAGGCAGGCCCCATGGCACCCAGGAGACCACTGTGGGACAATGGAATCTCATGGAACCTGGTGTCCATGGTGACAGAGCCTTGCCTGATGGAACACTGGAAAACATTGTTACCCAAGGGAATCTCATGGAACCAGGTGTCCATGGTGACAGAGCCAGGCCTGATGGAACACTAGGGACTATTGTTATCCAAGGGAATCCCATGAAACCAGGTGTCCATGGTGACAGAGCCAGGCCTGATGGAACCTAATTGAACACAGGTGAACATTGTTACCTTTTGGAACCCTGGCTGCGAGAATTTTAGACTCTGTGCTGACAGACACTCACCCCAGAGAGAACACTGCATTTGACCTTGGACTCTGGAGGAGGCTTCCCAAATGGAATGATGGAACTGGGATTATGGGTGTGGAGTTTGAATAGAAGGGTGTAATATCACATGGTGAAAAATTCAGGGTTTACCGTTTTAGAATATAGTAATATATAAAAAGCAAGATGGAGGTTTTAGGGCAGAGGATGATCCTTTTTCTTTGCCTTCTTCACCTTCATTTTCTTCCTCTTCTTCCTCACGTTCTTCTTTTCCTTCTCCTTCTTCACCTTCTTGTTCATCTTCTTCTTCTCCTTCTTCTTCTCCTCCTTCTCCTTCTCCTCTTTCAACTCTTCCTCGTCCTCATCCTCCCTCTTCCTCCTCGGGTTTGGGTGGTATTCTGTAATTGGATAAAAAAGTCGGTGTTGTCAGGCATGGGTGGTTGGTTATTGGGTTAAAAGGAAAAATAATTGAGGTGTCATTTGTTATTTGGACAGTTTATCCTTAAAAGACCTTGCAGAGAGAGAGATGGGGCTCCATTTTTCCCTTGTTAGCAAAGTGCTGCAGAACTCACAGCTTGTGAGACTGTTACATGGACAAGAGCTAATGAACACCTGAGTCCAAACAAGAAACACTGTCTTGTGATTTAATCCCGACCTTGGCTGAGAAGAAGCAAAAGAATTGACTGTTCCCCCATGGAATCTCATGGAACCAGGTGTCCACTGTTTCACAGTGCAGCCTCAGAGAGGGTGAGACCATTGTGCCACAATGGAATATCCTGAAACCAAGGCTCCATTGTGACAAACCTGGGCTTTATGAAACCAAGGACACCGCTGGGATGCAATGGAATCTCAAGGAACCCAGGGCCAACTCTCAACACATCAGCTTCTCAGGAAACCAAGGAAAACACTGTGACACAGAGAAGGGACCCAGTAGACCATGGTGACACTGTGGAATCTCATGGAACCAAGTCTGAATTGTTACAGGACCCAGGAGACCATGGTGACACCGTGGAATCTCATGGAACCAAGTCTGAATTGTTACAGGACCCAGGAGACCATGGTGACACCGTGGAATCTCATGGAACAAAGTGTCCAGAGTTTCATGGCTCAGCCTCATGGAGCACTGGAGACCATTGTGTCCCAGTGGGAACACAGGGAACAAAGGCTCCACTGTGACACAGCAGGGCCTCATGGAACGCAAGAGATCATCCTGATGGAATGGGAACTCATGGAACCAAGGGCCCACTCTTTGGCTGCGTGGCCCCATGGAATGCTGGAGACCATTGTGGCACCATGGAATGAATGGCACAAAGGCTCCACTGTGACCCAGCAGGGCCTCATGGAACCAAGGACACCGCTGGGATACAATGGAATCTCATGGAACCAAGGTCCAGTTGTGACAGAGCTGGGCCTCATGGAACCAAGGACACCCCGTGATGCAATGGAATCTCTAGGATCCAAGGATCAATTGCCAACACACCAGGTTCTCATGAAACCAAGCAGAACATTGTGACACAGGGCAATCTCATGGAAGCAAGGCTCTGCTTTGATCAAGTGGGGCCTCAAGGGACACAGGTGCCACTGGGACATTGTCAGGCCCAGGAGGAACAAGACACCCCTGTGGCAGACCAAGGCCTCATGGGACCCAGGAGAGCTCTGTGACACAATGGAACCTGATGGAGCCAAGGGCCCATTGGGACACAGCAGGGTCTCATGGAACCCCTGTGCCACTGGGACATTGCCAAGGCTCCTGCAAGCAAGGTTCCACTGGGACAAAGGCAGGCCCCATGGCACCCAGGAGACCACTGTGGGACAATGGAATCTCATGGAACCAGGTGTCCATGGTGACAGAGCCAGGCCTGATGGAACACTAGGGACTATTGTTATCCAAGGGAATCCCATGGAACCAGGTGTCCATGGTGACAGAGCTAGGCCTGATGGAATCTAATGGAACAGAGGAGAACATTGTTACCCAAGGGAATCTCATGGAACCAGGTGTCCATGGTGACAGAGCCAGGCCTGATGGAACCTAATGGAACAGAGGAGAACATTGTTATCCAATGGAATCCCATGGAACCAGGTGTCCATGGTGACAGAGCCAGGCCTGATGGAACCTAATTGAACACAGGTGAACATTGTTACCTTTTGGAACCCTGGCTATGAGAATTTTAGACTCTGTGCTGACAGACACTCACCCCAGAGAGAACACTGCATTTGACCTTGGACTCTGGAGGAGGCTTCCAAAATGGAATGATGGAACTGGGATTATGGGTGTGGAGTTTGAATAGACGGGTGTAATATCACATGGTGAAAAATTCAGGGTTTACCGTTTTAGAATATAGTAATATATATAAAGCAAGATGGAGGTTTTAGGGCAGAGGATGATCCTTTTTCTTTGCCTTCTTCACCTTCTTTTTCTTCTTCCTCACGTTCTTCTTTTCCTTCTCCTTCTTCACCTTCTTGTTCATCTTCTTCTTCTCCTTCTTCTTCGCCTCCTTCTCCTTCTCCTCTTTCTACTCTTCCTCGTCCTCATCCTCCCTCTTCCTCCTCGGGTTTGGGTGGTATTCTGTAATTGGATAAAAAAGTCGGTGTTGTCAGGCACGGGTGGTTGGTTATTGGGTTAAAAGGAAAAATAATTGAGGTGTCATTTGTTATTTGGACAGTTTATCCTTAAAAGACCTTGCAGAGAGAGAGATGGGGCTCCATTTTTCCCTTGTTAGCAAAGTGCTGCAGAACTCACAGCTTGTGAGACTGTTACATGGACAAGAGCTAATGAACACCTGAGTCCAAACAAGAAACACTGTCTTGTGATTTAATCCCGACCTTGGCTGAGAAGAAGCAAAAGAATTGACTGTTCCCCCATGGAATCTCATGGAAGCAGGTGTCCACTGTTTCACAGTGCAGCCTCAGAGAGGGTGAGACCATTGTGCCACAATGGAATATCCTGAAACCAAGGCTCCATTGTGACAAACCTGGGCTTTATGAAACCAAGGACACCGCTGGGATGCAATGGAATCTCAAGGAACCCAGGGCCAACTGTCAACACATCAGCTTCTCAGGAAACCAAGGAAAACACTGTGACACAGAGAAGGGCCTCATGGGACCCAGTAGACCATGGTGACACTGTGGAATCTCATGGAACCAAGTCTGAATTGTTACAGGACCCAGTAGACCATGGTGACACTGTGGAATCTCATGGAACCAAGTCTGAATTGTTACAGGACCCAGTAGACCATGGTGACACCGTGGAATCTCATGGAACCAAGTCTGAATTGTTACAGGACCCAGCAGACCATGGTGACACCGTGGAATCTCATGGAACCAAGTCTGAATTGTTACAGGACCCAGGAGACCATGGTGACACTAGAGAATCTCATGGAACCAAGTGTCCAGAGTTTCACGGCTCAGCCCCATGGAGGGCTGGATACCATTGTGTCCCAGTGGGAACACAGGGAACAAAGGCTCCACTGTGACACTGCAGGGCCTCATGGAATGCAAGAGATCATCCTGATGGAATGGGAACTCATGGAACCAAGGGCCCACTCTTTGGTTGCGTGGCCCCATGGAATGCTGGAGACCATTGTGGCACCATGGAATGAATGGCACAAAGGCTCCACTGTGACCCAGCAGGGCCTCATGGAACCAAGGACACCGCTGGGATACAATGGAATCTCATGGAACCAAGGTCCAGTTGTGACAGAGCTGGGCCTCATGGAACCAAGGACACCCCGTGATGCAATGGAATCTCTAGGATCCAAGGATCAATTGCCAACACACCAGGTTCTCATGAAACCAAGCAGAACATTGTGACGCAGGGCAATCTCATGGAAGCAAGGCTCTGCTTTGATCAAGTGGGGCCTCATGGGACACAGGTGCCACTGGGACATTGTCAGGCCCAGGAGGAACAAGACACCCCTGTGGCAGACCAAGGCCTCATGGGACCCAGGAGAGCTCTGTGACACAATGGAACCTGATGGAGCCAAGGGCCCATTGGGACACAGCAGGGTCTCATGGAACCCCTGTGCCACTGGGACATTGCCAAGGCTCCTGCAAGCAAGGTTCCACTGGGACAAAGGCAGGCCCCATGGCACCCAGGAGACCACTGTGGGACAATGGAATCTCATGGAACCAGGTGTCCATGGTGACAGAGCCAGGCCTGATGGAACACTGGAGAACATTGTTACCCAAGGGAATCTCATGGAACCAGGTGTCCATGGTGACAGAGCCAGGCCTGATGGAACACTAGGGACTATTGTTATCCAAGGGAATCCCATGAAACCAGGTGTCCATGGTGACAGAGCCAGGCCTGATGGAACCTAATTGAACACAGGTGAACATTGTTACCTTTTGGAACCCTGGCTGCGAGAATTTTAGACTCTGTGCTGACAGACACTCACCCCAGAGAGAACACTGCATTTGACCTTGGACTCTGGAGGAGGCTTCCAAAATGGAATGATGGAACTGGGATTATGGGTGTGGAGTTTGAATAGAAGGGTGTAATATCACATGGTGAAAAATTCAGGGTTTACCGTTTTAGAATATAGTAATATATAAAAAGCAAGATGGAGGTTTTAGGGCAGAGGATGATCCTTTTTCTTTGCCTTCTTCACCTTCATTTTCTTCCTCTTCTTCCTCACGTTCTTCTTTTCCTTCTCCTTCTTCACCTTCTTGTTCATCTTCTTCTTCTCCTTCTTCTTCTCCTCCTTCTCCTTCTCCTCTTTCAACTCTTCCTCGTCCTCATCCTCCCTCTTCCTCCTCGGGTTTGGGTGGTATTCTGTAATTGGATAAAAAAGTCGGTGTTGTCAGGCACGGGTGGTTGGTTATTGGGTTAAAAGGAAAAATAATTGAGGTGTCATTTGTTATTTGGACAGTTTATCCTTAAAAGACCTTGCAGAGAGAGAGATGGGGCTCCATTTTTCCCTTGTTAGCAAAGTGCTGCAGAACTCACAGCTTGTGAGACTGTTACATGGACAAGAGCTAATGAACACCTGAGTCCAAACAAGAAACACTGTCTTGTGATTTAATCCCGACCTTGGCTGAGAAGAAGCAAAAGAATTGACTGTTCCCCCATGGAATCTCATGGAACCAGGTGTCCACTGTTTCACAGTGCAGCCTCAGAGAGGGTGAGACCATTGTGCCACAATGGAATATCCTGAAACCAAGGCTCCATTGTGACAAACCTGGGCTTTATGAAACCAAGGACACCGCTGGGATGCAATTGAATCTCAAGGAACCCAGGGCCAACTGTCAACACATCAGCTTCTCAGGAAACCAAGGAAAACACTGTGACACAGAGAAGGGCCTCATGGGACTCAGTAGACCATGGTGACACTGTGGAATCTCATGGAACCAAGTCTGAATTGTTACAGGACCCAGGAGACCATGGTGACACCGTGGAATCTCATGGAACCAAGTCTGAATTGTTACAGGACCCAGGAGACCATGGTGACACCGTGGAATCTCATGGAACCAAGTGTCCAGAGTTTCATGGCTCAGCCTCATGGAGCACTGGAGACCATTGTGTCCCAGTGGGAACACAGGGAACAAAGGCTCCACTGTGACACAGCAGGGCCTCATGGAATGCAAGAGATCATCCTGATGGAATGGGAACTCATGGAACCAAGGGCCCACTCTTTGGCTGCGTGGCTCCATGGAATGCTGGAGACCATTGTGGCACCATGGAATGAATGGCACAAAGGCTCCACTGTGACCCAGCAGGGCCTCATGGAACCAAGGACACCGCTGGGATACAATGGAATCTCATGGAACCAAGGTCCAGTTGTGACAGAGCTGGGCCTCATGGAACCAAGGACACCCCGTGATGCAATGGAATCTCTAGGATCCGAGGATCAATTGCCAACACACCAGGTTCTCATGAAACCAAGCAGAACCTTGTGACACAGGGCAATCTCATGGAAGCAAGGCTCTGCTTTGATCAAGTGGGGCCTCATGGGACACAGGTGCCACTGGGACATTGTCAGGCCCAGGAGGAACAAGACACCCCTGTGGCAGACCAAGGCCTCATGGGACCCAGGAGAGCTCTGTGACACAATGGAACCTGATGGAGCCAAGGGCCCATTGGGACACGGCAGGGTCTCATGGAACCCCTGTGCCACTGGGACATTGCCAAGGCTCCTGCAAGCAAGGTTCCACTGGGACAAAGGCAGGCCCCATGTCACCCAGGAGACCACTGTGGGACAATGGAATCTCATGGAACCAGGTGTCCATGGTGACAGAGCTAGGCCTGATGGAATCTAATGGAACAGAGGAGAACATTGTTACCCAAGGGAATCTCATGGAACCAGGTGTCCATGGTGACAGAGCCAGGCCTGATGGAACCTAATGGAACAGAGGAGAACATTGTTATCCAATGGAATCCCATGGAACCAGGTGTCCATGGTGACAGAGCCAGGCCTGATGGAACACTGGAGAACATTGTTACCCCAGGGAATCTCATGGAACCAGGTGTCCATGGTGACAGAGCCAGGCCTGATGGAACACTAGGGACTATTGTTATCCAAGGGAATCCCATGAAACCAGGTGTCCATGGTGACAGAGCCAGGCCTGATGGAACCTAATTGAACACAGGTGAACATTGTTACCTTTTGGAACCCTGGCTGCGAGAATTTTAGACTCTGTGCTGACAGACACTCACCCCAGAGAGAACACTGCATTTGACCTTGGACTCTGGAGGAGGCTTCCCAAATGGAATGATGGAACTGGGATTATGGGTGTGGAGTTTGAATAGAAGGGTGTAATATCACATGGTGAAAAATTCAGGGTTTACCGTTTTAGAATATAGTAATATATAAAAAGCAAGATGGAGGTTTTAGGGCAGAGGATGATCCTTTTTCTTTGCCTTCTTCACCTTCATTTTCTTCCTCTTCTTCCTCACGTTCTTCTTTTCCTTCTCCTTCTTCACCTTCTTGTTCATCTTCTTCTTCTCCTCCTTCTTCTCCTCCTTCTCCTTCTCCTCTTTCAACTCTTCCTCGTCCTCATCCTCCCTCTTCCTCCTCGGGTTTGGGTGGTATTCTGTAATTGGATAAAAAAGTCGGTGTTGTCAGGCACGGGTGGTTGGTTATTGGGTTAAAAGGAAAAATAATTGAGGTGTCATTTGTTATTTGGACAGTTTATCCTTAAAAGACCTTGCAGAGAGAGAGATGGGGCTCCATTTTTCCCTTGTTAGCAAAGTGCTGCAGAACTCACAGCTTGTGAGACTGTTACATGGACAAGAGCTAATGAACACCTGAGTCCAAACAAGAAACACTGTCTTGTGATTTAATCCCGACCTTGGCTGAGAAGAAGCAAAAGAATTGACTGTTCCCCCATGGAATCTCATGGAACCAGGTGTCCACTGTTTCACAGTGCAGCCTCAGAGAGGGTGAGACCATTGTGCCACAATGGAATATCCTGAAACCAAGGCTCCATTGTGACAAACCTGGGCTTTATGAAACCAAGGACACCGCTGGGATGCAATGGAATCTCAAGGAACCCAGGGCCAACTGTCAACACATCAGCTTCTCAGGAAACCAAGGAAAACACTGTGACACAGAGAAGGGACCCAGTAGACCATGGTGACACTGTGGAATCTCATGGAACCAAGTCTGAATTGTTACAGGACCCAGGAGACCATGGTGACACCGTGGAATCTCATGGAACCAAGTCTGAATTGTTACAGGACCCAGTAGACCATGGTGACACCGTGGAATCTCATGGAACCAAGTGTCCAGAGTTTCATGGCTCAGCCTCATGGAGCACTGGAGACCATTGTGTCCCAGTGGGAACACAGGGAACAAAGGCTCCACTGTGACACAGCAGGGCCTCATGGAATGCAAGAGATCATCCTGATGGAATGGGAACTCATGGAACCAAGGGCCCACTCTTTGGCTGCCTGGCCCCATGGAATGCTGGAGACCATTGTGGCACCATGGAATGAATGGCACAAAGGCTCCACTGTGACCCAGCAGGGCCTCATGGAACCAAGGACACCGCTGGGATACAATGGAATCTCATGGAACCAAGGTCCAGTTGTGACAGAGCTGGGCCTCATGGAACCAAGGACACCCCGTGATGCAATGGAATCTCTAGGATCCAAGGATCAATTGCCAACACACCAGGTTCTCATGAAACCAAGCAGAACATTGTGACACAGGGCAATCTCATGGAAGCAAGGCTCTGCTTTGATCAAGTGGGGCCTCATGGGACACAGGTGCCACTGGGACATTGTCAGGCCCAGGAGGAACAAGACACCCCTGTGGCAGACCAAGGCCTCATGGGACCCAGGAGAGCTCTGTGACACAATGGAACCTGATGGAGCCAAGGGCCCATTGGGACACGGCAGGGTCTCATGGAACCCCTGTGCCACTGGGACATTGCCAAGGCTCCTGCAAGCAAGGTTCCACTGGGACAAAGGCAGGCCCCATGGCACCCAGGAGACCACTGTGGGACAATGGAATCTCATGGAACCAGGTGTCCATGGTGACAGAGCCAGGCCTGATGGAACACTAGGGACTATTGTTATCCAAGGGAATCCCATGGAACCAGGTGTCCATGGTGACAGAGCTAGGCCTGATGGAATCTAATGGAACACTGGAAAACATTGTTACCCAAGGGAATCTCATGGAACCAGGTGTCCATGGTGACAGAGCCAGGCCTGATGGAACCTAATGGAACAGAGGAGAACATTGTTATCCAATGGAATCCCATGGAACCAGGTGTCCATGGTGACAGAGCCAGGCCTGATGGAACCTAATTGAACACAGGTGAACATTGTTACCTTTTGGAACCCTGGCTGCGAGAATTTTAGACTCTGTGCTGACAGACACTCACCCCAGAGAGAACACTGCATTTGACCTTGGACTCTGGAGGAGGCTTCCAAAATGGAATGATGGAACTGGGATTATGGGTGTGGAGTTTGAATAGACGGGTGTAATATCACATGGTGAAAAATTCAGGGTTTACCGTTTTAGAATATAGTAATATATATAAAGCAAGATGGAGGTTTTAGGGCAGAGGATGATACTTTTTCTTTGCCTTCTTCACCTTCTTTTTCTTCTTCCTCACGTTCTTCTTTTCCTTCTCCTTCTTCACCTTCTTGTTCATCTTCTTCTTCTCCTTCTTCTTCGCCTCCTTCTCCTTCTCCTCTTTCTACTCTTCCTCGTCCTCATCCTCCCTCTTCCTCCTCGGGTTTGGGTGGTATTCTGTAATTGGATAAAAAAGTCGGTGTTGTCAGGCACGGGTGGTTGGTTATTGGGTTAAAAGGAAAAATAATTGAGGTGTCATTTGTTATTTGGACAGTTTATCCTTAAAAGACCTTGCAGAGAGAGAGATGGGGCTCCATTTTTACCTTGTTAGCAAAGTGCTGCAGAACTCACAGCTTGTGAGACTGTTACATGGACAAGAGCTAATGAACACCTGAGTCCAAACAAGAAACACTGTCTTGTGATTTAATCCCGACCTTGGCTGAGAAGAAGCAAAAGAATTGACTGTTCCCCCATGGAATCTCATGGAAGCAGGTGTCCACTGTTTCACAGTGCAGCCTCAGAGAGGGTGAGACCATTGTGCCACAATGGAATATCCTGAAACCAAGGCTCCATTGTGACAAACCTGGGCTTTATGAAACCAAGGACACCGCTGGGATGCAATGGAATCTCAAGGAACCCAGGGCCAACTGTCAACACATCAGCTTCTCAGGAAACCAAGGAAAACACTGTGACACAGAGAAGGGCCTCATGGGACCCAGGAGACCATGGTGACACTGTGGAATCTCATGGAACCAAGTCTGAATTGTTACAGGACCCAGCAGACCATGGTGACACCGTGGAATCTCATGGAACCAAGTCTGAATTGTTACAGGACCCAGGAGACCATGGTGACACTAGAGAATCTCATGGAACCAAGTGTCCAGAGTTTCACGGCTCTGCCCCATGGAGGGCTGGATACCATTGTGTCCCAGTGGGAACACAGGGAACAAAGGCTCCACTGTGACACAGCAGGGCCTCATGGAATGCAAGAGATCATCCTGATGGAATGGGAACTCATGGAACCAAGGGCCCATTCTTTGGTTGCGTGGCCCCATGGAATGCTGGAGACCATTGTGGCACCATGGAATGAATGGCACAAAGGCTCCACTGTGACCCAGCAGGGCCTCATGGAACCAAGGACACCGCTGGGATACAATGGAATCTCATGGAACCAAGGTCCAGTTGTGACAGAGCTGGGCCTCATGGAACCAAGGACACCCCGTGATGCAATGGAATCTCATGGATCCAAGGATCAATTGCCAACACACCAGGTTCTCATGAAACCAAGCAGAACATTGTGACGCAGGGCAATCTCATGGAAGCAAGGCTCTGCTTTGATCAAGTGGGGCCTCATGGGACACAGGTGCCACTGGGACATTGTCAGGCCCAGTAGGAACAAGACACCCCTGTGGCAGACCAAGGCCTCATGGGACCCAGGAGAGCTCTGTGACACAATGGAACCTGATGGAGCCAAGGGCCCATTGGGACACAGCAGGGTCTCATGGAACCCCTGTGCCCCTGGGACATTGCCAAGGCTCCTGCAAGCAAGGTTCCACTGGGACAAAGGCAGGCCCCATGGCACCCAGGAGACCACTGTGGGACAATGGAATCTCATGGAACCAGGTGTCCATGGTGACAGAGCCAGGCCTGATGGAACACTGGAAAACATTGTTACCCAAGGGAATCTCATGGAACCAGGTGTCCATGGTGACAGAGCCAGGCCTGATGGAACACTAGGGACTATTGTTATCCAAGGGAATCCCATGAAACCAGGTGTCCATGGTGACAGAGCCAGGCCTGATGGAACCTAATTGAACACAGGTGAACATTGTTACCTTTTGGAACCCTGGCTGCGAGAATTTTAGACTCTGTGCTGACAGACACTCACCCCAGAGAGAACACTGCATTTGACCTTGGACTCTGGAGGAGGCTTCCCAAATGGAATGGTGGAACTGGGATTATGGGTGTGGAGTTTGAATAGATGGGTGTAATATCACATGGTGAAAAATTCAGGGTTTACCATTTTAGAATATAGTAATATATATAAAGCAAGATGGAGGTTTTAGGGCAGAGGATGATCCTTTTTCTTTGCCTTCTTCACCTTCATTTTCTTCCTCTTCTTCCTCACGTTCTTCTTTTCCTTCTCCTTCTTCACCTTCTTGTTCATCTTCTTCTTCTCCTTCTTCTTCTCCTCCTTCTCCTTCTCCTCTTTCAACTCTTCCTCGTCCTCATCCTCCCTCTTCCTCCTCGGGTTTGGGTGGTATTCTGTAATTGGATAAAAAAGTCGGTGTTGTCAGGCACGGGTGGTTGGTTATTGGGTTAAAAGGAAAAATAATTGAGGTGTCATTTGTTATTTGGACAGTTTATCCTTAAAAGACCTTGCAGAGAGAGAGATGGGGCTCCATTTTTCCCTTGGTAGCAAAGTGCTGCAGAACTCACAGCTTGTGAGACTCTTACATGGACAAGAGCTAATGAACACCTGAGTCCAAACAAGAAACACTGTCTTGTGATTTAATCCCGACCTTGGCTGAGAAGAAGCAAAAGAATTGACTGTTCCCCCATGGAATCTCATGGAAGCAGGTGTCCACTGTTTCACAGTGCAGCCTCAGAGAGGGTGAGACCATTGTGCCACAATGGAATATCCTGAAACCAAGGCTCCATTGTGACAAACCTGGGCTTTATGAAACCAAGGACACCGCTGGGATGCAATGGAATCTCAAGGAACCCAGGGCCAACTCTCAACACATCAGCTTCTCAGGAAACCAAGGAAAACACTGTGACACAGAGAAGGGACCCAGTAGACCATGGTGACACTGTGGAATCTCATGGAACCAAGTCTGAATTGTTACAGGACCCAGGAGACCATGGTGACACCGTGGAATCTCATGGAACCAAGTCTGAATTGTTACAGGACCCAGGAGACCATGGTGACACCGTGGAATCTCATGGAACCAAGTGTCCAGAGTTTCATGGCTCAGCCTCATGGAGCACTGGAGACCATTGTGTCCCAGTGGGAACACAGGGAACAAAGGCTCCACTGTGACACAGCAGGGCCTCATGGAATGCAAGAGATCATCCTGATGGAATGGGAACTCATGGAACCAAGGGCCCACTCTTTGGCTGCGTGGCCCCATGGAATGCTGGAGACCATTGTGGCACCATGGAATGAATGGCACAAAGGCTCCACTGTGACCCAGCAGGGCCTCATGGAACCAAGGACACCGCTGGGATACAATGGAATCTCATGGAACCAAGGTCCAGTTGTGACAGAGCTGGGCCTCATGGAACCAAGGACACCCCGTGATGCAATGGAATCTCTAGGATCCAAGGATCAATTGCCAACACACCAGGTTCTCATGAAACCAAGCAGAACATTGTGACACAGGGCAATCTCATGGAAGCAAGGCTCTGCTTTGATCAAGTGGGGCCTCATGGGACACAGGTGCCACTGGGACATTGTCAGGCCCAGGAGGAACAAGACACCCCTGTGGCAGACCAAGGCCTCATGGGACCCAGGAGAGCTCTGTGACACAATGGAACCTGATGGAGCCAAGGGCCCATTGGGACACGGCAGGGTCTCATGGAACCCCTGTGCCACTGGGACATTGCCAAGGCTCCTGCAAGCAAGGTTCCACTGGGACAAAGGCAGGCCCCATGGCACCCAGGAGACCACTGTGGGACAATGGAATCTCATGGAACCAGGTGTCCATGGTGACAGAGCCAGGCCTGATGGAACACTAGGGACTATTGTTATCCAAGGGAATCCCATGGAACCAGGTGTCCATGGTGACAGAGCTAGGCCTGATGGAATCTAATGGAACAGAGGAGAACATTGTTACCCAAGGGAATCTCATGGAACCAGGTGTCCATGGTGACAGAGCCAGGCCTGATGGAACCTAATGGAACAGAGGAGAACATTGTTATCCAATGGAATCCCATGGAACCAGGTGTCCATGGTGACAGAGCCAGGCCTGATGGAACCTAATTGAACACAGGTGAACATTGTTACCTTTTGGAACCCTGGCTATGAGAATTTTAGACTCTGTGCTGACAGACACTCACCCCAGAGAGAACACTGCATTTGACCTTGGACTCTGGAGGAGGCTTCCAAAATGGAATGATGGAACTGGGATTATGGGTGTGGAGTTTGAATAGACGGGTGTAATATCACATGGTGAAAAATTCAGGGTTTACCGTTTTAGAATATAGTAATATATATAAAGCAAGATGGAGGTTTTAGGGCAGAGGATGATACTTTTTCTTTGCCTTCTTCACCTTCTTTTTCTTCTTCCGCACGTTCTTCTTTTCCTTCTCCTTCTTCACCTTCTTGTTCATCTTCTTCTTCTCCTTCTTCTTCTCCTCCTTCTCCTTCTCCTCTTTCTACTCTTCCTCGTCCTCATCCTCCCTCTTCCTCCTCGGGTTTGGGTGGTATTCTGTAACTGGATAAAAAAGTCGGTGTTGTCAGGCACGGGTGGTTGGTTATTGGGTTAAAAGGAAAAATAATTGAGGTGTCATTTGTTATTTGGACAGTTTATCCTTAAAAGACCTTGCAGAGAGAGAGATGGGGCTCCATTTTTCCCTTGGTAGCAAAGTGCTGCAGAACTCACAGCTTGTGAGACTCTTACATGGACAAGAGCTAATGAACACCTGAGTCCAAACAAGAAACACTGTCTTGTGATTTAATCCCGACCTTGGCTGAGAAGAAGCAAAAGAATTGACTGTTCCCCCATGGAATCTCATGGAACCAGGTGTCCACTGTTTCACAGTGCAGCCTCAGAGAGGGTGAGACCATTGTGCCACAATGGAATATCCTGAAACCAAGGCTCCATTGTGACAAACCTGGGCTTTATGAAACCAAGGACACCGCTGGGATGCAATGGAATCTCAAGGAACCCAGGGCCAACTCTCAACACATCAGCTTCTCAGGAAACCAAGGAAAACACTGTGACACAGAGAAGGGACCCAGTAGACCATGGTGACACTGTGGAATCTCATGGAACCAAGTCTGAATTGTTACAGGACCCAGGAGACCATGGTGACACCGTGGAATCTCATGGAACCAAGTGTCCAGAGTTTCATGGCTCAGCCCCATGGAGGGCTGGATACCATTGTGTCCCAGTGGGAACACAGGGAACAAAGGCTCCACTGTGACACAGCAGGGCCTCATGGAATGCAAGATATCATCCTGATGGAATGGGAACTCATGGAACCAAGGGCCCACTCTTTGGTTGCGTGGCCCCATGGAATGCTGGAGACCATTGTGGCACCATGGAATGAATGGCACAAAGGCTCCACTGTGACCCAGCAGGGCCTCATGGAACCAAGGACACCGCTGGGATACAATGGAATCTCATGGAACCAAGGTCCAGTTGTGACAGAGCTGGGCCTCATGGAACCAAGGACACCCCGTGATGCAATGGAATCTCTAGGATCCAAGGATCAATTGCCAACACACCAGGTTCTCATGAAACCAAGCAGAACATTGTGACGCAGGGCAATCTCATGGAAGCAAGGCTCTGCTTTGATCAAGTGGGGCCTCATGGGACACAGGTGCCACTGGGACATTGTCAGGCCCAGTAGGAACAAGACACCCCTGTGGCAGACCAAGGCCTCATGGGACCCAGGAGAGCTCTGTGACACAATGGAACCTGATGGAGCCAAGGGCCCATTGGGACACAGCAGGGTCTCATGGAACCCCTGTGCCACTGGGACATTGCCAAGGCTCCTGCAAGCAAGGTTCCACTGGGACAAAGGCAGGCCCCATGGCACCCAGGAGACCACTGTGGGACAATGGAATCTCATGGAACCAGGTGTCCATGGTGACAGAGCCAGGCCTGATGGAACACTGGAAAACATTGTTACCCAAGGGAATCTCATGGAACCAGGTGTCCATGGTGACAGAGCCAGGCCTGATGGAACACTAGGGACTATTGTTATCCAAGGGAATCCCATGAAACCAGGTGTCCATGGTGACAGAGCCAGGCCTGATGGAACCTAATTGAACACAGGTGAACATTGTTACCTTTTGGAACCCTGGCTGCGAGAATTTTAGACTCTGTGCTGACAGACACTCACCCCAGAGAGAACACTGCATTTGACCTTGGACTCTGGAGGAGGCTTCCAAAATGGAATGATGGAACTGGGATTATGGGTGTGGAGTTTGAATAGACGGGTGTAATATCACATGGTGAAAAATTCAGGGTTTACCGTTTTAGAATATAGTAATATATATAAAGCAAGATGGAGGTTTTAGGGCAGAGGATGATACTTTTTCTTTGCCTTCTTCACCTTCTTTTTCTTCTTCCTCACGTTCTTCTTTTCCTTCTCCTTCTTCACCTTCTTGTTCATCTTCTTCTTCTCCTTCTTCTTCGCCTCCTTCTCCTTCTCCTCTTTCTACTCTTCCTCGTCCTCATCCTCCCTCTTCCTCCTCGGGTTTGGGTGGTATTCTGTAATTGGATAAAAAAGTCGGTGTTGTCAGGCACGGGTGGTTGGTTATTGGGTTAAAAGGAAAAATAATTGAGGTGTCATTTGTTATTTGGACAGTTTATCCTTAAAAGACCTTGCAGAGAGAGAGATGGGGCTCCATTTTTACCTTGTTAGCAAAGTGCTGCAGAACTCACAGCTTGTGAGACTGTTACATGGACAAGAGCTAATGAACACCTGAGTCCAAACAAGAAACACTGTCTTGTGATTTAATCCCGACCTTGGCTGAGAAGAAGCAAAAGAATTGACTGTTCCCCCATGGAATCTCATGGAACCAGGTGTCCACTGTTTCACAGTGCAGCCTCAGAGAGGGTGAGACCATTGTGCCACAATGGAATATCCTGAAACCAAGGCTCCATTGTGACAAACCTGGGCTTTATGAAACCAAGGACACCGCTGGGATGCAATGGAATCTCAAGGAACCCAGGGCCAACTGTCAACACATCAGCTTCTCAGGAAACCAAGGAAAACACTGTGACACAGAGAAGGGCCTCATGGGACCCAGGAGACCATGGTGACACTGTGGAATCTCATGGAACCAAGTCTGAATTGTTACAGGACCCAGCAGACCATGGTGACACCGTGGAATCTCATGGAACCAAGTCTGAATTGTTACAGGACCCAGGAGACCATGGTGACAGTAGAGAATCTCATGGAACCAAGTGTCCAGAGTTTCACGGCTCAGCCCCATGGAGGGCTGGATACCATTGTGTCCCAGTGGGAACACAGGGAACAAAGGCTCCACTGTGACACAGCAGGGCCTCATGGAATGCAAGAGATCATCCTGATGGAATGGGAACTCATGGAACCAAGGGCCCATTCTTTGGTTGCGTGGCCCCATGGAATGCTGGAGACCATTGTGGCACCATGGAATGAATGGCACAAAGGCTCCACTGTGACCCAGCAGGGCCTCATGGAACCAAGGACACCGCTGGGATACAATGGAATCTCATGGAACCAAGGTCCAGTTGTGACAGAGCTGGGCCTCATGGAACCAAGGACACCCCGTGATGCAATGGAATCTCTAGGATCCAAGGATCAATTGCCAACACACCAGGTTCTCATGAAACCAAGCAGAACATTGTGACGCAGGGCAATCTCATGGAAGCAAGGCTCTGCTTTGATCAAGTGGGGCCTCATGGGACACAGGTGCCACTGGGACATTGTCAGGCCCAGTAGGAACAAGACACCCCTGTGGCAGACCAAGGCCTCATGGGACCCAGGAGAGCTCTGTGACACAATGGAACCTGATGGAGCCAAGGGCCCATTGGGACACAGCAGGGTCTCATGGAACCCCTGTGCCCCTGGGACATTGCCAAGGCTCCTGCAAGCAAGGTTCCACTGGGACAAAGGCAGGCCCCATGGCACCCAGGAGACCACTGTGGGACAATGGAATCTCATGGAACCAGGTGTCCATGGTGACAGAGCCAGGCCTGATGGAACACTGGAAAACATTGTTACCCAAGGGAATCTCATGGAACCAGGTGTCCATGGTGACAGAGCCAGGCCTGATGGAACACTAGGGACTATTGTTATCCAAGGGAATCCCATGAAACCAGGTGTCCATGGTGACAGAGCCAGGCCTGATGGAACCTAATTGAACACAGGTGAACATTGTTACCTTTTGGAACCCTGGCTGCGAGAATTTTAGACTCTGTGCTGACAGACACTCACCCCAGAGAGAACACTTCATTTGACCTTGGACTCTGGAGGAGGCTTCCCAAATGGAATGATGGAACTGGGATTATGGGTGTGGAGTTTGAATAGATGGGTGTAATATCACATGGTGAAAAATTCAGGGTTTACCGTTTTAGAATATAGTAATATATATAAAGCAAGATGGAGGTTTTAGGGCAGAGGATGATCCTTTTTCTTTGCCTTCTTCACCTTCATTTTCTTCCTCTTCTTCCTCACGTTCTTCTTTTCCTTCTCCTTCTTCACCTTCTTGTTCATCTTCTTCTTCTCCTTCTTCTTCTCCTCCTTCTCCTTCTCCTCTTTCAACTCTTCCTCGTCCTCATCCTCCCTCTTCCTCCTCGGGTTTGGGTGGTATTCTGTAATTGGATAAAAAAGTCGGTGTTGTCAGGCACGGGTGGTTGGTTATTGGGTTAAAAGGAAAAATAATTGAGGTGTCATTTGTTATTTGGACAGTTTATCCTTAAAAGACCTTGCAGAGAGAGAGATGGGGCTCCATTTTTCCCTTGTTAGCAAAGTGCTGCAGAACTCACAGCTTGTGAGACTGTTACATGGACAAGAGCTAATGAACACCTGAGTCCAAACAAGAAACACTGTCTTGTGATTTAATCCCGACCTTGGCTGAGAAGAAGCAAAAGAATTGACTGTTCCCCCATGGAATCTCATGGAAGCAGGTGTCCACTGTTTCACAGTGCAGCCTCAGAGAGGGTGAGACCATTGTGCCACAATGGAATATCCTGAAACCAAGGCTCCATTGTGACAAACCTGGGCTTTATGAAACCAAGGACACCGCTGGGATGCAATGGAATCTCAAGGAACCCAGGGCCAACTCTCAACACATCAGCTTCTCAGGAAACCAAGGAAAACACTGTGACACAGAGAAGGGACCCAGTAGACCATGGTGACACTGTGGAATCTCATGGAACCAAGTCTGAATTGTTACAGGACCCAGGAGACCATGGTGACACCGTGGAATCTCATGGAACCAAGTCTGAATTGTTACAGGACCCAGGAGACCATGGTGACACCGTGGAATCTCATGGAACCAAGTGTCCAGAGTTTCACGGCTCAGCCCCATGGAGCACTGGAGACCATTGTGTCCCAGTGGGAACACAGGGAACAAAGGCTCCACTGTGACACAGCAGGGCCTCATGGAATGCAAGAGATCATCCTGATGGAATGGGAACTCATGGAACCAAGGGCCCACTCTTTGGCTGCGTGGCCCCATGGAATGCTGGAGACCATTGTGGCACCATGGAATGAATGGCACAAAGGCTCCACTGTGACCCAGCAGGGCCTCATGGAACCAAGGACACCGCTGGGATACAATGGAATCTCATGGAACCAAGGTCCAGTTGTGACAGAGCTGGGCCTCATGGAACCAAGGACACCCCGTGATGCAATGGAATCTCTAGGATCCAAGGATCAATTGCCAACACACCAGGTTCTCATGAAACCAAGCAGAACATTGTGACACAGGGCAATCTCATGGAAGCAAGGCTCTGCTTTGATCAAGTGGGGCCTCATGGGACACAGGTGCCACTGGGACATTGTCAGGCCCAGGAGGAACAAGACACCCCTGTGGCAGACCAAGGCCTCATGGGACCCAGGAGAGGTCTGTGACACAATGGAACCTGATGGAGCCAAGGGCCCATTGGGACACGGCAGGGTCTCATGGAACCCCTGTGCCACTGGGACATTGCCAAGGCTCCTGCAAGCAAGGTTCCACTGGGACAAAGGCAGGCCCCATGGCACCCAGGAGACCACTGTGGGACAATGGAATCTCATGGAACCAGGTGTCCATGGTGACAGAGCCAGGCCTGATGGAACACTAGGGACTATTGTTATCCAAGGGAATCCCATGGAACCAGGTGTCCATGGTGACAGAGCTAGGCCTGATGGAATCTAATGGAACAGAGGAGAACATTGTTACCCAAGGGAATCTCATGGAACCAGGTGTCCATGGTGACAGAGCCAGGCCTGATGGAACCTAATGGAACAGAGGAGAACATTGTTATCCAATGGAATCCCATGGAACCAGGTGTCCATGGTGACAGAGCCAGGCCTGATGGAACCTAATTGAACACAGGTGAACATTGTTACCTTTTGGAACCCTGGCTATGAGAATTTTAGACTCTGTGCTGACAGACACTCACCCCAGAGAGAACACTGCATTTGACCTTGGACTCTGGAGGAGGCTTCCAAAATGGAATGATGGAACTGGGATTATGGGTGTGGAGTTTGAATAGACGGGTGTAATATCACATGGTGAAAAATTCAGGGTTTACCGTTTTAGAATATAGTAATATATATAAAGCAAGATGGAGGTTTTAGGGCAGAGGATGATACTTTTTCTTTGCCTTCTTCACCTTCTTTTTCTTCTTCCGCACGTTCTTCTTTTCCTTCTCCTTCTTCACCTTCTTGTTCATCTTCTTCTTCTCCTTCTTCTTCTCCTCCTTCTCCTTCTCCTCTTTCTACTCTTCCTCGTCCTCATCCTCCCTCTTCCTCCTCGGGTTTGGGTGGTATTCTGTAACTGGATAAAAAAGTCGGTGTTGTCAGGCACGGGTGGTTGGTTATTGGGTTAAAAGGAAAAATAATTGAGGTGTCATTTGTTATTTGGACAGTTTATCCTTAAAAGACCTTGCAGAGAGAGAGATGGGGCTCCATTTTTCCCTTGGTAGCAAAGTGCTGCAGAACTCACAGCTTGTGAGACTCTTACATGGACAAGAGCTAATGAACACCTGAGTCCAAACAAGAAACACTGTCTTGTGATTTAATCCCGACCTTGGCTGAGAAGAAGCAAAAGAATTGACTGTTCCCCCATGGAATCTCATGGAACCAGGTGTCCACTGTTTCACAGTGCAGCCTCAGAGAGGGTGAGACCATTGTGCCACAATGGAATATCCTGAAACCAAGGCTCCATTGTGACAAACCTGGGCTTTATGAAACCAAGGACACCGCTGGGATGCAATGGAATCTCAAGGAACCCAGGGCCAACTGTCAACACATCAGCTTCTCAGGAAACCAAGGAAAACACTGTGACACAGAGAAGGGCCTCATGGGACCCAGGAGACCATGGTGACACCGTGGAATCTCATGGAACCAAGTCTGAATTGTTACAGGACCCAGGAGACCATGGTGACACCGTGGAATCTCATGGAACCAAGTGTCCAGAGTTTCATGGCTCAGCCCCATGGAGGGCTGGATACCATTGTGTCCCAGTGGGAACACAGGGAACAAAGGCTCCACTGTGACACAGCAGGGCCTCATGGAATGCAAGAGATCATCCTGATGGAATGGGAACTCATGGAACCAAGGGCCCACTCTTTGGTTGCGTGGCCCCATGGAATGCTGGAGACCATTGTGGCACCATGGAATGAATGGCACAAAGGCTCCACTGTGACCCAGCAGGGCCTCATGGAACCAAGGACACCGCTGGGATACAATGGAATCTCATGGAACCAAGGTCCAGTTGTGACAGAGCTGGGCCTCATGGAACCAAGGACACCCCGTGATGCAATGGAATCTCTAGGATCCAAGGATCAATTGCCAACACACCAGGTTCTCATGAAACCAAGCAGAACATTGTGACGCAGGGCAATCTCATGGAAGCAAGGCTCTGCTTTGATCAAGTGGGGCCTCATGGGACACAGGTGCCACTGGGACATTGTCAGGCCCAGGAGGAACAAGACACCCCTGTGGCAGACCAAGGCCTCATGGGACCCAGGAGAGCTCTGTGACACAATGGAACCTGATGCAGCCAAGGGCCCATTGGGACACAGCAGGGTCTCATGGAACCCCTGTGCCACTGGGACATTGCCAAGGCTCCTGCAAGCAAGGTTCCACTGGGACAAAGGCAGGCCCCATGGCACCCAGGAGACCACTGTGGGACAATGGAATCTCATGGAACCAGGTGTCCATGGTGACAGAGCCAGGCCTGATGGAACACTGGAAAACATTGTTACCCAAGGGAATCTCATGGAACCAGGTGTCCATGGTGACAGAGCCAGGCCTGATGGAACACTAGGGACTATTGTTATCCAAGGGAATCCCATGAAACCAGGTGTCCATGGTGACAGAGCCAGGCCTGATGGAACCTAATTGAACACAGGTGAACATTGTTACCTTTTGGAACCCTGGCTGCGAGAATTTTAGACTCTGTGCTGACAGACACTCACCCCAGAGAGAACACTGCATTTGACCTTGGACTCTGGAGGAGGCTTCCAAAATGGAATGATGGAACTGGGATTATGGGTGTGGAGTTTGAATAGATGGGTGTAATATCACATGGTGAAAAATTCAGGGTTTACCGTTTTAGAATATAGTAATATATAAAAAGCAAGATGGAGGTTTTAGGGCAGAGGATGATCCTTTTTCTTTGCCTTCTTCACCTTCTTTTTCTTCTTCTTCTTCCTCACGTTCTTCTTTTCCTTCTCCTTCTTCACCTTCTTGTTCATCTTCTTCTTCTCCTTCTTCTTCTCCTCCTTCTCCTTCTCCTCTTTCAACTCTTCCTCGTCCTCATCCTCCCTCTTCCTCCTCGGGTTTGGGTGGTATTCTGTAATTGGATAAAAAAGTCGGTGTTGTCAGGCACGGGTGGTTGGTTATTGGGTTAAAAGGAAAAATAATTGAGGTGTCATTTGTTATTTGGACAGTTTATCCTTAAAAGACCTTGCAGAGAGAGAGATGGGGCTCCATTTTTCCCTTGTTAGCAAAGTGCTGCAGAACTCACAGCTTGTGAGACTGTTACATGGACAAGAGCTAATGAACACCTGAGTCCAAACAAGAAACACTGTCTTGTGATTTAATCCCGACCTTGGCTGAGAAGAAGCAAAAGAATTGACTGTTCCCCCATGGAATCTCATGGAAGCAGGTGTCCACTGTTTCACAGTGCAGCCTCAGAGAGGGTGAGACCATTGTGCCACAATGGAATATCCTGAAACCAAGGCTCCATTGTGACAAACCTGGGCTTTATGAAACCAAGGACACCGCTGGGATGCAATGGAATCTCAAGGAACCCAGGGCCAACTCTCAACACATCAGCTTCTCAGGAAACCAAGGAAAACACTGTGACACAGAGAAGGGACCCAGTAGACCATGGTGACACTGTGGAATCTCATGGAACCAAGTCTGAATTGTTACAGGACCCAGGAGACCATGGTGACACCGTGGAATCTCATGGAACCAAGTCTGAATTGTTACAGGACCCAGGAGACCATGGTGACACCGTGGAATCTCATGGAACCAAGTGTCCAGAGTTTCATGGCTCAGCCTCATGGAGCACTGGAGACCATTGTGTCCCAGTGGGAACACAGGGAACAAAGGCTCCACTGTGACACAGCAGGGCCTCATGGAATGCAAGAGATCATCCTGATGGAATGGGAACTCATGGAACCAAGGGCCCACTCTTTGGCTGCGTGGCCCCATGGAATGCTGGAGACCATTGTGGCACCATGGAATGAATGGCACAAAGGCTCCACTGTGACCCAGCAGGGCCTCATGGAACCAAGGACACCGCTGGGATACAATGGAATCTCATGGAACCAAGGTCCAGTTGTGACAGAGCTGGGCCTCATGGAACCAAGGACACCCCGTGATGCAATGGAATCTCTAGGATCCAAGGATCAATTGCCAACACACCAGGTTCTCATGAAACCAAGCAGAACATTGTGACACAGGGCAATCTCATGGAAGCAAGGCTCTGCTTTGATCAAGTGGGGCCTCATGGGACACAGGTGCCACTGGGACATTGTCAGGCCCAGCAGGAACAAGACACCCCTGTGGCAGACCAAGGCCTCATGGGACCCAGGAGAGCTCTGTGACACAATGGAACCTGATGGAGCCAAGGGCCCATTGGGACACAGCAGGGTCTCATGGAACCCCTGTGCCACTGGGACATTGCCAAGGCTCCTGCAAGCAAGGTTCCACTGGGACAAAGGCAGGCCCCATGGCACCCAGGAGACCACTGTGGGACAATGGAATCTCATGGAACCAGGTGTCCATGGTGACAGAGCCAGGCCTGATGGAACACTAGGGACTATTGTTATCCAAGGGAATCCCATGGAACCAGGTGTCCATGGTGACAGAGCTAGGCCTGATGGAATCTAATGGAACAGAGGAGAACATTGTTACCCAAGGGAATCTCATGGAACCAGGTGTCCATGGTGACAGAGCCAGGCCTGATGGAACCTAATGGAACAGAGGAGAACATTGTTATCCAATGGAATCCCATGGAACCAGGTGTCCATGGTGACAGAGCCAGGCCTGATGGAACCTAATTGAACACAGGTGAACATTGTTACCTTTTGGAACCCTGGCTATGAGAATTTTAGACTCTGTGCTGACAGACACTCACCCCAGAGAGAACACTGCATTTGACCTTGGACTCTGGAGGAGGCTTCCAAAATGGAATGATGGAACTGGGATTATGGGTGTGGAGTTTGAATAGACGGGTGTAATATCACATGGTGAAAAATTCAGGGTTTACCGTTTTAGAATATAGTAATATATATAAAGCAAGATGGAGGTTTTAGGGCAGAGGATGATACTTTTTCTTTGCCTTCTTCACCTTCTTTTTCTTCTTCCGCACGTTCTTCTTTTCCTTCTCCTTCTTCACCTTCTTGTTCATCTTCTTCTTCTCCTTCTTCTTCTCCTCCTTCTCCTTCTCCTCTTTCTACTCTTCCTCGTCCTCATCCTCCCTCTTCCTCCTCGGGTTTGGGTGGTATTCTGTAACTGGATAAAAAAGTCGGTGTTGTCAGGCACGGGTGGTTGGTTATTGGGTTAAAAGGAAAAATAATTGAGGTGTCATTTGTTATTTGGACAGTTTATCCTTAAAAGACCTTGCAGAGAGAGAGATGGGGCTCCATTTTTCCCTTGGTAGCAAAGTGCTGCAGAACTCACAGCTTGTGAGACTCTTACATGGACAAGAGCTAATGAACACCTGAGTCCAAACAAGAAACACTGTCTTGTGATTTAATCCCGACCTTGGCTGAGAAGAAGCAAAAGAATTGACTGTTCCCCCATGGAATCTCATGGAACCAGGTGTCCACTGTTTCACAGTGCAGCCTCAGAGAGGGTGAGACCATTGTGCCACAATGGAATATCCTGAAACCAAGGCTCCATTGTGACAAACCTGGGCTTTATGAAACCAAGGACACCGCTGGGATGCAATGGAATCTCAAGGAACCCAGGGCCAACTGTCAACACATCAGCTTCTCAGGAAACCAAGGAAAACACTGTGACACAGAGAAGGGCCTCATGGGACCCAGGAGACCATGGTGACACCGTGGAATCTCATGGAACCAAGTCTGAATTGTTACAGGACCCAGGAGACCATGGTGACACCGTGGAATCTCATGGAACCAAGTGTCCAGAGTTTCATGGCTCAGCCCCATGGAGGGCTGGATACCATTGTGTCCCAGTGGGAACACAGGGAACAAAGGCTCCACTGTGACACAGCAGGGCCTCATGGAATGCAAGAGATCATCCTGATGGAATGGGAACTCATGGAACCAAGGGCCCACTCTTTGGTTGCGTGGCCCCATGGAATGCTGGAGACCATTGTGGCACCATGGAATGAATGGCACAAAGGCTCCACTGTGACCCAGCAGGGCCTCATGGAACCAAGGACACCGCTGGGATACAATGGAATCTCATGGAACCAAGGTCCAGTTGTGACAGAGCTGGGCCTCATGGAACCAAGGACACCCCGTGATGCAATGGAATCTCTAGGATCCAAGGATCAATTGCCAACACACCAGGTTCTCATGAAACCAAGCAGAACATTGTGACGCAGGGCAATCTCATGGAAGCAAGGCTCTGCTTTGATCAAGTGGGGCCTCATGGGACACAGGTGCCACTGGGACATTGTCAGGCCCAGTAGGAACAAGACACCCCTGTTGCAGACCAAGGCCTCATGGGACCCAGGAGAGCTCTGTGACACAATGGAACCTGATGCAGCCAAGGGCCCATTGGGACACAGCAGGGTCTCATGGAACCCCTGTGCCACTGGGACATTGCCAAGGCTCCTGCAAGCAAGGTTCCACTGGGACAAAGGCAGGCCCCATGGCACCCAGGAGACCACTGTGGGACAATGGAATCTCATGGAACCAGGTGTCCATGGTGACAGAGCCAGGCCTGATGGAACACTGGAAAACATTGTTACCCAAGGGAATCTCATGGAACCAGGTGTCCATGGTGACAGAGCCAGGCCTGATGGAACACTAGGGACTATTGTTATCCAAGGGAATCCCATGAAACCAGGTGTCCATGGTGACAGAGCCAGGCCTGATGGAACCTAATTGAACACAGGTGAACATTGTTACCTTTTGGAACCCTGGCTGCGAGAATTTTAGACTCTGTGCTGACAGACACTCACCCCAGAGAGAACACTGCATTTGACCTTGGACTCTGGAGGAGGCTTCCAAAATGGAATGATGGAACTGGGATTATGGGTGTGGAGTTTGAATAGATGGGTGTAATATCACATGGTGAAAAATTCAGGGTTTACCGTTTTAGAATATAGTAATATATAAAAAGCAAGATGGAGGTTTTAGGGCAGAGGATGATCCTTTTTCTTTGCCTTCTTCACCTTCTTTTTCTTCTTCTTCTTCCTCACGTTCTTCTTTTCCTTCTCCTTCTTCACCTTCTTGTTCATCTTCTTCTTCTCCTTCTTCTTCTCCTCCTTCTCCTTCTCCTCTTTCAACTCTTCCTCGTCCTCATCCTCCCTCTTCCTCCTCGGGTTTGGGTGGTATTCTGTAATTGGATAAAAAAGTCGGTGTTGTCAGGCACGGGTGGTTGGTTATTGGGTTAAAAGGAAAAATAATTGAGGTGTCATTTGTTATTTGGACAGTTTATCCTTAAAAGACCTTGCAGAGAGAGAGATGGGGCTCCATTTTTCCCTTGTTAGCAAAGTGCTGCAGAACTCACAGCTTGTGAGACTGTTACATGGACAAGAGCTAATGAACACCTGAGTCCAAACAAGAAACACTGTCTTGTGATTTAATCCCGACCTTGGCTGAGAAGAAGCAAAAGAATTGACTGTTCCCCCATGGAATCTCATGGAAGCAGGTGTCCACTGTTTCACAGTGCAGCCTCAGAGAGGGTGAGACCATTGTGCCACAATGGAATATCCTGAAACCAAGGCTCCATTGTGACAAACCTGGGCTTTATGAAACCAAGGACACCGCTGGGATGCAATGGAATCTCAAGGAACCCAGGGCCAACTCTCAACACATCAGCTTCTCAGGAAACCAAGGAAAACACTGTGACACAGAGAAGGGACCCAGTAGACCATGGTGACACTGTGGAATCTCATGGAACCAAGTCTGAATTGTTACAGGACCCAGGAGACCATGGTGACACCGTGGAATCTCATGGAACCAAGTCTGAATTGTTACAGGACCCAGGAGACCATGGTGACACCGTGGAATCTCATGGAACCAAGTGTCCAGAGTTTCATGGCTCAGCCTCATGGAGCACTGGAGACCATTGTGTCCCAGTGGGAACACAGGGAACAAAGGCTCCACTGTGACACAGCAGGGCCTCATGGAATGCAAGAGATCATCCTGATGGAATGGGAACTCATGGAACCAAGGGCCCACTCTTTGGCTGCGTGGCCCCATGGAATGCTGGAGACCATTGTGGCACCATGGAATGAATGGCACAAAGGCTCCACTGTGACCCAGCAGGGCCTCATGGAACCAAGGACACCGCTGGGATACAATGGAATCTCATGGAACCAAGGTCCAGTTGTGACAGAGCTGGGCCTCATGGAACCAAGGACACCCCGTGATGCAATGGAATCTCTAGGATCCAAGGATCAATTGCCAACACACCAGGTTCTCATGAAACCAAGCAGAACATTGTGACACAGGGCAATCTCATGGAAGCAAGGCTCTGCTTTGATCAAGTGGGGCCTCATGGGACACAGGTGCCACTGGGACATTGTCAGGCCCAGCAGGAACAAGACACCCCTGTGGCAGACCAAGGCCTCATGGGACCCAGGAGAGCTCTGTGACACAATGGAACCTGATGGAGCCAAGGGCCCATTGGGACACAGCAGGGTCTCATGGAACCCCTGTGCCACTGGGACATTGCCAAGGCTCCTGCAAGCAAGGTTCCACTGGGACAAAGGCAGGCCCCATGGCACCCAGGAGACCACTGTGGGACAATGGAATCTCATGGAACCAGGTGTCCATGGTGACAGAGCCAGGCCTGATGGAACACTAGGGACTATTGTTATCCAAGGGAATCCCATGGAACCAGGTGTCCATGGTGACAGAGCTAGGCCTGATGGAATCTAATGGAACAGAGGAGAACATTGTTACCCAAGGGAATCTCATGGAACCAGGTGTCCATGGTGACAGAGCCAGGCCTGATGGAACCTAATGGAACAGAGGAGAACATTGTTATCCAATGGAATCCCATGGAACCAGGTGTCCATGGTGACAGAGCCAGGCCTGATGGAACCTAATTGAACACAGGTGAACATTGTTACCTTTTGGAACCCTGGCTATGAGAATTTTAGACTCTGTGCTGACAGACACTCACCCCAGAGAGAACACTGCATTTGACCTTGGACTCTGGAGGAGGCTTCCAAAATGGAATGATGGAACTGGGATTATGGGTGTGGAGTTTGAATAGACGGGTGTAATATCACATGGTGAAAAATTCAGGGTTTACCGTTTTAGAATATAGTAATATATATAAAGCAAGATGGAGGTTTTAGGGCAGAGGATGATACTTTTTCTTTGCCTTCTTCACCTTCTTTTTCTTCTTCCGCACGTTCTTCTTTTCCTTCTCCTTCTTCACCTTCTTGTTCATCTTCTTCTTCTCCTTCTTCTTC